>NC_092769.1:61128634-62507465 GCF_047496795.1 Chiloscyllium punctatum
CTCCCAAGTGCCAAAACCTTACTGAGTTCTTTGAGAAGGTGATCAAACAGGTGGATGAAGGTAAAGTGGTTGATGTGGTGTACATGGACTTCAGCAAGGCATTTGATAAGGTTCTCCATGAGAGGCTATTGCACAAAATATGGAGGCATGTGATTGAGAGTGATTTAGCGGTTTGGATCAGAAATTGGCTAGCTGAAAGAAGACAGAGGATGGTGGTTGATGGAAAATGTTCAGCCTGGAATTTAGTTACTCGTGGTATACCACAAGGATCTGTTTTGTGGCCACTGCTGTTTGTCATTTTATATAAATAACCTGGACGAGGGCATAGAAGGACGGGTTAGTAAATTAGCGGACAACACTAAGGTCGGTGGAGTTGTGGATAGTGCCGAAAAATGTTGCAGTTACAGAGGGATGAGCTGCAGAACTGAGCTGAGAGATAAAGTGGAGTTTAATGCAGAAAAGTATGAGGTGCTTCACCTTGGAAGGAGCAACAGGAATAAAGAGTACTTGGCTAATGGTAAGATTCTTGGTAGTGTAGATGAGCAGAGAGATCTTAGTGTCCCGGTACATAGATCCTTGAAAGTTGTTAAGAAGGCGTAAGGTGTGTTAGCTTTTATTGGTCGAGGGATTGAATTTCAGAGCCACGAGGACATACTGCAGCTTTACAAAACTCTGGTACAGCTGCACTTGGAATTTTGTGTACAGTTCTGGTCACCACATTATAGGAAGAATGTAGAACCTTAACAGGATGTTGCCTGGTATGGAGGGAAGGTCTTACGAGGAAAGGCTGAGGGACTTGATGCTGTTTTCGTTAGAGGGAAGGTTGAGAGGTGACATAATTGAGACATAAGATAATCAGAGGGTTAGATAGGGTGGACAGTGAGAGCTTTTTTCCTCAGATGGTGGTGGCTAGCATGAGGGGACATAGGTTTAAATTGAGGGATAGGAGATATAGCACAGATGTCAGAGGTGGTTTCTTTACTCAGAGTAGAAGGGGTGTGGAATGCCCTGCCTGCAACAGAAGTAGACACGCCAACTTTAAGGGCATTTAAATGGTCGTTGGATAGACATATGGATGAAAATGGAATAGGGTAGGATTGATGGGCTTCGGATTGGTTCCACAGGTCGGCGTAACATCGAGGTTCGAGGGCCCGTACTGTGCTTTAATGTTCTTTGCTCTATGTTCCATGTTTAATATATGCAGTTGATTGCTCTGCCATTTCTTTATTTCACATTATAACTTCCCCTGTTTCTGTTGATACGGGTTTTCATCAATCATTTCTTTCTCTTCATATAACTTTAGAAGCTTTTCCCTTTAGTTTGTATATTCTCTGTAAGCTTACTTTTATTCTTTACTTTCTCATCTTAATCAATCCCTTATTCTTCTTTTGCTAAAATCTGAATTGCTGCTGGTCTTCGTGTCTGCTGCTCTTTTTAGCCAATTTGTACGCCCCTTCCTTGGATCCATTGCTATCTCTAATATTCCTTGTTAGCCATGGCAGGGCCACCTTTCCCATTTTATTTTGTGCCAATCAGGAATGAACAACAGTTGCAGTTCCTTCAAATGCTCTTTAAATGTTTGTCCTCCCTTTATATCCTGTCCCCCAATTTATTGTAGCCTGCTAATGCCTCACACCATTGTAATTGCCTCTATTTAGATTTCAGCCCCTTGTCTCAGAATCAACTCTGTCACTCTCCATCTTAATGTCGAGTTATGAATTCTGACTAAATTCTTCAGTCTCCTACAAGGGGCCTCATACAGCTAGATTGCCAATTCTTCCCTTTTCGTGACATAATTAACATTTTGAAATTAAAGTTGCTTTAGTACTAGAAGACCATAGGACTGCTTTCTCACTTGAGAGAGAGAGATGGCTAATATTGCTTTAACATGAAGGTCACCATATCTCAGGCAATGGGCAAGTTTAGGAATGTGGGACCTTCATGGTGACCTCAGCCGAAACAGAGATTGAGCACATGCTATTACATCACTCTGCATTACAAACCAGCTGGCCAGCCAATTCAGTTAACCCACCCCTGGCTATTACACCGTAGACACTTGAATATGGACTTCATTTGAGTCCGCAATGTATCAATCCAGAAAACCATCTCGTACACACTCCTGGAATGTCTCCTCTATCGTATTGTTACTGATGTGATTTGCTCAATTTACATGCAGATTGAAGTCACCCAGAATAACTATAAGATATCAGAACAGAATTAGGCCATTTGGCCCACTAAGTCTGCTCCACAATTTGATCATGGTTGCTATGTTGCTCAGTCCCCTTCTCCTGTCTTCAGCCTTCTCACATAACCATTGATCCCCATACCAGTCAAGAATAGATCTATCTCTGTCTTGAATACACTTAATGACTTGGCCTCCACAGCTCTCTCAGGCAATGAGTTCCACAGAATTGCCACCCTCTGACTGAAGTAACTACTCTTCATCTCAGTTCTAAAGTATTGTCCCTTCACTCTGAGGCAGTGCCCTCGGATCCTAGTCTCCCTTATGAGTTGAAACATCTCCTCTACCTCTATTCTATGCAGGCCTCTCAGTATACTTCTGTAAATTTCAATCATATCGACCTTATACTTCTAAACTCCATTGAATACATCATCTGATTCTTCAACTGCTACATGTGTGACAAGTCCTTCATCCCTGGGATCATATAGTAAACCTTTTCTCGACTCCTCCAATGCTAGCACATCCTCTGGAATACCGTGTGCTGTTTTGGTTGCCCTGTTATAGGAAGCATATTAAAAAACTGGAGAGGCTTTGGAAAAGATTTTGCTGGAAATGGAAGGCGAGTTATAAAAATAGCTGGTTAGGCTGAAATCTTTCTAATGGGCGCATAGGAGGTTGAGAGGTGTCCTTATGGAGGTTTATAGAATCATGAGGGGCATAGATAAGATGAATAGCCAAGGTCTTTTCCCATGGTAGGAGAGTTCAAAACTTGGGGGCATGTTTTTAAAGTGAGAGGAGAAAGATTTAAAAGGGAACTGAGGGGCAACTTTTTTACACAAAGAATAATTTATGTGTGGAATGAATTGCCAGAGGAAGCAGTGAATGCACATACAGTCACAACATTTATGACAATTAGCTAAGTACATGAATAGGAGAAAGTGAGAACTGCAGATGCTGGAGATCCGAGTCGAGAGTGTGGTGCTGGAAAAGCACAGCAGGTCAGGCAGCATCCAAGGAGTAGGCTTTGGGAATATTGATCACAATTCCATAAGTTTTAGAATGCTCATGGATAAAGACTACAGTGATCCAAAAGGAAGAGTGCTAAATTGAGGGAAGGCCAACTATACCAAAATTTGGCAGGAGCTGGGGAATGTAGATTGGGAGCAGTTGTTTGAAGGGAAATCCACATTCGACATGTTGGAGGCTTTTAAAGAGAGGTTGATTAGATTTCAGGAGAGCTATGTTCCTGTGAAAATTAGGGATAGAAATGGCAAGATTAGGGAACCATGGATGACGGTTGAAGTTGAGACTAGCCAAGAGGAGAAAGGATGTGTACATAAGGTTTAGGCCACTGAAGACAGACGAAGCTTTGGAAGAATATCGGGAATGTAGCACCAATTTGAAACCAGGAATTAAGAAGGCTAAAAGGGGTCATGAGATATCCTCAGCGAGCAGGATTGAAGAAAACCACAAAGCCTTTTATTCAAATATAAGGAGCAAGAGTGTAACTAGGGAAAGGATTGGCCCACTCAAGGATAAAGGAGAAAAAATATGCATGGAGTGAGAGAAAATGGGTGAGATTCTTCATGAGTATTTTGCATCGGTATTCACTGAGGAGAGAAACATGGCAAATGTTGAGGTTAGGGATAAATCTTTGCTTACTCTAGGTCAAGTCGGCAAAGTGATTGGGAGGAAGTGTTAGGTATTTTAAAAGGCATTAAGGTGGACAAATCCACAGGTCCGGATGGGATCCATCCCAGATTACTGAGGGAAGCGAGAGAGGAAATAGCTGGAGCTTTAACACATATCTTTGAAGCATTCTTGAACACGGTTGAGATCTCAAAGGACTGGAGAATTGTTAATGTTGTTCCCTTATTTAAGAAGAGTAGCAGGGATAATCCAGGTAATTACAGACCTGTGAGCCTGACGTCAGTGGTAGGGAAGCTGCTGGAGAAGATACTGAGGGGATAGGATATATACCCATTTGGAAGAAAATGGACTTTTCAGTGATAGGCAGCAATATTTTGTGCAGGGAAGGTCATGTGTTACAAACCTAAGAGAATTCTTTGAAGAGGTGACAAAGTTGATTGATGAGGGAAGGGATGCAGAGGTCATATACATGAACCAGAGATTGATAAAGTTCCCGATGGTAGGCAGATGGAGAATGTGAAGTCGCATGGGTTTCAGGGTGTTCTAGCTAGATGGATAGAGAACTGTTTGGGCAACAGGAGACAAAGCATAGTAGTAGTGGAATGGCGATAAAAACAATGACTGCAGATGCTGGAAACCAGATTCTGGATTAGTGGTGCTGGAAGAGCACAGCAGTTCAGACAGCATCCAAGGAGCTTCGAAATCGACGTTTCAGGTGACCTGTGACCAATGGTGTTCCACAGGGATCCATGCTG
The DNA here is from genome assembly GCF_047496795.1 of Chiloscyllium punctatum. Lineage (NCBI taxonomy): Eukaryota > Metazoa > Chordata > Chondrichthyes > Orectolobiformes > Hemiscylliidae > Chiloscyllium > Chiloscyllium punctatum. Next base: position 61,133,222 of record NC_092769.1, read on the forward strand.
GGACCACTGTTGTTTATGAGATACGTAAATGTTTTGGAGGAAGGTATAGGTTGCCTCATTAGCAAGTTTGCAGATGACGTAAGATTGGTGGAGTAGCAGATAGTGAAGGGGACTGTCAGAGAATTCTGCAAAATATAGATAGATTGGAGAGTTGGGCAGAGAAATTGGGCAGAGAAATGGCAGATGGAGTTCAATCCTGACAAATGTGAGGTGGTGCATTTTGGAAGATCCAATTCGAGAACGAACTATACAGGAAAAGTCCTGAAGAAAATTGATGTGCAGAGAGATCTGGATGTTCAGGTTCATTGTTCCCTGAAAGTGGCAACACAGGTTAGTGGAGTGGTCAAGAAGGCATAACACATGCTTTCCTTCATTAGGTGGGGTATTGAGTACAAGAATTGGCAAGTCATTTTCCAGTTGTATAAGACTTTGGTCCGGCCATACTTGGAATACTGCATACAGTTCTGGTGCCACGGTTCTTGTAGCTCGGATCCCAGTTGCTGTAGTTGTGGGTATGTTCACCGAGTTGGGAAGTTCGCAGATGTTTTGTCCCCTGTTCTAGGTGAAATCCTCAGTGCTTTGGAGTTCCTGAGAAGCGCTGCTGAACTGTGTCTTCTGGAATTTATTTGGTTCTGTTCCTGCAGCTTCCGGTTGCCAGTTCTGTTTGTTCGTGGCAATGGTTGGTATATTGAGTCTAGGTCAATGATTTTATTGATAGAGCCAATGGATGAGTGTCATGCCTCTAGAAATTGGCTGGCTGCCCTCTGTTTAGCTTGTCCTATTATCATTGTGTTGTCTCAGTCGAATTTATGATCCTTGTCATCTCTGTGTATAGCGACTAGGGACAGCTGGTAGTGGTGTTTAGTGACTAGCTGCTGTTCATGAATGCAGATTGCTAGTTATCTGCCTGTTTGTTCTATAAAGTGTTTGTGCAGTCTTTGCATGGAATCTTGTAAACTAATGGTAAACTACAGCTAAAGGTAAGATTCTTGGTAGTGTAGATGAGCGGAGAGATCTCAATGTCCAGGTGCACAGATCCTTGAAAGTTGTCCTTGAACCCAGGTTAATAGGGTTCCTAAGAAGGCATACAGTGTGTTAGCTTTTATTGGTAGAGGGATTGAGCTTCAGAACTATGAGATCTTGCTGCAGCTGTACAAAAACTCTGGTGTGGTCACATTTTGAGTATTGCATACAGTTCTGGTCACCGCATTATAGGAGGGAGATGGAAGCTTTGGTAAGGGTTCAGAGGAGATTTACTGGAATGTTGCCTGGAACAGAGGGAAGGTCTATGAGGAAAGGCTGAGAGAATTGAGGCTCGTTTCATTAGAAAGGAGGTTGAGAGGTGACTTGAAACATTTCAGATAATCAGAGGGTTAGATAGGGTGAACAGTGAGAGCGTTTTTTGTCCGATGGTGATGGCTAACATGAGGGGACATAGCTTTAAATTGAGGGGTGATAGATATAGGACAGATGTCAGAGGTAGTTTCTTTTCTCAGAGTAGTAGGGCTGTGGAATGCACTGCCTGCAGCAGCAGTAGTAGACTTGCCAACTTTAAGGGCATTTAAATTGTTGTTAGATAGTTCAATGCTTTGGCCATGTTGGATTAATTCCATAATGATGACAACAGTTGAGAGGCTCTGATGGAACATGAATTAGTGAGCTAGTTATTGTCAAAAAGTGTGGTGCTGGTAAAGCACAGCCGGTAAGGCAGCATCCAAGGAGCAGGAGCATTTCCAGCATAATTTCTTCATTGGGAATGTGGAGTGAGTTGAGAGATAAATGGGAGAGGTGTGGGTCTGGGGGTCGAGTAGCTGGGAATGCAACGCTATCAAGATGAAGGTTGGGGGTAATGGTGATAGGTCAGAGTGGACAGTGGAACAGACAGGTGGAAAGGAAGATGGACAGGTAGGACAGTTCAAGAGGGCAGTGATGAGTTGGAAGGTTGGATGTGGGATAAGGTGGGGGGAGGAAACTGGTGAAGTACACATTGATTCTGAGTGGTTGGGGGTCCCAAGCAGAAATGAGGTCTTCTTCCTCCAGGCATCAGGTGGCGAGAATTTTGTAGTGGAGGGGGTCCAGGACTTGCATGTTCTTTGCAGAGTTGAAGTGGTTGGCCACAGGACAGTGGGATTGTTTAGTGTGTGTGTGTGTGTGTGTCCCAGAAATATTCTCTGAAACATTCTGCAAGTTGGCATCCTGTCTCCCCAATGTAGACGAGACCACATACAGAGCAACTGACACAGGAGGTGACGTGTGTCGAGATGCAGGAAAATCTCTGTCCAATGTGGAAGGATCCTTATCTAGCCATCAATTCCCAGCTCTCTTCTCCCCAGCCCCACCCCCTCCCATTTATCTCTCAGGCCCCTTAGAGCCTCCAATTCCTGAAGAAGAGCTTGTGCTCGAAACTTCGACTCTCCTGTTCCGTCAGACGCTGCCTGACCTGCTATGCTTTTCCAGTACCATTTTTTTTAAAACTCTGATCTCACAGCATCTGCAGTCCTCACTTTCTCAGAGTGAGCTGGTTTTTGCTGATGATAAGTGTAGATTGACAGGGGTTCGGTAATGGATGGCGTTGGATTTGTCTGCTTTTGTGGACTTGACATAACCGGACTATTTTCTATTAAATGCTGCTTCAATGGAAATATTGTGGTTATATTTGAACAGCTTGTCTGATGCTAAAGCGAGAGCAGGGCACTGAGTATGATGACCATAATCGTATTGAAGCCAAAGCAAGCAGGAAGGGCTGAATGGCCTACTCTTGATCCGATATTTCTACATTGGTGATTTTTCAGAAGAAGCTGATATACAAATGTGCACACCCATAGCCAGAAAAACGCATGGATTCTGGAACTGGAACATCCTTTTGCATTCCTATTGGTCAGAAAACCTTGCCAATCTTGTGTGCGTCGTGTACTCAGTATGCGCAGGACGGAGTGAAGAATGGGGATGGTAGAGACGGAGGTTTCAAGGTTCACAAATATGCACTATCGACCTCAATAAAACTGTTTGGTGTTTTGCTCAGAGTATAAGTAAGCTGCACATTTTCTTCAGAAATCAGACCCCGGTTTAACGGCCAGTAGGGACTCCGGTTATCATGACGGACCTGAACTCCCAGATCTCTCTGCCGACCAACTTTTCCCAAGGCTCTTCTGTCCATTATTTAATTTGCTCTAGAATTTGTCTTGCCTAAATGCATCACCTCACATTTGTCTGGCTTGAAAACCATCTGCCACTTTTCCGTCCAACTCTCCAGTCTATCTATATCTTCCTGTATTCTCCGACAATCCCTTTTGCTTTCTGCTACTCCACCAATCTTCGTGTCATCTGCAAACTTGCTGATCATACCAACAGTGCCCTGTTCCAGATAATTTATATATATTACGAACAACAGTGGCCCCAACACTGACTCCTGTGGAGCACCACTGGTCACCTTTCTCCATTTCGAGAAACTCCCTTCAACAACTACTCTCTATTTCCTGATGCTCAACCAGTTCTTTATCCATCTAGCTAGAACACCTTGCACACCACATGACTTCACTTTCTCCATTAGTCTACAATGGGGAACCTTATCAAATGCCTTACTAAAGTCCAGGTATATAACATCAACAGCTCTTCCTTCATCTATAAACTTGGTCACTTCTTCAAAAAAACTCTAAGTTGATAAGGCACGATCTCCCCGACACAAAACCATGTTATCTATCACTGATAAGCCCATTCTTTTTGAAATATAAATAGATCCTATCCCTCAGTACCTTCTCCAGCAACTTTCCCACCACTGACATCAGGCTCACTGGTCTGTAGTTACCTGGAATATCCCTACTCCTTCTTATTCAGGGGGACAACATGAGCAACCCTCCAGTCCTCTGGCACCTCACCTGTATTTAAGATGCCACAAAGATATCTGTCAGGGCCCCAGCTATTTCCTCTCTCATCTCCCTCAGCAACCTGGGATATATCCCATCTGGTCCTGGGGATTTGTCCACCTTAATAACCTCTAGCCTACCCAACACATTTTCCCTACTTATGTCAATGTGATCCAAACTACTCAAACTTCTGTCTCTCATCTCAACATTCATGTTCCTCTCCTCATTCAGAATCTCATCCATTCCCTCAGGTTCGACACACAGCCTTCCTTTTTTTCCTTTAGTGGACTAATCCTTCCTCTAGTTCCTCTAGTCTGCTTCTTGTATAAGAATAAAATGCTTTGGGTTTCTCCTTAATTCTGCTCACTGAAGCTATTTCATGACCCCTTTTAGCCCGCTTGGTACCTCGTTTAAGACTTCGTCCTACTCTTCCGATATTCTTCCAGAGCTCGTTCTGTTCTTAGCTGCCTACACCTTATGTATGCTTCCCTTTTCCCCTTGGCTAGTCATACAATTTCTCCTGTCATCCACGGTTCACGAATCTTGCCCTTCCTATCCTTTGCCTTCAACGGGATATGCCTATCCTGCACTATCTTTAACCTGTCTTTGAAAACCTCCCACATTTCAAGTGTGGATTTCCCTTCAAATATCTGTGTCCAATCCACATTTCCAAGCTCCTGCCTAATTTTGATATAATTGGCCTTGGCCTAGTTTAGTACTCTTCCCTTAAGACCACACACTTCTTTATCCAAGAGTATTCTAAAACTTGCAGAATTGTGGTCACTGTTCCCACCGCAACTTCTACCACCTGTCTTGGCTCGTTCCCCAGTACCAGGTCCAATATGGCCCTTTCCCTTGTCTGTCTATTGACAGAGAAGGAAATAAGATGTGATAAAGAAACTTGATCTGGAATGTACCGCATTGTCCTTGAGAAAGCATATAGATTATCAGATATTAGATCCATATTCATAACTAACTGTGTCAAAGTTCAATGAGCAATTGTAGTTTAGGCAGGTTCAGTCAAGGGCAATAGATGCTTCAGGTGTAAGCTCTTCATTGGGAAGGGCTTATGCCTGAAACATAGACTGTCCTGCTCCTCAGATGCTGCCAGACCTGCTGTGCTTTTCCAGCGCCACACTTTTTGACTCTAATCTCCAGCATTTGAGATCCTCACTTTCACCAAGGGCAATAGGTGATTATTTGATTAGACACTATGTACAGGATTTCAGGGAGAAGTCAGGAAAATGGCACAAGTCAGCAAGCATATTTGGAGCACTGTACTGCCACAATGCGTTGAAAGGCAGCCTTCTGTGCCCTTACAATTCTGTGAATCACAATTGCTCATTGAACTTGCACACAGCCAGTTATGAATATGGATCTAATGTATGATCATCTGTATGCTTTCTCAAGGACAAGCAATTACAAATAATGTTTGTATTACAGTGAGTTATCAAACGTATTTCTAGATGCACATTTAAAAGAAAGTTTCAGAAAGAATTTGAAAGACTTAAGGATAGATGAGTTCTCTTTGCCAGAGAACCAATATAACCGAGATTACTACAGGAAGCGAGGTAAGAGTTTGCTGTGCCTTTGGTTACGATTTTTGCATCCTCACTGTCCACTTGAGCAGTGCCAGATGATTAGAGGGTGGCAAATATTATTCCCTTTTTATGATTACTTGGGAAAACCATAGTTTGATTAGACATAGTCAGCATGGCGTTTTGAGGGGCAGATCATTCCTCACAAGTCTTATGGAATAATTTGAGGATGTGACAAAACATATTCATGAAAGTAGAGCAGTGGATATCATGTACATGGATTTTATCAAGCATTTGATAAAGTTTCTCATGGTAGGCTCACGCAGAAAGTGAGGAGGCATAGAATGCAGGGAAATTTGGCTGTCTGGATACAGAATTAGCTGGCCCATAGAAGACAGAGGGTTGTCGTAAATAGAAAGTATTCAGCCTGGAGCTTGTTAACCAATGGTGTTCTACAGGGATCTGTTCTGGGACCTCTGCTCTTTGTGACTTTTAAAAATGACTTGGATGAGGAAATGGAAGGTTGGGTTAGTAAGTTTGCCAATGACACAAAGATTGGTGGAGTGGCGGAGGGCTGTTCTAGGTTGCAACGGGATATTGACAGGATACAGAACTGGGCTAAGAAGTGGCAGATGGAGTTCAACCTGGAAAAGTGTCAAGTTATTCATTGTGGAAAGTTAAGTTTGAATATAGATTGCAGATTTAAAGGCAAAATTCTTGGCAGTGTGGAGGAACAGAGCAATCTTGGGGTCCATGTCCATAGATCCCTTAAATTTGCCAGCCAAGTTGATAGGGTTGTTAAGAAAGTGCATGGTGTGTTGGCGTTGACTAGCAGGGGAATCTAGTTTAAGAGCCCTAGACAGACCACATTTGGATTATTGTGTTCAGACATGTTCACCTCATTATAGGAACAATGTGGAAGCTTTAGAGAGGGTGCAGATAATATTTACCAGGATGCTGCCTGGACTGGAGGGCATGTCTTATGAAGAAAGGTTGAGGGAGCTAGTGCTTTTCTTATTGGAGCAAAGAAGGATGAGCGATGACTTCATAGTGGTGTACAATATGACAGGCATAGACACAGTGAATAGTCAGTGACTTTTTACCTGGGCAGAAATGGCTATCGCAGGGGTAAATAATTTTAAGGTGATTGGAGGAAGGTTTAGGGGAGATGTCAGAGATCGGTTCTTTGTACAGAGAGTGATGAGTGTGTGCATTGCACTGCCAGCGGTTGTAATAGAGTCAGATACATTCAGACATTTAAGCACTTGGATGATAGTAAAAGGAAGGGTATGTAGGTTAGTTTGATCTTAGAGTAGGATAAAGGTCAGTACAACATCTAGGGCCGAAAGTCCTGTACTGTGGTGCACTGTTCTATGTTGTAGAATTATGGCAGAAAAAGTAGGGAGAATGTGGGACATGGATTTATAACTTTGAGGGGAAAGTGTTCAACAAAGCCTGGATTTGTCTGGACACAGTTTCTTGTCCAGTGCAATAGAAAGAAAGGATTTGTTGATGGAAAACTCAAATCATAAATCCTACTGCAATTTGAGAGAGTTACTTGAATCATCAGAACCTGAATGTAACCTTTCAATGTATTCATCTGATCTGTTAGTAAGAGAACATCTCAAACATCAGTATGACTAGAAAAGCACTGACACACAGACACCTGGTGGAGTGTTCCAGTAAACAGTCTGGGAAAGAATTTGAGCCAGTTATGCAGCCTTAACGTCAACTGTTTCCAAACGTTGCAAGTTATCCCTCAAACCAATTTTGTTTTTTGATGTTGCAAACAACAGCCTGCTTTAACAGTGAATTGAAATGTAAAGGACAGCTTAGTCAAGATCCTCCTTCTTAGAGTCAGGGTAATGATCATGGATAGTATCAATTAATATTATTTACAGTTGGCCTCCATCATTACCATCCTTGCCTTTCCCCTCTTAAGTCTCACAGTAACAGCTATGAAATTTGTCTGCGAATACACTTGGGTTCTTCATGGGAGCTGTTCGATTTTTCATGAGGTCCTAATTAGCTCTTCCCTCAGCTCCTCTCTGACCTTCACCATTCCTTTAAATCCTTGACATTGTCTGTTTTCTGACCTTAGCTCCTGTGACCGAATGCTCACTTAGAACACAAGGGAGGCAAAGCAGAGGTGAAGAACTTTGAATTACATTAGTCCAGCAGAGTCCAAGGCCACCTGTGCTAGTTTTGTTTGTTGTTGAGATGTTGTACCGGACACACACTGTTTTCAGCTACACGCAGAGAGTGGTGCAGAGGGCAGCATGGTCGCTCAGTGGTTAGCACTGTTCCCTCTCAACACCTGGGACCTGAGTTCAATTTCCACCTCGAGTGACTCTTTGTGGGGTTTGCACATTCTCCCCCTCTGTCTGCGTGAGTTTCCTCCCACAATCCAAAGATGTGCAGGGTAGGTGAATTGGCCATGCTAAATTGCCCATAATTGTAGGTTAGGTGCATTAATTGGGGTAAACATAAGGTAATAGGGTAGAGGAATGGGTTGGGGTGAGTTACTCTTTAGAGATTCGATGTGAACTTATTGGGCCTAATGGTCTATGGGATTCTTTTCGATGGTTTATTTCATTTTCTCACATATTCTGCTATTTTCTGTCTGTAAATTAATTTCTAGTTCCAGTGATCAGTTTAATAATGGATTTTTCGCTTGTATAATGCACTCTATTATGCAGTACAACAGTACTTCTCGCCATCCACCACTTCTCTTTTACAACTGACGTACTAATTGCCATAACTCTTTTTATTCAGCTGTAAAGCACACAAATTTGAACAAGACGACCAACGTTTAAAAGCATCTGGATCAGTGCGTAAATAGGAAGGATTTAGAAGGATTTGTGACAATTGAGACTTAATTAGTTTGATATCTGTTCAGCGTGGACAATTTGGACCGAAGAGAGTCTGTTTCCTGCTGTACATCTCTATGACACTATAACTTATTCCAGACTATTCCACCTCAATAGTTCCTTTCTGAATCTCTTCAGGATAGACTCTCAATCTCTGTTGCACTATTCCACCAGTTTCAGTACATTTCCCATTTCTGATTCTGTATGCCAGTTCCATTTGAACACATCACAATTTCATTATAATTTACTTCACAGAACCAAAGAATTGTTTCAGCACAAAAAGAGACCATTGAGGTCATCATGCCAACATCACTTCTATTCTCTACAGCCAATTTGCTGGCTTTACTCCATATGTCTGTACATCAGGTCTATCCAAATAAGCCTCAATAGAACCTACCTCTGCCACATTTCCAGGCAGTGCCTTCCACACCCTGGCCATTCACTGTGTGACAAAGCTTTTTCTCATGTCACTTTGCTTCTTTTGCATGTCACTTTAAATTTATATCCTCTCCTTTTTGTTTCCCAATTCACAAGTGGGAAGAACTTCTTACGTATTTCTATTCAGTAGGATTCTAATTTTGAAAACTTTCATCAATCTCATCTCAGCCTTCTCCTCTTCAAGGAGAACAGTTCCATCTTCGTTAATCTATCTCATTCCTAGAAGCATTCTTGTAAAGCACTTCAGCACTTGCTCCAATGCATTCATACTTTTCCTATAACTTGGTGGCGATGACTACACAATCTCCAGGTGAGGTCTAAATTAGAGTCTTGTATACAATTTCAACATCACCTGCTCTTGTATTCTTTGCCCCTACAAATAAAGCTGAAAATATTGCATCTTTTATTCATTTCTCACTCAGTCCTGCCACCTTCAGTGATGCACATGTACATCCATGTCCTTCTGCTGCCACATTGTTTGAATTGTACCTTCTATTTTAGATTATCTTTCCGAATTCTTGTGACCAGAATACATTACCTTACAGTTCCCTGCACTGAATCTCATCTGCCACCTACCTGCCCACTCCACCAACACAAGAATATTCCACATGAGTCTAAGACTGTTGTTTCCCAAGTTTCCTGCCCAGTTTATGTTGGAACGGGTATGTCAATCCCAGTATTTGAAGCCAAGCTTAATCTCAGTAAACTTAATCTCAGACAGCATGTGCTTTCTGCCTGTCAGTCCTTGATCCGATGCATAAAATTCCTCACTTTTAGGAAGTACTCTCATTGTAATCAGTTCATGGCTCAGGTTACATAAAGATCACTCACATAAATAAAATATCTGTATTAACTCCTCATTCCCCACATCACAGGGATAGGGAGGGGTGAGCCTATGGGAGAATATAGCCTGAGCTGTACTAACTCCTCTGTTCTCTACATGGCAGGTATAGAGAGGGGCGAGGCCATGGGTGATTTGAAATCAAGAAATTTTAAACTGAGCCATCACTTGACCTGGAGCTGATGTAGGTCACTGCGCACAGGAGGTGAACAGGACTGATATGAGAAAGCAAACGGGGAGCAAAAACACCAGAACCTCTATTTCAATTCACCTCCCTTCCCACTGACACCCTCCCAGTGTCTTGTTTACTCGGGTTTGCTCTTAGCAGAACTGACCTATTTTCTGCTATACACTTACCACTCTCATCTCATCTCTCCATCTAAAACTCTCCTAGAGTGGCACAGTGGCTAGCACTGCTGCCTCGTAGCACCAGGGACTCAGGTTTGATTTCCTGGCTTGGGTGACTGTCTGTGTGGAGTTTGCCTGTGACTGTGTGGGTTTGCTCCTGGTGCTCCAGTTTCCTCCCGCTGTCCAAAGATGTGCAGGTTAGGTGAATTGGCTATGCCAAATTGCCCAATAATCTTCAGGAATGTGTAGGCTAAGTGCATTAGTCGGGGGAAATGTACAGTAATAGGGTAGGGGTATGGGTTTGGGTGGAATACTTTTCGGCAAGTCGGTGTGGTCTTGTTGGGCCTAATGGCCTATTTCCACACAGTAGAGATTCTATACAACCATCACTGACATTCTGAACACCCACACAATCTTCCACTTGCTCCCCACCCCCACCGTTTCTCCAGCATAAATACCATTATTTTCTTAGTTCCCCTTCAGTGTCAAGGAAGAGTAGATTAGACTTGAAACATTAATTATTTTTCCCTCTTCACAAATGCTGTCAGATGTACTGAGTTTCTCCAATGCTTTGTTTGTATTTCAGACCTCCACCTCCATACTTGTATGCTAATACTTAAAGCAAAGCTGAATTGATTTCACTTTATTCAGAGAGTTAACACCAAGAGCTGGGCTGGAGGTGGTGATCATCAGGTGAGCCAGACCCCATTTCACAGGGTTCAGTCCTGATTGTGAGTAACAGCAAAACCAGTCATGGTAGCTGCTTGTGAACTTGCTTATGTCTCAACAGATTGGATGACTGAGTAAATCCTTTACCGCACTCTGAGCAGGTGAAGGGTCTCTCCCCGGTGTGAATACGCTGGTGCTTCAGCAGATTGGACAAATTATTGAACCTTTTCCCACACTCAGGGCAGCTGAATGGCCTCTCCCCAGTGTGAATTCGCTGGTGCACAATGAGATGAGATGATTTCCTGAACCCAGTCCCACAGTAAGAGCATCTGAATGGTTTCTCATCAGTGTGAACACGTTGATGGCTGACTAATTCAGCAGAACTTTTAAAGCATTTCCCACAATGCAGGCATTGAAATGGTCTTTCATCACTGTGAACCCGCTGGTGTTTCAGCAGGTGGGATGACTGAGTGAATCCCTTGCCACACTCAGAACAGATGAATGATCTCTCGCCATTGTGAACTCGCTGGTGTGATGACTGAGTGCTTCCCTTCCCATACTCTGACCGGCCGAATGACCTATTCTCAGTGTGAACTCGCTGATGTGCCATCAGGTGGGATGACTGAGTGAATCCCTTTCCACACTCTGTGCATGTGAATGGTCTCTCCCCAGTGTGAGTTCTCTGATGACATAAGAGGTTGGAAAACTGAGTGAATCCCTTCCCGCACTCAGGACAAGTGAATGGCCTCTCTCCAGTGTGACTGCGTCGATGTGTTTCCAGGTCAGATGGGTAATTGAATCCCTTTCCACAATCCACACATTTCCACGGTTTTTCCCCAGTGTGACTGCACTTGTGTCTGGACAGGCCAGATGATCGACTGAAGCCTCGTCCACACAGAGGACATGAGTAGTGTTTCTCCCCACTGTGAAAGGTGATTTTACCTTCCATGTTCAAAGTCCAGAAAGATATTCAGGTTACCAAAAATTGGGTGACACTGTCAGATCCTGATGTAGTGTTTAATTGGAATTTGTTGATGGTAAATTCTCCCCTTCCAAAATCCTGGAAAAATGATTGAAAACAGAAAGAAGGGAATGAGTGAGGTTTTAGATTAGATTAGATTACTTAGAGTGGAAACAGCCCTTCGGCCCAACAAGTCCACACCGCCCCGCCGAAGCGCAACCCACCCATACCCCTACATTTACCCCTTACCTAACACTACGGGCAATTTAGATTGGCCAATTCACCTGACCTGCACATCTTTGGACTGTGGGAGGAAACCGGAGCACCCGGAGGAAACCCATACAGACACGGGGAGAATGTGCAAACTCCACACAGACAGTCGCCTGAGGTCTCGCAAAGACAGAAATGTAAATTGAACTCAATGAATCTTATAATTTCTGGAGATAAAACCCGTGAACCATAAAGCTGCCTGATTGTCATAAACACTCAACTGGATCACAAACATGTCACTCCTTCTGAACCACAGCAGAATCTGCCTTGGATTAGTGGAGAGACCAAGAAAGAGAGGGGTTATGGTGTTGTCATGGTTCAACAAGAGGAATTTTGTAAACAAAATCCTAAACCTCCTATAAGAATCCTGGCAGCTGGTGTATGTTAACAACCTTATCACCCAAATCACTTCCAAGTCCCACACCATACTACCCTGTGGGACATCCAGTTCTGAATTTAAAATAAAACCTTCATTTAACTAAATGAATATTGGGAAGAATGAAGTCAGTGTCTTTAGACAAGCAACAAACTCCATGCCAAAGCCACTGATTTCATCTCTCTTTTTGGTCATCATCTGAGGCTGAACTACACAGGACGCAATCGTACAAAATATAAGAGTTGAACACGCTTCTGATAGTTTGGAGCAAGGCAGATCAGAAATGTTATTCATGAATGATTGTAGAGGGGATACAGGACACAACTCACAGTTTTGGGCGAGCCCTCCGGGGGATTATTGCGGTCAATAAAGGAATCACAACACTGTCCTCCTATGACCTGGGTCACAATGGCTGCACCATCAACCTGTTGAACATTGACCCTCTCTACCATTGCTGATAACATGTTGCTGGAAAAGCACAGCAGGTCAGACAGCATCCAAGGAGCAGGAGAATCGACGTTTCGGGCATGAGCCCGAAGAAGGGCTCGTGCCCAAAACGTTGATTCTCCTGCTCCTTGGATGCTGCCTGACCTGCTGCGCTTTTCCAGCAATACGTTATCAACTCTGATCTGCAGTCCTCACTTTCTCCTCTCTGCCATTGACTGACCTGTATTTGAAGATACCGTTTACACAGGGTTATGAGTTTCAGCTGAGGGACTTAATGTGACTGAACAGAACCACAGGTCTTTGGACACCTCGGGTTGGATGGCAGAGGGAATTGAAGCAAACAATTTAAGAAAGGTCACTGGACTTGAAATGGGAAGCATGGTGATTCAGTGTTTCTTACCGCTGCCTCACAGCACTGTGGACCCGGGTACAATTCCATCCTGGGGTGACTGTCGTGTGAGGTTTGCACATTGTCCCCTGGTCAGCATAGGTTTCTGCTGGGTGCTCTAGTTTCCTGCCACAGTCCAAGGATGTGCACGTTAGGTGGACTGGCCAATAGGGTGGGGGATGGGTCTGGGTATGATGCTCTTCGGAGGATCACTGTGGACCAGTTGGGCCGTATAGCCTGTTTCCAAACTGTAGGGATTCTATAATTAACTCCATATTTTTCTCCATATGTTGTGCCAGACTTGAAGCGTTCCTCTAGCAGTTATTGGTTTTGTTGCGAGATTTGTTATCTTATCCTTTAGTCTTTGCCATAGCTTTGCCTCACCAAGAAGCCGTGAGGTCTCATCAGTTTGACTGACAATTCTAAGCTAATATCGGCGGCTGCTCCCTGGCCCCCTACAAAGACGGCGGCTTTGCATGTCCATTGCGCCTCATTGCCCCTAAGAAAGATGGCGTCCTTTAGCATAGGCCCAACGCGAGAAGCTGTGGCCCCGCTCTTTGTTCACGGCAGAAGAAGGAGAGATAAATTCCTGACTGGGGTTTGCAAGAGACTTGCAGAACACGTTTACTAACCTGGCCGAGCACTCGCCACATCCATCGGTCTCTCCACTGCTCCATCATCTTACTGTTTATGAATCCTAAGTGATCATCCCACCACCACCTTCACGGTTTTCGCGCATGTTCCATGCCGCTTAAACACTACGCATGCGCGTTTTTCATGTTGTGTTGATTGGGGTTAAAAATCACACACCACCACCTGATGAAGGAGCGACGCTCCGAAAGCTAGTGCTTCCAGTTAAACCTGTTGGACTATATCCTGGTGTTGTGTGATTTTTAATTTTGTACACCCCAGTCCAACACCGGCATCTCCGAATCATGACGTATATCGGGGAACATTCACAACCGCGGGGAGTGCTGGGTAAGTACGTTGCAGTGACGGGTCAATTGTGTTTATTAATTGGCTTTGCTGAAGCTTCAGAAACAGTGTGACGTCATAAAATTCAAGAACACGTGTCTCACCAATGTTAACCATTGCCTCTGTTCACTTGTTCCTCACATTGTCTGCCCATGAATGCAAAACGGTAGATCCTCTGCCTCAGCATCAACCACGTCTTGACAAATTGCTAGGATTATAACAGAAAAGCTCGTGGATTTTATTTTTTTTACAGCACTTTTTTTTAAAATTGCGTATCTTTAAGTTGATCGTGGGTCAGGCTAACTTATCTGAAATCAGTGTTGCTTGTTTTTAGATTTTGAGTCCCATGCTCCTGTATCCATTGTTAGTTCTTGCTTTGATTTTAGCTCATCATGTTCTTTAATATCGTTTCTGGAGTTCCATTTCCTAACCGTGTCCACCCAACTATTCAGTCGTTGTTCCCAAAATTGCTAACAATGCAAAATGACAAATGACACTACTTCTGGTGGTGGGTGTTGGTTTTTCAGTATATTGAACCAGCAACTATGACATGAATAAACCCGTAAAGGAAAAGGCCGCATTTTGAATGTGATAACACTGCTGGTGGAATAAAGAGCCAAAGTTCATTTGAAAAAGCAAGATTTCAAAGGCACATTATCCAATATGGGTGTGAAACACACAACCTGGGATTAAAAATCTTGCTCTACCAACTGAGATAGCCGGACAGATACCAACTCGGAATCTTTCCAAAGCAAGGAGACTGCTTAAAAGCAATGCAGATAATTAAATTGACCACCAGAGTCCCATGGCTCAATTAGTTCTGCTCAATAATCAGTAAAATCATTGAGATTCCACTTCACTTTTGTTTGCTTCTCAGTATTGACATCTAATTTCAGCAGCATCTTTTCCTGAATTTAATATTTATCTGTTTGTTGTGTGGCTTTATTTTGAATTCAGATTTGCTCCAATAAGGCAAAGCAAAAGGACAAACAACAGAAAATGAATCACTCACTACTACATATCCCCAGTGCTGATGTTCAAGCTTATCAAATGCCAATCGTTCGAGAAAATGTTGTGGCGGAGATGAGACTGTCACATGCCTCCTTCTGGAAAGTGCCTACGCAAAGGAAGTCTGGAAAGGAATGCAGTAGTGTTTATGGAGGTCCATCCCGATGTCTGTTCCCTGGGATACACACTGAGATGAACATCAAGTGTGCCTAGAGGACCATCAGCTCAGTGAAAGACACTCTTTGGTCTGCCCAAGATTTGCAGGTATTCCGGTTGAAGGAGTTGACCCTGACCGAGGGTTGCAGACTGGCACGTTCCAAGGCCCAGGGCTATGTGCTGAGGGGCACAGTGAAGCTTTGGGCAGCTGCCGCCGAGGAGTGGTGGGGAAAGACCACCTTGTCAGGTGCTTCTGCTGAAGAATAACTGAGGTCCATTCAGTATTGGGCCCAGCTGACATCGCAACTAAATGCCAAATGGTTGAGGGAAAGGATCCGTTACCATGGGAAGATATATAATTGGGAAAAAGGAAATTATGATACTGTCAGACAGGAGTTGGGAAGTACAGACTGGGAGCAATTGTTCCATAAAAAAGGGCACAGCAGACATGTGGAGACTGTTTAAGGAGCAGTTGTTGCGAGTGATGTACGAATTTGTTCCTCTGAGACACCACCAAGAAGAGGTTAGATTAAGGAACCTTCGATGGTGAGAACAGAGGAGCTTATCATCAAAAGGAAGAAGGCAGTTTATGTAAGGTGGAGAAAGCAAGGATCTAGCACAGCATTAGAGGATTACAGGCGTGCTAGAAAGGAGCTCAAAAATTGACTGAGGAGAGCCAGAAGGGGACACGAAAAAGGGTAGTCAAGAAGGGAGAACCCAAAGGCATTTTACTCATACGTGAGAAATAAGAAGTGATCAGAGAGAAGGTAGGACTGATCAGGAATAGTGTAGGGAACTTGTGCATGGAGTCTGAGCAGATAGGGAAAGCCCTAAATGAGTTGTTTTGCTTCGGTTTTGACTCAGGAAATGGACCTTGTTGTGAATGAGAACTTTGAGGAGCTGTGGTATAGGCTTGAACAGATCAAGATTGTTGAAGTTGATGCATTGGAAATTTTGGCAAACATTAAGATTGATAAGTCCCCAAGGTCAGACCAAATTTATCCTAGGTTACTCCAGGAAGCAAGAAAGGAGGTTGCTAAGCCGCTGGCGAAGATCTTTGCCTCCTCACTCTCCACGGGAGTTGTACTGGAGGATTGGAAGGAGGCAAATGTTGTTCATCTTTTCAAGAAGGATAATAGGGAAATCCCTGGCAATTACAGACCAGTCAGTCTTACGTCTGTGGTCAGTAAAGTTTTGGGAAGAATTCTGAGGGAAAGGGATTATGACTATTTAGAAAACCATAGCATGATTAAAGACAGTCAGCATGGCTTTATGAGGGGCAGATAATGTCTCACAAATCTTATTGAGTTCTTTGAGGAGGTGACAAGTCAGGTTGATGAAGGTCAAGCAGTGGATATTGTGCATATGGATTTCAGCAAGGCATTTGATAAGGTTCCCCATGGTAGGCTCAATCATAAAGTCAGGAAGTATGGGATACAGGGAGATTTGGCTATCTGGATTCAGAATTGGCTGGCTGACAGAAGGCAGAGAGTGGTTGTGGATGGAAAATATTCTACCTGGAGGTCAGTGTTCAGTGGGGTCCCGCAGGGCTCTGTTCTTGGGCCTCTGCTCTTTGTAGTTTTTATAAATGACTTGGATGAGGAGGTTGAGAGGTGGGTTAATAAATTTGCAGATGACACAGCAAAGGTGCCATTGATAGTATCAAGGGCTATTGGCGGCTGCAGTACGACTTAGACAGGATGCAGAGCTGGTCTGAGAAATAGCAGGTGGAGTTCAACCTGGATAAATGTGAAGTGATGCATTTTGCAAGGTCGAACTTGAATGTTGAATATTGGATTAAAGACAGGATTCTTGGTAGTGTGGAGGAACAAAGGGATCTTGGTGTTCAAGTACATAGATCCCTCAAAATTGCCACCCAAGTGGATCGAGTTGTTGAGAACGCATATGGTGTTTTGGCTTTCATTAACAGGGAGATTAAATTTGAGCCGTGAGGTTTTGCTACAGCTCTACAAGTCTTTGGTGAGACCACACTTGCATTATTGTGTCCAGTTCTGGTCGCCCTACTATAGGAAAGATACAGAGGCTTTGGAGAGGGTGCAAAGAAGGCTTACCAGGATGCTGCCTGGACTGGAGGGTTTGCCTTATGAAGGCTTATGTTGACTAAGCTCGGATCTTTCTCTCTGGAGAGAAGGAGGATCGAGGTATATATGATAATGAGAGGCATAGATAGATTCAATAGCCAGAGACTTTTCCCCAGGACAGGATTGACAGGCATGAGGGGTCATACTTTTAAGATATTTGGAGAAAGGTATGGAGGGATGTCAGAGGAAGGTTCTTTATGCAGAGAGTTGTGAATGCATGGAATGCGCTGCCAGTGATGGTGGAAGCAGAGTCATGAGGAAGATTTATGCAACTGCTGCACATGCACATGGATAGCAGTGAATTGAGGGGTGCACAGGTTAAGTTATTTTATTTTATATTAGGATTAATCCTCGACACAACATGGTGGCCAAAGGGCCTGTTCTGTGCTGTACTTTTCTGTGGTCTATGTTCTGTGTAAATGTAGAGAATAGTGAACATCAATGATGCAATTTGTTCTCTGAAGGCAAACAAAATGTATACACCTGAACAGCTTCACCAACTGTATATGTACCAAAATTTCTTTTTATGAATAAAGTATGTTTTTGAAATTTTAGAATAATGGGAGGTGAGGAGAATATCTCCAATCACAAAGTAATCAGTGGGTAGAGTTTAATAGTGACTGTGCATCACTTTGTGCTCTAAGGAGACACCAACATTGAAACAGGGTATGTAATAAATAGAGTTTTTTTTTCAAAAGTATAGATCTCAGGTCCACAGACTCCTCTGGTGATGGTATTTACTGTCCTTACCCAGTCTGTACTGAAAATGACTATAGTCCCACAATGAGGTGCTTGAATCGCAGTTGCCCATAGTTGAGAGTCACTGAGGTCATGGGGATTTAGGGATGTTGAACTTGCAACCCATTCCCATATTCCATGAAAGTATAAAAGTAGAGAGATCTTGGTTTCCACAGAGACAGTGTTTATGATGTGATTAGACAATTATTTGGGTTAGTTTATGCATGGATAAATCAGGTTAAGTAAGCAAAGAGCACATAGTACAACTGTAATATCAATGGTTCAGCCTCAGTTAGAGCATTGGCTATAATCCTGATCCTCACTCTTCACCTGAAATGTAATGATATCAGAAAGGACACAGAAGGGATTTATTGGAACAGAAGGCATTATAAAGGACATAGACAGGGTTTAGTGGGATATAAAGACATTAGAAAAAACACAGACAAGTTTATCAGAATAATGGAAAGGATAAACAATTCAGCCAAGGGTCTGGTATTGAGACTGGCTCTAATGCAATGAGGGGTATGTCAGGTTCCAAGAGATCAATTATGTTATGGGAATGTGTAGTCTGAAGTACAGACAGACGTTTCTGTGGCCAGCAGGAAAAAATCAGAATGGTGTGTTGCTTCCCTGGTGCCAGGATCAAGGATGTCTCAGAGAGGGTGCAGAATGTTCTCAAGGGGGAGAGGGGCCAGCAAGAGGTCATTGACCACAGTGGAACCAACGACAAGTTTGAGATTCTGAAGGGTGATTACAGAGAGTAAGGCAGGAATTTAAAAAGGAGGTCCTGGATCACTCCTGGTGTTACGAACTAGTGAGGGCAGGAATAGGAGGATAGACCAGATGAATGCATGGCTAAGGAGCTGGTGTATGGGAGAAGGATTCACATTTTTGGACCATTGGATTCTCTTTTGGGGTAGAAGTGACCTGTAGAAGAAAGATGGTTTGCACATAAATTGGAAGGGGACTAATATACTGGCAGGAAGATTTGCTAGAGCTGCTTCAGAGGATTTAAACTAGTAAGGAGAGGTGGGGTTTGGGACCCAGGGAGGTACTGAGGAAAGATATCAATCTGAGACTGGTACAGTTGAGAACAGAAGCAAATCAAACAGTCAGGGCAGGCAGGGACAAGGTAGGTCTAATAAAATAAACTGCATTTATTTCAATGCAAGGTGCATACATGGCTCAAGGCTGGGCAGGACTGGCAGCTTAATGTTCCTGGATACAAATGCTACAGGAAGGATAGAAAGGGAGGCAAGAGAGGAGGGGGGAGTGGTGTTTTTGATAAGGGATAGCATTACAGATGTGCTGAGGGAGGATATTCCCAGAAATACATCCAGGGAAGTTATTTGGGTGGAACTGAGAAATATGAAAGGTATGATCACCTTATTGGGATTGTATTATAGACCCCCCCCCCCCCCCCCCAATAGTCGGAGGGAAATTGAGAAACAAACTTGTAAGGTGATCTCAGCTATCAGTAAGAATAATAGGGTAGTTATGGTAGGGGATTTTAACTTTCCAATCATCGACTGGGACTGCCATAGTGTTAAAGGTTTAGATGGAGAGGAATTTGTTAAGTGTGTACAAGGCAATTTTCTGATTCAGTAGGTGGATGTACCTACTAGAGAAGGTGCAAAACTTGACCTACTCTTGGGAAATAAGGCAGGGCAGGTGACTGAGGTATCAGTGGGGGAGCACTCTGGGTCCAGCGATCATAATTTTATTTGATTTAAAATAATGATGGAAAGGGATAGACCAGATCTAAAAGTTGAAGTTCTAAATCAGAGAAAGGCCAGTTTTGATGGTAATAGGCAAGACCTTTCAAAAACTGATTGGAGGCAAATGTTCACAGGGAAAGGGATGGCTGGAAAATAGGAAGCCTTCAGAAATGAGATAACGAGAATCCAGAGAAAGTATATTCCTGTTCGAGTGAAAGAAAAGGCTGGTAGGTATAGCGAATGCTGGATGACTAAAGAAAATGAGGATTTTGTTAAGAAAAAGAAGGAAGCATATGTAAGGTATAGACAGGATAGATCGAGTGAATCCTTAGAGTATAAAGGAAGTAGGAGTATACTTAAGAGGGAAGTCAGGAGGGCAAAAAGGGGACATGAAATAGCTTTGGCAAATAGAGTTAAGGAGAATTCAAACAGGTTTTACAAATACATTAAGGAAAAAAGGATAACCGGGGAGAGAATAGGGCACCTCAAAGATCAGCAAGGCGGTCTTTGTGTGGAGCCGCAGAAAACGGGGGAGATACTAACCGAGTATTTAGCATCAGTATTTATTGTGGAAAAGAATATGGAAGATATAGAAAGTAGAGAAATAGATGGTGACACCTTGGAAAATGTCCATATTACAGAAGAGGAAGTGCTGGATGTCTTGAAATGCATAACGGTGGATAAATTTCCAGGACCTGATCAGGTGTACCCTAGAACTCTGTGGGAAGCTAGAGGAGTGATTGCTGGGCCTCTTGCTGAGATATTTTTATCAATGATAGTCACAGGTGAGGTGCCGGAAGACTGGAGGTTGGTGCCACTGTTTAAGAAGAGTGGTAAGGACAAGCCAGAGAACTTTCGACCAGTGAGCCTGATATTGGTAGTGGGCAAATTGTTGGAGGGAATCCTGATGGACAGGGTGTATATGTATTTGGAAGGCAAGGACTGATTAGGGATAATCAACATGACTTTGTGCATGGGAAATCATGTCTCACAAACTTGATTGAGTTTTTTGATGAAGGCAGGGCGGTAGATGTGATCTATATGGACTTCAATAAGGTGGTCGACAAGGTTCCCCATGGGAGACTAGTTAGCAAGGTTAGATCTCACGGAATAAAGGGAGAACTAGCCATTTGGGTATAAAACTGCCTCAAAGGTGGAAGACAGAGGGTGGTGCTGGAGGGTTGTTTTTCAGACTTGAGGCCTGTGACCAGTGGAGTGCATTCATATAAATGATTTGGATGCGAGCATAAGAGGTACAGTTAATAAGTTTGCAGATGACACCAAAATTGGTGGTATAATGGATTCTGAAGAAGGTTACCTCAGATTACAATAGGATCTTGATCAGATGGGCCAATGGACCGAGAAGAAGCAGATGGAGTTTAATTCAGATAAATGTGAGGACCTGCATTTTGGGAAAACAAATCTCAGCAGGACTTATACACTTTATGGTAAGGTCTTAGGGAGCATTGCTGAACAAAGAGACCTTGGAGTGCAGGTTCATAGCACCTTGAAAGTGGGTTCGCAGGTAATGAAGAAGGCATGTGGTATACTTTCTTTTATTGGTCAGAGTATGGAGTACAGGAGTTGGAAGGTCATGTTGCAGCTGAACAGGACATTGGTTCGGCCACTGTTGGAATATTGCATGCAATTCTGGTCTCCTTCCTATCAGAAGGATGTTGTGAAACTTGAAAGGGTTCAGAAAAGATTTACAAGGATGTTGCCAGGGCTGGAGGATTTGAGCTGTGGGGAGAGGCTGAACAGGCTGGGGCTGTTTTCCCTGGAGCTTTGGAGGCTGAGGGGTGACCTTATTGAGGTTTACAAAATTATGAGGGACATGAATAGGATAAATAGACAAAGTCTTTTCCCTTGAGTCGTGGAGTCCAGAACTAGAGGGCATAGGTTTAGGGTGGGAGGGGAAAGATATAAATGAGACCTAAGGGGGAACATTTTCACAGAGGGTGGTACGGGTATGGAATGAGCTGCCAGAGGAAGTGGTGGAGGCTGATACAATTGCAACATTTAACAGGCATTTGGATGGGTATATGAATAGGAAGGGTTTGGAGGGATATGGTCCGGGTGCTGGCAGGTGGGACTAGATTGGGTTAGGATAGCTGGTTGGCGTGGACGGGTTGGACCAAAGGGTCTGTTTCCATGCCATACATCTCTATGACTGTATGACAGGGTTTCATTGGAAGCAGTCAGCATGGCTTTGTGTGTGGGAGATCATGCCTCACAAATTTGTTAAGAGTGCTTTGATGAAGTGACCAGGCAAATTGATGAGGGCTGGGCAGCAGACATAGTCCACATGGATTTCAGTAAGGCTTTTGGTAATATTGCACATGGTATCCTGCTCTGAAAGGTTAGACTGCATGGAATCCACGTGGAGCTGGCAAATTGGATACACAGTTACTTAAGGAATATTGTGGAACAGAGGGTCATTAGAGTTCAGGTGCTTGGTTCTCTGAAAGTTGAGTCACAGGAGACAGGGCAGTGAAGAAGGCTTTTGGCATGCTGGCCTTTATCAATCAGGGCATTGAGTATAGAAATTAGGAAGTTATGTTGCAGTTGTACAGGACACTGTTGAGGCCGCACTTGGAGCATTGTGTTCAGTTTTGGTCACCTTGTTATAGGAAGGATGTTATCAAACTGGAAAGAATGAAGAAAACATTTACAAGAATATTGCCGGGACTCAACTGTCTGAGTTATAGGAAAAGATTAAACAGGTTAGGACTTTTTCTTCAGAGCATAGATGAGTGAGGGGGACCTTAGAGAAGTATAAAAGATCATGTGAGGCATTGGATAGGGTGAATGCACTCATTTTTTCCCCCAGGAATGGGGAATTGAGGACTTCAAGGTATCAGTTTAAGGTTAGTGGGCAAAGAATAAGAGGAACCTGAGGATAACTTTTTTTATACACAGGGTGTACGCATATAGAATGAGCTGCTAGCGGAAGTGGTTGAGGCAGGTACATTAACAACATTAAAAATGCATTTATACATGGATAGGAATGGTTTAGAAAAAATATGGGCCAAGTGCAGGGAAATGGGGTTAGCACTGATGGACATTTTGGTCGACATGGACCAGTTTGGGCCAAAGGGCTTGTCAGACTCTGAAGACTCAAATCATGACCATGTGTTGATTGTTGGGAAGAACCCATCTGGCACAGGAATGCTTTTAAGGCAAGGAAACTGTTGCCTTTACCTGGTCTGGACTGCACATGACCACTAGACTTCCATTTATTTATTGCTATGTGTGCCTAAGTACACTGAAAAGCTGTTTATGAGCAGTACGGGCTCATTGTGAGATTCTGAACTGCCCTCCAAGATGGACAATAAGAACTGAAAGAAACTCAGAACTTTGCAAGAAACTACTAAACTTGTTTTTGCAATAAATGACTAACATTTATTTTATACCAATATTGCATATAACTGTTGTGACACAAAATGTGCTGTTTTGAACTGTAAATGGCAGAGTATCGCTAAGCTTGACTGAGAGACCTCTTTCACACATTTGTGGTACAAGCTCGAATAGATTCTCCTTGTGATAATCTACTCAGGTCTGATGACTCAAGCTTTGCAAACATTTGCTATCACGGGGAGAATAGCATTCGCAGATGGTTGTTATCTCTAGTTTTGCTACAATGCCTTGATACAATACTCTATCAAATGGGTCCTTAATTTCAAGGATAGTCACCATCACATTTGAAATTGAGATTCTTTGTCCATGTTTGCACCAAAACAGGGATCAGGAGCTGAGCAGCTCTTGCTTAGGAGAAAGTGAGGACTGCAGATGCTGGCGATCAGAGCTTAAGAATGTGTTGCTGGAAAAACGCAGCAGGTCAGGCAGGAACAAGAGAATCGACATTTTGGGCATAAGCCCTTGCTTAGCTCAAACTGAGATCCATGACCATGATATGTCATTGTTGTCTGTCTGTTTTGATTGCATTTATGTCTCGACAGGCCAGATGATTGGCTGAAACCTTGTGCAAGCACAGAACACACGTATGGTTGCTCTTCACATTGAACAATGCTTTTTCTTTCCATGTTCAAAGCTGGTGATATTCAGCTCCTGAGAATCAGGCATTAATGACAGCTCTTGATCCAATATTTGACTTGAGATTCCTGCCTGTAAAATAAATTTAAAACAGGAAAAATTGAATAAAAGCTGCCAGATTATCATAAAAACTACTTGGATCATTAATGTCCTTGAAAGGGCAGAATTTGAAAAATGAAGGACACACCAGGCTGTGGGAACAGACTGCAGCCAGTCATTATTTCTGCAGATCATGAAGTGGGAGGTTTCAGTGATACCATAACAATGCTGTCTGTGTAACAATGCAAACTGTACAACTGGCTGGCCAGAACCTGGTCAGTCTGTAATTGGATCAATGTAAATGACCTAGGCTTAAGGTCATTGACATAGGTATCACAGAAACAGACCCTTCAGTCTAACTCATTCATGCCAACCAGATATCCTAAATTAATCTAGCCCCATTTGCAAACCTTTGGCTTTTGTCTTTATAAACTCTTCCTATTCAAATACCTATCCACATGCCTTTTAAATGTTGTAATTGTACCAGCCTCCACCAGCTGCTCTGGCTTTTCATTCCATACACTTACCACCCTGTGTCATACATGCACCACTCATAAAACATAGAAAAGTACAGCACAGAACAAGCCCTTTGGCCAACAATGTTGTGCCAAGATTTAATCCTAATGTAAAATATGGTAACTTAACCTACCCACCCCTCAACTCACTGCTATCCATGTGCATGTCCAGCAGTCGCTTAAATGTCCCCAATGACTCTGCTTCCACCACCACAGCTGGCAACGCATTCCATGCATTCACAACTCTCTGCATAAAGAACCTACCTCTGATGTCTCCTTTATACCTTCCTCCTAATATCTTCAAACTATGACTTCTTGTACCAGTTAATCCTACCCTGGGGAAAAGTCTCTGGCTATTGACTCTATCCATTCCACTCATTATTTTGTATACCCTGATCAGGTCTCCTCTCTTCCTCCTTCTCTCCAGAGAGAAAAGTCCAAGCTTATTCAACCTTTCTTCATAAGGCAAGCCCTCCAAGTCCAGGCAGCATCCTGGTAAACCTTCTTTGCACCCTCTCCAAAGCCTCTATATCTTTCCTATAGTAGGGCGACCAGAACTGGACACAATATTCCAAGTATGGTCTCATCAGGGACTTGTAGAGCTGTAGCAAAACTTCGCGGCTCTTAAACGTGATCTCCCTGTTAATGAAAGCCAAAACACCATATGCTTTCTTAACAATCCTATCCACTTGGGGTGACAACTTTGAGGGATCTATGTACTTGCACACCCAGATCCCTCTGTTCCTCCACACTGCCAAGAATCCTGTCTTTTATGCCTGCAGTAACCTCTACACTATCGACAACACCTCCAACCTCTGTGTCATCTGCAAATTTACAAACCCACCCCTCAACCTCCTCATCCAAGTTATTTATAAAAACTACAAAGCACAGAGGCCCAAGAACAGAGCCCTGCGGGACCCCACTCAACACTGACCTCCAGGCAGAATACTTTCCATCTACAACCACTCTCTGCCTTCTGTTAGCCAGCCAATTCTGAATCCAGATAGCCAAACCTCTCTGTATCCCATATTTCCTGACTTTACCAATGAGCCTACCATGGGGAACCCTATCAAATGCTTTGCTGAAGTCCACATACATCCACATTCACTGCTCGACCATCATTGACCTGTCTTGACACCTCCTCAAAGAACTCAGAGAAAGTGAGGACTGCAGATGCTGGAGATCAGAGCTGAAAAATGTGTTGCTGGAAAAGCGCAGCAGGTCAGGCAGCATCCAAGGAGCAGGAGAATCGACGTTTCGGGCATAGGCCCTTCCTCAGGAAAGAAGGGTTTATGCCCGAAATGTCGATTCTCCTGCTCCTCGGATGCTGCCTGACCTGCTGCACTTTTCCAGCACCACATTTTTCACCTACTCAAAGAACTCAGTAAGATTTGTGAGGCATGATCTGCCCCTCACAAAGCCATGCTGATTCCCTTAATCACATTATGCTTTGACAAATAGTCATAAATCCTATCCCTCAGAATTCTTCCCAAAACTTTGCTGACCACAGACATAAGACTGACTGGTCTGTAATTGCTAGGGATTTCCCTATTACCCTTCTTGAATAGAGGAACAACATTCACCACCTTCCAATCCTCCAGTAAGACTCCAGGAGGCAAATATCATTTGTGTGAAAAAGTTGTCACTTAAATCCCTTTTAATCTTTCTCCTCTCACCTTAAACCTATGCTCTCCAGTTTTGGACTCTGCTACCTTTGGGAGAGGACCTTGCGTGTTTATCCTATCCATGCCTCATGATTTTATTAACCTCTAGAAGATTACCCCTCAGCCTCCAATGCATGAGGGAAAACAGCCACAGCCTATGGCTCAAATCCCCCAACCCTGGCAAAACCCTTGTAAATCTTTTCTGAACCCTTTCAAGTTGCACACCATCCTTCCAGTACGAGTGAGGCCAGAATTGCATGCAATATTCCAAACGTGGCCTAACCAATGTTCTGAAGGCTTGCTGAAAACTTATGACCATAAGCAAGTGGGAATGTACCCTCTTGGGATACATGCATTCCCCCTTCCGTACTGGTGAGGCTGCATGTGGAGGACTGTGCTCAGTACTGTCACCGTACTTAGAAAGTTGCTAATATATTGGAAGCAGTTCAGAGAAGGCTTAATGGACTAATACCTGGAATAGGTGGATTGCTTTGTCAGGAAATGCTAGACAGGCTAGGCCTGTA
This sequence comes from Chiloscyllium punctatum, assembly GCF_047496795.1. Lineage (NCBI taxonomy): Eukaryota > Metazoa > Chordata > Chondrichthyes > Orectolobiformes > Hemiscylliidae > Chiloscyllium > Chiloscyllium punctatum. The sequence goes on from NC_092769.1 coordinate 61,159,723, forward strand.
TCTTCTGCAATTTAGAAGAGAAAGAGGAGACTAAACTGAAACATAAAAGATCCCAAGGGGACCTGACCAGTTGGATGCTGGAAAAAAAAGTATCCTCCTGTGGGAGAATCTAGAGGTAGTAATCATAGTTTAAAAGTAAGGGTGAGGTGAGAAAACATTTCAAGCAGAGGTGAGGAAACATTTCCCTCAGAGGGTTGACAGTCTATCGAACTTGCTTCCTGAAAAGGCACTGGATGCAGAATCTTCAAATATTTTAAAGACAGAGGCAGATAATTTTTGATGACAAAGATGGTGAAAGATTATTGGGGGGATATGCAGACACATAGAATTGATGTTGAAATCAGATCAGCCATGATCTCATTCAGAGATAGAGCAGGCTCGAAGAGCCGAGTGGCCTACTCCTATTCTCATTTGTCTGTTCGAATAATCAGTGAACAAAAAAACTCCAGTCCTGTCTGATTACAGCAGTTGGAAGGGTGTTTGAGTTCCCACTTCACCCATCCAGTGGAAATAGTTCCTCTCTATCTACATGACCAACTTTGATTAACATCTGGAAACTTTGAATCAAATCATCCATCAATCTTCTAAATTCCAGGGAATACAACATCCCTAACGAGACAATGCACTTTGGTAGAAGGGGTAGAGAACACTATCATTCTCTGCCCATTTGAGTTTCTGAGCTTAACCCATGCAGATTCTACTTCACCACATCCTGTATCCTTGCTCATAATCGCATTACTTTCCTGTTTTAATCAGCAATTCTAATCCACCTCCTTGTCCTTTTATCTCACTCAACCTATCCTCCTTCATCAACCTGCTGATTCCAGGAATTAATCTGCTAAACCTCCTCTGAATCACCTCAAATAAATTTCCAGAATTCCAAAACCTACACAATGTATTCAAGATGTTGTCTCGCCCATTCCCTGTAGAAATGAAGCAGAACATCCTTACATTTATGTTCAATTCCTGTCATAATAAAGGAAAGAACCTATTTTCTTTCTTGATTACAGAGATTGCAGAGCTCTTGATCAATTGGGTGAATGGGCTGAGGAGTGGAAAATGGAGCTTAATTTGGATTTTAATAAAACAAACAATGGCAGGACTTATACAAGGAATGGTGAGACCCTGGATAGTGTTGTCGAACACAGAGAGATCGAGGCTTCAGGTACATAATTCTTTCAAATTTGCATCGCAGGTAGACAGGGTGGTTCAGAAGGTGTTTAGCACACTTGCCTTCATGAAGGAGTTTTCCTCCTCTCTCTACAAGAAACCCAACCTCCTCTCTGACGTATCACCTCCATCCGCACCCCCATTAACCTATTGTACTCTATGCTACTTTCTCCCCACCCCCACACACCCATCTCATTTATCTCTCCACTCTGCAGGCACCCTGCCTCTATTCCTGATGAAGGGCTTTTGCCTGAAACATTGATTTTCCTGCTCCTCGGATGCTGCCTGACCTGCTGTGCTTTTCCAGCACCACTCTAATCTAGACTCTGGTTTCCAGCATCTGCAGTCCTTGTTTTTACCCTTCATTGCTCAGACTTTTGAGTATAGGAGTGGGGACGTCATATTGAGGTTATACAGGATGTTGGTGAGGGCTCTTCTGGAGTACAGTGTGCAGTTCTGGTCACCCTGTTCAGAAAAGATTTACCAGAATATTGCCAGGAATGAATTATAGAGACAGGATGGATAGGCTGGGATGTTTTTAACTGATGTGCAGGAGGTTGAGTGGTGATCTTATGGAAGTTTATTAAATCACCAGGGGCATAGATTAGATCACTGTCAGTGTGGAAACAGGCCCTTCGGGCCAACAAGTCCACACCGACTCTCCGAAGAGCAACCCACCCAGACCCATCCCCTTACATTTACCGCTTCACATAACACTATGGGCAATTTAGCATGGCCAATTCAGCTAAACCTGCACATTTTTGGACTGGGGGAGGAAACCCACACAGACACGGGGAGAATGTGAAAACTCCACACAGACAGTTGCCTGAGGTGGGAAATGAACCCAGGTCTCTGGCACTGTGAGGCAGCAGTGCTAACCACTGAGCCACCATGCTGACCAGGTGAATACATAAGGTGAATAGCAAAGATATTTTCTCTAAGGTGGGGAGATCCAAATTAGGAAGCATATTTTTAAGGTGAGAGGAGAAGGATTTAACAAAGACAATAATGGGAAATTTATTTTCTTTGTACAGAGTAGTGATATGGAATTAACTGCCAGAGGAAGTGGTGGTGCAGGTACAGTTACTGCACATTCTTTCAAATTTGCATCGCAGGTAGACAGGGTGGTTAAGAAGGTGTTTAGCACACTTGCCTTCATGAAGGAGTTTTCCTCCTCTCTCTACAAGAAACCCACCCTCCTCTCTGACCTATCACCTCATTTTGATAAGTTCATGAATAGGAAAGGGGTCAATCCAAGATGGAGGATGGGAAAAATTTCTGGCTATAACAGCTGCTCCTTTTTAAGGTATTTTAGGTGTTGGAGGTGATTTCCTCGAACACCAGGAGCACCAATTACTGTTTTATATGCTGTTGCATTGTTTTGGAACTTTGGGAAAAAGAAAGTCAAAACAACAGCAATATTAAAAGGGAGAAGAGCAGACAAAGGAAGCACATGGTGAGGTCATTGCAGGAGAGAAAGAGACAGAGAGAGAGTGAACCTGCACACTTACTGCCTTTGCTGTTTGAATTCATGTATCATTGGACATCAGAATGCATCTGGGAAATGTAACAAGCAGTGAAATTCACAACTGATCATGGAGGAACTGTTGGGCAAAGTTCACAGCACAGAATCAGATAAATTCATCGTTGTTTTTAAGTGTGACACACAGAGAATCTGCAGTAGGGAGTAGAGTGGGTTCCTTCTTAATTATATGGTTTTTGGAAATATGTCTCTTGATTAAACTTAAAATATAAGCCATAACTATTAACTTAACCTGGAGCAGTGTTTGGAGAGGAATAAGATGGTGTTATTTTCTGGGTCTGTAGATTGTGAAGGAGCAAAAATGCCCTTTAATAGAATGATATGTACTTCTTGTCAGATGTGGGAGTTTAAAGAGAGTTTAAGGATTACTGTAGATTACATCTGTCAGAAATGCTGCACAAAAGTTAAAAATCACACACCAGATTACAGTCCAACAGTTTAATTGGAAGCACACTAGCTTTCGGATCGTCGCTCCCTCATCAGGTGGTAGTCAGGCGCTCTGAAAACTAGTGTGCTTCCAATTAAACCTGTTGGACTATAACCTGGTGTTGTGTGATTTTTAACTTTGTACACCCCAGTCCAACACCAGCATCTCCAAATCATAAATGCTGTAGGCTGCGAATCTTATCAGATCAAACGGATCAATTGGAGAGATAGAAGCAATGAGGAATTTGCAAAAGCAACAGGTATGTGATGGATGGCAGTTATAGGAAGGGGGAAAAGTCTCAGATACAGTTACATAGATGGGTTGAATGCCAGGGAAGGTAAGAGAGGTAGGCAGCTATTGCAGGAATCTTTTGTGGATATACCCATTTCAAACAAGTATGCTGTTTTGGAAAATGTAGGGGGTGATGGATTCTCAGGGGAACTCAGCACGAACAGCCAAGGGTCTGGTATTGAGACTGGCTCTAATGCAATGAGGGGTAAGTCAGGTTCCAAGAGATCAATTGTGTTAGGGGACTGTCTAGTCTGAGGTACAGACAGACGTTTCTGTGGCCATCAGGAAAAAAATCAGAATGGTGTGTTGTTTCCCTGATGCCAGGATCAAGGATGTTTCAGAGAGGGGGCAGAATGTTCTCAAGGGGGAGAGGGGCCAGCAAGCGGTCATTGACCACATTGGAACCAACAGAAGGGAAAAGGTTGAGATTCTAAAGTGAGATTACAGAGAGTAAGGTAGGAATTTAAAAAGGAGGATCATTGGAATCTCTTTTGGGGTATAAGTGACCTGTACAAGGTGGCCGGATTGCACCTAAATTAGAAGGGGACTAATGTACTGGCAGGAAAGTTTGCTAGAGCTGCTTGGGAGGATTTAAACTAGTCAGGTGGGGGGGGTGGGACCCAGGGAGATAGTGAGGAAACTGATCAATCTGAGACTGGTACGGTTGAGAACAGAAGCGAATCAAACATTCAGGGCAGGCAAGGACAAGGTAGGACTAATAAATTAAACTGCATTTATTTCAATGCAAGGGGCCTAACAGGGAAGGCAGATGAACTCAGGGCATGGTTAGGAACATGGGACTGGGATATCATAGCAATTACAGGAACATGGCTCAGGGATGGGCAAGACTGGCAGCTTATTGTTCCAGAATACAAGTGCTACAGGAAGGATAGAAAGGGAGGCAAGAGAGATGGGGAAGTGGCATTTTTGATAAGGGATAGCATTACAGCTGTGCTGAGAGAGGATATTCCCGGAAATACATCCAGGGAAGATATTTGGTTGGAACTAAGAAAGGGATGATAACTTTATTGGGATTATATTATAGACCACTAATAGTCAGAGGGAAATTGGGAAACAAACTTGTAAGGAAATCTCAGCTATCTGTAAGAATAATAGGTTTATGGAAGGGGATTTTAACTTTCTAAACATAGACTGGGACTACCATAGTGTTCAGGGTTTAGATGGAGAGGAATTTGTTTAGTGTGTACAAGACAATTTTCAGAATCAGTATGTGGATGTACAGATGAGAGAAGGTGCAAAACTTGACCTACTCTTGGGAAATAAGGCAGGGCAGTTGACTGAGGTGTCAGTGGGGGAGCACTTTGGGGCCAGCAACCATAATTCTATTAGATTTAAAATAATGATGGAAAAGGAGAGATGAGATCTAAAAGTTGAAGTTCTAAATTGGAGAAAGGCCAATTTTGACAGTATTAGGCAAGAACTTTCGAAAGCTGATTGAGGGCAGATGTTCGCAGGTAAAGGGACGGCTGGAAAATGGGAAGCCTTCAGAAATGAGACGAGAATTCAGAAAAAGTATATTCCTGTGAGGGTGAAAGGGAAGGCTGGTGGATATAGGGAATGCTGGATGACTAAAGAAATTGAGGGTTTGGTTAAGAAAAAGAAGGAAGCATATGTAAAGGATAGACAGGATAGATCAAGTAAATCTTTAGAAGAGTATAAAGGAAGTAGGAATATACTTAGAGTCATAGAGAAGTACAGCATGAAAACAGACCCTTCGGTCCAACCCGTCCATGCCGACCAGATATCCCAACCCAATCAAGTCCCATCTGCAGCACCCGGCCCATATCCCTCCAAACCCTTCCTATTCATATACCCATCCAAATGCCTCTTAAATGTTGCAATTGTACCAGCCTCCACCACATCCTCTGGCAACTCATTCCATACACGTACCACCCTCTGCGTGAAAAAGTTGCCTCTTAGGTCTCTTTTATATCTTTCCCCTCTCACCCTAAACCTATGCCCTCTAGTTCTGTACTCCCCGACCCCAGGGAAAAGACTTTGTCTATTTATCCTATCCATTCCCCTCATAATTTTGTAAGCCTCTATAAGGTCACCCCTCAGCCTCTGACGCTCCAGGGAAAACAGCCCCAGTCTGTTCAGCATCTCCCTGTAGCTCAGATCCTCCAACCCTGGCAACATCCTTGTAAATCTTTTCTGAACCCTTTCAAGTTTCACAACATCTTTCCGATAGGAAGGAGACCACAATTACATGCAATATTCCAACAGTGGAAGATATAGAAAGTAGAGAAATAGATGGTGACACCTTGGAAAATGTCCATATTACAGACGAAGTGCTGGATGTCTTGAAATGCATAACAGTGTATAAATTCCCAGGACCAGATCAGGTGTACCCTAGAACTCTGTGGGAAACGAGAGAAGTGATTACTGGGCCTCTTGCTGAGATATTTATATCATCGATAGTCACAGTTGACATGCCGGAAGGCTGGAGGTTGGCTAACGTGGTGCCACTATTTAAGAAGGGTGGTAAGAACAAGCCAGGGAACTATTGACCAGTGAGCCTGATGTCAGTGGTGGGCAAGTTGTTGGAGGGAATCCTGAGGGACAGGATGTATATGTATTTGGAAAGGCAAGGACTGATTAGGGATAGTCAACATGGCTTTGTGCATGGGAAATCATTTCTCACAAACTTGATTGAGTTTTTTGTGGAAGTAACAAAGACGATTGATGAGGGCAGAGTGGTAGATATGATCTATATGTCCTTCAGTAAGGTGTTCGACAAGGTTCCCCATGGCGGAATGGGACTATGTGGCGCTGCCCTTTTGGCACCGATCATTTGGCCCCGTCGTTTTGGCGCTCATTACTTTGACGCTGAGCTGTTTTGGCACGAATACATAACCATTGTGTGAAAATTTGGTTTGTCTCTCTTGCTTAGAATGTTTTTAGCCATTTCTGGTCTGAGCTCTACAAGAAAATAAAAAAAACTGTATTACAGCTTTCCAATATGAAGACAGAAGGGCTTAAGTATCATCAAGGCAGTAGATTAACGATTAACAATTGTTAAATGAGAAAATGATTACAAAACTAAATTTGAATCTACAGCGGGTCATTACAGCTTTGACTATCAACTCTTGCTAGTTGGGAAAATTACATTGGGACATTAGTCATCCTCTCTTCTTTAACCAAACAAGAGTTTTTTTTATTCTGAATTGGCGGCAAAACAGCTCAACGCCAAAGTAATGAGCACCAAACCAGTTTAGAGCCAAAATGGCGGGGCCAAATGATCGGCGCCAAAAGGGCGGCACCAAAATGTACCCGACCCCCCACCATGGGAGACTGATTAGCAAGGTTAGATCTCATGGAATAAAGGGAGAACTAGCCATTTGGACACAGAAATGGCTGAAAGGTAGAAAACAGAGGGTGGTGGTGGAGGGTTGTTTTTCAGACTGGAGGCCTGTGACCAGTGGAGTGCCACAAGGATTTGTGCTGGGTCCTCCACTTTTTGTCATTTACATAAAGGATTTGCATGTGAGCATAAGAGGCACAGTTAGTAAGCTTGCAGATGACACCAAAATTGGAGGTATAGTGGACAGCAAAGAGGGCTACCTCAGATTACAACAGGAACTTGACCAGATGGGCCAATGGGCTGAGAAGTGGCAGACAGAGTTTAATTCAGAGGTGCTGCATTTTGCGAAAGCAAATCTTAGCAAGACTTATACACTTAATGGTAAAGTCCTAGGGAGTGTTGCTGAACAAAGAGACCTTGGAGTGCAGGTTCATAGCTTCTTGAAAGTGGAGTCACAGGTAGATAGGATAGTGAAGGCGGCATTTGGTATGCTTTCCTTTATTGGTCAGTGTATTGAGTACAGGAGTTGGGAGGTCATGTTGCAGCTGTACAGGACATTGGTTAGGCCACTACTGGAGTATTGTGTGCAATTCTGGTCTCCTTCCTATTGGAAAGATGTTGTGAAACTTGAAAGGGTTCAGAAAAGATTTACAAGGATGTTGGCATGGTTGGAGGATTTGAGCTACAGGGAGAGACTGAACAGTCTGGGGCTGTTTTCCCTGGAGCGTCGTAGGCTGAGGGGTGACATTATAGAGGTTTATAAAATTATGAGGGGCATGGATAGGGTAAATAGACAAAGTCAGGCAACTCAGGCGACTGACTGTGTGGAGTTTGCACATTCTCCCCGTATCTGCGTGGGTTTCCTCCAGGTGCTTCGGGTTCCTCCCACAGTCCAAAGATGAATTGGTGAATTGGCCATGCTAAATTGCCCGTAGTGTTAGGTAAAAGGGGTAAATGTAGGGGTATGGGTAGGTTGCGCTTCGGCGGGTCAGTGTGGACTTGTTGGGCCGAAGGACCTGTTTCCATACTGTAAGTAATCTAATCTAATCTAATCTTTTCCCTGGAGTCGGGGAGTCCAGAACTAGAGGGCATAGATTTAGGGTGAGAGAGTAAAGATAATAAAAGAGACCTACGGGGGCAACCTTTTCACACAGAGGGTGGTACGTGTACAGAATGAGCTGCCAGAGGAAGTGGTGGAGGCTGGTACAATTGCAACATTTAAGAGGCATTTGGATGGGTATATGAATAGGGAGTGTTTGGAGGGATATGGGTCAGGTGCTGGCAGGTGGGACTAGATTGGGTTGGGATATCTGGTCTGCATGGACCAAAGGGCCTGTTCCGATGCTGTACATCTCTCTGACTCTATGGGCCAAACACAGGAAGGTGGAATTACTTTAGTTTGGGAACATGGTCAGCTTGTACTAATGAAACCGAAAGGTCTCTCTCAACGTGCATGCTGAATCCACGTACTAACTTTGTGACTCATACATTATGACTCAGAAATCTTTCTGCACCTTAGAATTCTGCAGTAATTCTCCATCTAAGGAATTCTGCTCTTACTTATTTTTCCTGCCAAAGTGAATTACTTATATATTAAACTCCATCTGCAAGATATTTTGCCCATACACCAACCCTAACTATATCTGTCTGCAACCTCATGTCTTCAAACAACAATTTTCTATCCATCTTTAGCTGCTTTGCTTTCAATCTTCTCATCCAAATGAATCATGTAACTTGTAAAATGTTGGGTAGTATCCCTAACCCGAATCAATCATTCCAAGATGGGCAAAAGATAAAATCATAATCCTTACAGTGCAGAAAAGGCCATTTATCCCATCAAGTCTGCATCTCCCTCCTTTCGGCATGCCACCCAGACTCTCCTCCCTCCCATCCCATTCCACCTCCCCACCCCACCAACCCCCCCCACCCCCCCGCCCCCGCTCCCGCTCCCCCCCCGCCCCCCGCTATTCCAGTAACCGAGCATGGTGTTTTTATATAGCTAAATCAGCTAACCTGCACATCCCTGGACACTACAGCATAATTTTGAGCATGGTCAACCCACCCAACCTGCACATCCTTGGACAATGGCACAGAACTCCAATACCTAGCAGAAACCCACGCAGATACTGGGAGAACGTGCAAACAGAAAATCACACAAGGGTGAAATCAAATCCAGGTTTGTGGCGCTGCAAGGTAGCACTTGGCCACCATGGTGCATAAAACTGACTGGTGAAACTTGGGATTGAACCAGGAACCTTTATATCCTTCAGCTAATATACTCCCACCTGAACTATTTCAACAACAGATACAAGGGGAACAAAGCTCTGTTGTTCCTCAGAATGAATGGTTCTACACAGACCTCTCAGCTTCTGGGTGGAAAAAAAAAGAGAATCAATGACTTAAAAAAGGAAATTAGATAAGTATTTAAGGGAAATAAACTTGCAGGGCTTTGGGGAGGAGCATGGAGAATTGGAGAGACTGCATTTCTGCAAGAAAGTTGGCATTGATGAAATAGGCTAAATTACTTCTTTCTCTGCCATACTGAATCTAAGATTGATTTCTACAACCGCTGCTCATCCTATAACCCCTTGATCCAGGAATCATTAGGGTAAATCACACTGCTCCCCCAGGAAAGCCTAGTCTCTCCTTTGAACTGTGATACCCAGACACATCCTTTGGAGCTGCTCTGCTCATGATTTTGAATCTCTTGGTACTCTTCCATTGACACTGATCTCAGAAAGGTTTTCCCACAGACACAATAGAAAATCATGCACAGTGAAAGGCCGATGATAGTGAGATGCTGGTGAGTGCAGCAACTCTGTTAGGTCTTACTGTGATATCTGGTTGGGATTGACAATGTGGAAATATTATTGATTGAATGTGCCGTAAAAAGAGTGAACAGAAAGCAGTCTTCCCCTCAATGTAGGGAACAACACTCTGGCTCTAGAAGACTTAGTCCTAATTGCTTCATTCTTGACTTTCACTGAGGACTCCCCCCACCCGCCTCGCACTCATTCTGCTGTAGGTTGAGGAAGGGTCACTGAACTGAAACGTTAACTCCGATTTCTCTCCAAGACCCTGGACAATTGCAGTAAGACTGTTAGAGGAAACTGGAGCGCCTGCAAGAAACCCACGCAGACACAGAGAGAATGTGCAGGCATTTCCTCTGGTTTCCTCCCACAGTCCAATGATGTGAGGGTTTGACCATGCTAAATTGCCCATAGTATCCAGGGATGTGTACATTACCTGGATTAGCCATGGGAAATGCCAGGTTGTAGGGATAGTTTAGGCAGATGGGTTTCAGTGTGATGATCTTCAGAATGTCGGTGTGGACTTGTTGGGCCAAATGACCAGTTTTCACACTGTAGGGATACTATATCTATAAGGTAAAAACAATGACTGCAGATGCTGGAAACCAGATTCTGGATTAGTGGCGCTGGAAGAGCACAGCAGTTCAGGCAGCATCCAAGTAGCTTCGAAATCGACGTTTCGGGCAAAAGCCCTTCATCAGGAATGGTGGGCTGAAGGATGAAAGGCTTTTGCCCAAATCGTCGATTTCGAAGCTACTTGGATGCTGCCTGAACTGCTGTGCTCTTCCAGCACCACTAATCCAGAATACTGTATCTATATCCTAGCTCCTGTACATCCTCTTGCCAATACGCCATTTGCCTTCTTCACCTCCTGCTGCACCTGTATGCTAACTTTCAGTGACTTGTGTACAAGGACACCAGGTCTCATTTCACCTCCCCCTTTCCCAGCCGCTTGCCATTCAGATAATAATCTGTCATCCTGTTTTTGTGATCAGACTGGTTAACCTCCCATTTATCTGCATTATCATTCATCTGCCTTGCATTTTTGTCTACTCACTCAACTCCAAAATCACACTGGAGCATATCTGTATTCCCCCTAATAGTTCACTGCTCCACCCAGCTTCACATCATGGAGTCAGAGAGATGTACAGCATGAAAACCGACCCTTTGATTCAACTTGTTCATGCTGAGCAAATAAATTAATCTACCCCCATTTGCCTGCATCTGGTCCATATCCCTCTAAACCATTTCTATTCATATACCCATCCAGATGCCACTAAATATTTTAATAGTAGCAGCCTCCATCACTTCCTCTGGCAATTCATTCCACACACACACATCACCCTCTGTGAAAACGTTGTCCTTAAGGTCCCTTTTAAATCTTTCCCATCTTCTTAAATTTATGCCCTCTAGTTTTGGTCTTTGCTATCCTGGTGAAAAGACCATGACAATTCACTGTTCCATGACACTCATGATTTTAAAAACTTTTATAAGATGACCTCTTAGTCTCTGAAGCTCTATAGAAAATAGCCCCCACCTATTCAGCCTCTCCTTATCATTCAAACCCTCCAACCTTGGCAACATTCTTTTAAATCTTTTCCAAACCTTTTCAAGTTTCACAACATCTTTCCTATAGCAGGGAAACCAGTAATGAATGCAGTATTCCAAAAGCAACCGCATCAATGTCCTATACCGCGACAACATGACCTCCTAAATCCTACAGGAGAAAGTGAGGAATGCAGATGCTGGAGTATCAGAGTCAAAACGTGTGGCGCTAGAAAAGCACAGCCGGTCAGGCAGCAGCCAAGGAGCAGCAGAGTCTATGTTTCAAGCATAAGCTTTTCATGAGAAATACTGTGGGTGCCTTTATGTTCCCCCTCCACCCCCAAACCAATCTTGCTGAAGGGCTTATGCTCAAAACATCAACTCTCCTGCTCCTAACCAGCTGTGCATTTCCAGCACCACTGAATGCTCCGTCCAATAAACGAAAGCATATCAGATGCCTTTTTCACTATCCGATCTACCAGTGACCCGACTTCCAAGGAACAATGAACCTACATGCCAAGATCTCTTTGTTCAGCCTAACTCCCTAGGACCTTACCATTAAGTGTCTAAGTCCTGCTCTGATTTGCCTTTTCAAAATGCAGAACCTCACGTTTATCTAAATTAAACTCCATCTACCACTCCTCGACCCATTGGCCCATCTGATCAAGGTCCTGTTGTACTCTGAGGTAACCTTCTGCACTTCTATCTACTACACCTCCAATTTTGGCATCATCTGCAAACTTACTAACTATACCTCCTATGTTCACGTCTAAATCATTTATATCAATATGAAAAGCAGGGGACCCATCACCAATCCTTGTGGAACAGCGCTGATCACAGGCCTCCAGTCTGAAAGGCGTTCCTCCACCACCACCCTCTGTCTTATATCTTCGAGCCAAATGGCTATTTCTCCCCATAGTCCTTGAGATCTAACCTTGTTAGCCAGTCTACCTTGTCAAACACATTCCTGAAATCCATATAGACCACGTCGACTGCTATGCTTTCCTCAATCATTTTTGTCACTTCATCTACAAGCTTGGCTACATGACATTTAAGTTTTCTCACTTACTTCATTAGTAGATATTGCGAATAGCTGGAGTCCAAGCAGTGATCCCTGTGGTACTAAATTGATCACTGGCTGACACTCAAAAAAAAGACTTTGTTTCCTGTCTGACGTCCAGTATTGTATCTGTGTCAATACACTACTCTCAATCCCATGTGCTTTAATTTTACATGCAAATTTCATCTATGGGACCTTTTGAATGCCTTCTCAGAACCCAGGTAAACCACATTTTGTTTTTGATTAGGTTCCCTACAGTGTGGAAACAGGCCCTTCAGCCCAACCAGTCCATACCGACCCTCCGAAGAGTAACGTACACTGCCTCCTTTTCAACTCTAAATGCGCTCTTGAAACCTTCCAGCAAATTTATGCAGCATGATTTCCTTTTTGTGAATCTATGCTGGCTGACTCTGTCCAATCCTGTCACTGTTGTGAGATAAAAAAAGGTTTTGTGATTTACACATGAAAGAAGTGAAACTATCATGGTATTCAAACAGATGAAAGACTCAAAAGACAATCAAGGTATTTTTCAATGTGTAATTTCAGTTACATCACACTGGAAATTTTTGCTATAAATTCTTTGCCTTAAAATTGTGTCCTCCACTATCACCTGATGAAGGAGCGGCGCTCCAAAAGCTAGTGTGCTTCCAATTAAAGCTGCCTGGTGTTGCAAGATATTGTGTTATAGGTATCTTTACTAACCCACTGGCCAGCTCACGAAATTCATTTATAACTCTTTACTAATGGCTATGCTTACTATAATGTCATTTCATTCATTCATTAAACCACATTTTTGTAGTATGTTTTACTGTTGCAAGATTGACTAAATTAAAACACCCCTTCAAACTCATTATTGCTTCTTTACACCTTCAATCAAGCAGTGTTTAGACTTATTAGTGTTAAAAGCAACCTCTGAACAAATGTCAATATTGTAACCTATTCAGAAACAACACAATCCTGCCATCATTTCCTCACATCTCAACTGAAAATATAGAAAGTTTATCATATTAATCAGCCTTCATCAACTATCTGTCAGGACCTGAATAGATTACAGATCACCAAACAGTGTCCCCAATCAGCTTGTACTTGTTAAATATTTATTAACCAGGGCTGCTATCCCCTTTATGAAACTTACAATCAAAACAGCGCTTCCATAAAATTGCATGTATGAATGAGAACAGTCAGACAGCAAATAGGTAAATATTTGACTAAGCTCTTGACTAAGCTGCAGTTATCAGTTTAATATTCTCTAGAATTTGATTATGCAAATTTTACTTAGATCATTAAGGATTAGTAGGTTTACTCACATGTACCAATTTAGAAAGTAAAAGGATTAACACCTCTTATCTATGCAAGCAGACCGGACAGACACTCTAACCTGAGTAGTTGCCAGCAATTAGCACATGTTTAATCAATCTCCTACCTCCCCAGGACAGATGGCACACAAATGTTTGTGCACAATGGATAAAACTATGTAATACATGTAAGAACAGTGTTTAAAGAGGTGACTGAAAGGGCCGTATTTCAGGATTCCATCGCCACCTTGAACTGTGCTCCTGCAGTTGCTGAATAGAGGTTATTTTCACCACTCACCGACTTCGGTTGTTATTTGAACACGATCCCACAATGTTTTCCAGTGAAAGGCTAAATAGTCTATAAGTCCATGTTTTTTCTCTACCTCCTTTTTTAAATAGTGGGGTTATTGCATCAGTAATCAGAAAGCCAACTGGATTGTTAGCCCCAATTTGCAAATCTCATTGTAATTGTACAAGGCATTGGTGGGGTTACTTTAGCTCCCCTCCAATCCATTGGATTGTTCTATGGAAGATCGAGTCTAACTGTGAGAAAAATTGTGAATGTCCACTCTGGCAGGAAATATAGAAATGCAGAGTAGTCCTTCAGTGGTGGAGGCAGTAGAATGCTGCATAGACATACTCACACAGAGATAGAAACACACAGATGAAGACAGAGAACGAGACACAGAAACACATATATAGAAATACACAGACATCCACATAGAGAGGCACACAATGTCCATTGATATATCGTCAGGGTTGATCTGTTTAATAAACTCAATTTAATTTGTACAATAGATATGTATAATCATTTGTAGAATTCTCAGAAACTTATTCAAAGTAAACGTGCTGATTTGTTCATCTCAGTCCCACTCACGCCTTGGGTCGTTTCCTCTGGAGTGGTGGAGGCTGAGGGGAAACTTGACAGATGTCTATAAAATTCTGAGATGAATAGATAGGGTTGATGGTCAAAATCTTTTTCACACAGTTGAAATGTCTAATACAAGGGGGCATGCATTTAAGATAAGAGGGGGAAAAATTCAAAGGAGATGTGAGAAACAATGTTTTTTTTACAGAGAGAGTGGTAAGAGTTTGGAACGCAACGCGGGGGGTGGTGGTGGAGACAGATATGATAAGGGCATTTAAGGGACTGTTAGGTAAGCACAAGGAATGGAGGGATATGGGCCAAGAGCAAGCAGAATTTCATTTGGTGCCATGTTCGGCACAACATCATGGGCCGAAGGGCCTGTTCCTGTGCTGTACTGTTCTATTACCATCAACTCTGTGCAAGACATTGTTTGGTCTGTGTTCTGTTGTCTAAATTAACCTGTGTTGTGGCTGCTGTGGATTGAAAGGAGTATGTGTGCGGGGAGGAGAGGGACAAGCAGAGGCAGTCTGGACTGCGGTTTTCTCTTACGCCCGTCCCCAATCTCGTATGCCTCTGGGAGTGCTCCCTACCTGGGGCAAATGAGCTTCAAGTCGAGGGAGCTGAGTGGACGAGTTGGCATTTTTGGACAGGGGTCTTTGGGTGACAGACCTGAAGGTATTTAGAGTAGGTCCTGGCAGCCATTGTTCCTTTTGCAGAAGGGGAATATACAAGGGTGTGTCTCTGTGTGTGTCTCTCTCTGTCTCTGTGTGTCGGTACTGTTGGAATTTCAATGGCAGTTTGGAATCTTCACCCTTCTCTGAACCAGTCAGGCGGAAGCAAACCCTAGGAACAGGATCTGACTCTCATGGGAAAGAGGGAGGGTGAGAAACTAACAAGAAAGTTTGGACCACTGGAATGGTGAGTGTCTCCATGACCTTCCTTAACTTCTGTCAGGATTGCTCTCTCTCTTTTCCCCCTTTTCTGCTCTCCCTCTCCCCTTCAATCGCTGTCTCTCTTGGTCTCTCTCTCTCTCTTTACCTCTCTTCCATTCCCTCGCTCAAATTCTCTTTTCTTTCTTTTTTATTTTGATTCTTACCTCTTCTTTCTGCCTTTATCTCTGTCTTCTTCCCACACTATTTTTTTCACCCAGTCTGTTTTGTTTTGTTCCCTTTCTTTTGTATTTCTAATGCTAATCTGTCTTCATCTGTTCTTTTCCACTTTTTTTCCCTCTGTTTTCCCTTTGTTTTATTCTCACTGCCTTCCTCTCACCTTGCCACATTCCACAGCCTCATTTTGCAGTCTCTCCACAATTATGGATCACTAAAGCGATGCAGTCCTCCTCCCAACTTTTGCATCCCCATCAAATTTGATGGCCCAACAATACTGTGCCCCAAAATGTATGCATATCCCTAACATTGGTTCCGACTTCCCTCCAGTTTGTGTGGTCCCCTCCAATTTTGCAAGCCCGTAAATCTTGCCTCCTCCACCCAGATATTGCATACCCCCAAAACTGATGTGCACCCCCCAAATATTTGCCCTTCCTGAAATACTGTGCCCCCCTCATACATTATGCACCACCAAATAGTAAGCACCGTCCCCTGATTTTTCACACCCCAATGTGACCCTCAATGGTGTGCCTATTAATCTTGTACCTCCCCTTGCAGTTTTACACCCCTGGATACTGGTCCTTCTTGCAGCCCCCACAATCTTGCTCCCCAAAATTATGCACTGCCTCAATGTGCACCCCATGTCTTCAACTGCTCCCAAATTATACAACACCCACAATTTTGCTGTACCCCCCCAAGATGTTTGCATACACCCACAAACTTTCCTGCCAAGTTTTACATGCAAAATTCTGACCCCCAAAATATTGCACTCCCCCATTTGCAACCCCCTACAAAATTATGTAGTTCTCCCAACTCCCACCCATCCCATTTTATGTCCCCCTTAGGTTTTGCAGGCCCTCCACAAATTAGACGCCTCCCAAATATTGCAATGCACGTGATTCTGGTATTTGCTACACAAACCTCCCCAAAACCCTCGATGAGATTCCAATCTGTAAGTCACTCCCATGTATCTGTGACTGCATACAGAAACCACCCTGAACCCCTTGATGAGATTCCAGTCTGTATCTCATTCCTGAGTATTTGCATTCTGTTATATAAAACCAGGCCGATTCCCTCAGACTTTACTCTCTAACTCAGTCCGGAATATCTGCATTTCTACACAAAAGCCATGCCAATCCCTTTGATTAGATTCCAGTCTGTAACTCACTCCTGAATATCTGTTATTCTGTATACAGCATAAACTAACCCAATCCTCTCAACTAGATTCTAGTATGTAACTCACTCCTTGTTACCAGTCACTCCGTATATAAATTACCCCAAATTAGATTTCAGACTGTAACTCACTCCCTATTACATGCTATGCTCTATATACAAATCCCAATCTCTTTGATTAGATTAGATTAGATTAGATTAGATTACCTACAGTGTGGAAACAGGCCCTTCGGCCCAACAAGTCCACACCGCCCCGCCGAAGCGTTACCCACCCATACCCCTACATCTACATCTACCCCTTACCTAACACTACGGACAATTTAGCATGGCCAATTCACCTGACCTGCACATCTTTGGACTGTGGGAGGAAACCGGAGCACCCGGAGGAAACCCACGCAGACACGGGGAGAACGTGCAAACTCCACACAGTCAGTCGCCTGAGGCGGGAATTGAACCCGGGTCTCCGGCGCTGTGAGGCAGCAGTGCTAACCACTGTGCCACCGTGCCGCCCACGGTTAGATTCCAGTTTGTAACTCCTTCCCCATTTTATAATGCTTATATGTAAACTCACGCAGACCAGTGAGATTCCAGTGTCTAATTCAACAGAAACTGGTTGAATGTTAAACTGGGAGCAGGAAAAGAAAAAGCTGCAGTTTAATTTCTGCTATGTTGTTTTGCCAAAAAAAGTTTGAATTTTTATGGAGTAAAGCAATTTTATGAGTATCTCACGACCACCTACTCAAGGGCTGATAGGAATGGGGGAATAAATGCCAGTGATGCTCCCACAAACAAATGAAAAAAAAGAAATTTCATTGCCTTCCTCATTACTTGCTGCCTCTGCAGACTAACTCAATGTGACTTACATTCCAAAACACCCACACCTTTCTGCACCTCAGAGTCCTACAACAACTCCCCATTTAAATTCAAGGCTCTTTATCGGTTCTTCTTGACAACCATCACACACTCCACATTATGCCACGTCGGACAATGCTTAACTCACTCATTGAGCACCTCTACATTGCTCAGTTTGAATAACCTTTACATCCTCTTCACAATTTATCTTAAAAATTATTTTCACCAAAAAAATGCTCAATTTTTAAAATCGAAGACTGACCTGAAGTGATGCCTATTGGAAATCCAAATATCCTGAAATTGCTCTCTGTTGCTTGATCAGTGTGTGTGTCTGTCAGTTTCTCTCTCCTTGCCTGGAATACCTGTAAATTGTTAGATTCATCTGTTAGGCTTATTGAGTTGGTTCATGGTGAGCATGACCCCTGTATGATTACATCCAGACTGTCCCATCCCTTGATAGTAACTAGCAACCCATCAGTTGATCTCCGAATATTTGGTGATACCATGACTTTAGATTTATGTGATTTGTGTACAACGATCTGGACAGTAACATCTCTAAAATAAGCTACTTCCTTGTGAAGGGCTTTCCTCCCAACAAGAGCGAGGAACTCTGACCTCTTAGAAGATGTGACACGGACAGTGCAGAAAGACGAGATGTTGTGTATTTCTATTTCCAATCAGCGTTCACTAAGACGTCAGGTAAAAGGCTTTTGAACAAAATAAGAGGTTGCGGTGTTGGTGGACAGTGAAGCAGAGGTTTGCCTCACTAACAGCAACCTGATAGTTGGGATAAATATTAGTTTGCCAACCTGAAAACTTTAACTCGTACAGATCAGTGCTGGAACTTCAACTATTTGCAATCTGTACAACTGGCATGGATGAAAGATCCAACTACATTGTAACTAAACTTGCTGAGTAAGATGTGAAGAGGTAAGACTGAACCTGCAAAGCAAGAAAGGCACGGGGAAAACAACATGACAGATCATGTCGCCATTGTACAAAACTCTGGTGTGGCCGCACTTAGAGTATTGCTTACAGTTCTGGTCACTGCATTAAAGGAAGGATGTGGAAGTTTTGGAAAGGGTTCAGAGCAGATTTACCAGGAATTTGCTTGGTATGGAGGGAAGGTCTTATGAGGAAAGGCTGAGGGACTCGAGGCTGTTTTCATTAGGGAGAAGGTTAAGAGGTGACTTAATTGAGACATAGAAGATAATCAGACGTTACATAGGGTAGACAGTGAGAGCAGTTTTCCTCAGATGGTGATAGCTAGCATTAAATTAGGTCAGATGTCAAAGGTAGTTTCTTTACTCAGAGCAGTAGAGGAATGGAACTGCTTGCCTGCAACAGCAGTAGACTTGCCAAATTTAAGGGCATTTAAATGTTCATTAGATAGACATATGGATGAAAATGGAGTAGTGTAGGTTAGATGGGCTTCAGATTGGTTTTACAAGTTAGCACAAAATCACAAGCTGAAGGGCCGATACTGCACTATAATGTTCTATGTAAGATTGAGTCGAACTGTGGGAAAAATTGTGAATGTCCACTCTGGCATGAAATATAGAAATGCAGATTAGTCCTTCAGTGGTGGAGGCAGTAGAATGCTGCATTGCAGATGCATCTAGGTGCCCTTGGATCACATAATGTAGTGTGCAGAGACAGCAAGTAATCAGAAAGCCAACTGGATTGTTAGCCCTGATTTGCAAATCTCATTGTAACTGTACAAGGCATTGGTGGGAATGCCCTCAAGTACATTGGACAATATTGGGAATAAAATTCATATCTGTGTGAAAACTCGGAAGATATGAAACTGTTTGTACACTTGCTGAAAATGTAATTGACTTTTAATTATTTATTTTGTAGAATGAGGTCAGATTAAATGTCTGCTGTGGTTGACCTGCTAAACATAGAAAGATAAATTATTTAGGGGGAAACAAAGACAAGTAAATGTTTTTGGGAGATGGGATTTATGGAAATTAATTCCTGGAAAAAGTGGTATTTTGAAAGACTATTGTGGGTTCTGAGTACTGATGGGCTTTCTACGAACCCTTTCTAGTCTTGATCAATGTTTTACTGATCGAAGTGGTCAGAAAGGAAACCCTAGAAGCTGCAAGCCTCTCTCACTTAGTCTCTCAGTGGAAGTTATTAGGAACCTGAAAATGTTTCCAAATATCTGTATTTCTGACTCCTTCAATCTTTCATCCTATAGCTGGCAATTCAACTTCATCAACAAGAAGTGGACCATGAAGATTCATGAAATTCTGTCCCTTCATGGCAGACGCTTGGCTTTTTTTGTTTCAAACAAAAAAGTAATCTCTGCAGTGTCCTTGCATTGTCTGAGTGTGTCTTTAAGTGAATATAGTTATTCTTCCAGATTATGCTTCAAATGTTAACCAGAGATTGTCACTAGCTTTATCCTTTCATATCAAATGGATTATTTTGAAATTTTGTTTGCAGGAAGCCTGGTGAAAGTCTCATTTATTCTGCACAGTGGTATAGTTGGGAATTAATTGACTGTTTTGGTGAACAAATCAATGCAACTCCACAGATAGTATCACTGGTGGTATAATGGGGCTGTACATTTCATTGATTAGCTGGCTAATGGGGGTGGCGCTGCTGCCTCACAGCGCCAGGGACCCGGGTTAGATTCCAGCTTCGGGCATCTGTCTGTGTGGAGTTTGCATGTTCTCATCGCATCTGTGGGGAGTTTGCACACTGTCCCAGTTTCTGTGTGGAGTTTGTACATTCTCCCAGTGTCTGCATGCCTTTCCACTGGGTGTGCTGGTTTCCTCCCACACAGCAAAGATGTGCAGGTTAGGTGGATTTGCCAGATTAAATGACCCATAATGTTCAGGGATGTGTCGGTTAGCTGTGTTAGCCATGGAAAATTCAGGGTTCCAGGGATAGGGTCGGAGGATGTGCCTTGGCAGGATGATCTTCAGAGGGTTGGTGAGGACTTGTTGAGCTGAATGGCCTGTTTCCACATTGTGGGGTTTCTACTTAAAAAGCAGCTCCAAGCATATACAGCTGTGTGGGAATCTAAAATGCAGAAATAAATGGAACCTGTTGCTTAAAATTGCATGGGAACTGGATAGTTATTTTTCAAATATAGGAAAAGGAAGAAAAGAGCACTTGGGTGGCCATATTGATTGCAGCTAATTTGTAGATTTGCTCTAAAGATTAAATTGGGATTGATGTTTAAAGTGAACTCTTTTACCGAAGCTTCAGCTAAGAGTCAGTGTATAAAGAGGAAAGACGCACAGAGCTGTTCTTCAAGGTCCACTGCAGACCGAACATCTCAAATCAGCTCTACTTTCAGATCAGAAGACCTCAACAATTCCACACACTGTTCTCAGGGAAGTTCTCCTGTCTGTACTGGGACTAACTTTACTGCTCTAAATAACACCACCAAAAAAAAACTTGGTTAAATGGTTACTTATCTCACTGATGTTTGTGAGATCTTGCTGTGCACATGCTGGTTGTCGTGAAACAGAGAGTTTATTTCAAGGACCACCTTGTCTTGGCGATTGCAGAAAGGTTTGACAGACTTGGACAGATTTGACACTTAGCCAGAATCCTAACAGCTGGAGCTCGGATGGAGATGATTAAAATCATCAAAACAGATTGGAACTGTCAGTATCAACGTGGTTCAGCCTTGGATTTGATTAACAATAGTAGCAGAACCCAATCCCAGCAGTCATTGGAAAATACACTGGTGTCTGTAAAGGTTGCATGAACAAGAAAATCTCTCCCCATCCGAGGAGCAGGTGAACAGCCTCTCCCCAGTGTGTGGACCCGCTGGTGTACAGAGAGCTCAGATAATCGCTCAAACCTAAATGGTCTCTCATCAGTGTGAACAGGCTGATGGTGACTTAGATCCCCAGAACATTTACAGCACTTCCTGCAATCTAGGCATTTGAAAGGTCACTCTCCAGTGTGCAACTGCCAGTGTATCAGCATGTTGGAAGAATTCCTTCCCTCACACCAAGCAGGTGAAAGGCCTCTCCCCAGTGTGGACTTGCTGATTTATCAACAGGCTGTATGATCGCCTGAATCTCTTGCTGCAGTGAGAACATTGGAATGGGAAGTACCCAATGGGAATGCGCTAGTGCTCCCTCAGTCCATATGAACATTTAAAACTCTTACCCCAGTCAGAGCAATGATACTGTCTCTCATCATAGTGAACTTGCCGGTATCTCAGCATCACCGATAAAAACATTTATCTCTTCCCACACACGGAACAGGTAAGTGGCCTCTCTCCAGTGTGAACCCGCTGGTGTATCAGGAGGGTGGATGAATGAATAAATGCTTTTCCACATTCAATGCAGCAGAATGGCCTCTCCCCTTGAGAATGTGTATAGGGTATAAGTAGGTAGGGAAAGAGTTAAGTTTTTGAGTTTTGTGAAACAAGAGATTCAGCTGAATATGACTCAGATCAGATAAGACCGTGAACTCATCTCTGTGAACATGGGCGATTGTTCTCTCTCCCTTCAGGGCCCAGAATAAAGATAAAGGAGGTAAAATGATAATGTGTCGCTGAACGTTTTGCTTCAACTGAGAGGGGGAAATGGGACGACACCCTGTATGACTGCATCAATGACATTCCAGCTCACAGGGCTAACTGAATAACTTCTCACAGCCCCAACATTGACATGGTTTCTCCCCAGTGTGACTGCAATTATGTTTTGGCAATCCAGATGATGGACTGAAGCCTCATCCACACACAGGATAAGTGTACGGTTCCTTCCCACGGTGAATGGTGCTTTCTGTTTCCATGATCAAAGGCTGTTGATATTCAGATCCTGAGGAATCCAGCATCACTGTCAGATCCTGATGTGGTGTTTGGATTTTCCATTTGTACACCCTCTCCTTCTAACATCTGGTGAAATGAATTGATAAAAAGAGAATTACAAAGAGAGAAGCCACAGAGAGAGAAACCACAAAAACACAGATTGTGAACCTGAGCTGAATGAAGCTGGTATTATATGGGGTCGACGTGTGGAATAAGGAGTATGAAAGCTGCCAGATTGTAGTAAAAACGCAACTATATGCCCGTGTCCATCAGGAGATGGAACCTGCCAGTACGTTTCAGCCTGGAGAGGTTGGGAAGTCAGCAAAGAGGGATTGCTATGTTTGCACCGGAACATGATTTTTGACAGAACCTGTCGTCACCTTAACAACCTGGAAAGCTAAGAGCAGCAGGTGCAAGGAAACATTATCTCCAATTCCTCTTCAAGTCATCCTTCGGTCCAACTCATCATACACCTATTCTGATTTGGATGTTACTTGCTGTTCCTGGATAAAAAGACCGCTCAGACATACTACTTATGAACACAACATACTTCTTCTAATACAGTGCAGGATCAGTGTTCATTTAGGAATCAATTTTCCCAAGAATCTAGCTCCCTTTAAAGTCTCACCTTGCAATACGTTGGGCCTTTCCACGTTCCAAAGTAGTCCGGATGAAACCCTGCAATGTTTTCTTCATCTCTGCTCCAGCTCAGACAGCTCTTGTATCCAACACCCATCCTAATTCAAATTAAATTGAACTTTAGTTGGTCTGTGTTTCCTTCTTGGCTTGCATTGAAATAAAAGCAAAATGGTGTGATTTCTGGAAATCTGAAATAGAAAAGGGAAAAAGGGAAAATATTAATAAGGCAGCATTTGTGGAAACAGCAAGTAAATTCAAGTTTATCCAGGAGCAGGATGCTTTGAATTTCTGACTTGGATTGGAGAAAAGAAAGGGATTTGGAAATTACTTTTAATGGTGGTAGAAGGGGAAAGTTTACAACTGTCTGTTACAACTTCCTTTTAACCCAGACAATGTTGATTGTCTAAACAGAGACATGATATTTATTAGAAAATGTTACTAGCTCAGTGACATTTCCTTGAGAAAATGTGGATTTCTTTTAGGATCAGATATTTGACATGATGAATGGATTTGACAGGATTGATGTTGAGATAGTGTACCACGTGTGGGAGAATCCCAGGTTAGGTGACATGCAGTTAAAATGGGGAACTCACTCCCACAGCAGGTGGTCGAGACAAAGAGCTGAAATGTCTTTGATAAGGAAGCTAGACAAATGCAAGTTATAATCAGAATCAATAGCTGTAGATAACTACTGAGAAGCTTGTTTATCAGATGGACTATTTCTGTTCTGTAAATTCCAAGTAATTCTGTGTAGATTACTTTTACAGAGTATTAGAAGGGGACGATTTGGAGACCAGACATGCAAAGCAACTATCATTGTCATAGATCATAGAATTCCTACAGTGTGGAAACACGCCCTTAGGCCCAACAGGTCCACACTGACCCTCCAAAGAGTATCCCACCCAGACAATTTGCCCGAGCTGTTATCCTATATTTACTCCAGAACAACGCACCTAATCTAGACATCCCTGAACATTATGGGCAATTTAGCATGGCCCGCACACCTTTGGATTGTGGGAGGAACCCAGACATGGGGAGAATGTGCAAACTGCACACAGACCTGAGGGTGGAATCAAACCCAGGCCCCTGGTGCTGTGAGGCAGCAGTGCTAACTACTGAGCTATCATGCCACCCATTTCACGTTGATACCTTTCACATAAATATCATTGGCCTTTAAATGTAGAATAAGAAATATGCATCTTCCTTGTGTACGTGGGGACTTTTCAACCATTATTGTGACATAAAAATCATCAGGATGTACAGCTCACAGAATGCGCCAGAGCTGTGACTGTGGAGAGACCTTGAACAAATTCCTCAGCATGAATTGAGAAATCTGAGGGGGGAAGAGAGAGGGGGGAAGAGAGAGAGGGGGGAAGAGAGAGGGGGGAAGAGAGAGGGGGGAAGAGAGAGGGGGGAAGAGAGAGGGGGGAAGAGAGAGAGGGGGAAGAGAGAGAGGGGGAAGAGAGAGGGGGGAAGAGAGAGGGGGGAAGAGAGAGGGGGGAAGAGAGAGAGGGGGAAGAGAGAGAGGGGGAAGAGAGAGAGGGGGAAGAGAGAGAGGGGGAAGAGAGAGGGGGAAGAGAGAGAGGGGGAAGAGAGAGGGGGAAGAGAGAGAGGGGGAAGAGAGAGAGGGGGAAGAGGGGGGGGAAAGAGGGGGGGAAAGAGAGAGGGGGTAGGGGGAGAGGGGGGGAAGAGAGAGGGGAAGAAGAGAGAGGGGGGGAAGAGAGAGGGGGGAAGAGAGAGGGGGGGAAGAGAGAGGAGGGGGAAGAGAGAGGGAAGAGAGAGGGGGGAAGAGAGAGAGGGGGAAGAGAGGGGGGAAGAGAGAGGGGGGAAGAGAGAGGGGGGAGAGAGGGGGAGAGAGAGGGGGAGAGAGGGGGGAAGAGAGGGGGGAAGAGAGAGGGGGAGAGAGAGGGGGGAAGAGAGAGGGGGGAAGAGAGTGGGGGAGAGAGGGGGGGAAGAGAGAGGGGGGATGAGAGTGGGGTGGAGAGGAGTGTGGGGAGGAGAGAGTGGGGAGGAGTGGGGGGAGGAGAGGGGGGGGAGTGAGGGGGGGGAAGAGAGAGGGGGATGAGAGAGGGGGATGAGAGGGGGGAAGAGAGGGGGGGAAGAGAGAGGGGGGGGAGAGAGGGGGGGGGAGAGAGGGGGGGATGAGAGGGGGGGAAGAGAGAGGGGGGAGAGAGGGGGGGAGAGAGGGGGGGAGGAGGAGGGGGGAGGTGAGTGGGGGAGGAGAGAGGGGGGAGGAGAGAGGGGGGAGGAGAGTGGGGGGAGGAGAGTGGGGGGGAGGAGAGAGGGGGGAGGAGAGAGGGGGGGAGAGAGAGGGGGGGAAGAGAGAGGGGGGAAGAGAGAGGGGGGAAGAGAGGGGGGTTGTGAGGGGGGAGAGTGGCGGGGGAGGAGAGAGGGGGAGGAGAGAGGGGGGAGGAGAGAGGGGGGAGGAGAGAGTGGGGAGGAAGAGAGAGGGGGGAAGAGAGAGGGGGGAAGAGAGAGGGGGGAAGAGAGAGGGGGAAGAGAGGCGGGGGAAGAGAGGGGGGGGAGGAGAGAGGGGGGAGGAGAGAGTGGGGAGGAGAGGGGGGGGGGAAGAGAGGGGGGGGAAGAGAGGGGGGGGAAGAGAGGGAGGGGGGAAGAGAGAGGGGGGAAGAGAGAGGGGGGAAGAGAGAGGTGGGGGAGAGAGAGGGGGGGAAGAGAGGCGGGGGAAGAGAGAGGGGGGGAAGAGAGAGGGGGTGAAGAGAGAGAGGGAACCTACACTGCTAACTGACACAGCAGTGAATCTGTGCAGTTACTGCCTTTGCTGTTGGAATTCAAGAATCGCTGGACATCGGAGTGTGTCTAGGATAACTTAAACAGTGAAATTTACAACAGATTTGGGAGAGGTCACAGCACACAAACATAAGTGAATAGTTTTAAGTATAGCCTTGCTGTAAATCAACAATTGTTTGTAGAATGGGTTACTTCTTGATTATATGTTTTTATTGGGATCTACCTCTTGATTAAATTTTAAAAATATAAGCCATCAGTATTAGGTTAGCCTGGAGCAGTGTTTTGTACAGCAATAAGACAATGCTATTTTCTGAGTCTGTAGATTAGAAGGAGCAAAATGGCCTTTAGTAGAGTGATATGCTCTTAGAGTCATAGAGATGTACAGCATGGAAACAGACCCTTCAGTCCAACCTGTCCATGCCGACCAGATATCCCAACCCAATCTAGTCCCACCTGCCAGCACCTGGTCCATATCCCTCCAAACCCTTTCTATTCATATATCCATCCAAATGCCTCTTAAATGTTGCAATTGTATCAGCCTCCACCTCTGGCAGCTCATCCCATACACATACCACCCTCGGCATGAACAAGTTGGCCCTTAGGTCTCTTTTATATCTTTCCCCTCTCACCTTAAACCTATGCCTCTAGTTCTGGACTCCCCGACCCAGGGAAAAGACTTTGCTTATTTATCCTATCCATGCCCCTCATAATTTTAAAAACCTCTATAAGGTCACCCCCCAGCCTCCGACGCTCCAGGGAAAACAGCCCAGCCTGTTCAGCCTGTCCCCATAGTTCAAATCCTCCAACCCTGGCAACATCCTTGTAAATCTTTCCTGAACACTTTCAAGTTTCGCAACATCTTTCCGATAGGAAGGAGAACAGAATTGCATGCAATATTCCAACAATGGCCTAACCAATGTCCTGTACAGCCGCAACATGACCTTCCAACTCCTGTACTCAATACTCTGACCAATAAAGGAAAGCATACCAAATGCCTTCTTCACTATCCTATCTACCTGCGACTCCACTTTCAAGGAGCTATGAATCTGCACTCCAAGGTCTCTTTGTTCAGCAACACTCCCTAGGACCTTACCATTAAGTGTATAAGTCCTGCTAAGATTTGCTTTCCCAAAATGCAGCACCTCGCATTTACCTGAATTAAACTCCATCTGCCACTTCTCAGCCCATTGGCCCATCTGGTCAAGATTCTGTTGTAATCTGAGATAATCCTCTTCGCTGTCCACTACACCTCCAATTTTGGTGTCATCTGCAAACTTACTAACTGTACCTCTTATGCTCGCATCGAAATCATTTATGTACATGACAAAAAGTAGAGGGCCCAGCACCGATCCTTGTGGCACTCCACTGGTCACAGACCTCCAGTCTGAAAAACAACCCTCTACCACCACCTTCTGTCTTCTACCTTTGAGCCAGTTCTGTATCCAAAAGGCTAGTTCTCCCTGTATTCCATGAGATCTAACCTTGCTAATCAGTCTCCCATGGGGAACCTTGTCGAACGCCATACTGAAGTCCATATAGATCACAACCACTGCTCTGCCCTCATCAATCATCTTTGTTACTTCTTCAAAAAACTCAATCAAGTTTTTGAGACATGATTTCCCACGCACAAAGCCATGCTGACTATCCCAAATCAGTCCTTGCCTTTCCAAATACATGTACATCCTGTCCCTCAGGATTCCCTCCAAACAACTTGCCCACCGCCGAGGTCAGGCTCACCCCTCTATACCTCCCTGGCTTGTCTTTACCGCCCTTCTTAAACAGTGGCACCACGGTTGCCAACCTCCAGTCTTCCGGCACCTCATCTGTGACTATTGATGATGCAAATATCTCAGCAACAGGCCCAGCAATCACTTCTCTAGCTTCCCACAGAGTTCTCGGGTACACCTGATCAGGTTTTGGGGATTTATCCACTCTTAACCATTTCAAGACATCCAGCACTTCCTCCTCTGTAATCTGGACATTTTGCAAGATGTCACCATCTATTTCCCTACAGGCTATATCTTCCATATCCTTTTCCACAGTAAATACTGATGCAAAATATTCATTTCGTATCTCTCCCATTTTCTGTGGCTCCACACAAAGGCCGCCTTGTTGAACTTTGAGGGGCCCCATTCTCTCCATAGTTACCCATTTGTCCTTAATATATTTGTAAAAACCTATTGGATTCTCCTACTTTCTGTATACTCTTCAAAGGATTCACTTGATCTATCCTGTCTATACCTGACATATGCTTCCTTCTTTTTCTTAACCAAACCCTCAATTTCTTTAGTCATCCAGCATTCCCTATACCTACCAGCCTTCCCTTTCACCCTGACAGGAATATACTTTCTCTGGATTCTCGTTATCTCATTTCTGAAGGCTTCCCATTTTCCAGCTGTCCCTTTACCTGTGAACATCTGCCTCCAATCAGCTTTCGAAAGTTATTTCTCCAATTTAGAACTTCAACTTTTAGATCTGATCTATCCTTTTCCATCACTATTTTAAAACGAATAGGATTATGGTCGCTGGCCCCAAAGTGCTCCCCCACTGACACCTCAGTCACTTGCCCTGCCTTATTTCCCAAGGGTAAGTCAGGTTTTGCACCTTCTCTAATAGGTACATCCACATACTGAATCAGAAAATTGTCTTGTACACACTTAACAAATTCCTCTCCATCTAAACCTTTAACACTATGGCAGTCCCAGTCGATGTTTGGAAAGTTAAAATCCCCTACCGTAACTACCCTATTATTCTTACTGATAGCTGAGATCTCCTGACAAGTTTGTTTCTCAATTTCACTCTGACTATTGGGGGGTCTATAATACAATCCCAATAAGGTGATCATCCTTTTCTTATTTCTCAGTTCCACCCAAATAATTTCCCTGGATGTATTTACGGGAATATCTTCCCTCAGCACAGCTGAAATGCTTTCCCTTATCAAAAATGCCACTCCCCCTCCTTTCTTGCCTCCCTTTCTATCCTTCCTGTAGCATTTGTATCCTGGAACATTAAGCTGTCAATCCTGCCCATCCCTGAGCCATGTTTCTGTAATTGCTATGATATCCCAGTCCCATGTTCTTAACCATGCCCTGAGTTCATCTGCCTTCCCTGTTAGGCCCCTTGCATTGAAATAAATGCAGTTTAATTTATTAGTCCTACCTTGTCCCTGCCTGCCCTGACTGTTTGACTCACTTCTGTTCTCAGCTGTACCCGTCTCAGATCGATCTCTTTCCTCACTATCTCCCTGGGTCCTACCCCCCAACCTTACTAGTTTAACTCCTCCCAAGCAGTTCTAGCAAATTTCCCTGCCAGTATATTTGTCTTCTTCCAATTTAGGTGTAATCCGTCCTTCTTGTACAGGTCACTTCTACCCCAAAAGAGATTCCAATGATCCAAAAACGTGAATCCTTCTCCCATACACCAACTCCTCAGCCATGCATTCATCTGCTCTATCCTCCTATTCCTGCCCTCACTAGCTTGTAGCACTGGTATTAATCCATATATTACTACCCTTGAGGACCTCCTTTTTAAATTTCTGTCTAACTCTGTAATCTCCCTTCAGAGTCTCAACCTTTTCCCTTCCAACGTCGTTGGTTCCAATGTTCACAATGACCTCCTGCTGGCCCCTCTCCCCCGTGATAACATTCTGCACCCTCTCGGAGACATCCTGGCACCAGGGAAAGAACACACCATTCTACTTTTTCTCTGCTGGCCACAGAAACGTCTGACTGTACCTCTGACTACAGATTCCCCTAACACAATTGATCTCTTGGAAGCCGACGTAACCCTCATTGCATTAGAGTCAGTCTCAATACCAGAAACTTGGCTGTTCGTGCTACATTCCCCTGAGAATCCATCACCCTCTACATTTTCCAAAACAGCATACCTGTTTGAAATGGGTATAACCACAAAAGACTCCTGCCCTAGGTGCCAACCTCTCTTACCCTTCCTGGAGTTAACCCATCTATGTGACTGTATCTGAGACTTTCCCCTCTTCCTATAACTGCCATCTATCACATACTGTTGCTGTTGCAAATCCCTCATCGCTTCTATCTGTCTCTCCAACTGATCCACTCGATCTGATAAGATTCGCATCCAACAGCATTTATGCCAGATATAATCCACAGTAACCCTTAAACTCTCTTTAAGCTCCCACATCTGACAAGAAGTACATATCACTGAAAAGGCCATTTTTGCTCCTTCACAATCTGCAGACCCAGAAAATAACACTGTCTTATTCCTCTACAAAACACTGCACCAGGTTAAATTAATAGCTATGGCTTATATTTTAAGTTTAATCAAGAGACTTATCTCCAAAAACATACTCACTCCACTACACTCACTACTGCAGCCTTTCTCTTGGACAGACTTAAAACAACAATTAACTTATCTGATTCTGTACTGTGAACTTCGCCCAACAGTTCCTCCAAGATTAGTTGTGAATTTCACTGTTTGTTAATTTTCCCAGATGCACTCTGATGTCCAGCGACACACAAATTCAAACAGCAAAGGCGGTAACTGTGCAGGTTTTCTCTCTCTCTCTCTCTCTCTTGCACTGTCCTCACCATGTGCTTCCTTTGCCTGCCTTCTCTCTTTTAAACTGCTGTTGTTTTGACTTTTTTTTCCAAAACAATGCAACAGCATATAAAACAGTAATTGCTGCTCCTGGAGTTCGAGGAAATCATCTCCAACACCTAAAATACCTCAAAAAAAGGAGCAGCTCTTACAGCCAGAAATTTTTCCCATCCTCCATCTTGGATTACCCTTCTTGTCGGATGTGGGAGCTTTGAGAGAGTTTACGGGTTACTGAGGATTATATCTACAATAAATGTCATTGCTTGCAAATCATGTCAGATCGAATGGATTGGTTGCAGCAACAGTTACAGGCAATGAGGAATTTACAAGAGCTAGGGGGTGTGATGGATGGCAGTTATAGAAAGGGAAAAAAAGCCACAGATACAGTCAGGTAGATGGGTTAACTCTAAGAAAGGTAGGAGGGACAGGCGTCTTCTGTGGCTGTGCCCATTTCAAACAAGTATGCTGTTTTGGAAAATGTAGGTGGTGATGGACTTACAGGGGAATGGAGCACAAGCAGCCACGTTTCTGGTATCAAGATAGGCTCTAATGTAATGAGGGGTACGTCATGTTTCAAGCAATCAATTGTGATTGGGACTCTCTAGTCAGAGGCACAGTCAGATGTTCCTGCGGCCAGCAGCAAAAAGTCAAAATGGTGTGTTGCCTCCCTGGTGCCAGGATCAAGGATATCACAAAAAGGGTGCATAAAGTGGAGAGGGACCAGCAGGAGGTCATTGTACACATTGGTACCAATGAAATAGAAGGGAAAAGGTTGAGATCCTGAAGGGAGAATACAGAAAGTTCAGCAGGAATTTTTTAAAAAAGGTCCTCGATGGTAGTAATATCTGGATTACTCCCAGTGCTACGAGCTACTGAGGGTAGGAATAGGAGAATAGAGCAGATGAATGCATGGCTGAGGAGCTGGTGTATGGGAGAAGTATTGACATTTTTGGATTATTGGAACCCCTTCTGGGGTAGAAGTGATCTGCACAAGAAAGATGGATTGTACCTGAATTGGAAGAGGACAAATATACTGGCAGGGCGATTTGCTGGAGCTGCTCAGGAGGATTGAAATTAAGTGGGAGACGGGACTCAGGGAGATAGTGAGGAAAGAGATCAATCTGACACTGATACAGTTGAGAAAAGAAGCGAGTCAAACAGTCAGGGCAGGCAGGAACAAAGCAGAGAAGAAGATAGGACTGATAAATTAAACTGCATTTACTTCAATGCAAGAGGAGGAACAGGGAAGGCAGATTAATTCAGGATATGGTTAGGAACATAGGACTGGGATATCATAGTAATTTCAGAAACGTGGCTCAGGAATGGACAGGACTGCCAGTTTAATGTCCCAGGGTATAAATATTATAGGAAGGACAGAAAGGGAGGCAAGAGAGGAGGGGAGCGATGTTTTTGATAAGGGATAGCATTACAGCTGTACTTAGGGAACATATTCCCGGAACTACATCCAGGAAAGTTATTTGGGTGAAACTGAGAAATAAGAAAGGGGCGATCACTTTATTGGGATTGTGTTATAGACCACCCCCTCATGGTCAGCCGGAAATGAGAAACACATTTGTAAGGAGATTTCAGTTATCTGTAAGAACAATAGGGTAGTTATGGTCGGGGATTTTAACTTTCCAAACGTGAACTGGGACTGCCACAGTGTTAAGAGTTTAGAGGGTGTGAGGAATTTGTTGAGAGTGTACAAGAAAATTTTCTGATTCAGTATGTGGATATATCTACTAGAGAAGATACAAAACTTGACCTACTCTTGGGAAATAAGGCGGGTGACTGAGGTGTCAGTAGGGGAGCATTTTAGGGCATGCGACCAGAATTCTATTAGTTTTAAAGTTTTGATGGAAAAGGATAGTGCAGATCTAATGGTTGAAATTCTAAATTTTGACAGTATTAGGCAAGAACTTTCAAAAGCTGATTGGGTGCAGATGCTCACAGGTAAAGGGACGACTGGAAAATGGGAAGCCTTCAGAAATGAGATAACGAGAGTCCAGAGACAGTATATTCTTGTTTGGGTGAAAGGGAAGGCCAGTAGGTGTACGGAAAGCTGATGACTGGAGAAATTGAGGGTTTGGTTAAGAAAAAGAAGGAAGCATATGTCAGGTATCGACACGAGAGATCGAGTGAATCCTTAGAAGAATATAAAGGCAGTGGAAGTATACTTAAGAGGAAAATCTGAAGGGCAAAAACGGAGACATGAGACAGCTTTGGCAAATAGAATTAAGGAGAATCCAAAGGGTTTTTACAAATACATCAAGGACAAAAAGTAACTAGGGAGCGAATAGGGCCCCTCAAAGATCAGCAAGCAGCCTTTGTGTGGAGCTGCAGGAGATACTAAATGGGTATTTTGCAACAGGATATTCTGTGGAGAAGAACATGGAAAATATAGACTGTGGGGAAATAGATGGTGACATCTTAAAAAATTACAGAAGAGGAAGTGCTTGATATCTTCAAACACAAAGATGGATAAATCCCCAGGACCTGATCAGGTGTGCTCTGGAACTCTTTGGGAAGCTAGGGAAGTGATTGCTGGGGCCCTTGCTGAGATATTTGTATCATCAATAGTCACAGATGAGGTGCCAGAAGACTGGAGTTTGGCCAATGGGGTACCATTATTTAAGAGAGGTAGCAAGGACAAGCCAGCAGACTATAGACCGGTGAGCCTGATATTGGTGGTGGGCAAGTTGTTGGACAATCCTGTGGGACAGTATTTATACATATTTGAAAAGGCAAGGATTGATTATGGATTATAAATCTGGTTTTATGAGTGGGAAATCATGTATCACGATAACAAAGAGGATTGATGAGGGCAGAGCAGTGAACATGATCCTTATGGACTGCAGTATGGTGTTCGACAAGGTTCCCCATGGGATACTGGTTATCAAAGTTAGGTCTCAAGGAATGCAGAGAGAACTCACCATTTGGATACAGAACTGGCTTGAAGGTAGAAAACTTGTGGTGGTGGGAGGATTGTTTTTCAGACTGGAGGTCTGTGATCAGTGGAGTGCCACAAGGATCAGTGCTGGGTCCACTAATTTTTGTCATTTCTATAAATAATTTGGATATGAACATAGGAGGTGTAGCTAGTAAGTTTGCAGATGACACCACAATTGAAAGCGTGGTGGGCAGCGAAGAAGGTTACCTCAGATTACAATGGGATCTTGATCAGATGGGCCAATGGGTTGAGGAGTGGCATATGGAGTTGAATTTAGATAAATGTGAGGTGCTGCATTTTGGGAAAGCAAATCAAAGCAGGACTTATGCACAAAATGGTAAGGTCCTAGGAAGTGTTGCTGAACAAAGAATTCTTGGAGTGCAGGTTCATAGCTCCTTGAAAGTAGAGTCGCAGGTAGATAGGATAGTGGAGAAGACCTTTGGTATTGGTCAGAGCATTGAGTACAGGTGTTGGGAGGTCATGTTGCAGCTGTACAGGATGTTGGTTAGACCATCTTTGGAATATGGCATTCAGTTCTGGTGTCCTTCCTATCGGAAGGATGTTGTGAAACTTGAAAGGATTCAGAAAAGATTTATAAGGATGTCGCCAGAGTTGGAGGATTTGGCTAAAGGGAGAGGTTGAATAAGCTGGGGCCATTTTCCCTGGAGTGTTGAAGGTTGAGGGCTAACCTCAGAGGTTTATAAAATCATGAGGGGAATGGATAGGATAAATAGTCTTTCCCTGGTGTGGGGAAGTCCAAAACTGGAGGTCATAGGTTTAGGATGAGAGGGGAAAGATATAATAGAGACCTAAGGGGCAACATTTTCACGCAGAGGGTAATA
Source organism: Chiloscyllium punctatum (assembly GCF_047496795.1). Classification (NCBI taxonomy): domain Eukaryota; kingdom Metazoa; phylum Chordata; class Chondrichthyes; order Orectolobiformes; family Hemiscylliidae; genus Chiloscyllium; species Chiloscyllium punctatum. The sequence goes on from NC_092769.1 coordinate 61,193,731, forward strand.
CGTGTATGGAATGAGCTCAGATGAAATGGTGCAGGTTGGTACAATTGTAACATTTAAAAGGTATCTGGATGGGTATATGAATGGGAAGGGTTTAGAGGGAAATGGGCCAAGTACTGGCAAATGGAACTAAATTAGGTTGGGATATCTGGTCAGCACGGATTAGTTGGACCAAAGGGTCTGTTACAGTGCTGTACATCTCTATGACTCTAATATACTGTAGCCACAGTGATTTACTTGAAGCCTGACTGTAGCCTGAATGCACTTGTGTGCATCACTAGTGGATTCTTTGCTCATCTTAGATTGTTTTGTGATCCAGCAAGGAAAATAATGGGGCCTTAAGGTTTGATAGAGACTTTCAGAAATTTTCTAAAAAACATTTTTTTTAAAAACAATACGCTTAAGGGAAACACCCATTGCCTTGAAAGGGAGACTTTAGGTTTCAGTTTTACTTTGAGTAGTCCTGTGAAGTGGTTGAAATAGGATGGCTGTGCAGTATAGTGCTTCAAAGAGAGATAGAGATATAATGAACTAGGTAACCTTAGAATGAGCAATTACTGTTTGTCTCATAGCACAAGTGTTGTGATTAAACCCAGAAGTAGTTACTTAAAGCTGAGTATATTTAAGCATCCGAGGAGCAGGAGAATCGACGTTTCGGGCATAAGCCCTTCTTCAGGGCTTATGCCCGAAACGTCGATTCTCCGACTCCTAGGACGCTGCCTGGCCTGCTGCGCTTTTCCAGCACCACACTTTTCAACTCTGATCTCCAGCATCTGCAGTCCTCACTTCCTCCTGAGTATATTTAAGGCTAGGTATTTAATAGCTCCAGGGAGAATCTCTACAGTTCCAGTCCAACTATTATTAAAGCCATGAAAGTGTGTTAAACCTACCAAGGTGTAGACACAGGGTGTGACTACTGCACAAGTCTTAGGATACAGGGTAGGCCATTTAGGATTGAGATAAGGGAAATTTATTCACCAAAAGGACTTTGAACTTGTGGAATTTTCTCCCACAGAAGGCTGTGAAGTCAAGTCACTGAACATATTCAAGAATGTGGGCTTCAAGGAGAGGGGGGAGAAAGCAGGAATGTGGTATTAAGAGGAGGATCAGTCATGATCACATGGAATACAGAGGAGATTCAAAAACTGAATGGCCCATTCCCCTCCCAGTTTTGATATTTGGGTATGTTGGGTATTGTACAAAACCCCGCTTTTTTTTTCCAACTTGGAGCTGAGGTTTTGAGACTTGTGGGATTATACGTTTATGCGGCTTTTAAAATAAAACATTTGAAATTGTATTATAAGTAAATGCTTTAAATGGATTAAAAAAGTAAACTCTGAAGAGACAAGGGAATTGGAGAACATGAGTATGCCAGAAGAAGGTTTAGAACAGAGAAGGAAGAAAAAGGCTGCAGCCTGAAGGATGATTCTATTTTATATTCGTCTCTTTTGCTAATAAATTTCAATTTTATTGGTATAGCAAAATCTGCAGCACTGTACACTTTTGTTTCAGTGAGCAACTACATTATTAAAACCAAGAAATCGAAATATCAGGTTTCTGTCTGACTTGTCCAACAATAACATGAGCTGGGTTCATAACAGGTGGAGGACCACTGGCGGCTCTTGATGGGATTTTTTTAGTTCATTGATTTGAAAGGGACCTGTGTCTTTCTTGCTAAAGTAACAGCCACAGAACGACTCTTCAACAAGAAACGTGCGAAATTTATTGCATAAAACTTACCAGTGGCTTTAGATGTGGCTCAGAGTTTACAGGAAATGGGAGATTCAACAGTGGATTAATTAAAATCTTTGATGAAAGCTAAACTGAGAGAGTTAGCATAAAAATTGAAGGTAAAGGAAAGAATAGGATTTTGTAAGGATGAGACAGCTCAAGTCGCTATACAACATTTAGAATTGGGAGAGAGGAAACTTAGAACCAGCAATATCACTGTTGGAATTGGCTGATGTATAGTTATAAACAAAAAATGACAGGACTTCAATAAAGAGATATAAAAATAAAATTTGCAATTGAAGAAAATGAAAAACAGCACATAACGGAATGAGAAGACAATGAAAATCAGGGAATAATGGAGAGAGAGGAGAGAGAAAGCAGAGAGAAATGTAAAATGGGATGGATTAAAAAAGTAAACTCTGAAGAGACAAGGGAATTGGAGAACATGGGTATGCCAGAAGAAGGTTTAGAACAGAGAAGGAAGAAAAAGGCTGCAGCCTGAAGGATGATTCTGATTTAGCCAGAAAATTATGCTTCATAGCCAAGTTTAAAAGGATGGAATCTAAACATTTTTTTTCTCAAAGTTTGAGAGAAGATTTGTAGCTCGGGTGCTCGTTGTTGTGGTTCTGTTCGCCAAGCTGGGAATTTGTGTTGCAGACGTTTCGTCCCTTGTCTAAGTGACATCCTCAGTGCTTGGGAGCCTCCTGTGAAGCACTTCTGTGATCTTTCCTCCGGCATTTGTAGTGGCTTGAATTTGCCACTTCTAGCTGTCAGTTCCAGCTGTCCAATATATTGGGTCCAGGTCGAGTGGCTTATTGATTGAATCTGTGGATGAGTGCCATGCCTCTAGGAATTCCCGAGCTGTTCTCTGTTTGGCTTGTCCTATAATAGTAGTGTTGTCCCAGTCGAATTCATGTTGCTTGTCATCTGCGTGTGTGGCTACTAAGGATAGCTGGTCGTGTCGTTTCGTGGCTAGTTGGTGTTCATGGATGCAGATTGTTAGCTGTTTTCCTGTTTGTCCTATGTAGTGTTTTGTGCAGTCCTTGCATGGGATTTTGTACACTACATTGGTTTTGCTCATGCTGGGTATCGGGTCCTTCGTTCTGGTGAGTTGTCTGAGAGTGGCTGTTGGTTTGTGTGCTGTTATGACTCCTAGTGGTCGCAGTAGTCTGGCTGTCGGTTCGGCTCCCACAGACAGCTCACAGACACGGAAGGAACAATACTGGCCAAGTGACTCAACTACAACCACAGGGACGCCAGGACAGCAGACTTCCTAGCAGCACAAGAATGCTCACTCAGGAACAATGGACTGACAAAAGAGACACAACAAACAGTGAGACAAAGTATCGTACCTCTGATAACAAGGAAAAGACAAACACATAACCTCAACACCAAGGAGAGGAAAGCACTAAAATCACGAAGAAATGATCAGAACATAATCATACTACCAGCAGACAAAGGCAGAAATGACGGTCATCCTGGACAAAGCAGACTACATCCAAAAAGTGCAACAACTACTTGCAGATACCAACACCCACCAAAACAGGGAGTTTGACCCCACCCCACAGCTCACCAATAGGATAAACAACACACTGAGGAACCTACAAAAAACAGACAGATAACCAGGTTTGACCTACAAAGAATGAAACCTGAAAGCAACAACACCCCCAGATTCTATGGAATACCTAAAGTGCACAAACCAGACATCCCACTCAGACCTATAGTATCACTACCAGGGACACCATCACACAAACCGGCTAAAGAACTACAGCAGAAACTGAAACACCTGATCAGCGGATCCAGACACTCTATACAATCAACACAGGAATTCTTGGACATCAAGCAGTTAGCACTGCTGCCTTACAGCGCCAGAGACCCGGGTTCAATTCCCGCCTCAGGCGACTGTGTGGAATTTGCACATTCTCCCTGTGTCTGCATGGGTTTCCTCCGGGTGCTCCGGTTTCCTCCCACAGTCCAAAAATGTGCAGGTTAGTTGAATTGGCCATGCTAAATTGCCCGTAGTGTTAGGTGAAGGGGTAAATGTAGGGGAATGGGTCTGGGTGGGTGCGCTTCGGCGGGTCGGTGTGGACTTGTTGGGCCAAAGGGCCTGTTTCCACACTGTAAGTAATCTAATCTAATCAGAAATATACACATAGACAAGGAAGAAACCATGGTCTCATTCGATTTAACGGCACTGTTCACCTCTATCGACAAAACCCTAGCCAGAGAAACAATAGCCAACCTGCTGGACGTACAGAACAGACAATAGGACATTGAACCTATCAACAAAGATGGCATACTCAAACTACTGGACCTGTGCCTCACAACACACTTCACATTCAACAACCAAATATATGAACAAATCAACGGCACACCCATGGGCTCACCCATCTCTGGACTCATAGAAGAAGCCGTAATGCAAAGATTAGAACAAACAGTCTTACCGCAAATGCAACCCAAACTCTGGGTCAGATATGTGGATGACAAGGATGATATGTGCTCTTCCAGCACCACTAATCCAGTATGTGGATGACACCTTTGTAATCATTAAAAACACAGAAATAGAAACACACCAGATCATCAACACCACACTCACAGGAATCTGATTCACGAGAAAGGAAGAAAAGGATAACCAACTCCCATTCCTAGACGTTATGGTACAGAGAACACCGAACGGAGAATTCACCACAAAGGTATACAGGAAAGCCACACACACAGACCAAGTCCTGAACTATGAAAGCAACCACCCCAACACACACAAAAGAAGTTGCATCAAGACACTATTCAAAAGGGCCACAACACACTGCAGTACACCAGAACTGCAAAAAGAGGAAGCAGAACACCTATACAATGTATTCGCCAAAAACTGATACCCGCGCAATTTCATCAACAGATGCCTAAGGGAAAGACAACGGAACAAGAACATGCCACAACCCAAAGGACTAGCCACACTACCATACATCAAGAGCATTTCCAAACTGACAGCCAGACTACTGCGACCACTAGGACTCATAACAGCACACAAACCAACAGCCACTCTCAGACAACAACGCACCAAAACAAAGGACCCGATACCCAGCATGAGCAAAACCAACGTTGTATACAAAATCCCATGCAAGGACTGCACAAAACACTACATAGACAAACAGGAAGACAGCTAACGATCCGCAGCCATGAACACCAACTAGCCACGAAACGACACAACCAGCTATTCTTAGTAGCCACACATGCAGATGACAAGCAACATGAATTCGACTGGGACAACATTACTATTATAGGAAAAGCCAAACAGAGAACAGCCAGGGAATTCCTAGAGCCATGGCACTCATCCACAGATTCAATCAATAAGCACATCGACCTGGACCCAATATACTGGCCACTGCAGTGGACAGCTGGAACTGACAACCAGAAGCGACAAATTCAAACCACTACAAATGCCGGAGGAAAGATCACAGAAGCGCTTCACAGGAGGCTCCCAAGCACTGAGGATGTCACCTAGACAGGGGACGAAATGTCTGCAACGCAAATTCCCAGCTCGGCGAACAGAACCACAACATATTTTTTTTCTCATTTCAGAAGGCAGTTGGGCAGATGAAATGGGATCAGTGGTTAGAGAAGTCAAGTCAGAGAATTTGTTTTGAGAAATTATGACCACAACAATTCAAAAAGCAATCTTTCAAATTTATAAATTATTTAGACATACATCAAATATTCAACACCAGTGAAGGCAGCAAATCTGGCAGATACCTATACTGTCTCACATAGACAACTACATGTGGAGAAATGGATAAATGGAGATCTTTCATTTCACCTGATCTTAAGTTACTAGAGTCATTCTTTTTCTTGCACACAGTCAGTTCTTGTAGGAATCAAAAGGGAATGCGGTCACTCATCAGCCTGAGGTGAAGTGTAGCTAACTCCCTCTATTACACAGTCAGTATGTCATCACATCCAGCGTGAAGGTACAGCATCAAGATGATAGTAACATATAAGAGAAGTGAGAATTCAAACTGTGAAAAATGCAGTCTTGGGACTGAAGAACAAGGTAAGGTCTCATGCCTGAGAGAGAGGTTTATAGACTGACAGAGTTAAATACACAAATGGACTGATGTTGAAGCTCAAAATGCAGCTTCAATGATGTGACAGCGACATCATAGAGGATCTGGCTACAAGCTGGTCATAACTGGATGTTAAATATTACAGGTTAGAATGAATTTGAAAAGAAAATAAAGAATGGAGCAACTGGGAAAATAAGGAAGGCTACTCTCTGATGCATTTGTAACACAGGATCATAGATAATGAAAAGTAAGACAGAAATTCCATTTGATTAAAACAAACAACTGCATATACTGGAAATCTGAAACTAAAACAGAAATTGATGGAGAAACTCTGCTTTCTTTGCACAGATGCTGTCACAGATTCTACAGAGTTTCTCCAGAAATTTCTATTGTAACGGTTAGACTTTCCATCGTTAGGATTAGTGGCATCATGTATTCTTTTAGAAATAGACAATTTGCAACAAAACTCAAACATTTTACTGGGAACTCTACATTTTCTCATAGGTCAGAATAACTGGCATAGTAGACATTTCCTGAAATTCATTGTGTTTTTCATTTTTTCTTTGATCTCCCGCAATTATCTCAGATTGTCTTCTCACTGGTGAGACTCCCTCTTCACTTCACTGGCCCTATTCTCATGAAGCTACACACCAACACCGATACACCAGAAAACACAGTTCAGCAACAAGAATAGGTCACTTGGACCCTCATTTAGACAGGCTGGAAAGGGAGGCGAGGTTATTTGAAATTAGAGAACTCAATGTTGAGTCCTCCAGATAAGCTGTCCAGGTGGAAGATGAGGTATTGTTACCCCAATTTGCAGTCTGCTGCACTATGGCAATGGAGGAGGCTGGGGATGGACTCGTTGGAATGGGAAAGGGAATTGAATTAGGCAGTGACCGGGAGGTCAGGAGCACTGGATAAAGCTAGGTTAGAGGTCACCCGGTGCTCATTATGTGGTTTTCTCGGCATCCATGAGACAAAACATAAACTAGGGGAATATTTCACCGAGTCTCTTAGTGGGCACATGGGCCAGCCTGACCTCCTGGTCACTATCCATTGTGATTCCCCGTCCCACCTTCCTCTTCAACATGTCTGAGCAACTCTATCTGTGTTCCGCTATCACCAACTCACCATTCCACCCCTCTCTCCAACCAAACTCTCCCCCTGTATCTGCAACTCCTCCCAACCCACATCCTCACACCCACGTCCATTCCTGAAGAAATATCGACTTCTCTACCTCCCAGTGCTGCAGCGTTTCCTGTGTACTCCAAGCCTCCTGCCTGTCTATCTTGATGCTGCAGAGTTTCCTTTGTTCTCCCAGCCCCCTGCCTGTCTATCCTGATGCTGCCTGGTTTCCTGTGTTAGAACATAGAACATAACAGCACAGTACAGGCCCTTCGGCTATCGATGTTGCGCGGTACTGTGAAACCAATCCGAAGCTTATCTAACCTATACTATTCCATTCTCGTCCCTATGCCTAGTCGATGACCAGTTAAATGCCCATAAATTTGACGAGTCTACAACTGTTGCAGATAATGAGTTCCACGCCCTTACTACTCTCTGAGTAAAGAAACTACCCCTCACATCTGTCCTAAATCTATCTCCACTCAACTTGAAACTATGACCCTTGTGCTAGCCATCACCATCCTAGGAAAAAGACTCTCACTGTGCATCCTACCAAACCATCTGATTATCTTATTTGTCTCAATATCTTTCAACCTTTTTCTCTCTAATGAAACATTTTCAAGTCCCTCAACCTTTCCTTGTAAGACCGTCTCCCCACACCAGGCAACATTGTAGTAACTCTCCTGTGAACCCTTTCCAAACCTTCCACGTCCTTCCTACAATGTGGTGACCAGAACTGCACGCAATACTCCAAATACAGCCTTACAAGAGTTTTGTACCATTGCAGCATGACCTCATGGTTCCAAAACTCAATCCCTCTCCTAATAAAAGCTAACACACTGTATGACTTTTTAACAGCCCTTCAACATGGGTGGAAACTTTGAGGGATCTATGTACATGACCACCGAGATCTCTCTGCTCACCTGCACTACCAAGAATCTTACCATTCTCCCAATACTCTGCATTCTTGGTTACTCCTTCCAAAGTGAATCACCTCACATCTTTTCTGCATTAAACCTCCATTTGCCACCTCTCAGCCCAGCTCCACAGCCTATGTACTTCTGTAACCTAGAACATCCTTCGGCACTATCCACAACTGTGGCCTTAGTGTCTTCCGCAAATTTAGTAACTCATCCCTCTACACCCTCACCCAGGTCGTTTATAAAAATGACAAACAGCAGTGGACCCAAAACAGATCCTTATAATACACCACTCGTAACTGAATTCCAGGATAAACATTTCCCATTAACCATCACCACCCTCTGTCTTCTTTCAGCAAACCGATTTCTGATCCAAACTGCTAAATCGCGCTCAATCGCATGTGTCCATATTTTGTGCAGTAGCCTACCATGGGGAACCTGATCAAACTTTACTGAAATCCAGTGAGATCACATCAACCGCTTTACCCTCATCCACCTGTTTAGTCACCTTCTCAAAGAACTCAATAAGGTTTGTGAAGCACAACCGACCTTTCACAAAACTGTGTTGGCTATCCCTAATCAACTTATTCCTATCGAGATGATTATAAATCCGATCTCTTATAACCTTTTCCAACTCTTTCCCCACAACCAAAGTAGGGCTCACTGGTCAAAATGACCAGGGCTGTCTCTACTCCCCTTCTTGAATAAGGAAACATTTGCTATCCTCCAGTCTTCTGGTACTACTCCTGTGGACAATGATGGCGTAAAGATCAAAGCCAAAGGTTTGGCAATCTCCTCCCTGGCTTCCCAGAGAATCCTAGGATACATCCTATCATGCCCAGGGGACTTACCTATTTTCACACTTTCCAGAATGTCTAACACCTCCTCCTTGTTAACCTCAATCCCATCCACTGTAGTGGCCCTTTTCTCAGTATTCTCCTTGACAACATTGTCTTTTTCCATTGCGTTCTCCCAGCATCTGGCTGTCTATCCTGATACTGCCTGGTTTCCTGTGTTCTCCCAGCCTTCTGCCTATCTATCCTGATGCTGCCTGTTTTGTTATGTTTGTCCTAGCCTCCTGCCTGTCTATCCTGATGCTGCCTAGTTTCCTGTGGTCTCCCAGCCTCTGGCTTGTCTAACATGGTGCTGCCTTGTTTATTGTAACTAGTGGTATACCACAAGGATCTGTTTTGGGGCCACTGCTGTTTGTCATTTTTATAAATAACCTGGATGAGGGCAGAGAATGATGGGTTAGTAAATTTGCAGATGACACTAAGGTCAGTGGATTTGTTGACAGTTCTAAAGGGTTACAGAGGGACATTGATAAGCTGCAGAGCTGGGCTGTGTGGTGTCAAATGGAGTTTAATGTGGAAATGTTTGAGGTGATTCACTTTGGAAGGAGTAATAGGAATAAAGAGTACAGGGCTAGTGGTGAAATTCTTGGTAGTGTAGATGAGCACAGAGATCTCAGTGTACGTGTACATAGATATCTCAAAGTTGCCACCCAGTTTGATAGGGTTGTTCAGAAAGCATACAATGTATTAGCTTTTATTGGTAGAGGGATTGGGTTTGGCAGCCACGAGGTCATGCTGCAATGGTACAAAACTCTGGTGCGGCCACACTGTATTGCGTACAGTTCTGGTCACCGCATTATAGGGAGAATGTGGAAGCTTTCGAAAGTGTGCAGAGGAGATTTACTAGCATGTTACCTGGTATGAAGGGAAGATCTTATGAGGAAAGGTTGAGATACTTAAGGCTGTTTTCAACAGAGAGAAGGTGAGAGCTGACTTACTTGAGACATATAAGATAATCAGAGTGATGGGTAGGGTGGACAGTGACAGCCATTTTCCTCGGATGGTAATGGCTAGCACGAGGGGACAGAGCTTTAAATTGAGGGGTGACAGATAAAGGGCAGATGTCAGAGGTAGTTTCTTTACTCAGAGAGGTAGTTTCTTTACTCATGGAATGTATTGCCTGCAACAGTAGTAGACTCGCCAACTTTAAGGGTGTTTAAATGGTCACTAGATAATCATATGTATGAAAATGGAATATTGTAGGGTAGATGGGTTGCAGATTGGTTCCACAGATTGGTGCAACATCGAGGGCAGAGGACCTGTATTGCACGGTAATGTTCTATGTTGTGTTCTCCCAACTTCCTCCTTGTCTATCTCGACGCTGCCTGGTTTGCAGTGTTCTCCCGGCCTCCTGCCTGTCCATCTTGATGATGCCTGGTTGGTTGTGTTTTCCCGGCCTCCTGCCTGTCTATCCTGATGCTGCCTGGTTTGCTGTGTCCTCCCATCCTCCTGCCTGTCTATCCTGACGCTGCCTGGTTTGTTGTGTCCTCCCATCCTCCTGCCTGTTTATCCGGATGCTGCCTGGTTTGCTGTGTTTGTCCCAGTCTCTTGCTTGTATAACCTGATGCTGCCTGCTTGTGTTCCCAGCCTCCTGCCTGTTTATCCTGATGCTGGGAAATGAATATTCAAGGCTATACGTGCTATTGTAAGGACAGACTAACGGGCAGGGAGGGTAGGGTGGCCCTGTTGGTAAGGGATGATATTCAGTCCCTTGTGCGGGGGGACCTAGAATCAGGGGATGTAGAGTCAGTATGGATAGAGCTGAGAAATTCTAAGGGTAGAAAGACCCTCTTGGGAGTTATCTACAGGCCCCCAAATAGTAATATGGATGTAGGGTGTAAGTTGAATAAGGAGCTGAAATTGGCATGTCGCAAAGATGTTACTACAGTTGTTATGAGAGATTTCAACATGCAGGTAGACTCGGAGAATCAGGATGGTATTGGACCTCAAGAAAGAGACTTTGTGGAGTGCCTCCAAGATGGATTCTTAGAACAGCTGGTGCTGGAGCCTACCAGGGAGAAGGCAATTCTGGATCTGGTATTGTGCAATGAAACAGAATTGATCAGGGACCTCAAAGTGAAGGAACCATTAGGTGGTAGTGACCATAATACAATAAGCTTCAATCTGCAATTTGAAAGGGAGAGGGTACAATTGGTAGTGACAATATTTCAGTTGAATAAAGGAAACTATGGAGCTATAAGGGAGGAGCTGGCCAAAGTTCAATGGTGCAATACCTTAGCAGGGATGACAGTGGAGGAACAATGGCAGATATTTCGGGGTATAATCAGAAGATGCAGGATCAGTTCATTCCAAAAAGGAAGAAAGATCCTATGAGGAGGCAGGGGTGGCCATGGCTGACGAGGGAAGTTAAGAAACATATAAAGTCAAAAGAGAAAAAGTATAACTGAGCAAAGGTGAGTGGGAAAACGGAGAACTGGGAAGCTTTTAAAGAACAACAGAGGATTACTAAGAAGGAAATATGCAGAGAAAAATGAGGTACGAAGGTAAACTCGCCAAAAATAGGATAGTAAAAGCTTTTTAGGTATGTGAAAGGGAAAAAAATGATTAAGACTAAAATTGGGCCCTTGAAGCAGGGGAATATATTACGAGGAACAAACAAATGGCAGAAGAGTTGATTTGGTACTTCAGATCTGTGTTCACTGGGGAAGACACAAGCAATCTCCCAGAGGTAACAGTGGCTGAAGGACCTGAACTGAAGGGAACTTATATTTGCCAGGAATTGGTGTTGGAGAGACTGTTAGGTCTGAAGGTTGATAAGTTCCCGGGGCCTGATGGTCTACATCCCAGGGTACTGAAGGAGGTGGCTCTAGAAATCGTGGATGCATTGGTGATTATTGTCTAGAGTTCGACAGATTCAGGATCAGTTCCTGCGGATTGGAGGGTGGCTAATGTTGTCCCACTTTTAAAGGAAGGACCGAGAGAGAAAGCAGGAAATTATAGACCAGTTAATCTGACCTCAGTGGTGGGAAAGATGCTGGAGTCAATTATACAGGACGAAATTACGACACATCTGGATTGCAGTAACAGGATAGGTCAGAGTCAGCATGGATTTATGAAGGGGAAATCATGCTTTACTAATCTTCTGGAATCTTTTGACAATGTATCTCCGAAGATGGACAAAGGAGATCCAGTGGATGTAGTGTACCTGGACTTTCAGAAAGCCTTTGATAAAGTCCCACATAGGAGGTTAGTGAGCAAAATTAGGGTGCATGGTATTGGGGGCAAAGTACTGACTTGGATTTAAAATTGGTTGGCTGACAGGAAACAACGAGTAGTGATAAACGGCTCCCTTTTGGAACGGCAACCAGTGGGGTACCGCAGGGATCAGTGCTGGGACCGCAGCTTTTTACAATATTTATTAATGATATAGAAGATTGTATTAATATAACATTAGCAAATTTGCTGACGATACAAAGCTGGGTGGCAGGGTGAAATGTGAGGAGGATGTTAGGAGATTACAGGGTGACCTGGACAGGTTAGGTGAGTGGACAGATGCATGGCAGATGCAGTTTAATGTGGATAAATGTATGGTTATCCACTTTGGTGGCAAGAACAGGAAGGCAGATTACCAACTAAGTTAGGTAACGGGGCAGTACAAAGAGATCTGGGTGTTTTTGTACACCAGTCAGTGAAGGTAAGCATGCAGGCACAGCAGGTAGTGAAGAAAGGTAATAGCATGCTGGCCTTCATAACAAGAAGGATTGAGTATAGAAGCAAAGAGGTTCTTCTGCAGCTGTACAGGGCCCTGGTGAGACCACACCTGGAGTATTGTGTACAGTTCTGGTCTCCAAATTTGAGGAAAGACATTCTGGCTATTGAGGGAGTGCAGCGTACGTTCACGAGGTCAATTCCTGGAATGGTGGGCCTATCTTATGTTGAAAGATTGGAGCGACTGGGCTTGTATACCCTTGAGTGTAGAAGACTGAGAGGGGATCTGATTGAGACGTATAAGATTATTAAAGGATTGGACACTCTGAAGGCAGGAAACATGTTTCTGGTGATGGGTGAGTGCTGAACCAGAGGACACAGCTTAAAAATAAGGTGTAGGCCATTTAGGACAGAGATGAGGAGAACTCCTTCACCCAGAGAGTGGTGGGTGTGTGGAATGCTCTGCCCCAGAAGGCAGTGGAGGCCCAGTCTCTGGATTCGTTTAAGAAAGAGTTGGATAGAGCTCTCAAGGATAGTGGAATCAAGAGTTATGGAGGTAAGGCAGGAACAGGATACTGATTGAGGATGATCAGCCATGATCATAATGAATGGTGGTGCAGGCTCGAAGGGCAGAATGGCCAACTCCTGCAGCTATTGTCTATTGCTGCCTGGTTTGCTGTGTCCCCCCAGCGTCCTGCCTGTCTATCCTGATGCTACCCAGTCTGTTGTGTTTGTCCCAAACTTCTGCCTGTCTGCCATGATGCTGCCTGGTTGGCTGTGTTCTCCCAGCCTCTTGCCTGTTTATCTTGATGCAGCCTGGTTTGTTGTGTCCTCCCAGCCTCCTGCCTCTCTGTCCTGATGCTGCCTGGTTTGTTGTGTTCTCCCGGTCTCCTGCCTGTCTATCCTGACACTGCCTGCTCTGTTGTGTTCTCCCAGCCTCTTGCCTGCTTATCCTGCTGCTACCTGGTTTGTTGTGTTTGTCCCAGCCTCCTGCCTGTTAATCCTGATGCTGCCTGGATCGTTGTGTTCGCCCAGCCCTCTGCCTGCCTATCCTGATGCTGCCTGGTTTGCGGTGTTTCTCCCAGTGACCTGCCTGTCTATCCTGATACTGCCATGTTTGTCCCAGCCTCTTACCTGTGTATCCTGATGCTGCCTGGTTTGTTGTGTACTCCCAGCGTCTAACCTGTGTATCCTGATGCTGCCTGGTTTGTTGTGTTTGTCCCCGCCTGCTGCCTGTCTATCCTGATGTTGCCTGGATCATTGTGCTCTCCCGGCCTCCTGCCCGTCAATCCTAATGCTATTCCCATCGGTAATATTCCCGGATTGCAGGACACCTACCGTTAGTTCTCGGATAACTTCCGCCCCTGCTGCTGCCTTTCACCCCTAACACACACTGTACCAGCGGACGTTCTCTCTCGGCGCCTCCGCACTGAGCTCCCACGGCTACATCTAGACCACGCATGCTCAGCTCACTCTGCCCTCTGATGGGAGAATGGAGGGGGCGCGGCCGAAGAAAAGTCGCAACCCAGATCTTCGCTGAAGTGGGCGGGTCGCCGCGGGAGTGGGCGTTCCTGCTGGGTGGAGGGGCTCGGTGTTTGGGCCGCGTCACAGAGATGGGGCGGGGCCTGTGGATGGGGCGGTTCCTGCAGGTGTTGCGTGTCATCGTGAAGGGGGCGAGTCCTTTGGATATTTGGGGAGTTGTCGGGGAGGGGGCGGAGCCAAATCTGTGGGCGGCTGTGAACGCAGGGTTTTTGCCGGGGCCTGTTTCTGAATGAGAGGATACGGGGTTTTGGTTTGGTTTTGGGGGGAGGGAAATGGGAATAAGTTAGATGTAGCGCTGGATAATTGGTCTGAGCTGCAGGAGTGGGCGGGGTCCCTGATTTTGAGTCAAACTCCGGGAGAAAACAGTATTTTTTGTTACAGAAGCCGGTTGAAACGTTGACTCGACTTCCAGCTGCCAGACCTGCTGAATATCTCCAGCTATTTCTGTTTTTGTTTAAGATTTTTTTAGTACTCGCAATTCTTTGTTTTGTTTGCAACGTTTTCTATGTGGCTTTAACAGGTGAAGCCCTGTGGGTCAAACTTGGAGTCAATGATTGAGGATTGAGAATAGAATAGCAGTTTATTGTCACGTGTATTTTTACAATAAACCATTATAAATCACCATATCAGGGCGCCCCAATTATTGACGATAGAAGTTATAGATAAGAAAAAAAAGTGAAAGTTAAGACAGAATTAATCTCAGATCAATTTCAGATGGATGAAAGATGATGTACAATGAAATATGCGGAAGTCGCTGCCAAAGGAGATCTCCATGCTAGCTCAAGATCACCAAACCTGGAGACCACCTCACCAAGCAGAGACTGGCCCTCTGCACCCAAGAGCCCCACATGGGGAGACCACTGCTCCAGAGTGGAATATAACACTGGAAAGAGGCCTCAACACTACACGCCAGGCCTCTACAAAATGTGGAAGCTGCAGTGGAAGAAGACTGACACGCCATGCACACAGGTAAAAGTTTCACACCTGGACAGGCTCGCCAAACCTGGAGAATGCCATGCCAACCTCAGATTGTCCCCTCTGAGATGAGGTCAGCACAGCGCCAGACTGAGACTGCCACACCAGGCTGAGGCTGCCTCCTCTTCTCTGGCCTGGGCCAGGAGAAGATGCCTTCTGCCGAAGAAGTTAGAAAAGGTAAGATGATAGAAAAGCAGAGAAAATTAAAAAAGGAGACGAGGTAAATGAGGAGCTCCTCGACTGAGGAGTCTGCATGCTCCGCTGATTTTCTGTTGCCATCTTGCTTCAATTGGTTGAACCTGAACTAAAACATTTTCCCAAGAATCGAGCACCACATTTTAAAACCAGGAAATTATAGTAGAGAGCATCCAGAAAATGCTACCAAGACTCTGTCCAGGAATAAGTTACATCAGTTATAGAGACGGATTGGAAATTCGAGACAAATTCAGAAAATGCAGAAGGAATACAGCAAGTCTGGTGGCATCTACTGAGAAAACATAGTCTATGTTTTGAGTCATGTGACCAAAGTGCTGTGTTCTTTGTTTCCAATTTCCAATATCTGCAGTATTTTGCTTTTATTGGTAGTATGAGGCTTTTCCCTTGGAGAAGGGAAAGTTTACTTGAGATTTAATTTAGCTGTTCAGTATTATGAGATGTCAGAACAGAATAGTCTATGTTGGTGAAATTGAGAAAGAGAGGACACAAGATTATTGAGACTAACAAAAGAAGTAATGCTGACATCAGGAGAAGAAAACACTTTTTCACTGCAAGTGAGAGAATACATTGTCAACTTCATTCAGCCCTTTTAAAAAGACAATTCTATGAAAAGAAAAGATGAGTGATTGGGCCTACATGTGGTGCTGTTGTAGGGAACTTGCACAGACACTAGTTTGAATGTCTCCCTCCTGTGCTGTAACCAGAAATAGGGAATTGTGGGCCCATGTGCAGGCTTTCCCCACCTCGTAACATCCAAATCAGATTACAGCAATGAATGTATGGATCAAAGGCTGGTGGGGAAAAGTGGATTCAGGGTTTTTGTGGCACCAGCACTGGGGAAAAAGAGGGATTTCATCTGTAGATAGATTGAAAAAGTCAGATGTGCAAATGTAGCCTTGATGAGGAGCTCACAGACTGTTCCCAAGATTGTGCTGTTCGAACAGCACAATGTGGAGCCAACTGGACAGCCAGCTGCACAAGGCTGGGTGTGGTGCAATGACAGAGGATTGATAACCTCACAGTGAAGGCACACCAAGGCAGTAGACATCCTAATATGAAGGAATTTTACAACCATTCTCAGGAAAGGGGTGTGGATGAAACTAGTATTTTAACGTTGGGCAGTCATGTGGGCATCAATTTGGAGCAAAAGTAAAGATAGATCAGTAGTTGAGATACATGGCAAATAAATAAGGGGATACATCAGAATACACAGAACAGATACATTTAACTGAGAAAGAAAAATTCCAAGTCAATAAGTATGCTCCAGTAGTCATCATAGAGATACAATTGCAGAATGATTAGATTGGGAGTGGGGAATTGAAGGGTTCACACTGAAAAAGGACAGGAAGCTAGGGAAAGATGGAGGAGAAGACACATGGTTAACCAAACAAACAATTGAAGATGATGTTAAACTTAGAGAAGAAGCATACAATTGCTGCAGGTTAGGAAAGACAAAACATAAAATGGCTACAAAATCAAGAAGGGAGAGGGACATTGCAATAGGAGAGATGCCAGTCAAAAATATCAGGACAGTACAGCAGTTTCTCTAGATTTTAAAGAACACAATTAATAAAGGGAGCACCTGTACTATAGAAAGAGAGTCAGCAGAACTACTAATGGAAAATAAATAGATGGCAGGTGAATTGAACAGATACTTTTCATTGGTGTCAACCAAAGATGAGGCCAGTAACATCTGATAAGCAGCAATAAATCAGGAAACGGGGAAACTGAAGGCAATTACAATCACTGAGAAATGTTATTGAGTGAATTGTAGAAGCTCATGCTGAGGCAGCCTTGGGGACCTAATGGACACTACCCTGAGATCTGAAAATAAATGACCAGAGGGATAGTTGATGTGTTGGTTTTGGTTTTGAAAATGCCCTGGATTCAGGACAGATTCCATAGGTTATAAAATAAGAAATATTCAAATAGGGATAGACCGAGGCTGCAGGTAACTGCCCATTCCTGACAGAGAGCATATGCTTGAAACATTGACTTTCCTGTTCCTCGGATGCTGCCTGACCATCTGTGCACCACCTGTTTTGACTCTGCAGGTAACTGCATGCCAATTTGCTTCTAATATATTTCCTATGATGTTGCGATCAAAGATAACATAGCAGGGCATGAAGAAAAATGTAAAGTGATTGGACAGAGGTTTGGTAAGAGGGAAGTCAACGTTAACCAATTTATTGTCATTCTTTTAGGAAGTGACATGTTCCTGATAAAGGGGAAATCAGTGGATGATAAAGCAGTAATGGGAGGCACAACAGAAATTCATCGCAAAACAAGAAGAAACATGCTAAGGGGATTATGAGGCAACCATGGCTGACAGAGGAAGTCAGGAACAGCATAAAAGCAAAAGAAAAGGCGTAGAATGTGGTGAAGATTAGTGGAAAGCCAGAGGATTCAGAGGTTCTGTAGAAACCAGCAGAGGATAACTAAAAAGCAATAAGAGGTATGAGGGAGAAGATGAGATATGAGAGTCAGCTAGCTGTAAGTATGACTATGTTTGGTTATTCTTTGTCTAGCCTATAAGTTAGCTCTCCCAATATTGAGACTACCCTCCAGATGTTACTCTCCTGCTGAGACATATATGACTGTTGGAGTCAGATTCACTTATTAACCACACCTGGAATGAAATCACTTTGATCATTCAGGTTTACTTTGTTGGTAATAGAACACAGAGAACAGTACAACACAGGAATAGGTCCTTCAGCCCACCAAGACTGCACCTAAATAAGATGCTTTTCTAAACTGAAACCTTTTCCTTCTATCTGATCCAAATTCCCTGCTTATTCTTATATCTGTCAAAATGCATCTTTACCAATCTATCTTCCCTGGCAGTGTATTTCAGATACTGACCACCCTTTTTGTAAAAACTTCAAAGAATTTTAAACGTCTCCTTTAAACTTGCCTCCTTTTACCTTAAACCTATGTCCCCTAGTAATGAACATTTCGACCCTGGAAAAAAGGCTCTGACGATCCATTGTATGCATGCTTCTCTGCACTTTGTAGACTTCTTTCAGGTTGCCCCACGCCTTTGATATTCAAGTGAAAACAAACCTATTCAAATCTCCTTGCAGCTAATACACTCCAAGCCAAGCAACTTTCCTGTATCCTTTCCAAACCTGTACATCCTTCTGGTGGTGTGGTAACCAGGATTATACACAATATTTGAAACATGATCTAATTAAAGTTCTACACAACTGCAACATAATTTGCCAATTTGAAAACTCTCTTTCCGAGTTAGCTGATGCATGTCATTTGCCTTCTTGACCACCTTATCTTCTTATGGTGCCACTGTCAGGAAAGTGTGGACCTGGATGCATAGATCCTTCTGCATGTTGATGCTATTAAGGATTCTGCCATTCATTGTCTACTTCCCTCCTGCATTAGATCTTCTAAGATGCTTCACTTTGCATTTGTCTGGATTAAACTTTATCTGTGCTGCCCAAGTCGCCAGCCTGTTTATATCCTGTTCTATCTCTTGACAATCCTCCTCACTATCCACAGCTCCCCTAGTCCTCCTGTCATCAGGACACCCACATTCCCCTCCAAATCATTGCATATATTTCAAACAACAGTGGTCCCAGCATGGATACCTATGAAACACCACTCATCACAGATTTCTCTGTGATTTGACTGAAACTGTGATTTCTCTGAAGGAAGAGGGGATTGATCCAGTTAGGGACATTATCTTCTGTCTTCAGGAAGATTGATGTTTGTGAAACATCTTTCATCACGTTGAGTTGTCACAATATGCTTTGCAGGAAGTAGATAACCTATTAAAGTGTCATCACTGTTGTAATATATGAAATGTGGAAGTGAAATACAGCACAAGCAGGTAAAAGTATCAAGATCCGTTAATATGTTCATTGCTGTTCATAACAATGATCAGGATTTTCTAGATCATGATACTGAGACCTCAGTGTAAAACAGTGAATATTACCCTCAGACCCTAATGTACAACCATAGACAGTGTCCTCCACAGCCCAATATAAAACGATGAGCATTGTTCTGGGGGAAATTGAGGACTGCAGATGCTGGCGATCAGAGTTGAAAGTGTGGCACTGGAAAAGGACAGCAGGTCAGGCAGCATCCAAAGAGCAGGAGAATCAATGGATCCGGCATCAGCCCTTCATCAGGAATTCCTGCTAAAAGGAGGATGAGGCAACCATGGCTGACAGAGGAAGTCAGGAACAGCATAAAAGCAAAAGAAAAGGCACAGAATGTGGTGTGGATTAGTGGGAAGCCAGGGGATTGAGAGATTCTATAGAAACTAGCAGAGGATAACTAGAAAAGCAATAAGAGGTGGGGGGAGAATATGAGATATGAGAGTCAGCTGGCTGTAAGTATGACCAAGTTTGGTTATTGTTTTTCTAGCCTACAAGTGAGCTCTCCCAATTTTGACACTAGCCCTCAGATGTTACTATCCTGCTGAGGCAGCAAAAAATTTACATGTGACTGTCAGAGTCAGATTCACCTGTTAACCACATCTGGGACGAAATCATTGTGATCATTCAGGTTTACTTTGTTGGTAATAGAACAGAGAACAGTACAATACAGGAATTGGCCCTACCACAGGAATTCCTGATGAAGGGCTTTTGCCGGAAACGTCAATTCTTCTGCTCCTCGGATACTGTCCTTTTCCAGCACCACACTCTCGACAATGAACATTGTTCCCCAGAGTCCAATGTAAAACAGTGACCATTATTACATTATTCTCCAGACCCCAATATAAAGTATTGATTATCATTTCACAGACCCCAATTTAAAACAATTTAGCTATCTAGGCTTGTTCAATACATTCGCAAAAGATGTATGACTCTTTGATCATACATCAAACATCTGTTTGATTCTATGTCCGATGTACTGTCACTCACTCGCTGCCTGAGGAAGGAGCAGGGCTCCGAACGCTTGCACTTTCAAATAAACCTGTTGGACTATAACCTCGTGTCGTGTAATTTTTTACTTTGGATTAGTGGTGCTGGAATAGCACAGCAGTTCAGGATGCTGCCTGAACTGCTGTGCTCTTCCAGCACCACTAATCCAGTATTTGATTTTCAGCATCTGCAGTCATTGTTTTTACCTTGTTAATTTTTTACTTTGTCCACTCCAGTCCAACCTCGGCGCCTCTATCATGGCTTGATGTCGGTGGGAATTGGAAAAAGATTGAAATGTCTTTTCAGTAAAAAGGGCATTTACGCATCATCTTAACTCATTTTATTCTGTGTTGTTTGTTGCTGTGTTATTTTCCCGCCTTGATTATTTTCTTTTATTTGCATTGAGAACATTGCTCTTCTGCTATTCGCTCCGCCTCCAAAAAAAAAGCATGCGTCTTCATTTGTCCGTCTGACCTGGTTTTATGAATCCTGTTGTCAGATAATGACTGGTATCCTGCACGCTGTGTTCGAGCAAATGAAGACCATCTGGTTTAACACCAGTGGCAGGAGAGGAGATGAAATCCATAATCAGAGCAAATAGTAACAGACACCTACAGAAATGTTTTCATTGAGTTTCCTTTACCAAAGTATGTTAAAATATCAGCTTTGACGTTGTGAGACTGACTCGAGCTAGGTAGGAGTCGAACCTACAATCTTCTAGTCCGTAGTCAAACGCGTTATCCATTGCACCACTAGCCCACACGTACATCAAGGTTGCGTGAGTCACCTCTGCAATGCTGTGGTTTTGATGATTAAATGAGTGGCAATAGTGAATCGACAAGCTGAATATTCAGCAAAATAATCAGTTTCACTGCTTGACCTCATTCACTTTGAAAGCTGATGAATTTCACCGAAAACTAAGAGCACACCTCACATTCAGATCACGTCTTCGCTAAGTCAGTTTACAAACTTCGAGGTTACAAAAAACACTGCGGAACTGCGGATGCTGGAAATCAGGAGCCAAGTCAGAAATTGCTGGGTAATTGGTCTGACAGCATGTGTGGAATGAAATCACACTTAACGTTCGGGTTCGGAGATAAAGAGAAACCTCTTTCGCCCGAATGTGGTGAACCTGTGGAATTCATTGCCACAGAAGGCTCTCATTGGAGGAAGCCAGGCCATTGACTATATTTAAAACAGAGACAGAGACGTTATTGAGGAGCAAGGGAATCAAAGGTTAGGGGGAGAAAGCGAGAAAATGGGATTGGAAAACCTATCGGCCGTATTGGCGGAGCAGAATCGATGGGCTGAGTGGCCTAATTTCTGCTCCTCTGTCTTATGGACGTTTCCTCAGAACTAGTCTGATTTTTGATTTTATTCCAGGATACAAAATCGATTTGAAGGGAACATCTTAATGTTTAGCAATTATGTAAACTTTACTTTTCAAAGCTTTTGATTTTTTTTTCAAACTGAGTAGTTTAATTTGTTCCCACAGAGGAACTGCTATTTGAAAGAACATAAAAATTACATAAAAATACAGCATAATGTCAACTGGTGACCTGTGACACGGCCCTCTTCAAAGCAGCAGAAAGGTAACGCTTTCTGCTGACAGCTCTGGTCTTGGTTCTTTGTGGGGTTATACAGCACGGCCCTTCGATCCAACCAGTCAACGCCGGCCATTTTCCCAAACTGAAAGAGTCCCTACCATTAATTGTATAACTTCCTGTCCTTGTTTGTATTTGCAAAATGCAGTACCTCACATTTATCCAAATTAAACTTCATCTCCCACTCGTCAGTTCATTGACGCAACTGATAACGACTTCTTTGCAATTGTTGATAACCTTCTTCATTGTCCAACAAATCACCAACTTTGGTGACATACACAAACGTACTAACCATGCCTCCTACATTCTCATCAAAGTCATTTATGTAAATGTCAAAATAAAGTGGGCCCAGTAGTGATTCATGTGGAACACCGCTGTTCACAGGCCTCCAGTCTGAAAAAAAACACCTCAATCACCAGCCTCTGTCTCCTATGATAAAGCTAATTTTGTAGCCAATGGGAAAGCT
This sequence comes from Chiloscyllium punctatum, assembly GCF_047496795.1. Lineage (NCBI taxonomy): Eukaryota > Metazoa > Chordata > Chondrichthyes > Orectolobiformes > Hemiscylliidae > Chiloscyllium > Chiloscyllium punctatum. The sequence goes on from NC_092769.1 coordinate 61,215,774, forward strand.
CACCACGAATCCCATGGGATCTAACATTACTAATTACTCTTCCATGTGGAGCTCTGCTGAAGTACATTCTACATTGAACAAAGTACAGCACAGGAACAGGCCCTTTGGCCCTCACAGCCTGCGCCGACACATTTTGCCCTTTCACACCACAAATGTCGTCACTTACAGGATCCATAACCCACTATTCCTTCTTATTCATGTATTCGTCCTGGTGTTTCTTGAATGCTGCTATTGTGCCTGCTTCCACCACTTCCTCTCTCAGTATGTTCCAGGCATTCACCATTCATTGCCTGAAAACTTGACGCTGTTAAACATTCCCCCCGACCCCTGTACCTTGAAATGTGACCCCTAGTAGTTGACCCCTCCGCCCTGGGAAAAAAGACTCACGTTTTTCATTCCATCCATGCCGTTCACAAACTTATAAATTTCTATCAGGTCCACCCTCAAACTGTTGCATTCCAGTGAGAACTAACCCAGTCTCTCCAAATTTCCTTCATAGTTAAAATCCCCCGTACCAGGCAATATCCTGATAAACCTTTCTATACCCTCTCCATATCATGCACAACCTTCTGGTACTGTGGTGGCCGGAACTGTATGCATTGCACCAGGAATTCCAAGCAGCAAGGAATTTCAAGAAAGTCTTCTTCCCATTCTTTCTCCCTGATCCAGGGACGGTACTGTTTGTCCCTTCCCTGGGATCGGCCTCTCTGCATTGGCACAATATTCAACCATTTGTTTCCACTTTGTACGCAAAGAGTATTGAAGGATCGCAAAGCTGAAGGCTGAGCTTCCATGATTCCACCACCAACCGACTTATTTTTTTCCTAAAACCTTGTCTCAATCCCACATTTCATCATGACCAGGAAGGAGTGAGTTTAGTTTTGTGAAGAGATTCCAGAGGCTAGGATTGATATCTTTAGAACAAAGACGATGAAATGGAGATTTCATGGCACTCGTGTTGGGTGGAGCAGCTAGTGAGAAGCTCACTCCACAGACCAGGATCAGGAAGCAGGGGACTGGAATTTGAGAACATTGAAGAAAGAGAGAGATGCATTTATATAACACTTTTCACCACCAGTGATGAAGCATGATGAGTACAGGTAGAGGTTCGTTAAAACTTGCTTCATTCTTCTCCTTGTGTGATGTATTCACTGCAAAGATCCTTAGGGATCCCAGAGTGACCTTGGTATAATTGAAATCGCACTTACGCCACCCAGACCCGAACCATACTACAAAACCAACAAGGAAGATCAAAGCAGCATGGAATCCATTGACCCTTCTTCAGAACTGAGATCTCTCTACAAATGCTGGCAAACCTGCTGAGTTCCTCCAGCACTTTCTGTTCTATAGTCATACAGATGTACAGCATAGAAACAGATTCTTCAGTCCAACTCATCCATGCTGACCAAATATCTTAACCTAACCTAGTCCCATTGCCAGCACTATGCCCATATCCCTCGAAACCCTTCCTATTCATACACCCATTCAGATGCCTTTTAAAAGCTGCAATTGTAGTAGCCTCCACCATTTCCTCTGGCAGCTCATTCCATACACGCCACCACCCTCTGCATGAAAAAATTATCCCTTAGGTTCCTTTTAAATTTTCCCCTCACACCCCTAAGCTTATGTCCTCTCGTTCTGGACTTCCCCAACCCCGGGGAAACACCTTGTCTATTTACAGTATCCATGGCCTTCATGATTTTATAAACCTCTATAAGGTCACCCCTCAGCCTCCAATGGTCCAGGGAAAACAGCCCCAACCTATTCAGGCTCTCTTGTGACCTCAAACATTTCAGCCTCCCAACATCCTCGTAAATCTTTTCTGAACCCTTTCAAGTTTCACAACGTTCTTCCTATAAAAGGGAGACCAGAATTGCACACAATATTCCAAAACCAATGTACTGGACAGCTGCAACATGACCTCCCAACTCCTATATTCAGTGCTCTGACCTAAAGAGGAAAGCATGCCAAACACTTTCCTCACTATTCTATCTACCCGCGATTTCACTTTCAAGGAACTATGAACCTGCACTCCAAGGTCTTTTTCGTTCAGCAGCACTCCCCAGACCCTTACCATTAAGTGTATGAGTCCTGCTAAGATTTGCTTTTCCAACAGACAGTACATCACATTTATCTAAATTAAACTCCATCCACCACTCCTCAGCCCATTGACCCATTTGATTCCGTTGTAATGTGAGGTAACCTTCTTCGCTGTCCACTACACCTCCAATTTTGATGCCATCTGCAAACTTTACGTACCATGTTCACATCCAAATCATTTATATAAATGATGAAAAGTCTTAGTAGTGATCCTTGTAGCGCACCACTGGTCACAGGCCTCCAGTCTGAAAAGCAATCCACCCTCTGTCTTCTACCTTTGAGCCAGTTCTGTATCCAAATGGCGAGTTCTCCCGATATTCCATGACATCTAACCTTGTCAGGCTCGATGAGCTGAACGGCCTGTATCTGCTCCTACATCATTTGGTCTATGATCTTATTGATTAACACGTTCAAAAATTTCAAGGCATTGCAGCAAGTGATAGAACATTTTTATTTACCTGATCAGATCAGATCAGTAACTAAGCTCATAATCTCACGGAAGAACAAACGTGCTGTGTCTTTGAGACAACAACTAGTACTCTGCAGACCTCAGATCTCCTTTTCAATGCATATGTGCACTTACTGTGAATGTTCAAGGCAAGTAGTGAACCTTATACAATTGGGATAATGGATAATGGTATGATTCTCACAGAACAGAAGAGGATGTAACATAGATGAAAGGTCCCTTTGTTGTGTTGGAGAAATTTTCTGCTGTTCCAGTTGTGATTGACTCCTCAACAGTTTAATAAGGACTGTTTGAATTATTGATCAGAATCTTGTATCGAGCTTAGGATACTCATCAACAATCCGACTGGATAAACTTCTGCTTCTGATCGATCGTTATTTGATTTTCGCTTTTCTTTTGTATTCGATGCAAATTCATAAAGAGTGAAGATGGGAGTAGAAATGGCATTCCTTTCATTTGCCCACTTCCGTTTAAATGTCAAGAAAGCATCGGCGACAGGTTCTAATACTTAATTTAGAGCAGATTCCAGTATTGATTACATTTCCCGCCCAACAAGTCCACACAGATCCTCCGAAGAGCAACCCACCCAGACCCATTCCCCTATACTTTACACTATGGACAATTCAGCGCGGCCAATTCACCTGACCTGCACATCTTTGGACGGTGGGAAGAAACCAGAGCACTCGGAGAAAACCCACACAGACACGGGGAGAATATGCAAATTCCAGGCGGGAATTAAAGCTGGGTGCCTTGCGCTGTGAAGCAGAAGTGCCACTGAGCCACCGTGCCACCCCAAACTCAAGAACGTCTGGCGAGATAAATTGGCAATAATCAATTTCATCTCCAATACAACTAATCTGCACGTTCATTGACTCTGGGAGGCACGCAGACTCTGGTCCTTGTTGCCGAGCGGAAATGTTGCTGACTACGGCGCCACCACAAAATATAACAATCCTCCCCGGCGGGGAATTGAACCCCGGTCTCCCGCGTGACAGGCGGGGATACTAACCACTATACTACCGAGGAAAGCACATACAAGCTAATGCCATTTGATCTATTGTGTCTGTATGGGTCAAAAGATAAATGAATTATTTTGTTATTTATATTTTTAATCATTTGGCCCATTGACTTGTGGACCTTCGCATCGCATCAGAATGCTTTTTCACGACAAGAGGGTTTCTGCATCTCCCACCCTTACAGACAGTGAGTCCCAGATTCAATCACCCGCTGGCTGATAAAGTTTCTTTCCGCACATCCGGACAAAGGTTACACAACACCAGATTTATTTGCAATAGGTTTATTTGCAAGCACTAGCTTTCCTAGCGCTGCTCTTTCATCAGCTGGTTGCGGATCCATGTAAGACACGGAATTTATAGCTGAAGATTACTGTGTCATGAGACTCAGATCATATATTGAACAAACCTGGATTGTTACGTCTTTCATCTTTAGAATGGGTTGCAAGTTTTGCTTCATTATATGTAAATCCCAGAACTTCATCCAAGTGACCTGACCTCCCACTTCGCCTCCCATGTTGACCACCTCAACCTGTGGACCCCTCCTCACCCACTTCAACCTCTTACCTTCGCAACTCGGAGTCCTCCACTCCCTTCACTCCACCCCATCAAACCAGCAGACCATGCAGCGGTAGATGGGTCACTGACCTCACCGCCCATCACGAAACCATCATCTCCCAGGCCATACACAACCTCATCACTTCAGGGAATCTCCCATCCACATTCTCCAAACTCATAGCTCAGGAAGCACACACCACCCAGGTCAATCTCCTACCCGAAATTCGCAAACCTCATTGCCCCAGCCAACTCATTGTCTCAGTCTACTGCAGCCTCACTGAACTCATCTCCACATACTTTGATACTGTCCTATCCACACAATTCAGGAACTCCCCATATACATTTGGGATACCACATACGCCCTCCACCTCCTCCAAGACCTTTGTTTCCCCAGACCCCAATGCCTCATTTTCACCATGGACATCCAGTTCACATACACCTCTATCTGCCTCAAAGCCCTCTGTTTCTTCTCTCCCGGCATCCCCACCAGTACCCCTCCACTGACACATTCATTCGTTCAGCTGAACTAGTTCTCACCCTCAATAATTTCACCTTTGAATCCTCCCACTTCCTCCAGATGTCCATGAGCATCCGCTTGAGCCTCAGCTATGCCTATCTCTTTGCTGGTTTTGTGGAACACTTACATCGGTAACACTCCCTAGCTTTTCCACCGCTACATTGATGACTGTATTGGCGCTGTGTCATGAGCACTCAAGGAGGTTGAAGAATTCATCAGCTTCACTAATACATTCCACCTCAACCTTACGTTTGGTTGGAACATCCCAGACACGTTCCTCCCCTTCCTGGACCTCTCCATCTCCATAAATAGTGACCAACTCAATATTGACACCTTCCACAAACTACCACAGCTACCTGGACTACACCTCCTCCCACCCTGCCCCTGGTAAAAATGTTGTCCCTAATTCCCAACTCCTCTGCCTCTGCTGCATCTGCTTCTAGGATGAGACTTTCACCACAGAATACACCAGATGGCCTCCTTCTTCAAAGAACACAATTTACCCACCCAGCATGGTCGATAATGTCCTCCAGTGTGCCTCATCCATTTCCCACACCACCACCCTTGAACCCCACCCGCCTAACTGTAGCAAGGACAGAACCCTTCGGTCTTCACTTTCCATTCCCCACCAACCTCCATATACATCGTACCAACCGCTGATATCTCTGTCACCGACAAATGAACCCCATCACCAGGGATATATTTCCCTGTCTACTCATATACATTTTCCCTGAAGACCATTCCCTCCACGAATCCCTTGTCGGGTCCAAACCCCCTCCCACCCACCCACCAACATACCATTCCCTCCTGGCATCTTCTCCTGCCAACCACAGGAATTGCAAAACCTGCACCCACACCTCTCTCCCCATCACCTCTGTCCAAAGCACCAAAGGAGCCTTCGACATCCAAATGAATTTTACCTGCAATCCACACATGTCATGTATTGTGTCCATTTTTGCCTTTGTGGTGTCCTCTTCACTGGGAAGACCGGATGCCTAATTGCAGAACACTTCAGAGAACAACTCCAGGACACCCACACCAACCAATCCCACCACCTTGTGGCCAAACACTTCAACTCCCCCTCCCACTCCACCAAGAGCATGCAGGTTCTGGGCCTCCTCCATTGCCACATCCTAACCATCCAACACAAGGAGGAAGAATGCCTCATCTTCCACTTTGGGACGTTCCAACCACGTGGCATCCAAGTGGAATTTGCTAGTTTCCTCATTTACTCTCCTCCCCAGATCCCAGATCCAACCTAAGAAAGTGGCACGGCCCTCTTGACCTGTCCTACATATCCATCTTCCTTCCCATCTATCCACTCCACCATCCTCTCCGACCTATCATCGTTACCCCCAACACAATCTACCTATCGCACTCTCAGCTCGCTTCCCCCAGCGTCATTCCCCACCCCCTTGGCTCACAAGCCTCATTCCTGATGAAGGGCCCTTGCCCAAAATGTCGTTTTTCCTGCTCCTCCGATGCTGCATGACCTCCTGTGCTTTTCCAACATCACACTCTCGACTCTCACCTTTAATGCATTGTCTGAGCTGAGGTGTCACCTTTTGTTATCAAACCTTAAATTATCTGGAGTAGGTGACATAAAAGAAGTTCTTGGATTTGCACATTAATGAACCGAAATTTGCCATCCATTCTGAAAGATGAAATATTTAATAACAATCCAGGTTTGTTTAATATATAATTTCAGCCTCCTGAATCTGTAATCTTCTGATATAAATTCTGTGTTTTATGGTATTAGACGCCACAATCACCTGTTGAAGGAGCAGTGCTCCGAAGGTGGTGCTTCCAAGTAAACATGCTGGTCTATAACCTGATGTTGCGTGATTTTTAACTGTCCACCCCAGTCCGACATCGGTTCCTCCACATCATATTAAATGCATGTTTGCCCCTGTGTCTTTTCTAACAGGATCCTTCTTTCATATCCACAACCTTTCATTTGAACTGGGTGACTATTTGTGTTTTTGAGGCCATTGAGGGAGGAAGTAAAAAGAATTCACAAGTTTTGCTGTGTGGAGAGCAGAAGGGGGAGGACGGGCTGGTTAAGAGAGAACTGCGACCGTTCAGACGAATTTGAATGTCATTTCACATGATTCACAAAATGTTGCCATCCAGACGAATGACCTTGAGGGAGGTAATGAGAACATAAATTGCTGGAGAACTCTGTGGAGAAAAAAAGTCAGAGTTAATGTTTCAAGTGCTGTGACCCTTCATCACAGCTGTTAAGAGTGAGGAATGTAAATTATGGATCAGCCTTTAGTAAAACTTGAGGCAAATAATGAATCTGTCCATGGGAGCTCCAGATAAAGGGGTTGGTGGGAGCAGGGTGATAAAGTGCGGATAGGTGAAGACAGGCAGAGGGTACGGCCCGGCTGGTCAAGCGGAGGAATGAGTCTGATTGGTGACTGGGATGAGGGCTCTTTCTTTATCTGGGTTTGCGTGTCTTGCTGGACGTTGCTGCTGTTCTGTGCGTGTGTGTGTCATATCCTGTGTAATGTGACACACTGGAATTGTGTAACCGGAGAATCCTCCCAATATATATACTCCTTATTCCATGGACGGGTTGGACCGAAGGGTCTGTTTCCATGCTGTACATCTCTGACTCTATAACTCTATGTATACTCCTGTTGAAAAGCAAAGAGAAAATGAATATTTGTCTTATTTCTGACATCTCTAATAATATGCTAAGAGACGGCCAGCTGGCAGCAGAGTGGCGCAGCAGGAGCATGCTGGGCCCAGAACCGATAGGTCGAAGCCGTTCTCTGCTAATTGAATTCTGGCACAGCAAGTTGCTTTTACTCACATTGTTTCGACATCATTGTTTGCTCCCAGGAAGCACTTCAATCTGGAAGAAGCCTTCCATTTTCGTTAAGTGGCACACAATTTGAAGGCAGTCAATACTTGTAATATTTTATACATTCTTACTTCCGAAATAGAACCAGCCTGACTCAAGATTAGGATACAGACAGACTCTCACCTCGCACCTTGACTGCACTGAGCTGAGATGTCGCCTTTTTTCATAAAACCTTAAGTTATCTCGAGAATGTGACTTGAAAGAAGTTTTTGGGATTTACAGATTGATGAACCGAAACCTGCAACCCATTCTGCAAGATGCAAGACTTAACAGCAAGTGAGGATTGTTCAATAAATTGTATCAGATGCATGCATGTCACTGTGATCTTTGCTACAAATTCTATGTCTCATGATGAAGGAGAAGTGTTCGAAAGTTAGTACTTCCAAATTAACCTGGTGGACTACAACCTGGGATTGTGTGATTTTTAACTTTGTTCAAGGTATGGCAAGTGATTCACTCTGCTGTTACACAATTGAGTTAACACTGAGACACTCACTGCAGAAAGATTTCTACGTTCATCCAAACCTCTTGGAAACCCAGATAGTGCACACTGTGGCGAGAATATTCACCTGACCCGAGTGTGGGAAGGGAATCCCTCAGTCCATCAGCCTGCATTTCTACGAACTCTCTCACACTGGTGACAAGCCGTTCCCCTGCTCTGTGTGTAAGAATGGATACATTCGGTCATCCACATGCAGCAAGTTTACATATTAATGCAGGATTTGTATTCTGCTGTTACTGCTGCTGTGAATCACACCCAGGATTGATAGACTGACAATGTGTAGTGTGGTGTTAACACCTCCTGTAACTGGCTTGCGATTAATGATATGGACATGTCACTGTTCTTCAGTATTTCAATGTGTGCTATTAAAAACACCAATCTTTCCCCAGTAATAGTCATTTTCCTGAACTCGATTACACCACTGTTCGGAACTTTGGCTTCAGTCGATTTTCGGTGCAAAATCTACAGTTCAATCTCTGACGTGGTCCATGCATTGCCAATGGAAAAGTGCTGATTAGATTTTGTTGACGAATCTTATTAACGTGTACAGTGACCCTTTCATTATGGACTGAAATTGTAAAGGAAAATGAAGCAGAATAGTGAAAGATTTTCCAGGCACATCAATCAATGCTGCAGCAATTCACATTGATCTTGATAAAGTTTGAAAGTTGCTGGGTTCAATAATTTCTGAGACATTTATCAATACTCGGTAAAGGCAGAACTCGCAATAAAGTCGAGTTTCAAGCCTGCTCAGCAGAGGTGGCATTTGTCATTGAAGCAAATACTGAAGTCCCTGACGTACAACATAAGCCCAACAGCTGGAACACAGTTTAACTTAGAAGAACCAAGACAGTCATGTATACTGCAGGCAGATTCCGTGCAAATAAACACGGAGTCAATCTGAACAAAGAAATCCAAACTGCTGTCCCTGATTGAAATCTACATACTGTGTGCCATGCCACTGAGATATAACGTGGTAGAACCATCATCAACATTACCCCTGCCCAAAATTGGCAGATGGTAAACTACACGGGCAGAGAAATGAAAAAGTTGAACTGGCTTGAACATTACCCCGAGACTTACATTTGTGGGGAGGATTGCCCCAGTGTCAATTTTATGCTGTCCTGCATCTTTCTGACATTGTTGAGTTGGAAGTGGTACACTCCTGACATGTCCTGGAAACGACCATTGAATGTGGAATAAGCAGAAAGGTTCCTGACAAGTTTGGAGACACAACTGAACTGCTCACCGACAGAAATGCCATCAACTGTCACGCCTTCATGTCCACAATAGGAAGAAAAAAGGGTCAATGTAAGGGCTGTAAAAGGAATCACCTTCCCATCCCATTCCATCCCATCTCATCGGCACAGTCACACTGGAGAGAGGCTGTTCACGTCCTCTGTGTGCGCAAGATGGGACTCACTGAATTATTCCACTTCCAGAAACACCAGCCCACTCACGAAGAGGAAAATCTGTGTGAGAATAGATTTGCTCAGTCATCGAATCTCCAAATGCAGTCTGTAAGAATTCTGCTCATTCTTTGCCTTTGCTTTGATGTAAGAAGAAAATTCCCAAAGAGAAGCTGAATTCTTTCTCTGTGTTAAATTCTGCTCCTTACAAAAGCTCATGATCACTTATCAATGACAAAGGCCTGCCCACAACTATGTTACTGGCTCCTGGGTAGCTGAACATCTTGGGATGTTCATGTTTTGGAAGAAACTATTGGATGTATGGAGAATGAGTTGCTTTTGCTCAGCAAGAAGAAAGAAATAAAGCTTGAAGAGAATGTTTTTTTCCCACGTCCAGTTGCTGTCGGCTGTGCCTTTTAATTTAATAAGCCAAAGAACGTTCTAAGTGTGAACCAGTCACTCTGTTCCTCCTGTGAACAAGTACCAGAGAAAGGTAGATCGAGAAGCTGCATTCTGATCAGCAAAAGAATCACCTCAGCCAACCCTGTGGACAAGGACTATTGGACTACCTTCCTAGTTTCTCCCCCCATACATGATTTTGTTTTTGTATTGGTGCATAGGTGGGGAACTTATAATGGAGGTTTAAGTTTCAATGAGTAGTTATATCCTCATGTTTTATATTTATTTATCTGGAATTAACGTCTATTCACTTCTAATTAATAGACATTCTTGTTAAGTACAGAAATTTGCTCCATGCTTTCTGGTAATCTGAGTATAAAAGAGAAAAGAATTGGAAAACTTTGCATATTTCTTAAAATCTTTGACATTTATGGTGACTATGGAAAAGTTGGGCTCATTTTGCAGTGCAAGTCCCCAATGAGGGGTAACCCAATGCTGTGGAAGAGGACTTCATGAATGTGTTTCAGACAGTTTTCTGAAGCCATATGTTGAGGGGTACCGGCTACTTTAGATCTGCGAGAATACAATGAGAAATGAATAAATTTGCTGTGAAAGTACCATTAGGAAATCGTGAACAATCAGAGAGCTCAAAGGGTTCACCCACTGCTCCTGAAGCAGACATTCTGGTACCACTATAGCAACGCTTCTCTGGAAGAGAAACTATACAGAACAAATCTGTCTTAAAGGCACAGGACCGTCACAAGAGGAGGACAACAAAATTGATGAATTGAGAAAATAATGTGAGTGTTAAAGAAACCTAAAATTATAAAAACTTAGGTAAGTACACAAAAATGAAGAGAATTTATAATCAGGAATACAGAAATGGCAGAAAAAACACTCTTGACTCTCTTCACAGACTCTTTAACATGATATGGAGGAGCAGGTGTTCGACTGGGTTGCCAGTTAAAAATCACACAGCACTAGGTTAGAGTCCCAACAGATTTAAATGAAATTACAAGCTTTCCCTTTCAAGTAAAGCGGCTGGGCTGTATGCTGGTGTTGTGTGGTTTTTAACACTGTACTTGTTGGCCTTTTTAAGTTTGCGTTGCGGTGTTGCGACATGATGGCATAGTAGTTAGTACACTGTGTGGTGCCCTCAGCAGAATCCAATCCGTCACTCCATCAAGGATTCTCCTCATTTTACTCCATGTAGAACTTGATAGAGAAACGTGGAATGAAATCAACCATTTTCAACATGAAATTATTCTCCATTTTATTCATTCAAGCCCCGGCTCTCTCACATCTCCGCACCTCATATATCAGGATTTAAACCCACCCATTCTCGGAGATTTCTCTCCCTCCCACAATCACTAACCCTCCTTTACGTCCCTCTTGCCATTTCCCTGAGCTACTGCACAATCTAACACTCACTTTCACATTGACACTGTTCAGTCTGTGTTGCTGCGGTCACTGCTGCTGGGTGACATCCCCAATCCCATCATCGGGACCTTCCAACCTTTCGATCTATTTAGATCCTGCGGTAGTGAGATCAAACCTCATGTAGCAACTTTTACTGGCATGAACCAGAGATTATTGGAACATCAGGACACAGGGTAATATTGAGCAAATAGATTTCATTAGAAAAGACCAGTTTCTGTAGCTTTCTGCGTCATTTGTTTCACTTGTTCATTTGGCTCTATTTAGATTAATGTGTTCAGTTCTGCAATTCACTTTATAGTGGGGATGTGATCACACTGGGATCGGTGCAAAATAGATTTAACAGGATATTGTTTGTACTGAAGAGGTTCAGTTATGAAGAGGTTAGACAGACTGCAGTTGTTTTTCTTATAGCAGGGGAGATTGAGGGAAGACATGATTGAGAGAAGACATAATTGAGATGTACAAAATCATGAGAGATATGGATAGGGCAGACTGAAATAAACGTTTCCACTTGATTGAGGGACGACTTGGGGCGGGGGTGGGATCAGAATAGGTTTATGCTAAGATGCACGAAGGTTTGAGTAGATGCGCTGAAAAACTTTTTCAGCCAGCGGGTGGTTGGAATTTTCTCCACGCCAGTCCAACACTCACTCCTCCATGTCATGGCTTCAATTGTGCAGCAATTGGTGTAGGGTTTGTGTGCCCTTATCTTGTGAAGGATGTACTTGCAGTGCAGTGACGCTGCATCAGACTGATTCCTGGTTTGGTGGGATTATGTCATAAACTGGGATTGAGTCTTTAATCTCTCGAGCTTTTTTTAAAAAAAAAGTGATTGGTGATCTCATAGAAATGTACACATTTCTGAAAGAGACAAGTGGGAATAGATGCAGAAAGGATGTTCACTGACGGTGGAGTTCACACCCAGGGACAGAGTCTCCGAATAGAATTCAAGCTATTTAGGATTGAGATGGGGCGATCACTCAGAGAGTGATGAATTTGTGAAATTCTCTTCCGTAGAGACCTGTAGAAGCTCAGTCATTCAGTAAGTCCAAAAGAGAGATTGCTAGCTTTCCAGTTACTGATGGCATCAAGGTACATGAGGACAGAATGGGTGTGTGGTACTGAGAGAGATGAACAACCATGAACTAGAATAGAAGTGCAGGTTTGAGGGGCTGAGTTGGCCTCCTGCCAAGCTTCAACACAGTCATAGTTGAATGAGACCTCACCAATCCCTGAGCTTGTTTTAAATGTAACTCAGACAGACACAGCTTGTGACATCATTCTGTGAAAACTGATCACTCCCTGAATGAGTCATTTCAATGTAACTCAGACACATCTTCCTTTGCCCCGGCTCCATCTGAGACAATATTCAGGCCTGGATGTGATGAAGAGGAAAGTCCAATCATTGTTTTTACTGGTGAACTCACTGGTGCATCAGCAGGTAACACAAATGGACAAATTTCGGCCCACACATGGTGCATATTAATGGCTTTGCCCCATGTGAGCATGGTGGTGTAACAAGAGATGGGATGACTGAATAAATCCCTCTCCCACTTTGGGCAGGTGAATCGTCTCTCACCAGGATGCACTCAGTGGGTGTATGAGGAGGGTGGATGACTGAGTGAGCCCCTTCCTCTTCTCGTGCAGGTGAATGGTCTCTCCCCAGTGTTACTGTGCCAATGATTTTCAAGGGCAGGTAGGCAATGGAATCCCTTCTCACAATACTCTCATTTCCATGCCTTTTCCCTACTCTGATTGCATTTGTGTTCCCACAGGGCACATGATTAACTGAAGCCTCATCCACACAAAAGAATACATAATATCAAGTCTTTGTCTCACATAAATGTTATTTTGGATTTACGTTTGCTCGCTGAGCTGGAAGCTTCATTTGCAGACATTCCATCACCTTACTCGGTAACATCACAAGTGAGCCTCCAGATGAAGCATTGTTGGCACTGCTTGCTTTCAATTTATGTGTTTCGGTTTCGTTGGTTTGGTGACATCATTTCCTGTGGTGATCTAATTTTCTGTTCTTTTCCTCAGAGGGTGGAAAATGCGATCCAAGTCAACGTGTTTGTTAATAGAGTCCCAATTGGAATGCCATACTTATCAGAATTCTCGTGTGCATTTCTATTGTCTTGTCCTAGGATGGATGAGTTGCCCCATTCAAAGTGGTATCCTTCCTCACCTGTATGTAAGGATACTAGTGAGAGAGGGTCATGTCTTTTTGTGGCTAGTTGATGTTCATGTATCCTGGTGGCTAGTTTTCTGCCTGTTTGTCCAATGTAGTGGTTGTTACCGTTCTGCAAGGTGTTTTGTAAATGACATAAGTTTTGCTTGTTGTCTGCATAGTGTCTTTCAAGTTCATTAGCTGCTGTTTTCGTGTGTTGGGAGGGTGGGGGGGTGGGCTACCAAAAACAGCAGCTAATGAGCTTGAAAGATCCTATACAGTCAACAACCAAAACTAACGTCATTTACAAAATGTCTTGGGAAAATTCAATTGCAGAAACATATTGGATGTGAAGATCATTGACCACTTCAACAATTATGACAGCTGGGATTTTTTTAAAACAATCTTACTATGATGTTAGATAACTAGAGCTGAATTTTAAACTGCAATTCTTGGTTGAGGGAAAAGGTTACAGGAAACTTCTGCATGATCAGCACAAAAGTGAAGTTCTACATAATGGATATAAGCAACAGAGCTTTGAGTGATTTAGGCAAGGTGGAGGATGAGAAGCTGCCTAAGCGGATAAAGGAATGAAACCCCAACCCTGTAAACCACTGTAACTCACACATACAATACCAATTGGATTTTTTCTTGATTTTCACCAAGATTATAGAACATAGAACATAGAACAATACAGCACAGAACAGGCCCTTCGGCCCACGATGTTGTGCCGAACTTCTATCCTAGATTAAGCACCCATCCATGTACCTATCCAAATGCCGCTTAAAGGTCGCCAATGAATCTGACTCTACCACTCCCACGGACAGCGCATTCCATGCCCCCACCACTCTCTGGGTGAAGAACCCACCCCTGACATCTCCCCTATACCTTCCACCCTTCACCTTAAATTTATGTCCCCTTGTAACACTCTGTTGTACCCGGGGAAAAAGTTTCTGACTGTCTACTCTATCTATTCCTCTGATCATCTTATAAACCTCTATCAAGTCACCCCTCATCCTTCGCCGTTCCAACGAGAAAAGGCCGAGAACTCTCAACCTATCCTCGTATGACCTACTCTCCATTCCAGGCAACATCCTGGTAAATCTTCTCTGCACCCTCTCCAAAGCTTCCACATCTTTCCTAAAGTGAGGCGACCAGAACTGCACACAGTACTCCAAATGTGGCCTAACCAAAGTCCTGTACAGCTGCAACATCACCTCACGACTCTTGAATTCAATCCCTCTGCTAATGAACGATAATACTCCATAGGCCTTCTTACAAACTCTATCCACCTGAGTGGCAACCTTCAAAGATCTATGTACATAGACCCCAAGATCCCTCTGTTCCTCCACCTGACCAAGAACCCTACCATTAACCCTGTATTCCGCATTCTTATTTGTTCTTCCAAAATGGACAACTTCACACTTGGCAGGGTTGAACTCCATCTGCCACTCCTCAGCCCAGCTCTGCATCATATCTAAGTCCCTCTGCAGCCGACAACAGCCCTCCTCACTGTCCACAACTCCACCTATCTTTGTATCATCTGCAAATTTACTGACCCACCCTTCGACTCCCTCATCTAAGTCATTAATAAAAATTACAAACAGCAGAGGGCCCAGAACTGATCCCTGCGGAACTCCACTTGTAACTGGACTCCATGCTGAATATTTACCATCTACCACCACTCTCTGACTTCGACCGGTTAGCCAGTTTTCTATCCAATTGGCCAAATTTCCCTCTATCCCATGCCTCCTGACTTTCCGCATAAGCCTACCATGGGGAACCTTATCAAATGCCTTACTAAAATCCATGTACACTACATCCACTGCTCTACCCTCATCCACATGCTTGGTCACCTCCTCGAAGAATTCAAAAAGACTTGTAAGGCAAGACCTACCCTTCACAAATCCGTGCTGGCTGTCCCTAATCAAGCAGTGCCGTTCCAGATACTCGTAAATCCTATCCCTCAGTACCCTTTCCATTACTTTGCCTACCACAGAAGTAAGACTAACTGGCCTGTAATTCCCGGGGTTATCCCTATTCCCTTTTTTGAACAGGGGCACAACATTCGCTACTCTCCAGTCCCCTGGTACCACCCCCGTTGCCAGTGTTGGTTTTCACAGCACATTACAGATGAAGGCTATATTGCAGGAAATGTGTGCATCTCAGTAAATGACATCAATAATATTCCAAGCAATTTGTACAACCAGATCTTCAAATAAATCGATTAGTATTATCATTGGTACTTCTTTGTTCTTTGCCCCAAACTTTCTGATCTTCAGTAGCGTGCTGTTGTCTCCTGCTGCTCCTGTCATTACAGTTATTTTGCAGGCAAACATTACGACAGAACCAAGTTGCAGAATATAAGTAGAAGAAAATTTGTGCCAGGTAATAAAGGTCAACAACAATTGAAACATTAATCAACAACCAATTACTAAAGAGTTATACTTGACAGAAATTTAACATTTTCACATGCTTCCCACGTATTCCTGTGCTTCAGAATGGTCAGTGGCATTGGCAGTTATTAACAATCCCGATTATTTCATTAGTGATTCTTAATGGATGAACACTGACTAGAAAATGATATTTCTCAAATGTCATCAAGTAGCCAGAAGTTAAATTTATATTTACAACAGGTTTGTCGGGGAAACCAAACAGTGGCAGGTAAGAGGGGACGAAAAGAGTTACCCACGTTGGCAGGAGGAGGAGGAGGAGTCAGCGGTGGTGAGGGATGAAAGGAGATACCCGGGGTGGCAGAAGGAGTAGGTGGTGAAGGTGAGGGATGATAAGAATTACCCAGGTTGGCAAGAGGAGGAGGAGGAAGTGGCGGTAGAGAAGGATGAAAATAGTTACCCAGGTTGGCAGGAGGAGGTGGTGGTGCTGGTGAGTGATGTAAAGTGCTACCCAGGTTGGCAGGAGATGATGGCGGCAGGGATGGTGAGTGATGAATACGGTTACCTAGGGTGGCAAGGGATGGTGGTGGTTGTTGTGCTGAGAGATAAAAATGTTGTGAAACTTGAAAGGGTTCAGAAAAGATTTACAAGGATGTTGCCAGAGTTGGAGGATTTGAGCTACAGGGAGAATCTGAACAGGCTGGGGCTGCTTTCCCTGGAGCATCGAAGGCTGAGGGATGACCTTATAGAGGATTACAAAATTATGAGGGGTATGGATAGGATAAATAGACAAAGTAATTTCCCTGGGGTCGGGGAGTCCAGAACTAGAGGGCATAGGTATAGGATGAGAGGGGAAAGATATAAAAGAGACCTTTGGGGCAACTTTTTCACCCGTACGTGTATGGAATAAGCTGCAAGAGGATGTGGTGGAGGCTGGAACAATTGCAGGCATTTGGATAGGTATATGAATAGGAAGGGTCTGGAGCGATATAGGCCAGGTACTGAAAGGTGGGACTAGATTGGGTTTTGATATCTGGTCGGCATGGACAGGTTGGACCAAAGGGTCTGTTTCCATGCTGTACATCTCTATGACTCTATGACTCTAGCAAGATGAGTATGACATGGAAACGACGGGATTTTAAGCAAGTGCTTTTGTAATGACGGTATTAACATCAGTGCGGGTACTTTAAAAATCCCTGCTAATTTCAGGAACATTGACAAGCCAAGCAAATCGTTTCCTGAGAAGGTCTTGAAGTGGGAGATGGTACGGGGGAGGGTAACACAAGGAACAAGGACGCATGAGATGGCCACTGAGCCATAAGTTGGTCACTTGACACATAAGATGGCCGCCGGACCACAATATGGGGAGAGACAGCAGAACAAATCCACACATTGCCTGGGGCCACCAGAATGCCAGTGCAATGCACTCGCAACTTAGTTGATTAGTTTCAGGCGAGTGGGTGCGAGAATACACATGAGTAGCACATATTGCCCGCCAAAGTGTCTAGGTCCAATCAACACTTCTGATAGAAATGCTAACAGATTGATATGGACTCAATACAAAATGATGATAGTCGGGGCTGCAGTAATCGTCCCTTTCAGGAAAAGCAATTAGCACCCATTCCTACAGTAATGGACTCCTGCACCGACATTGAAACTGATAATGTCCGCACTGAAACTGACAACAACTGCGCTGAAACTAACAAAGGCTGCGCTGGAACTGACAATGACTGCATCAAAACTATCAATGATTCTGCAATGTTGTCAAGAAATAATCCATGTTACAAAGACAATGACCTCATCACTGACTTATTGAATTACAAAATGTATAAAAGTGTTTTGATATATGCTCTGGGTTGAGAGAAGTATTGCAGCTGACCACTGTGCTGTTGGTGTCTTTCTGTCCATGTACAATAAACTCTGCCATTGAAACCCGATTCTGACTACGAAGCTGGTCATTTACCCACAATATTTGGCACTGCGAGCAGGATACTTTTCACTGATCTATTGATCGAAGGCCATGATCGGAGAGCTCGGGTGCTGTCTGGACTTGTAATGTCCAATGTGATGAGGAAGAGGAGATGATCACTCTGACCAAGAGCCAAACCCGAGTGTATCACACGTTACCAAAGTATGGAGCATAAACACTGTGAGTAAACGTGCTACCTTGCCAGTCTGTCTTAGAATGACAGATCTTGAATACTGACCGTGGGCAGGATGGTAGAGAGTCCCACCAGTAGAAAGCACACCGGGCTACAGGTAGGTTTGTGGGCCTATCAGAAGGCGTTGGGTCAGTAGAGGTGGCCGGGAGGGTAGAAGATTCCCAGCAGCGAACACACACTGTTGAGCCAGAATTCCCAACTGACTAGTCATGGTCGCTGTAAGGGTAGAGAAGTCCAACCACTAGAGTGCACACTTTGCTAGGAATGTGCTGTACCGTAAGAATGGTGCTGGGACCGTATTATTGGCCAGCGGTTAGAGAGGTCCCCACTGGTTAGGAATACTTTACTTTCGGTGGTATCCGGGGTACACAATCTGCGAAATAGCAAAGCAAAGTTATAAGGGGAACACTGCAGGTTCCCTTATTCAGAAATACAAAGCAGACAGACAAGGGTTGACAGAGCAAATGAAGAAATGTGGTTGGGATCCGTCCCAGATACTGGCACAGCAGAGAGAGTAGGTAGATAAACATAAACGTAACAAAGCTAAAAAGAAAGCAGTAATCTTAGAATACCAATTAGTTAGCTTAATTGAACAAGGGAGTGCCTCCACGAGTAGGAAAGAAATAGGAACAAGTTAAAGAGCTGGGGTACAGAATACAATAGATAGAGCAGGGAACAATGTAAAATACTGCAGCCAATTAAACAGAACAGGACACATAGAAGCAGTGTGTGGAAAGCATGGGGCTCCCCAAACATTACCTGATGCATTGTTGAACTGGTAACCCAAGGTCAGCAGAGCTGACAACCAGCTGCTCCCATTCATGAGGGTAAGAGAGGGGAGAATTTACATGCCCGCAATAATAGGAGGGAGGAAATGTGAAATGCTAGTAGACACAGTAGCAGCTGTACTCAACACAAACTTATCCTTTGCCCACACAAATAAAATGATTCCCTTAACCGTGGTATGGAGGGGATAAAACACCAGCTTACATAACCCAGAATACCCTCATAGAAATAAGCTATATATATATATATATAGATATATATATGCTCATGAAATTCTATGTATGCCTAAATAATGAGGGCAACATAATGGGCAATGGTCTCTTGAGAGAATATAATGTTCTAATTTATGGTGCAGAAGGGAAATTGATTTTGCCCAGACAGGACGGTTGAAAGACACAGACTGGGAAACTTACAAGTCACCTTGAAACGCTTAAAATGGCTACAGTCATCAGTAGGGACTGGAACCTCTAAAAGGGGAATTCGGAGCCATCTGTGGAGCTTTTCCAGGAGCATGGGGAGAAACAAAGTTAGATACAGGTCGAGTTAACACACCCAATAAGGGTTCCCAGGCAAGTAAAAGCCCCACCGGCAATAACCAATAAAACCCGTAGTAGAAAAAACAGTTGTGGAGAGTGGAAAGATTCCTGAAACAGGGAATCATGAAAGCAACCATAACTACAGTGAATTCCCTGAATGGCCAGAAATGAAGCCTGATGGGAGCTAGAGGCTCACCACTGATTGCACAGGAATAAATTAGGTCACCCCCAAATTGCATCCCATTGTAGCAGTCCCCTCCACCATTTTAAATGTCTTGGCCTCCGAGCACAAGCTATCTTAGACAAAGCCAATGGTTTCTGGTCTATTCCATTAAACCCTGAGTCCCAGAAATTTGCTTTCACAGTAAGGGACAGGCATTATATGTGGACTTGCCTGCTGCAAGGATGCCACAATAGCTCTACTATTTTTCACAGGGAGATGAGCGACATTCTGAGGAGGATAGATTTATGAGAGATAGCACTGCCCTCCAATATGTAGACGATATCCTAATTGCCTTAGATTCTGAGTCAGGGAAGCAGGAGGATTTATGTCTGGTATTACAGGAATTGGCAACTGCAGGGAAAAAAGTTATCCCAACAAAGGCACAAATTGACAAAACACAAGTCTTATACCTGGGACACCTTATACCTCAGGGACTCAAAGGAATGCCCAATGACCGCAAGAAGGCAAACCAGCTTTTCATCATCAGAGGAGTCAGAAAGATCTTGGGATTATTCAACTACAGTTAAAGCTTTCTCCCCAAGTTTACAAAATTGGCTGAATTGATTCACACAAGGAAACTGGGGGCCGTCTCCAATATGGGAAGAACAATGTAAAGGCAGTTCTTTTAACCTCAAGTTAGTCCGTGTCATAGTAAAGGATACAGAAGAAAATGCAACTGAGGGAATTCTACACCCTGGGAACTGCGCAGCCGTGGGGATGAAGACGGGGATGAAGATGGGGGAAAGTAAATGTTATCTCCCTGAGATACAGCGAGGAGACCCTCTTCGTGGACGGAATGTGAAAATGCGTAGCAGGGTCACCCCACACAGAATGGGCAGTAGTAAATTATAAGTTAGAAACAATTATGTGCAGAGGGATTGATGGAAGTCAATCCACACAGACGACAGAACTGGTAGCACTCACCAAAGCACTTGAACGAGCAAAAGAATTAATCGTGAATATATATACAGAAAGTCAATATGTCTTTGATGTAGTCTATGACTATGCGATTGCAGGGACAGAGAGGGTTCGCCACCACAAGGGGAGCCTCTAACCGATACCAATTGAAGAATTTAGTCACGATTGTGTACCAGTGAACAGCCAAAAGAGGCTGCA
The DNA here is from genome assembly GCF_047496795.1 of Chiloscyllium punctatum. NCBI lineage: Eukaryota > Metazoa > Chordata > Chondrichthyes > Orectolobiformes > Hemiscylliidae > Chiloscyllium > Chiloscyllium punctatum. Next base: position 61,236,436 of record NC_092769.1, read on the forward strand.
GAAATAAAAGTAAAAGCGTATCAAAAGGAACCAGCAAAAGAGATTCCAAGTTTGCTAAAATTCTAAGGAAACCAGGCAGCAAACTGAGCAACTCAGACAGCCCCAGAACAAGAAGCCACTGACGAAGCTTCAGTTGCCACTGTTGCTATCCAAATTCAGCAGTGACAGGTAGACACCCTGCAGGAAGAGAGAGAGCAATGGAGACTGCAGGCAGCATGATAGCAAGCCGAGGGAGAGAGTGGTGTTGGAAGAGAGGGGGATGAGTTGTGGACAAGGACTGCCACAAATGCATGGTTTGTGCACAACATAACCCAGGGAGACTCATAAAAGTTAGGGTGGGACACCTGCCCAGATTTAGGTGACAATGGAAACACATTCAGATTGATTTTACAGAGCCAGTACCACACTCGCGTGGAAACCTACCAACTGGTCATCATAGACCAACTTACCTGGTGGGTAGAAACATTCCAGCCCAAAAGCTGCACCACGACAACTGTAGCGAGAATATTGTTGAAGGAGTAATCCCGTGGTCGGGTACCCCTCCAGATCGACTCTGACCGAGGGTCACATTTTACTAATGAAATTAAGAGCAACCATGAATCAGGCAAGCGAGCTGACACCATATGAATTAATGACCAGGCGAGCAATGCAATTGCTAAAGACAATACTCACAGGAGTCACCGACTTGGGTCCACTGAAAGACAAAATGTGATTGAATTAACTGCCATTTGAAAGGGATGTGGAAATCCGTAATTCATAAACATTACAGGTTATTATCCTCCACAGACCAGTATAAAACAATGAGCATTGTTCTGGGAGAAAGTGAGGACTGGAGTTCAGAGTTGAAACTGTTGGACTCGAAAAGGAGAGCAGGTCAGGCAGCATCGAAGGAGTAGGAGAATCAAATTATCGGGCAGAAGCTCGGGCAGAATTCCTGCTAAGGGGACGATGAGGGAACCATGGCTGACAAAGGAAGACATGGACAGCATAAAAGCAAAAACAAAAACATGCATTGCGGTAAGGTTTAGTGGGAAACTAGAGGATTGATAGGCTCCAGAAACATCAGCAGAGGTTAGTGAAAAAATCATTAATAGGTCGGGGGAGAAGATGAAATATGAGAGTCAGCGAGCTGTAAGTGTGACTATGTCTGGTTATTGTTATTCCAGCCTATAAGTAAGCTCTCCCAATGATGACAATAATCCACAGATGTTACTACCCTGCTAAGGCAGCAAGAAATTTACTTGCAACTATCAGAGACAGATTCACCTATTAACCACATCTGGGAGGAAATCATTTTGATCATTCAGGTTTACTTTATTGGTAATAGAAGAAAGAGAACAGAGAACAGTACAACACAGGAATTCCCTGTAATTCCTGATGAAGGGTTTTGGCCCGAAACGTCGATTCTCTTGCTCTTCGGATGCTGTTCCTTTCCAGCACCACACTCTCGACAATGAACATTGTTCCCCTGAGTCCAATATAAAGCAGTGACCATTATTACATTATTCTCCAGAATCCAATGTAAAATATTGAGGATCATTTCCCAGACGAGAATTTAAAACAATTTTGCTGTCTAGGATTGTTCAATACGTTCGCAGAAGTTGTATGACTCTGATATTTTACTTGTAAATTCTGCGTCCGATGTACTCTCTCACACTAGCTGCCTGAGGAAGGAGCGGGGCGCTGGACTCTTGCACTTTCAGATAAACCTGTTGGACGACAACCTAGTGTTGTGTGATTTTTGACATTGTCCAATCCAGTCCAATGGCATCGTGGTTTGATGTCGGCGGGAACTGGGTAAAGATTGAAATATGGTAAAAACAATGACTGCAGATGCTGAAAACCAAATACTGGATTAGTGGTGCTGGAAGAGCACAGCAGTTCAGGCAGCATCAAACGAGCAGCGAAATCGACGTTTCGGGCAAAAGCCCTTCATCAGGAATGACTGAAATATGTCTTTTCAGTGAAAAGGGCATTTACCATTCAGAATCAAAATTGCGTTGTTCATCATTTTAACTCATTTTATTCTGTGTTGTTGGCTGATCTGTTATTTTGCCGCTTTCCTTGATTACTTTCTTTCATTTAATGTGAGAAAATTGCCCTTGGGTTATCCGCCTCCGTTGTCATTGAGGTTAATTTACAGGAGTGTGCTAAAGTGATTTCCAAGCGAACGCGAGCTAGGTAGGAGTCGAACCTACAATCTTCTGATCCGTAGTCAGACGCGTTATCTATTGCGCCAGTAGCACGCACACGAAAAGGTCACTTGTTAGGACGAGTCCCCTCTGCAATTCTTTGGTCTTGATGATGAAATGAGTGGCAATCGTCAATCGACAATCTGAATATTCAGCAAGATCATCAGTTTCACTGCTTGACCTCGTTCACTTTGAAAGCTGATGAATTTCACCGAAAACTAAGAGCACAACTCACATTCAGATCACACCTCACATTCAGATCACGTCTTCGCTAAGTCAGTTTACAAACTTCGAGGTTACAAAACAAAACGCCAACTGCGGATGCTGGAAATCAGGAGCCAAGTCAGAAATTGCTGGGTAATTGGTCTGACAGCATGTGTGGAATGAAATCACACTTTAACGTTCGGGTCCGGAGATAAAGAGAAACTTCTTTCGCCAGAATGTGGTGAATCTGTGGAATTCATTGCCACCTGAAGGCTCTCATTGGAGGAAGCCAGGCCATTGATTATATTTAAAACAGAGACAGAGACGTTATTGAGGAGCAAGGGAATCAAAGGTTAGGGGGAGAAAGCGGGAAAATGGGATTGGAAAACCTATCGGCCGTATTGGCGGAGCAGAATCGATGGGCTGAGTGGCATAATTTCTGCTCCTCTGTCTTATGGACGTTTCCTCAGAACCAGTTTGATTTCTGATTTTATTCCAGGATACAAAACCGATTTGAAGAGAAAATTAGAAAGTTTAGAAATGATGTGAACTTTACTTTTCAAAGCTTTTGATTTCTTTTCAGACTGTGCTGAGGAGTTGAATTGATTCCCAAAACCCACAGAAATTTACATGGCACTGTCAGAGTCAGATTCACCTATTAACCACATCTGGGTTGAAATCATTTTGATCATTCAAGTTTACTTTATTGGTAATAGAAGAAAGAGAACAGTACAACACAGGAATAGGCCCCAACACAGGAATTCCCTGTAATTCCTGATGAACGGCTTTTGCCCGAAACGTCGATTCTCTTGCTCTTCGGATGCTTTTCCTTTCCAGCACCACACTCTCGACAAAGAACATTGTTCCCCAGAGTCTAATATAAAGCAGTGACCATTATTACATTATTCTCCAGAATCCAATGTAAAATATTGTGGATCATTTCCCAGACGAGAATTTAAAACAATTTTGCTGTCTAGGATTGTTCAATACGTTCGCAGAAGTTGTATGACTCTGATATTTTACTTGTAAATTCTGCGTCCGATGTACTCTCTCACACTAGCTGCCTGAGGAAGGAGCGGGGCGCTGGACTCTTGCACTTTCAGATAAACCTGTTGGACGACAACCTAGTGTTGTGTGATTTTTGACATTGTCCAATCCAGTCCAATGGCATCGTGGTTTGATGTCGGCGGGAACTGGGTAAAGATTGAAATATGGTAAAAACAATGACTGCAGATGCTGAAAACCAAATACTGGATTAGTGGTGCTGGAAGAGCACAGCAGTTCAGGCAGCATCAAACGAGCAGCGAAATCGACGTTTCGGGCAAAAGCCCTTCATCAGGAATGACTGAAATATGTCTTTTCAGTGAAAAGGGCATTTACCCTTCAGAATCAAAATTGCGTTGTTCATCATCTTAACTCATTTTATTCTGTGTTGTTGGCTGATCTGTTATTTTGCCGCTTTCCTTGATTACTTTCTTTCATTTAATGTGAGAAAATTGCCCTTTTGTTATCCGCCTCCGTTGCAATTGATGTTAATTTACAGGAGTGTGCTAAAGTGATTTCCAATCTTGAGGATTTCCAAGCGCACGCGAGCTAGGTAGGAGTCGAACCTACAATCTTCTGATCCGTAGTCAGACGCGTTATCCATTGCGCCACTAGCCCGCACGCTCAAAAGTCACTTGTTAGGACGAGTCCCCTCTGCAATTCTTTGGTCTTGATGATGAAATGAGTGGCAATCGTCAATCGACAAGCTGAATATTCAGCAAGATCATCACTTTCACTGCTTGACCTCGTTCACTTTGAAAGCTGATGAATTTCACCGAAAACTAAGAGCACACCTCACATTCAGATCACGTCTTCGCTAAGTCAGTTTACAAACTTCGAGGTTACAAAAAAAAACGCCAACTGCGGATGCTGGAAATCAGGAGCCAAGTCAGAAATTGCTGGGTAATTGGTCTGACAGCATGTGTGGAATGAAATCACACTTTAACGTTCGGGTCCGGAGATAAAGAGAAACTTCTTTCGCCAGAATGTGGTGAATCTGTGGAATTCATTGCCACAGAAGGCTCTCATTGGAGGAAGCCAGGCCATTGATTATATTTAAAACAGAGACAGAGACGTTATTGAGGAGCAAGGGAATCAAAGGTTAGGGGGAGAAAGCGGGAAAATGGGATTGGAAAACCTATCGGCCGTATTGGCGGAGCAGAATCGATGGGCTGAGTGGCATAATTTCTGCTCCTCTGTCTTATGGACGTTTCCTCAGAACGAGTTTGATTTCTGATTTTATTCCAGGATACAAAACCGATTTGAAGAGAAAATTAGAAAGTTTAGAAATGATGTGAACTTTACTTTTCAAAGCTTTTGATTTCTTTTCAGACTGTGCTGAGGAGTTGAATTGATTCCCAAAACCCACAGAAATTTACATGGCACTGTCAGAGTCAGATTCACCTATTAACCACATCTGGGTTGAAATCATTTTGATCATTCAAGTTTACTTTATTGGTAATAGAAGAAAGAGAACAGTACAACACAGGAATAGGCCCCAACACAGGAATTCCCTGTAATTCCTGATGAACGGCTTTTGCCCGAAACGTCGATTCTCTTGCTCTTCGGATGCTGTTCCTTTCCAGCACCACACTCTCGACAATGAACATTGTTCCCCAGAGTCCAATATAAAGCAGTGACCATTATTACATTATTCTCCAGAATCCAATGTAAAATATTGAGGATCATTTCCCAGACGAGAATTTAAAACAATTTTGCTGTCTAGGATTGTTCAATACGTTCGCAGAAGTTGTATGACTCTGATATTTTACTTGTAAATTCTGCGTCCGATGTACTCTCTCACACTAGCTGCCTGAGGAAGGAGCGGGGCGCTGGACTCTTGCACTTTCAGATAAACCTGTTGGACGACAACCTAGTGTTGTGTGATTTTTGACATTGTCCAATCCAGTCCAATGGCATCGTGGTTTGATGTCGGCGGGAACTGGGTAAAGATTGAAATATGGTAAAAACAATGACTGCAGATGCTGAAAACCAAATACTGGATTAGTGGTGCTGGAAGAGCACAGCAGTTCAGGCAGCATCAAACGAGCAGCGAAATCGACGTTTCGGGCAAAAGCCCTTCATCAGGAATGACTGAAATATGTCTTTTCAGTGAAAAGGGCATTTACCCTTCAGAATCAAAATGGCGTTGTTCATCATCTTAACTCATTTTATTCTGTGTTGTTGGCTGATCTGTTATTTTGCCGCTTTCCTTGATTACTTTCTTTCATTTAATGTGAGAAAATTGCCCTTTTGTTATCCGCCTCCGTTGCAATTGAGGTTAATTTACAGGAGTGTGCTAAAGTGATTTCCAAGCGCACGCGAGCTAGGTAGGAGTCGAACCTACAATCTTCTGATCCGTAGTCAGACGCGTTATCCATTGCGCCACTAGCCCGCACGCTCAAGAGCCACGTGTTAGGACGAGTCCCCTCTGCAATTCTTTGGTCTTGATGATGAAATGAGTGGCAATCGTCAATCGACAAGCTGAATATTCAGCAAGATCATCAGTTTACTGCTTGACCTCGTTCACTTTGAAAGCTGATGAATTTCACCGAAAACTAAGAGCACACCTCACATTCAGATCACGTCTTCGCTAAGTCAGTTTACAAACTTCGAGGTTACAAAAAAAAACGCCAACTGCGGATGCTGGAAATCAGGAGCCAAGTCAGAAATTGCTGGGTAATTGGTCTGACAGCATGTGTGGAATGAAATCACACTTTAACGTTCGGGTCCGGAGATAAAGAGAAACTTCTTTCGCCAGAATGTGGTGAATCTGTGGAATTCATTGCCACAGAAGGCTCTCATTGGAGGAAGCCAGGCCATTGATTATATTTAAAACAGAGACAGAGACGTTATTGAGGAGCAAGGGAATCAAAGGTTAGGGGGAGAAAGCGGGAAAATGGGATTGGAAAACCTATCGGCCGTATTGGCGGAGCAGAATCGATGGGCTGAGTGGCATAATTTCTGCTCCTCTGTCTTATGGACGTTTCCTCAGAACCAGTTTGATTTCTGATTTTATTCCAGGATACAAAACCGATTTGAAGAGAAAATTAGAAAGTTTAGAAATGATGTGAACTTTACTTTTCAAAGCTTTTGATTTCTTTTCAGACTGTGCTGAGTAGTTGAATTGATTCCCAAAACCCACAGAAATTTACATGGCACTGTCAGAGTCAGATTCACCTATTAACCACATCTGGGTTGAAATCATTTTGATCATTCAAGTTTACTTTATTGGTAATAGAAGAAAGAGAACAGTACAACACAGGAATAGGCCCCAACACAGGAATTCCCTGTAATTCCTGATGAACGGCTTTTGCCCGAAACGTCGATTCTCTTGCTCTTCGGATGCTGTTCCTTTCCAGCACCACACTCTCGACAATGAACATTGTTCCCCAGAGTCCAATATAAAGCAGTGACCATTATTACATTATTCTCCAGAATCCAATGTAAAATATTGAGGATCATTTCCCAGACGAGAATTTAAAACAATTTTGCTGTCTAGGATTGTTCAATACGTTCGCAGAAGTTGTATGACTCTGATATTTTACTTGTAAATTCTGCGTCCGATGTACTCTCTCACACTAGCTGCCTGAGGAAGGAGCGGGGCGCTGGACTCTTGCACTTTCAGATAAACCTGTTGGACGACAACCTAGTGTTGTGTGATTTTTGACATTGTCCAATCCAGTCCAATGGCATCGTGGTTTGATGTCGGCGCGAACTGGGTAAAGATTGAAATATGGTAAAAACAATGACTGCAGATGCTGAAAACCAAATACTGGATTAGTGGTGCTGGAAGAGCACAGCAGTTCAGGCAGCATCAAACGAGCAGCGAAATCGACGTTTCGGGCAAAAGCCCTTCATCAGGAATGACTGAAATATGTCTTTTCAGTGAAAAGGGCATTTACCCTTCAGAATCAAAGTTGCGTTGTTCATCATCTTAACTCATTTTATTCTGTGTTGTTGGCTGATCTGTTATTTTGCCGCTTTCCTTGATTACTTTCTTTCATTTAATGTGAGAAAATTGCCCTTTTGTTATCCGCCTCCGTTGCAATTGAGGTTAATTTACAGGAGTGTGCTAAAGTGATTTCCAAGCGCACGCGAGCTAGGTAGGAGTCGAACCTACAATCTTCTGATCCGTAGTCAGACGCGTTATCCATTGCGCCACTAGCCCGCACGCTCAAGAGCCACGTGTTAGGACGAGTCCCCTCTGCAATTCTTTGGTCTTGATGATGAAATGAGTGGCAATCGTCAATCGACAAGCTGAATATTCAGCAAGATCATCAGTTTCACTGCTTGACCTCGTTCACTTTGAAAGCTGATGAATTTCACCGAAAACTAAGAGCACACCTCACATTCAGATCACGTCTTCGCTAAGTCAGTTTACAAACTTCGAGGTTACAAAAAAAAACGCCAACTGCGGATGCTGGAAATCAGGAGCCAAGTCAGAAATTGCTGGGTAATTGGTCTGACAGCATGTGTGGAATGCAATCACACTTTAACGTTCGGGTCCGGAGATAAAGAGAAACTTCTTTCGCCAGAATGTGGTGAATCTGTGGAATTCATTGCCACAGAAGGCTCTCATTGGAGGAAGCCAGGCCATTGATTATATTTAAAACAGAGACAGAGACGTTATTGAGGAGCAAGGGAATCAAAGGTTAGGGGGAGAAAGCGGGAAAATGGGATTGGAAAACCTATCGGCCGTATTGGCGGAGCAGAATCGATGGGCGGAGTGGTATAATTTCTGCTCCTCTGTCTTATGGACGTTTCCTCAGAACGAGTTTGATTTCTGATTTTATTCCAGGATACAAAACCGATTTGAAGAGAAAATTAGAAAGTTTAGAAATGATGTGAACTTTACTTTTCAAAGCTTTTGATTTCTTTTCAGACTGTGCTGAGGAGTTGAATTGATTCCCAAAACCCACAGAAATTTACATGACACTGTCAGAGTCAGATTCACCTATTAACCACATCTGGGTTGAAATCATTTTGATCATTCAAGTTTATTTTATTGGTAATAGAAGAAAGAGAACAGTACAACACAGGAATAGGCCCCAACACAGGAATTCCCTGTAATTCCTGATGAACGGCTTTTGCCCGAAACGTCGATTCTCTTGCTCTTCGGATGCTGTTCCTTTCCAGCACCACACTCTCGACAATGAACATTGTTCCCCAGAGTCCAATATAAAGCAGTGACCATTATTACATTATTCTCCAGAATCCAATGTAAAATATTGAGGATCATTTCCCAGACGAGAATTTAAAACAATTTTGCTGTCTAGGATTGTTCAATACGTTCGCAGAAGTTGTATGACTCTGATATTTTACTTGTAAATTCTGCGTCCGATGTACTCTCTCACACTAGCTGCCTGAGGAAGGAGCGGGGCGCTGGACTCTTGCACTTTCAGATAAACCTGTTGGACGACAACCTAGTGTTGTGTGATTTTTGACATTGTCCAATCCAGTCCAATGGCATCGTGGTTTGATGTCGGCGGGAACTGGGTAAAGATTGAAATATGGTAAAAACAATGACTGCAGATGCTGAAAACCAAATACTGGATTAGTGGTGCTGGAAGAGCACAGCAGTTCAGGCAGCATCAAACGAGCAGCGAAATCGACGTTTCGGGCAAAAGCCCTTCATCAGGAATGACTGAAATATGTCTTTTCAGTGAAAAGGGCATTTACCCTTCAGAATCAAAGTTGCGTTGTTCATCATCTTAACTCATTTTATTCTGTGTTGTTGGCTGATCTGTTATTTTGCCGCTTTCCTTGATTACTTTCTTTCATTTAATGTGAGAAAATTGCCCTTTTGTTATCCGCCTCCGTTGCAATTGAGGTTAATTTACAGGAGTGTGCTAAAGTGATTTCCAAGCGCACGCGAGCTAGGTAGGAGTCGAACCTACAATCTTCTGATCCGTAGTCAGACGCGTTATCCATTGCGCCACTAGCCCGCACGCTCAAGAGCCACGTGTTAGGACGAGTCCCCTCTGCAATTCTTTGGTCTTGATGATGAAATGAGTGGCAATCGTCAATCGACAAGCTGAATATTCAGCAAGATCATCAGTTTCACTGCTTGACCTCGTTCACTTTGAAAGCTGATGAATTTCACCGAAAACTAAGAGCACACCTCACATTCAGATCACGTCTTCGCTAAGTCAGTTTACAAACTTCGAGGTTACAAAAAAAAACGCCAACTGCGGATGCTGGAAATCAGGAGCCAAGTCAGAAATTGCTGGGTAATTGGTCTGACAGCATGTGTGGAATGCAATCACACTTTAACGTTCGGGTCCGGAGATAAAGAGAAACTTCTTTCGCCAGAATGTGGTGAATCTGTGGAATTCATTGCCACAGAAGGCTCTCATTGGAGGAAGCCAGGCCATTGATTATATTTAAAACAGAGACAGAGACGTTATTGAGGAGCAAGGGAATCAAAGGTTAGGGGGAGAAAGCGGGAAAATGGGATTGGAAAACCTATCGGCCGTATTGGCGGAGCAGAATCGATGGGCGGAGTGGTATAATTTCTGCTCCTCTGTCTTATGGACGTTTCCTCAGAACGAGTTTGATTTCTGATTTTATTCCAGGATACAAAACCGATTTGAAGAGAAAATTAGAAAGTTTAGAAATGATGTGAACTTTACTTTTCAAAGCTTTTGATTTCTTTTCAGACTGTGCTGAGGAGTTGAATTGATTCCCAAAACCCACAGAAATTTACATGACACTGTCAGAGTCAGATTCACCTATTAACCACATCTGGGTTGAAATCATTTTGATCATTCAAGTTTATTTTATTGGTAATAGAAGAAAGAGAACAGTACAACACAGGAATAGGCCCCAACACAGGAATTCCCTGTAATTCCTGATGAACGGCTTTTGCCCGAAACGTCGATTCTCTTGCTCTTCGGATGCTGTTCCTTTCCAGCACCACACTCTCGACAATGAACATTGTTCCCCAGAGTCCAATATAAAGCAGTGACCATTATTACATTATTCTCCAGAATCCAATGTAAAATATTGAGGATCATTTCCCAGACGAGAATTTAAAACAATTTTGCTGTCTAGGATTGTTCAATACGTTCGCAGAAGTTGTATGACTCTGATATTTTACTTGTAAATTCTGCGTCCGATGTACTCTCTCACACTAGCTGCCTGAGGAAGGAGCGGGGCGCTGGACTCTTGCACTTTCAGATAAACCTGTTGGACGACAACCTAGTGTTGTGTGATTTTTGACATTGTCCAATCCAGTCCAATGGCATCGTGGTTTGATGTCGGCGGGAACTGGGTAAAGATTGAAATATGGTAAAAACAATGACTGCAGATGCTGAAAACCAAATACTGGATTAGTGGTGCTGGAAGAGCACAGCAGTTCAGGCAGCATCAAACGAGCAGCGAAATCGACGTTTCGGGCAAAAGCCCTTCATCAGGAATGACTGAAATATGTCTTTTCAGTGAAAAGGGCATTTACCCTTCAGAATCAAAGTTGCGTTGTTCATCATCTTAACTCATTTTATTCTGTGTTGTTGGCTGATCTGTTATTTTGCCGCTTTCCTTGATTACTTTCTTTCATTTAATGTGAGAAAATTGCCCTTTTGTTATCCGCCTCCGTTGCAATTGAGGTTAATTTACAGGAGTGTGCTAAAGTGATTTCCAAGCGCACGCGAGCTAGGTAGGAGTCGAACCTACAATCTTCTGATCCGTAGTCAGACGCGTTATCCATTGCGCCACTAGCCCGCACGCTCAAGAGCCCCGTGTTAGGACGAGTCCCCTCTGCAATTCTTTGGTCTTGATGATGAAATGAGTGGCAATCGTCAATCGACAAGCTGAATATTCAGCAAGATCATCAGTTTCACTGCTTGACCTCGTTCACTTTGAAAGCTGATGAATTTCACCGAAAACTAAGAGCACACCTCACATTCAGATCACGTCTTCGCTAAGTCAGTTTACAAACTTCGAGGTTACAAAAAAAAACGCCAACTGCGGATGCTGGAAATCAGGAGCCAAGTCAGAAATTGCTGGGTAATTGGTCTGACAGCATGTGTGGAATGCAATCACACTTTAACGTTCGGGTCCGGAGATAAAGAGAAACTTCTTTCGCCAGAATGTGGTGAATCTGTGGAATTCATTGCCACAGAAGGCTCTCATTGGAGGAAGCCAGGCCATTGATTATATTTAAAACAGAGACAGAGACGTTATTGAGGAGCAAGGGAATCAAAGGTTAGGGGGAGAAAGCGGGAAAATGGGATTGGAAAACCTATCGGCCGTATTGGCGGAGCAGAATCGATGGGCTGAGTGGTATAATTTCTGCTCCTCTGTCTTATGGACGTTTCCTCAGAACGAGTTTGATTTCTGATTTTATTCCAGGATACAAAACCGATTTGAAGAGAAAATTAGAAAGTTTAGAAATGATGTGAACTTTACTTTTCAAAGCTTTTGATTTCTTTTCAGACTGTGCTGAGGAGTTGAATTGATTCCCAAAACCCACAGAAATTTACATGGCACTGTCAGAGTCAGATTCACCTATTAACCACATCTGGGTTGAAATCATTTTGATCATTCAAGTTTACTTTATTGGTAATAGAAGAAAGAGAACAGTACAACACAGGAATAGGCCCCAACACAGGAATTCCCTGTAATTCCTGATGAACGGCTTTTGCCCGAAACGTCGATTCTCTTGCTCTTCGGATGCTGTTCCTTTCCAGCACCACACTCTCGACAATGAACATTGTTCCCCAGAGTCCAATATAAAGCAGTGACCATTATTACATTATTCTCCAGAATCCAATGTAAAATATTGAGGATCATTTCCCAGACGAGAATTTAAAACAATTTTGCTGTCTAGGATTGTTCAATACGTTCGCAGAAGTTGTATGACTCTGATATTTTACTTGTAAATTCTGCGTCTGATGTACTCTCTCACACTAGCTGCCTGAGGAAGGAGCGGGGCGCTGGACTCTTGCACTTTCAGATAAACCTGTTGGACGACAACCTAGTGTTGTGTGATTTTTGACATTGTCCAATCCAGTCCAATGGCATCGTGGTTTGATGTCGGCGGGAACTGGGTAAAGATTGAAATATGGTAAAAACAATGACTGCAGATGCTGAAAACCAAATACTGGATTAGTGGTGCTGGAAGAGCACAGCAGTTCAGGCAGCATCAAACGAGCAGCGAAATCGACGTTTCGGGCAAAAGCCCTTCATCAGGAATGACTGAAATATGTCTTTTCAGTGAAAAGGGCATTTACCCTTCAGAATCAAAGTTGCGTTGTTCATCATCTTAACTCATTTTATTCTGTGTTGTTGGCTGATCTGTTATTTTGCCGCTTTCCTTGATTACTTTCTTTCATTTAATGTGAGAAAATTGCCCTTTTGTTATCCGCCTCCGTTGCAATTGAGGTTAATTTACAGGAGTGTGCTAAAGTGATTTCCAAGCGCACGCGAGCTAGGTAGGAGTCGAACCTACAATCTTCTGATCCGTAGTCAGACGCGTTATCCATTGCGCCACTAGCCCGCACGCTCAAAAGTCACTTGTTAGGACGAGTCCCCTCTGCAATTCTTTGGTCTTGATGATGAAATGAGTGGCAATCGTCAATCGACAAGCTGAATATTCAGCAAGATCATCACTTTCACTGCTTGACCTCGTTCACTTTGAAAGCTGATGAATTTCACCGAAAACTAAGAGCACACCTCACATTCAGATCACGTCTTCGCTAAGTCAGTTTACAAACTTCGAGGTTACAAAAAAAAACGCCAACTGCGGATGCTGGAAATCAGGAGCCAAGTCAGAAATTGCTGGGTAATTGGTCTGACAGCATGTGTGGAATGAAATCACACTTTAACGTTCGGGTCCGGAGATAAAGAGAAACTTCTTTCGCCAGAATGTGGTGAATCTGTGGAATTCATTGCCACAGAAGGCTCTCATTGGAGGAAGCCAGGCCATTGATTATATTTAAAACAGAGACAGAGACGTTATTGAGGAGCAAGGGAATCAAAGGTTAGGGGGAGAAAGCGGGAAAATGGGATTGGAAAACCTATCGGCCGTATTGGCGGAGCAGAATCGATGGGCTGAGTGGCATAATTTCTGCTCCTCTGTCTTATGGACGTTTCCTCAGAACGAGTTTGATTTCTGATTTTATTCCAGGATACAAAACCGATTTGAAGAGAAAATTAGAAAGTTTAGAAATGATGTGAACTTTACTTTTCAAAGCTTTTGATTTCTTTTCAGACTGTGCTGAGGAGTTGAATTGATTCCCAAAACCCACAGAAATTTACATGGCACTGTCAGAGTCAGATTCACCTATTAACCACATCTGGGTTGAAATCATTTTGATCATTCAAGTTTACTTTATTGGTAATAGAAGAAAGAGAACAGTACAACACAGGAATAGGCCCCAACACAGGAATTCCCTGTAATTCCTGATGAACGGCTTTTGCCCGAAACGTCGATTCTCTTGCTCTTCGGATGCTGTTCCTTTCCAGCACCACACTCTCGACAATGAACATTGTTCCCCAGAGTCCAATATAAAGCAGTGACCATTATTACATTATTCTCCAGAATCCAATGTAAAATATTGAGGATCATTTCCCAGACGAGAATTTAAAACAATTTTGCTGTCTAGGATTGTTCAATACGTTCGCAGAAGTTGTATGACTCTGATATTTTACTTGTAAATTCTGCGTCCGATGTACTCTCTCACACTAGCTGCCTGAGGAAGGAGCGGGGCGCTGGACTCTTGCACTTTCAGATAAACCTGTTGGACGACAACCTAGTGTTGTGTGATTTTTGACATTGTCCAATCCAGTCCAATGGCATCGTGGTTTGATGTCGGCGGGAACTGGGTAAAGATTGAAATATGGTAAAAACAATGACTGCAGATGCTGAAAACCAAATACTGGATTAGTGGTGCTGGAAGAGCACAGCAGTTCAGGCAGCATCAAACGAGCAGCGAAATCGACGTTTCGGGCAAAAGCCCTTCATCAGGAATGACTGAAATATGTCTTTTCAGTGAAAAGGGCATTTACCCTTCAGAATCAAAATGGCGTTGTTCATCATCTTAACTCATTTTATTCTGTGTTGTTGGCTGATCTGTTATTTTGCCGCTTTCCTTGATTACTTTCTTTCATTTAATGTGAGAAAATTGCCCTTTTGTTATCCGCCTCCGTTGCAATTGAGGTTAATTTACAGGAGTGTGCTAAAGTGATTTCCAAGCGCACGCGAGCTAGGTAGGAGTCGAACCTACAATCTTCTGATCCGTAGTCAGACGCGTTATCCATTGCGCCACTAGCCCGCACGCTCAAGAGCCACGTGTTAGGACGAGTCCCCTCTGCAATTCTTTGGTCTTGATGATGAAATGAGTGGCAATCGTCAATCGACAAGCTGAATATTCAGCAAGATCATCAGTTTACTGCTTGACCTCGTTCACTTTGAAAGCTGATGAATTTCACCGGAAACTAAGAGCACACCTCACATTCAGATCACGTCTTCGCTAAGTCAGTTTACAAACTTCGAGGTTACAAAAAAAAACGCCAACTGCGGATGCTGGAAATCAGGAGCCAAGTCAGAAATTGCTGGGTAATTGGTCTGACAGCATGTGTGGAATGAAATCACACTTTAACGTTCGGGTCCGGAGATAAAGAGAAACTTCTTTCGCCAGAATGTGGTGAATCTGTGGAATTCATTGCCACAGAAGGCTCTCATTGGAGGAAGCCAGGCCATTGATTATATTTAAAACAGAGACAGAGACGTTATTGAGGAGCAAGGGAATCAAAGGTTAGGGGGAGAAAGCGGGAAAATGGGATTGGAAAACCTATCGGCCGTATTGGCGGAGCAGAATCGATGGGCTGAGTGGTATAATTTCTGCTCCTCTGTCTTATGGACGTTTCCTCAGAACCAGTTTGATTTCTGATTTTATTCCAGGATACAAAACCGATTTGAAGAGAAAATTAGAAAGTTTAGAAATGATGTGAACTTTACTTTTCAAAGCTTTTGATTTCTTTTCAGACTGTGCTGAGGAGTTGAATTGATTCCCAAAACCCACAGAAATTTACATGGCACTGTCAGAGTCAGATTCACCTATTAACCACATCTGGGTTGAAATCATTTTGATCATTCAAGTTTACTTTATTGGTAATAGAAGAAAGAGAACAGTACAACACAGGAATAGGCCCCAACACAGGAATTCCCTGTAATTCCTGATGAACGGCTTTTGCCCGAAACGTCGATTCTCTTGCTCTTCGGATGCTGTTCCTTTCCAGCACCACACTCTCGACAATGAACATTGTTCCCCAGAGTCCAATATAAAGCAGTGACCATTATTACATTATTCTCCAGAATCCAATGTAAAATATTGAGGATCATTTCCCAGACGAGAATTTAAAACAATTTTGCTGTCTAGGATTGTTCAATACGTTCGCAGAAGTTGTATGACTCTGATATTTTACTTGTAAATTCTGCGTCTGATGTACTCTCTCACACTAGCTGCCTGAGGAAGGAGCGGGGCGCTGGACTCTTGCACTTTCAGATAAACCTGTTGGACGACAACCTAGTGTTGTGTGATTTTTGACATTGTCCAATCCAGTCCAATGGCATCGTGGTTTGATGTCGGCGGGAACTGGGTAAAGATTGAAATATGGTAAAAACAATGACTGCAGATGCTGAAAACCAAATACTGGATTAGTGGTGCTGGAAGAGCACAGCAGTTCAGGCAGCATCAAACGAGCAGCGAAATCGACGTTTCGGGCAAAAGCCCTTCATCAGGAATGACTGAAATATGTCTTTTCAGTGAAAAGGGCATTTACCCTTCAGAATCAAAGTTGCGTTGTTCATCATCTTAACTCATTTTATTCTGTGTTGTTGGCTGATCTGTTATTTTGCCGCTTTCCTTGATTACTTTCTTTCATTTAATGTGAGAAAATTGCCCTTTTGTTATCCGCCTCCGTTGCAATTGAGGTTAATTTACAGGAGTGTGCTAAAGTGATTTCCAAGCGCACGCGAGCTAGGTAGGAGTCGAACCTACAATCTTCTGATCCGTAGTCAGACGCGTTATCCATTGCGCCACTAGCCCGCACGCTCAAAAGTCACTTGTTAGGACGAGTCCCCTCTGCAATTCTTTGGTCTTGATGATGAAATGAGTGGCAATCGTCAATCGACAAGCTGAATATTCAGCAAGATCATCACTTTCACTGCTTGACCTCGTTCACTTTGAAAGCTGATGAATTTCACCGAAAACTAAGAGCACACCTCACATTCAGATCACGTCTTCGCTAAGTCAGTTTACAAACTTCGAGGTTACAAAAAAAAACGCCAACTGCGGATGCTGGAAATCAGGAGCCAAGTCAGAAATTGCTGGGTAATTGGTCTGACAGCATGTGTGGAATGAAATCACACTTTAACGTTCGGGTCCGGAGATAAAGAGAAACTTCTTTCGCCAGAATGTGGTGAATCTGTGGAATTCATTGCCACAGAAGGCTCTCATTGGAGGAAGCCAGGCCATTGATTATATTTAAAACAGAGACAGAGACGTTATTGAGGAGCAAGGGAATCAAAGGTTAGGGGGAGAAAGCGGGAAAATGGGATTGGAAAACCTATCGGCCGTATTGGCGGAGCAGAATCGATGGGCTGAGTGGCATAATTTCTGCTCCTCTGTCTTATGGACGTTTCCTCAGAACCAGTTTGATTTCTGATTTTATTCCAGGATACAAAACCGATTTGAAGAGAAAATTAGAAAGTTTAGAAATGATGTGAACTTTACTTTTCAAAGCTTTTGATTTCTTTTCAGACTGTGCTGAGGAGTTGAATTGATTCCCAAAACCCACAGAAATTTACATGGCACTGTCAGAGTCAGATTCACCTATTAACCACATCTGGGTTGAAATCATTTTGATCATTCAAGTTTACTTTATTGGTAATAGAAGAAAGAGAACAGTACAACACAGGAATAGGCCCCAACACAGGAATTCCCTGTAATTCCTGATGAACGGCTTTTGCCCGAAACGTCGATTCTCTTGCTCTTCGGATGCTGTTCCTTTCCAGCACCACACTCTCGACAATGAACATTGTTCCCCAGAGTCCAATATAAAGCAGTGACCATTATTACATTATTCTCCAGAATCCAATGTAAAATATTGAGGATCATTTCCCAGACGAGAATTTAAAACAATTTTGCTGTCTAGGATTGTTCAATACGTTCGCAGAAGTTGTATGACTCTGATATTTTACTTGTAAATTCTGCGTCCGATGTACTCTCTCACACTAGCTGCCTGAGGAAGGAGCGGGGCGCTGGACTCTTGCACTTTCAGATAAACCTGTTGGACGACAACCTAGTGTTGTGTGATTTTTGACATTGTCCAATCCAGTCCAATGGCATCGTGGTTTGATGTCGGCGGGAACTGGGTAAAGATTGAAATATGGTAAAAACAATGACTGCAGATGCTGAAAACCAAATACTGGATTAGTGGTGCTGGAAGAGCACAGCAGTTCAGGCAGCATCAAACGAGCAGCGAAATCGACGTTTCGGGCAAAAGCCCTTCATCAGGAATGACTGAAATATGTCTTTTCAGTGAAAAGGGCATTTACCCTTCAGAATCAAAATGGCGTTGTTCATCATCTTAACTCATTTTATTCTGTGTTGTTGGCTGATCTGTTATTTTGCCGCTTTCCTTGATTACTTTCTTTCATTTAATGTGAGAAAATTGCCCTTTTGTTATCCGCCTCCGTTGCAATTGAGGTTAATTTACAGGAGTGTGCTAAAGTGATTTCCAAGCGCACGCGAGCTAGGTAGGAGTCGAACCTACAATCTTCTGATCCGTAGTCAGACGCGTTATCCATTGCGCCACTAGCCCGCACGCTCAAGAGCCACGTGTTAGGACGAGTCCCCTCTGCAATTCTTTGGTCTTGATGATGAAATGAGTGGCAATCGTCAATCGACAAGCTGAATATTCAGCAAGATCATCAGTTTACTGCTTGACCTCGTTCACTTTGAAAGCTGATGAATTTCACCGAAAACTAAGAGCACACCTCACATTCAGATCACGTCTTCGCTAAGTCAGTTTACAAACTTCGAGGTTACAAAAAAAAACGCCAACTGCGGATGCTGGAAATCAGGAGCCAAGTCAGAAATTGCTGGGTAATTGGTCTGACAGCATGTGTGGAATGAAATCACACTTTAACGTTCGGGTCCGGAGATAAAGAGAAACTTCTTTCGCCAGAATGTGGTGAATCTGTGGAATTCATTGCCACAGAAGGCTCTCATTGGAGGAAGCCAGGCCATTGATTATATTTAAAACAGAGACAGAGACGTTATTGAGGAGCAAGGGAATCAAAGGTTAGGGGGAGAAAGCGGGAAAATGGGATTGGAAAACCTATCGGCCGTATTGGCGGAGCAGAATCGATGGGCTGAGTGGCATAATTTCTGCTCCTCTGTCTTATGGACGTTTCCTCAGAACCAGTTTGATTTCTGATTTTATTCCAGGATACAAAACCGATTTGAAGAGAAAATTAGAAAGTTTAGAAATGATGTGAACTTTACTTTTCAAAGCTTTTGATTTCTTTTCAGACTGTGCTGAGTAGTTGAATTGATTCCCAAAACCCACAGAAATTTACATGGCACTGTCAGAGTCAGATTCACCTATTAACCACATCTGGGTTGAAATCATTTTGATCATTCAAGTTTACTTTATTGGTAATAGAAGAAAGAGAACAGTACAACACAGGAATAGGCCCCAACACAGGAATTCCCTGTAATTCCTGATGAACGGCTTTTGCCCGAAACGTCGATTCTCTTGCTCTTCGGATGCTGTTCCTTTCCAGCACCACACTCTCGACAATGAACATTGTTCCCCAGAGTCCAATATAAAGCAGTGACCATTATTACATTATTCTCCAGAATCCAATGTAAAATATTGAGGATCATTTCCCAGACGAGAATTTAAAACAATTTTGCTGTCTAGGATTGTTCAATACGTTCGCAGAAGTTGTATGACTCTGATATTTTACTTGTAAATTCTGCGTCCGATGTACTCTCTCACACTAGCTGCCTGAGGAAGGAGCGGGGCGCTGGACTCTTGCACTTTCAGATAAACCTGTTGGACGACAACCTAGTGTTGTGTGATTTTTGACATTGTCCAATCCAGTCCAATGGCATCGTGGTTTGATGTCGGCGCGAACTGGGTAAAGATTGAAATATGGTAAAAACAATGACTGCAGATGCTGAAAACCAAATACTGGATTAGTGGTGCTGGAAGAGCACAGCAGTTCAGGCAGCATCAAACGAGCAGCGAAATCGACGTTTCGGGCAAAAGCCCTTCATCAGGAATGACTGAAATATGTCTTTTCAGTGAAAAGGGCATTTACCCTTCAGAATCAAAGTTGCGTTGTTCATCATCTTAACTCATTTTATTCTGTGTTGTTGGCTGATCTGTTATTTTGCCGCTTTCCTTGATTACTTTCTTTCATTTAATGTGAGAAAATTGCCCTTTTGTTATCCGCCTCCGTTGCAATTGAGGTTAATTTACAGGAGTGTGCTAAAGTGATTTCCAAGCGCACGCGAGCTAGGTAGGAGTCGAACCTACAATCTTCTGATCCGTAGTCAGACGCGTTATCCATTGCGCCACTAGCCCGCACGCTCAAGAGCCACGTGTTAGGACGAGTCCCCTCTGCAATTCTTTGGTCTTGATGATGAAATGAGTGGCAATCGTCAATCGACAAGCTGAATATTCAGCAAGATCATCAGTTTCACTGCTTGACCTCGTTCACTTTGAAAGCTGATGAATTTCACCGAAAACTAAGAGCACACCTCACATTCAGATCACGTCTTCGCTAAGTCAGTTTACAAACTTCGAGGTTACAAAAAAAAACGCCAACTGCGGATGCTGGAAATCAGGAGCCAAGTCAGAAATTGCTGGGTAATTGGTCTGACAGCATGTGTGGAATGCAATCACACTTTAACGTTCGGGTCCGGAGATAAAGAGAAACTTCTTTCGCCAGAATGTGGTGAATCTGTGGAATTCATTGCCACAGAAGGCTCTCATTGGAGGAAGCCAGGCCATTGATTATATTTAAAACAGAGACAGAGACGTTATTGAGGAGCAAGGGAATCAAAGGTTAGGGGGAGAAAGCGGGAAAATGGGATTGGAAAACCTATCGGCCGTATTGGCGGAGCAGAATCGATGGGCGGAGTGGTATAATTTCTGCTCCTCTGTCTTATGGACGTTTCCTCAGAACGAGTTTGATTTCTGATTTTATTCCAGGATACAAAACCGATTTGAAGAGAAAATTAGAAAGTTTAGAAATGATGTGAACTTTACTTTTCAAAGCTTTTGATTTCTTTTCAGACTGTGCTGAGGAGTTGAATTGATTCCCAAAACCCACAGAAATTTACATGACACTGTCAGAGTCAGATTCACCTATTAACCACATCTGGGTTGAAATCATTTTGATCATTCAAGTTTATTTTATTGGTAATAGAAGAAAGAGAACAGTACAACACAGGAATAGGCCCCAACACAGGAATTCCCTGTAATTCCTGATGAACGGCTTTTGCCCGAAACGTCGATTCTCTTGCTCTTCGGATGCTGTTCCTTTCCAGCACCACACTCTCGACAATGAACATTGTTCCCCAGAGTCCAATATAAAGCAGTGACCATTATTACATTATTCTCCAGAATCCAATGTAAAATATTGAGGATCATTTCCCAGACGAGAATTTAAAACAATTTTGCTGTCTAGGATTGTTCAATACGTTCGCAGAAGTTGTATGACTCTGATATTTTACTTGTAAATTCTGCGTCCGATGTACTCTCTCACACTAGCTGCCTGAGGAAGGAGCGGGGCGCTGGACTCTTGCACTTTCAGATAAACCTGTTGGACGACAACCTAGTGTTGTGTGATTTTTGACATTGTCCAATCCAGTCCAATGGCATCGTGGTTTGATGTCGGCGGGAACTGGGTAAAGATTGAAATATGGTAAAAACAATGACTGCAGATGCTGAAAACCAAATACTGGATTAGTGGTGCTGGAAGAGCACAGCAGTTCAGGCAGCATCAAACGAGCAGCGAAATCGACGTTTCGGGCAAAAGCCCTTCATCAGGAATGACTGAAATATGTCTTTTCAGTGAAAAGGGCATTTACCCTTCAGAATCAAAGTTGCGTTGTTCATCATCTTAACTCATTTTATTCTGTGTTGTTGGCTGATCTGTTATTTTGCCGCTTTCCTTGATTACTTTCTTTCATTTAATGTGAGAAAATTGCCCTTTTGTTATCCGCCTCCGTTGCAATTGAGGTTAATTTACAGGAGTGTGCTAAAGTGATTTCCAAGCGCACGCGAGCTAGGTAGGAGTCGAACCTACAATCTTCTGATCCGTAGTCAGACGCGTTATCCATTGCGCCACTAGCCCGCACGCTCAAGAGCCACGTGTTAGGACGAGTCCCCTCTGCAATTCTTTGGTCTTGATGATGAAATGAGTGGCAATCGTCAATCGACAAGCTGAATATTCAGCAAGATCATCAGTTTCACTGCTTGACCTCGTTCACTTTGAAAGCTGATGAATTTCACCGAAAACTAAGAGCACACCTCACATTCAGATCACGTCTTCGCTAAGTCAGTTTACAAACTTCGAGGTTACAAAAAAAAACGCCAACTGCGGATGCTGGAAATCAGGAGCCAAGTCAGAAATTGCTGGGTAATTGGTCTGACAGCATGTGTGGAATGCAATCACACTTTAACGTTCGGGTCCGGAGATAAAGAGAAACTTCTTTCGCCAGAATGTGGTGAATCTGTGGAATTCATTGCCACAGAAGGCTCTCATTGGAGGAAGCCAGGCCATTGATTATATTTAAAACAGAGACAGAGACGTTATTGAGGAGCAAGGGAATCAAAGGTTAGGGGGAGAAAGCGGGAAAATGGGATTGGAAAACCTATCGGCCGTATTGGCGGAGCAGAATCGATGGGCGGAGTGGTATAATTTCTGCTCCTCTGTCTTATGGACGTTTCCTCAGAACGAGTTTGATTTCTGATTTTATTCCAGGATACAAAACCGATTTGAAGAGAAAATTAGAAAGTTTAGAAATGATGTGAACTTTACTTTTCAAAGCTTTTGATTTCTTTTCAGACTGTGCTGAGGAGTTGAATTGATTCCCAAAACCCACAGAAATTTACATGACACTGTCAGAGTCAGATTCACCTATTAACCACATCTGGGTTGAAATCATTTTGATCATTCAAGTTTATTTTATTGGTAATAGAAGAAAGAGAACAGTACAACACAGGAATAGGCCCCAACACAGGAATTCCCTGTAATTCCTGATGAACGGCTTTTGCCCGAAACGTCGATTCTCTTGCTCTTCGGATGCTGTTCCTTTCCAGCACCACACTCTCGACAATGAACATTGTTCCCCAGAGTCCAATATAAAGCAGTGACCATTATTACATTATTCTCCAGAATCCAATGTAAAATATTGAGGATCATTTCCCAGACGAGAATTTAAAACAATTTTGCTGTCTAGGATTGTTCAATACGTTCGCAGAAGTTGTATGACTCTGATATTTTACTTGTAAATTCTGCGTCCGATGTACTCTCTCACACTAGCTGCCTGAGGAAGGAGCGGGGCGCTGGACTCTTGCACTTTCAGATAAACCTGTTGGACGACAACCTAGTGTTGTGTGATTTTTGACATTGTCCAATCCAGTCCAATGGCATCGTGGTTTGATGTCGGCGGGAACTGGGTAAAGATTGAAATATGGTAAAAACAATGACTGCAGATGCTGAAAACCAAATACTGGATTAGTGGTGCTGGAAGAGCACAGCAGTTCAGGCAGCATCAAACGAGCAGCGAAATCGACGTTTCGGGCAAAAGCCCTTCATCAGGAATGACTGAAATATGTCTTTTCAGTGAAAAGGGCATTTACCCTTCAGAATCAAAGTTGCGTTGTTCATCATCTTAACTCATTTTATTCTGTGTTGTTGGCTGATCTGTTATTTTGCCGCTTTCCTTGATTACTTTCTTTCATTTAATGTGAGAAAATTGCCCTTTTGTTATCCGCCTCCGTTGCAATTGAGGTTAATTTACAGGAGTGTGCTAAAGTGATTTCCAAGCGCACGCGAGCTAGGTAGGAGTCGAACCTACAATCTTCTGATCCGTAGTCAGACGCGTTATCCATTGCGCCACTAGCCCGCACGCTCAAGAGCCCCGTGTTAGGACGAGTCCCCTCTGCAATTCTTTGGTCTTGATGATGAAATGAGTGGCAATCGTCAATCGACAAGCTGAATATTCAGCAAGATCATCAGTTTCACTGCTTGACCTCGTTCACTTTGAAAGCTGATGAATTTCACCGAAAACTAAGAGCACACCTCACATTCAGATCACGTCTTCGCTAAGTCAGTTTACAAACTTCGAGGTTACAAAAAAAAACGCCAACTGCGGATGCTGGAAATCAGGAGCCAAGTCAGAAATTGCTGGGTAATTGGTCTGACAGCATGTGTGGAATGCAATCACACTTTAACGTTCGGGTCCGGAGATAAAGAGAAACTTCTTTCGCCAGAATGTGGTGAATCTGTGGAATTCATTGCCACAGAAGGCTCTCATTGGAGGAAGCCAGGCCATTGATTATATTTAAAACAGAGACAGAGACGTTATTGAGGAGCAAGGGAATCAAAGGTTAGGGGGAGAAAGCGGGAAAATGGGATTGGAAAACCTATCGGCCGTATTGGCGGAGCAGAATCGATGGGCTGAGTGGTATAATTTCTGCTCCTCTGTCTTATGGACGTTTCCTCAGAACGAGTTTGATTTCTGATTTTATTCCAGGATACAAAACCGATTTGAAGAGAAAATTAGAAAGTTTAGAAATGATGTGAACTTTACTTTTCAAAGCTTTTGATTTCTTTTCAGACTGTGCTGAGGAGTTGAATTGATTCCCAAAACCCACAGAAATTTACATGGCACTGTCAGAGTCAGATTCACCTATTAACCACATCTGGGTTGAAATCATTTTGATCATTCAAGTTTACTTTATTGGTAATAGAAGAAAGAGAACAGTACAACACAGGAATAGGCCCCAACACAGGAATTCCCTGTAATTCCTGATGAACGGCTTTTGCCCGAAACGTCGATTCTCTTGCTCTTCGGATGCTGTTCCTTTCCAGCACCACACTCTCGACAATGAACATTGTTCCCCAGAGTCCAATATAAAGCAGTGACCATTATTACATTATTCTCCAGAATCCAATGTAAAATATTGAGGATCATTTCCCAGACGAGAATTTAAAACAATTTTGCTGTCTAGGATTGTTCAATACGTTCGCAGAAGTTGTATGACTCTGATATTTTACTTGTAAATTCTGCGTCTGATGTACTCTCTCACACTAGCTGCCTGAGGAAGGAGCGGGGCGCTGGACTCTTGCACTTTCAGATAAACCTGTTGGACGACAACCTAGTGTTGTGTGATTTTTGACATTGTCCAATCCAGTCCAATGGCATCGTGGTTTGATGTCGGCGGGAACTGGGTAAAGATTGAAATATGGTAAAAACAATGACTGCAGATGCTGAAAACCAAATACTGGATTAGTGGTGCTGGAAGAGCACAGCAGTTCAGGCAGCATCAAACGAGCAGCGAAATCGACGTTTCGGGCAAAAGCCCTTCATCAGGAATGACTGAAATATGTCTTTTCAGTGAAAAGGGCATTTACCCTTCAGAATCAAAGTTGCGTTGTTCATCATCTTAACTCATTTTATTCTGTGTTGTTGGCTGATCTGTTATTTTGCCGCTTTCCTTGATTACTTTCTTTCATTTAATGTGAGAAAATTGCCCTTTTGTTATCCGCCTCCGTTGCAATTGAGGTTAATTTACAGGAGTGTGCTAAAGTGATTTCCAAGCGCACGCGAGCTAGGTAGGAGTCGAACCTACAATCTTCTGATCCGTAGTCAGACGCGTTATCCATTGCGCCACTAGCCCGCACGCCCAAGAGCCACGTGTTAGGACGAGTCCCCTCTGCAATTCTTTGGTCTTGATGATGAAATGAGTGGCAATCGTCAATCGACAAGCTGAATATTCAGCAAGATCATCAGTTTCACTGCTTGACCTCGTTCACTTTGAAAGCTGATGAATTTCACCGAAAACTAAGAGCACACCTCACATTCAGATCACGTCTTCGCTAAGTCAGTTTACAAACTTCGAGGTTACAAAAAAAAACGCCAACTGCGGATGCTGGAAATCAGGAGCCAAGTCAGAAATTGCTGGGTAATTGGTCTGACAGCATGTGTGGAATGCAATCACACTTTAACGTTCGGGTCCGGAGATAAAGAGAAACTTCTTTCGCCAGAATGTGGTGAATCTGTGGAATTCATTGCCACAGAAGGCTCTCATTGGAGGAAGCCAGGCCATTGATTATATTTAAAACAGAGACAGAGACGTTATTGAGGAGCAAGGGAATCAAAGGTTAGGGGGAGAAAGCGGGAAAATGGGATTGGAAAACCTATCGGCCGTATTGGCGGAGCAGAATCGATGGGCTGAGTGGTATAATTTCTGCTCCTCTGTCTTATGGACGTTTCCTCAGAACGAGTTTGATTTCTGATTTTATTCCAGGATACAAAACCGATTTGAAGAGAAAATTAGAAAGTTTAGAAATGATGTGAACTTTACTTTTCAAAGCTTTTGATTTCTTTTCAGACTGTGCTGAGGAGTTGAATTGATTCCCAAAACCCACAGAAATTTACATGGCACTGTCAGAGTCAGATTCACCTATTAACCACATCTGGGTTGAAATCATTTTGATCATTCAAGTTTACTTTATTGGTAATAGAAGAAAGAGAACAGTACAACACAGGAATAGGCCCCAACACAGGAATTCCCTGTAATTCCTGATGAACGGCTTTTGCCCGAAACGTCGATTCTCTTGCTCTTCGGATGCTGTTCCTTTCCAGCACCACACTCTCGACAATGAACATTGTTCCCCAGAGTCCAATATAAAGCAGTGACCATTATTACATTATTCTCCAGAATCCAATGTAAAATATTGAGGATCATTTCCCAGACGAGAATTTAAAACAATTTTGCTGTCTAGGATTGTTCAATACGTTCGCAGAAGTTGTATGACTCTGATATTTTACTTGTAAATTCTGCGTCTGATGTACTCTCTCACACTAGCTGCCTGAGGAAGGAGCGGGGCGCTGGACTCTTGCACTTTCAGATAAACCTGTTGGACGACAACCTAGTGTTGTGTGATTTTTGACATTGTCCAATCCAGTCCAATGGCATCGTGGTTTGATGTCGGCGGGAACTGGGTAAAGATTGAAATATGGTAAAAACAATGACTGCAGATGCTGAAAACCAAATACTGGATTAGTGGTGCTGGAAGAGCACAGCAGTTCAGGCAGCATCAAACGAGCAGCGAAATCGACGTTTCGGGCAAAAGCCCTTCATCAGGAATGACTGAAATATGTCTTTTCAGTGAAAAGGGCATTTACCCTTCAGAATCAAAGTTGCGTTGTTCATCATCTTAACTCATTTTATTCTGTGTTGTTGGCTGATCTGTTATTTTGCCGCTTTCCTTGATTACTTTCTTTCATTTAATGTGAGAAAATTGCCCTTTTGTTATCCGCCTCCGTTGCAATTGAGGTTAATTTACAGGAGTGTGCTAAAGTGATTTCCAAGCGCACGCGAGCTAGGTAGGAGTCGAACCTACAATCTTCTGATCCGTAGTCAGACGCGTTATCCATTGCGCCACTAGCCCGCACGCCCAAGAGCCACGTGTTAGGACGAGTCCCCTCTGCAATTCTTTGGTCTTGATGATGAAATGAGTGGCAATCGTCAATCGACAAGCTGAATATTCAGCAAGATCATCAGTTTCACTGCTTGACCTCGTTCACTTTGAAAGCTGATGAATTTCACCGAAAACTAAGAGCACACCTCACATTCAGATCACGTCTTCGCTAAGTCAGTTTACAAACTTCGAGGTTACAAAAAAAAACGCCAACTGCGGATGCTGGAAATCAGGAGCCAAGTCAGAAATTGCTGGGTAATTGGTCTGACAGCATGTGTGGAATGCAATCACACTTTAACGTTCGGGTCCGGAGATAAAGAGAAACTTCTTTCGCCAGAATGTGGTGAATCTGTGGAATTCATTGCCACAGAAGGCTCTCATTGGAGGAAGCCAGGCCATTGATTATATTTAAAACAGAGACAGAGACGTTATTGAGGAGCAAGGGAATCAAAGGTTAGGGGGAGAAAGCGGGAAAATGGGATTGGAAAACCTATCGGCCGTATTGGCGGAGCAGAATCGATGGGCGGAGTGGTATAATTTCTGCTCCTCTGTCTTATGGACGTTTCCTCAGAACGAGTTTGATTTCTGATTTTATTCCAGGATACAAAACCGATTTGAAGAGAAAATTAGAAAGTTTAGAAATGATGTGAACTTTACTTTTCAAAGCTTTTGATTTCTTTTCAGACTGTGCTGAGGAGTTGAATTGATTCCCAAAACCCACAGAAATTTACATGACACTGTCAGAGTCAGATTCACCTATTAACCACATCTGGGTTGAAATCATTTTGATCATTCAAGTTTATTTTATTGGTAATAGAAGAAAGAGAACAGTACAACACAGGAATAGGCCCCAACACAGGAATTCCCTGTAATTCCTGATGAACGGCTTTTGCCCGAAACGTCGATTCTCTTGCTCTTCGGATGCTGTTCCTTTCCAGCACCACACTCTCGACAATGAACATTGTTCCCCAGAGTCCAATATAAAGCAGTGACCATTATTACATTATTCTCCAGAATCCAATGTAAAATATTGAGGATCATTTCCCAGACGAGAATTTAAAACAATTTTGCTGTCTAGGATTGTTCAATACGTTCGCAGAAGTTGTATGACTCTGATATTTTACTTGTAAATTCTGCGTCCGATGTACTCTCTCACACTAGCTGCCTGAGGAAGGAGCGGGGCGCTGGACTCTTGCACTTTCAGATAAACCTGTTGGACGACAACCTAGTGTTGTGTGATTTTTGACATTGTCCAATCCAGTCCAATGGCATCGTGGTTTGATGTCGGCGGGAACTGGGTAAAGATTGAAATATGGTAAAAACAATGACTGCAGATGCTGAAAACCAAATACTGGATTAGTGGTGCTGGAAGAGCACAGCAGTTCAGGCAGCATCAAACGAGCAGCGAAATCGACGTTTCGGGCAAAAGCCCTTCATCAGGAATGACTGAAATATGTCTTTTCAGTGAAAAGGGCATTTACCCTTCAGAATCAAAATTGCGTTGTTCATCATCTTAACTCATTTTATTCTGTGTTGTTGGCTGATCTGTTATTTTGCCGCTTTCCTTGATTACTTTCTTTCATTTAATGTGAGAAAATTGCCCTTTTGTTATCCGCCTCCGTTGCAATTGAGGTTAATTTACAGGAGTGTGCTAAAGTGATTTCCAAGCGCACGCGCGCTAGGTAGGAGTCGAACCTACAATCTTCTGATCCGTAGTCAGACGCGTTATCCATTGCGCCACTAGCCCGCACGCTCAAGAGCCCCGTGTTAGGACGAGTCCCCTCTGCAATTCTTTGGTCTTGATGATGAAATGAGTGGCAATCGTCAATCGACAAGCTGAATATTCAGCAAGATCATCAGTTTCACTGCTTGACCTCGTTCACTTTGAAAGCTGATGAATTTCACCGAAAACTAAGAGCACACCTCACATTCAGATCACGTCTTCGCTAAGTCAGTTTACAAACTTCGAGGTTACAAAAAAAAACGCCAACTGCGGATGCTGGAAATCAGGAGCCAAGTCAGAAATTGCTGGGTAATTGGTCTGACAGCATGTGTGGAATGCAATCACACTTTAACGTTCGGGTCCGGAGATAAAGAGAAACTTCTTTCGCCAGAATGTGGTGAATCTGTGGAATTCATTGCCACAGAAGGCTCTCATTGGAGGAAGCCAGGCCATTGATTATATTTAAAACAGAGACAGAGACGTTATTGAGGAGCAAGGGAATCAAAGGTTAGGGGGAGAAAGCGGGAAAATGGGATTGGAAAACCTATCGGCCGTATTGGCGGAGCAGAATCGATGGGCTGAGTGGTATAATTTCTGCTCCTCTGTCTTATGGACGTTTCCTCAGAACGAGTTTGATTTCTGATTTTATTCCAGGATACAAAACCGATTTGAAGAGAAAATTAGAAAGTTTAGAAATGATGTGAACTTTACTTTTCAAAGCTTTTGATTTCTTTTCAGACTGTGCTGAGGAGTTGAATTGATTCCCAAAACCCACAGAAATTTACATGGCACTGTCAGAGTCAGATTCACCTATTAACCACATCTGGGTTGAAATCATTTTGATCATTCAAGTTTACTTTATTGGTAATAGAAGAAAGAGAACAGTACAACACAGGAATAGGCCCCAACACAGGAATTCCCTGTAATTCCTGATGAACGGCTTTTGCCCGAAACGTCGATTCTCTTGCTCTTCGGATGCTGTTCCTTTCCAGCACCACACTCTCGACAATGAACATTGTTCCCCAGAGTCCAATATAAAGCAGTGACCATTATTACATTATTCTCCAGAATCCAATGTAAAATATTGAGGATCATTTCCCAGACGAGAATTTAAAACAATTTTGCTGTCTAGGATTGTTCAATACGTTCGCAGAAGTTGTATGACTCTGATATTTTACTTGTAAATTCTGCGTCCGATGTACTCTCTCACACTAGCTGCCTGAGGAAGGAGCGGGGCGCTGGACTCTTGCACTTTCAGATAAACCTGTTGGACGACAACCTAGTGTTGTGTGATTTTTGACATTGTCCAATCCAGTCCAATGGCATCGTGGTTTGATGTCGGCGCGAACTGGGTAAAGATTGAAATATGGTAAAAACAATGACTGCAGATGCTGAAAACCAAATACTGGATTAGTGGTGCTGGAAGAGCACAGCAGTTCAGGCAGCATCAAACGAGCAGCGAAATCGACGTTTCGGGCAAAAGCCCTTCATCAGGAATGACTGAAATATGTCTTTTCAGTGAAAAGGGCATTTACCCTTCAGAATCAAAATTGCGTTGCTCATCATCTTAACTCATTTTATTCTGTGTTGTTGGCTGATCTGTTATTTTGCCGCTTTCCTTGATTACTTTCTTTCGTTTAATGTGAGAAAATTGCCCTTTTGTTATCCGCCTCCGTTGTCATTGAGGTTAATTTACAGGAGTGTGCTAAAGTGATTTCCAAGCGCACGCGAGCTAGGTAGGAGTCGAACCTACAATCTTCTGATCCGTAGTCAGACACGTTATCCATTGCGCCACTAGCCCGCACGCTCAAAAGTCACTTGTTAGGACGAGTCCCCTCTGCAATTCTTTGGTCTTGATGATGAAATGAGTGGCAATCGTCAATCGACAAGCTGAATATTCAGCAAGATCATCAGTTTCACTGCTTGACCTCGTTCACTTTGAAAGCTGATGAATTTCACCGAAAACTAAGAGCACACCTCACATTCAGATCACGTCTTCGCTAAGTCAGTTTACAAACTTCGAGGTTACCAAAAAAAACGCCAACTGCGGATGCTGGAAATCAGGAGCCAAGTCAGAAATTGCTGGGTAATTGGTCTGACAGCATGTGTGGAATGAAATCACACTTTAACGTTCGGGTCCGGAGATAAAGAGAAACTTCTTTCGCCAGAATGTGGTGAATCTGTGGAATTCATTGCCACAGAAGGCTCTCATTGGAGGAAGCCAGGCCATTGATTATATTTAAAACAGAGACAGAGACGTTATTGAGGAGCAAGGGAATCAAAGGTTAGGGGGAGAAAGCGGGAAAATGGGAT
Source organism: Chiloscyllium punctatum (assembly GCF_047496795.1). NCBI lineage: Eukaryota > Metazoa > Chordata > Chondrichthyes > Orectolobiformes > Hemiscylliidae > Chiloscyllium > Chiloscyllium punctatum. The sequence continues at coordinate 61,267,658 of NC_092769.1, forward strand.
TGGAAAACCTATCGGCCGTATTGGCGGAGCAGAATCGATGGGCTGAGTGGCATAATTTCTGCTCCTCTGTCTTATGGACGTTTCCTCAGAACCAGTTTGATTTCTGATTTTATTCCAGGATACAAAACCGATTTGAAGAGAAAATTAGAAAGTTTAGAAATGATGTGAACTTTACTTTTCAAAGCTTTTGATTTCTTTTCAGACTGTGCTGAGTAGTTGAATTGATTCCCAAAACCCACAGAAATTTACATGGCACTGTCAGAGTCAGATTCACCTATTAACCACATCTGGGTTGAAATCATTTTGATCATTCAAGTTTACTTTATTGGTAATAGAAGAAAGAGAACAGTACAACACAGGAATAGGCCCCAACACAGGAATTCCCTGTAATTCCTGATGAACGGCTTTTGCCCGAAACGTCGATTCTCTTGCTCTTCGGATGCTGTTCCTTTCCAGCACCACACTCTCGACAATGAACATTGTTCCCCAGAGTCCAATATAAAGCAGTGACCATTATTACATTATTCTCCAGAATCCAATGTAAAATATTGAGGATCATTTCCCAGACGAGAATTTAAAACAATTTTGCTGTCTAGGATTGTTCAATACGTTCGCAGAAGTTGTATGACTCTGATATTTTACTTGTAAATTCTGCGTCCGATGTACTCTCTCACACTAGCTGCCTGAGGAAGGAGCGGGGCGCTGGACTCTTGCACTTTCAGATAAACCTGTTGGACGACAACCTAGTGTTGTGTGATTTTTGACATTGTCCAATCCAGTCCAATGGCATCGTGGTTTGATGTCGGCGCGAACTGGGTAAAGATTGAAATATGGTAAAAACAATGACTGCAGATGCTGAAAACCAAATACTGGATTAGTGGTGCTGGAAGAGCACAGCAGTTCAGGCAGCATCAAACGAGCAGCGAAATCGACGTTTCGGGCAAAAGCCCTTCATCAGGAATGACTGAAATATGTCTTTTCAGTGAAAAGGGCATTTACCCTTCAGAATCAAAATTGCGTTGCTCATCATCTTAACTCATTTTATTCTGTGTTGTTGGCTGATCTGTTATTTTGCCGCTTTCCTTGATTACTTTCTTTCGTTTAATGTGAGAAAATTGCCCTTTTGTTATCCGCCTCCGTTGTCATTGAGGTTAATTTACAGGAGTGTGCTAAAGTGATTTCCAAGCGCACGCGAGCTAGGTAGGAGTCGAACCTACAATCTTCTGATCCGTAGTCAGACACGTTATCCATTGCGCCACTAGCCCGCACGCTCAAAAGTCACTTGTTAGGACGAGTCCCCTCTGCAATTCTTTGGTCTTGATGATGAAATGAGTGGCAATCGTCAATCGACAAGCTGAATATTCAGCAAGATCATCAGTTTCACTGCTTGACCTCGTTCACTTTGAAAGCTGATGAATTTCACCGAAAACTAAGAGCACACCTCACATTCAGATCACGTCTTCGCTAAGTCAGTTTACAAACTTCGAGGTTACAAAAAAAAACGCCAACTGCGGATGCTGGAAATCAGGAGCCAAGTCAGAAATTGCTGGGTAATTGGTCTGACAGCATGTGTGGAATGCAATCACACTTTAACGTTCGGGTCCGGAGATAAAGAGAAACTTCTTTCGCCAGAATGTGGTGAATCTGTGGAATTCATTGCCACAGAAGGCTCTCATTGGAGGAAGCCAGGCCATTGATTATATTTAAAACAGAGACAGAGACGTTATTGAGGAGCAAGGGAATCAAAGGTTAGGGGGAGAAAGCGGGAAAATGGGATTGGAAAACCTATCGGCCGTATTGGCGGAGCAGAATCGATGGGCGGAGTGGTATAATTTCTGCTCCTCTGTCTTATGGACGTTTCCTCAGAACGAGTTTGATTTCTGATTTTATTCCAGGATACAAAACCGATTTGAAGAGAAAATTAGAAAGTTTAGAAATGATGTGAACTTTACTTTTCAAAGCTTTTGATTTCTTTTCAGACTGTGCTGAGGAGTTGAATTGATTCCCAAAACCCACAGAAATTTACATGACACTGTCAGAGTCAGATTCACCTATTAACCACATCTGGGTTGAAATCATTTTGATCATTCAAGTTTATTTTATTGGTAATAGAAGAAAGAGAACAGTACAACACAGGAATAGGCCCCAACACAGGAATTCCCTGTAATTCCTGATGAACGGCTTTTGCCCGAAACGTCGATTCTCTTGCTCTTCGGATGCTGTTCCTTTCCAGCACCACACTCTCGACAATGAACATTGTTCCCCAGAGTCCAATATAAAGCAGTGACCATTATTACATTATTCTCCAGAATCCAATGTAAAATATTGAGGATCATTTCCCAGACGAGAATTTAAAACAATTTTGCTGTCTAGGATTGTTCAATACGTTCGCAGAAGTTGTATGACTCTGATATTTTACTTGTAAATTCTGCGTCCGATGTACTCTCTCACACTAGCTGCCTGAGGAAGGAGCGGGGCGCTGGACTCTTGCACTTTCAGATAAACCTGTTGGACGACAACCTAGTGTTGTGTGATTTTTGACATTGTCCAATCCAGTCCAATGGCATCGTGGTTTGATGTCGGCGGGAACTGGGTAAAGATTGAAATATGGTAAAAACAATGACTGCAGATGCTGAAAACCAAATACTGGATTAGTGGTGCTGGAAGAGCACAGCAGTTCAGGCAGCATCAAACGAGCAGCGAAATCGACGTTTCGGGCAAAAGCCCTTCATCAGGAATGACTGAAATATGTCTTTTCAGTGAAAAGGGCATTTACCCTTCAGAATCAAAATTGCGTTGTTCATCATCTTAACTCATTTTATTCTGTGTTGTTGGCTGATCTGTTATTTTGCCGCTTTCCTTGATTACTTTCTTTCATTTAATGTGAGAAAATTGCCCTTTTGTTATCCGCCTCCGTTGCAATTGAGGTTAATTTACAGGAGTGTGCTAAAGTGATTTCCAAGCGCACGCGAGCTAGGTAGGAGTCGAACCTACAATCTTCTGATCCGTAGTCAGACGCGTTATCCATTGCGCCACTAGCCCGCACGCTCAAGAGCCCCGTGTTAGGATGAGTCCCCTCTGCAATTCTTTGGTCTTGATGATGAAATGAGTGGCAATCGTCAATCGACAAGCTGAATATTCAGCAAGATCATCAGTTTCACTGCTTGACCTCGTTCACTTTGAAAGCTGATGAATTTCACCGAAAACTAAGAGCACACCTCACATTCAGATCACGTCTTCGCTAAGTCAGTTTACAAACTTCGAGGTTACAAAAAAAAACGCCAACTGCGGATGCTGGAAATCAGGAGCCAAGTCAGAAATTGCTGGGTAATTGGTCTGACAGCATGTGTGGAATGCAATCACACTTTAACGTTCGGGTCCGGAGATAAAGAGAAACTTCTTTCGCCAGAATGTGGTGAATCTGTGGAATTCATTGCCACAGAAGGCTCTCATTGGAGGAAGCCAGGCCATTGATTATATTTAAAACAGAGACAGAGACGTTATTGAGGAGCAAGGGAATCAAAGGTTAGGGGGAGAAAGCGGGAAAATGGGATTGGAAAACCTATCGGCCGTATTGGCGGAGCAGAATCGATGGGCTGAGTGGTATAATTTCTGCTCCTCTGTCTTATGGACGTTTCCTCAGAACGAGTTTGATTTCTGATTTTATTCCAGGATACAAAACCGATTTGAAGAGAAAATTAGAAAGTTTAGAAATGATGTGAACTTTACTTTTCAAAGCTTTTGATTTCTTTTCAGACTGTGCTGAGGAGTTGAATTGATTCCCAAAACCCACAGAAATTTACATGGCACTGTCAGAGTCAGATTCACCTATTAACCACATCTGGGTTGAAATCATTTTGATCATTCAAGTTTACTTTATTGGTAATAGAAGAAAGAGAACAGTACAACACAGGAATAGGCCCCAACACAGGAATTCCCTGTAATTCCTGATGAACGGCTTTTGCCCGAAACGTCGATTCTCTTGCTCTTCGGATGCTGTTCCTTTCCAGCACCACACTCTCGACAATGAACATTGTTCCCCAGAGTCCAATATAAAGCAGTGACCATTATTACATTATTCTCCAGAATCCAATGTAAAATATTGAGGATCATTTCCCAGACGAGAATTTAAAACAATTTTGCTGTCTAGGATTGTTCAATACGTTCGCAGAAGTTGTATGACTCTGATATTTTACTTGTAAATTCTGCGTCCGATGTACTCTCTCACACTAGCTGCCTGAGGAAGGAGCGGGGCGCTGGACTCTTGCACTTTCAGATAAACCTGTTGGACGACAACCTAGTGTTGTGTGATTTTTGACATTGTCCAATCCAGTCCAATGGCATCGTGGTTTGATGTCGGCGGGAACTGGGTAAAGATTGAAATATGGTAAAAACAATGACTGCAGATGCTGAAAACCAAATACTGGATTAGTGGTGCTGGAAGAGCACAGCAGTTCAGGCAGCATCAAACGAGCAGCGAAATCGACGTTTCGGGCAAAAGCCCTTCATCAGGAATGACTGAAATATGTCTTTTCAGTGAAAAGGGCATTTACCCTTCAGAATCAAAATTGCGTTGTTCATCATCTTAACTCATTTTATTCTGTGTTGTTGGCTGATCTGTTATTTTGCCGCTTTCCTTGATTACTTTCTTTCATTTAATGTGAGAAAATTGCCCTTTTGTTATCCGCCTCCGTTGCAATTGAGGTTAATTTACAGGAGTGTGCTAAAGTGATTTCCAAGCGCACGCGAGCTAGGTAGGAGTCGAACCTACAATCTTCTGATCCGTAGTCAGACGCGTTATCCATTGCGCCACTAGCCCGCACGCTCAAGAGCCCCGTGTTAGGATGAGTCCCCTCTGCAATTCTTTGGTCTTGATGATGAAATGAGTGGCAATCGTCAATCGACAAGCTGAATATTCAGCAAGATCATCAGTTTCACTGCTTGACCTCGTTCACTTTGAAAGCTGATGAATTTCACCGAAAACTAAGAGCACACCTCACATTCAGATCACGTCTTCGCTAAGTCAGTTTACAAACTTCGAGGTTACAAAAAAAAACGCCAACTGCGGATGCTGGAAATCAGGAGCCAAGTCAGAAATTGCTGGGTAATTGGTCTGACAGCATGTGTGGAATGCAATCACACTTTAACGTTCGGGTCCGGAGATAAAGAGAAACTTCTTTCGCCAGAATGTGGTGAATCTGTGGAATTCATTGCCACAGAAGGCTCTCATTGGAGGAAGCCAGGCCATTGATTATATTTAAAACAGAGACAGAGACGTTATTGAGGAGCAAGGGAATCAAAGGTTAGGGGGAGAAAGCGGGAAAATGGGATTGGAAAACCTATCGGCCGTATTGGCGGAGCAGAATCGATGGGCTGAGTGGTATAATTTCTGCTCCTCTGTCTTATGGACGTTTCCTCAGAACGAGTTTGATTTCTGATTTTATTCCAGGATACAAAACCGATTTGAAGAGAAAATTAGAAAGTTTAGAAATGATGTGAACTTTACTTTTCAAAGCTTTTGATTTCTTTTCAGACTGTGCTGAGGAGTTGAATTGATTCCCAAAACCCACAGAAATTTACATGGCACTGTCAGAGTCAGATTCACCTATTAACCACATCTGGGTTGAAATCATTTTGATCATTCAAGTTTACTTTATTGGTAATAGAAGAAAGAGAACAGTACAACACAGGAATAGGCCCCAACACAGGAATTCCCTGTAATTCCTGATGAACGGCTTTTGCCCGAAACGTCGATTCTCTTGCTCTTCGGATGCTGTTCCTTTCCAGCACCACACTCTCGACAATGAACATTGTTCCCCAGAGTCCAATATAAAGCAGTGACCATTATTACATTATTCTCCAGAATCCAATGTAAAATATTGAGGATCATTTCCCAGACGAGAATTTAAAACAATTTTGCTGTCTAGGATTGTTCAATACGTTCGCAGAAGTTGTATGACTCTGATATTTTACTTGTAAATTCTGCGTCCGATGTACTCTCTCACACTAGCTGCCTGAGGAAGGAGCGGGGCGCTGGACTCTTGCACTTTCAGATAAACCTGTTGGACGACAACCTAGTGTTGTGTGATTTTTGACATTGTCCAATCCAGTCCAATGGCATCGTGGTTTGATGTCGGCGGGAACTGGGTAAAGATTGAAATATGGTAAAAACAATGACTGCAGATGCTGAAAACCAAATACTGGATTAGTGGTGCTGGAAGAGCACAGCAGTTCAGGCAGCATCAAACGAGCAGCGAAATCGACGTTTCGGGCAAAAGCCCTTCATCAGGAATGACTGAAATATGTCTTTTCAGTGAAAAGGGCATTTACCCTTCAGAATCAAAATTGCGTTGTTCATCATCTTAACTCATTTTATTCTGTGTTGTTGGCTGATCTGTTATTTTGCCGCTTTCCTTGATTACTTTCTTTCATTTAATGTGAGAAAATTGCCCTTTTGTTATCCGCCTCCGTTGCAATTGAGGTTAATTTACAGGAGTGTGCTAAAGTGATTTCCAAGCGCACGCGAGCTAGGTAGGAGTCGAACCTACAATCTTCTGATCCGTAGTCAGACGCGTTATCCATTGCGCCACTAGCCCGCACGCTCAAGAGCCCCGTGTTAGGACGAGTCCCCTCTGCAATTCTTTGGTCTTGATGATGAAATGAGTGGCAATCGTCAATCGACAAGCTGAATATTCAGCAAGATCATCAGTTTCACTGCTTGACCTCGTTCACTTTGAAAGCTGATGAATTTCACCGAAAACTAAGAGCACACCTCACATTCAGATCACGTCTTCGCTAAGTCAGTTTACAAACTTCGAGGTTACAAAAAAAAACGCCAACTGCGGATGCTGGAAATCAGGAGCCAAGTCAGAAATTGCTGGGTAATTGGTCTGACAGCATGTGTGGAATGCAATCACACTTTAACGTTCGGGTCCGGAGATAAAGAGAAACTTCTTTCGCCAGAATGTGGTGAATCTGTGGAATTCATTGCCACAGAAGGCTCTCATTGGAGGAAGCCAGGCCATTGATTATATTTAAAACAGAGACAGAGACGTTATTGAGGAGCAAGGGAATCAAAGGTTAGGGGGAGAAAGCGGGAAAATGGGATTGGAAAACCTATCGGCCGTATTGGCGGAGCAGAATCGATGGGCTGAGTGGTATAATTTCTGCTCCTCTGTCTTATGGACGTTTCCTCAGAACGAGTTTGATTTCTGATTTTATTCCAGGATACAAAACCGATTTGAAGAGAAAATTAGAAAGTTTAGAAATGATGTGAACTTTACTTTTCAAAGCTTTTGATTTCTTTTCAGACTGTGCTGAGGAGTTGAATTGATTCCCAAAACCCACAGAAATTTACATGGCACTGTCAGAGTCAGATTCACCTATTAACCACATCTGGGTTGAAATCATTTTGATCATTCAAGTTTACTTTATTGGTAATAGAAGAAAGAGAACAGTACAACACAGGAATAGGCCCCAACACAGGAATTCCCTGTAATTCCTGATGAACGGCTTTTGCCCGAAACGTCGATTCTCTTGCTCTTCGGATGCTGTTCCTTTCCAGCACCACACTCTCGACAATGAACATTGTTCCCCAGAGTCCAATATAAAGCAGTGACCATTATTACATTATTCTCCAGAATCCAATGTAAAATATTGAGGATCATTTCCCAGACGAGAATTTAAAACAATTTTGCTGTCTAGGATTGTTCAATACGTTCGCAGAAGTTGTATGACTCTGATATTTTACTTGTAAATTCTGCGTCCGATGTACTCTCTCACACTAGCTGCCTGAGGAAGGAGCGGGGCGCTGGACTCTTGCACTTTCAGATAAACCTGTTGGACGACAACCTAGTGTTGTGTGATTTTTGACATTGTCCAATCCAGTCCAATGGCATCGTGGTTTGATGTCGGCGCGAACTGGGTAAAGATTGAAATATGGTAAAAACAATGACTGCAGATGCTGAAAACCAAATACTGGATTAGTGGTGCTGGAAGAGCACAGCAGTTCAGGCAGCATCAAACGAGCAGCGAAATCGACGTTTCGGGCAAAAGCCCTTCATCAGGAATGACTGAAATATGTCTTTTCAGTGAAAAGGGCATTTACCCTTCAGAATCAAAATTGCGTTGCTCATCATCTTAACTCATTTTATTCTGTGTTGTTGGCTGATCTGTTATTTTGCCGCTTTCCTTGATTACTTTCTTTCGTTTAATGTGAGAAAATTGCCCTTTTGTTATCCGCCTCCGTTGTCATTGAGGTTAATTTACAGGAGTGTGCTAAAGTGATTTCCAAGCGCACGCGAGCTAGGTAGGAGTCGAACCTACAATCTTCTGATCCGTAGTCAGACACGTTATCCATTGCGCCACTAGCCCGCACGCTCAAAAGTCACTTGTTAGGACGAGTCCCCTCTGCAATTCTTTGGTCTTGATGATGAAATGAGTGGCAATCGTCAATCGACAAGCTGAATATTCAGCAAGATCATCAGTTTCACTGCTTGACCTCGTTCACTTTGAAAGCTGATGAATTTCACCGAAAACTAAGAGCACACCTCACATTCAGATCACGTCTTCGCTAAGTCAGTTTACAAACTTCGAGGTTACCAAAAAAAACGCCAACTGCGGATGCTGGAAATCAGGAGCCAAGTCAGAAATTGCTGGGTAATTGGTCTGACAGCATGTGTGGAATGAAATCACACTTTAACGTTCGGGTCCGGAGATAAAGAGAAACTTCTTTCGCCAGAATGTGGTGAATCTGTGGAATTCATTGCCACAGAAGGCTCTCATTGGAGGAAGCCAGGCCATTGATTATATTTAAAACAGAGACAGAGACGTTATTGAGGAGCAAGGGAATCAAAGGTTAGGGGGAGAAAGCGGGAAAATGGGATTGGAAAACCTATCGGCCGTATTGGCGGAGCAGAATCGATGGGCTGAGTGGCATAATTTCTGCTCCTCTGTCTTATGGACGTTTCCTCAGAACCAGTTTGATTTCTGATTTTATTCCAGGATACAAAACCGATTTGAAGAGAAAATTAGAAAGTTTAGAAATGATGTGAACTTTACTTTTCAAAGCTTTTGATTTCTTTTCAGACTGTGCTGAGTAGTTGAATTGATTCCCAAAACCCACAGAAATTTACATGGCACTGTCAGAGTCAGATTCACCTATTAACCACATCTGGGTTGAAATCATTTTGATCATTCAAGTTTACTTTATTGGTAATAGAAGAAAGAGAACAGTACAACACAGGAATAGGCCCCAACACAGGAATTCCCTGTAATTCCTGATGAACGGCTTTTGCCCGAAACGTCGATTCTCTTGCTCTTCGGATGCTGTTCCTTTCCAGCACCACACTCTCGACAATGAACATTGTTCCCCAGAGTCCAATATAAAGCAGTGACCATTATTACATTATTCTCCAGAATCCAATGTAAAATATTGAGGATCATTTCCCAGACGAGAATTTAAAACAATTTTGCTGTCTAGGATTGTTCAATACGTTCGCAGAAGTTGTATGACTCTGATATTTTACTTGTAAATTCTGCGTCCGATGTACTCTCTCACACTAGCTGCCTGAGGAAGGAGCGGGGCGCTGGACTCTTGCACTTTCAGATAAACCTGTTGGACGACAACCTAGTGTTGTGTGATTTTTGACATTGTCCAATCCAGTCCAATGGCATCGTGGTTTGATGTCGGCGCGAACTGGGTAAAGATTGAAATATGGTAAAAACAATGACTGCAGATGCTGAAAACCAAATACTGGATTAGTGGTGCTGGAAGAGCACAGCAGTTCAGGCAGCATCAAACGAGCAGCGAAATCGACGTTTCGGGCAAAAGCCCTTCATCAGGAATGACTGAAATATGTCTTTTCAGTGAAAAGGGCATTTACCCTTCAGAATCAAAATTGCGTTGCTCATCATCTTAACTCATTTTATTCTGTGTTGTTGGCTGATCTGTTATTTTGCCGCTTTCCTTGATTACTTTCTTTCGTTTAATGTGAGAAAATTGCCCTTTTGTTATCCGCCTCCGTTGTCATTGAGGTTAATTTACAGGAGTGTGCTAAAGTGATTTCCAAGCGCACGCGAGCTAGGTAGGAGTCGAACCTACAATCTTCTGATCCGTAGTCAGACACGTTATCCATTGCGCCACTAGCCCGCACGCTCAAAAGTCACTTGTTAGGACGAGTCCCCTCTGCAATTCTTTGGTCTTGATGATGAAATGAGTGGCAATCGTCAATCGACAAGCTGAATATTCAGCAAGATCATCAGTTTCACTGCTTGACCTCGTTCACTTTGAAAGCTGATGAATTTCACCGAAAACTAAGAGCACACCTCACATTCAGATCACGTCTTCGCTAAGTCAGTTTACAAACTTCGAGGTTACAAAAAAAAACGCCAACTGCGGATGCTGGAAATCAGGAGCCAAGTCAGAAATTGCTGGGTAATTGGTCTGACAGCATGTGTGGAATGCAATCACACTTTAACGTTCGGGTCCGGAGATAAAGAGAAACTTCTTTCGCCAGAATGTGGTGAATCTGTGGAATTCATTGCCACAGAAGGCTCTCATTGGAGGAAGCCAGGCCATTGATTATATTTAAAACAGAGACAGAGACGTTATTGAGGAGCAAGGGAATCAAAGGTTAGGGGGAGAAAGCGGGAAAATGGGATTGGAAAACCTATCGGCCGTATTGGCGGAGCAGAATCGATGGGCTGAGTGGTATAATTTCTGCTCCTCTGTCTTATGGACGTTTCCTCAGAACGAGTTTGATTTCTGATTTTATTCCAGGATACAAAACCGATTTGAAGAGAAAATTAGAAAGTTTAGAAATGATGTGAACTTTACTTTTCAAAGCTTTTGATTTCTTTTCAGACTGTGCTGAGGAGTTGAATTGATTCCCAAAACCCACAGAAATTTACATGGCACTGTCAGAGTCAGATTCACCTATTAACCACATCTGGGTTGAAATCATTTTGATCATTCAAGTTTACTTTATTGGTAATAGAAGAAAGAGAACAGTACAACACAGGAATAGGCCCCAACACAGGAATTCCCTGTAATTCCTGATGAACGGCTTTTGCCCGAAACGTCGATTCTCTTGCTCTTCGGATGCTGTTCCTTTCCAGCACCACACTCTCGACAATGAACATTGTTCCCCAGAGTCCAATATAAAGCAGTGACCATTATTACATTATTCTCCAGAATCCAATGTAAAATATTGAGGATCATTTCCCAGACGAGAATTTAAAACAATTTTGCTGTCTAGGATTGTTCAATACGTTCGCAGAAGTTGTATGACTCTGATATTTTACTTGTAAATTCTGCGTCCGATGTACTCTCTCACACTAGCTGCCTGAGGAAGGAGCGGGGCGCTGGACTCTTGCACTTTCAGATAAACCTGTTGGACGACAACCTAGTGTTGTGTGATTTTTGACATTGTCCAATCCAGTCCAATGGCATCGTGGTTTGATGTCGGCGCGAACTGGGTAAAGATTGAAATATGGTAAAAACAATGACTGCAGATGCTGAAAACCAAATACTGGATTAGTGGTGCTGGAAGAGCACAGCAGTTCAGGCAGCATCAAACGAGCAGCGAAATCGACGTTTCGGGCAAAAGCCCTTCATCAGGAATGACTGAAATATGTCTTTTCAGTGAAAAGGGCATTTACCCTTCAGAATCAAAATTGCGTTGCTCATCATCTTAACTCATTTTATTCTGTGTTGTTGGCTGATCTGTTATTTTGCCGCTTTCCTTGATTACTTTCTTTCGTTTAATGTGAGAAAATTGCCCTTTTGTTATCCGCCTCCGTTGTCATTGAGGTTAATTTACAGGAGTGTGCTAAAGTGATTTCCAAGCGCACGCGAGCTAGGTAGGAGTCGAACCTACAATCTTCTGATCCGTAGTCAGACACGTTATCCATTGCGCCACTAGCCCGCACGCTCAAAAGTCACTTGTTAGGACGAGTCCCCTCTGCAATTCTTTGGTCTTGATGATGAAATGAGTGGCAATCGTCAATCGACAAGCTGAATATTCAGCAAGATCATCAGTTTCACTGCTTGACCTCGTTCACTTTGAAAGCTGATGAATTTCACCGAAAACTAAGAGCACACCTCACATTCAGATCACGTCTTCGCTAAGTCAGTTTACAAACTTCGAGGTTACAAAAAAAAACGCCAACTGCGGATGCTGGAAATCAGGAGCCAAGTCAGAAATTGCTGGGTAATTGGTCTGACAGCATGTGTGGAATGCAATCACACTTTAACGTTCGGGTCCGGAGATAAAGAGAAACTTCTTTCGCCAGAATGTGGTGAATCTGTGGAATTCATTGCCACAGAAGGCTCTCATTGGAGGAAGCCAGGCCATTGATTATATTTAAAACAGAGACAGAGACGTTATTGAGGAGCAAGGGAATCAAAGGTTAGGGGGAGAAAGCGGGAAAATGGGATTGGAAAACCTATCGGCCGTATTGGCGGAGCAGAATCGATGGGCGGAGTGGTATAATTTCTGCTCCTCTGTCTTATGGACGTTTCCTCAGAACGAGTTTGATTTCTGATTTTATTCCAGGATACAAAACCGATTTGAAGAGAAAATTAGAAAGTTTAGAAATGATGTGAACTTTACTTTTCAAAGCTTTTGATTTCTTTTCAGACTGTGCTGAGGAGTTGAATTGATTCCCAAAACCCACAGAAATTTACATGGCACTGTCAGAGTCAGATTCACCTATTAACCACATCTGGGTTGAAATCATTTTGATCATTCAAGTTTACTTTATTGGTAATAGAAGAAAGAGAACAGTACAACACAGGAATAGGCCCCAACACAGGAATTCCCTGTAATTCCTGATGAACGGCTTTTGCCCGAAACGTCGATTCTCTTGCTCTTCGGATGCTGTTCCTTTCCAGCACCACACTCTCGACAATGAACATTGTTCCCCAGAGTCCAATATAAAGCAGTGACCATTATTACATTATTCTCCAGAATCCAATGTAAAATATTGAGGATCATTTCCCAGACGAGAATTTAAAACAATTTTGCTGTCTAGGATTGTTCAATACGTTCGCAGAAGTTGTATGACTCTGATATTTTACTTGTAAATTCTGCGTCCGATGTACTCTCTCACACTAGCTGCCTGAGGAAGGAGCGGGGCGCTGGACTCTTGCACTTTCAGATAAACCTGTTGGACGACAACCTAGTGTTGTGTGATTTTTGACATTGTCCAATCCAGTCCAATGGCATCGTGGTTTGATGTCGGCGCGAACTGGGTAAAGATTGAAATATGGTAAAAACAATGACTGCAGATGCTGAAAACCAAATACTGGATTAGTGGTGCTGGAAGAGCACAGCAGTTCAGGCAGCATCAAACGAGCAGCGAAATCGACGTTTCGGGCAAAAGCCCTTCATCAGGAATGACTGAAATATGTCTTTTCAGTGAAAAGGGCATTTACCCTTCAGAATCAAAATTGCGTTGCTCATCATCTTAACTCATTTTATTCTGTGTTGTTGGCTGATCTGTTATTTTGCCGCTTTCCTTGATTACTTTCTTTCGTTTAATGTGAGAAAATTGCCCTTTTGTTATCCGCCTCCGTTGTCATTGAGGTTAATTTACAGGAGTGTGCTAAAGTGATTTCCAAGCGCACGCGAGCTAGGTAGGAGTCGAACCTACAATCTTCTGATCCGTAGTCAGACACGTTATCCATTGCGCCACTAGCCCGCACGCTCAAAAGTCACTTGTTAGGACGAGTCCCCTCTGCAATTCTTTGGTCTTGATGATGAAATGAGTGGCAATCGTCAATCGACAAGCTGAATATTCAGCAAGATCATCAGTTTCACTGCTTGACCTCGTTCACTTTGAAAGCTGATGAATTTCACCGAAAACTAAGAGCACACCTCACATTCAGATCACGTCTTCGCTAAGTCAGTTTACAAACTTCGAGGTTACAAAAAAAAACGCCAACTGCGGATGCTGGAAATCAGGAGCCAAGTCAGAAATTGCTGGGTAATTGGTCTGACAGCATGTGTGGAATGCAATCACACTTTAACGTTCGGGTCCGGAGATAAAGAGAAACTTCTTTCGCCAGAATGTGGTGAATCTGTGGAATTCATTGCCACAGAAGGCTCTCATTGGAGGAAGCCAGGCCATTGATTATATTTAAAACAGAGACAGAGACGTTATTGAGGAGCAAGGGAATCAAAGGTTAGGGGGAGAAAGCGGGAAAATGGGATTGGAAAACCTATCGGCCGTATTGGCGGAGCAGAATCGATGGGCGGAGTGGTATAATTTCTGCTCCTCTGTCTTATGGACGTTTCCTCAGAACGAGTTTGATTTCTGATTTTATTCCAGGATACAAAACCGATTTGAAGAGAAAATTAGAAAGTTTAGAAATGATGTGAACTTTACTTTTCAAAGCTTTTGATTTCTTTTCAGACTGTGCTGAGGAGTTGAATTGATTCCCAAAACCCACAGAAATTTACATGACACTGTCAGAGTCAGATTCACCTATTAACCACATCTGGGTTGAAATCATTTTGATCATTCAAGTTTATTTTATTGGTAATAGAAGAAAGAGAACAGTACAACACAGGAATAGGCCCCAACACAGGAATTCCCTGTAATTCCTGATGAACGGCTTTTGCCCGAAACGTCGATTCTCTTGCTCTTCGGATGCTGTTCCTTTCCAGCACCACACTCTCGACAATGAACATTGTTCCCCAGAGTCCAATATAAAGCAGTGACCATTATTACATTATTCTCCAGAATCCAATGTAAAATATTGAGGATCATTTCCCAGACGAGAATTTAAAACAATTTTGCTGTCTAGGATTGTTCAATACGTTCGCAGAAGTTGTATGACTCTGATATTTTACTTGTAAATTCTGCGTCCGATGTACTCTCTCACACTAGCTGCCTGAGGAAGGAGCGGGGCGCTGGACTCTTGCACTTTCAGATAAACCTGTTGGACGACAACCTAGTGTTGTGTGATTTTTGACATTGTCCAATCCAGTCCAATGGCATCGTGGTTTGATGTCGGCGGGAACTGGGTAAAGATTGAAATATGGTAAAAACAATGACTGCAGATGCTGAAAACCAAATACTGGATTAGTGGTGCTGGAAGAGCACAGCAGTTCAGGCAGCATCAAACGAGCAGCGAAATCGACGTTTCGGGCAAAAGCCCTTCATCAGGAATGACTGAAATATGTCTTTTCAGTGAAAAGGGCATTTACCCTTCAGAATCAAAATTGCGTTGTTCATCATCTTAACTCATTTTATTCTGTGTTGTTGGCTGATCTGTTATTTTGCCGCTTTCCTTGATTACTTTCTTTCATTTAATGTGAGAAAATTGCCCTTTTGTTATCCGCCTCCGTTGCAATTGAGGTTAATTTACAGGAGTGTGCTAAAGTGATTTCCAAGCGCACGCGAGCTAGGTAGGAGTCGAACCTACAATCTTCTGATCCGTAGTCAGACGCGTTATCCATTGCGCCACTAGCCCGCACGCTCAAGAGCCCCGTGTTAGGACGAGTCCCCTCTGCAATTCTTTGGTCTTGATGATGAAATGAGTGGCAATCGTCAATCGACAAGCTGAATATTCAGCAAGATCATCAGTTTCACTGCTTGACCTCGTTCACTTTGAAAGCTGATGAATTTCACCGAAAACTAAGAGCACACCTCACATTCAGATCACGTCTTCGCTAAGTCAGTTTACAAACTTCGAGGTTACAAAAAAAAACGCCAACTGCGGATGCTGGAAATCAGGAGCCAAGTCAGAAATTGCTGGGTAATTGGTCTGACAGCATGTGTGGAATGCAATCACACTTTAACGTTCGGGTCCGGAGATAAAGAGAAACTTCTTTCGCCAGAATGTGGTGAATCTGTGGAATTCATTGCCACAGAAGGCTCTCATTGGAGGAAGCCAGGCCATTGATTATATTTAAAACAGAGACAGAGACGTTATTGAGGAGCAAGGGAATCAAAGGTTAGGGGGAGAAAGCGGGAAAATGGGATTGGAAAACCTATCGGCCGTATTGGCGGAGCAGAATCGATGGGCTGAGTGGTATAATTTCTGCTCCTCTGTCTTATGGACGTTTCCTCAGAACGAGTTTGATTTCTGATTTTATTCCAGGATACAAAACCGATTTGAAGAGAAAATTAGAAAGTTTAGAAATGATGTGAACTTTACTTTTCAAAGCTTTTGATTTCTTTTCAGACTGTGCTGAGGAGTTGAATTGATTCCCAAAACCCACAGAAATTTACATGGCACTGTCAGAGTCAGATTCACCTATTAACCACATCTGGGTTGAAATCATTTTGATCATTCAAGTTTACTTTATTGGTAATAGAAGAAAGAGAACAGTACAACACAGGAATAGGCCCCAACACAGGAATTCCCTGTAATTCCTGATGAACGGCTTTTGCCCGAAACGTCGATTCTCTTGCTCTTCGGATGCTGTTCCTTTCCAGCACCACACTCTCGACAATGAACATTGTTCCCCAGAGTCCAATATAAAGCAGTGACCATTATTACATTATTCTCCAGAATCCAATGTAAAATATTGAGGATCATTTCCCAGACGAGAATTTAAAACAATTTTGCTGTCTAGGATTGTTCAATACGTTCGCAGAAGTTGTATGACTCTGATATTTTACTTGTAAATTCTGCGTCCGATGTACTCTCTCACACTAGCTGCCTGAGGAAGGAGCGGGGCGCTGGACTCTTGCACTTTCAGATAAACCTGTTGGACGACAACCTAGTGTTGTGTGATTTTTGACATTGTCCAATCCAGTCCAATGGCATCGTGGTTTGATGTCGGCGCGAACTGGGTAAAGATTGAAATATGGTAAAAACAATGACTGCAGATGCTGAAAACCAAATACTGGATTAGTGGTGCTGGAAGAGCACAGCAGTTCAGGCAGCATCAAACGAGCAGCGAAATCGACGTTTCGGGCAAAAGCCCTTCATCAGGAATGACTGAAATATGTCTTTTCAGTGAAAAGGGCATTTACCCTTCAGAATCAAAATTGCGTTGCTCATCATCTTAACTCATTTTATTCTGTGTTGTTGGCTGATCTGTTATTTTGCCGCTTTCCTTGATTACTTTCTTTCGTTTAATGTGAGAAAATTGCCCTTTTGTTATCCGCCTCCGTTGTCATTGAGGTTAATTTACAGGAGTGTGCTAAAGTGATTTCCAAGCGCACGCGAGCTAGGTAGGAGTCGAACCTACAATCTTCTGATCCGTAGTCAGACACGTTATCCATTGCGCCACTAGCCCGCACGCTCAAAAGTCACTTGTTAGGACGAGTCCCCTCTGCAATTCTTTGGTCTTGATGATGAAATGAGTGGCAATCGTCAATCGACAAGCTGAATATTCAGCAAGATCATCAGTTTCACTGCTTGACCTCGTTCACTTTGAAAGCTGATGAATTTCACCGAAAACTAAGAGCACACCTCACATTCAGATCACGTCTTCGCTAAGTCAGTTTACAAACTTCGAGGTTACCAAAAAAAACGCCAACTGCGGATGCTGGAAATCAGGAGCCAAGTCAGAAATTGCTGGGTAATTGGTCTGACAGCATGTGTGGAATGAAATCACACTTTAACGTTCGGGTCCGGAGATAAAGAGAAACTTCTTTCGCCAGAATGTGGTGAATCTGTGGAATTCATTGCCACAGAAGGCTCTCATTGGAGGAAGCCAGGCCATTGATTATATTTAAAACAGAGACAGAGACGTTATTGAGGAGCAAGGGAATCAAAGGTTAGGGGGAGAAAGCGGGAAAATGGGATTGGAAAACCTATCGGCCGTATTGGCGGAGCAGAATCGATGGGCTGAGTGGCATAATTTCTGCTCCTCTGTCTTATGGACGTTTCCTCAGAACCAGTTTGATTTCTGATTTTATTCCAGGATACAAAACCGATTTGAAGAGAAAATTAGAAAGTTTAGAAATGATGTGAACTTTACTTTTCAAAGCTTTTGATTTCTTTTCAGACTGTGCTGAGTAGTTGAATTGATTCCCAAAACCCACAGAAATTTACATGGCACTGTCAGAGTCAGATTCACCTATTAACCACATCTGGGTTGAAATCATTTTGATCATTCAAGTTTACTTTATTGGTAATAGAAGAAAGAGAACAGTACAACACAGGAATAGGCCCCAACACAGGAATTCCCTGTAATTCCTGATGAACGGCTTTTGCCCGAAACGTCGATTCTCTTGCTCTTCGGATGCTGTTCCTTTCCAGCACCACACTCTCGACAATGAACATTGTTCCCCAGAGTCCAATATAAAGCAGTGACCATTATTACATTATTCTCCAGAATCCAATGTAAAATATTGAGGATCATTTCCCAGACGAGAATTTAAAACAATTTTGCTGTCTAGGATTGTTCAATACGTTCGCAGAAGTTGTATGACTCTGATATTTTACTTGTAAATTCTGCGTCCGATGTACTCTCTCACACTAGCTGCCTGAGGAAGGAGCGGGGCGCTGGACTCTTGCACTTTCAGATAAACCTGTTGGACGACAACCTAGTGTTGTGTGATTTTTGACATTGTCCAATCCAGTCCAATGGCATCGTGGTTTGATGTCGGCGCGAACTGGGTAAAGATTGAAATATGGTAAAAACAATGACTGCAGATGCTGAAAACCAAATACTGGATTAGTGGTGCTGGAAGAGCACAGCAGTTCAGGCAGCATCAAACGAGCAGCGAAATCGACGTTTCGGGCAAAAGCCCTTCATCAGGAATGACTGAAATATGTCTTTTCAGTGAAAAGGGCATTTACCCTTCAGAATCAAAATTGCGTTGCTCATCATCTTAACTCATTTTATTCTGTGTTGTTGGCTGATCTGTTATTTTGCCGCTTTCCTTGATTACTTTCTTTCGTTTAATGTGAGAAAATTGCCCTTTTGTTATCCGCCTCCGTTGTCATTGAGGTTAATTTACAGGAGTGTGCTAAAGTGATTTCCAAGCGCACGCGAGCTAGGTAGGAGTCGAACCTACAATCTTCTGATCCGTAGTCAGACACGTTATCCATTGCGCCACTAGCCCGCACGCTCAAAAGTCACTTGTTAGGACGAGTCCCCTCTGCAATTCTTTGGTCTTGATGATGAAATGAGTGGCAATCGTCAATCGACAAGCTGAATATTCAGCAAGATCATCAGTTTCACTGCTTGACCTCGTTCACTTTGAAAGCTGATGAATTTCACCGAAAACTAAGAGCACACCTCACATTCAGATCACGTCTTCGCTAAGTCAGTTTACAAACTTCGAGGTTACAAAAAAAAACGCCAACTGCGGATGCTGGAAATCAGGAGCCAAGTCAGAAATTGCTGGGTAATTGGTCTGACAGCATGTGTGGAATGCAATCACACTTTAACGTTCGGGTCCGGAGATAAAGAGAAACTTCTTTCGCCAGAATGTGGTGAATCTGTGGAATTCATTGCCACAGAAGGCTCTCATTGGAGGAAGCCAGGCCATTGATTATATTTAAAACAGAGACAGAGACGTTATTGAGGAGCAAGGGAATCAAAGGTTAGGGGGAGAAAGCGGGAAAATGGGATTGGAAAACCTATCGGCCGTATTGGCGGAGCAGAATCGATGGGCGGAGTGGTATAATTTCTGCTCCTCTGTCTTATGGACGTTTCCTCAGAACGAGTTTGATTTCTGATTTTATTCCAGGATACAAAACCGATTTGAAGAGAAAATTAGAAAGTTTAGAAATGATGTGAACTTTAATTTTCAAAGCTTTTGATTTCTTTTCAGACTGTGCTGAGGAGTTGAATTGATTCCCAAAACCCACAGAAATTTACATGACACTGTCAGAGTCAGATTCACCTATTAACCACATCTGGGTTGAAATCATTTTGATCATTCAAGTTTATTTTATTGGTAATAGAAGAAAGAGAACAGTACAACACAGGAATAGGCCCCAACACAGGAATTCCCTGTAATTCCTGATGAACGGCTTTTGCCCGAAACGTCGATTCTCTTGCTCTTCGGATGCTGTTCCTTTCCAGCACCACACTCTCGACAATGAACATTGTTCCCCAGAGTCCAATATAAAGCAGTGACCATTATTACATTATTCTCCAGAATCCAATGTAAAATATTGAGGATCATTTCCCAGACGAGAATTTAAAACAATTTTGCTGTCTAGGATTGTTCAATACGTTCGCAGAAGTTGTATGACTCTGATATTTTACTTGTAAATTCTGCGTCCGATGTACTCTCTCACACTAGCTGCCTGAGGAAGGAGCGGGGCGCTGGACTCTTGCACTTTCAGATAAACCTGTTGGACGACAACCTAGTGTTGTGTGATTTTTGACATTGTCCAATCCAGTCCAATGGCATCGTGGTTTGATGTCGGCGGGAACTGGGTAAAGATTGAAATATGGTAAAAACAATGACTGCAGATGCTGAAAACCAAATACTGGATTAGTGGTGCTGGAAGAGCACAGCAGTTCAGGCAGCATCAAACGAGCAGCGAAATCGACGTTTCGGGCAAAAGCCCTTCATCAGGAATGACTGAAATATGTCTTTTCAGTGAAAAGGGCATTTACCCTTCAGAATCAAAATTGCGTTGTTCATCATCTTAACTCATTTTATTCTGTGTTGTTGGCTGATCTGTTATTTTGCCGCTTTCCTTGATTACTTTCTTTCATTTAATGTGAGAAAATTGCCCTTTTGTTATCCGCCTCCGTTGCAATTGAGGTTAATTTACAGGAGTGTGCTAAAGTGATTTCCAAGCGCACGCGAGCTAGGTAGGAGTCGAACCTACAATCTTCTGATCCGTAGTCAGACGCGTTATCCATTGCGCCACTAGCCCGCACGCTCAAGAGCCCCGTGTTAGGACGAGTCCCCTCTGCAATTCTTTGGTCTTGATGATGAAATGAGTGGCAATCGTCAATCGACAAGCTGAATATTCAGCAAGATCATCAGTTTCACTGCTTGACCTCGTTCACTTTGAAAGCTGATGAATTTCACCGAAAACTAAGAGCACACCTCACATTCAGATCACGTCTTCGCTAAGTCAGTTTACAAACTTCGAGGTTACAAAAAAAAACGCCAACTGCGGATGCTGGAAATCAGGAGCCAAGTCAGAAATTGCTGGGTAATTGGTCTGACAGCATGTGTGGAATGAAATCACACTTTAACGTTCGGGTCCGGAGATAAAGAGAAACTTCTTTCGCCAGAATGTGGTGAATCTGTGGAATTCATTGCCACAGAAGGCTCTCATTGGAGGAAGCCAGGCCATTGATTATATTTAAAACAGAGACAGAGACGTTATTGAGGAGCAAGGGAATCAAAGGTTAGGGGGAGAAAGCGGGAAAATGGGATTGGAAAACCTATCGGCCGTATTGGCGGAGCAGAATCGATGGGCTGAGTGGTATAATTTCTGCTCCTCTGTCTTATGGACGTTTCCTCAGAACGAGTTTGATTTCTGATTTTATTCCAGGATACAAAACCGATTTGAAGAGAAAATTAGAAAGTTTAGAAATGATGTGAACTTTACTTTTCAAAGCTTTTGATTTCTTTTCAGACTGTGCTGAGGAGTTGAATTGATTCCCAAAACCCACAGAAATTTACATGGCACTGTCAGAGTCAGATTCACCTATTAACCACATCTGGGTTGAAATCATTTTGATCATTCAAGTTTACTTTATTGGTAATAGAAGAAAGAGAACAGTACAACACAGGAATAGGCCCCAACACAGGAATTCCCTGTAATTCCTGATGAACGGCTTTTGCCCGAAACGTCGATTCTCTTGCTCTTCGGATGCTGTTCCTTTCCAGCACCACACTCTCGACAATGAACATTGTTCCCCAGAGTCCAATATAAAGCAGTGACCATTATTACATTATTCTCCAGAATCCAATGTAAAATATTGAGGATCATTTCCCAGACGAGAATTTAAAACAATTTTGCTGTCTAGGATTGTTCAATACGTTCGCAGAAGTTGTATGACTCTGATATTTTACTTGTAAATTCTGCGTCCGATGTACTCTCTCACACTAGCTGCCTGAGGAAGGAGCGGGGCGCTGGACTCTTGCACTTTCAGATAAACCTGTTGGACGACAACCTAGTGTTGTGTGATTTTTGACATTGTCCAATCCAGTCCAATGGCATCGTGGTTTGATGTCGGCGCGAACTGGGTAAAGATTGAAATATGGTAAAAACAATGACTGCAGATGCTGAAAACCAAATACTGGATTAGTGGTGCTGGAAGAGCACAGCAGTTCAGGCAGCATCAAACGAGCAGCGAAATCGACGTTTCGGGCAAAAGCCCTTCATCAGGAATGACTGAAATATGTCTTTTCAGTGAAAAGGGCATTTACCCTTCAGAATCAAAATTGCGTTGCTCATCATCTTAACTCATTTTATTCTGTGTTGTTGGCTGATCTGTTATTTTGCCGCTTTCCTTGATTACTTTCTTTCGTTTAATGTGAGAAAATTGCCCTTTTGTTATCCGCCTCCGTTGTCATTGAGGTTAATTTACAGGAGTGTGCTAAAGTGATTTCCAAGCGCACGCGAGCTAGGTAGGAGTCGAACCTACAATCTTCTGATCCGTAGTCAGACACGTTATCCATTGCGCCACTAGCCCGCACGCTCAAAAGTCACTTGTTAGGACGAGTCCCCTCTGCAATTCTTTGGTCTTGATGATGAAATGAGTGGCAATCGTCAATCGACAAGCTGAATATTCAGCAAGATCATCAGTTTCACTGCTTGACCTCGTTCACTTTGAAAGCTGATGAATTTCACCGAAAACTAAGAGCACACCTCACATTCAGATCACGTCTTCGCTAAGTCAGTTTACAAACTTCGAGGTTACCAAAAAAAACGCCAACTGCGGATGCTGGAAATCAGGAGCCAAGTCAGAAATTGCTGGGTAATTGGTCTGACAGCATGTGTGGAATGAAATCACACTTTAACGTTCGGGTCCGGAGATAAAGAGAAACTTCTTTCGCCAGAATGTGGTGAATCTGTGGAATTCATTGCCACAGAAGGCTCTCATTGGAGGAAGCCAGGCCATTGATTATATTTAAAACAGAGACAGAGACGTTATTGAGGAGCAAGGGAATCAAAGGTTAGGGGGAGAAAGCGGGAAAATGGGATTGGAAAACCTATCGGCCGTATTGGCGGAGCAGAATCGATGGGCTGAGTGGCATAATTTCTGCTCCTCTGTCTTATGGACGTTTCCTCAGAACCAGTTTGATTTCTGATTTTATTCCAGGATACAAAACCGATTTGAAGAGAAAATTAGAAAGTTTAGAAATGATGTGAACTTTACTTTTCAAAGCTTTTGATTTCTTTTCAGACTGTGCTGAGTAGTTGAATTGATTCCCAAAACCCACAGAAATTTACATGGCACTGTCAGAGTCAGATTCACCTATTAACCACATCTGGGTTGAAATCATTTTGATCATTCAAGTTTACTTTATTGGTAATAGAAGAAAGAGAACAGTACAACACAGGAATAGGCCCCAACACAGGAATTCCCTGTAATTCCTGATGAACGGCTTTTGCCCGAAACGTCGATTCTCTTGCTCTTCGGATGCTGTTCCTTTCCAGCACCACACTCTCGACAATGAACATTGTTCCCCAGAGTCCAATATAAAGCAGTGACCATTATTACATTATTCTCCAGAATCCAATGTAAAATATTGAGGATCATTTCCCAGACGAGAATTTAAAACAATTTTGCTGTCTAGGATTGTTCAATACGTTCGCAGAAGTTGTATGACTCTGATATTTTACTTGTAAATTCTGCGTCCGATGTACTCTCTCACACTAGCTGCCTGAGGAAGGAGCGGGGCGCTGGACTCTTGCACTTTCAGATAAACCTGTTGGACGACAACCTAGTGTTGTGTGATTTTTGACATTGTCCAATCCAGTCCAATGGCATCGTGGTTTGATGTCGGCGCGAACTGGGTAAAGATTGAAATATGGTAAAAACAATGACTGCAGATGCTGAAAACCAAATACTGGATTAGTGGTGCTGGAAGAGCACAGCAGTTCAGGCAGCATCAAACGAGCAGCGAAATCGACGTTTCGGGCAAAAGCCCTTCATCAGGAATGACTGAAATATGTCTTTTCAGTGAAAAGGGCATTTACCCTTCAGAATCAAAATTGCGTTGCTCATCATCTTAACTCATTTTATTCTGTGTTGTTGGCTGATCTGTTATTTTGCCGCTTTCCTTGATTACTTTCTTTCGTTTAATGTGAGAAAATTGCCCTTTTGTTATCCGCCTCCGTTGTCATTGAGGTTAATTTACAGGAGTGTGCTAAAGTGATTTCCAAGCGCACGCGAGCTAGGTAGGAGTCGAACCTACAATCTTCTGATCCGTAGTCAGACACGTTATCCATTGCGCCACTAGCCCGCACGCTCAAAAGTCACTTGTTAGGACGAGTCCCCTCTGCAATTCTTTGGTCTTGATGATGAAATGAGTGGCAATCGTCAATCGACAAGCTGAATATTCAGCAAGATCATCAGTTTCACTGCTTGACCTCGTTCACTTTGAAAGCTGATGAATTTCACCGAAAACTAAGAGCACACCTCACATTCAGATCACGTCTTCGCTAAGTCAGTTTACAAACTTCGAGGTTACAAAAAAAAACGCCAACTGCGGATGCTGGAAATCAGGAGCCAAGTCAGAAATTGCTGGGTAATTGGTCTGACAGCATGTGTGGAATGCAATCACACTTTAACGTTCGGGTCCGGAGATAAAGAGAAACTTCTTTCGCCAGAATGTGGTGAATCTGTGGAATTCATTGCCACAGAAGGCTCTCATTGGAGGAAGCCAGGCCATTGATTATATTTAAAACAGAGACAGAGACGTTATTGAGGAGCAAGGGAATCAAAGGTTAGGGGGAGAAAGCGGGAAAATGGGATTGGAAAACCTATCGGCCGTATTGGCGGAGCAGAATCGATGGGCGGAGTGGTATAATTTCTGCTCCTCTGTCTTATGGACGTTTCCTCAGAACGAGTTTGATTTCTGATTTTATTCCAGGATACAAAACCGATTTGAAGAGAAAATTAGAAAGTTTAGAAATGATGTGAACTTTACTTTTCAAAGCTTTTGATTTCTTTTCAGACTGTGCTGAGGAGTTGAATTGATTCCCAAAACCCACAGAAATTTACATGACACTGTCAGAGTCAGATTCACCTATTAACCACATCTGGGTTGAAATCATTTTGATCATTCAAGTTTATTTTATTGGTAATAGAAGAAAGAGAACAGTACAACACAGGAATAGGCCCCAACACAGGAATTCCCTGTAATTCCTGATGAACGGCTTTTGCCCGAAACGTCGATTCTCTTGCTCTTCGGATGCTGTTCCTTTCCAGCACCACACTCTCGACAATGAACATTGTTCCCCAGAGTCCAATATAAAGCAGTGACCATTATTACATTATTCTCCAGAATCCAATGTAAAATATTGAGGATCATTTCCCAGACGAGAATTTAAAACAATTTTGCTGTCTAGGATTGTTCAATACGTTCGCAGAAGTTGTATGACTCTGATATTTTACTTGTAAATTCTGCGTCCGATGTACTCTCTCACACTAGCTGCCTGAGGAAGGAGCGGGGCGCTGGACTCTTGCACTTTCAGATAAACCTGTTGGACGACAACCTAGTGTTGTGTGATTTTTGACATTGTCCAATCCAGTCCAATGGCATCGTGGTTTGATGTCGGCGGGAACTGGGTAAAGATTGAAATATGGTAAAAACAATGACTGCAGATGCTGAAAACCAAATACTGGATTAGTGGTGCTGGAAGAGCACAGCAGTTCAGGCAGCATCAAACGAGCAGCGAAATCGACGTTTCGGGCAAAAGCCCTTCATCAGGAATGACTGAAATATGTCTTTTCAGTGAAAAGGGCATTTACCCTTCAGAATCAAAATTGCGTTGTTCATCATCTTAACTCATTTTATTCTGTGTTGTTGGCTGATCTGTTATTTTGCCGCTTTCCTTGATTACTTTCTTTCATTTAATGTGAGAAAATTGCCCTTTTGTTATCCGCCTCCGTTGCAATTGAGGTTAATTTACAGGAGTGTGCTAAAGTGATTTCCAAGCGCACGCGAGCTAGGTAGGAGTCGAACCTACAATCTTCTGATCCGTAGTCAGACGCGTTATCCATTGCGCCACTAGCCCGCACGCTCAAGAGCCCCGTGTTAGGACGAGTCCCCTCTGCAATTCTTTGGTCTTGATGATGAAATGAGTGGCAATCGTCAATCGACAAGCTGAATATTCAGCAAGATCATCAGTTTCACTGCTTGACCTCGTTCACTTTGAAAGCTGATGAATTTCACCGAAAACTAAGAGCACACCTCACATTCAGATCACGTCTTCGCTAAGTCAGTTTACAAACTTCGAGGTTACAAAAAAAAACGCCAACTGCGGATGCTGGAAATCAGGAGCCAAGTCAGAAATTGCTGGGTAATTGGTCTGACAGCATGTGTGGAATGCAATCACACTTTAACGTTCGGGTCCGGAGATAAAGAGAAACTTCTTTCGCCAGAATGTGGTGAATCTGTGGAATTCATTGCCACAGAAGGCTCTCATTGGAGGAAGCCAGGCCATTGATTATATTTAAAACAGAGACAGAGACGTTATTGAGGAGCAAGGGAATCAAAGGTTAGGGGGAGAAAGCGGGAAAATGGGATTGGAAAACCTATCGGCCGTATTGGCGGAGCAGAATCGATGGGCTGAGTGGTATAATTTCTGCTCCTCTGTCTTATGGACGTTTCCTCAGAACGAGTTTGATTTCTGATTTTATTCCAGGATACAAAACCGATTTGAAGAGAAAATTAGAAAGTTTAGAAATGATGTGAACTTTACTTTTCAAAGCTTTTGATTTCTTTTCAGACTGTGCTGAGGAGTTGAATTGATTCCCAAAACCCACAGAAATTTACATGGCACTGTCAGAGTCAGATTCACCTATTAACCACATCTGGGTTGAAATCATTTTGATCATTCAAGTTTACTTTATTGGTAATAGAAGAAAGAGAACAGTACAACACAGGAATAGGCCCCAACACAGGAATTCCCTGTAATTCCTGATGAACGGCT
Source organism: Chiloscyllium punctatum (assembly GCF_047496795.1). Classification (NCBI taxonomy): domain Eukaryota; kingdom Metazoa; phylum Chordata; class Chondrichthyes; order Orectolobiformes; family Hemiscylliidae; genus Chiloscyllium; species Chiloscyllium punctatum. The sequence goes on from NC_092769.1 coordinate 61,294,719, forward strand.
TTTGCCCGAAACGTCGATTCTCTTGCTCTTCGGATGCTGTTCCTTTCCAGCACCACACTCTCGACAATGAACATTGTTCCCCAGAGTCCAATATAAAGCAGTGACCATTATTACATTATTCTCCAGAATCCAATGTAAAATATTGAGGATCATTTCCCAGACGAGAATTTAAAACAATTTTGCTGTCTAGGATTGTTCAATACGTTCGCAGAAGTTGTATGACTCTGATATTTTACTTGTAAATTCTGCGTCCGATGTACTCTCTCACACTAGCTGCCTGAGGAAGGAGCGGGGCGCTGGACTCTTGCACTTTCAGATAAACCTGTTGGACGACAACCTAGTGTTGTGTGATTTTTGACATTGTCCAATCCAGTCCAATGGCATCGTGGTTTGATGTCGGCGCGAACTGGGTAAAGATTGAAATATGGTAAAAACAATGACTGCAGATGCTGAAAACCAAATACTGGATTAGTGGTGCTGGAAGAGCACAGCAGTTCAGGCAGCATCAAACGAGCAGCGAAATCGACGTTTCGGGCAAAAGCCCTTCATCAGGAATGACTGAAATATGTCTTTTCAGTGAAAAGGGCATTTACCCTTCAGAATCAAAATTGCGTTGCTCATCATCTTAACTCATTTTATTCTGTGTTGTTGGCTGATCTGTTATTTTGCCGCTTTCCTTGATTACTTTCTTTCGTTTAATGTGAGAAAATTGCCCTTTTGTTATCCGCCTCCGTTGTCATTGAGGTTAATTTACAGGAGTGTGCTAAAGTGATTTCCAAGCGCACGCGAGCTAGGTAGGAGTCGAACCTACAATCTTCTGATCCGTAGTCAGACACGTTATCCATTGCGCCACTAGCCCGCACGCTCAAAAGTCACTTGTTAGGACGAGTCCCCTCTGCAATTCTTTGGTCTTGATGATGAAATGAGTGGCAATCGTCAATCGACAAGCTGAATATTCAGCAAGATCATCAGTTTCACTGCTTGACCTCGTTCACTTTGAAAGCTGATGAATTTCACCGAAAACTAAGAGCACACCTCACATTCAGATCACGTCTTCGCTAAGTCAGTTTACAAACTTCGAGGTTACCAAAAAAAACGCCAACTGCGGATGCTGGAAATCAGGAGCCAAGTCAGAAATTGCTGGGTAATTGGTCTGACAGCATGTGTGGAATGAAATCACACTTTAACGTTCGGGTCCGGAGATAAAGAGAAACTTCTTTCGCCAGAATGTGGTGAATCTGTGGAATTCATTGCCACAGAAGGCTCTCATTGGAGGAAGCCAGGCCATTGATTATATTTAAAACAGAGACAGAGACGTTATTGAGGAGCAAGGGAATCAAAGGTTAGGGGGAGAAAGCGGGAAAATGGGATTGGAAAACCTATCGGCCGTATTGGCGGAGCAGAATCGATGGGCTGAGTGGCATAATTTCTGCTCCTCTGTCTTATGGACGTTTCCTCAGAACCAGTTTGATTTCTGATTTTATTCCAGGATACAAAACCGATTTGAAGAGAAAATTAGAAAGTTTAGAAATGATGTGAACTTTACTTTTCAAAGCTTTTGATTTCTTTTCAGACTGTGCTGAGTAGTTGAATTGATTCCCAAAACCCACAGAAATTTACATGGCACTGTCAGAGTCAGATTCACCTATTAACCACATCTGGGTTGAAATCATTTTGATCATTCAAGTTTACTTTATTGGTAATAGAAGAAAGAGAACAGTACAACACAGGAATAGGCCCCAACACAGGAATTCCCTGTAATTCCTGATGAACGGCTTTTGCCCGAAACGTCGATTCTCTTGCTCTTCGGATGCTGTTCCTTTCCAGCACCACACTCTCGACAATGAACATTGTTCCCCAGAGTCCAATATAAAGCAGTGACCATTATTACATTATTCTCCAGAATCCAATGTAAAATATTGAGGATCATTTCCCAGACGAGAATTTAAAACAATTTTGCTGTCTAGGATTGTTCAATACGTTCGCAGAAGTTGTATGACTCTGATATTTTACTTGTAAATTCTGCGTCCGATGTACTCTCTCACACTAGCTGCCTGAGGAAGGAGCGGGGCGCTGGACTCTTGCACTTTCAGATAAACCTGTTGGACGACAACCTAGTGTTGTGTGATTTTTGACATTGTCCAATCCAGTCCAATGGCATCGTGGTTTGATGTCGGCGCGAACTGGGTAAAGATTGAAATATGGTAAAAACAATGACTGCAGATGCTGAAAACCAAATACTGGATTAGTGGTGCTGGAAGAGCACAGCAGTTCAGGCAGCATCAAACGAGCAGCGAAATCGACGTTTCGGGCAAAAGCCCTTCATCAGGAATGACTGAAATATGTCTTTTCAGTGAAAAGGGCATTTACCCTTCAGAATCAAAATTGCGTTGCTCATCATCTTAACTCATTTTATTCTGTGTTGTTGGCTGATCTGTTATTTTGCCGCTTTCCTTGATTACTTTCTTTCGTTTAATGTGAGAAAATTGCCCTTTTGTTATCCGCCTCCGTTGTCATTGAGGTTAATTTACAGGAGTGTGCTAAAGTGATTTCCAAGCGCACGCGAGCTAGGTAGGAGTCGAACCTACAATCTTCTGATCCGTAGTCAGACACGTTATCCATTGCGCCACTAGCCCGCACGCTCAAAAGTCACTTGTTAGGACGAGTCCCCTCTGCAATTCTTTGGTCTTGATGATGAAATGAGTGGCAATCGTCAATCGACAAGCTGAATATTCAGCAAGATCATCAGTTTCACTGCTTGACCTCGTTCACTTTGAAAGCTGATGAATTTCACCGAAAACTAAGAGCACACCTCACATTCAGATCACGTCTTCGCTAAGTCAGTTTACAAACTTCGAGGTTACCAAAAAAAACGCCAACTGCGGATGCTGGAAATCAGGAGCCAAGTCAGAAATTGCTGGGTAATTGGTCTGACAGCATGTGTGGAATGAAATCACACTTTAACGTTCGGGTCCGGAGATAAAGAGAAACTTCTTTCGCCAGAATGTGGTGAATCTGTGGAATTCATTGCCACAGAAGGCTCTCATTGGAGGAAGCCAGGCCATTGATTATATTTAAAACAGAGACAGAGACGTTATTGAGGAGCAAGGGAATCAAAGGTTAGGGGGAGAAAGCGGGAAAATGGGATTGGAAAACCTATCGGCCGTATTGGCGGAGCAGAATCGATGGGCTGAGTGGCATAATTTCTGCTCCTCTGTCTTATGGACGTTTCCTCAGAACCAGTTTGATTTCTGATTTTATTCCAGGATACAAAACCGATTTGAAGAGAAAATTAGAAAGTTTAGAAATGATGTGAACTTTACTTTTCAAAGCTTTTGATTTCTTTTCAGACTGTGCTGAGTAGTTGAATTGATTCCCAAAACCCACAGAAATTTACATGGCACTGTCAGAGTCAGATTCACCTATTAACCACATCTGGGTTGAAATCATTTTGATCATTCAAGTTTACTTTATTGGTAATAGAAGAAAGAGAACAGTACAACACAGGAATAGGCCCCAACACAGGAATTCCCTGTAATTCCTGATGAACGGCTTTTGCCCGAAACGTCGATTCTCTTGCTCTTCGGATGCTGTTCCTTTCCAGCACCACACTCTCGACAATGAACATTGTTCCCCAGAGTCCAATATAAAGCAGTGACCATTATTACATTATTCTCCAGAATCCAATGTAAAATATTGAGGATCATTTCCCAGACGAGAATTTAAAACAATTTTGCTGTCTAGGATTGTTCAATACGTTCGCAGAAGTTGTATGACTCTGATATTTTACTTGTAAATTCTGCGTCCGATGTACTCTCTCACACTAGCTGCCTGAGGAAGAAGCGGGGCACTGGACTCTTGCACCTTCAGATAAACCTGTTGGACGACAACCTAGTGTTGTGTGATTTTTGACATTGTCCAATCCAGTCCAATGGCATCGTGGTTTGATGTCGGCGCGAACTGGGTAAAGATTGAAATATGGTAAAAACAATGACTGCAGATGCTGAAAACCAAATACTGGATTAGTGGTGCTGGAAGAGCACAGCAGTTCAGGCAGCATCAAACGAGCAGCGAAATCGACGTTTCGGGCAAAAGCCCTTCATCAGGAATGACTGAAATATGTCTTTTCAGTGAAAAGGGCATTTACCCTTCAGAATCAAAATTGCGTTGCTCATCATCTTAACTCATTTTATGCTGTGTTGTTGGCTGATCTGTTATTTTGCCGCTTTCCTTGATTACTTTCTTTCGTTTAATGTGAGAAAATTGCCCTTTTGTTATCCGCCTCCGTTGTCATTGAGGTTAATTTACAGGAGTGTGCTAAAGCAATTTCCAAGCGCACGCGAGCTAGGTAGGAGTCGAACCTACAATCTTCTGATCCGTAGTCAGACACGTTATCCATTGCGCCACTAGCCCGCACGCTCAAAAGTCACTTGTTAGGACGAGTCCCCTCTGCAATTCTTTGGTCTTGATGATGAAATGAGTGGCAATCGTCAATCGACAAGCTGAATATTCAGCAAGATCATCAGTTTCACTGCTTGACCTCGTTCACTTTGAAAGCTGATGAATTTCACCGAAAACTAAGAGCACACCTCACATTCAGATCACGTCTTCGCTAAGTCAGTTTACAAACTTCGAGGTTACCAAAAAAAACGCCAACTGCGGATGCTGGAAATCAGGAGCCAAGTCAGAAATTGCTGGGTAATTGGTCTGACAGCATGTGTGGAATGAAATCACACTTTAACGTTCGGGTCCGGAGATAAAGAGAAACTTCTTTCGCCAGAATGTGGTGAATCTGTGGAATTCATTGCCACAGAAGGCTCTCATTGGAGGAAGCCAGGCCATTGATTATATTTAAAACAGAGACAGAGACGTTATTGAGGAGCAAGGGAATCAAAGGTTAGGGGGAGAAAGCGGGAAAATGGGATTGGAAAACCTATCGGCCGTATTGGCGGAGCAGAATCGATGGGCTGAGTGGCATAATTTCTGCTCCTCTGTTTTATGGACGTTTCCTCAGAACGAGTTTGATTTCTGATTTTATTCCAGGATACAAAACCGATTTGAAGAGAAAATTAGAAAGTTTAGAAATGATGTGAACTTTACTTTTCAAAGCTTTTGATTTCTTTTCAGACTGTGCTGAGTAGTTGAATTGATTCCCAAAACCCACAGAAATTTACATGGCACTGTCAGAGTCAGATTCACCTATTAACCACATCTGGGTTGAAATCATTTTGATCATTCAAGTTTACTTTATTGGTAATAGAAGAAAGAGAACAGTACAACACAGGAATAGGCCCCAACACAGGAATTCCCTGTAATTCCTGATGAACGGCTTTTGCCCGAAACGTCGATTCTCTTGCTCTTCGGATGCTGTTCCTTTCCAGCACCACACTCTCGACAATGAACATTGTTCCCCAGAGTCCAATATAAAGCAGTGACCATTATTACATTATTCTCCAGAATCCAATGTAAAATATTGAGGATCATTTCCCAGACGAGAATTTAAAACAATTTTGCTGTCTAGGATTGTTCAATGCGTTCGCAGAAGTTGTATGACTCTGATATTTTACTTGTAAATTCTGCGTCCGATGTACTCTGTCACACTAGCTGCCTGAGGAAGGAGCGGGGCGCTGGACTCTTGCACTTTCAGATAAACCTGTTGGACGACAACCTAGTGTTGTGTGATTTTTGACATTGTCCAATCCAGTCCAATGGCATCGTGGTTTGATGTCGGCGGGAACTGGGTAAAGATTGAAATATGGTAAAAACAATGACTGCAGATGCTGAAAACCAAATACTGGATTAGTGGTGCTGGAAGAGCACAGCAGTTCAGGCAGCATCAAACGAGCAGCGAAATCGACGTTTCGGGCAAAAGCCCTTCATCAGGAATGACTGAAATATGTCTTTTCAGTGAAAAGGGCATTTACCCTTCAGAATCAAAATTGCGTTGCTCATCATCTTAACTCATTTTATTCTGCGTTGTTGGCTGATCTGTTATTTTGCCGCTTTCCTTGATTACTTTCTTTCGTTTAATGTGAGAAAATTGCCCTTTTGTTATCCGCCTCCGTTGTCATTGTGGTTAATTTACAGGAGTGTGCTAAAGTGATTTCCCAGCGCACGCGAGCTAGGTAGGAGTCGAACCTACAATCTTCTGATCCGTAGTCAGACGCGTTATCCATTGCGCCACTAGCCCGCACGCTCAAGAGCCCCGTGTGAGGACGAGTCCCCTCTGCAATTCTTTGGTCTTGATGATGAAATGAGTGGCAATCGTCAATCGACAAGCTGAATATTCAGCAAGATCATCAGTTTCACTGCTTGACCTCGTTCACTTTGAAATCTGATGAATTTCACCGAAAACTAAGAGCACACCTCACATTCAGATCACGTCTTCGCTAAGTCAGTTTACAAACTTCGAGGTTACCAAAAAAAACGCCAACTGCGGATGCTGGAAATCAGGAGCCAAGTCAGAAATTGCTGGGTAATTGGTCTGACAGCATGTGTGGAATGAAATCACACTTTAACGTTCGGGTCCGGAGATAAAGAGAAACTTCTTTCGCCAGAATGTGGTGAATCTGTGGAATTCATTGCCACCTGAAGGCTCTCATTGGAGGAAGCCAGGCCATTGATTATATTTAAAACAGAGACAGAGACGTTATTGAGGAGCAATGGAATCAAAGGTTAGGGGGAGAAAGCGGGAAAATGGGATTGGAAAACCTATCGGCCGTATTGGCGGAGCAGAATCGATGGGCTGAGTGGCATAATTTCTGCTCCTCTGTTTTATGGACGTTTCCTCAGAACGAGTTTGAGTTCTGATTTTATTCCAGGATACAAAACCGATTTGAAGAGAAAATTAGAAAGTTTAGAAATGATGTGAACTTTACTTTTCAAAGCTTTTGATTTCTTTTCAGACTGTGCTGAGTAGTTGAATTGATTCCCAAAACCCACAGAAATTTACATGGCACTGTCAGAGTCAGATTCACCTATTAACCACATCTGGGTTGAAATCATTTTGATCATTCAAGTTTACTTTATTGGTAATAGAAGAAAGAGAACAGTACAACACAGGAATAGGCCCCAACACAGGAATTCCCTGTAATTCCTGATGAACGGCTTTTGCCCGAAACGTCGATTCTCTTGCTCTTCGGATGCTGTTCCTTTCCAGCACCACACTCTCGACAATGAACATTGTTCCCCAGAGTCCAACATAAAGCAGTGACCATTATTACATTATTCTCCAGAATCCAATGTAAAATATTGAGGATCATTTCCCAGACGAGAATTTAAAACAATTTTGCTGTCTAGGATTTTTCAATGCGTTCGCAGAAGTTGTATGACTCTGATATTTTACTTGTAAATTCTGCGTCCGATGTACTCTCTCACACTAGCTGCCTGAGGAAGGAGCGGGGCGCTGGACTCTTGCACTTTCAGATAAACCTGTTGGACGACAACCTAGTGTTGTGTGATTTTTGACATTGTCCAATCCAGTCCAATGGCATCGTGGTTTGATGTCGGCGGGAACTGGGTAAAGATTGAAATATGGTAAAAACAATGACTGCAGATGCTGAAAACCAAATACTGGATTAGTGGTGCTGGAAGAGCACAGCAGTTCAGGCAGCATCAAACGAGCAGCGAAATCGACGTTTCGGGCAAAAGCCCTTCATCAGGAATGACTGAAATATGTCTTTTCAGTGAAAAGGGCATTTACCCTTCAGAATCAAAATTGCGTTGCTCATCATCTTAACTCATTTTATTCTGCGTTGTTGGCTGATCTGTTATTTTGCCGCTTTCCTTGATTACTTTCTTTCGTTTAATGTGAGGAAATTGCCCTTTTGTTATCCGCCTCCGTTGTCATTGAGGTTAATTTACAGGAGTGTGCTAAAGTGATTTCCAAGCGCACGCGAGCTAGGTAGGAGTCGAACCTACAATCTTCTGATCCGTAGTCAGACGCGTTATCCATTGCGCCACTAGCCCGCACGCTCAAGAGCCCCGTGTTAGGACGAGTCCCCTCTGCAATTCTTTGGTCTTGATGATGAAATGAGTGGCAATCGTCAATCGACAAGCTGAATATTCAGCAAGATCATCAGTTTCACTGCTTGACCTCGTTCACTTTGAAAGCTGATGAATTTCACCGAAAACTAAGAGCACACCTCACATTCAGATCACGTCTTCGCTAAGTCAGTTTACAAACTTCGAGGTTACAAAAAAAAACGCCAACTGCGGATGCTGGAAATCAGGAGCCAAGTCAGAAATTGCTGGGTAATTGGTCTGACAGCATGTGTGGAATGCAATCACACTTTAACGTTCGGGTCCGGAGATAAAGAGAAACTTCTTTCGCCAGAATGTGGTGAATCTGTGGAATTCATTGCCACAGAAGGCTCTCATTGGAGGAAGCCAGGCCATTGATTATATTTAAAACAGAGACAGAGACGTTATTGAGGAGCAAGGGAATCAAAGGTTAGGGGGAGAAAGCGGGAAAATGGGATTGGAAAACCTATCGGCCGTATTGGCGGAGCAGAATCGATGGGCTGAGTGGTATAATTTCTGCTCCTCTGTCTTATGGACGTTTCCTCAGAACGAGTTTGATTTCTGATTTTATTCCAGGATACAAAACCGATTTGAAGAGAAAATTAGAAAGTTTAGAAATGATGTGAACTTTACTTTTCAAAGCTTTTGATTTCTTTTCAGACTGTGCTGAGGAGTTGAATTGATTCCCAAAACCCACAGAAATTTACATGGCACTGTCAGAGTCAGATTCACCTATTAACCACATCTGGGTTGAAATCATTTTGATCATTCAAGTTTACTTTATTGGTAATAGAAGAAAGAGAACAGTACAACACAGGAATAGGCCCCAACACAGGAATTCCCTGTAATTCCTGATGAACGGCTTTTGCCCGAAACGTCGATTCTCTTGCTCTTCGGATGCTGTTCCTTTCCAGCACCACACTCTCGACAATGAACATTGTTCCCCAGAGTCCAATATAAAGCAGTGACCATTATTACATTATTCTCCAGAATCCAATGTAAAATATTGAGGATCATTTCCCAGACGAGAATTTAAAACAATTTTGCTGTCTAGGATTGTTCAATACGTTCGCAGAAGTTGTATGACTCTGATATTTTACTTGTAAATTCTGCGTCCGATGTACTCTCTCACACTAGCTGCCTGAGGAAGGAGCGGGGCGCTGGACTCTTGCACTTTCAGATAAACCTGTTGGACGACAACCTAGTGTTGTGTGATTTTTGACATTGTCCAATCCAGTCCAATGGCATCGTGGTTTGATGTCGGCGCGAACTGGGTAAAGATTGAAATATGGTAAAAACAATGACTGCAGATGCTGAAAACCAAATACTGGATTAGTGGTGCTGGAAGAGCACAGCAGTTCAGGCAGCATCAAACGAGCAGCGAAATCGACGTTTCGGGCAAAAGCCCTTCATCAGGAATGACTGAAATATGTCTTTTCAGTGAAAAGGGCATTTACCCTTCAGAATCAAAATTGCGTTGCTCATCATCTTAACTCATTTTATTCTGTGTTGTTGGCTGATCTGTTATTTTGCCGCTTTCCTTGATTACTTTCTTTCGTTTAATGTGAGAAAATTGCCCTTTTGTTATCCGCCTCCGTTGTCATTGAGGTTAATTTACAGGAGTGTGCTAAAGTGATTTCCAAGCGCACGCGAGCTAGGTAGGAGTCGAACCTACAATCTTCTGATCCGTAGTCAGACACGTTATCCATTGCGCCACTAGCCCGCACGCTCAAAAGTCACTTGTTAGGACGAGTCCCCTCTGCAATTCTTTGGTCTTGATGATGAAATGAGTGGCAATCGTCAATCGACAAGCTGAATATTCAGCAAGATCATCAGTTTCACTGCTTGACCTCGTTCACTTTGAAAGCTGATGAATTTCACCGAAAACTAAGAGCACACCTCACATTCAGATCACGTCTTCGCTAAGTCAGTTTACAAACTTCGAGGTTACCAAAAAAAACGCCAACTGCGGATGCTGGAAATCAGGAGCCAAGTCAGAAATTGCTGGGTAATTGGTCTGACAGCATGTGTGGAATGAAATCACACTTTAACGTTCGGGTCCGGAGATAAAGAGAAACTTCTTTCGCCAGAATGTGGTGAATCTGTGGAATTCATTGCCACAGAAGGCTCTCATTGGAGGAAGCCAGGCCATTGATTATATTTAAAACAGAGACAGAGACGTTATTGAGGAGCAAGGGAATCAAAGGTTAGGGGGAGAAAGCGGGAAAATGGGATTGGAAAACCTATCGGCCGTATTGGCGGAGCAGAATCGATGGGCTGAGTGGCATAATTTCTGCTCCTCTGTCTTATGGACGTTTCCTCAGAACCAGTTTGATTTCTGATTTTATTCCAGGATACAAAACCGATTTGAAGAGAAAATTAGAAAGTTTAGAAATGATGTGAACTTTACTTTTCAAAGCTTTTGATTTCTTTTCAGACTGTGCTGAGTAGTTGAATTGATTCCCAAAACCCACAGAAATTTACATGGCACTGTCAGAGTCAGATTCACCTATTAACCACATCTGGGTTGAAATCATTTTGATCATTCAAGTTTACTTTATTGGTAATAGAAGAAAGAGAACAGTACAACACAGGAATAGGCCCCAACACAGGAATTCCCTGTAATTCCTGATGAACGGCTTTTGCCCGAAACGTCGATTCTCTTGCTCTTCGGATGCTGTTCCTTTCCAGCACCACACTCTCGACAATGAACATTGTTCCCCAGAGTCCAATATAAAGCAGTGACCATTATTACATTATTCTCCAGAATCCAATGTAAAATATTGAGGATCATTTCCCAGACGAGAATTTAAAACAATTTTGCTGTCTAGGATTGTTCAATACGTTCGCAGAAGTTGTATGACTCTGATATTTTACTTGTAAATTCTGCGTCCGATGTACTCTCTCACACTAGCTGCCTGAGGAAGGAGCGGGGCGCTGGACTCTTGCACTTTCAGATAAACCTGTTGGACGACAACCTAGTGTTGTGTGATTTTTGACATTGTCCAATCCAGTCCAATGGCATCGTGGTTTGATGTCGGCGCGAACTGGGTAAAGATTGAAATATGGTAAAAACAATGACTGCAGATGCTGAAAACCAAATACTGGATTAGTGGTGCTGGAAGAGCACAGCAGTTCAGGCAGCATCAAACGAGCAGCGAAATCGACGTTTCGGGCAAAAGCCCTTCATCAGGAATGACTGAAATATGTCTTTTCAGTGAAAAGGGCATTTACCCTTCAGAATCAAAATTGCGTTGCTCATCATCTTAACTCATTTTATTCTGTGTTGTTGGCTGATCTGTTATTTTGCCGCTTTCCTTGATTACTTTCTTTCGTTTAATGTGAGAAAATTGCCCTTTTGTTATCCGCCTCCGTTGTCATTGAGGTTAATTTACAGGAGTGTGCTAAAGTGATTTCCAAGCGCACGCGAGCTAGGTAGGAGTCGAACCTACAATCTTCTGATCCGTAGTCAGACACGTTATCCATTGCGCCACTAGCCCGCACGCTCAAAAGTCACTTGTTAGGACGAGTCCCCTCTGCAATTCTTTGGTCTTGATGATGAAATGAGTGGCAATCGTCAATCGACAAGCTGAATATTCAGCAAGATCATCAGTTTCACTGCTTGACCTCGTTCACTTTGAAAGCTGATGAATTTCACCGAAAACTAAGAGCACACCTCACATTCAGATCACGTCTTCGCTAAGTCAGTTTACAAACTTCGAGGTTACCAAAAAAAACGCCAACTGCGGATGCTGGAAATCAGGAGCCAAGTCAGAAATTGCTGGGTAATTGGTCTGACAGCATGTGTGGAATGAAATCACACTTTAACGTTCGGGTCCGGAGATAAAGAGAAACTTCTTTCGCCAGAATGTGGTGAATCTGTGGAATTCATTGCCACAGAAGGCTCTCATTGGAGGAAGCCAGGCCATTGATTATATTTAAAACAGAGACAGAGACGTTATTGAGGAGCAAGGGAATCAAAGGTTAGGGGGAGAAAGCGGGAAAATGGGATTGGAAAACCTATCGGCCGTATTGGCGGAGCAGAATCGATGGGCTGAGTGGCATAATTTCTGCTCCTCTGTCTTATGGACGTTTCCTCAGAACCAGTTTGATTTCTGATTTTATTCCAGGATACAAAACCGATTTGAAGAGAAAATTAGAAAGTTTAGAAATGATGTGAACTTTACTTTTCAAAGCTTTTGATTTCTTTTCAGACTGTGCTGAGTAGTTGAATTGATTCCCAAAACCCACAGAAATTTACATGGCACTGTCAGAGTCAGATTCACCTATTAACCACATCTGGGTTGAAATCATTTTGATCATTCAAGTTTACTTTATTGGTAATAGAAGAAAGAGAACAGTACAACACAGGAATAGGCCCCAACACAGGAATTCCCTGTAATTCCTGATGAACGGCTTTTGCCCGAAACGTCGATTCTCTTGCTCTTCGGATGCTGTTCCTTTCCAGCACCACACTCTCGACAATGAACATTGTTCCCCAGAGTCCAATATAAAGCAGTGACCATTATTACATTATTCTCCAGAATCCAATGTAAAATATTGAGGATCATTTCCCAGACGAGAATTTAAAACAATTTTGCTGTCTAGGATTGTTCAATACGTTCGCAGAAGTTGTATGACTCTGATATTTTACTTGTAAATTCTGCGTCCGATGTACTCTCTCACACTAGCTGCCTGAGGAAGAAGCGGGGCACTGGACTCTTGCACCTTCAGATAAACCTGTTGGACGACAACCTAGTGTTGTGTGATTTTTGACATTGTCCAATCCAGTCCAATGGCATCGTGGTTTGATGTCGGCGCGAACTGGGTAAAGATTGAAATATGGTAAAAACAATGACTGCAGATGCTGAAAACCAAATACTGGATTAGTGGTGCTGGAAGAGCACAGCAGTTCAGGCAGCATCAAACGAGCAGCGAAATCGACGTTTCGGGCAAAAGCCCTTCATCAGGAATGACTGAAATATGTCTTTTCAGTGAAAAGGGCATTTACCCTTCAGAATCAAAATTGCGTTGCTCATCATCTTAACTCATTTTATGCTGTGTTGTTGGCTGATCTGTTATTTTGCCGCTTTCCTTGATTACTTTCTTTCGTTTAATGTGAGAAAATTGCCCTTTTGTTATCCGCCTCCGTTGTCATTGTGGTTAATTTACAGGAGTGTGCTAAAGTGATTTCCCAGCGCACGCGAGCTAGGTAGGAGTCGAACCTACAATCTTCTGATCCGTAGTCAGACGCGTTATCCATTGCGCCACTAGCCCGCACGCTCAAGAGCCCCGTGCTAGGACGAGTCCCCTCTGCAATTCTTTGGTCTTGATGATGAAATGAGTGGCAATCGTCAATCGACAAGCTGAATATTCAGCAAGATCATCAGTTTCACTGCTTGACCTCGTTCACTTTGAAATCTGATGAATTTCACCGAAAACTAAGAGCACACCTCACATTCAGATCACGTCTTCGCTAAGTCAGTTTACAAACTTCGAGGTTACCAAAAAAAACGCCAACTGCGGATGCTGGAAATCAGGAGCCAAGTCAGAAATTGCTGGGTAATTGGTCTGACAGCATGTGTGGAATGAAATCACACTTTAACGTTCGGGTCCGGAGATAAAGAGAAACTTCTTTCGCCAGAATGTGGTGAATCTGTGGAATTCATTGCCACCTGAAGGCTCTCATTGGAGGAAGCCAGGCCATTGATTATATTTAAAACAGAGACAGAGACGTTATTGAGGAGCAATGGAATCAAAGGTTAGGGGGAGAAAGCGGGAAAATGGGATTGGAAAACCTATCGGCCGTATTGGCGGAGCAGAATCGATGGGCTGAGTGGCATAATTTCTGCTCCTCTGTTTTATGGACGTTTCCTCAGAACGAGTTTGAGTTCTGATTTTATTCCAGGATACAAAACCGATTTGAAGAGAAAATTAGAAAGTTTAGAAATGATGTGAACTTTACTTTTCAAAGCTTTTGATTTCTTTTCAGACTGTGCTGAGTAGTTGAATTGATTCCCAAAACCCACAGAAATTTACATGGCACTGTCAGAGTCAGATTCACCTATTAACCACATCTGGGTTGAAATCATTTTGATCATTCAAGTTTACTTTATTGGTAATAGAAGAAAGAGAACAGTACAACACAGGAATAGGCCCCAACACAGGAATTCCCTGTAATTCCTGATGAACGGCTTTTGCCCGAAACGTCGATTCTCTTGCTCTTCGGATGCTGTTCCTTTCCAGCACCACACTCTCGACAATGAACATTGTTCCCCAGAGTCCAACATAAAGCAGTGACCATTATTACATTATTCTCCAGAATCCAATGTAAAATATTGAGGATCATTTCCCAGACGAGAATTTAAAACAATTTTGCTGTCTAGGATTTTTCAATGCGTTCGCAGAAGTTGTATGACTCTGATATTTTACTTGTAAATTCTGCGTCCGATGTACTCTCTCACACTAGCTGCCTGAGGAAGGAGCGGGGCGCTGGACTCTTGCACTTTCAGATAAACCTGTTGGACGACAACCTAGTGTTGTGTGATTTTTGACATTGTCCAATCCAGTCCAATGGCATCGTGGTTTGATGTCGGCGGGAACTGGGTAAAGATTGAAATATGGTAAAAACAATGACTGCAGATGCTGAAAACCAAATACTGGATTAGTGGTGCTGGAAGAGCACAGCAGTTCAGGCAGCATCAAACGAGCAGCGAAATCGACGTTTCGGGCAAAAGCCCTTCATCAGGAATGACTGAAATATGTCTTTTCAGTGAAAAGGGCATTTACCCTTCAGAATCAAAATTGCGTTGCTCATCATCTTAACTCATTTTATTCTGCGTTGTTGGCTGATCTGTTATTTTGCCGCTTTCCTTGATTACTTTCTTTCGTTTAATGTGAGAAAATTGCCCGTTGTCATTGAGGTTAATTTACAGGAGTGTGCTAAAGTGATTTCCAAGCGCACGCGAGCTAGGTAGGAGTCGAACCTACAATCTTCTGATCCGTAGTCAGACGCGTTATCCATTGCGCCACTAGCCCGCACGCTCAAGAGCCCCGTGTTAGGACGAGTCCCCTCTGCAATTCTTTGGTCTTGATGATGAAATGAGTGGCAATCGTCAATCGACAAGCTGAATATTCAGCAAGATCATCAGTTTCACTGCTTGACCTCGTTCACTTTGAAAGCTGATGAATTTCACCGAAAACTAAGAGCACACCTCACATTCAGATCACGTCTTCGCTAAGTCAGTTTACAAACTTCGAGGTTACCAAAAAAAACGCCAACTGCGGATGCTGGAAATCAGGAGCCAAGTCAGAAATTGCTGGGTAATTGGTCTGACAGCATGTGTGGAATGAAATCACACTTTAACGTTCGGGTCCGGAGATAAAGAGAAACTTCTTTCGCCAGAATGTGGTGAATCTGTGGAATTCATTGCCACCTGAAGGCTCTCATTGGAGGAAGCCAGGCCATTGATTATATTTAAAACAGAGACAGAGACGTTATTGAGGAGCAATGGAATCAAAGGTTAGGGGGAGAAAGCGGGAAAATGGGATTGGAAAACCTATCGGCCGTATTGGCGGAGCAGAATCGATGGGCTGAGTGGCATAATTTCTGCTCCTCTGTCTTATGGACGTTTCCTCAGAACCAGTTTGATTTCTGATTTTATTCCAGGATACAAAACCGATTTGAAGAGAAAATTAGAAAGTTTAGAAATGATGTGAACTTTACTTTTCAAAGCTTTTGATTTCTTTTCAGACTGTGCTGAGTAGTTGAATTGATTCCCAAAACCCACAGAAATTTACATGGCACTGTCAGAGTCAGATTCACCTATTAACCACATCTGGGTTGAAATCATTTTGATCATTCAAGTTTACTTTATTGGTAATAGAAGAAAGAGAACAGTATAACACAGGAATAGGCCCCAACACAGGAATTCCCTGTAATTCCTGATGAACGGCTTTTGCCCGAAACGTCGATTCTCTTGCTCTTCGGATGCTGTTCCTTTCCAGCACCACACTCTCGACAATGAACATTGTTCCCCAGAGTCCAATATAAAGCAGTGACCATTATTACATTATTCTCCAGAATCCAATGTAAAATATTGAGGATCATTTCCCAGACGAGAATTTAAAACAATTTTGCTGTCTAGGATTGTTCAATACGTTCGCAGAAGTTGTATGACTCTGATATTTTACTTGTAAATTCTGCGTCCGATGTACTCTCTCACACTCGCTGCCTGAGGAAGGAGCGGGGCGCTGGACTCTTGCACTTTCAGATAAACCTGTTGGACGACAACCTAGTTTTGTGTGATTTTTGACATTGTCCAATCCAGTCCAATGGCATCGTGGTTTGATGTCGGCGGGAACTGGGTAAAGATTGAAATATGGTAAAAACAATGACTGCAGATGCTGAAAACCAAATACTGGATTAGTGGTGCTGGAAGAGCACAGCAGTTCAGGCAGCATCAAACGAGCAGCGAAATCGACGTTTCGGGCAAAAGCCCTTCATCAGGAATGACTGAAATATGTCTTTTCAGTGAAAAGGGCATTTACCCTTCAGAATCAAAATTGCGTTGCTCATCATCTTAACGCATTTTATTCTGTGTTGTTGGCTGATCTGTTATTTTGCCGCTTTCCTTGATTACTTTCTTTCGTTTAATGTGAGAAAATTGCCCTTTTGTTATCCGCCTCCGTTGTCATTGAGGTTAATTTACAGGAGTGTGCTAAAGTGATTTCCAAGCACACGCGAGCTAGGTAGGAGTCGAACCTACAATCTTCTGCTCCGTAGTCAGACGCGTTATCCATTGCACCACTAGCCCGCACGCTCAAAGTTCACTTGTTAGGACGAGTCCCCTCTGCAATTCTTTGGTCTTGATGATGAAATGAGTGGCAATCGTCAATCGACAAGCTGAATATTCAGCAAGATCATCAGTTTCACTGCTTGACCTCGTTCACTTTGAAAGCTGATGAATTTCACCGAAAACTAAGAGCACACCTCACATTCAGATCACGTCTTCGCTAAGTCAGTTTACAAACTTCGAGGTTACCCAAAAAAACGCCAACTGCGGATGCTGGAAATCAGGAGCCAAGTCAGAAATTGCTGGGTAATTGCTCTGACAGCATGTGTGGAATGAAATCACACTTTAACGTTCGGGTCCGGAGATAAAGAGAAACTTCTTTCGCCAGAATGTGGTGAATCTGTGGAATTCATTGCCACAGAAGGCTCTCATTGGAGCAAACCAGGCCATTGATTATATTTAAAACAGAGACAGAGACGTTATTGAGGAGCAAGGGAATCAAAGGTTAGGGGGAGAAAGCGGGAAAATGGGATTGGAAAACCTATCGGCCGTATTGGCGGAGCAGAATCGATGGGCTGAGTGGCATAATTTCTGCTCCTCTGTCTTATGGACGTTTCCTCAGAACGAGTTTGATTTCTGATTTTATTCCAGGATACAAAACCGATTTGAAGAGAAAATTAGAAAGTTTAGAAATGATGTGAACTTTACTTTTCAAAGCTTTTGATTTCTTTTCAGACTGTGCTGAGTAGTTGAATTGATTCCCAAAACCCACAGAAATTTACATGGCACTGTCAGAGTCAGATTCACCTATTAACCACATCTGGGTTGAAATCATTTTGATCATTCAAGTTTACTTTATTGGTAATAGAAGAAAGAGAACAGTACAACACAGGAATAGGCCCCAACACAGGAATTCCCTGTAATTCCTGATGAACGGCTTTTGCCCGAAACGTCGATTCTCTTGCTCTTCGGATGCTGTTCCTTTCCAGCACCACACTCTCGACAATGAACATTGTTCCCCAGAGTCCAATATAAAGCAGTGACCATTATTACATTATTCTCCAGAATCCAATGTAAAATATTCAGGATCATTTCCCAGACGAGAATTTAAAACAATTTTGCTGTCTAGGATTGTTCAATACGTTCGCAGAAGTTGTATGACTCTGATATTTTACTTGTAAATTCTGCGTCCGATGTACTCTCTCACACTAGCTGCCTGAGGAAGGAGCGGGGCGCTGGACTCTTGCACTTTCAGATAAACCTGTTGGACGACAACCTAGTGTTGTGTGATTTTTGACATTGTCCAATCCAGTCCAATGGCATCGTGGTTTGATGTCGGCGCGAACTGGGTAAAGATTGAAATATGGTAAAAACAATGACTGCAGATGCTGAAAACCAAATACTGGATTAGTGGTGCTGGAAGAGCACAGCAGTTCAGGCAGCATCAAACGAGCAGCGAAATCGACGTTTCGGGCAAAAGCCCTTCATCAGGAATGACTGAAATATGTCTTTTCAGTGAAAAGGGCATTTACCCTTCAGAATCAAAATTGCGTTGCTCATCATCTTAACTCATTTTATTCTGTGTTGTTGGCTGATCTGTTATTTTGCCGCTTTCCTTGATTACTTTCTTTCGTTTAATGTGAGAAAATTGCCCTTTTGTTATCCGCCTCCGTTGTCATTGAGGTTAAATTACAGCTGTGTGCTAAAGTGATTTCCAAGCGCACGCGAGCTATGCAGGAGTCGAACCTGCAATCTTCTGATCCGTAGTCAGACGCGTTATCCATTGCGCCACTAGCCCGCACGCTCAAAAGTCACTTGTTAGGACGAGTCCCCTCTGCAATTCTTTGGTCTTGATGATGAAATGAGTGGCAATCGTCAATCGACAAGCTGAATATTCAGCAAGATCATCAGTTTCACTGCTTGACCTCGTTCACTTTGAAAGCTGATGAATTTCACCGAAAACTAAGAGCACACCTCACATTCAGATCACGTCTTCGCTAAGTCAGTTTACAAACTTCGAGGTTACCAAAAAAAACGCCAACTGCGGATGCTGGAAATCAGGAGCCAAGTCAGAAATTGCTGGGTAATTGGTCTGACAGCATGTGTGGAATGAAATCACACTTTAACGTTCGGGTCCGGAGATAAAGAGAAACTTCTTTCGCCAGAATGTGGTGAATCTGTGGAATTCATTGCCACAGAAGGCTCTCATTGGAGGAAGCCAGGCCATTGATTATATTTAAAACAGAGACAGAGACGTTATTGAGGAGCAAGGGAATCAAAGGTTAGGGGGAGAAAGCGGGAAAATGGGATTGGAAAACCTATCGGCCGTATTGGCGGAGCAGAATCGATGGGCTGAGTGGCATAATTTCTGCTCCTCTGTCTTATGGACGTTTCCTCAGAACCAGTTTGATTTCTGATTTTATTCCAGGATACAAAACCGATTTGAAGAGAAAATTAGAAAGTTTAGAAATGATGTGAACTTTACTTTTCAAAGCTTTTGATTTCTTTTCAGACTGTGCTGAGTAGTTGAATTGATTCCCAAAACCCACAGAAATTTACATGGCACTGTCAGAGTCAGATTCACCTATTAACCACATCTGGGTTGAAATCATTTTGATCATTCAAGTTTACTTTATTGGTAATAGAAGAAAGAGAACAGTACAACACAGGAATAGGCCCCAACACAGGAATTCCCTGTAATTCCTGATGAACGGCTTTTGCCCGAAACGTCGATTCTCTTGCTCTTCGGATGCTGTTCCTTTCCAGCACCACACTCTCGACAATGAACATTGTTCCCCAGAGTCCAACATAAAGCAGTGACCATTATTACATTATTCTCCAGAATCCAATGTAAAATATTGAGGATCATTTCCCAGACGAGAATTTAAAACAATTTTGCTGTCTAGGATTGTTCAATGCGTTCGCAGAAGTTGTATGACTCTGATATTTTACTTGTAAATTCTGCGTCCGATGTACTCTCTCACACTAGCTGCCTGAGGAAGGAGCGGGGCGCTGGACTCTTGCACTTTCAGATAAACCTGTTGGACGACAACCTAGTGTTGTGTGATTTTTGACATTGTCCAATCCAGTCCAATGGCATCGTGGTTTGATGTCGGCGGGAACTGGGTAAAGATTGAAATATGGTAAAAACAATGACTGCAGATGCTGAAAACCAAATACTGGATTAGTGGTGCTGGAAGAGCACAGCAGTTCAGGCAGCATCAAACGAGCAGCGAAATCGACGTTTCGGGCAAAAGCCCTTCATCAGGAATGACTGAAATATGTCTTTTCAGTGAAAAGGGCATTTACCCTTCAGAATCAAAATTGCGTTGCTCATCATCTTAACTCATTTTATTCTGCGTTGTTGGCTGATCTGTTATTTTGCCGCTTTCCTTGATTACTTTCTTTCGTTTAATGTGAGAAAATTGCCCTTTTGTTATCCGCCTCCGTTGTCATTGAGGTTAATTTACAGGAGTGTGCTAAAGTGATTTCCAAGCGCACGCGAGCTAGGTAGGAGTCGAACCTACAATCTTCTGATCCATAGTCCGACGCGTTATCCATTGCGCCACTAGCCCGCACGCTCAAAAGTCACTTGTTAGGACGAGTCCCCTCTGCAATTCTTTGGTCTTGATGATGAAATGAGTGGCAATCGTCAATCGACAAGCTGAATATTCAGCAAGATCATCAGTTTCACTGCTTGACCTCGTTCACTTTGAAAGCTGATGAATTTCACCGAAAACTAAGAGCACACCTCACATTCAGATCACGTCTTCGCTAAGTCAGTTTACAAACTTCGAGGTTACCCAAAAAAACGCCAACTGCGGATGCTGGAAATCAGGAGCCAAGTCAGAAATTGCTGGGTAATTGCTCTGACAGCATGTGTGGAATGAAATCACACTTTAACGTTCGGGTCCGGAGATAAAGAGAAACTTCTTTCGCCAGAATGTGGTGAATCTGTGGAATTCATTGCCACAGAAGGCTCTCATTGGAGCAAACCAGGCCATTGATTATATTTAAAACAGAGACAGAGACGTTATTGAGGAGCAAGGGAATCAAAGGTTAGGGGGAGAAAGCGGGAAAATGGGATTGGAAAACCTATCGGCCGTATTGGCGGAGCAGAATCGATGGGCTGAGTGGCATAATTTCTGCTCCTCTGTCTTATGGACGTTTCCTCAGAACGAGTTTGATTTCTGATTTTATTCCAGGATACAAAACCGATTTGAAGAGAAAATTAGAAAGTTTAGAAATGATGTGAACTTTACTTTTCAAAGCTTTTGATTTCTTTTCAGACTGTGCTGAGTAGTTGAATTGATTCCCAAAACCCACAGAAATTTACATGGCACTGTCAGAGTCAGATTCACCTATTAACCACATCTGGGTTGAAATCATTTTGATCATTCAAGTTTACTTTATTGGTAATAGAAGAAAGAGAACAGTACAACACAGGAATAGGCCCCAACACAGGAATTCCCTGTAATTCCTGATGAACGGCTTTTGCCCGAAACGTCGATTCTCTTGCTCTTCGGATGCTGTTCCTTTCCAGCACCACACTCTCGACAATGAACATTGTTCCCCAGAGTCCAATATAAAGCAGTGACCATTATTACATTATTCTCCAGAATCCAATGTAAAATATTCAGGATCATTTCCCAGACGAGAATTTAAAACAATTTTGCTGTCTAGGATTGTTCAATACGTTCGCAGAAGTTGTATGACTCTGATATTTTACTTGTAAATTCTGCGTCCGATGTACTCTCTCACACTAGCTGCCTGAGGAAGGAGCGGGGCGCTGGACTCTTGCACTTTCAGATAAACCTGTTGGACGACAACCTAGTGTTGTGTGATTTTTGACATTGTCCAATCCAGTCCAATGGCATCGTGGTTTGATGTCGGCGCGAACTGGGTAAAGATTGAAATATGGTAAAAACAATGACTGCAGATGCTGAAAACCAAATACTGGATTAGTGGTGCTGGAAGAGCACAGCAGTTCAGGCAGCATCAAACGAGCAGCGAAATCGACGTTTCGGGCAAAAGCCCTTCATCAGGAATGACTGAAATATGTCTTTTCAGTGAAAAGGGCATTTACCCTTCAGAATCAAAATTGCGTTGCTCATCATCTTAACTCATTTTATTCTGTGTTGTTGGCTGATCTGTTATTTTGCCGCTTTCCTTGATTACTTTCTTTCGTTTAATGTGAGAAAATTGCCCTTTTGTTATCCGCCTCCGTTGTCATTGAGGTTAAATTACAGCTGTGTGCTAAAGTGATTTCCAAGCGCACGCGAGCTATGCAGGAGTCGAACCTGCAATCTTCTGATCCGTAGTCAGACGCGTTATCCATTGCGCCACTAGCCCGCACGCTCAAAAGTCACTTGTTAGGACGAGTCCCCTCTGCAATTCTTTGGTCTTGATGATGAAATGAGTGGCAATCGTCAATCGACAAGCTGAATATTCAGCAAGATCATCAGTTTCACTGCTTGACCTCGTTCACTTTGAAAGCTGATGAATTTCACCGAAAACTAAGAGCACACCTCACATTCAGATCACGTCTTCGCTAAGTCAGTTTACAAACTTCGAGGTTACCAAAAAAAACGCCAACTGCGGATGCTGGAAATCAGGAGCCAAGTCAGAAATTGCTGGGTAATTGGTCTGACAGCATGTGTGGAATGAAATCACACTTTAACGTTCGGGTCCGGAGATAAAGAGAAACTTCTTTCGCCAGAATGTGGTGAATCTGTGGAATTCATTGCCACAGAAGGCTCTCATTGGAGGAAGCCAGGCCATTGATTATATTTAAAACAGAGACAGAGACGTTATTGAGGAGCAAGGGAATCAAAGGTTAGGGGGAGAAAGCGGGAAAATGGGATTGGAAAACCTATCGGCCGTATTGGCGGAGCAGAATCGATGGGCTGAGTGGCATAATTTCTGCTCCTCTGTCTTATGGACGTTTCCTCAGAACCAGTTTGATTTCTGATTTTATTCCAGGATACAAAACCGATTTGAAGAGAAAATTAGAAAGTTTAGAAATGATGTGAACTTTACTTTTCAAAGCTTTTGATTTCTTTTCAGACTGTGCTGAGTAGTTGAATTGATTCCCAAAACCCACAGAAATTTACATGGCACTGTCAGAGTCAGATTCACCTATTAACCACATCTGGGTTGAAATCATTTTGATCATTCAAGTTTACTTTATTGGTAATAGAAGAAAGAGAACAGTACAACACAGGAATAGGCCCCAACACAGGAATTCCCTGTAATTCCTGATGAACGGCTTTTGCCCGAAACGTCGATTCTCTTGCTCTTCGGATGCTGTTCCTTTCCAGCACCACACTCTCGACAATGAACATTGTTCCCCAGAGTCCAACATAAAGCAGTGACCATTATTACATTATTCTCCAGAATCCAATGTAAAATATTGAGGATCATTTCCCAGACGAGAATTTAAAACAATTTTGCTGTCTAGGATTGTTCAATGCGTTCGCAGAAGTTGTATGACTCTGATATTTTACTTGTAAATTCTGCGTCCGATGTACTCTCTCACACTAGCTGCCTGAGGAAGGAGCGGGGCGCTGGACTCTTGCACTTTCAGATAAACCTGTTGGACGACAACCTAGTGTTGTGTGATTTTTGACATTGTCCAATCCAGTCCAATGGCATCGTGGTTTGATGTCGGCGGGAACTGGGTAAAGATTGAAATATGGTAAAAACAATGACTGCAGATGCTGAAAACCAAATACTGGATTAGTGGTGCTGGAAGAGCACAGCAGTTCAGGCAGCATCAAACGAGCAGCGAAATCGACGTTTCGGGCAAAAGCCCTTCATCAGGAATGACTGAAATATGTCTTTTCAGTGAAAAGGGCATTTACCCTTCAGAATCAAAATTGCGTTGCTCATCATCTTAACTCATTTTATTCTGCGTTGTTGGCTGATCTGTTATTTTGCCGCTTTCCTTGATTACTTTCTTTCGTTTAATGTGAGAAAATTGCCCTTTTGTTATCCGCCTCCGTTGTCATTGAGGTTAATTTACAGGAGTGTGCTAAAGTGATTTCCAAGCGCACGCGAGCTAGGTAGGAGTCGAACCTACAATCTTCTGATCCATAGTCCGACGCGTTATCCATTGCGCCACTAGCCCGCACGCTCAAAAGTCACTTGTTAGGACGAGTCCCCTCTGCAATTCTTTGGTCTTGATGATGAAATGAGTGGCAATCGTCAATCGACAAGCTGAATATTCAGCAAGATCATCAGTTTCACTGCTTGACCTCGTTCACTTTGAAAGCTGATGAATTTCACCGAAAACTAAGAGCACAACTCACATTCAGATCACACCTCACATTCAGATCACGTCTTCGCTAAGTCAGTTTACAAACTTCGAGGTTACCCAAAAAAACGCCAACTGCGGATGCTGGAAATCAGGAGCCAAGTCAGAAATTGCTGGGTAATTGGTCTGACAGCATGTGTGGAATGAAATCACACTTTAACGTTCGGGTCCGGAGATAAAGAGAAACTTCTTTCGCCAGAATGTGGTGAATCTGTGGAATTCATTGCCACAGAAGGCTCTCATTGGAGCAAACCAGGCCATTGATTATATTTAAAACAGAGACAGAGACGTTATTGAGGAGCAAGGGAATCA
This sequence comes from Chiloscyllium punctatum, assembly GCF_047496795.1. Classification (NCBI taxonomy): domain Eukaryota; kingdom Metazoa; phylum Chordata; class Chondrichthyes; order Orectolobiformes; family Hemiscylliidae; genus Chiloscyllium; species Chiloscyllium punctatum. The sequence continues at coordinate 61,319,163 of NC_092769.1, forward strand.
AAGGTTAGGGGGAGAAAGCGGGAAAATGGGATTGGAAAACCTATCGGCCGTATTGGCGGAGCAGAATCGATGGGCTGAGTGGCATAATTTCTGCTCCTCTGTCTTATGGACGTTTCCTCAGAACGAGTTTGATTTCTGATTTTATTCCAGGATACAAAACCGATTTGAAGAGAAAATTAGAAAGTTTAGAAATGATGTGAACTTTACTTTTCAAAGCTTTTGATTTCTTTTCAGACTGTGCTGAGTAGTTGAATTGATTCCCAAAACCCACAGAAATTTACATGGCACTGTCAGAGTCAGATTCACCTATTAACCACATCTGGGTTGAAATCATTTTGATCATTCAAGTTTACTTTATTGGTAATAGAAGAAAGAGAACAGTACAACACAGGAATAGGCCCCAACACAGGAATTCCCTGTAATTCCTGATGAACGGCTTTTGCCCGAAACGTCGATTCTCTTGCTCTTCGGATGCTGTTCCTTTCCAGCACCACACTCTCGACAATGAACATTGTTCCCCAGAGTCCAATATAAAGCAGTGACCATTATTACGTTATTCTCCAGAATCCAATGTAAAATATTGAGGATCATTTCCCAGACGAGAATTTAAAACAATTTTGCTGTCTAGGATTGTTCAATACGTTCGCAGAAGTTGTATGACTCTGATATTTTACTTGTAAATTCTGCGTCCGATGTACTCTCTCACACTAGCTGCCTGAGGAAGGAGCGGGGCGCTGGACTCTTGCACTTTCAGATAAACCTGTTGGACGACAACCTAGTGTTGTGTGATTTTTGACATTGTCCAATCCAGTCCAATGGCATCGTGGTTTGATGTCGGCGGGAACTGGGTAAAGATTGAAATATGGTAAAAACAATGACTGCAGATGCTGAAAACCAAATACTGGATTAGTGGTGCTGGAAGAGCACAGCAGTCCAGGCAGCATCAAACGAGCAGCGAAATCGACGTTTCGGGCAAAAGCCCTTCATCAGGAATGACTGAAATATGTCTTTTCAGTGAAAAGGGCATTTACCCTTCAGAATCAAAATTGCGTTGCTCATCATCTTAACGCATTTTATTCTGTGTTGTTGGCTGATCTGTTATTTTGCCGCTTTCCTTGATTACTTTCTTTCGTTTAATGTGAGAAAATTGCCCTTTTGTTATCCGCCTCCGTTGTCATTGAGGTTAATTTACAGGAGTGTGCTAAAGTGATTTCCAAGCACACGCGAGCTAGGTAGGAGTCGAACCTACAATCTTCTGATCCGTAGTCAGACGCGTTATCCATTGCACCACTAGCCCGCACGCTCAAAGTTCACTTGTTAGGACGAGTCCCCTCTGCAATTCTTTGGTCTTGATGATGAAATGAGTGGCAATCGTCAATCGACAAGCTGAATATTCAGCAAGATCATCAGTTTCACTGCTTGACCTCGTTCACTTTGAAAGCTGATGAATTTCACCGAAAACTAAGAGCACACCTCACATTCAGATCACGTCTTCGCTAAGTCAGTTTACAAACTTCGAGGTTACCCAAAAAAACGCCAACTGCGGATGCTGGAAATCAGGAGCCAAGTCAGAAATTGCTGGGTAATTGCTCTGACAGCATGTGTGGAATGAAATCACACTTTAACGTTCGGGTCCGGAGATAAAGAGAAACTTCTTTCGCCAGAATGTGGTGAATCTGTGGAATTCATTGCCACAGAAGGCTCTCATTGGAGGAAGCCAGGCCATTGATTATATTTAAAACAGAGACAGAGACGTTATTGAGGAGCAAGGGAATCAAAGGTTAGGGGGAGAAAGCGGGAAAATGGGATTGGAAAACCTATCGGCCGTATTGGCGGAGCAGAATCGATGGGCTGAGTGGCATAATTTCTGCTCCTCTGTCTTATGGACGTTTCCTCAGAACGAGTTTGATTTCTGATTTTATTCCAGGATACAAAACCGATTTGAAGAGAAAATTAGAAAGTTTAGAAATGATGTGAACTTTACTTTTCAAAGCTTTTGATTTCTTTTCAGACTGTGCTGAGTAGTTGAATTGATTCCCAAAACCCACAGAAATTTACATGGCACTGTCAGAGTCAGATTCACCTATTAACCACATCTGGGTTGAAATCATTTTGATCATTCAAGTTTACTTTATTGGTAATAGAAGAAAGAGAACAGTACAACACAGGAATAGGCCCCAACACAGGAATTCCCTGTAATTCCTGATGAACGGCTTTTGCCCGAAACGTCGATTCTCTTGCTCTTCGGATGCTGTTCCTTTCCAGCACCACACTCTCGACAATGAACATTGTTCCCCAGAGTCCAATATAAAGCAGTGACCATTATTACATTATTCTCCAGAATCCAATGTAAAATATTCAGGATCATTTCCCAGACGAGAATTTAAAACAATTTTGCTGTCTAGGATTGTTCAATACGTTCGCAGAAGTTGTATGACTCTGATATTTTACTTGTAAATTCTGCGTCCGATGTACTCTCTCACACTAGCTGCCTGAGGAAGGAGCGGGGCGCTGGACTCTTGCACTTTCAGATAAACCTGTTGGACGACAACCTAGTGTTGTGTGATTTTTGACATTGTCCAATCCAGTCCAATGGCATCGTGGTTTGATGTCGGCGCGAACTGGGTAAAGATTGAAATATGGTAAAAACAATGACTGCAGATGCTGAAAACCAAATACTGGATTAGTGGTGCTGGAAGAGCACAGCAGTTCAGGCAGCATCAAACGAGCAGCGAAATCGACGTTTCGGGCAAAAGCCCTTCATCAGGAATGACTGAAATATGTCTTTTCAGTGAAAAGGGCATTTACCCTTCAGAATCAAAATTGCGTTGCTCATCATCTTAACTCATTTTATTCTGTGTTGTTGGCTGATCTGTTATTTTGCCGCTTTCCTTGATTACTTTCTTTCGTTTAATGTGAGAAAATTGCCCTTTTGTTATCCGCCTCCGTTGTCATTGAGGTTAAATTACAGCTGTGTGCTAAAGTGATTTCCAAGCGCACGCGAGCTAGGTAGGAGTCGAACCTGCAATCTTCTGATCCGTAGTCAGACGCGTTATCCATTGCGCCACTAGCCCGCACGCTCAAAAGTCACTTGTTAGGACGAGTCCCCTCTGCAATTCTTTGGTCTTGATGATGAAATGAGTGGCAATCGTCAATCGACAAGCTGAATATTCAGCAAGATCATCAGTTTCACTGCTTGACCTCGTTCACTTTGAAAGCTGATGAATTTCACCGAAAACTAAGAGCACACCTCACATTCAGATCACGTCTTCGCTAAGTCAGTTTACAAACTTCGAGGTTACCAAAAAAAACGCCAACTGCGGATGCTGGAAATCAGGAGCCAAGTCAGAAATTGCTGGGTAATTGGTCTGACAGCATGTGTGGAATGAAATCACACTTTAACGTTCGGGTCCGGAGATAAAGAGAAACTTCTTTCGCCAGAATGTGGTGAATCTGTGGAATTCATTGCCACAGAAGGCTCTCATTGGAGGAAGCCAGGCCATTGATTATATTTAAAACAGAGACAGAGACGTTATTGAGGAGCAAGGGAATCAAAGGTTAGGGGGAGAAAGCGGGAAAATGGGATTGGAAAACCTATCGGCCGCATTGGCGGAGCAGAATCGATGGGCTGAGTGGCATAATTTCTGCTCCTCTGTCTTATGGACGTTTCCTCAGAACCAGTTTGATTTCTGATTTTATTCCAGGATACAAAACCGATTTGAAGAGAAAATTAGAAAGTTTAGAAATGATGTGAACTTTACTTTTCAAAGCTTTTGATTTCTTTTCAGACTGTGCTGAGTAGTTGAATTGATTCCCAAAACCCACAGAAATTTACATGGCACTGTCAGAGTCAGATTCACCTATTAACCACATCTGGGTTGAAATCATTTTGATCATTCAAGTTTACTTTATTGGTAATAGAAGAAAGAGAACAGTACAACACAGGAATAGGCCCCAACACAGGAATTCCCTGTAATTCCTGATGAACGGCTTTTGCCCGAAACGTCGATTCTCTTGCTCTTCGGATGCTGTTCCTTTCCAGCACCACACTCTCGACAATGAACATTGTTCCCCAGAGTCCAACATAAAGCAGTGACCATTATTACATTATTCTCCAGAATCCAATGTAAAATATTGAGGATCATTTCCCAGACGAGAATTTAAAACAATTTTGCTGTCTAGGATTGTTCAATGCGTTCGCAGAAGTTGTATGACTCTGATATTTTACTTGTAAATTCTGCGTCCGATGTACTCTCTCACACTAGCTGCCTGAGGAAGGAGCGGGGCGCTGGACTCTTGCACTTTCAGATAAACCTGTTGGACGACAACCTAGTGTTGTGTGATTTTTGACATTGTCCAATCCAGTCCAATGGCATCGTGGTTTGATGTCGGCGGGAACTGGGTAAAGATTGAAATATGGTAAAAACAATGACTGCAGATGCTGAAAACCAAATACTGGATTAGTGGTGCTGGAAGAGCACAGCAGTTCAGGCAGCATCAAACGAGCAGCGAAATCGACGTTTCGGGCAAAAGCCCTTCATCAGGAATGACTGAAATATGTCTTTTCAGTGAAAAGGGCATTTACCCTTCAGAATCAAAATTGCGTTGCTCATCATCTTAACTCATTTTATTCTGCGTTGTTGGCTGATCTGTTATTTTGCCGCTTTCCTTGATTACTTTCTTTCGTTTAATGTGAGAAAATTGCCCTTTTGTTATCCGCCTCCGTTGTCATTGAGGTTAATTTACAGGAGTGTGCTAAAGTGATTTCCAAGCGCACGCGAGCTAGGTAGGAGTCGAACCTACAATCTTCTGATCCGTAGTCCGACGCGTTATCCATTGCGCCACTAGCCCGCACGCTCAAAAGTCACTTGTTAGGACGAGTCCCCTCTGCAATTCTTTGGTCTTGATGATGAAATGAGTGGCAATCGTCAATCGACAAGCTGAATATTCAGCAAGATCATCAGTTTCACTGCTTGACCTCGTTCACTTTGAAAGCTGATGAATTTCACCGAAAACTAAGAGCACACCTCACATTCAGATCACGTCTTCGCTAAGTCAGTTTACAAACTTCGAGGTTACCCAAAAAAACGCCAACTGCGGATGCTGGAAATCAGGAGCCAAGTCAGAAATTGCTGGGTAATTGGTCTGACAGCATGTGTGGAATGAAATCACACTTTAACGTTCGGGTCCGGAGATAAAGAGAAACTTCTTTCGCCAGAATGTGGTGAATCTGTGGAATTCATTGCCACAGAAGGCTCTCATTGGAGCAAACCAGGCCATTGATTATATTTAAAACAGAGACAGAGACGTTATTGAGGAGCAAGGGAATCAAAGGTTAGGGGGAGAAAGCGGGAAAATGGGATTGGAAAACCTATCGGCCGTATTGGCGGAGCAGAATCGATGGGCTGAGTGGCATAATTTCTGCTCCTCTGTCTTATGGACGTTTCCTCAGAACGAGTTTGATTTCTGATTTTATTCCAGGATACAAAACCGATTTGAAGAGAAAATTAGAAAGTTTAGAAATGATGTGAACTTTACTTTTCAAAGCTTTTGATTTCTTTTCAGACTGTGCTGAGTAGTTGAATTGATTCCCAAAACCCACAGAAATTTACATGGCACTGTCAGAGTCAGATTCACCTATTAACCACATCTGGGTTGAAATCATTTTGATCATTCAAGTTTACTTTATTGGTAATAGAAGAAAGAGAACAGTACAACACAGGAATAGGCCCCAACACAGGAATTCCCTGTAATTCCTGATGAACGGCTTTTGCCCGAAACGTTGATTCTCTTGCTCTTCGGATGCTGTTCCTTTCCAGCACCACACTCTCGACAATGAACATTGTTCCCCAGAGTCCAATATAAAGCAGTGACCATTATTACATTATTCTCCAGAATCCAATGTAAAATATTGAGGATCATTTCCCAGACGAGAATTTAAAACAATTTTGCTGTCTAGGATTGTTCAATACGTTCGCAGAAGTTGTATGACTCTGATATTTTACTTGTAAATTCTGCGTCCGATGTACTCTCTCACACTAGCTGCCTGAGGAAGGAGCGGGGCGCTGGACTCTTGCACTTTCAGATAAACCTGTTGGACGACAACCTAGTGTTGTGTGATTTTTGACATTGTCCAATCCAGTCCAATGGCATCGTGGTTTGATGTCGGCGGGAACTGGGTAAAGATTGAAATATGGTAAAAACAATGACTGCAGATGCTGAAAACCAAATACTGGATTAGTGGTGCTGGAAGAGCACAGCAGTTCAGGCAGCATCAAACGAGCAGCGAAATCGACGTTTCGGGCAAAAGCCCTTCATCAGGAATGACTGAAATATGTCTTTTCAGTGAAAAGGGCATTTACCCTTCAGAATCAAAATTGCGTTGCTCATCATCTTAACTCATTTGATTCTGTGTTGTTGGCTGATCTGTTATTTTGCCGCTTTCCTTGATTACTTTCTTTCGTTTAATGTGAGAAAATTGCCCTTTTGTTATCCGCCTCCGTTGTCATTGAGGTTAATTTACAGGAGTGTGCTAAAGTGATTTCCAAGCGCACGCGAGCTAGGTAGGAGTCGAACCTACAATCTTCTGATCCGTAGTCAGACACGTTATCCATTGCGCCACTAGCCCGCACGCTCAAAAGTCACTTGTTAGGACGAGTCCCCTCTGCAATTCTTTGGTCTTGATGATGAAATGAGTGGCAATCGTCAATCGACAAGCTGAATATTCAGCAAGATCATCAGTTTCACTGCTTGACCTCGTTCACTTTGAAAGCTGATGAATTTCACCGAAAACTAAGAGCACACCTCACATTCAGATCACGTCTTCGCTAAGTCAGTTTACAAACTTCGAGGTTACCAAAAAAAACGCCAACTGCGGATGCTGGAAATCAGGAGCCAAGTCAGAAATTGCTGGGTAATTGGTCTGACAGCATGTGTGGAATGAAATCACACTTTAACGTTCGGGTCCGGAGATAAAGAGAAACTTCTTTCGCCAGAATGTGGTGAATCTGTGGAATTCATTGCCACAGAAGGCTCTCATTGGAGGAAGCCAGGCCATTGATTATATTTAAAACAGAGACAGAGACGTTATTGAGGAGCAAGGGAATCAAAGGTTAGGGGGAGAAAGCGGGAAAATGGGATTGGAAAACCTATCGGCCGTATTGGCGGAGCAGAATCGATGGGCTGAGTGGCATAATTTCTGCTCCTCTGTTTTATGGACGTTTCCTCAGAACGAGTTTGATTTCTGATTTTATTCCAGGATAGAAAACCGATTTGAAGAGAAAATTAGAAAGTTTAGAAATGATGTGAACTTTACTTTTCAAAGCTTTTGATTTCTTTTCAGACTGTGCTGAGGAGTTGAATTGATTCCCAAAACCCACAGAAATTTACATGGCACTGTCAGAGTCAGATTCACCTATTAACCACATCTGGGTTGAAATCATTTTGATCATTCAAGTTTACTTTATTGGTAATAGAAGAAAGAGAACAGTACAACACAGGAATAGGCCCCAACACAGGAATTCCCTGTAATTCCTGATGAACGGCTTTTGCCCGAAACGTCGATTCTCTTGCTCTTCGGATGCTGTTCCTTTCCAGCACCACACTCTCGACAATGAACATTGTTCCCCAGAGTCCAACATAAAGCAGTGACCATTATTACATTATTCTCCAGAATCCAATGTAAAATATTGAGGATCATTTCCCAGACGAGAATTTAAAACAATTTTGCTGTCTAGGATTGTTCAATACGTTCGCAGAAGTTGTATGACTCTGATATTTTACTTGTAAATTCTGCGTCCGATGTACTCTCTCACACTAGCTGCCTGAGGAAGGAGCGGGGCGCTGGACTCTTGCACTTTCAGATAAACCTGTTGGACGACAACCTAGTGTTGTGTGATTTTTGACATTGTCCAATCCAGTCCAATGGCATCGTGGTTTGATGTCGGCGGGAACTGGGTAAAGATTGAAATATGGTAAAAACAATGACTGCAGATGCTGAAAACCAAATACTGGATTAGTGGTGCTGGAAGAGCACAGCAGTTCAGGCAGCATCAAACGAGCAGCGAAATCGACGTTTCGGGCAAAAGCCCTTCATCAGGAATGACCGAAATATGTCTTTTCAGTGAAAAGGGCATTTACCCTTCAGAATCAAAATTGCGTTGCTCATCATCTTAACTCATTTGATTCTGTGTTGTTGGCTGATCTGTTATTTTGCCGCTTTCCTTGATTACTTTCTTTCGTTTAATGTGAGAAAATTGCCCTTTTGTTATCCGCCTCCGTTGTCATTGAGGTTAATTTACAGGAGTGTGCTAAAGTGATTTCCAAGCGCACGCGAGCTAGGTAGGAGTCGAACCTACAATCTTCTGATCCGTAGTCAGACACGTTATCCATTGCGCCACTAGCCCGCACGCTCAAAAGTCACTTGTTAGGACGAGTCCCCTCTGCAATTCTTTGGTCTTGATGATGAAATGAGTGGCAATCGTCAATCGACAAGCTGAATATTCAGCAAGATCATCAGTTTCACTGCTTGACCTCGTTCACTTTGAAAGCTGATGAATTTCACCGAAAACTAAGAGCACACCTCACATTCAGATCACGTCTTCGCTAAGTCAGTTTACAAACTTCGAGGTTACCAAAAAAAACGCCAACTGCGGATGCTGGAAATCAGGAGCCAAGTCAGAAATTGCTGGGTAATTGCTCTGACAGCATGTGTGGAATGAAATCACACTTTAACGTTCGGGTCCGGAGATAAAGAGAAACTTCTTTCGCCAGAATGTGGTGAATCTGTGGAATTCATTGCCACAGAAGGCTCTCATTGGAGGAAGCCAGGCCATTGATTATATTTAAAACAGAGACAGAGACGTTATTGAGGAGCAAGGGAATCAAAGGTTAGGGGGAGAAAGCGGGAAAATGGGATTGGAAAACCTATCGGCCGTATTGGCGGAGCAGAATCGATGGGCTGAGTGGCATAATTTCTGCTCCTCTGTTTTATGGACGTTTCCTCAGAACGAGTTTGATTTCTGATTTTATTCCAGGATACAAAACCGATTTGAAGAGAAAATTAGAAAGTTTAGAAATGATGTGAACTTTACTTTTCAAAGCTTTTGATTTCTTTTCAGACTGTGCTGAGTAGTTGAATTGATTCCCAAAACCCACAGAAATTTACATGGCACTGTCAGAGTCAGATTCACCTATTAACCACATCTGGGTTGAAATCATTTTGATCATTCAAGTTTACTTTATTGGTAATAGAAGAAAGAGAACAGTACAACACAGGAATAGGCCCCAACACAGGAATTCCCTGTAATTCCTGATGAACGGCTTTTGCCCGAAACGTCGATTCTCTTGCTCTTCGGATGCTGTTCCTTTCCAGCACCACACTCTCGACAATGAACATTGTTCCCCAGAGTCCAATATAAAGCAGTGACCATTATTACATTATTCTCCAGAATCCAATGTAAAATATTGAGGATCATTTCCCAGACGAGAATTTAAAACAATTTTGCTGTCTAGGATTGTTCAATACGTTCGCAGAAGTTGTATGACTCTGATATTTTACTTGTAAATTCTGCGTCCGATGTACTCTCTCACACTAGCTGCCTGAAGAAGGAGCGGGGCGCTGGACTCTTGCACTTTCAGATAAACCTGTTGGACGACAACCTAGTGTTGTGTGATTTTTGACATTGTCCAATCCAGTCCAATGGCATCGTGGTTTGATGTCGGCGGGAACTGGGTAAAGATTGAAATATGGTAAAAACAATGACTGCAGATGCTGAAAACCAAATACTGGATTAGTGGTGCTGGAAGAGCACAGCAGTTCAGGCAGCATCAAACGAGCAGCGAAATCGACGTTTCGGGCAAAAGCCCTTCATCAGGAATGACTGAAATATGTCTTTTCAGTGAAAAGGGCATTTACCCTTCAGAATCAAAATTGCGTTGCTCATCATCTTAACTCATTTTATTCTGTGTTGTTGGCTGATCTGTTATTTTGCTGCTTTCCTTGATTACTTTCTTTCGTTTAATGTGAGAAAATTGCCCTTTTGTTATCCGCCTCCGTTGTCATTGAGGTTAATTTACAGGAGTGTGCTAAAGTGATTTCCAAGCGCACGCGAGCTAGGTAGGAGTCGAACCTACAATCTTCTGATCCGTAGTCAGACGCGTTATCCATTGCGCCACTAGCCCGCACGCTCAAAAGTCACTTGTTAGGACGAGTCCCCTCTGCAATTCTTTGGTCTTGATGATGAAATGAGTGGCAATCGTCAATCGACAAGCTGAATATTCAGCAAGATCATCAGTTTCACTGCTTGACCTCGTTCACTTTGAAAGCTGATGAATTTCACCGAAAACTAAGAGCACACCTCACATTCAGATCACGTCTTCGCTAAGTCAGTTTACAAACTTCGAGGTTACCAAAAAAAACGCCAACTGCGGATGCTGGAAATCAGGAGCCAAGTCAGAAATTGCTGGGTAATTGGTCTGACAGCATGTGTGGAATGAAATCACACTTTAACGTTCGGGTCCGGAGATAAAGAGAAACTTCTTTCGCCAGAATGTGGTGAATCTGTGGAATTCATTGCCACAGAAGGCTCTCATTGGAGGAAGCCAGGCCATTGATTATATTTAAAACAGAGACAGAGACGTTATTGAGGAGCAAGGGAATCAAAGGTTAGGGGGAGAAAGCGGGAAAATGGGATTGGAAAACCTATCGGCCGTATTGGCGGAGCAGAATCGATGGGCTGAGTGGCATAATTTCTGCTCCTCTGTTTTATGGACGTTTCCTCAGAACGAGTTTGATTTCTGATTTTATTCCAGGATAGAAAACCGATTTGAAGAGAAAATTAGAAAGTTTAGAAATGATGTGAACTTTACTTTTCAAAGCTTTTGATTTCTTTTCAGACTGTGCTGAGGAGTTGAATTGATTCCCAAAACCCACAGAAATTTACATGGCACTGTCAGAGTCAGATTCACCTATTAACCACATCTGGGTTGAAATCATTTTGATCATTCAAGTTTACTTTATTGGTAATAGAAGAAAGAGAACAGTACAACACAGGAATAGGCCCCAACACAGGAATTCCCTGTAATTCCTGATGAACGGCTTTTGCCCGAAACGTCGATTCTCTTGCTCTTCGGATGCTGTTCCTTTCCAGCACCACACTCTCGACAATGAACATTGTTCCCCAGAGTCCAACATAAAGCAGTGACCATTATTACATTATTCTCCAGAATCCAATGTAAAATATTGAGGATCATTTCCCAGACGAGAATTTAAAACAATTTTGCTGTCTAGGATTGTTCAATGCGTTCGCAGAAGTTGTATGACTCTGATATTTTACTTGTAAATTCTGCGTCCGATGTACTCTCTCACACTAGCTGCCTGAGGAAGGAGCGGGGCGCTGGACTCTTGCACTTTCAGATAAACCTGTTGGACGACAACCTAGTGTTGTGTGATTTTTGACATTGTCCAATCCAGTCCAATGGCATCGTGGTTTGATGTCGGCGGGAACTGGGTAAAGATTGAAATATGGTAAAAACAATGACTGCAGATGCTGAAAACCAAATACTGGATTAGTGGTGCTGGAAGAGCACAGCAGTTCAGGCAGCATCAAACGAGCAGCGAAATCGACGTTTCGGGCAAAAGCCCTTCATCAGGAATGACTGAAATATGTCTTTTCAGTGAAAAGGGCATTTACCCTTCAGAATCAAAATTGCGTTGCTCACCATCTTAACTCATTTTATTCTGTGTTGTTGGCTGATCTGTTATTTTGCCGCTTTCCTTGATTACTTTCTTTCGTTTAATGTGAGAAAATTGCCCTTTTGTTATCCGCCTCCGTTGTCATTGAGGTTAATTTACAGGAGTGTGCTAAAGTGATTTCCAAGCGCACGCGAGCTAGGTAGGAGTCGAACCTACAATCTTCTGATCCGTAGTCAGACGCGTTATCCATTGTGCCACTAGCCCGCACGCTCAAAAGTCACTTGTTAGGACGAGTCCCCTCTGCAATTCTTTGGTCTTGATGATGAAATGAGTGGCAATCGTCAATCGACAAGCTGAATATTCAGCAAGATCATCAGTTTCACTGCTTGACCTCGTTCACTTTGAAAGCTGATGAATTTCACCGAAAACTAAGAGCACACCTCACATTCAGATCACGTCTTCGCTAAGTCAGTTTACAAACTTCGAGGTTACCAAAAAAAACGCCAACTGCGGATGCTGGAAATCAGGAGCCAAGTCAGAAATTGCTGGGTAATTGGTCTGACAGCATGTGTGGAATGAAATCACACTTTAACGTTCGGGTCCGGAGATAAAGAGAAACTTCTTTCGCCAGAATGTGGTGAATCTGTGGAATTCATTGCCACCTGAAGGCTCTCATTGGAGGAAGCCAGGCCATTGATTATATTTAAAACAGAGACAGAGACGTTATTGAGGAGCAAGGGAATCAAAGGTTAGGGGGAGAAAGCGGGAAAATGGGATTGGAAAACCTATCGGCCGTATTGGCGGAGCAGAATCGATGGGCTGAGTGGCATAATTTCTGCTCCTCTGTTTTATGGACGTTTCCTCAGAACGAGTTTGATTTCTGATTTTATTCCAGGATACAAAACCGATTTGAAGAGAAAATTAGAAAGTTTAGAAATGATGTGAACTTTACTTTTCAAAGCTTTTGATTTCTTTTCAGACTGTGCTGAGTAGTTGAATTGATTCCCAAAACCCACAGAAATTTACATGGCACTGTCAGAGTCAGATTCACCTATTAACCACATCTGGGTTGAAATCATTTTGATCATTCAAGTTTACTTTATTGGTAATAGAAGAAAGAGAACAGTACAACACAGGAATAGGCCCCAACACAGGAATTCCCTGTAATTCCTGATGAACGGCTTTTGCCCGAAACGTCGATTCTCTTGCTCTTCGGATGCTGTTCCTTTCCAGCACCACACTCTCGACAATGAACATTGTTCCCCAGAGTCCAACATAAAGCAGTGACCATTATTACATTATTCTCCAGAATCCAATGTAAAATATTGAGGATCATTTCCCAGACGAGAATTTAAAACAATTTTGCTGTCTAGGATTGTTCAATACGTTCGCAGAAGTGGTATGACTCTGATATTTTACTTGTAAATTCTGCGTCCGATGTACTCTCTCACACTAGCTGCCTGAGGAAGGAGCGGGGCGCTGGACTCTTGCACTTTCAGATAAACCTGTTGGACGACAACCTAGTGTTGTGTGATTTTTGACATTGTCCAATCCAGTCCAATGGCATCGTGGTTTGATGTCGGCGGGAACTGGGTAAAGATTGAAATATGGTAAAAACAATGACTGCAGATGCTGAAAACCAAATACTGGATTAGTGGTGCTGGAAGAGCACAGCAGTTCAGGCAGCATCAAACGAGCAGCGAAATCGACGTTTCGGGCAAAAGCCCTTCATCAGGAATGACTGAAATATGTCTTTTCAGTGAAAAGGGCATTTACCCTTCAGAATCAAAATTGCGTTGCTCATCATCTTAACTCATTTTATTCTGTGTTGTTGGCTGATCTGTTATTTTGCCGCTTTCCTTGATTACTTTCTTTCGTTTAATGTGAGAAAATTGCCCTTTTGTTATCCGCCTCCGTTGTCATTGAGGTTAATTTACAGGAGTGTGCTAAAGTGATTTCCAAGCGCACGCGAGCTAGGTAGGAGTCGAACCTACAATCTTCTGATCCGTAGTCAGACGCGTTATCCATTGCGCCACTAGCCCGCACGCTCAAAAGTCACTTGTTAGGACGAGTCCCCTCTGCAATTCTTTGGTCTTGATGATGAAATGAGTGGCAATCGTCAATCGACAAGCTGAATATTCAGCAAGATCATCAGTTTCACTGTTTGACCTCGTTCACTTTGAAAGCTGATGAATTTCACCGAAAACTAAGAGCACACCTCACATTCAGATCACGTCTTCGCTAAGTCAGTTTACAAACTTCGAGGTTACCAAAAAAAACGCCAACTGCGGATGCTGGAAATCAGGAGCCAAGTCAGAAATTGCTGGGTAATTGGTCTGACAGCATGTGTGGAATGAAATCACACTTTAACGTTCGGGTCCGGAGATAAAGAGAAACTTCTTTCGCCAGAATGTGGTGAATCTGTGGAATTCATTGCCACAGAAGGCTCTCATTGGAGGAAGCCAGGCCATTGATTATATTTAAAACAGAGACAGAGACGTTATTGAGGAGCAAGGGAATCAAAGGTTAGGGGGAGAAAGCGGGAAAATGGGATTGGAAAACCTATCGGCCGTATTGGCGGAGCAGAATCGATGGGCTGAGTGGCATAATTTCTGCTCCTCTGTCTTATGGACGTTTCCTCAGAACCAGTTTGATTTCTGATTTTATTCCAGGATACAAAACCGATTTGAAGAGAAAATTAGAAAGTTTAGAAATGATGTGAACTTTACTTTTCAAAGCTTTTGATTTCTTTTCAGACTGTGCTGAGTAGTTGAATTGATTCCCAAAACCCACAGAAATTTACATGGCACTGTCAGAGTCAGATTCACCTATTAACCACATCTGGGTTGAAATCATTTTGATCATTCAAGTTTACTTTATTGGTAATAGAAGAAAGAGAACAGTACAACACAGGAATAGGCCCCAACACAGGAATTCCCTGTAATTCCTGATGAACGGCTTTTGCCCGAAACGTCGATTCTCTTGCTCTTCGGATGCTGTTCCTTTCCAGCACCACACTCTCGACAATGAACATTGTTCCCCAGAGTCCAACATAAAGCAGTGACCATTATTACATTATTCTCCAGAATCCAATGTAAAATATTGAGGATCATTTCCCAGACGAGAATTTAAAACAATTTTGCTGTCTAGGATTGTTCAATACGTTCGCAGAAGTGGTATGACTCTGATATTTTACTTGTAAATTCTGCGTCCGATGTACTCTCTCACACTAGCTGCCTGAGGAAGGAGCGGGGCGCTGGACTCTTGCACTTTCAGATAAACCTGTTGGACGACAACCTAGTGTTGTGTGATTTTTGACATTGTCCAATCCAGTCCAATGGCATCGTGGTTTGATGTCGGCGGGAACTGGGTAAAGATTGAAATATGGTAAAAACAATGACTGCAGATGCTGAAAACCAAATACTGGATTAGTGGTGCTGGAAGAGCACAGCAGTTCAGGCAGCATCAAACGAGCAGCGAAATCGACGTTTCGGGCAAAAGCCCTTCATCAGGAATGACTGAAATATGTCTTTTCAGTGAAAAGGGCATTTACCCTTCAGAATCAAAATTGCGTTGCTCATCATCTTAACTCATTTGATTCTGTGTTGTTGGCTGATCTGTTATTTTGCCGCTTTCCTTGATTACTTTCTTTCGTTTAATGTGAGAAAATTGCCCTTTTGTTATCCGCCTCCGTTGTCATTGAGGTTAATTTACAGGAGTGTGCTAAAGTGATTTCCAAGCGCACGCGAGCTAGGTAGGAGTCGAACCTACAATCTTCTGATCCGTAGTCAGACGCGTTATCCATTGCGCCACTAGCCCGCACGCTCAAAAGTCACTTGTTAGGACGAGTCCCCTCTGCAATTCTTTGGTCTTGATGATGAAATGAGTGGCAATCGTCAATCGACAAGCTGAATATTCAGCAAGATCATCAGTTTCACCTCGTTCACTTTGAAAGCTGATGAATTTCACCGAAAACTAAGAGCACACCTCACATTCAGATCACGTCTTCGCTAAGTCAGTTTACAAACTTCGAGGTTACCAAAAAAAACGCCAACTGCGGATGCTGGAAATCAGGAGCCAAGTCAGAAATTGCTGGGTAATTGCTCTGACAGCATGTGTGGAATGAAATCACACTTTAACGTTCGGGTCCGGAGATAAAGAGAAACTTCTTTCGCCAGAATGTGGTGAATCTGTGGAATTCATTGCCACAGAAGGCTCTCATTGGAGGAAGCCAGGCCATTGATTATATTTAAAACAGAGACAGAGACGTTATTGAGGAGCAAGGGAATCAAAGGTTAGGGGGAGAAAGCGGGAAAATGGGATTGGAAAACCTATCGGCCGTATTGGCGGAGCAGAATCGATGGGCTGAGTGGCATAATTTCTGCTCCTCTGTTTTATGGACGTTTCCTCAGAACCAGTTTGATTTCTGATTTTATTCCAGGATACAAAACCGATTTGAAGAGAAAATTAGAAAGTTTAGAAATGATGTGAACTTTACTTTTCAAAGCTTTTGATTTCTTTTCAGACTGTGCTGAGGAGTTGAATTGATTCCCAAAACCCACAGAAATTTACATGGCACTGTCAGAGTCAGATTCACCTATTAACCACATCTGGGTTGAAATCATTCTGATCATTCAAGTTTACTTTATTGGTAATAGAAGAAAGAGAACAGTACAACACAGGAATAGGCCCCAACACAGGAATTCCCTGTAATTCCTGATGAACGGCTTTTGCCCGAAACGTCGATTCTCTTGCTCTTCGGATGCTGTTCCTTTCCAGCACCACACTCTCGACAATGAACATTGTTCCCCTGAGTCCAATATAAAGCAGTGACGATTATTACATTATTCTCCAGAATCCAATGTAAAATATTGAGGATCATTTCCCAGACGAGAATTTAAAACAATTTTGCTGTCTAGGATTGTTCAATACGTTCGCAGAAGTTGTATGACTCTGATATTTTACTTGTAAATTCTGCGTCCGATGTACTCTCTCACACTAGCTGCCTGAGGAAGGAGCGGGGCGCTGGACTCTTGCACTTTCAGATAAACCTGTTGGACGACAACCTAGTGTTGTGTGATTTTTGACATTGTCCAATCCAGTCCAATGGCATCGTGGTTTGATGTCGGCGGGAACTGGGTAAAGATTGAAATATGGTAAAAACAATGACTGCAGATGCTGAAAACCAAATACTGGATTAGTGGTGCTGGAAGAGCACAGCAGTTCAGGCAGCATCAAACGAGCAGCGAAATCGACGTTTCGGGCAAAAGCCCTTCATCAGGAATGACTGAAATATGTCTTTTCAGTGAAAAGGGCATTTACCCTTCAGAATCAAAATTGCGTTGCTCATCATCTTAACTCATTTTATTCTGTGTTGTTGGCTGATCTGTTATTTTGCCGCTTTCCTTGATTACTTTCTTTCGTTTAATGTGAGAAAATTGCCCTTTTGTTATCCGCCTCCGTTGTCATTGAGGTTAATTTACAGGAGTGTGCTAAAGCGATTTCCAAGCGCACGCGAGCTAGGTAGGAGTCGAACCTACAATCTTCTGATCCGTAGTCAGACGCGTTATCCATTGCGCCACTAGCCCGCACGCTCAAAAGTCACTTGTTAGGACGAGTCCCCTCTGCAATTCTTTGGTCTTGATGATGAAATGAGTGGCAATCGTCAATCGACAAGCTGAATATTCAGCAAGATCATCAGTTTCACTGCTTGACCTCGTTCACTTTGAAAGCTGATGAATTTCACCGAAAACTAAGAGCACACCTCACATTCAGATCACGTCTTCGCTAAGTCAGTTTACAAACTTCGAGGTTACCAAAAAAAACGCCAACTGCGGATGCTGGAAATCAGGAGCCAAGTCAGAAATTGCTGGGTAATTGCTCTGACAGCATGTGTGGAATGAAATCACACTTTAACGTTCGGGTCCGGAGATAAAGAGAAACTTCTTTCGCCAGAATGTGGTGAATCTGTGGAATTCATTGCCACAGAAGGCTCTCATTGGAGGAAGCCAGGCCATTGATTATATTTAAAACAGAGACAGAGACGTTATTGAGGAGCAAGGGAATCAAAGGTTAGGGGGAGAAAGCGGGAAAATGGGATTGGAAAACCTATCGGCCGTATTGGCGGAGCAGAATCGATGGGCTGAGTGGCATAATTTCTGCTCCTCTGTTTTATGGACGTTTCCTCAGAACCAGTTTGATTTCTGATTTTATTCCAGGATACAAAACCGATTTGAAGAGAAAATTAGAAAGTTTAGAAATGATGTGAACTTTACTTTTCAAAGCTTTTGATTTCTTTTCAGACTGTGCTGAGGAGTTGAATTGATTCCCAAAACCCACAGAAATTTACATGGCACTGTCAGAGTCAGATTCACCTATTAACCACATCTGGGTTGAAATCATTCTGATCATTCAAGTTTACTTTATTGGTAATAGAAGAAAGAGAACAGTACAACACAGGAATAGGCCCCAACACAGGAATTCCCTGTAATTCCTGATGAACGGCTTTTGCCCGAAACGTCGATTCTCTTGCTCTTCGGATGCTGTTCCTTTCCAGCACCACACTCTCGACAATGAACATTGTTCCCCAGAGTCCAATATAAAGCAGTGACCATTATTACATTATTCTCCAGAATCCAATGTAAAATATTGAGGATCATTTCCCAGACGAGAATTTAAAACAATTTTGCTGTCTAGGATTGTTCAATACGTTCGCAGAAGTTGTATGACTCTGATATTTTACTTGTAAATTCTGCGTCCGATGTACTCTCTCACACTAGCTGCCTGAGGAAGGAGCGGGGCGCTGGACTCTTGCACTTTCAGATAAACCTGTTGGACGACAACCTAGTGTTGTGTGATTTTTGACATTGTCCAATCCAGTCCAATGGCATCGTGGTTTGATGTCGGCGGGAACTGGGTAAAGATTGAAATATGGTAAAAACAATGACTGCAGATGCTGAAAACCAAATACTGGATTAGTGGTGCTGGAAGAGCACAGCAGTTCAGGCAGCATCAAACGAGCAGCGAAATCGACGTTTCGGGCAAAAGCCCTTCATCAGGAATGACTGAAATATGTCTTTTCAGTGAAAAGGGCATTTACCCTTCAGAATCAAAATTGCGTTGCTCATCATCTTAACTCATTTGATTCTGTGTTGTTGGCTGATCTGTTATTTTGCCGCTTTCCTTGATTACTTTCTTTCGTTTAATGTGAGAAAATTGCCCTTTTGTTATCCGCCTCCGTTGTCATTGAGGTTAATTTACAGGAGTGTGCTAAAGCGATTTCCAAGCGCACGCGAGCTAGGTAGGAGTCGAACCTACAATCTTCTGATCCGTAGTCAGACGCGTTATCCATTGCGCCACTAGCCCGCACGCTCAAAAGTCACTTGTTAGGACGAGTCCCCTCTGCAATTCTTTGGTCTTGATGATGAAATGAGTGGCAATCGTCAATCGACAAGCTGAATATTCAGCAAGATCATCAGTTTCACTGCTTGACCTCGTTCACTTTGAAAGCTGATGAATTTCACCGAAAACTAAGAGCACACCTCACATTCAGATCACGTCTTCGCTAAGTCAGTTTACAAACTTCGAGGTTACCAAAAAAAACGCCAACTGCGGATGCTGGAAATCAGGAGCCAAGTCAGAAATTGCTGGGTAATTGCTCTGACAGCATGTGTGGAATGAAATCACACTTTAACGTTCGGGTCCGGAGATAAAGAGAAACTTCTTTCGCCAGAATGTGGTGAATCTGTGGAATTCATTGCCACAGAAGGCTCTCATTGGAGGAAGCCAGGCCATTGATTATATTTAAAACAGAGACAGAGACGTTATTGAGGAGCAAGGGAATCAAAGGTTAGGGGGAGAAAGCGGGAAAATGGGATTGGAAAACCTATCGGCCGTATTGGCGGAGCAGAATCGATGGGCTGAGTGGCATAATTTCTGCTCCTCTGTTTTATGGACGTTTCCTCAGAACCAGTTTGATTTCTGATTTTATTCCAGGATACAAAACCGATTTGAAGAGAAAATTAGAAAGTTTAGAAATGATGTGAACTTTACTTTTCAAAGCTTTTGATTTCTTTTCAGACTGTGCTGAGGAGTTGAATTGATTCCCAAAACCCACAGAAATTTACATGGCACTGTCAGAGTCAGATTCACCTATTAACCACATCTGGGTTGAAATCATTTTGATCATTCAAGTTTATTTTATTGGTAATAGAAGAAAGAGAACAGTACAACACAGGAATAGGCCCCAACACAGGAATTCCCTGTAATTCCTGATGAACGGCTTTTGCCCGAAACGTCGATTCTCTTGCTCTTCGGATGCTGTTCCTTTCCAGCACCACACTCTCGACAATGAACATTGTTCCCCAGAGTCCAATATAAAGCAGTGACCATTATTACATTATTCTCCAGAATCCAATGTAAAATATTGAGGATCATTTCCCAGACGAGAATTTAAAACAATTTTGCTGTCTAGGATTGTTCAATACGTTCGCAGAAGTTGTATGACTCTGATATTTTACTTGTAAATTCTGCGTCCGATGTACTCTCTCACACTAGCTGCCTGAGGAAGGAGCGGGGCGCTGGACTCTTGCACTTTCAGATAAACCTGTTGGACGACAACCTAGTGTTGTGTGATTTTTGACATTGTCCAATCCAGTCCAATGGCATCGTGGTTTGATGTCGGCGGGAACTGGGTAAAGATTGAAATATGGTAAAAACAATGACTGCAGATGCTGAAAACCAAATACTGGATTAGTGGTGCTGGAAGAGCACAGCAGTTCAGGCAGCATCAAACGAGCAGCGAAATCGACGTTTCGGGCAAAAGCCCTTCATCAGGAATGACTGAAATATGTCTTTTCAGTGAAAAGGGCATTTACCCTTCAGAATCAAAATTGCGTTGCTCATCATCTTAACTCATTTTATTCTGTGTTGTTGGCTGATCTGTTATTTTGCCGCTTTCCTTGATTACTTTCTTTCGTTTAATGTGAGAAAATTGCCCTTTTGTTATCCGCCTCCGTTGTCATTGAGTTTAATTTACAGGAGTGTGCTAAAGTGATTTCCAAGCGCACGCGAGCTAGGTAGGAGTCGAACCTACAATCTTCTGATCCGTAGTCAGACGCGTTATCCATTGCGCCACTAGCCCGCACGCTCAAAAGTCACTTGTTAGGACGAGTCCCCTCTGCAATTCTTTGGTCTTGATGATGAAATGAGTGGCAATCGTCAATCGACAAGCTGAATATTCAGCAAGATCATCAGTTTCACTGCTTGACCTCGTTCACTTTGAAAGCTGATGAATTTCACCGAAAACTAAGAGCACACCTCACATTCAGATCACGTCTTCGCTAAGTCAGTTTACAAACTTCGAGGTTACAAAAAAAAACGCCAACTGCGGATGCTGGAAATCAGGAGCCAAGTCAGAAATTGCTGGGTAATTGCTCTGACAGCATGTGTGGAATGAAATCACACTTTAACGTTCGGGTCCGGAGATAAAGAGAAACTTCTTTCGCCAGAATGTGGTGAATCTGTGGAATTCATTGCCACAGAAGGCTCTCATTGGAGGAAGCCAGGCCATTGATTATATTTAAAACAGAGACAGAGACGTTATTGAGGAGCAAGGGAATCAAAGGTTAGGGGGAGAAAGCGGGAAAATGGGATTGGAAAACCTATCGGCCGTATTGGCGGAGCAGAATCGATGGGCTGAGTGGTATAATTTCTGCTCCTCTGTCTTATGGACGTTTCCTCAGAACGAGTTTGATTTCTGATTTTATTCCAGGATACAAAACCGATTTGAAGAGAAAATTAGAAAGTTTAGAAATGATGTGAACTTTACTTTTCAAAGCTTTTGATTTCTTTTCAGACTGTGCTGAGGAGTTGAATTGATTCCCAAAACCCACAGAAATTTACATGGCACTGTCAGAGTCAGATTCACCTATTAACCACATCTGGGTTGAAATCATTCTGATCATTCAAGTTTACTTTATTGGTAATAGAAGAAAGAGAACAGTACAACACAGGAATAGGCCCCAACACAGGAATTCCCTGTAATTCCTGATGAACGGCTTTTGCCCGAAACGTCGATTCTCTTGCTCTTCGGATGCTGTTCCTTTCCAGCACCACACTCTCGACAATGAACATTGTTCCCCAGAGTCCAATATAAAGCAGTGACCATTATTACATTATTCTCCAGAATCCAATGTAAAATATTGAGGATCATTTCCCAGACGAGAATTTAAAACAATTTTGCTGTCTAGGATTGTTCAATACGTTCGCAGAAGTTGTATGACTCTGATATTTTACTTGTAAATTCTGCGTCCGATGTACTCTCTCACACTAGCTGCCTGAGGAAGGAGCGGGGCGCTGGACTCTTGCACTTTCAGATAAACCTGTTGGACGACAACCTAGTGTTGTGTGATTTTTGACATTGTCCAATCCAGTCCAATGGCATCGTGGTTTGATGTCGGCGGGAACTGGGTAAAGATTGAAATATGGTAAAAACAATGACTGCAGATGCTGAAAACCAAATACTGGATTAGTGGTGCTGGAAGAGCACAGCAGTTCAGGCAGCATCAAACGAGCAGCGAAATCGACGTTTCGGGCAAAAGCCCTTCATCAGGAATGACTGAAATATGTCTTTTCAGTGAAAAGGGCATTTACCCTTCAGAATCAAAATTGCGTTGCTCATCATCTTAACTCATTTGATTCTGTGTTGTTGGCTGATCTGTTATTTTGCCGCTTTCCTTGATTACTTTCTTTCGTTTAATGTGAGAAAATTGCCCTTTTGTTATCCGCCTCCGTTGTCATTGAGGTTAATTTACAGGAGTGTGCTAAAGCGATTTCCAAGCGCACGCGAGCTAGGTAGGAGTCGAACCTACAATCTTCTGATCCGTAGTCAGACGCGTTATCCATTGCGCCACTAGCCCGCACGCTCAAAAGTCACTTGTTAGGACGAGTCCCCTCTGCAATTCTTTGGTCTTGATGATGAAATGAGTGGCAATCGTCAATCGACAAGCTGAATATTCAGCAAGATCATCAGTTTCACTGCTTGACCTCGTTCACTTTGAAAGCTGATGAATTTCACCGAAAACTAAGAGCACACCTCACATTCAGATCACGTCTTCGCTAAGTCAGTTTACAAACTTCGAGGTTACCAAAAAAAACGCCAACTGCGGATGCTGGAAATCAGGAGCCAAGTCAGAAATTGCTGGGTAATTGCTCTGACAGCATGTGTGGAATGAAATCACACTTTAACGTTCGGGTCCGGAGATAAAGAGAAACTTCTTTCGCCAGAATGTGGTGAATCTGTGGAATTCATTGCCACAGAAGGCTCTCATTGGAGGAAGCCAGGCCATTGATTATATTTAAAACAGAGACAGAGACGTTATTGAGGAGCAAGGGAATCAAAGGTTAGGGGGAGAAAGCGGGAAAATGGGATTGGAAAACCTATCGGCCGTATTGGCGGAGCAGAATCGATGGGCTGAGTGGCATAATTTCTGCTCCTCTGTTTTATGGACGTTTCCTCAGAACCAGTTTGATTTCTGATTTTATTCCAGGATACAAAACCGATTTGAAGAGAAAATTAGAAAGTTTAGAAATGATGTGAACTTTACTTTTCAAAGCTTTTGATTTCTTTTCAGACTGTGCTGAGGAGTTGAATTGATTCCCAAAACCCACAGAAATTTACATGGCACTGTCAGAGTCAGATTCACCTATTAACCACATCTGGGTTGAAATCATTTTGATCATTCAAGTTTATTTTATTGGTAATAGAAGAAAGAGAACAGTACAACACAGGAATAGGCCCCAACACAGGAATTCCCTGTAATTCCTGATGAACGGCTTTTGCCCGAAACGTCGATTCTCTTGCTCTTCGGATGCTGTTCCTTTCCAGCACCACACTCTCGACAATGAACATTGTTCCCCAGAGTCCAATATAAAGCAGTGACCATTATTACATTATTCTCCAGAATCCAATGTAAAATATTGAGGATCATTTCCCAGACGAGAATTTAAAACAATTTTGCTGTCTAGGATTGTTCAATACGTTCGCAGAAGTTGTATGACTCTGATATTTTACTTGTAAATTCTGCGTCCGATGTACTCTCTCACACTAGCTGCCTGAGGAAGGAGCGGGGCGCTGGACTCTTGCACTTTCAGATAAACCTGTTGGACGACAACCTAGTGTTGTGTGATTTTTGACATTGTCCAATCCAGTCCAATGGCATCGTGGTTTGATGTCGGCGGGAACTGGGTAAAGATTGAAATATGGTAAAAACAATGACTGCAGATGCTGAAAACCAAATACTGGATTAGTGGTGCTGGAAGAGCACAGCAGTTCAGGCAGCATCAAACGAGCAGCGAAATCGACGTTTCGGGCAAAAGCCCTTCATCAGGAATGACTGAAATATGTCTTTTCAGTGAAAAGGGCATTTACCCTTCAGAATCAAAATTGCGTTGCTCATCATCTTAACTCATTTTATTCTGTGTTGTTGGCTGATCTGTTATTTTGCCGCTTTCCTTGATTACTTTCTTTCGTTTAATGTGAGAAAATTGCCCTTTTGTTATCCGCCTCCGTTGTCATTGAGTTTAATTTACAGGAGTGTGCTAAAGTGATTTCCAAGCGCACGCGAGCTAGGTAGGAGTCGAACCTACAATCTTCTGATCCGTAGTCAGACGCGTTATCCATTGCGCCACTAGCCCGCACGCTCAAAAGTCACTTGTTAGGACGAGTCCCCTCTGCAATTCTTTGGTCTTGATGATGAAATGAGTGGCAATCGTCAATCGACAAGCTGAATATTCAGCAAGATCATCAGTTTCACTGCTTGACCTCGTTCACTTTGAAAGCTGATGAATTTCACCGAAAACTAAGAGCACACCTCACATTCAGATCACGTCTTCGCTAAGTCAGTTTACAAACTTCGAGGTTACAAAAAAAAACGCCAACTGCGGATGCTGGAAATCAGGAGCCAAGTCAGAAATTGCTGGGTAATTGCTCTGACAGCATGTGTGGAATGAAATCACACTTTAACGTTCGGGTCCGGAGATAAAGAGAAACTTCTTTCGCCAGAATGTGGTGAATCTGTGGAATTCATTGCCACAGAAGGCTCTCATTGGAGGAAGCCAGGCCATTGATTATATTTAAAACAGAGACAGAGACGTTATTGAGGAGCAAGGGAATCAAAGGTTAGGGGGAGAAAGCGGGAAAATGGGATTGGAAAACCTATCGGCCGTATTGGCGGAGCAGAATCGATGGGCTGAGTGGTATAATTTCTGCTCCTCTGTCTTATGGACGTTTCCTCAGAACGAGTTTGATTTCTGATTTTATTCCAGGATACAAAACCGATTTGAAGAGAAAATTAGAAAGTTTAGAAATGATGTGAACTTTACTTTTCAAAGCTTTTGATTTCTTTTCAGACTGTGCTGAGGAGTTGAATTGATTCCCAAAACCCACAGAAATTTACATGGCACTGTCAGAGTCAGATTCACCTATTAACCACATCTGGGTTGAAATCATTTTGATCATTCAAGTTTACTTTATTGGTAATAGAAGAAAGAGAACAGTACAACACAGGAATAGGCCCCAACACAGGAATTCCCTGTAATTCCTGATGAACGGCTTTTGCCCGAAACGTCGATTCTCTTGCTCTTCGGATGCTGTTCCTTTCCAGCACCACACTCTCGACAATGAACATTGTTCCCCAGAGTCCAATATAAAGCAGTGACCATTATTACATTATTCTCCAGAATCCAATGTAAAATATTGAGGATCATTTCCCAGACGAGAATTTAAAACAATTTTGCTGTCTAGGATTGTTCAATACGTTCGCAGAAGTTGTATGACTCTGATATTTTACTTGTAAATTCTGCGTCCGATGTACTCTCTCACACTAGCTGCCTGAGGAAGGAGCGGGGCGCTGGACTCTTGCACTTTCAGATAAACCTGTTGGACGACAACCTAGTGTTGTGTGATTTTTGACATTGTCCAATCCAGTCCAATGGCATCGTGGTTTGATGTCGGCGCGAACTGGGTAAAGATTGAAATATGGTAAAAACAATGACTGCAGATGCTGAAAACCAAATACTGGATTAGTGGTGCTGGAAGAGCACAGCAGTTCAGGCAGCATCAAACGAGCAGCGAAATCGACGTTTCGGGCAAAAGCCCTTCATCAGGAATGACTGAAATATGTCTTTTCAGTGAAAAGGGCATTTACCCTTCAGAATCAAAATTGCATTGTTCATCATCTTAACTCATTTTATTCTGTGTTGTTGGCTGATCTGTTATTTTGTCGCTTTCCTTGATTACTTTCTTTCATTTAATGTGAGAAAATTGCCCTTTTGTTATCCGCCTCCGTTGCAATTGAGGTTAATTTACAGGAGTGTGCTAAAGTGATTTCCAAGCGCACGCGAGCTAGGTAGGAGTCGAACCTACAATCTTCTGATCCGTAGTCAGACGCGTTATCCATTGCGCCACTAGCCCGCACGCTCAAAAGCCACGTGTTAGGACGAGTCCCCTCTGCAATTCTTTGGTCTTGATGATGAAATGAGTGGCAATCGTCAATCGACAAGCTGAATATTCAGCAAGATCATCAGTTTCACTGCTTGACCTCGTTCACTTTGAAAGCTGATGAATTTCACCGAAAACTAAGAGCACACCTCACATTCAGATCACGTCTTCGCTAAGTCAGTTTACAAACTTCGAGGTTACAAAAAAAAACGCCAACTGCGGATGCTGGAAATCAGGAGCCAAGTCAGAAATTGCTGGGTAATTGCTCTGACAGCATGTGTGGAATGAAATCACACTTTAACGTTCGGGTCCGGAGATAAAGAGAAACTTCTTTCGCCAGAATGTGGTGAATCTGTGGAATTCATTGCCACAGAAGGCTCTCATTGGAGGAAGCCAGGCCATTGATTATATTTAAAACAGAGACAGAGACGTTATTGAGGAGCAAGGGAATCAAAGGTTAGGGGGAGAAAGCGGGAAAATGGGATTGGAAAACCTATCGGCCGTATTGGCGGAGCAGAATCGATGGGCTGAGTGGCATAATTTCTGCTCCTCTGTCTTATGGACGTTTCCTCAGAACGAGTTTGATTCCTGATTTTATTCCAGGATACAAAACCGATTTGAAGAGAAAATTAGAAAGTTTAGAAATGATGTGAACTTTACTTTTCAAAGCTTTTGATTTCTTTTCAGACTGTGCTGAGTAGTTGAATTGATTCCCAAAACCCACAGAAATTTACATGGCACTGTCAGAGTCAGATTCACCTATTAACCACATCTGGGTTGAAATCATTTTGATCATTCAAGTTTATTTTATTGGTAATAGAAGAAAGAGAACAGTACAACACAGGAATAGGCCCCAACACAGGAATTCCCTGTAATTCCTGATGAACGGCTTTTGCCCGAAACGTCGATTCTCTTGCTCTTCGGATGCTGTTCCTTTCCAGCACCACACTCTCGACAATGAACATTGTTCCCCAGAGTCCAATATAAAGCAGTGACCATTATTACATTATTCTCCAGAATCCAATGTAAAATATTGAGGATCATTTCCCAGACGAGAATTTAAAACAATTTTGCTGTCTAGGATTGTTCAATACGTTCGCAGAAGTTGTATGACTCTGATATTTTACTTGTAAATTCTGCGTCCGATGTACTCTCTCACACTAGCTGCCTGAGGAAGGAGCGGGGCGCTGGACTCTTGCACTTTCAGATAAACCTGTTGGACGACAACCTAGTGTTGTGAGATTTTTGACATTGTCCAATCCAGTCCAATGGCATCGTGGTTTGATGTCGGCGCGAACTGGGTAAAGATTGAAATATGGTAAAAACAATGACTGCAGATGCTGAAAACCAAATACTGGATTAGTGGTGCTGGAAGAGCACAGCAGTTCAGGCAGCATCAAACGAGCAGCGAAATCGACGTTTCGGGCAAAAGCCCTTCATCAGGAATGACTGAAATATGTCTTTTCAGTGAAAAGGGCATTTACCCTTCAGAATCAAAATTGCGTTGTTCATCATCTTAACTCATTTTATTCTGTGTTGTTGGCTGATCTGTTATTTTGCCGCTTTCCTTGATTACTTTCTTTCATTTAATGTGAGAAAATTGCCCTTTTGTTATCCGCCTCCGTTGCAATTGAGGTTAATTTACAGGAGTGTGCTAAAGTGATTTCCAAGCGCACGCGAGCTAGGTCGGAGTCGAACCTACAATCTTCTGATCCGTAGTCAGACGCGTTATCCATTGCGCCACTAGCCCGCACGCTCAAGAGCCACGTGTTAGGACGAGTCCCCTCTGCAATTCTTTGGTCTTGATGATGAAATGAGTGGCAATCGTCAATCGACAAGCTGAATATTCAGCAAGATCATCAGTTTCACTGCTTGACCTCGTTCACTTTGAAAGCTGATGAATTTCACCGAAAACTAAGAGCACACCTCACATTCAGATCACGTCTTCGCTAAGTCAGTTTACAAACTTCGAGGTTACAAAAAAAAACGCCAACTGCGGATGCTGGAAATCAGGAGCCAAGTCAGAAATTGCTGGGTAATTGGTCTGACAGCATGTGTGGAATGCAATCACACTTTAACGTTCGGGTCCGGAGATAAAGAGAAACTTATTTCGCCAGAATGTGGTGAATCTGTGGAATTCATTGCCACAGAAGGCTCTCATTGGAGGAAGCCAGGCCATTGATTATATTTAAAACAGAGACAGAGACGTTATTGAGGAGCAAGGGAATCAAAGGTTAGGGGGAGAAAGCGGGAAAATGGGATTGGAAAACCTATCGGCCGTATTGGCGGAGCAGAATCGATGGGCTGAGTGGTATAATTTCTGCTCCTCTGTCTTATGGACGTTTCCTCAGAACGAGTTTGATTTCTGATTTTATTCCAGGATACAAAACCGATTTGAAGAGAAAATTAGAAAGTTTAGAAATGATGTGAACTTTACTTTTCAAAGCTTTTGATTTCTTTTCAGACTGTGCTGAGGAGTTGAATTGATTCCCAAAACCCACAGAAATTTACATGGCACTGTCAGAGTCAGATTCACCTATTAACCACATCTGGGTTGAAATCATTTTGATCATTCAAGTTTACTTTATTGGTAATAGAAGAAAGAGAACAGTACAACACAGGAATAGGCCCCAACACAGGAATTCCCTGTAATTCCTGATGAACGGCTTTTGCCCGAAACGTCGATTCTCTTGCTCTTCGGATGCTGTTCCTTTCCAGCACCACACTCTCGACAATGAACATTGTTCCCCAGAGTCCAATATAAAGCAGTGACCATTATTACATTATTCTCCAGAATCCAATGTAAAATATTGAGGATCATTTCCCAGACGAGAATTTAAAACAATTTTGCTGTCTAGGATTGTTCAATACGTTCGCAGAAGTTGTATGACTCTGATATTTTACTTGTAAATTCTGCGTCCGATGTACTCTCTCACACTAGCTGCCTGAGGAAGGAGCGGGGCGCTGGACTCTTGCACTTTCAGATAAACCTGTTGGACGACAACCTAGTGTTGTGTGATTTTTGACATTGTCCAATCCAGTCCAATGGCATCGTGGTTTGATGTCGGCGCGAACTGGGTAAAGATTGAAATATGGTAAAAACAATGACTGCAGATGCTGAAAACCAAATACTGGATTAGTGGTGCTGGAAGAGCACAGCAGTTCAGGCAGCATCAAACGAGCAGCGAAATCGACGTTTCGGGCAAAAGCCCTTCATCAGGAATGACTGAAATATGTCTTTTCAGTGAAAAGGGCATTTACCCTTCAGAATCAAAATTGCATTGTTCATCATCTTAACTCATTTTATTCTGTGTTGTTGGCTGATCTGTTATTTTGTCGCTTTCCTTGATTACTTTCTTTCATTTAATGTGAGAAAATTGCCCTTTTGTTATCCGCCTCCGTTGCAATTGAGGTTAATTTACAGGAGTGTGCTAAAGTGATTTCCAAGCGCACGCGAGCTAGGTAGGAGTCGAACCTACAATCTTCTGATCCGTAGTCAGACGCGTTATCCATTGCGCCACTAGCCCGCACGCTCAAAAGCCACGTGTTAGGACGAGTCCCCTCTGCAATTCTTTGGTCTTGATGATGAAATGAGTGGCAATCGTCAATCGACAAGCTGAATATTCAGCAAGATCATCAGTTTCACTGCTTGACCTCGTTCACTTTGAAAGCTGATGAATTTCACCGAAAACTAAGAGCACACCTCACATTCAGATCACGTCTTCGCTAAGTCAGTTTACAAACTTCGAGGTTACAAAAAAAAACGCCAACTGCGGATGCTGGAAATCAGGAGCCAAGTCAGAAATTGCTGGGTAATTGCTCTGACAGCATGTGTGGAATGAAATCACACTTTAACGTTCGGGTCCGGAGATAAAGAGAAACTTCTTTCGCCAGAATGTGGTGAATCTGTGGAATTCATTGCCACAGAAGGCTCTCATTGGAGGAAGCCAGGCCATTGATTATATTTAAAACAGAGACAGAGACGTTATTGAGGAGCAAGGGAATCAAAGGTTAGGGGGAGAAAGCGGGAAAATGGGATTGGAAAACCTATCGGCCGTATTGGCGGAGCAGAATCGATGGGCTGAGTGGCATAATTTCTGCTCCTCTGTCTTATGGACGTTTCCTCAGAACGAGTTTGATTCCTGATTTTATTCCAGGATACAAAACCGATTTGAAGAGAAAATTAGAAAGTTTAGAAATGATGTGAACTTTACTTTTCAAAGCTTTTGATTTCTTTTCAGACTGTGCTGAGTAGTTGAATTGATTCCCAAAACCCACAGAAATTTACATGGCACTGTCAGAGTCAGATTCACCTATTAACCACATCTGGGTTGAAATCATTTTGATCATTCAAGTTTATTTTATTGGTAATAGAAGAAAGAGAACAGTACAACACAGGAATAGGCCCCAACACAGGAATTCCCTGTAATTCCTGATGAACGGCTTTTGCCCGAAACGTCGATTCTCTTGCTCTTCGGATGCTGTTCCTTTCCAGCACCACACTCTCGACAATGAACATTGTTCCCCAGAGTCCAATATAAAGCAGTGACCATTATTACATTATTCTCCAGAATCCAATGTAAAATATTGAGGATCATTTCCCAGACGAGAATTTAAAACAATTTTGCTGTCTAGGATTGTTCAATACGTTCGCAGAAGTTGTATGACTCTGATATTTTACTTGTAAATTCTGCGTCCGATGTACTCTCTCACACTAGCTGCCTGAGGAAGGAGCGGGGCGCTGGACTCTTGCACTTTCAGATAAACCTGTTGGACGACAACCTAGTGTTGTGAGATTTTTGACATTGTCCAATCCAGTCCAATGGCATCGTGGTTTGATGTCGGCGCGAACTGGGTAAAGATTGAAATATGGTAAAAACAATGACTGCAGATGCTGAAAACCAAATACTGGATTAGTGGTGCTGGAAGAGCACAGCAGTTCAGGCAGCATCAAACGAGCAGCGAAATCGACGTTTCGGGCAAAAGCCCTTCATCAGGAATGACTGAAATATGTCTTTTCAGTGAAAAGGGCATTTACCCTTCAGAATCAAAATTGCGTTGTTCATCATCTTAACTCATTTTATTCTGTGTTGTTGGCTGATCTGTTATTTTGCCGCTTTCCTTGATTACTTTCTTTCATTTAATGTGAGAAAATTGCCCTTTTGTTATCCGCCTCCGTTGCAATTGAGGTTAATTTACAGGAGTGTGCTAAAGTGATTTCCAAGCGCACGCGAGCTAGGTCGGAGTCGAACCTACAATCTTCTGATCCGTAGTCAGACGCGTTATCCATTGCGCCACTAGCCCGCACGCTCAAGAGCCACGTGTTAGGACGAGTCCCCTCTGCAATTCTTTGGTCTTGATGATGAAATGAGTGGCAATCGTCAATCGACAAGCTGAATATTCAGCAAGATCATCAGTTTCACTGCTTGACCTCGTTCACTTTGAAAGCTGATGAATTTCACCGAAAACTAAGAGCACACCTCACATTCAGATCACGTCTTCGCTAAGTCAGTTTACAAACTTCGAGGTTACAAAAAAAAACGCCAACTGCGGATGCTGGAAATCAGGAGCCAAGTCAGAAATTGCTGGGTAATTGGTCTGACAGCATGTGTGGAATGCAATCACACTTTAACGTTCGGGTCCGGAGATAAAGAGAAACTTATTTCGCCAGAATGTGGTGAATCTGTGGAATTCATTGCCACAGAAGGCTCTCATTGGAGGAAGCCAGGCCATTGATTATATTTAAAACAGAGACAGAGACGTTATTGAGGAGCAAGGGAATCAAAGGTTAGGGGGAGAAAGCGGGAAAATGGGATTGGAAAACCTATCGGCCGTATTGGCGGAGCAGAATCGATGGGCTGAGTGGTATAATTTCTGCTCCTCTGTCTTATGGACGTTTCCTCAGAACGAGTTTGATTTCTGATTTTATTCCAGGATACAAAACCGATTTGAAGAGAAAATTAGAAAGTTTAGAAATGATGTGAACTTTACTTTTCAAAGCTTTTGATTTCTTTTCAGACTGTGCTGAGGAGTTGAATTGATTCCCAAAACCCACAGAAATTTACATGGCACTGTCAGAGTCAGATTCACCTATTAACCACATCTGGGTTGAAATCATTTTGATCATTCAAGTTTATTTTATTGGTAATAGAAGAAAGAGAACAGTACAACACAGGAATAGGCCCCAACACAGGAATTCCCTGTAATTCCTGATGAACGGCTTTTGCCCGAAACGTCGATTCTCTTGCTCTTCGGATGCTGTTCCTTTCCAGCACCACACTCTCGACAATGAACATTGTTCCCCAGAGTCCAATATAAAGCAGTGACCATTATTACATTATTCTCCAGAATCCAATGTAAAATATTGAGGATCATTTCCCAGACGAGAATTTAAAACAATTTTGCTGTCTAGGATTGTTCAATACGTTCGCAGAAGTTGTATGACTCTGATATTTTACTTGTAAATTCTGCGTCCGATGTACTCTCTCACACTAGCTGCCTGAGGAAGGAGCGGGGCGCTGGACTCTTGCACTTTCAGATAAACCTGTTGGACGACAACCTAGTGTTGTGTGATTTTTGACATTGTCCAATCCAGTCCAATGGCATCGTGGTTTGATGTCGGCGCGAACTGGGTAAAGATTGAAATATGGTAAAAACAATGACTGCAGATGCTGAAAACCAAATACTGGATTAGTGGTGCTGGAAGAGCACAGCAGTTCAGGCAGCATCAAACGAGCAGCGAAATCGACGTTTCGGGCAAAAGCCCTTCATCAGGAATGACTGAAATATGTCTTTTCAGTGAAAAGGGCATTTACCCTTCAGAATCAAAATTGCGTTGTTCATCATCTTAACTCATTTTATTCTGTGTTGTTGGCTGATCTGTTATTTTGCCGCTTTCCTTGATTACTTTCTTTCATTTAATGTGAGAAAATTGCCCTTTTGTTATCCGCCTCCGTTGCAATTGAGGTTAATTTACAGGAGTGTGCTAAAGTGATTTCCAAGCGCACGCGAGCTAGGTAGGAGTCGAACCTACAATCTTCTGATCCGTAGTCAGACGCGTTATCCATTGCGCCACTAGGCCGCACGCTCAAGAGCCACGTGTTAGGACGAGTCCCCTCTGCAATTCTTTGGTCTTGATGATGAAATGAGTGGCAATCGTCAATCGACAAGCTGAATATTCAGCAAGATCATCAGTTTCACTGCTTGACCTCGTTCACTTTGAAAGCTGATGAATTTCACCACAAACTAAGAGCACACCTCACATTCAGATCACGTCTTCGCTAAGTCAGTTTACAAACTTCGAGGTTACAAAAAAAAACGCCAACTGCGGATGCTGGAAATCAGGAGCCAAGTCAGAAATTGCTGGGTAATTGGTCTGACAGCATGTGTGGAATGAAATCACACTTTAACGTTCGGGTCCGGAGATAAAGAGAAACTTCTTTCGCCAGAATGTGGTGAATCTGTGGAATTCATTGCCACAGAAGGCTCTCATTGGAGGAAGCCAGGCCATTGATTATATTTAAAACAGAGACAGAGACGTTATTGAGGAGCAAGGGAATCAAAGGTTAGGGGGAGAAAGCGGGAAAATGGGATTGGAAAACCTATCGGCCGTATTGGCGGAGCAGAATCGATGGGCTGAGTGGCATAATTTCTGCTCCTCTGTCTTATGGACGTTTCCTCAGAACCAGTTTGATTTCTGATTTTATTCCAGGATACAAAACCGATTTGAAGAGAAAATTAGAAAGTTTAGAAATGATGTGAACTTTACTTTTCAAAGCTTTTGATTTCTTTTCAGACTGTGCTGAGGAGTTGAATTGATTCCCAAAACCCACAGAAATTTACATGGCACTGTCAGAGTCAGATTCACCTATTAACCACATCTGGGTTGAAATCATTTTGATCATTCAAGTTTACTTTATTGGTAATAGAAGAAAGAGAACAGTACAACACAGGAATAGGCCCCAACACAGGAATTCCCTGTAATTCCTGATGAACGGCTTTTGCCCGAAACGTCGATTCTCTTGCTCTTCGGATGCTGTTCCTTTCCAGCACCACACTCTCGACAATGAACATTGTTCCCCAGAGTCCAATATAAAGCAGTGACCATTATTACATTATTCTCCAGAATCCAATGTAAAATATTGAGGATCATTTCCCAGACGAGAATTTAAAACAATTTTGCTGTCTAGGATTGTTCAATACGTTCGCAGAAGTTGTATGACTCTGATATTTTACTTGTAAATTCTGCGTCCGATGTACTCTCTCACACTAGCTGCCTGAGGAAGGAGCGGGGCGCTGGACTCTTGCACTTTCAGATAAACCTGTTGGACGACAACCTAGTGTTGTGTGATTTTTGACATTGTCCAATCCAGTCCAATGGCATCGTGGTTTGATGTCGGCGCGAACTGGGTAAAGATTGAAATATGGTAAAAACAATGACTGCAGATGCTGAAAACCAAATACTGGATTAGTGGTGCTGGAAGAGCACAGCAGTTCAGGCAGCATCAAACGAGCAGCGAAATCGACGTTTCGGGCAAAAGCCCTTCATCAGGAATGACTGAAATATGTCTTTTCAGTGAAAAGGGCATTTACCCTTCAGAATCAAAATTGCGTTGCTCATCATCTTAACTCATTTTATTCTGTGTTGTTGGCTGATCTGTTATTTTGCCGCTTTCCTTGATTACTTTCTTTCGTTTAATGTGAGAAAATTGCCCTTTTGTTATCCGCCTCCGTTGTCATTGAGGTTAATTTACAGGAGTGTGCTAAAGTGATTTCCAAGCGCACGCGAGCTAGGTAGGAGTCGAACCTACAATCTTCTGATCCGTAGTCAGACGCGTTATCCATTGCGCCACTAGCCCGCACGCTCAAAAGTCACTTGTTCGGACGAGTCCCCTCTGCAATTCTTTGGTCTTGATGATGAAATGAGTGGCAATCGTCAATCGACAAGCTGAATATTCAGCAAGATCATCAGTTTCACTGCTTGACCTCGTTCACTTTGAAAGCTGATGAATTTCACCGAAAACTAAGAGCACACCTCACATTCAGATCACGTCTTCGCTAAGTCAGTTTACAAACTTCGAGGTTACCAAAAAAAACGCCAACTGCGGATGCTGGAAATCAGGAGCCAAGTCAGAAATTGCTGGGTAATTGCTCTGACAGCATGTGTGGAATGAAATCACACTTTAACGTTCGGGTCCGGAGATAAAGAGAAACTTCTTTCGCCAGAATGTGGTGAATCTGTGGAATTCATTGCCACCTGAAGGCTCTCATTGGAGGAAGCCAGGCCATTGATTATATTTAAAACAGAGACAGAGACGTTATTGAGGAGCAATGGAATCAAAGGTTAGGGGGAGAAAGCGGGAAAATGGGATTGGAAAACCTATCGGCCGTATTGGCGGAGCAGAATCGATGGGCTGAGTGGCATAATTTCTGCTCCTCTGTTTTATGGACGTTTCCTCAGAACGAGTTTGATTTCTGATTTTATTCCAGGATACAAAACCGATTTGAAGAGAAAATTAGAAAGTTTAGAAATGATGTGAACTTTACTTTTCAAAGCTTTTGATTTCTTTTCAGACTGTGCTGAGTAGTTGAATTGATTCCCAAAACCCACAGAAATTTACATGGCACTGTCAGAGTCAGATTCACCTATTAACCACATCTGGGTTGAAATCATTTTGATCATTCAAGTTTACTTTATTGGTAATAGAAGAAAGAGAACAGTACAACACAGGAATAGGCCCCAACACAGGAATTCCCTGTAATTCCTGATGAACGGCTTTTGCCCGAAACGTCGATTCTCTTGCTCTTCGGATGCTGTTCCTTTCCAGCACCACACTCTCGACAATGAACATTGTTCCCCAGAGTCCAATATAAAGCAGTGACCATTATTACATTATTCTCCAGAATCCAATGTAAAATATTGAGGATCATTTCCCAGACGAGAATTTAAAACAATTTTGCTGTCTAGGATTGTTCAATGCGTTCGCAGAAGTTGTATGACTCTGATATTTTACTTGTAAATTCTGCGTCCGATGTACTCTCTCACACTAGCTGCCTGAGGAAGGAGCGGGGCGCTGGACTCTTGCACTTTCAGATAAACCTGTTGGACGACAACCTAGTGTTGTGTGATTTTTGACATTGTCCAATCCAGTCCAATGGCATCGTGGTTTGATGTCGGCGGGAACTGGGTAAAGATTGAAATATGGTAAAAACAATGACTGCAGATGCTGAAAACCAAATACTGGATTAGTGGTGCTGGAAGAGCACAGCAGTTCAGGCAGCATCAAACGAGCAGCGAAATCGACGTTTCGGGCAAAAGCCCTTCATCAGGAATGACTGAAATATGTCTTTTCAGTGAAAAGGGCATTTACCCTTCAGAATCAAAATTGCGTTGCTCATCATCTTAACTCATTTTATTCTGTGTTGTTGGCTGATCTGTTATTTTGCCGCTTTCCTTGATTACTTTCTTTCGTTTAATGTGAGAAAATTGCTCTTTTGTTATCCGCCTCCGTTGTCATTGAGGTTAATTTACAGGAGTGTGCTAAAGTGATTTCCAAGCGCACGCGAGCTAGGTAGGAGTCGAACCTACAATCTTCTGATCCGTAGTCAGACGCGTTATCCATTGCGCCACTAGCCCGCACGCTCAAAAGTCACTTGTTAGGACGAGTCCCCTCTGCAATTCTTTGGTCTTGATGATGAAATGAGTGGCAATCGTCAATCGACAAGCTGAATATTCAGCAAGACCATCAGTTTCACTGCTTGACCTCGTTCACTTTGAAAGCTGATGAATTTCACCGAAAACTAAGAGCACACCTCACATTCAGATCACGTCTTCGCTAAGTCAGTTTACAAACTTCGAGGTTACCAAAAAAAACGCCAACTGCGGATGCTGGAAATCAGGAGCCAAGTCAGAAATTGCTGGGTAATTGGTCTGACAGCATGTGTGGAATGAAATCACACTTTAACGTTCGGGTCCGGAGATAAAGAGAAACTTCTTTCGCCAGAATGTGGTGAATCTGTGGAATTCATTGCCACAGAAGGCTCTCATTGGAGGAAGCCAGGCCATTGATTATATTTAAAACAGAGACAGAGACGTTATTGAGGAGCAAGGGAATCAAAGGTTAGGGGGAGAAAGCGGGAAAATGGGATTGGAAAACCTATCGGCCGTATTGGCGGAGCAGAATCGATGGGCTGAGTGGCATAATTTCTGCTCCTCTGTCTTATGGACGTTTCCTCAGAACCAGTTTGATTTCTGATTTTATTCCAGGATACAAAACCGATTTGAAGAGAAAATTAGAAAGTTTAGAAATGATGTGAACTTTACTTTTCAAAGCTTTTGATTTCTTTTCAGACTGTGCTGAGTAGTTGAATTGATTCCCAAAACCCACAGAAATTTACATGGCACTGTCAGAGTCAGATTCACCTATTAACCACATCTGGGTTGAAATCATTTTGATCATTCAAGTTTACTTTATTGGTAATAGAAGAAAGAGAACAGTACAACACAGGAATAGGCCCCAACACAGGAATTCCCTGTAATTCCTGATGAACGGCTTTTGCCCGAAACGTCGATTCTCTTGCTCGTCGGATGCTGTTCCTTTCCAGCACCACACTCTCGACAATGAACATTGTTCCCCAGAGTCCAATATAAAGCAGTGACCATTATTACATTATTCTCCAGAATCCAATGTAAAATATTGAGGATCATTTCCCAGACGAGAATTTAAAACAATTTTGCTGTCTAGGATTGTTCAATACGTTCGCAGAAGTTGTATGACTCTGATATTTTACTTGTAAATTCTGCGTCCGATGTACTCTCTCACACTAGCTGCCTGAGGAAGGAGCGGGGCGCTGGACTCTTGCACTTTCAGATAAACCTGTTGGACGACAACCTAGTGTTGTGTGATTTTTGACATTGTCCAATCCAGTCCAATGGCATCGTGGTTTGATGTCGGCGCGAACTGGGTAAAGATTGAAATATGGTAAAAACAATGACTGCAGATGATGAAAACCAAATACTGGATTAGTGGTGCTGGAAGAGCACAGCAGTTCAGGCAGCATCAAACGAGCAGCGAAATCGACGTTTCGGGCAAAAGCCCTTCATCAGGAATGACTGAAATATGTCTTTTCAGTGAAAAGGGCATTTACCCTTCAGAATCAAAATTGCGTTGCTCATCATCTTAACTCATTTTATTCTGTGTTGTTGGCTGATCTGTTATTTTGCCGCTTTCCTTGATTACTTTCTTTCGTTTAATGTGAGAAAATTGCCCTTTTGTTATCCGCCTCCGTTGTCATTGAGGTTAAATTACAGCAGTGTGCTAAAGAGATTTCCAAGCGCACGCGAGCTATGCAGGAGTCGAACCTACAATCTTCTGATCCGTAGTCAGACGCGTTATCCATTGCGCCACTAGCCCGCACGCTCAAAAGTCACTTGTTAGGACGAGTCCCCTCTGCAATTCTTTGGTCTTGATGATGAAATGAGTGGCAATCGTCAATCGACAAGCTGAATATTCAGCAAGATCATCAGTTTCACTGCTTGACCTCGTTCACTTTGAAAGCTGATGAATTTCACCGAAAACTAAGAGCACACCTCACATTCAGATCACGTCTTCGCTAAGTCAGTTTACAAACTTCGAGGTTACCAAAAAAAACGCCAACTGCGGATGCTGGAAATCAGGAGCCAAGTCAGAAATTGCTGGGTAATTGGTCTGACAGCATGTGTGGAATGAAATCACACTTTAACGTTCGGGTCCGGAGATAAAGAGAAACTTCTTTCGCCAGAATGTGGTGAATCTGTGGAATTCATTGCCACAGAAGGCTCTCATTGGAGGAAGCCAGGCCATTGATTATATTTAAAACAGAGACAGAGACGTTATTGAGGAGCAAGGGAATCAAAGGTTAGGGGGAGAAAGCGGGAAAATGGGATTGGAAAACCTATTGGCCGTATTGGCGGAGCAGAATCGATGGGCTGAGTGGCATAATTTCTGCTCCTCTGTCTTATGGACGTTTCCTCAGAACGAGTTTGATTTCTGATTTTATTCCAGGATACAAAACCGATTTGAAGAGAAAATTAGAAAGTTTAGAAATGATGTGAACTTTACTTTTCAAAGCTTTTGATTTCTTTTCAGACTGTGCTGAGTAGTTGAATTGATTCCCAAAACCCACAGAAATTTACATGGCACTGTCAGAGTCAGATTCACCTATTAACCACATCTGGGTTGAAATCATTTTGATCATTCAAGTTTACTTTATTGGTAATAGAAGAAAGAGAACAGTACAACACAGGAATAGGCCCCAACACAGGAATTCCCTGTAATTCCTGATGAACGGCTTTTGCCCGAAACGTCGATGCTCTTGCTCTTCGGATGCTGTTCCTTTCCAGCACCACACTCTCGACAATGAACATTGTTCCCCAGAGTCCAATATAAAGCAGTGACCATTATTACATTATTCTCCAGAATCCAATGTAAAATATTGAGGATCATTTCCCAGACGAGAATTTAAAACAATTTTGCTGTCTAGGATTGTTCAATGCGTTCGCAGACGTTGTATGACTCTGATATTTTACTTGTAAATTCTGCGTCCGATGTACTCTCTCACACTAGCTGCCTGAGGAAGGAGCGGGGCGCTGGACTCTTGCACTTTCAGATAAACCTGTTGGATGACAACCTAGTGTTGTGTGATTTTTGACATTGTCCAATCCAGTCCAATGGCATCGTGGTTTGATGTCGGCGGGAACTGGGTAAAGATTGAAATATGGTAAAAACAATGACTGCAGATGCTGAAAACCAAATACTGGATTAGTGGTGCTGGAAGAGCACAGCAGTTCAGGCAGCATCAAACGAGCAGCGAAATCGACGTTTCGGGCAAAAGCCCTTCATCAGGAATGACTGAAATATGTCTTTTCAGTGAAAAGGGCATTTACCCTTCAGAATCAAAATTGCGTTGCTCATCATCTTAACTCATTTGATTCTGTGTTGTTGGCTGATCTGTTATTTTGCCGCTTTCCTTGATTACTTTCTTTCGTTTAATGTGAGAAAATTGCCCTTTTGTTATCCGCCTCCGTTGTCATTGAGGTTAATTTACAGGAGTGTGCTAAAGTGATTTCCAAGCACACGCGAGATAGGTAGGAGTCGAACCTACAATCTTCTGATCCGTAGTCAGACGCGTTATCCATTGCGCCACTAGCCCGCACGCTCAAAAGTCACTTGTTAGGACGAGTCCCCTCTGCAATTCTTTGGTCTTGATGATGAAATGAGTGGCAATCGTCAATCGACAAGCTGAATATTCAGCAAGATCATCAGTTTCACTGCTTGACCTCGTTCACTTTGAAAGCTGATGAATTTCACCGAAAACTAAGAGCACACCTCACATTCAGATCACGTCTTCGCTAAGTCAGTTTACAAACTTCGAGGTTACCAAAAAAAACGCCAACTGCGGATGCTGGAAATCAGGAGCCAAGTCAGAAATTGCTGGGTAATTGCTCTGACAGCATGTGTGGAATGAAATCACACTTTAACGTTCGGGTCCGGAGATAAAGAGAAACTTCTTTCGCCAGAATGTGGTGAATCTGTGGAATTCATTGCCACCTGAAGGCTCTCATTGGAGGAAGCCAGGCCATTGATTATATTTAAAACAGAGACAGAGACGTTATTGAGGAGCAATGGAATCAAAGGTTAGGGGGAGAAAGCGGGAAAATGGGATTGGAAAACCTATCGGCCGTATTGGCGGAGCAGAATCGATGGGCTGAGTGGCATAATTTCTGCTCCTCTGTTTTATGGACGTTTCCTCAGAACGAGTTTGATTTCTGATTTTATTCCAGGATACAAAACCGATTTGAAGAGAAAATTAGAAAGTTTAGAAATGATGTGAACTTTACTTTTCAAAGCTTTTGATTTCTTTTCAGACTGTGCTGAGTAGTTGAATTGATTCCCAAAACCCACAGAAATTTACATGGCACTGTCAGAGTCAGATTCACCTATTAACCACATCTGGGTTGAAATCATTTTGATCATTCAAGTTTACTTTATTGGTAATAGAAGAAAGAGAACAGTACAACACAGGAATAGGCCCCAACACAGGAATTCCCTGTAATTCCTGATGAACGGCTTTTGCCCGAAACGTCGATTCTCTTGCTCTTCGGATGCTGTTCCTTTCCAGCACCACACTCTCGACAATGAACATTGTTCCCCAGAGTCCAATATAAAGCAGTGACCATTATTACATTATTCTCCAGAATCCAATGTAAAATATTGAGGATCATTTCCCAGACGAGAATTTAAAACAATTTTGCTGTCTAGGATTGTTCAATGCGTTCGCAGAAGTTGTATGACTCTGATATTTTACTTGTAAATTCTGCGTCCGATGTACTCTCTCACACTAGCTGCCTGAGGAAGGAGCGGGGCGCTGGACTCTTGCACTTTCAGATAAACCTGTTGGACGACAACCTAGTGTTGTGTGATTTTTGACATTGTCCAATCCAGTCCAATGGCATCGTGGTTTGATGTCGGCGGGAACTGGGTAAAGATTGAAATATGGTAAAAACAATGACTGCAGATGCTGAAAACCAAATACTGGATTAGTGGTGCTGGAAGAGCACAGCAGTTCAGGCAGCATCAAACGAGCAGCGAAATCGACGTTTCGGGCAAAAGCCCTTCATCAGGAATGACTGAAATATGTCTTTTCAGTGAAAAGGGCATTTACCCTTCAGAATCAAAATTGCGTTGCTCATCATCTTAACTCATTTGATTCTGTGTTGTTGGCTGATCTGTTATTTTGCCGCTTTCCTTGATTACTTTCTTTCGTTTAATGTGAGAAAATTGCCCTTTTGTTATCCGCCTCCGTTGTCATTGAGGTTAATTTACAGGGGTGTGCTAAAGCGATTTCCAAGCGCACGCGAGCTAGGTAGGAGTCGAACCTACAATCTTCTGATCCGTAGTCAGACGCGTTATCCATTGCGCCACTAGCCCGCACGCTCAAAAGTCACTTGTTAGGACGAGTCCCCTCTGCAATTCTTTGGTCTTGATGATGAAATGAGTGGCAATCGTCAATCGACAAGCTGAATATTCAGCAAGACCATCAGTTTCACTGCTTGACCTCGTTCACTTTGAAAGCTGATGAATTTCACCGAAAACTAAGAGCACACCTCACATTCAGATCACGTCTTCGCTAAGTCAGTTTACAAACTTCGAGGTTACCAAAAAAAACGCCAACTGCGGATGCTGGAAATCAGGAGCCAAGTCAGAAATTGCTGGGTAATTGGTCTGACAGCATGTGTGGAATGAAATCACACTTTAACGTTCGGGTCCGGAGATAAAGAGAAACTTCTTTCGCCAGAATGTGGTGAATCTGTGGAATTCATTGCCACAGAAGGCTCTCATTGGAGGAAGCCAGGCCATTGATTATATTTAAAACAGAGACAGAGACGTTATTGAGGAGCAAGGGAATCAAAGGTTAGGGGGAGAAAGCGGGAAAATGGGATTGGAAAACCTATCGGCCGTATTGGCGGAGCAGAATCGATGGGCTGAGTGGCATAATTTCTGCTCCTCTGTCTTATGGACGTTTCCTCAGAACCAGTTTGATTTCTGATTTTATTCCAGGATACAAAACCGATTTGAAGAGAAAATTAGAAAGTTTAGAAATGATGTGAACTTTACTTTTCAAAGCTTTTGATTTCTTTTCAGACTGTGCTGAGTAGTTGAATTGATTCCCAAAACCCACAGAAATTTACATGGCACTGTCAGAGTCAGATTCACCTATTAACCACATCTGGGTTGAAATCATTTTGATCATTCAAGTTTACTTTATTGGTAATAGAAGAAAGAGAACAGTACAACACAGGAATAGGCCCCAACACAGGAATTCCCTGTAATTCCTGATGAACGGCTTTTGCCCGAAACGTCGATTCTCTTGCTCGTCGGATGCTGTTCCTTTCCAGCACCACACTCTCGACAATGAACATTGTTCCCCAGAGTCCAATATAAAGCAGTGACCATTATTACATTATTCTCCAGAATCCAATGTAAAATATTGAGGATCATTTCCCAGACGAGAATTTAAAACAATTTTGCTG
This sequence comes from Chiloscyllium punctatum, assembly GCF_047496795.1. NCBI lineage: Eukaryota > Metazoa > Chordata > Chondrichthyes > Orectolobiformes > Hemiscylliidae > Chiloscyllium > Chiloscyllium punctatum. Next base: position 61,362,429 of record NC_092769.1, read on the forward strand.
TCTAGGATTGTTCAATACGTTCGCAGAAGTTGTATGACTCTGATATTTTACTTGTAAATTCTGCGTCCGATGTACTCTCTCACACTAGCTGCCTGAGGAAGGAGCGGGGCGCTGGACTCTTGCACTTTCAGATAAACCTGTTGGACGACAACCTAGTGTTGTGTGATTTTTGACATTGTCCAATCCAGTCCAATGGCATCGTGGTTTGATGTCGGCGGGAACTGGGTAAAGATTGAAAATGGTAAAAACAATGACTGCAGATGCTGAAAACCAAATACTGGATTAGTGGTGCTGGAAGAGCACAGCAGTTCAGGCAGCATCAAACGAGCAGCGAAATCGACGTTTCGGGCAAAAGCCCTTCATCAGGAATGACTGAAATATGTCTTTTCAGTGAAAAGGGCATTTACCCTTCAGAATCAAAATTGCGTTGCTCATCATCTTAACTCATTTTATTCTGTGTTGTTGGCTGATCTGTTATTTTGCCGCTTTCCTTGATTACTTTCTTTCGTTTAATGTGAGAAAATTGCCCTTTTGTTATCCGCCTCCGTTGTCATTGAGGTTAAATTACAGCAGTGTGCTAAAGAGATTTCCAAGCGCACGCGAGCTATGCAGGAGTCGAACCTACAATCTTCTGATCCGTAGTCAGACGCGTTATCCATTGCGCCACTAGCCCGCACGCTCAAAAGTCACTTGTTAGGACGAGTCCCCTCTGCAATTCTTTGGTCTTGATGATGAAATGAGTGGCAATCGTCAATCGACAAGCTGAATATTCAGCAAGATCATCAGTTGCACTGCTTGACCTCGTTCACTTTGAAAGCTGATGAATTTCACCGAAAACTAAGAGCACACCTCACATTCAGATCACGTCTTCGCTAAGTCAGTTTACAAACTTCGAGGTTACCAAAAAAAACGCCAACTGCGGATGCTGGAAATCAGGAGCCAAGTCAGAAATTGCTGGGTAATTGGTCTGACAGCATGTGTGGAATGAAATCACACTTTAACGTTCGGGTCCGGAGATAAAGAGAAACTTCTTTCGCCAGAATGTGGTGAATCTGTGGAATTCATTGCCACAGAAGGCTCTCATTGGAGGAAGCCAGGCCATTGATTATATTTAAAACAGAGACAGAGACGTTATTGAGGAGCAAGGGAATCAAAGGTTAGGGGGAGAAAGCGGGAAAATGGGATTGGAAAACCTATCGGCCGTATTGGCGGAGCAGAATCGATGGGCTGAGTGGCATAATTTCTGCTCCTCTGTCTTATGGACGTTTCCTCAGAACCAGTTTGATTTCTGATTTTATTCCAGGATACAAAACCGATTTGAAGAGAAAATTAGAAAGTTTAGAAATGATGTGAACTTTACTTTTCAAAGCTTTTGATTTCTTTTCAGACTGTGCTGAGTAGTTGAATTGATTCCCAAAACCCACAGAAATTTACATGGCACTGTCAGAGTCAGATTCACCTATTAACCACATCTGGGTTGAAATCATTTTGATCATTCAAGTTTACTTTATTGGTAATAGAAGAAAGAGAACAGTACAACACAGGAATAGGCCCCAACACAGGAATTCCCTGTAATTCCTGATGAACGGCTTTTGCCCGAAACGTCGATGCTCTTGCTCTTCGGATGCTGTTCCTTTCCAGCACCACACTCTCGACAATGAACATTGTTCCCCAGAGTCCAACATAAAGCAGTGACCATTATTACATTATTCTCCAGAATCCAATGTAAAATATTGAGGATCATTTCCCAGACGAGAATTTAAAACAATTTTGCTGTCTAGGATTGTTCAATGCGTTCGCAGAAGTTGTATGACTCTGATATTTTACTTGTAAATTCTGCGTCCGATGTACTCTCTCACACTAGCTGCCTGAGGAAGGAGCGGGGCGCTGGACTCTTGCACTTTCAGATAAACCTGTTGGATGACAACCTAGTGTTGTGTGATTTTTGACATTGTCCAATCCAGTCCAATGGCATCGTGGTTTGATGTCGGCGGGAACTGGGTAAAGATTGAAATATGGTAAAAACAATGACTGCAGATGCTGAAAACCAAATACTGGATTAGTGGTGCTGGAAGAGCACAGCAGTTCAGGCAGCATCAAACGAGCAGCGAAATCGACGTTTCGGGCAAAAGCCCTTCATCAGGAATGACTGAAATATGTCTTTTCAGTGAAAAGGGCATTTACCCTTCAGAATCAAAATTGCGTTGCTCATCATCTTAACTCATTTTATTCTGTGTTGTTGGCTGATCTGTTATTTTGCCGCTTTCCTTGATTACTTTCTTTCGTTTAATGTGAGAAAATTGCCCTTTTGTTATCCGCCTCCGTTGTCATTGAGGTTAATTTACAGGAGTGTGCTAAAGTGATTTCCAAGCACACGCGAGATAGGTAGGAGTCGAACCTACAATCTTCTGATCCGTAGTCAGACGCGTTATCCATTGCGCCACTAGCCCGCACGCTCAAAAGTCACTTGTTAGGACGAGTCCCCTCTGCAATTCTTTGGTCTTGATGATGAAATGAGTGGCAATCGTCAATCGACAAGCTGAATATTCAGCAAGATCATCAGTTTCACTGCTTGACCTCGTTCACTTTGAAAGCTGATGAATTTCACCGAAAACTAAGAGCACACCTCACATTCAGATCACGTCTTCGCTAAGTCAGTTTACAAACTTCGAGGTTACCAAAAAAAACGCCAACTGCGGATGCTGGAAATCAGGAGCCAAGTCAGAAATTGCTGGGTAATTGCTCTGACAGCATGTGTGGAATGAAATCACACTTTAACGTTCGGGTCCGGAGATAAAGAGAAACTTCTTTCGCCAGAATGTGGTGAATCTGTGGAATTCATTGCCACAGAAGGCTCTCATTGGAGGAAGCCAGGCCATTGATTATATTTAAAACAGAGACAGAGACGTTATTGAGGAGCAAGGGAATCAAAGGTTAGGGGGAGAAAGCGGGAAAATGGGATTGGAAAACCTATCGGCCGTATTGGCGGAGCAGATTCGATGGGCTGAGTGGCATAATTTCTGCTCCTCTGTCTTATGGACGTTTCCTCAGAACCAGTTTGATTTCTGATTTTATTCCAGGATACAAAACCGATTTGAAGAGAAAATTAGAAAGTTTAGAAATGATGTGAACTTTACTTTTCAAAGCTTTTGATTTCTTTTCAGACTGTGCTGAGTAGTTGAATTGATTCCCAAAACCCACAGAAATTTACATGGCACTGTCAGAGTCAGATTCACCTATTAACCACATCTGGGTTGAAATCATTTTGATCATTCAAGTTTACTTTATTGGTAATAGAAGAAAGAGAACAGTACAACACAGGAATAGGCCCCAACACAGGAATTCCCTGTAATTCCTGATGAACGGCTTTTGCCCGAAACGTCGATGCTCTTGCCCTTCGGATGCTGTTCCTTTCCAGCACCACACTCTCGACAATGAACATTTTTCCCCAGAGTCCAACATAAAGCAGTGACCATTATTACATTATTCTCCAGAATCCAATGTAAAATATTGAGGATCATTTCCCAGACGAGAATTTAAAACAATTTTGCTGTCTAGGATTGTTCAATGCGTTCGCAGAAGTTGTATGACTCTGATATTTTACTTGTAAATTCTGCGTCCGATGTACTCTCTCACACTAGCTGCCTGAGGAAGGAGCGGGGCGCTGGACTCTTGCACTTTCAGATAAACCTGTTGGATGACAACCTAGTGTTGTGTGATTTTTGACATTGTCCAATCCAGTCCAATGGCATCGTGGTTTGATGTCGGCGGGAACTGGGTAAAGATTGAAATATGGTAAAAACAATGACTGCAGATGCTGAAAACCAAATACTGGATTAGTGGTGCTGGAAGAGCACAGCAGTTCAGGCAGCATCAAACGAGCAGCGAAATCGACGTTTCGGGCAAAAGCCCTTCATCAGGAATGACTGAAATATGTCTTTTCAGTGAAAAGGGCATTTACCCTTCAGAATCAAAATTGCGTTGCTCATCATCTTAACTCATTTTATTCTGTGTTGTTGGCTGATCTGTTATTTTGCCGCTTTCCTTGATTACTTTCTTTCGTTTAATGTGAGAAAATTGCCCTTTTGTTATCCGCCTCCGTTGTCATTGAGGTTAATTTACAGGAGTGTGCTAAAGTGATTTCCAAGCACACGCGAGATAGGTAGGAGTCGAACCTACAATGTTCTGATCCGTAGTCAGACGCGTTATCCATTGCGCCACTAGCCCGCACGCTCAAAAGTCACTTGTTAGGACGAGTCCCCTCTGCAATTCTTTGGTCTTGATGATGAAATGAGTGGCAATCGTCAATCGACAAGCTGAATATTCAGCAAGATCATCAGTTTCACTGCTTGACCTCGTTCACTTTGAAAGCTGATGAATTTCACCGAAAACTAAGAGCACACCTCACATTCAGATCACGTCTTCGCTAAGTCAGTTTACAAACTTCGAGGTTACCAAAAAAAACGCCAACTGCGGATGCTGGAAATCAGGAGCCAAGTCAGAAATTGCTGGGTAATTGCTCTGACAGCATGTGTGGAATGAAATCACACTTTAACGTTCGGGTCCGGAGATAAAGAGAAACTTCTTTCGCCAGAATGTGGTGAATCTGTGGAATTCATTGCCACCTGAAGGCTCTCATTGGAGGAAGCCAGGCCATTGATTATATTTAAAACAGAGACAGAGACGTTATTGAGGAGCAATGGAATCAACGGTTAGGGGGAGAAAGCGGGAAAATGGGATTGGAAAACCTATCGGCCGTATTGGCGGAGCAGAATCGATGGGCTGAGTGGCATAATTTCTGCTCCTCTGTTTTATGGACGTTTCCTCAGAACGAGTTTGATTTCTGATTTTATTCCAGGATACAAAACCGATTTGAAGAGAAAATTAGAAAGTTTAGAAATGATGTGAACTTTACTTTTCAAAGCTTTTGATTTCTTTTCAGACTGTGCTGAGTAGTTGAATTGATTCCCAAAACCCACAGAAATTTACATGGCACTGTCAGAGTCAGATTCACCTATTAACCACATCTGGGTTGAAATCATTTTGATCATTCAAGTTTACTTTATTGGTAATAGAAGAAAGAGAACAGTACAACACAGGAATAGGCCCCAACACAGGAATTCCCTGTAATTCCTGATGAACGGCTTTTGCCCGAAACGTCGATTCTCTTGCTCTTCGGATGCTGTTCCTTTCCAGCACCACACTCTTGACAATGAACATTGTTCCCCAGAGTCCAATATAAAGCAGTGACCATTATTACATTATTCTCCAGAATCCAATGTAAAATATTGAGGATCATTTCCCAGACGAGAATTTAAAACAATTTTGCTGTCTAGGATTGTTCAATGCGTTCGCAGAAGTTGTATGACTCTGATATTTTACTTGTAAATTCTGCGTCCGATGTACTCTCTCACACTAGCTGCCTGAGGAAGGAGCGGGGCGCTGGACTCTTGCACTTTCAGATAAACCTGTTGGACGACAACCTAGTGTTGTGTGATTTTTGACATTGTCCAATCCAGTCCAATGGCATCGTGGTTTGATGTCGGCGGGAACTGGGTAAAGATTGAAATATGGTAAAAACAATGACTGCAGATGCTGAAAACCAAATACTGGATTAGTGGTGCTGGAAGAGCACAGCAGTTCAGGCAGCATCAAACGAGCAGCGAAATCGACGTTTCGGGCAAAAGCCCTTCATCAGGAATGACTGAAATATGTCTTTTCAGTGAAAAGGGCATTTACCCTTCAGAATCAAAATTGCGTTGCTCATCATCTTAACTCATTTTATTCTGTGTTGTTGGCTGATCTGTTATTTTGCCGCTTTCCTTGATTACTTTCTTTCGTTTAATGTGAGAAAATTGCCCTTTTGTTATCCGCCTCCGTTGTCATTGAGGTTAATTTACAGGAGTGTGCTAAAGTGATTTCCAAGCGCACGCGAGCTAGGTAGGAGTCGAACCTACAATCTTCTGATCCGTAGTCAGACGCGTTATCCATTGCGCCACTAGCCCGCACGCTCCAAAGTCACTTGTTAGGACGAGTCCCCTCTGCAATTCTTTGGTCTTGATGATGAAATGAGTGGCAATCGTCAATCGACAAGCTGAATATTCAGCAAGACCATCAGTTTCACTGCTTGACCTCGTTCACTTTGAAAGCTGATGAATTTCACCGAAAACTAAGAGCACACCTCACATTCAGATCACGTCTTCGCTAAGTCAGTTTACAAACTTCGAGGTTACCAAAAAAAACGCCAACTGCGGATGCTGGAAATCAGGAGCCAAGTCAGAAATTGCTGGGTAATTGGTCTGACAGCATGTGTGGAATGAAATCACACTTTAACGTTCGGGTCCGGAGATAAAGAGAAACTTCTTTCGCCAGAATGTGGTGAATCTGTGGAATTCATTGCCACAGAAGGCTCTCATTGGAGGAAGCCAGGCCATTGATTATATTTAAAACAGAGACAGAGACGTTATTGAGGAGCAAGGGAATCAAAGGTTAGGGGGAGAAAGCGGGAAAATGGGATTGGAAAACCTATCGGCCGTATTGGCGGAGCAGAATCGATGGGCTGAGTGGCATAATTTCTGCTCCTCTGTCTTATGGACGTTTCCTCAGAACCAGTTTGATTTCTGATTTTATTCCAGGATACAAAACCGATTTGAAGAGAAAATTAGAAAGTTTAGAAATGATGTGAACTTTACTTTTCAAAGCTTTTGATTTCTTTTCAGACTGTGCTGAGTAGTTGAATTGATTCCCAAAACCCACAGAAATTTACATGGCACTGTCAGAGTCAGATTCACCTATTAACCACATCTGGGTTGAAATCATTTTGATCATTCAAGTTTACTTTATTGGTAATAGAAGAAAGAGAACAGTACAACACAGGAATAGGCCCCAACACAGGAATTCCCTGTAATTCCTGATGAACGGCTTTTGCCCGAAACGTCGATTCTCTTGCTCGTCGGATGCTGTTCCTTTCCAGCACCACACTCTCGACAATGAACATTGTTCCCCAGAGTCCAATATAAAGCAGTGACCATTATTACATTATTCTCCAGAATCCAATGTAAAATATTGAGGATCATTTCCCAGACGAGAATTTAAAACAATTTTGCTGTCTAGGATTGTTCAATACGTTCGCAGAAGTTGTATGACTCTGATATTTTACTTGTAAATTCTGCGTCCGATGTACTCTCTCACACTAGCTGCCTGAGGAAGGAGCGGGGCGCTGGACTCTTGCACTTTCAGATAAACCTGTTGGACGACAACCTAGTGTTGTGTGATTTTTGACATTGTCCAATCCAGTCCAATGGCATCGTGGTTTGATGTCGGCGGGAACTGGGTAAAGATTGAAATATGGTAAAAACAATGACTGCAGATGCTGAAAACCAAATACTGGATTAGTGGTGCTGGAAGAGCACAGCAGTTCAGGCAGCATCAAACGAGCAGCGAAATCGACGTTTCGGGCAAAAGCCCTTCATCAGGAATGACTGAAATATGTCTTTTCAGTGAAAAGGGCATTTACCCTTCAGAATCAAAATTGCGTTGCTCATCATCTTAACTCATTTTATTCTGTGTTGTTGGCCGATCTGTTATTTTGCCGCTTTCCTTGATTACTTTCTTTCGTTTAATGTGAGAAAATTGCCCTTTTGTTATCCGCCTCCGTTGTCATTGAGGTTAAATTACAGCAGTGTGCTAAAGAGATTTCCAAGCGCACGCGAGCTATGCAGGAGTCGAACCTACAATCTTCTGATCCGTAGTCAGACGCGTTATCCATTGCGCCACTAGCCCGCACGCTCAAATGTCACTTGTTAGGACGAGTCCCCTCTGCAATTCTTTGGTCTTGATGATGAAATGAGTGGCAATCGTCAATTGACAAGCTGAATATTCAGCAAGATCATCAGTTTCACTGCTTGACCTCGTTCACTTTGAAAGCTGATGAATTTCACCGAAAACTAAGAGCACACCTCACATTCAGATCACGTCTTCGCTAAGTCAGTTTACAAACTTCGAGGTTACCAAAAAAAACGCCAACTGCGGATGCTGGAAATCAGGAGCCAAGTCAGAAATTGCTGGGTAATTGGTCTGACAGCATGTGTGGAATGAAATCACACTTTAACGTTCGGGTCCGGAGATAAAGAGAAACTTCTTTCGCCAGAATGTGGTGAATCTGTGGAATTCATTGCCACAGAAGGCTCTCATTGGAGGAAGCCAGGCCATTGATTATATTTAAAACAGAGACAGAGACGTTATTGAGGAGCAAGGGAATCAAAGGTTAGGGGGAGAAAGCGGGAAAATGGGATTGGAAAACCTATCGGCCGTATTGGCGGAGCAGAATCGATGGGCTGAGTGGCATAATTTCTGCTCCTCTGTCTTATGGACGTTTCCTCAGAACCAGTTTGATTTCTGATTTTATTCCAGGATACAAAACCGATTTGAAGAGAAAATTAGAAAGTTTAGAAATGATGTGAACTTTACTTTTCAAAGCTTTTGATTTCTTTTCAGACTGTGCTGAGTAGTTGAATTGATTCCCAAAACCCACAGAAATTTACATGGCACTGTCAGAGTCAGATTCACCTATTAACCACATCTGGGTTGAAATCATTTTGATCATTCAAGTTTACTTTATTGGTAATAGAAGAAAGAGAACAGTACAACACAGGAATAGGCCCCAACACAGGAATTCCCTGTAATTCCTGATGAACGGCTTTTGCCCGAAACGTCGATGCTCTTGCTCTTCGGATGCTGTTCCTTTCCAGCACCACACTCTCGACAATGAACATTGTTCCCCAGAGTCCAACATAAAGCAGTGACCATTATTACATTATTCTCCAGAATCCAATGTAAAATATTGAGGATCATTTCCCAGACGAGAATTTAAAACAATTTTGCTGTCTAGGATTGTTCAATGCGTTCGCAGAAGTTGTATGACTCTGATATTTTACTTGTAAATTCTGCGTCCGATGTACTCTCTCACACTAGCTGCCTGAGGAAGGAGCGGGGCGCTGGACTCTTGCACTTTCAGATAAACCTGTTGGATGACAACCTAGTGTTGTGTGATTTTTGACATTGTCCAATCCAGTCCAATGGCATCGTGGTTTGATGTCGGCGGGAACTGGGTAAAGATTGAAATATGGTAAAAACAATGACTGCAGATGCTGAAAACCAAATACTGGATTAGTGGTGCTGGAAGAGCACAGCAGTTCAGGCAGCATCAAACGAGCAGCGAAATCGACGTTTCGGGCAAAAGCCCTTCATCAGGAATGACTGAAATATGTCTTTTCAGTGAAAAGGGCATTTACCCTTCAGAATCAAAATTGCGTTGCTCATCATCTTAACTCATTTTATTCTGTGTTGTTGGCTGATCTGTTATTTTGCCGCTTTCCTTGATTACTTTCTTTCGTTTAATGTGAGAAAATTGCCCTTTTGTTATCCGCCTCCGTTGTCATTGAGGTTAATTTACAGGAGTGTGCTTAAGCGATTTCCAAGCACACGCGAGATAGGTAGGAGTCGAACCTACAATCTTCTGATCCGTAGTCAGACGCGTTATCCATTGCGCCACTAGCCCGCACGCTCAAAAGTCACTTGTTAGGACGAGTCCCCTCTGCAATTCTTTGGTCTTGATGATGAAATGAGTGGCAATCGTCAATCGACAAGCTGAATATTCAGCAAGATCATCAGTTTCACTGCTTGACCTCGTTCACTTTGAAAGCTGATGAATTTCACCGAAAACTAAGAGCACACCTCACATTCAGATCACGTCTTCGCTAAGTCAGTTTACAAACTTCGAGGTTACCAAAAAAAACGCCAACTGCGGATGCTGGAAATCAGGAGCCAAGTCAGAAATTGCTGGGTAATTGGTCTGACAGCATGTGTGGAATGAAATCACACTTTAACGTTCGGGTCCGGAGATAAAGAGAAACTTCTTTCGCCAGAATGTGGTGAATCTGTGGAATTCATTGCCACAGAAGGCTCTCATTGGAGGAAGCCAGGCCATTGATTATATTTAAAACAGAGACAGAGACGTTATTGAGGAGCAAGGGAATCAAAGGTTAGGGGGAGAAAGCGGGAAAATGGGATTGGAAAACCTATCGGCCGTATTGGCGGAGCAGAATCGATGGGCTGAGTGGCATAATTTCTGCTCCTCTGTCTTATGGACGTTTCCTCAGAACCAGTTTGATTTCTGATTTTATTCCAGGATACAAAACCGATTTGAAGAGAAAATTAGAAAGTTTAGAAATGATGTGAACTTTACTTTTCAAAGCTTTTGATTTCTTTTCAGACTGTGCTGAGTAGTTGAATTGATTCCCAAAACCCACAGAAATTTACATGGCACTGTCAGAGTCAGATTCACCTATTAACCACATCTGGGTTGAAATCATTTTGATCATTCAAGTTTACTTTATTGGTAATAGAAGAAAGAGAACAGTACAACACAGGAATAGGCCCCAACACAGGAATTCCCTGTAATTCCTGATGAACGGCTTTTGCCCGAAACGTCGATGCTCTTGCTCTTCGGATGCTGTTCCTTTCCAGCACCACACTCTCGACAATGAACATTGTTCCCCAGAGTCCAACATAAAGCAGTGACCATTATTACATTATTCTCCAGAATCCAATGTAAAATATTGAGGATCATTTCCCAGACGAGAATTTAAAACAATTTTGCTGTCTAGGATTGTTCAATGCGTTCGCAGAAGTTGTATGACTCTGATATTTTACTTGTAAATTCTGCGTCCGATGTACTCTCTCACACTAGCTGCCTGAGGAAGGAGCGGGGCGCTGGACTCTTGCACTTTCAGATAAACCTGTTGGATGACAACCTAGTGTTGTGTGATTTTTGACATTGTCCAATCCAGTCCAATGGCATCGTGGTTTGATGTCGGCGGGAACTGGGTAAAGATTGAAATATGGTAAAAACAATGACTGCAGATGCTGAAAACCAAATACTGGATTAGTGGTGCTGGAAGAGCACAGCAGTTCAGGCAGCATCAAACGAGCAGCGAAATCGACGTTTCGGGCAAAAGCCCTTCATCAGGAATGACTGAAATATGTCTTTTCAGTGAAAAGGGCATTTACCCTTCAGAATCAAAATTGCGTTGCTCATCATCTTAACTCATTTTATTCTGTGTTGTTGGCTGATCTGTTATTTTGCCGCTTTCCTTGATTACTTTCTTTCGTTTAATGTGAGAAAATTGCCCTTTTGTTATCCGCCTCCGTTGTCATTGAGGTTAATTTACAGGAGTGTGCTAAAGTGATCTCCAAGCACACGCGAGATAGGTAGGAGTCGAACCTACAATCTTCTGATCCGTAGTCAGACGCGTTATCCATTGCGCCACTAGCCCGCACGCTCAAAAGTCACTTGTTAGGACGAGTCCCCTCTGCAATTCTTTGGTCTTGATGATGAAATGAGTGGCAATCGTCAATCGACAAGCTGAATATTCAGCAAGATCATCAGTTTCACTGCTTGACCTCGTTCACTTTGAAAGCTGATGAATTTCACCGAAAACTAAGAGCACACCTCACATTCAGATCACGTCTTCGCTAAGTCAGTTTACAAACTTCGAGGTTACCAAAAAAAACGCCAACTGCGGATGCTGGAAATCAGGAGCCAAGTCAGAAATTGCTGGGTAATTGCTCTGACAGCATGTGTGGAATGAAATCACACTTTAACGTTCGGGTCCGGAGATAAAGAGAAACTTCTTTCGCCAGAATGTGGTGAATCTGTGGAATTCATTGCCACAGAAGGCTCTCATTGGAGGAAGCCAGGCCATTGATTATATTTAAAACAGAGACAGAGACGTTATTGAGGAGCAAGGGAATCAAAGGTTAGGGGGAGAAAGCGGGAAAATGGGATTGGAAAACCTATCGGCCGTATTGGCGGAGCAGAATCGATGGGCTGAGTGGCATAATTTCTGCTCCTCTGTCTTATGCACGTTTCCTCAGAACCAGTTTGATTTCTGATTTTATTCCAGGATACAAAACCGATTTGAAGAGAAAATTAGAAAGTTTAGAAATGATGTGAACTTTACTTTTCAAAGCTTTTGATTTCTTTTCAGACTGTGCTGAGTAGTTGAATTGATTCCCAAAACCCACAGAAATTTACATGGCACTGTCAGAGTCAGATTCACCTATTAACCACATCTGGGTTGAAATCATTTTGATCATTCAAGTTTACTTTATTGGTAATAGAAGAAAGAGAACAGTACAACACAGGAATAGGCCCCAACACAGGAATTCCCTGTAATTCCTGATGAACGGCTTTTGCCCGAAACGTCGATGCTCTTGCTCTTCGGATGCTGTTCCTTTCCAGCACCACACTCTCGACAATGAACATTGTTCCCCAGAGTCCAACATAAAGCAGTGACCATTATTACATTATTCTCCAGAATCCAATGTAAAATATTGAGGATCATTTCCCAGACGAGAATTTAAAACAATTTTGCTGTCTAGGATTGTTCAATGCGTTCGCAGAAGTTGTATGACTCTGATATTTTACTTGTAAATTCTGCGTCCGATGTACTCTCTCACACTAGCTGCCTGAGGAAGGAGCGGGGCGCTGGACTCTTGCACTTTCAGATAAACCTGTTGGATGACAACCTAGTGTTGTGTGATTTTTGACATTGTCCAATCCAGTCCAATGGCATCGTGGTTTGATGTCGGCGGGAACTGGGTAAAGATTGAAATATGGTAAAAACAATGACTGCAGATGCTGAAAACCAAATACTGGATTAGTGGTGCTGGAAGAGCACAGCAGTTCAGGCAGCATCAAACGAGCAGCGAAATCGACGTTTCGGGCAAAAGCCCTTCATCAGGAATGACTGAAATATGTCTTTTCAGTGAAAAGGGCATTTACCCTTCAGAATCAAAATTGCGTTGCTCATCATCTTAACTCATTTTATTCTGTGTTGTTGGCTGATCTGTTATTTTGCCGCTTTCCGTGATTACTTTCTTTCGTTTAATGTGAGAAAATTGCCCTTTTGTTATCCGCCTCCGTTGTCATTGAGGTTAATTTACAGGAGTGTGCTAAAGTGATTTCCAAGCACACGCGAGCTAGGTAGGAGTCGAACCTACAATCTTCTGATCCGTAGTCAGACGCGTTATCCATTGCGCCACTAGCCCGCACGCTCAAAAGTCACTTGTTAGGACGAGTCCCCTCTGCAATTCTTTGGTCTTGATGATGAAATGAGTGGCAATCGTCAATCGACAAGCTGAATATTCAGCAAGATCATCAGTTTCACTGCTTGACCTCGTTCACTTTGAAAGCTGATGAATTTCACCGAAAACTAAGAGCACACCTCACATTCAGATCACGTCTTCGCTAAGTCAGTTTACAAACTTCGAGGTTACCAAAAAAAACGCCAACTGCGGATGCTGGAAATCAGGAGCCAAGTCAGAAATTGCTGGGTAATTGCTCTGACAGCATGTGTGGAATGAAATCACACTTTAACGTTCGGGTCCGGAGATAAAGAGAAACTTCTTTCGCCAGAATGTGGTGAATCTGTGGAATTCATTGCCACAGAAGGCTCTCATTGGAGCAAGCCAGGCCATTGATTATATTTAAAACAGAGACAGAGACGTTATTGAGGAGCAAGGGAATCAAAGGTTAGGGGGAGAAAGCGGGAAAATGGGATTGGAAAACCTATCGGCCGTATTGGCGGAGCAGAATCGATGGGCTGAGTGGCATAATTTCTGCTCCTCTGTCTTATGGACGTTTCCTCAGAACCAGTTTGATTTCTGATTTTATTCCAGGATACAAAACCGATTTGAAGAGAAAATTAGAAAGTTTAGAAATGATGTGAACTTTACTTTTCAAAGCTTTTGATTTCTTTTCAGACTGTGCTGAGTAGTTGAATTGATTCCCAAAACCCACAGAAATTTACATGGCACTGTCAGAGTCAGATTCACCTATTAACCACATCTGGGTTGAAATCATTTTGATCATTCAAGTTTACTTTATTGGTAATAGAAGAAAGAGAACAGTACAACACAGGAATAGGCCCCAACACAGGAATTCCCTGTAATTCCTGATGAACGGCTTTTGCCCGAAACGTCGATTCTCTTGCTCGTCGGATGCTGTTCCTTTCCAGCACCACACTCTCGACAATGAACATTGTTCCCCAGAGTCCAACATAAAGCAGTGACCATTATTACATTATTCTCCAGAATCCAATGTAAAATATTGAGGATCATTTCCCAGACGAGAATTTAAAACAATTTTGCTGTCTAGGATTGTTCAATGCGTTCGCAGAAGTTGTATGACTCTGATATTTTACTTGTAAATTCTGCGTCCGATGTACTCTCTCACACTAGCTGCCTGAGGAAGGAGCGGGGCGCTGGACTCTTGCACTTTCAGATAAACCTGTTGGACGACAACCTAGTGTTGTGTGATTTTTGACATTGTCCAATCCAGTCCAATGGCATCGTGGTTTGATGTCGGCGGGAACTGGGTAAAGATTGAAATATGGTAAAAACAATGACTGCAGATGCTGAAAACCAAATAATGGATTAGTGGTGCTGGAAGAGCACAGCAGTTCAGGCAGCATCAAACGAGCAGCGAAATCGACGTTTCGGGCAAAAGCCCTTCATCAGGAATGACTGAAATATGTCTTTTCAGTGAAAAGGGCATTTACCCTTCAGAATCAAAATTGCGTTGCTCATCATCTTAACTCATTTTATTCTGTGTTGTTGGCTGATCTGTTATTTTGCCGCTTTCCTTGATTACTTTCTTTCGTTTAATGTGAGAAAATTGCCCTTTTGTTATCCGCCTCCGTTGTCATTGAGGTTAATTTACAGGAGTGTGCTAAAGTGATTTCCAAGCGCACGCGAGCTAGGTAGGAGTCGAACCTACAATCTTCTGATCCGTAGTCAGACGCGTTATCCATTGCGCCACTAGCCCGCACGCTCAAAAGTCACTTGTTAGGACGAGTCCCCTCTGCAATTCTTTGGTCTTGATGATGAAATGAGTGGCAATCGTCAATCGACAAGCTGAATATTCAGCAAGATCATCAGTTTCACTGCTTGACCTCGTTCACTTTGAAAGCTGATGAATTTCACCGAAAACTAAGAGCACACCTCACATTCAGATCACGTCTTCGCTAAGTCAGTTTACAAACTTCGAGGTTACCAAAAAAAACGCCAACTGCGGATGCTGGAAATCAGGAGCCAAGTCAGAAATTGCTGGGTAATTGCTCTGACAGCATGTGTGGAATGAAATCACACTTTAACGTTCGGGTCCGGAGATAAAGAGAAACTTCTTTCGCCAGAATGTGGTGAATCTGTGGAATTCATTGCCACCTGAAGGCTCTCATTGGAGGAAGCCAGGCCATTGATTATATTTAAAACAGAGACAGAGACGTTATTGAGGAGCAAGGGAATCAAAGGTTAGGGGGAGAAAGCGGGAAAATGGGATTGGAAAACCTATCGGCCGTATTGGCGGAGCAGAATCGATGGGCTGAGTGGCATAATTTCTGCTCCTCTGTTTTATGGACGTTTCCTCAGAACGAGTTTGATTTCTGATTTTATTCCAGGATACAAAACCGATTTGAAGAGAAAATTAGAAAGTTTAGAAATGATGTGAACTTTACTTTTCAAAGCTTTTGATTTCTTTTCAGACTGTGCTGAGTAGTTGAATTGATTCCCAAAACCCACAGAAATTTACATGGCACTGTCAGAGTCAGATTCACCTATTAACCACATCTGGGTTGAAATCATTTTGATCATTCAAGTTTACTTTATTGGTAATAGAAGAAAGAGAACAGTACAACACAGGAATAGGCCCCAACACAGGAATTCCCTGTAATTCCTGATGAACGGCTTTTGCCCGAAACGTCGATTCTCTTGCTCTTCGGATGCTGTTCCTTTCCAGCACCACACTCTCGACAATGAACATTGTTCCCCAGAGTCCAATATAAAGCAGTGACCATTATTACATTATTCTCCAGAATCCAATGTAAAATATTGAGGATCATTTCCCAGACGAGAATTTAAAACAATTTTGCTGTCTAGGATTGTTCAATGCGTTCGCAGAAGTTGTATGACTCTGATATTTTACTTGTAAATTCTGCGTCCGATGTACTCTCTCACACTAGCTGCCTGAGGAAGGAGCGGGGCGCTGGACTCTTGCACTTTCAGACAAACCTGTTGGACGACAACCTAGTGTTGTGTGATTTTTGACATTGTCCAATCCAGTCCAATGGCATCGTGGTTTGATGTCGGCGGGAACTGGGTAAAGATTGAAATATGGTAAAAACAATGACTGCAGATGCTGAAAACCAAATACTGGATTAGTGGTGCTGGAAGAGCACAGCAGTTCAGGCAGCATCAAACGAGCAGCGAAATCGACGTTTCGGGCAAAAGCCCTTCATCAGGAATGACTGAAATATGTCTTTTCAGTGAAAAGGGCATTTACCCTTCAGAATCAAAATTGCGTTGCTCATCATCTTAACTCATTTTATTCTGTGTTGTTGGCTGATCTGTTATTTTGCCGCTTTCCTTGATTACTTTCTTTCGTTTAATGTGAGAAAATTGCCCTTTTGTTATCCGCCTCCGTTGTCATTGAGGTTAATTTACAGGAGCGTGCTAAAGTGATTTCCAAGCGCACGCGAGCTAGGTAGGAGTCGAACCTACAATCTTCTGATCCGTAGTCAGACGCGTTATCCATTGCGCCACTAGCCCGCACGCTCAAAAGTCACTTGTTAGGACGAGTCCCCTCTGCAATTCTTTGGTCTTGATGATGAAATGAGTGGCAATCGTCAATCGACAAGCTGAATATTCAGCAAGATCATCAGTTTCACTGCTTGACCTCGTTCACTTTGAAAGCTGATGAATTTCACCGAAAACTAAGAGCACACCTCACATTCAGATCACGTCTTCGCTAAGTCAGTTTACAAACTTCGAGGTTACCAAAAAAAACGCCAACTGCGGATGCTGGAAATCAGGAGCCAAGTCAGAAATTGCTGGGTAATTGCTCTGACAGCATGTGTGGAATGAAATCACACTTTAACGTTCGGGTCCGGAGATAAAGAGAAACTTCTTTCGCCAGAATGTGGTGAATCTGTGGAATTCATTGCCACCTGAAGGCTCTCATTGGAGGAAGCCAGGCCATTGATTATATTTAAAACAGAGACAGAGACGTTATTGAGGAGCAAGGGAATCAAAGGTTAGGGGGAGAAAGCGGGAAAATGGGATTGGAAAACCTATCGGCCGTATTGGCGGAGCAGAATCGATGGGCTGAGTGGCATAATTTCTGCTCCTCTGTTTTATGGACGTTTCCTCAGAACCAGTTTGATTTCTGATTTTATTCCAGGATACAAAACCGATTTGAAGAGAAAATTAGAAAGTTTAGAAATGATGTGAACTTTACTTTTCAAAGCTTTTGATTTCTTTTCAGACTGTGCTGAGTAGTTGAATTGATTCCCAAAACCCACAGAAATTTACATGGCACTGTCAGAGTCAGATTCACCTATTAACCACATCTGGGTTGAAATCATTTTGATCATTCAAGTTTACTTTATTGGTAATAGAAGAAAGAGAACAGTACAACACAGGAATAGGCCCCAACACAGGAATTCCCTGTAATTCCTGATGAACGGCTTTTGCCCGAAACGTCGATTCTCTTGCTCTTCGGATGCTGTTCCTTTCCAGCACCACACTCTCGACAATGAACATTGTTCCCCAGAGTCCAACATAAAGCAGTGACCATTATTACATTATTCTCCAGAATCCAATGTAAAATATTGAGGATCATTTCCCAGACGAGAATTTAAAACAATTTTGCTGTCTAGGATTGTTCAATGCGTTCGCAGAAGTTGTATGACTCTGATATTTTACTTGTAAATTCTGCGTCCGATGTACTCTCTCACACTAGCTGCCTGAGGAAGGAGCGGGGCGCTGGACTCTTGCACTTTCAGATAAACCTGTTGGACGACAACCTAGTGTTGTGTGATTTTTGACATTGTCCAATCCAGTCCAATGGCATCGTGGTTTGATGTCGGCGGGAACTGGGTAAAGATTGAAATATGGTAAAAACAATGACTGCAGATGCTGAAAACCAAATACTGGATTAGTGGTGCTGGAAGAGCACAGCAGTTCAGGCAGCATCAAACGAGCAGCGAAATCGACGTTTCGGGCAAAAGCCCTTCATCAGGAATGACTGAAATATGTCTTTTCAGTGAAAAGGGCATTTACCCTTCAGAATCAAAATTGCGTTGCTCATCATCTTAACTCATTTTATTCTGTGTTGTTGGCTGATCTGTTATTTTGCCGCTTTCCTTGATTACTTTCTTTCGTTTAATGTGAGAAAATTGCCCTTTTGTTATCCGCCTCCGTTGTCATTGAGGTTAATTTACAGGAGTGTGCTAAAGTGATTTCCAAGCGCACGCGAGCTAGGTAGGAGTCGAACCTACAATCTTCTGATCCGTAGTCAGACGCGTTATCCATTGCGCCACTAGCCCGCACGCTCAAAAGTCACTTGTTAGGACGAGTCCCCTCTGCAATTCTTTGGTCTTGATGATGAAATGAGTGGCAATCGTCAATCGACAAGCTGAATATTCAGCAAGATCATCAGTTTCACTGCTTGACCTCGTTCACTTTGAAAGCTGATGAATTTCACCGAAAACTAAGAGCACACCTCACATTCAGATCACGTCTTCGCTAAGTCAGTTTACAAACTTCGAGGTTACCAAAAAAAACGCCAACTGCGGATGCTGGAAATCAGGAGCCAAGTCAGAAATTGCTGGGTAATTGGTCTGACAGCATGTGTGGAATGAAATCACACTTTAACGTTCGGGTCCGGAGATAAAGAGAAACTTCTTTCGCCAGAATGTGGTGAATCTGTGGAATTCATTGCCACCTGAAGGCTCTCATTGGAGGAAGCCAGGCCATTGATTATATTTAAAACAGAGACAGAGACGTTATTGAGGAGCAAGGGAATCAAAGGTTAGGGGGAGAAAGCGGGAAAATGGGATTGGAAAACCTATCGGCCGTATTGGCGGAGCAGAATCGATGGGCTGAGTGGCATAATTTCTGCTCCTCTGTCTTATGGACGTTTCCTCAGAACCAGTTTGATTTCTGATTTTATTCCAGGATACAAAACCGATTTGAAGAGAAAATTAGAAAGTTTAGAAATGATGTGAACTTTACTTTTCAAAGCTTTTGATTTCTTTTCAGACTGTGCTGAGTAGTTGAATTGATTCCCAAAACCCACAGAAATTTACATGGCACTGTCAGAGTCAGATTCACCTATTAACCACATCTGGGTTGAAATCATCTTGATCATTCAAGTTTACTTTATTGGTAATAGAAGAAAGAGAACAGTACAACACAGGAATAGGCCCCAACACAGGAATTCCCTGTAATTCCTGATGAACGGCTTTTGCCCGAAACGTCGATTCTCTTGCTCTTCGGATGCTGTTCCTTTCCAGCACCACACTCTCGACAATGAACATTGTTCCCCAGAGTCCAATATAAAGCAGTGACCATTATTACATTATTCTCCAGAATCCAATGTAAAATATTGAGGATCATTTCCCAGACGAGAATTTAAAACAATTTTGCTGTCTAGGATTGTTCAATGCGTTCGCAGAAGTTGTATGACTCTGATATTTTACTTGTAAATTCTGCGTCCGATGTACTCTCTCACACTAGCTGCCTGAGGAAGGAGCGGGGCGCTGGACTCTTGCACTTTCAGATAAACCGTTGGACGACAACCTAGTGTTGTGTGATTTTTGACATTGTCCAATCCAGTCCAATGGCATCGTGGTTTGATGTCGGCGGGAACTGGGTAAAGATTGAAATATGGTAAAAACAATGACTGCAGATGCTGAAAACCAAATACTGGATTAGTGGTGCTGGAAGAGCACAGCAGTTCAGGCAGCATCAAACGAGCAGCGAAATCGACGTTTCGGGCAAAAGCCCTTCATCAGGAATGACTGAAATATGTCTTTTCAGTGAAAAGGGCATTTACCCTTCAGAATCAAAATTGCGTTGCTCATCATCTTAACTCATTTTATTCTGTGTTGTTGGCTGATCTGTTATTTTGCCGCTTTCCTTGATTACTTTCTTTCGTTTAATGTGAGAAAATTGCCCTTTTGTTATCCGCCTCCGTTGTCATTGAGGTTAATTTACAGGAGTGTGCTAAAGTGATTTCCAAGCGCACGCGAGCTAGGTAGGAGTCGAACCTACAATCTTCTGATCCGTAGTCAGACGCGTTATCCATTGCGCCACTAGCCCGCACGCTCAAAAGTCACTTGTTAGGACGAGTCCCCTCTGCAATTCTTTGGTCTTGATGATGAAATGAGTGGCAATCGTCAATCGACAAGCTGAATATTCAGCAAGATCATCAGTTTCACTGCTTGACCTCGTTCACTTTGAAAGCTGATGAATTTCACCGAAAACTAAGAGCACACCTCACATTCAGATCACGTCTTCGCTAAGTCAGTTTACAAACTTCGAGGTTACCAAAAAAAACGCCAACTGCGGATGCTGGAAATCAGGAGCCAAGTCAGAAATTGCTGGGTAATTGGTCTGACAGCATGTGTGGAATGAAATCACACTTTAACGTTCGGGTCCGGAGATAAAGAGAAACTTCTTTCGCCAGAATGTGGTGAATCTGTGGAATTCATTGCCACCTGAAGGCTCTCATTGGAGGAAGCCAGGCCATTGATTATATTTAAAACAGAGACAGAGACGTTATTGAGGAGCAAGGGAATCAAAGGTTAGGGGGAGAAAGCGGGAAAATGGGATTGGAAAACCTATCGGCCGTATTGGCGGAGCAGAATCGATGGGCTGAGTGGCATAATTTCTGCTCCTCTGTCTTATGGACGTTTCCTCAGAACCAGTTTGATTTCTGATTTTATTCCAGGATACAAAACCGATTTGAAGAGAAAATTAGAAAGTTTAGAAATGATGTGAACTTTACTTTTCAAAGCTTTTGATTTCTTTTCAGACTGTGCTGAGTAGTTGAATTGATTCCCAAAACCCACAGAAATTTACATGGCACTGTCAGAGTCAGATTCACCTATTAACCACATCTGGGTTGAAATCATTTTGATCATTCAAGTTTACTTTATTGGTAATAGAAGAAAGAGAACAGTACAACACAGGAATAGGCCCCAACACAGGAATTCCCTGTAATTCCTGATGAACGGCTTTTGCCCGAAACGTCGATTCTCTTGCTCTTCGGATGCTGTTCCTTTCCAGCACCACACTCTCGACAATGAACATTGTTCCCCAGAGTCCAATATAAAGCAGTGACCATTATTACATTATTCTCCAGAATCCAATGTAAAATATTGAGGATCATTTCCCAGACGAGAATTTAAAACAATTTTGCTGTCTAGGATTGTTCAATGCGTTCGCAGAAGTTGTATGACTCTGATATTTTACTTGTAAATTCTGCGTCCGATGTACTCTCTCACACTAGCTGCCTGAGGAAGGAGCGGGGCGCTGGACTCTTGCACTTTCAGATAAACCTGTTGGACGACAACCTAGTGTTGTGTGATTTTTGACATTGTCCAATCCAGTCCAATGGCATCGTGGTTTGATGTCGGCGGGAACTGGGTAAAGATTGAAATATGGTAAAAACAATGACTGCAGATGCTGAAAACCAAATACTGGATTAGTGGTGCTGGAAGAGCACAGCAGTTCAGGCAGCATCAAACGAGCAGCGAAATCGACGTTTCGGGCAAAAGCCCTTCATCAGGAATGACTGAAATATGTCTTTTCAGTGAAAAGGGCATTTACCCTTCAGAATCAAAATTGCGTTGCTCATCATCTTAACTCATTTTATTCTGTGTTGTTGGCTGATCTGTTATTTTGCCGCTTTCCTTGATTACTTTCTTTCGTTTAATGTGAGAAAATTGCCCTTTTGTTATCCGCCTCTGTTGTCATTGAGGTTAATTTACAGGAGTGTGCTAAAGTGATTTCCAAGCGCACGCGAGCTAGGTAGGAGTCGAACCTACAATCTTCTGATCCGTAGTCAGACGCGTTATCCATTGCGCCACTAGCCCGCACGCTCAAAAGTCACTTGTTAGGACGAGTCCCCTCTGCAATTCTTTGGTCTTGATGATGAAATGAGTGGCAATCGTCAATCGACAAGCTGAATATTCAGCAAGATCATCAGTTTCACTGCTTGACCTCGTTCACTTTGAAAGCTGATGAATTTCACCGAAAACTAAGAGCACACCTCACATTCAGATCACGTCTTCGCTAAGTCAGTTTACAAACTTCGAGGTTACCAAAAAAAACGCCAACTGCGGATGCTGGAAATCAGGAGCCAAGTCAGAAATTGCTGGGTAATTGCTCTGACAGCATGTGTGGAATGAAATCACACTTTAACGTTCGGGTCCGGAGATAAAGAGAAACTTCTTTCGCCAGAATGTGGTGAATCTGTGGAATTCATTGCCACCTGAAGGCTCTCATTGGAGGAAGCCAGGCCATTGATTATATTTAAAACAGAGACAGAGACGTTATTGAGGAGCAAGGGAATCAAAGGTTAGGGGGAGAAAGCGGGAAAATGGGATTGGAAAACCTATCGGCCGTATTGGCGGAGCAGAATCGATGGGCTGAGTGGCATAATTTCTGCTCCTCTGTTTTATGGACGTTTCCTCAGAACGAGTTTGATTTCTGATTTTATTCCAGGATACAAAACCGATTTGAAGAGAAAATTAGAAAGTTTAGAAATGATGTGAACTTTACTTTTCAAAGCTTTTGATTTCTTTTCAGACTGTGCTGAGTAGTTGAATTGATTCCCAAAACCCACAGAAATTTACATGGCACTGTCAGAGTCAGATTCACCTATTAACCACATCTGGGTTGAAATCATTTTGATCATTCAAGTTTACTTTATTGGTAATAGAAGAAAGAGAACAGTACAACACAGGAATAGGCCCCAACACAGGAATTCCCTGTAATTCCTGATGAACGGCTTTTGCCCGAAACGTCGATTCTCTTGCTCTTCGGATGCTGTTCCTTTCCAGCACCACACTCTCGACAATGAACATTGTTCCCCAGAGTCCAACATAAAGCAGTGACCATTATTACATTATTCTCCAGAATCCAATGTAAAATATTGAGGATCATTTCCCAGACGAGAATTTAAAACAATTTTGCTGTCTAGGATTGTTCAATGCGTTCGCAGAAGTTGTATGACTCTGATATTTTACTTGTAAATTCTGCGTCCGATGTACTCTCTCACACTAGCTGCCTGAGGAAGGAGCGGGGCGCTGGACTCTTGCACTTTCAGATAAACCTGTTGGACGACAACCTAGTGTTGTGTGATTTTTGACATTGTCCAATCCAGTCCAATGGCATCGTGGTTTGATGTCGGCGGGAACTGGGTAAAGATTGAAATATGGTAAAAACAATGACTGCAGATGCTGAAAACCAAATACTGGATTAGTGGTGCTGGAAGAGCACAGCAGTTCAGGCAGCATCAAACGAGCAGCGAAATCGACGTTTCGGGCAAAAGCCCTTCATCAGGAATGACTGAAATATGTCTTTTCAGTGAAAAGGGCATTTACCCTTCAGAATCAAAATTGCGTTGCTCATCATCTTAACTCATTTTATTCTGTGTTGTTGGCTGATCTGTTATTTTGCCGCTTTCCTTGATTACTTTCTTTCGTTTAATGTGAGAAAATTGCCCTTTTGTTATCCGCCTCCGTTGTCATTGAGGTTAATTTACAGGAGTGTGCTAAAGTGATTTCCAAGCGCACGCGAGTTAGGTAGGAGTCGAACCTACAATCTTCTGATCCGTAGTCAGACGCGTTATCCATTGCGCCACTAGCCCGCACGCTCAAAAGTCACTTGTTAGGACGAGTCCCCTCTGCAATTCTTTGGTCTTGATGATGAAATGAGTGGCAATCGTCAATCGACAAGCTGAATATTCAGCAAGATCATCAGTTTCACTGCTTGACCTCGTTCACTTTGAAAGCTGATGAATTTCACCGAAAACT
This sequence comes from Chiloscyllium punctatum, assembly GCF_047496795.1. Taxonomy (NCBI): domain Eukaryota; kingdom Metazoa; phylum Chordata; class Chondrichthyes; order Orectolobiformes; family Hemiscylliidae; genus Chiloscyllium; species Chiloscyllium punctatum. Next base: position 61,386,374 of record NC_092769.1, read on the forward strand.
AAGAGCACACCTCACATTCAGATCACGTCTTCGCTAAGTCAGTTTACAAACTTCGAGGTTACCAAAAAAAACGCCAACTGCGGATGCTGGAAATCAGGAGCCAAGTCAGAAATTGCTGGGTAATTGCTCTGACAGCATGTGTGGAATGAAATCACACTTTAACGTTCGGGTCCGGAGATAAAGAGAAACTTCTTTCGCCAGAATGTGGTGAATCTGTGGAATTCATTGCCACCTGAAGGCTCTCATTGGAGGAAGCCAGGCCATTGATTATATTTAAAACAGAGACAGAGACGTTATTGAGGAGCAAGGGAATCAAAGGTTAGGGGGAGAAAGCGGGAAAATGGGATTGGAAAACCTATCGGCCGTATTGGCGGAGCAGAATCGATGGGCTGAGTGGCATAATTTCTGCTCCTCTGTCTTATGGACGTTTCCTCAGAACCAGTTTGATTTCTGATTTTATTCCAGGATACAAAACCGATTTGAAGAGAAAATTAGAAAGTTTAGAAATGATGTGAACTTTACTTTTCAAAGCTTTTGATTTCTTTTCAGACTGTGCTGAGTAGTTGAATTGATTCCCAAAACCCACAGAAATTTACATGGCACTGTCAGAGTCAGATTCACCTATTAACCACATCTGGGTTGAAATCATTTTGATCATTCAAGTTTACTTTATTGGTAATAGAAGAAAGAGAACAGTACAACACAGGAATAGGCCCCAACACAGGAATTCCCTGTAATTCCTGATGAACGGCTTTTGCCCGAAACGTCGATTCTCTTGCTCTTCGGATGCTGTTCCTTTCCAGCACCACACTCTCGACAATGAACATTGTTCCCCAGAGTCCAATATAAAGCAGTGACCATTATTACATTATTCTCCAGAATCCAATGTAAAATATTGAGGATCATTTCCCAGACGAGAATTTAAAACAATTTTGCTGTCTAGGATTGTTCAATGCGTTCGCAGAAGTTGTATGACTCTGATATTTTACTTGTAAATTCTGCGTCCGATGTACTCTCTCACACTAGCTGCCTGAGGAAGGAGCGGGGCGCTGGACTCTTGCACTTTCAGATAAACCTGTTGGACGACAACCTAGTGTTGTGTGATTTTTGACATTGTCCAATCCAGTCCAATGGCATCGTGGTTTGATGTCGGCGGGAACTGGGTAAAGATTGAAATATGGTAAAAACAATGACTGCAGATGCTGAAAACCAAATACTGGATTAGTGGTGCTGGAAGAGCACAGCAGTTCAGGCAGCATCAAACGAGCAGCGAAATCGACGTTTCGGGCAAAAGCCCTTCATCAGGAATGACTGAAATATGTCTTTTCAGTGAAAAGGGCATTTACCCTTCAGAATCAAAATTGCGTTGCTCATCATCTTAACTCATTTTATTCTGCGTTGTTGGCTGATCTGTTATTTTGCCGCTTTCCTTGATTACTTTCTTTCGTTTAATGTGAGAAAATTGCCCTTTTGTTATCCGCCTCCGTTGTCATTGAGGTTAATTTACAGGAGTGTGCTAAAGTGATTTCCAAGCGCACGCGAGCTAGGTAGGAGTCGAACCTACAATCTTCTGATCCGTAGTCAGACGCGTTATCCATTGCGCCACTAGCCCGCACGCTCAAAAGTCACTTGTTAGGACGAGTCCCCTCTGCAATTCTTTGGTCTTGATGATGAAATGAGTGGCAATCGTCAATCGACAAGCTGAATATTCAGCAAGATCATCAGTTTCACTGCTTGACCTCGTTCACTTTGAAAGCTGATGAATTTCACCGAAAACTAAGAGCACACCTCACATTCAGATCACGTCTTCGCTAAGTCAGTTTACAAACTTCGAGGTTACCAAAAAAAACGCCAACTGCGGATGCTGGAAATCAGGAGCCAAGTCAGAAATTGCTGGGTAATTGGTCTGACAGCATGTGTGGAATGAAATCACACTTTAACGTTCGGGTCCGGAGATAAAGAGAAACTTCTTTCGCCAGAATGTGGTGAATCTGTGGAATTCATTGCCACCTGAAGGCTCTCATTGGAGGAAGCCAGGCCATTGATTATATTTAAAACAGAGACAGAGACGTTATTGAGGAGCAAGGGAATCAAAGGTTAGGGGGAGAAAGCGGGAAAATGGGATTGGAAAACCTATCGGCCGTATTGGCGGAGCAGAATCGATGGGCTGAGTGGCATAATTTCTGCTCCTCTGTCTTATGGACGTTTCCTCAGAACCAGTTTGATTTCAGATTTTATTCCAGGATACAAAACCGATTTGAAGAGAAAATTAGAAAGTTTAGAAATGATGTGAACTTTACTTTTCAAAGCTTTTGATTTCTTTTCAGACTGTGCTGAGTAGTTGAATTGATTCCCAAAACCCACAGAAATTTACATGGCACTGTCAGAGTCAGATTCACCTATTAACCACATCTGGGTTGAAATCATTTTGATCATTCAAGTTTACTTTATTGGTAATAGAAGAAAGAGAACAGTACAACACAGGAATAGGCCCCAACACAGGAATTCCCTGTAATTCCTGATGAACGGCTTTTGCCCGAAACGTCGATTCTCTTGCTCTTCGGATGCTGTTCCTTTCCAGCACCACACTCTCGACAATGAACATTGTTCCCCAGAGTCCAATATAAAGCAGTGACCATTATTACATTATTCTCCAGAATCCAATGTAAAATATTGAGGATCATTTCCCAGACGAGAATTTAAAACAATTTTGCTGTCTAGGATTGTTCAATGCGTTCGCAGAAGTTGTATGACTCTGATATTTTACTTGTAAATTCTGCGTCCGATGTACTCTCTCACACTAGCTGCCTGAGGAAGGAGCGGGGCGCTGGACTCTTGCACTTTCAGGTAAACCTGTTGGACGACAACCTAGTGTTGTGTGATTTTTGACATTGTCCAATCCAGTCCAATGGCATCGTGGTTTGATGTCGGCGGGAACTGGGTAAAGATTGAAATATGGTAAAAACAATGACTGCAGATGCTGAAAACCAAATACTGGATTAGTGGTGCTGGAAGAGCACAGCAGTTCAGGCAGCATCAAACGAGCAGCGAAATCGACGTTTCGGGTAAAAGCCCTTCATCAGGAATGACTGAAATATGTCTTTTCAGTGAAAAGGGCATTTACCCTTCAGAATCAAAATTGCGTTGCTCATCATCTTAACTCATTTTATTCTGTGTTGTTGGCTGATCTGTTATTTTGCCGCTTTCCTTGATTACTTTCTTTCGTTTAATGTGAGAAAATTGCCCTTTTGTTATCCGCCTCCGTTGTCATTGAGGTTAATTTACAGGAGTGTGCTAAAGTGATTTCCAAGCGCACGCGAGCTCGGTAGGAGTCGAACTTACAATCTTCTGATCCGTAGTCAGACGCGTTATCCATTGCGCCACTAGCCCGCACGCTCAAAAGTCACTTGTTAGGACGAGTCCCCTCTGCAATTCTTTGGTCTTGATGATGAAATGAGTGGCAATCGTCAATCGACAAGCTGAATATTCAGCAAGATCATCAGTTTCACTGCTTGACCTCGTTCACTTTGAAAGCTGATGAATTTCACCGAAAACTAAGAGCACACCTCACATTCAGATCACGTCTTCGCTAAGTCAGTTTACAAACTTCGAGGTTACCAAAAAAAACGCCAACTGCGGATGCTGGAAATCAGGAGCCAAGTCAGAAATTGCTGGGTAATTGGTCTGACAGCATGTGTGGAATGAAATCACACTTTAACGTTCGGGTCCGGAGATAAAGAGAAACTTCTTTCGCCAGAATGTGGTGAATCTGTGGAATTCATTGCCACCTGAAGGCTCTCATTGGAGGAAGCCAGGCCATTGATTATATTTAAAACAGAGACAGAGACGTTATTGAGGAGCAAGGGAATCAAAGGTTAGGGGGAGAAAGCGGGAAAATGGGATTGGAAAACCTATCGGCCGTATTGGCGGAGCAGAATCGATGGGCTGAGTGGCATAATTTCTGCTCCTCTGTTTTATGGACGTTTCCTCAGAACCAGTTTGATTTCTGATTTTATTCCAGGATACAAAACCGATTTGAAGAGAAAATTAGAAAGTTTAGAAATGATGTGAACTTTACTTTTCAAAGCTTTTGATTTCTTTTCAGACTGTGCTGAGTAGTTGAATTGATTCCCAAAACCCACAGAAATTTACATGGCACTGTCAGAGTCAGATTCACCTATTAACCACATCTGGGTTGAAATCATTTTGATCATTCAAGTTTACTTTATTGGTAATAGAAGAAAGAGAACAGTACAACACAGGAATAGGCCCCAACACAGGAATTCCCTGTAATTCCTGATGAACGGCTTTTGCCCGAAACGTCGATTCTCTTGCTCTTCGGATGCTGTTCCTTTCCAGCACCACACTCTCGACAATGAACATTGTTCCCCAGAGTCCAACATAAAGCAGTGACCATTATTACATTATTCTCCAGAATCCAATGTAAAATATTGAGGATCATTTCCCAGACGAGAATTTAAAACAATTTTGCTGTCTAGGATTGTTCAATGCGTTCGCAGAAGTTGTATGACTCTGATATTTTACTTGTAAATTCTGCGTCCGATGTACTCTCTCACACTAGCTGCCTGAGGAAGGAGCGGGGCGCTGGACTCTTGCACTTTCAGATAAACCTGTTGGACGACAACCTAGTGTTGTGTGATTTTTGACATTGTCCAATCCAGTCCAATGGCATCGTGGTTTGATGTCGGCGGGAACTGGGTAAAGATTGAAATATGGTAAAAACAATGACTGCAGATGCTGAAAACCAAATACTGGATTAGTGGTGCTGGAAGAGCACAGCAGTTCAGGCAGCATCAAACGAGCAGCGAAATCGACGTTTCGGGCAAAAGCCCTTCATCAGGAATGACTGAAATATGTCTTTTCAGTGAAAAGGGCATTTACCCTTCAGAATCAAAATTGCGTTGCTCATCATCTTAACTCATTTTATTCTGTGTTGTTGGCTGATCTGTTATTTTGCCGCTTTCCTTGATTACTTTCTTTCGTTTAATGTGAGAAAATTGCCCTTTTGTTATCCGCCTCCGTTGTCATTGAGGTTAATTTACAGGAGTGTGCTAAAGTGATTTCCAAGCGCACGCGAGCTAGGTAGGAGTCTAACCTACAATCTTCTGATCCGTAGTCAGACACGTTATCCATTGCGCCACTAGCCCGCACGCTCAAAAGTCACTTGTTAGGACGAGTCCCCTCTGCAATTCTTTGGTCTTGATGATGAAATGAGTGGCAATCGTCAATCGACAAGCTGAATATTCAGCAAGATCATCAGTTTCACTGCTTGACCTCGTTCACTTTGAAAGCTGATGAATTTCACCGAAAACTAAGAGCACACCTCACATTCAGATCACGTCTTCGCTAAGTCAGTTTACAAACTTCGAGGTTACCAAAAAAAACGCCAACTGCGGATGCTGGAAATCAGGAGCCAAGTCAGAAATTGCTGGGTAATTGCTCTGACAGCATGTGTGGAATGAAATCACACTTTAACGTTCGGGTCCGGAGATAAAGAGAAACTTCTTTCGCCAGAATGTGGTGAATCTGTGGAATTCATTGCCACCTGAAGGCTCTCATTGGAGGAAGCCAGGCCATTGATTATATTTAAAACAGAGACAGAGACGTTATTGAGGAGCAAGGGAATCAAAGGTTAGGGGGAGAAAGCGGGAAAATGGGATTGGAAAACCTATCGGCCGTATTGGCGGAGCAGAATCGATGGGCTGAGTGGCATAATTTCTGCTCCTCTGTCTTATGGACGTTTCCTCAGAACCAGTTTGATTTCTGATTTTATTCCAGGATACAAAACCGATTTGAAGAGAAAATTAGAAAGTTTAGAAATGATGTGAACTTTACTTTTCAAAGCTTTTGATTTCTTTTCAGACTGTGCTGAGTAGTTGAATTGATTCCCAAAACCCACAGAAATTTACATGGCACTGTCAGAGTCAGATTCACCTATTAACCACATCTGGGTTGAAATCATTTTGATCATTCAAGTTTACTTTATTGGTAATAGAAGAAAGAGAACAGTACAACACAGGAATAGGCCCCAACACAGGAATTCCCTGTAATTCCTGATGAACGGCTTTTGCCCGAAACGTCGATTCTCTTGCTCTTCGGATGCTGTTCCTTTCCAGCACCACACTCTCGACAATGAACATTGTTCCCCAGAGTCCAATATAAAGCAGTGACCATTATTACATTATTCTCCAGAATCCAATGTAAAATATTGAGGATCATTTCCCAGACGAGAATTTAAAACAATTTTGCTGTCTAGGATTGTTCAATGCGTTCGCAGAAGTTGTATGACTCTGATATTTTACTTGTAAATTCTGCGTCCGATGTACTCTCTCACACTAGCTGCCTGAGGAAGGAGCGGGGCGCTGGACTCTTGCACTTTCAGATAAACCTGTTGGACGACAACCTAGTGTTGTGTGATTTTTGACATTGTCCAATCCAGTCCAATGGCATCGTGGTTTGATGTCGGCGGGAACTGGGTAAAGATTGAAATATGGTAAAAACAATGACTGCAGATGCTGAAAACCAAATACTGGATTAGTGGTGCTGGAAGAGCACAGCAGTTCAGGCAGCATCAAACGAGCAGCGAAATCGACGTTTCGGGCAAAAGCCCTTCATCAGGAATGACTGAAATATGTCTTTTCAGTGAAAAGGGCATTTACCCTTCAGAATCAAAATTGCGTTGCTCATCATCTTAACTCATTTTATTCTGCGTTGTTGGCTGATCTGTTATTTTGCCGCTTTCCTTGATTACTTTCTTTCGTTTAATGTGAGAAAATTGCCCTTTTGTTATCCGCCTCCGTTGTCATTGAGGTTAATTTACAGGAGTGTGCTAAAGTGATTTCCAAGCGCACACGAGCTAGGTAGGAGTCGAACCTACAATCTTCTGATCCGTAGTCAGACGCGTTATCCATTGCGCCACTAGCCCGCACGCTCAAAAGTCACTTGTTAGGACGAGTCCCCTCTGCAATTCTTTGGTCTTGATGATGAAATGAGTGGCAATCGTCAATCGACAAGCTGAATATTCAGCAAGATCATCAGTTTCACTGCTTGACCTCGTTCACTTTGAAAGCTGATGAATTTCACCGAAAACTAAGAGCACACCTCACATTCAGATCACGTCTTCGCTAAGTCAGTTTACAAACTTCGAGGTTACCAAAAAAAACGCCAACTGCGGATGCTGGAAATCAGGAGCCAAGTCAGAAATTGCTGGGTAATTGCTCTGACAGCATGTGTGGAATGAAATCACACTTTAACGTTCGGGTCCGGAGATAAAGAGAAACTTCTTTCGCCAGAATGTGGTGAATCTGTGGAATTCATTGCCACCTGAAGGCTCTCATTGGAGGAAGCCAGGCCATTGATTATATTTAAAACAGAGACAGAGACGTTATTGAGGAGCAAGGGAATCAAAGGTTAGGGGGAGAAAGCGGGAAAATGGGATTGGAAAACCTATCGGCCGTATTGGCGGAGCAGAATCGATGGGCTGAGTGGCATAATTTCTGCTCCTCTGTCTTATGGACGTTTCCTCAGAACCAGTTTGATTTCTGATTTTATTCCAGGATACAAAACCGATTTGAAGAGAAAATTAGAAAGTTTAGAAATGATGTGAACTTTACTTTTCAAAGCTTTTGATTTCTTTTCAGACTGTGCTGAGTAGTTGAATTGATTCCCAAAACCCACAGAAATTTACATGGCACTGTCAGAGTCAGATTCACCTATTAACCACATCTGGGTTGAAATCATTTTGATCATTCAAGTTTACTTTATTGGTAATAGAAGAAAGAGAACAGTACAACACAGGAATAGGCCCCAACACAGGAATTCCCTGTAATTCCTGATGAACGGCTTTTGCCCGAAACGTCGATTCTCTTGCTCTTCGGATGCTGTTCCTTTCCAGCACCACACTCTCGACAATGAACATTGTTCCCCAGAGTCCAATATAAAGCAGTGACCATTATTACATTATTCTCCAGAATCCAATGTAAAATATTGAGGATCATTTCCCAGACGAGAATTTAAAACAATTTTGCTGTCTAGGATTGTTCAATGCGTTCGCAGAAGTTGTATGACTCTGATATTTTACTTGTAAATTCTGCGTCCGATGTACTCTCTCACACTAGCTGCCTGAGGAAGGAGCGGGGCGCTGGACTCTTGCACTTTCAGGTAAACCTGTTGGACGACAACCTAGTGTTGTGTGATTTTTGACATTGTCCAATCCAGTCCAATGGCATCGTGGTTTGATGTCGGCGGGAACTGGGTAAAGATTGAAATATGGTAAAAACAATGACTGCAGATGCTGAAAACCAAATACTGGATTAGTGGTGCTGGAAGAGCACAGCAGTTCAGGCAGCATCAAACGAGCAGCGAAATCGACATTTCGGGCAAAAGCCCTTCATCAGGAATGACTGAAATATGTCTTTTCAGTGAAAAGGGCATTTACCCTTCAGAATCAAAATTGCGTTGCTCATCATCTTAACTCATTTTATTCTGTGTTGTTGGCTGATCTGTTATTTTGCCGCTTTCCTTGATTACTTTCTTTCGTTTAATGTGAGAAAATTGCCCTTTTGTTATCCGCCTCCGTTGTCATTGAGGTTAATTTACAGGAGTGTGCTAAAGTGATTTCCAAGCGCACGCGAGCTCGGTAGGAGTCGAACTTACAATCTTCTGATCCGTAGTCAGACGCGTTATCCATTGCGCCACTAGCCCGCACGCTCAAAAGTCACTTGTTAGGACGAGTCCCCTCTGCAATTCTTTGGTCTTGATGATGAAATGAGTGGCAATCGTCAATCGACAAGCTGAATATTCAGCAAGATCATCAGTTTCACTGCTTGACCTCGTTCACTTTGAAAGCTGATGAATTTCACCGAAAACTAAGAGCACACCTCACATTCAGATCACGTCTTCGCTAAGTCAGTTTACAAACTTCGAGGTTACCAAAAAAAACGCCAACTGCGGATGCTGGAAATCAGGAGCCAAGTCAGAAATTGCTGGGTAATTGGTCTGACAGCATGTGTGGAATGAAATCACACTTTAACGTTCGGGTCCGGAGATAAAGAGAAACTTCTTTCGCCAGAATGTGGTGAATCTGTGGAATTCATTGCCACCTGAAGGCTCTCATTGGAGGAAGCCAGGCCATTGATTATATTTAAAACAGAGACAGAGACGTTATTGAGGAGCAAGGGAATCAAAGGTTAGGGGGAGAAAGCGGGAAAATGGGATTGGAAAACCTATCGGCCGTATTGGCGGAGCAGAATCGATGGGCTGAGTGGCATAATTTCTGCTCCTCTGTTTTATGGACGTTTCCTCAGAACCAGTTTGATTTCTGATTTTATTCCAGGATACAAAACCGATTTGAAGAGAAAATTAGAAAGTTTAGAAATGATGTGAACTTTACTTTTCAAAGCTTTTGATTTCTTTTCAGACTGTGCTGAGTAGTTGAATTGATTCCCAAAACCCACAGAAATTTACATGGCACTGTCAGAGTCAGATTCACCTATTAACCACATCTGGGTTGAAATCATTTTGATCATTCAAGTTTACTTTATTGGTAATAGAAGAAAGAGAACAGTACAACACAGGAATAGGCCCCAACACAGGAATTCCCTGTAATTCCTGATGAACGGCTTTTGCCCGAAACGTCGATTCTCTTGCTCTTCGGATGCTGTTCCTTTCCAGCACCACACTCTCGACAATGAACATTGTTCCCCAGAGTCCAATATAAAGCAGTGACCATTATTACATTATTCTCCAGAATCCAATGTAAAATATTGAGGATCATTTCCCAGACGAGAATTTAAAACAATTTTGCTGTCTAGGATTGTTCAATGCGTTCGCAGAAGTTGTATGACTCTGATATTTTACTTGTAAATTCTGCGTCCGATGTACTCTCTCACACTAGCTGCCTGAGGAAGGAGCGGGGCGCTGGACTCTTGCACTTTCAGGTAAACCTGTTGGACGACAACCTAGTGTTGTGTGATTTTTGACATTGTCCAATCCAGTCCAATGGCATCGTGGTTTGATGTCGGCGGGAACTGGGTAAAGATTGAAATATGGTAAAAACAATGACTGCAGATGCTGAAAACCAAATACTGGATTAGTGGTGCTGGAAGAGCACAGCAGTTCAGGCAGCATCAAACGAGCAGCGAAATCGACGTTTCGGGCAAAAGCCCTTCATCAGGAATGACTGAAATATGTCTTTTCAGTGAAAAGGGCATTTACCCTTCAGAATCAAAATTGCGTTGCTCATCATCTTAACTCATTTTATTCTGTGTTGTTGGCTGATCTGTTATTTTGCCGCTTTCCTTGATTACTTTCTTTCGTTTAATGTGAGAAAATTGCCCTTTTGTTATCCGCCTCCGTTGTCATTGAGGTTAATTTACAGGAGTGTGCTTAAGCGATTTCCAAGCACACGCGAGATAGGTAGGAGTCGAACCTACAATCTTCTGATCCGTAGTCAGACGCGTTATCCATTGCGCCACTAGCCCGCACGCTCAAAAGTCACTTGTTAGGACGAGTCCCCTCTGCAATTCTTTGGTCTTGATGATGAAATGAGTGGCAATCGTCAATCGACAAGCTGAATATTCAGCAAGATCATCAGTTTCACTGCTTGACCTCGTTCACTTTGAAAGCTGATGAATTTCACCGAAAACTAAGAGCACACCTCACATTCAGATCACGTCTTCGCTAAGTCAGTTTACAAACTTCGAGGTTACCAAAAAAAACGCCAACTGCGGATGCTGGAAATCAGGAGCCAAGTCAGAAATTGCTGGGTAATTGCTCTGACAGCATGTGTGGAATGAAATCACACTTTAACGTTCGGGTCCGGAGATAAAGAGAAACTTCTTTCGCCAGAATGTGGTGAATCTGTGGAATTCATTGCCACCTGAAGGCTCTCATTGGAGGAAGCCAGGCCATTGATTATATTTAAAACAGAGACAGAGACGTTATTGAGGAGCAAGGGAATCAAAGGTTAGGGGGAGAAAGCGGGAAAATGGGATTGGAAAACCTATCGGCCGTATTGGCGGAGCAGAATCGATGGGCTGAGTGGCATAATTTCTGCTCCTCTGTCTTATGGACGTCTCCTCAGAACGAGTTTGATTTCTGATTTTATTCCAGGATACAAAACCGATTTGAAGAGAAAATTAGAAAGTTTAGAAATGATGTGAACTTTACTTTTCAAAGCTTTTGATTTCTTTTCAGACTGTGCTGAGTAGTTGAATTGATTCCCAAAACCCACAGAAATTTACATGGCACTGTCAGAGTCAGATTCACCTATTAACCACATCTGGGTTGAAACCATTTTGATCATTCAAGTTTACTTTATTGGTAATAGAAGAAAGAGAACAGTACAACACAGGAATAGGCCCCAACACAGGAATTCCCTGTAATTCCTGATGAACGGCTTTTGCCCGAAACGTCGATTCTCTTGCTCTTCGGATGCTGTTCCTTTCCAGCACCACACTCTCGACAATGAACATTGTTCCCCAGAGTCCAATATAAAGCAGTGACCATTATTACATTATTCTCCAGAATCCAATGTAAAATATTGAGGATCATTTCCCAGACGAGAATTTAAAACAATTTTGCTGTCTAGGATTGTTCAATACGTTCGCAGAAGTTGTATGACTCTGATATTTTACTTGTAAATTCTGCGTCCGATGTACTCTCTCACACTAGCTGCCTGAGGAAGGAGCGGGGCGCTGGACTCTTGCACTTTCAGATAAACCTGTTGGACGACAACCTAGTGTTGTGTGATTTTTGACATTGTCCAATCCAGTCCAATGGCATCGTGGTTTGATGTCGGCGGGAACTGGGTAAAGATTGAAATATGGTAAAAACAATGACTGCAGATGCTGAAAACCAAATACTGGATTAGTGGTGCTGGAAGAGCACAGCAGTTCAGGCAGCATCAAACGAGCAGCGAAATCGACGTTTCGGGCAAAAGCCCTTCATCAGGAATGACTGAAATATGTCTTTTCAGTGAAAAGGGCATTTACCCTTCAGAATCAAAATTGCGTTGCTCATCATCTTAACTCATTTTATTCTGTGTTGTTGGCTGATCTGTTATTTTGCCGCTTTCCTTGATTACTTTCTTTCGTTTAATGTGAGAAAATCGCCCTTTTGTTATCCGCCTCCGTTGTCATTGAGGTTAGTTTACAGGAGTGTGCTAAAGTGATTTCCAAGCGCAAGCGAGCTAGGTAGGAGTCGAACCTACAATCTTCTGATCCGTAGTCAGACGCGTTATCCATTGCGCCACTAGCCCGCACGCTCAAAAGTCACTTGTTAGGACGAGTCCCCTCTGCAATTCTTTGGTCTTGATGATGAAATGAGTGGCAATCGTCAATCGACAAGCTGAATATTCAGCAAGATCATCAGTTTCACTGCTTGACCTCGTTCACTTTGAAAGCTGATGAATTTCACCGAAAACTAAGAGCACACCTCACATTCAGATCACGTCTTCGCTAAGTCAGTTTACAAACTTCGAGGTTACCAAAAAAAACGCCAACTGCGGATGCTGGAAATCAGGAGCCAAGTCAGAAATTGCTGGGTAATTGGTCTGACAGCATGTGTGGAATGAAATCACACTTTAACGTTCGGGTCCGGAGATAAAGAGAAACTTCTTTCGCCAGAATGTGGTGAATCTGTGGAATTCATTGCCACCTGAAGGCTCTCATTGGAGGAAGCCAGGCCATTGATTATATTTAAAACAGAGACAGAGACGTTATTGAGGAGCAAGGGAATCAAAGGTTAGGGGGAGAAAGCGGGAAAATGGGATTGGAAAACCTATCGGCCGTATTGGCGGAGCAGAATCGATGGGCTGAGTGGCATAATTTCTGCTCCTCTGTCTTATGGACGTTTCCTCAGAACCAGTTTGATTTCTGATTTTATTCCAGGATACAAAACCGATTTGAAGAGAAAATTAGAAAGTTTAGAAATGATGTGAACTTTACTTTTCAAAGCTTTTGATTTCTTTTCAGACTGTGCTGAGTAGTTGAATTGATTCCCAAAACCCACAGAAATTTACATGGCACTGTCAGAGTCAGATTCACCTATTAACCACATCTGGGTTGAAATCATTTTGATCATTCAAGTTTACTTTATTGGTAATAGAAGAAAGAGAACAGTACAACACAGGAATAGGCCCCAACACAGGAATTCCCTGTAATTCCTGATGAACGGCTTTTGCCCGAAACGTCGATTCTCTTGCTCTTCGGATGCTGTTCCTTTCCAGCACCACACTCTCGACAATGAACATTGTTCCCCAGAGTCCAATATAAAGCAGTGACCATTATTACATTATTCTCCAGAATCCAATGTAAAATATTGAGGATCATTTCCCAGACGAGAATTTAAAACAATTTTGCTGTCTAGGATTGTTCAATACGTTCGCAGAAGTGGTATGACTCTGATATTTTACTTGTAAATTCTGCGTCCGATGTACTCTCTCACACTAGCTGCCTGAGGAAGGAGCGGGGCGCTGGACTCTTGCACTTTCAGATAAACCTATTGGACGACAACCTAGTGTTGTGTGATTTTTGACATTGTCCAATCCAGTCCAATGGCATCGTGGTTTGATGTCGGCGGGAACTGGGTAAAGATTGAAATATGGTAAAAACAATGACTGCAGATGCTGAAAACCAAATACTGGATTAGTGGTGCTGGAAGAGCACAGCAGTTCAGGCAGCATCAAACGAGCAGCGAAATCGACGTTTCGGGCAAAAGCCCTTCATCAGGAATGACTGAAATATGTCTTTTCAGTGAAAAGGGCATTTACCCTTCAGAATCAAAATTGCGTTGCTCATCATCTTAACTCATTTTATTCTGTGTTGTTGGCTGATCTGTTATTTTGCCGCTTTCCTTGATTACTTTCTTTCGTTTAATGTGAGAAAATTGCCCTTTTGTTATCCGCCTCCGTTGTCATTGAGGTTAATTTACAGGAGTGTGCTAAAGTGATTTCCAAGCGCACGCGAGCTAGGTAGGAGTCGAACCTACAATCTTCTGATCCGTAGTCAGACGCGTTATCCATTGCGCCACTAGCCCGCACGCTCAAAAGTCACTTGTTAGGACGAGTCCCCTCTGCAATTCTTTGGTCTTGATGATGAAATGAGTGGCAATCGTCAATCGACAAGCTGAATATTCAGCAAGATCATCAGTTTCACTGCTTGACCTCGTTCACTTTGAAAGCTGATGAATTTCACCGAAAACTAAGAGCACACCTCACATTCAGATCACGTCTTCGCTAAGTCAGTTTACAAACTTCGAGGTTACCAAAAAAAACGCCAACTGCGGATGCTGGAAATCAGGAGCCAAGTCAGAAATTGCTGGGTAATTGCTCTGACAGCATGTGTGGAATGAAATCACACTTTAACGTTCGGGTCCGGAGATAAAGAGAAACTTCTTTCGCCAGAATGTGGTGAATCTGTGGAATTCATTGCCACCTGAAGGCTCTCATTGGAGGAAGCCAGGCCATTGATTATATTTAAAACAGAGACAGAGACGTTATTGAGGAGCAAGGGAATCAAAGGTTAGGGGGAGAAAGCGGGAAAATGGGATTGGAAAACCTATCGGCCGTATTGGCGGAGCAGAATCGATGGGCTGAGTGGCATAATTTCTGCTCCTCTGTCTTATGGACGTTTCCTCAGAACCAGTTTGATTTCTGATTTTATTCCAGGATACAAAACCGATTTGAAGAGAAAATTAGAAAGTTTAGAAATGATGTGAACTTTACTTTTCAAAGCTTTTGATTTCTTTTCAGACTGTGCTGAGTAGTTGAATTGATTCCCAAAACCCACAGAAATTTACATGGCACTGTCAGAGTCAGATTCACCTATTAACCACATCTGGGTTGAAATCATTTTGATCATTCAAGTTTACTTTATTGGTAATAGAAGAAAGAGAACAGTACAACACAGGAATAGGCCCCAACACAGGAATTCCCTGTAATTCCTGATGAACGGCTTTTGCCCGAAACGTCGATTCTCTTGCTCTTCGGATGCTGTTCCTTTCCAGCACCACACTCTCGACAATGAACATTGTTCCCCAGAGTCCAATATAAAGCAGTGACCATTATTACATTATTCTCCAGAATCCAATGTAAAATATTGAGGATCATTTCCCAGACGAGAATTTAAAACAATTTTGCTGTCTAGGATTGTTCAATACGTTCGCAGAAGTGGTATGACTCTGATATTTTACTTGTAAATTCTGCGTCCGATGTACTCTCTCACACTAGCTGCCTGAGGAAGGAGCGGGGCGCTGGACTCTTGCACTTTCAGATAAACCTATTGGACGACAACCTAGTGTTGTGTGATTTTTGACATTGTCCAATCCAGTCCAATGGCATCGTGGTTTGATGTCGGCGGGAACTGGGTAAAGATTGAAATATGGTAAAAACAATGACTGCAGATGCTGAAAACCAAATACTGGATTAGTGGTGCTGGAAGAGCACAGCAGTTCAGGCAGCATCAAACGAGCAGCGAAATCGACGTTTCGGGCAAAAGCCCTTCATCAGGAATGACTGAAATATGTCTTTTCAGTGAAAAGGGCATTTACCCTTCAGAATCAAAATTGCGTTGCTCATCATCTTAACTCATTTGATTCTGTGTTGTTGGCTGATCTGTTATTTTGCCGCTTTCCTTGATTACTTTCTTTCGTTTAATGTGAGAAAATTGCCCTTTTGTTATCCGCCTCCGTTGTCATTGAGGTTAATTTACAGGAGTGTGCTAAAGTGATTTCCAAGCGCACGCGAGCTAGGTAGGAGTCGAACCTACAATCTTCTGATCCGTAGTCAGACGCGTTATCCATTGCGCCACTAGCCCGCACGCTCAAAAGTCACTTGTTAGGACGAGTCCCCTCTGCAATTCTTTGGTCTTGATGATGAAATGAGTGGCAATCGTCAATCGACAAGCTGAATATTCAGCAAGATCATCAGTTTCACTGCTTGACCTCGTTCACTTTGAAAGCTGATGAATTTCACCGAAAACTAAGAGCACACCTCACATTCAGATCACGTCTTCGCTAAGTCAGTTTACAAACTTCGAGGTTACCAAAAAAAACGCCAACTGCGGATGCTGGAAATCAGGAGCCAAGTCAGAAATTGCTGGGTAATTGCTCTGACAGCATGTGTGGAATGAAATCACACTTTAACGTTCGGGTCCGGAGATAAAGAGAAACTTCTTTCGCCAGAATGTGGTGAATCTGTGGAATTCATTGCCACCTGAAGGCTCTCATTGGAGGAAGCCAGGCCATTGATTATATTTAAAACAGAGACAGAGACGTTATTGAGGAGCAAGGGAATCAAAGGTTAGGGGGAGAAAGCGGGAAAATGGGATTGGAAAACCTATCGGCCGTATTGGCGGAGCAGAATCGATGGGCTGAGTGGCATAATTTCTGCTCCTCTGTCTTATGGACGTTTCCTCAGAACCAGTTTGATTTCTGATTTTATTCCAGGATACAAAACCGATTTGAAGAGAAAATTAGAAAGTTTAGAAATGATGTGAACTTTACTTTTCAAAGCTTTTGATTTCTTTTCAGACTGTGCTGAGTAGTTGAATTGATTCCCAAAACCCACAGAAATTTACATGGCACTGTCAGAGTCAGATTCACCTATTAACCACATCTGGGTTGAAATCATTTTGATCATTCAAGTTTACTTTATTGGTAATAGAAGAAAGAGAACAGTACAACACAGGAATAGGCCCCAACACAGGAATTCCCTGTAATTCCTGATGAACGGCTTTTGCCCGAAACGTCGATTCTCTTGCTCTTCGGATGCTGTTCCTTTCCAGCACCACACTCTCGACAATGAACATTGTTCCCCAGAGTCCAATATAAAGCAGTGACCATTATTACATTATTCTCCAGAATCCAATGTAAAATATTGAGGATCATTTCCCAGACGAGAATTTAAAACAATTTTGCTGTCTAGGATTGTTCAATACGTTCGCAGAAGTGGTATGACTCTGATATTTTACTTGTAAATTCTGCGTCCGATGTACTCTCTCACACTAGCTGCCTGAGGAAGGAGCGGGGCGCTGGACTCTTGCACTTTCAGATAAACCTATTGGACGACAACCTAGTGTTGTGTGATTTTTGACATTGTCCAATCCAGTCCAATGGCATCGTGGTTTGATGTCGGCGGGAACTGGGTAAAGATTGAAATATGGTAAAAACAATGACTGCAGATGCTGAAAACCAAATACTGGATTAGTGGTGCTGGAAGAGCACAGCAGTTCAGGCAGCATCAAACGAGCAGCGAAATCGACGTTTCGGGCAAAAGCCCTTCATCAGGAATGACTGAAATATGTCTTTTCAGTGAAAAGGGCATTTACCCTTCAGAATCAAAATTGCGTTGCTCATCATCTTAACTCATTTTATTCTGTGTTGTTGGCTGATCTGTTATTTTGCCGCTTTCCTTGATTACTTTCTTTCGTTTAATGTGAGAAAATCGCCCTTTTGTTATCCGCCTCCGTTGTCATTGAGGTTAATTTACAGGAGTGTGCTAAAGTGATTTCCAAGCGCAAGCGAGCTAGGTAGGAGTCGAACCTACAATCTTCTGATCCGTAGTCAGACGCGTTATCCATTGCGCCACTAGCCCGCACGCTCAAAAGTCACTTGTTAGGACGAGTCCCCTCTGCAATTCTTTGGTCTTGATGATGAAATGAGTGGCAATCGTCAATCGACAAGCTGAATATTCAGCAAGATCATCAGTTTCACTGCTTGACCTCGTTCACTTTGAAAGCTGATGAATTTCACCGAAAACTAAGAGCACACCTCACATTCAGATCACGTCTTCGCTAAGTCAGTTTACAAACTTCGAGGTTACCAAAAAAAACGCCAACTGCGGATGCTGGAAATCAGGAGCCAAGTCAGAAATTGCTGGGTAATTGCTCTGACAGCATGTGTGGAATGAAATCACACTTTAACGTTCGGGTCCGGAGATAAAGAGAAACTTCTTTCGCCAGAATGTGGTGAATCTGTGGAATTCATTGCCACCTGAAGGCTCTCATTGGAGGAAGCCAGGCCATTGATTATATTTAAAACAGAGACAGAGACGTTATTGAGGAGCAAGGGAATCAAAGGTTAGGGGGAGAAAGCGGGAAAATGGGATTGGAAAACCTATCGGCCGTATTGGCGGAGCAGAATCGATGGGCTGAGTGGCATAATTTCTGCTCCTCTGTCTTATGGACGTTTCCTCAGAACCAGTTTGATTTCTGATTTTATTCCAGGATACAAAACCGATTTGAAGAGAAAATTAGAAAGTTTAGAAATGATGTGAACTTTACTTTTCAAAGCTTTTGATTTCTTTTCAGACTGTGCTGAGTAGTTGAATTGATTCCCAAAACCCACAGAAATTTACATGGCACTGTCAGAGTCAGATTCACCTATTAACCACATCTGGGTTGAAATCATTTTGATCATTCAAGTTTACTTTATTGGAAATAGAAGAAAGAGAACAGTACAACACAGGAATAGGCCCCAACACAGGAATTCCCTGTAATTCCTGATGAACGGCTTTTGCCCGAAACGTCGATTCTCTTGCTCTTCGGATGCTGTTCCTTTCCAGCACCACACTCTCGACAATGAACATTGTTCCCCAGAGTCCAATATAAAGCAGTGACCATTATTACATTATTCTCCAGAATCCAATGTAAAATATTGAGGATCATTTCCCAGACGAGAATTTAAAACAATTTTGCTGTCTAGGATTGTTCAATACGTTCGCAGAAGTGGTATGACTCTGATATTTTACTTGTAAATTCTGCGTCCGATGTACTCTCTCACACTAGCTGCCTGAGGAAGGAGCGGGGCGCTGGACTCTTGCACTTTCAGATAAACCTATTGGACGACAACCTAGTGTTGTGTGATTTTTGACATTGTCCAATCCAGTCCAATGGCATCGTGGTTTGATGTCGGCGGGAACTGGGTAAAGATTGAAATATGGTAAAAACAATGACTGCAGATGCTGAAAACCAAATACTGGATTAGTGGTGCTGGAAGAGCACAGCAGTTCAGGCAGCATCAAACGAGCAGCGAAATCGACGTTTCGGGCAAAAGCCCTTCATCAGGAATGACTGAAATATGTCTTTTCAGTGAAAAGGGCATTTACCCTTCAGAATCAAAATTGCGTTGCTCATCATCTTAACTCATTTTATTCTGTGTTGTTGGCTGATCTGTTATTTTGCCGCTTTCCTTGATTACTTTCTTTCGTTTAATGTGAGAAAATTGCCCTTTTGTTATCCGCCTCCGTTGTCATTGAGGTTAATTTACAGGAGTGTGCTAAAGTGATTTCCAAGCGCACGCGAGCTAGGTAGGAGTCGAACCTACAATCTTCTGATCCGTAGTCAGACGCGTTATCCATTGCGCCACTAGCCCGCACGCTCAAAAGTCACTTGTTAGGACGAGTCCCCTCTGCAATTCTTTGGTCTTGATGATGAAATGAGTGGCAATCGTCAATCGACAAGCTGAATATTCAGCAAGATCATCAGTTTCACTGCTTGACCTCGTTCACTTTGAAAGCTGATGAATTTCACCGAAAACTAAGAGCACACCTCACATTCAGATCACGTCTTCGCTAAGTCAGTTTACAAACTTCGAGGTTACCAAAAAAAACGCCAACTGCGGATGCTGGAAATCAGGAGCCAAGTCAGAAATTGCTGGGTAATTGCTCTGACAACATGTGTGGAATGAAATCACACTTTAACGTTCGGGTCCGGAGATAAAGAGAAACTTCTTTCGCCAGAATGTGGTGAATCTGTGGAATTCATTGCCACCTGAAGGCTCTCATTGGAGGAAGCCAGGCCATTGATTATATTTAAAACAGAGACAGAGACGTTATTGAGGAGCAAGGGAATCAAAGGTTAGGGGGAGAAAGCGGGAAAATGGGATTGGAAAACCTATCGGCCGTATTGGCGGAGCAGAATCGATGGGCTGAGTGGCATAATTTCTGCTCCTCTGTCTTATGGACGTTTCCTCAGAACCAGTTTGATTTCTGATTTTATTCCAGGATACAAAACCGATTTGAAGAGAAAATTAGAAAGTTTAGAAATGATGTGAACTTTACTTTTCAAAGCTTTTGATTTCTTTTCAGACTGTGCTGAGTAGTTGAATTGATTCCCAAAACCCACAGAAATTTACATGGCACTGTCAGAGTCAGATTCACCTATTAACCACATCTGGGTTGAAATCATTTTGATCATTCAAGTTTACTTTATTGGTAATAGAAGAAAGAGAACAGTACAACACAGGAATAGGCCCCAACACAGGAATTCCCTGTAATTCCTGATGAACGGCTTTTGCCCGAAACGTCGATTCTCTTGCTCTTCGGATGCTGTTCCTTTCCAGCACCACACTCTCGACAATGAACATTGTTCCCCAGAGTCCAATATAAAGCAGTGACCATTATTACATTATTCTCCAGAATCCAATGTAAAATATTGAGGATCATTTCCCAGACGAGAATTTAAAACAATTTTGCTGTCTAGGATTGTTCAATACGTTCGCAGAAGTGGTATGACTCTGATATTTTACTTGTAAATTCTGCGTCCGATGTACTCTCTCACACTAGCTGCCTGAGGAAGGAGCGGGGCGCTGGACTCTTGCACTTTCAGATAAACCTATTGGACGACAACCTAGTGTTGTGTGATTTTTGACATTGTCCAATCCAGTCCAATGGCATCGTGGTTTGATGTCGGCGGGAACTGGGTAAAGATTGAAATATGGTAAAAACAATGACTGCAGATGCTGAAAACCAAATACTGGATTAGTGGTGCTGGAAGAGCACAGCAGTTCAGGCAGCATCAAACGAGCAGCGAAATCGACGTTTCGGGCAAAAGCCCTTCATCAGGAATGACTGAAATATGTCTTTTCAGTGAAAAGGGCATTTACCCTTCAGAATCAAAATTGCGTTGCTCATCATGTTAACTCATTTTATTCTGTGTTGTTGGCTGATCTGTTATTTTGCCGCTTTCCTTGATTACTTTCTTTCGTTTAATGTGAGAAAATTGCCCTTTTGTTATCCGCCTCCGTTGTCATTGAGGTTAATTTACAGGAGTGTGCTAAAGTGATTTCCAAGCGCACGCGAGCTAGGTAGGAGTCGAACCTACAATCTTCTGATCCGTAGTCAGACGCGTTATCCATTGCGCCACTAGCCCGCACGCTCAAAAGTCACTTGTTAGGACGAGTCCCCTCTGCAATTCTTTGGTCTTGATGATGAAATGAGTGGCAATCGTCAATCGACAAGCTGAATATTCAGCAAGATCATCAGTTTCACTGCTTGACCTCGTTCACTTTGAAAGCTGATGAATTTCACCGAAAACTAAGAGCACACCTCACATTCAGATCACGTCTTCGCTAAGTCAGTTTACAAACTTCGAGGTTACCAAAAAAAACGCCAACTGCGGATGCTGGAAATCAGGAGCCAAGTCAGAAATTGCTGGGTAATTGGTCTGACAGCATGTGTGGAATGAAATCACACTTTAACGTTCGGGTCCGGAGATAAAGAGAAACTTCTTTCGCCAGAATGTGGTGAATCTGTGGAATTCATTGCCACCTGAAGGCTCTCATTGGAGGAAGCCAGGCCATTGATTATATTTAAAACAGAGACAGAGACGTTATTGAGGAGCAAGGGAATCAAAGGTTAGGGGGAGAAAGCGGGAAAATGGGATTGGAAAACCTATCGGCCGTATTGGCGGAGCAGAATCGATGGGCTGAGTGGCATAATTTCTGCTCCTCTGTCTTATGGACGTTTCCTCAGAACCAGTTTGATTTCTGATTTTATTCCAGGATACAAAACCGATTTGAAGAGAAAATTAGAAAGTTTAGAAATGATGTGAACTTTACTTTTCAAAGCTTTTGATTTCTTTTCAGACTGTGCTGAGTAGTTGAATTGATTCCCAAAACCCACAGAAATTTACATGGCACTGTCAGAGTCAGATTCACCTATTAACCACATCTGGGTTGAAATCATTTTGATCATTCAAGTTTACTTTATTGGTAATAGAAGAAAGAGAACAGTACAACACAGGAATAGGCCCCAACACAGGAATTCCCTGTAATTCCTGATGAACGGCTTTTGCCCGAAACGTCGATTCTCTTGCTCTTCGGATGCTGTTCCTTTCCAGCACCACACTCTCGACAATGAACATTGTTCCCCAGAGTCCAATATAAAGCAGTGACCATTATTACATTATTCTCCAGAATCCAATGTAAAATATTGAGGATCATTTCCCAGACGAGAATTTAAAACAATTTTGCTGTCTAGGATTGTTCAATACGTTCGCAGAAGTGGTATGACTCTGATATTTTACTTGTAAATTCTGCGTCCGATGTACTCTCTCACACTAGCTGCCTGAGGAAGGAGCGGGGCGCTGGACTCTTGCACTTTCAGATAAACCTATTGGACGACAACCTAGTGTTGTGTGATTTTTGACATTGTCCAATCCAGTCCAATGGCATCGTGGTTTGATGTCGGCGGGAACTGGGTAAAGATTGAAATATGGTAAAAACAATGACTGCAGATGCTGAAAACCAAATACTGGATTAGTGGTGCTGGAAGAGCACAGCAGTTCAGGCAGCATCAAACGAGCAGCGAAATCGACGTTTCGGGCAAAAGCCCTTCATCAGGAATGACTGAAATATGTCTTTTCAGTGAAAAGGGCATTTACCCTTCAGAATCAAAATTGCGTTGCTCATCATCTTAACTCATTTGATTCTGTGTTGTTGGCTGATCTGTTATTTTGCCGCTTTCCTTGATTACTTTCTTTCGTTTAATGTGAGAAAATTGCCCTTTTGTTATCCGCCTCCGTTGTCATTGAGGTTAATTTACAGGAGTGTGCTAAAGTGATTTCCAAGCGCACGCGAGCTAGGTAGGAGTCGAACCTACAATCTTCTGATCCGTAGTCAGACGCGTTATCCATTGCGCCACTAGCCCGCACGCTCAAAAGTCACTTGTTAGGACGAGTCCCCTCTGCAATTCTTTGGTCTTGATGATGAAATGAGTGGCAATCGTCAATCGACAAGCTGAATATTCAGCAAGATCATCAGTTTCACTGCTTGACCTCGTTCACTTTGAAAGCTGATGAATTTCACCGAAAACTAAGAGCACACCTCACATTCAGATCACGTCTTCGCTAAGTCAGTTTACAAACTTCGAGGTTACCAAAAAAAACGCCAACTGCGGATGCTGGAAATCAGGAGCCAAGTCAGAAATTGCTGGGTAATTGCTCTGACAGCATGTGTGGAATGAAATCACACTTTAACGTTCGGGTCCGGAGATAAAGAGAAACTTCTTTCGCCAGAATGTGGTGAATCTGTGGAATTCATTGCCACCTGAAGGCTCTCATTGGAGGAAGCCAGGCCATTGATTATATTTAAAACAGAGACAGAGACGTTATTGAGGAGCAAGGGAATCAAAGGTTAGGGGGAGAAAGCGGGAAAATGGGATTGGAAAACCTATCGGCCGTATTGGCGGAGCAGAATCGATGGGCTGAGTGGCATAATTTCTGCTCCTCTGTCTTATGGACGTTTCCTCAGAACCAGTTTGATTTCTGATTTTATTCCAGGATACAAAACCGATTTGAAGAGAAAATTAGAAAGTTTAGAAATGATGTGAACTTTACTTTTCAAAGCTTTTGATTTCTTTTCAGACTGTGCTGAGTAGTTGAATTGATTCCCAAAACCCACAGAAATTTACATGGCACTGTCAGAGTCAGATTCACCTATTAACCACATCTGGGTTGAAATCATTTTGATCATTCAAGTTTACTTTATTGGTAATAGAAGAAAGAGAACAGTACAACACAGGAATAGGCCCCAACACAGGAATTCCCTGTAATTCCTGATGAACGGCTTTTGCCCGAAACGTCGATTCTCTTGCTCTTCGGATGCTGTTCCTTTCCAGCACCACACTCTCGACAATGAACATTGTTCCCCAGAGTCCAATATAAAGCAGTGACCATTATTACATTATTCTCCAGAATCCAATGTAAAATATTGAGGATCATTTCCCAGACGAGAATTTAAAACAATTTTGCTGTCTAGGATTGTTCAATACGTTCGCAGAAGTGGTATGACTCTGATATTTTACTTGTAAATTCTGCGTCCGATGTACTCTCTCACACTAGCTGCCTGAGGAAGGAGCGGGGCGCTGGACTCTTGCACTTTCAGATAAACCTATTGGACGACAACCTAGTGTTGTGTGATTTTTGACATTGTCCAATCCAGTCCAATGGCATCGTGGTTTGATGTCGGCGGGAACTGGGTAAAGATTGAAATATGGTAAAAACAATGACTGCAGATGCTGAAAACCAAATACTGGATTAGTGGTGCTGGAAGAGCACAGCAGTTCAGGCAGCATCAAACGAGCAGCGAAATCGACGTTTCGGGCAAAAGCCCTTCATCAGGAATGACTGAAATATGTCTTTTCAGTGAAAAGGGCATTTACCCTTCAGAATCAAAATTGCGTTGCTCATCATCTTAACTCATTTTATTCTGTGTTGTTGGCTGATCTGTTATTTTGCCGCTTTCCTTGATTACTTTCTTTCGTTTAATGTGAGAAAATCGCCCTTTTGTTATCCGCCTCCGTTGTCATTGAGGTTAATTTACAGGAGTGTGCTAAAGTGATTTCCAAGCGCAAGCGAGCTAGGTAGGAGTCGAACCTACAATCTTCTGATCCGTAGTCAGACGCGTTATCCATTGCGCCACTAGCCCGCACGCTCAAAAGTCACTTGTTAGGACGAGTCCCCTCTGCAATTCTTTGGTCTTGATGATGAAATGAGTGGCAATCGTCAATCGACAAGCTGAATATTCAGCAAGATCATCAGTTTCACTGCTTGACCTCGTTCACTTTGAAAGCTGATGAATTTCACCGAAAACTAAGAGCACACCTCACATTCAGATCACGTCTTCGCTAAGTCAGTTTACAAACTTCGAGGTTACCAAAAAAAACGCCAACTGCGGATGCTGGAAATCAGGAGCCAAGTCAGAAATTGCTGGGTAATTGCTCTGACAGCATGTGTGGAATGAAATCACACTTTAACGTTCGGGTCCGGAGATAAAGAGAAACTTCTTTCGCCAGAATGTGGTGAATCTGTGGAATTCATTGCCACCTGAAGGCTCTCATTGGAGGAAGCCAGGCCATTGATTATATTTAAAACAGAGACAGAGACGTTATTGAGGAGCAAGGGAATCAAAGGTTAGGGGGAGAAAGCGGGAAAATGGGATTGGAAAACCTATCGGCCGTATTGGCGGAGCAGAATCGATGGGCTGAGTGGCATAATTTCTGCTCCTCTGTCTTATGGACGTTTCCTCAGAACCAGTTTGATTTCTGATTTTATTCCAGGATACAAAACCGATTTGAAGAGAAAATTAGAAAGTTTAGAAATGATGTGAACTTTACTTTTCAAAGCTTTTGATTTCTTTTCAGACTGTGCTGAGTAGTTGAATTGATTCCCAAAACCCACAGAAATTTACATGGCACTGTCAGAGTCAGATTCACCTATTAACCACATCTGGGTTGAAATCATTTTGATCATTCAAGTTTACTTTATTGGAAATAGAAGAAAGAGAACAGTACAACACAGGAATAGGCCCCAACACAGGAATTCCCTGTAATTCCTGATGAACGGCTTTTGCCCGAAACGTCGATTCTCTTGCTCTTCGGATGCTGTTCCTTTCCAGCACCACACTCTCGACAATGAACATTGTTCCCCAGAGTCCAATATAAAGCAGTGACCATTATTACATTATTCTCCAGAATCCAATGTAAAATATTGAGGATCATTTCCCAGACGAGAATTTAAAACAATTTTGCTGTCTAGGATTGTTCAATACGTTCGCAGAAGTGGTATGACTCTGATATTTTACTTGTAAATTCTGCGTCCGATGTACTCTCTCACACTAGCTGCCTGAGGAAGGAGCGGGGCGCTGGACTCTTGCACTTTCAGATAAACCTATTGGACGACAACCTAGTGTTGTGTGATTTTTGACATTGTCCAATCCAGTCCAATGGCATCGTGGTTTGATGTCGGCGGGAACTGGGTAAAGATTGAAATATGGTAAAAACAATGACTGCAGATGCTGAAAACCAAATACTGGATTAGTGGTGCTGGAAGAGCACAGCAGTTCAGGCAGCATCAAACGAGCAGCGAAATCGACGTTTCGGGCAAAAGCCCTTCATCAGGAATGACTGAAATATGTCTTTTCAGTGAAAAGGGCATTTACCCTTCAGAATCAAAATTGCGTTGCTCATCATCTTAACTCATTTGATTCTGTGTTGTTGGCTGATCTGTTATTTTGCCGCTTTCCTTGATTACTTTCTTTCGTTTAATGTGAGAAAATTGCCCTTTTGTTATCCGCCTCCGTTGTCATTGAGGTTAATTTACAGGAGTGTGCTAAAGTGATTTCCAAGCGCACGCGAGCTAGGTAGGAGTCGAACCTACAATCTTCTGATCCGTAGTCAGACGCGTTATCCATTGCGCCACTAGCCCGCACGCTCAAAAGTCACTTGTTAGGACGAGTCCCCTCTGCAATTCTTTGGTCTTGATGATGAAATGAGTGGCAATCGTCAATCGACAAGCTGAATATTCAGCAAGATCATCAGTTTCACTGCTTGACCTCGTTCACTTTGAAAGCTGATGAATTTCACCGAAAACTAAGAGCACACCTCACATTCAGATCACGTCTTCGCTAAGTCAGTTTACAAACTTCGAGGTTACCAAAAAAAACGCCAACTGCGGATGCTGGAAATCAGGAGCCAAGTCAGAAATTGCTGGGTAATTGCTCTGACAGCATGTGTGGAATGAAATCACACTTTAACGTTCGGGTCCGGAGATAAAGAGAAACTTCTTTCGCCAGAATGTGGTGAATCTGTGGAATTCATTGCCACCTGAAGGCTCTCATTGGAGGAAGCCAGGCCATTGATTATATTTAAAACAGAGACAGAGACGTTATTGAGGAGCAAGGGAATCAAAGGTTAGGGGGAGAAAGCGGGAAAATGGGATTGGAAAACCTATCGGCCGTATTGGCGGAGCAGAATCGATGGGCTGAGTGGCATAATTTCTGCTCCTCTGTCTTATGGACGTTTCCTCAGAACCAGTTTGATTTCTGATTTTATTCCAGGATACAAAACCGATTTGAAGAGAAAATTAGAAAGTTTAGAAATGATGTGAACTTTACTTTTCAAAGCTTTTGATTTCTTTTCAGACTGTGCTGAGTAGTTGAATTGATTCCCAAAACCCACAGAAATTTACATGGCACTGTCAGAGTCAGATTCACCTATTAACCACATCTGGGTTGAAATCATTTTGATCATTCAAGTTTACTTTATTGGTAATAGAAGAAAGAGAACAGTACAACACAGGAATAGGCCCCAACACAGGAATTCCCTGTAATTCCTGATGAACGGCTTTTGCCCGAAACGTCGATTCTCTTGCTCTTCGGATGCTGTTCCTTTCCAGCACCACACTCTCGACAATGAACATTGTTCCCCAGAGTCCAATATAAAGCAGTGACCATTATTACATTATTCTCCAGAATCCAATGTAAAATATTGAGGATCATTTCCCAGACGAGAATTTAAAACAATTTTGCTGTCTAGGATTGTTCAATACGTTCGCAGAAGTGGTATGACTCTGATATTTTACTTGTAAATTCTGCGTCCGATGTACTCTCTCACACTAGCTGCCTGAGGAAGGAGCGGGGCGCTGGACTCTTGCACTTTCAGATAAACCTATTGGACGACAACCTAGTGTTGTGTGATTTTTGACATTGTCCAATCCAGTCCAATGGCATCGTGGTTTGATGTCGGCGGGAACTGGGTAAAGATTGAAATATGGTAAAAACAATGACTGCAGATGCTGAAAACCAAATACTGGATTAGTGGTGCTGGAAGAGCACAGCAGTTCAGGCAGCATCAAACGAGCAGCGAAATCGACGTTTCGGGCAAAAGCCCTTCATCAGGAATGACTGAAATATGTCTTTTCAGTGAAAAGGGCATTTACCCTTCAGAATCAAAATTGCGTTGCTCATCATCTTAACTCATTTTATTCTGTGTTGTTGGCTGATCTGTTATTTTGCCGCTTTCCTTGATTACTTTCTTTCGTTTAATGTGAGAAAATCGCCCTTTTGTTATCCGCCTCCGTTGTCATTGAGGTTAATTTACAGGAGTGTGCTAAAGTGATTTCCAAGCGCAAGCGAGCTAGGTAGGAGTCGAACCTACAATCTTCTGATCCGTAGTCAGACGCGTTATCCATTGCGCCACTAGCCCGCACGCTCAAAAGTCACTTGTTAGGACGAGTCCCCTCTGCAATTCTTTGGTCTTGATGATGAAATGAGTGGCAATCGTCAATCGACAAGCTGAATATTCAGCAAGATCATCAGTTTCACTGCTTGACCTCGTTCACTTTGAAAGCTGATGAATTTCACCGAAAACTAAGAGCACACCTCACATTCAGATCACGTCTTCGCTAAGTCAGTTTACAAACTTCGAGGTTACCAAAAAAAACGCCAACTGCGGATGCTGGAAATCAGGAGCCAAGTCAGAAATTGCTGGGTAATTGCTCTGACAGCATGTGTGGAATGAAATCACACTTTAACGTTCGGGTCCGGAGATAAAGAGAAACTTCTTTCGCCAGAATGTGGTGAATCTGTGGAATTCATTGCCACCTGAAGGCTCTCATTGGAGGAAGCCAGGCCATTGATTATATTTAAAACAGAGACAGAGACGTTATTGAGGAGCAAGGGAATCAAAGGTTAGGGGGAGAAAGCGGGAAAATGGGATTGGAAAACCTATCGGCCGTATTGGCGGAGCAGAATCGATGGGCTGAGTGGCATAATTTCTGCTCCTCTGTCTTATGGACGTTTCCTCAGAACCAGTTTGATTTCTGATTTTATTCCAGGATACAAAACCGATTTGAAGAGAAAATTAGAAAGTTTAGAAATGATGTGAACTTTACTTTTCAAAGCTTTTGATTTCTTTTCAGACTGTGCTGAGTAGTTGAATTGATTCCCAAAACCCACAGAAATTTACATGGCACTGTCAGAGTCAGATTCACCTATTAACCACATCTGGGTTGAAATCATTTTGATCATTCAAGTTTACTTTATTGGAAATAGAAGAAAGAGAACAGTACAACACAGGAATAGGCCCCAACACAGGAATTCCCTGTAATTCCTGATGAACGGCTTTTGCCCGAAACGTCGATTCTCTTGCTCTTCGGATGCTGTTCCTTTCCAGCACCACACTCTCGACAATGAACATTGTTCCCCAGAGTCCAATATAAAGCAGTGACCATTATTACATTATTCTCCAGAATCCAATGTAAAATATTGAGGATCATTTCCCAGACGAGAATTTAAAACAATTTTGCTGTCTAGGATTGTTCAATACGTTCGCAGAAGTGGTATGACTCTGATATTTTACTTGTAAATTCTGCGTCCGATGTACTCTCTCACACTAGCTGCCTGAGGAAGGAGCGGGGCGCTGGACTCTTGCACTTTCAGATAAACCTATTGGACGACAACCTAGTGTTGTGTGATTTTTGACATTGTCCAATCCAGTCCAATGGCATCGTGGTTTGATGTCGGCGGGAACTGGGTAAAGATTGAAATATGGTAAAAACAATGACTGCAGATGCTGAAAACCAAATACTGGATTAGTGGTGCTGGAAGAGCACAGCAGTTCAGGCAGCATCAAACGAGCAGCGAAATCGACGTTTCGGGCAAAAGCCCTTCATCAGGAATGACTGAAATATGTCTTTTCAGTGAAAAGGGCATTTACCCTTCAGAATCAAAATTGCGTTGCTCATCATCTTAACTCATTTTATTCTGTGTTGTTGGCTGATCTGTTATTTTGCCGCTTTCCTTGATTACTTTCTTTCGTTTAATGTGAGAAAATTGCCCTTTTGTTATCCGCCTCCGTTGTCATTGAGGTTAATTTACAGGAGTGTGCTAAAGTGATTTCCAAGCGCACGCGAGCTAGGTAGGAGTCGAACCTACAATCTTCTGATCCGTAGTCAGACGCGTTATCCATTGCGCCACTAGCCCGCACGCTCAAAAGTCACTTGTTAGGACGAGTCCCCTCTGCAATTCTTTGGTCTTGATGATGAAATGAGTGGCAATCGTCAATCGACAAGCTGAATATTCAGCAAGATCATCAGTTTCACTGCTTGACCTCGTTCACTTTGAAAGCTGATGAATTTCACCGAAAACTAAGAGCACACCTCACATTCAGATCACGTCTTCGCTAAGTCAGTTTACAAACTTCGAGGTTACCAAAAAAAACGCCAACTGCGGATGCTGGAAATCAGGAGCCAAGTCAGAAATTGCTGGGTAATTGCTCTGACAACATGTGTGGAATGAAATCACACTTTAACGTTCGGGTCCGGAGATAAAGAGAAACTTCTTTCGCCAGAATGTGGTGAATCTGTGGAATTCATTGCCACCTGAAGGCTCTCATTGGAGGAAGCCAGGCCATTGATTATATTTAAAACAGAGACAGAGACGTTATTGAGGAGCAAGGGAATCAAAGGTTAGGGGGAGAAAGCGGGAAAATGGGATTGGAAAACCTATCGGCCGTATTGGCGGAGCAGAATCGATGGGCTGAGTGGCATAATTTCTGCTCCTCTGTCTTATGGACGTTTCCTCAGAACCAGTTTGATTTCTGATTTTATTCCAGGATACAAAACCGATTTGAAGAGAAAATTAGAAAGTTTAGAAATGATGTGAACTTTACTTTTCAAAGCTTTTGATTTCTTTTCAGACTGTGCTGAGTAGTTGAATTGATTCCCAAAACCCACAGAAATTTACATGGCACTGTCAGAGTCAGATTCACCTATTAACCACATCTGGGTTGAAATCATTTTGATCATTCAAGTTTACTTTATTGGTAATAGAAGAAAGAGAACAGTACAACACAGGAATAGGCCCCAACACAGGAATTCCCTGTAATTCCTGATGAACGGCTTTTGCCCGAAACGTCGATTCTCTTGCTCTTCGGATGCTGTTCCTTTCCAGCACCACACTCTCGACAATGAACATTGTTCCCCAGAGTCCAATATAAAGCAGTGACCATTATTACATTATTCTCCAGAATCCAATGTAAAATATTGAGGATCATTTCCCAGACGAGAATTTAAAACAATTTTGCTGTCTAGGATTGTTCAATACGTTCGCAGAAGTGGTATGACTCTGATATTTTACTTGTAAATTCTGCGTCCGATGTACTCTCTCACACTAGCTGCCTGAGGAAGGAGCGGGGCGCTGGACTCTTGCACTTTCAGATAAACCTATTGGACGACAACCTAGTGTTGTGTGATTTTTGACATTGTCCAATCCAGTCCAATGGCATCGTGGTTTGATGTCGGCGGGAACTGGGTAAAGATTGAAATATGGTAAAAACAATGACTGCAGATGCTGAAAACCAAATACTGGATTAGTGGTGCTGGAAGAGCACAGCAGTTCAGGCAGCATCAAACGAGCAGCGAAATCGACGTTTCGGGCAAAAGCCCTTCATCAGGAATGACTGAAATATGTCTTTTCAGTGAAAAGGGCATTTACCCTTCAGAATCAAAATTGCGTTGCTCATCATGTTAACTCATTTTATTCTGTGTTGTTGGCTGATCTGTTATTTTGCCGCTTTCCTTGATTACTTTCTTTCGTTTAATGTGAGAAAATTGCCCTTTTGTTATCCGCCTCCGTTGTCATTGAGGTTAATTTACAGGAGTGTGCTAAAGTGATTTCCAAGCGCACGCGAGCTAGGTAGGAGTCGAACCTACAATCTTCTGATCCGTAGTCAGACGCGTTATCCATTGCGCCACTAGCCCGCACGCTCAAAAGTCACTTGTTAGGACGAGTCCCCTCTGCAATTCTTTGGTCTTGATGATGAAATGAGTGGCAATCGTCAATCGACAAGCTGAATATTCAGCAAGATCATCAGTTTCACTGCTTGACCTCGTTCACTTTGAAAGCTGATGAATTTCACCGAAAACTAAGAGCACACCTCACATTCAGATCACGTCTTCGCTAAGTCAGTTTACAAACTTCGAGGTTACCAAAAAAAACGCCAACTGCGGATGCTGGAAATCAGGAGCCAAGTCAGAAATTGCTGGGTAATTGCTCTGACAGCATGTGTGGAATGAAATCACACTTTAACGTTCGGGTCCGGAGATAAAGAGAAACTTCTTTCGCCAGAATGTGGTGAATCTGTGGAATTCATTGCCACCTGAAGGCTCTCATTGGAGGAAGCCAGGCCATTGATTATATTTAAAACAGAGACAGAGACGTTATTGAGGAGCAAGGGAATCAAAGGTTAGGGGGAGAAAGCGGGAAAATGGGATTGGAAAACCTATCGGCCGTATTGGCGGAGCAGAATCGATGGGCTGAGTGGCATAATTTCTGCTCCTCTGTCTTATGGACGTTTCCTCAGAACCAGTTTGATTTCTGATTTTATTCCAGGATACAAAACCGATTTGAAGAGAAAATTAGAAAGTTTAGAAATGATGTGAACTTTACTTTTCAAAGCTTTTGATTTCTTTTCAGACTGTGCTGAGTAGTTGAATTGATTCCCAAAACCCACAGAAATTTACATGGCACTGTCAGAGTCAGATTCACCTATTAACCACATCTGGGTTGAAATCATTTTGATCATTCAAGTTTACTTTATTGGTAATAGAAGAAAGAGAACAGTACAACACAGGAATAGGCCCCAACACAGGAATTCCCTGTAATTCCTGATGAACGGCTTTTGCCCGAAACGTCGATTCTCTTGCTCTTCGGATGCTGTTCCTTTCCAGCACCACACTCTCGACAATGAACATTGTTCCCCAGAGTCCAATATAAAGCAGTGACCATTATTACATTATTCTCCAGAATCCAATGTAAAATATTGAGGATCATTTCCCAGACGAGAATTTAAAACAATTTTGCTGTCTAGGATTGTTCAATACGTTCGCAGAAGTTGTATGACTCTGATATTTTACTTGTAAATTCTGCGTCCGATGTACTCTCTCACACTAGCTGCCTGAGGAAGGAGCGGGGCGCTGGACTCTTGCACTTTCAGATAAACCTATTGGACGACAACCTAGTGTTGTGTGATTTTTGACATTGTCCAATCCAGTCCAATGGCATCGTGGTTTGATGTCGGCGGGAACTGGGTAAAGATTGAAATATGGTAAAAACAATGACTGCAGATGCTGAAAACCAAATACTGGATTAGTGGTGCTGGAAGAGCACAGCAGTTCAGGCAGCATCAAACGAGCAGCGAAATCGACGTTTCGGGCAAAAGCCCTTCATCAGGAATGACTGAAATATGTCTTTTCAGTGAAAAGGGCATTTACCCTTCAGAATCAAAATTGCGTTGCTCATCATCTTAACTCATTTGATTCTGTGTTGTTGGCTGATCTGTTATTTTGCCGCTTTCCTTGATTACTTTCTTTCGTTTAATGTGAGAAAATTGCCCTTTTGTTATCCGCCTCCGTTGTCATTGAGGTTAATTTACAGGAGTGTGCTAAAGTGATTTCCAAGCGCACGCGAGCTAGGTAGGAGTCGAACCTACAATCTTCTGATCCGTAGTCAGACACGTTATCCATTGTGCCACTAGCCCGCACGCTCAAAAGTCACTTGTTAGGACGAGTCCCCTCTGCAATTCTTTGGTCTTGATGATGAAATGAGTGGCAATCGTCAATCGACAAGCTGAATATTCAGCAAGATCATCAGTTTCACTGCTTGACCTCGTTCACTTTGAAAGCTGATGAATTTCACCGAAAACTAAGAGCACACCTCACATTCAGATCACGTCTTCGCTAAGTCAGTTTACAAACTTCGAGGTTACCAAAAAAAACGCCAACTGCGGATGCTGGAAATCAGGAGCCAAGTCAGAAATTGCTGGGTAATTGCTCTGACAGCATGTGTGGAATGAAATCACACTTTAACGTTCGGGTCCGGAGATAAAGAGAAACTTCTTTCGCCAGAATGTGGTGAATCTGTGGAATTCATTGCCACCTGAAGGCTCTCATTGGAGGAAGCCAGGCCATTGATTATATTTAAAACAGAGACAGAGACGTTATTGAGGAGCAAGGGAATCAAAGGTTAGGGGGAGAAAGCGGGAAAATGGGATTGGAAAACCTATCGGCCGTATTGGCGGAGCAGAATCGATGGGCTGAGTGGCATAATTTCTGCTCCTCTGTCTTATGGACGTTTCCTCAGAACCAGTTTGATTTCTGATTTTATTCCAGGATACAAAACCGATTTGAAGAGAAAATTAGAAAGTTTAGAAATGATGTGAACTTTACTTTTCAAAGCTTTTGATTTCTTTTCAGACTGTGCTGAGTAGTTGAATTGATTCCCAAAACCCACAGAAATTTACATGGCACTGTCAGAGTCAGATTCACCTATTAACCACATCTGGGTTGAAATCATTTTGATCATTCAAGTTTACTTTATTGGTAATAGAAGAAAGAGAACAGTACAACACAGGAATAGGCCCCAACACAGGAATTCCCTGTAATTCCTGATGAACGGCTTTTGCCCGAAACGTCGATTCTCTTGCTCTTCGGATGCTGTTCCTTTCCAGCACCACACTCTCGACAATGAACATTGTTCCCCAGAGTCCAATATAAAGCAGTGACCATTATTACATTATTCTCCAGAATCCAATGTAAAATATTGAGGATCATTTCCCAGACGAGAATTTAAAACAATTTTGCTGTCTAGGATTGTTCAATACGTTCGCAGAAGTGGTATGACTCTGATATTTTACTTGTAAATTCTGCGTCCGATGTACTCTCTCACACTAGCTGCCTGAGGAAGGAGCGGGGCGCTGGACTCTTGCACTTTCAGATAAACCTATTGGACGACAACCTAGTGTTGTGTGATTTTTGACATTGTCCAATCCAGTCCAATGGCATCGTGGTTTGATGTCGGCGGGAACTGGGTAAAGATTGAAATATGGTAAAAACAATGACTGCAGATGCTGAAAACCAAATACTGGATTAGTGGTGCTGGAAGAGCACAGCAGTTCAGGCAGCATCAAACGAGCAGCGAAATCGACGTTTCGGGCAAAAGCCCTTCATCAGGAATGACTGAAATATGTCTTTTCAGTGAAAAGGGCATTTACCCTTCAGAATCAAAATTGCGTTGCTCATCATCTTAACTCATTTGATTCTGTGTTGTTGGCTGATCTGTTATTTTGCCGCTTTCCTTGATTACTTTCTTTCGTTTAATGTGAGAAAATTGCCCTTTTGTTATCCGCCTCCGTTGTCATTGAGGTTAATTTACAGGAGTGTGCTAAAGTGATTTCCAAGCGCACGCGAGCTAGGTAGGAGTCGAACCTACAATCTTCTGATCCGTAGTCAGACGCGTTATCCATTGCGCCACTAGCCCGCACGCTCAAAAGTCACTTGTTAGGACGAGTCCCCTCTGCAATTCTTTGGTCTTGATGATGAAATGAGTGGCAATCGTCAATCGACAAGCTGAATATTCAGCAAGATCATCAGTTTCACTGCTTGACCTCGTTCACTTTGAAAGCTGATGAATTTCACCGAAAACTAAGAGCACACCTCACATTCAGATCACGTCTTCGCTAAGTCAGTTTACAAACTTCGAGGTTACCAAAAAAAACGCCAACTGCGGATGCTGGAAATCAGGAGCCAAGTCAGAAATTGCTGGGTAATTGCTCTGACAGCATGTGTGGAATGAAATCACACTTTAACGTTCGGGTCCGGAGATAAAGAGAAACTTCTTTCGCCAGAATGTGGTGAATCTGTGGAATTCATTGCCACCTGAAGGCTCTCATTGGAGGAAGCCAGGCCATTGATTATATTTAAAACAGAGACAGAGACGTTATTGAGGAGCAAGGGAATCAAAGGTTAGGGGGAGAAAGCGGGAAAATGGGATTGGAAAACCTATCGGCCGTATTGGCGGAGCAGAATCGATGGGCTGAGTGGCATAATTTCTGCTCCTCTGTCTTATGGACGTTTCCTCAGAACCAGTTTGATTTCTGATTTTATTCCAGGATACAAAACCGATTTGAAGAGAAAATTAGAAAGTTTAGAAATGATGTGAACTTT
Source organism: Chiloscyllium punctatum (assembly GCF_047496795.1). Lineage (NCBI taxonomy): Eukaryota > Metazoa > Chordata > Chondrichthyes > Orectolobiformes > Hemiscylliidae > Chiloscyllium > Chiloscyllium punctatum. The sequence continues at coordinate 61,422,454 of NC_092769.1, forward strand.
ACTTTTCAAAGCTTTTGATTTCTTTTCAGACTGTGCTGAGTAGTTGAATTGATTCCCAAAACCCACAGAAATTTACATGGCACTGTCAGAGTCAGATTCACCTATTAACCACATCTGGGTTGAAATCATTTTGATCATTCAAGTTTACTTTATTGGTAATAGAAGAAAGAGAACAGTACAACACAGGAATAGGCCCCAACACAGGAATTCCCTGTAATTCCTGATGAACGGCTTTTGCCCGAAACGTCGATTCTCTTGCTCTTCGGATGCTGTTCCTTTCCAGCACCACACTCTCGACAATGAACATTGTTCCCCAGAGTCCAATATAAAGCAGTGACCATTATTACATTATTCTCCAGAATCCAATGTAAAATATTGAGGATCATTTCCCAGACGAGAATTTAAAACAATTTTGCTGTCTAGGATTGTTCAATACGTTCGCAGAAGTGGTATGACTCTGATATTTTACTTGTAAATTCTGCGTCCGATGTACTCTCTCACACTAGCTGCCTGAGGAAGGAGCGGGGCGCTGGACTCTTGCACTTTCAGATAAACCTATTGGACGACAACCTAGTGTTGTGTGATTTTTGACATTGTCCAATCCAGTCCAATGGCATCGTGGTTTGATGTCGGCGGGAACTGGGTAAAGATTGAAATATGGTAAAAACAATGACTGCAGATGCTGAAAACCAAATACTGGATTAGTGGTGCTGGAAGAGCACAGCAGTTCAGGCAGCATCAAACGAGCAGCGAAATCGACGTTTCGGGCAAAAGCCCTTCATCAGGAATGACTGAAATATGTCTTTTCAGTGAAAAGGGCATTTACCCTTCAGAATCAAAATTGCGTTGCTCATCATCTTAACTCATTTGATTCTGTGTTGTTGGCTGATCTGTTATTTTGCCGCTTTCCTTGATTACTTTCTTTCGTTTAATGTGAGAAAATTGCCCTTTTGTTATCCGCCTCCGTTGTCATTGAGGTTAATTTACAGGAGTGTGCTAAAGTGATTTCCAAGCGCACGCGAGCTAGGTAGGAGTCGAACCTACAATCTTCTGATCCGTAGTCAGACGCGTTATCCATTGCGCCACTAGCCCGCACGCTCAAAAGTCACTTGTTAGGACGAGTCCCCTCTGCAATTCTTTGGTCTTGATGATGAAATGAGTGGCAATCGTCAATCGACAAGCTGAATATTCAGCAAGATCATCAGTTTCACTGCTTGACCTCGTTCACTTTGAAAGCTGATGAATTTCACCGAAAACTAAGAGCACACCTCACATTCAGATCACGTCTTCGCTAAGTCAGTTTACAAACTTCGAGGTTACCAAAAAAAACGCCAACTGCGGATGCTGGAAATCAGGAGCCAAGTCAGAAATTGCTGGGTAATTGGTCTGACAGCATGTGTGGAATGAAATCACACTTTAACGTTCGGGTCCGGAGATAAAGAGAAACTTCTTTCGCCAGAATGTGGTGAATCTGTGGAATTCATTGCCACCTGAAGGCTCTCATTGGAGGAAGCCAGGCCATTGATTATATTTAAAACAGAGACAGAGACGTTATTGAGGAGCAAGGGAATCAAAGGTTAGGGGGAGAAAGCGGGAAAATGGGATTGGAAAACCTATCGGCCGTATTGGCGGAGCAGAATCGATGGGCTGAGTGGCATAATTTCTGCTCCTCTGTCTTATGGACGTTTCCTCAGAACCAGTTTGATTTCTGATTTTATTCCAGGATACAAAACCGATTTGAAGAGAAAATTAGAAAGTTTAGAAATGATGTGAACTTTACTTTTCAAAGCTTTTGATTTCTTTTCAGACTGTGCTGAGTAGTTGAATTGATTCCCAAAACCCACAGAAATTTACATGGCACTGTCAGAGTCAGATTCACCTATTAACCACATCTGGGTTGAAATCATTTTGATCATTCAAGTTTACTTTATTGGTAATAGAAGAAAGAGAACAGTACAACACAGGAATAGGCCCCAACACAGGAATTCCCTGTAATTCCTGATGAACGGCTTTTGCCCGAAACGTCGATTCTCTTGCTCTTCGGATGCTGTTCCTTTCCAGCACCACACTCTCGACAATGAACATTGTTCCCCAGAGTCCAATATAAAGCAGTGACCATTATTACATTATTCTCCAGAATCCAATGTAAAATATTGAGGATCATTTCCCAGACGAGAATTTAAAACAATTTTGCTGTCTAGGATTGTTCAATACGTTCGCAGAAGTTGTATGACTCTGATATTTTACTTGTAAATTCTGCGTCCGATGTACTCTCTCACACTAGCTGCCTGAGGAAGGAGCGGGGCGCTGGACTCTTGCACTTTCAGATAAACCTATTGGACGACAACCTAGTGTTGTGTGATTTTTGACATTGTCCAATCCAGTCCAATGGCATCGTGGTTTGATGTCGGCGGGAACTGGGTAAAGATTGAAATATGGTAAAAACAATGACTGCAGATGCTGAAAACCAAATACTGGATTAGTGGTGCTGGAAGAGCACAGCAGTTCAGGCAGCATCAAACGAGCAGCGAAATCGACGTTTCGGGCAAAAGCCCTTCATCAGGAATGACTGAAATATGTCTTTTCAGTGAAAAGGGCATTTACCCTTCAGAATCAAAATTGCGTTGCTCATCATCTTAACTCATTTGATTCTGTGTTGTTGGCTGATCTGTTATTTTGCCGCTTTCTTTGATTACTTTCTTTCGTTTAATGTGAGAAAATTGCCCTTTTGTTATCCGCCTCCGTTGTCATTGAGGTTAATTTACAGGAGTGTGCTAAAGTGATTTCCAAGCGCACGCGAGCTAGGTAGGAGTCGAACCTACAATCTTCTGATCCGTAGTCAGACGCGTTCTCCATTGCGCCACTAGCCCGCACGCTCAAAAGTCACTTGTTAGGACGAGTCCCCTCTGCAATTCTTTGGTCTTGATGATGAAATGAGTGGCAATCGTCAATCGACAAGCTGAATATTCAGCAAGATCATCAGTTTCACTGCTTGACCTCGTTCACTTTGAAAGCTGATGAATTTCACCGAAAACTAAGAGCACACCTCACATTCAGATCACGTCTTCGCTAAGTCAGTTTACAAACTTCGAGGTTACCAAAAAAAACGCCAACTGCGGATGCTGGAAATCAGGAGCCAAGTCAGAAATTGCTGGGTAATTGGTCTGACAGCATGTGTGGAATGAAATCACACTTTAACGTTCGGGTCCGGAGATAAAGAGAAACTTCTTTCGCCAGAATGTGGTGAATCTGTGGAATTCATTGCCACCTGAAGGCTCTCATTGGAGGAAGCCAGGCCATTGATTATATTTAAAACAGAGACAGAGACGTTATTGAGGAGCAAGGGAATCAAAGGTTAGGGGGAGAAAGCGGGAAAATGGGATTGGAAAACCTATCGGCCGTATTGGCGGAGCAGAATCGATGGGCTGAGTGGCATAATTTCTGCTCCTCTGTCTTATGGACGTTTCCTCAGAACCAGTTTGATTTCTGATTTTATTCCAGGATACAAAACCGATTTGAAGAGAAAATTAGAAAGTTTAGAAATGATGTGAACTTTACTTTTCAAAGCTTTTGATTTCTTTTCAGACTGTGCTGAGTAGTTGAATTGATTCCCAAAACCCACAGAAATTTACATGGCACTGTCAGAGTCAGATTCACCTATTAACCACATCTGGGTTGAAATCATTTTGATCATTCAAGTTTACTTTATTGGTAATAGAAGAAAGAGAACAGTACAACACAGGAATAGGCCCCAACACAGGAATTCCCTGTAATTCCTGATGAACGGCTTTTGCCCGAAACGTCGATTCTCTTGCTCTTCGGATGCTGTTCCTTTCCAGCACCACACTCTCGACAATGAACATTGTTCCCCAGAGTCCAATATAAAGCAGTGACCATTATTACATTATTCTCCAGAATCCAATGTAAAATATTGAGGATCATTTCCCAGACGAGAATTTAAAACAATTTTGCTGTCTAGGATTGTTCAATACGTTCGCAGAAGTTGTATGACTCTGATATTTTACTTGTAAATTCTGCGTCCGATGTACTCTCTCACACTAGCTGCCTGAGGAAGGAGCGGGGCGCTGGACTCTTGCACTTTCAGATAAACCTATTGGACGACAACCTAGTGTTGTGTGATTTTTGACATTGTCCAATCCAGTCCAATGGCATCGTGGTTTGATGTCGGCGGGAACTGGGTAAAGATTGAAATATGGTAAAAACAATGACTGCAGATGCTGAAAACCAAATACTGGATTAGTGGTGCTGGAAGAGCACAGCAGTTCAGGCAGCATCAAACGAGCAGCGAAATCGACGTTTCGGGCAAAAGCCCTTCATCAGGAATGACTGAAATATGTCTTTTCAGTGAAAAGGGCATTTACCCTTCAGAATCAAAATTGCGTTGCTCATCATCTTAACTCATTTGATTCTGTGTTGTTGGCTGATCTGTTATTTTGCCGCTTTCCTTGATTACTTTCTTTCGTTTAATGTGAGAAAATTGCCCTTTTGTTATCCGCCTCCGTTGTCATTGAGGTTAATTTACAGGAGTGTGCTAAAGTGATTTCCAAGCGCACGCGAGCTAGGTAGGAGTCGAACCTACAATCTTCTGATCCGTAGTCAGACGCGTTATCCATTGCGCCACTAGCCCGCACGCTCAAAAGTCACTTGTTAGGACGAGTCCCCTCTGCAATTCTTTGGTCTTGATGATGAAATGAGTGGCAATCGTCAATCGACAAGCTGAATATTCAGCAAGATCATCAGTTTCACTGCTTGACCTCGTTCACTTTGAAAGCTGATGAATTTCACCGAAAACTAAGAGCACACCTCACATTCAGATCACGTCTTCGCTAAGTCAGTTTACAAACTTCGAGGTTACCAAAAAAAACGCCAACTGCGGATGCTGGAAATCAGGAGCCAAGTCAGAAATTGCTGGGTAATTGCTCTGACAGCATGTGTGGAATGAAATCACACTTTAACGTTCGGGTCCGGAGATAAAGAGAAACTTCTTTCGCCAGAATGTGGTGAATCTGTGGAATTCATTGCCACCTGAAGGCTCTCATTGGAGGAAGCCAGGCCATTGATTATATTTAAAACAGAGACAGAGACGTTATTGAGGAGCAAGGGAATCAAAGGTTAGGGGGAGAAAGCGGGAAAATGGGATTGGAAAACCTATCGGCCGTATTGGCGGAGCAGAATCGATGGGCTGAGTGGCATAATTTCTGCTCCTCTGTCTTATGGACGTTTCCTCAGAACCAGTTTGATTTCTGATTTTATTCCAGGATACAAAACCGATTTGAAGAGAAAATTAGAAAGTTTAGAAATGATGTGAACTTTACTTTTCAAAGCTTTTGATTTCTTTTCAGACTGTGCTGAGTAGTTGAATTGATTCCCAAAACCCACAGAAATTTACATGGCACTGTCAGAGTCAGATTCACCTATTAACCACATCTGGGTTGAAATCATTTTGATCATTCAAGTTTACTTTATTGGTAATAGAAGAAAGAGAACAGTACAACACAGGAATAGGCCCCAACACAGGAATTCCCTGTAATTCCTGATGAACGGCTTTTGCCCGAAACGTCGATTCTCTTGCTCTTCGGATGCTGTTCCTTTCCAGCACCACACTCTCGACAATGAACATTGTTCCCCAGAGTCCAATATAAAGCAGTGACCATTATTACATTATTCTCCAGAATCCAATGTAAAATATTGAGGATCATTTCCCAGACGAGAATTTAAAACAATTTTGCTGTCTAGGATTGTTCAATACGTTCGCAGAAGTGGTATGACTCTGATATTTTACTTGTAAATTCTGCGTCCGATGTACTCTCTCACACTAGCTGCCTGAGGAAGGAGCGGGGCGCTGGACTCTTGCACTTTCAGATAAACCTATTGGACGACAACCTAGTGTTGTGTGATTTTTGACATTGTCCAATCCAGTCCAATGGCATCGTGGTTTGATGTCGGCGGGAACTGGGTAAAGATTGAAATATGGTAAAAACAATGACTGCAGATGCTGAAAACCAAATACTGGATTAGTGGTGCTGGAAGAGCACAGCAGTTCAGGCAGCATCAAACGAGCAGCGAAATCGACGTTTCGGGCAAAAGCCCTTCATCAGGAATGACTGAAATATGTCTTTTCAGTGAAAAGGGCATTTACCCTTCAGAATCAAAATTGCGTTGCTCATCATCTTAACTCATTTGATTCTGTGTTGTTGGCTGATCTGTTATTTTGCCGCTTTCCTTGATTACTTTCTTTCGTTTAATGTGAGAAAATTGCCCTTTTGTTATCCGCCTCCGTTGTCATTGAGGTTAATTTACAGGAGTGTGCTAAAGTGATTTCCAAGCGCACGCGAGCTAGGTAGGAGTCGAACCTACAATCTTCTGATCCGTAGTCAGACGCGTTATCCATTGCGCCACTAGCCCGCACGCTCAAAAGTCACTTGTTAGGACGAGTCCCCTCTGCAATTCTTTGGTCTTGATGATGAAATGAGTGGCAATCGTCAATCGACAAGCTGAATATTCAGCAAGATCATCAGTTTCACTGCTTGACCTCGTTCACTTTGAAAGCTGATGAATTTCACCGAAAACTAAGAGCACACCTCACATTCAGATCACGTCTTCGCTAAGTCAGTTTACAAACTTCGAGGTTACCAAAAAAAACGCCAACTGCGGATGCTGGAAATCAGGAGCCAAGTCAGAAATTGCTGGGTAATTGCTCTGACAGCATGTGTGGAATGAAATCACACTTTAACGTTCGGGTCCGGAGATAAAGAGAAACTTCTTTCGCCAGAATGTGGTGAATCTGTGGAATTCATTGCCACCTGAAGGCTCTCATTGGAGGAAGCCAGGCCATTGATTATATTTAAAACAGAGACAGAGACGTTATTGAGGAGCAAGGGAATCAAAGGTTAGGGGGAGAAAGCGGGAAAATGGGATTGGAAAACCTATCGGCCGTATTGGCGGAGCAGAATCGATGGGCTGAGTGGCATAATTTCTGCTCCTCTGTCTTATGGACGTTTCCTCAGAACCAGTTTGATTTCTGATTTTATTCCAGGATACAAAACCGATTTGAAGAGAAAATTAGAAAGTTTAGAAATGATGTGAACTTTACTTTTCAAAGCTTTTGATTTCTTTTCAGACTGTGCTGAGTAGTTGAATTGATTCCCAAAACCCACAGAAATTTACATGGCACTGTCAGAGTCAGATTCACCTATTAACCACATCTGGGTTGAAATCATTTTGATCATTCAAGTTTACTTTATTGGTAATAGAAGAAAGAGAACAGTACAACACAGGAATAGGCCCCAACACAGGAATTCCCTGTAATTCCTGATGAACGGCTTTTGCCCGAAACGTCGATTCTCTTGCTCTTCGGATGCTGTTCCTTTCCAGCACCACACTCTCGACAATGAACATTGTTCCCCAGAGTCCAATATAAAGCAGTGACCATTATTACATTATTCTCCAGAATCCAATGTAAAATATTGAGGATCATTTCCCAGACGAGAATTTAAAACAATTTTGCTGTCTAGGATTGTTCAATACGTTCGCAGAAGTGGTATGACTCTGATATTTTACTTGTAAATTCTGCGTCCGATGTACTCTCTCACACTAGCTGCCTGAGGAAGGAGCGGGGCGCTGGACTCTTGCACTTTCAGATAAACCTATTGGACGACAACCTAGTGTTGTGTGATTTTTGACATTGTCCAATCCAGTCCAATGGCATCGTGGTTTGATGTCGGCGGGAACTGGGTAAAGATTGAAATATGGTAAAAACAATGACTGCAGATGCTGAAAACCAAATACTGGATTAGTGGTGCTGGAAGAGCACAGCAGTTCAGGCAGCATCAAACGAGCAGCGAAATCGACGTTTCGGGCAAAAGCCCTTCATCAGGAATGACTGAAATATGTCTTTTCAGTGAAAAGGGCATTTACCCTTCAGAATCAAAATTGCGTTGCTCATCATCTTAACTCATTTGATTCTGTGTTGTTGGCTGATCTGTTATTTTGCCGCTTTCCTTGATTACTTTCTTTCGTTTAATGTGAGAAAATTGCCCTTTTGTTATCCGCCTCCGTTGTCATTGAGGTTAATTTACAGGAGTGTGCTAAAGTGATTTCCAAGCGCACGCGAGCTAGGTAGGAGTCGAACCTACAATCTTCTGATCCGTAGTCAGACGCGTTATCCATTGCGCCACTAGCCCGCACGCTCAAAAGTCACTTGTTAGGACGAGTCCCCTCTGCAATTCTTTGGTCTTGATGATGAAATGAGTGGCAATCGTCAATCGACAAGCTGAATATTCAGCAAGATCATCAGTTTCACTGCTTGACCTCGTTCACTTTGAAAGCTGATGAATTTCACCGAAAACTAAGAGCACACCTCACATTCAGATCACGTCTTCGCTAAGTCAGTTTACAAACTTCGAGGTTACCAAAAAAAACGCCAACTGCGGATGCTGGAAATCAGGAGCCAAGTCAGAAATTGCTGGGTAATTGCTCTGACAGCATGTGTGGAATGAAATCACACTTTAACGTTCGGGTCCGGAGATAAAGAGAAACTTCTTTCGCCAGAATGTGGTGAATCTGTGGAATTCATTGCCACCTGAAGGCTCTCATTGGAGGAAGCCAGGCCATTGATTATATTTAAAACAGAGACAGAGACGTTATTGAGGAGCAAGGGAATCAAAGGTTAGGGGGAGAAAGCGGGAAAATGGGATTGGAAAACCTATCGGCCGTATTGGCGGAGCAGAATCGATGGGCTGAGTGGCATAATTTCTGCTCCTCTGTCTTATGGACGTTTCCTCAGAACCAGTTTGATTTCTGATTTTATTCCAGGATACAAAACCGATTTGAAGAGAAAATTAGAAAGTTTAGAAATGATGTGAACTTTACTTTTCAAAGCTTTTGATTTCTTTTCAGACTGTGCTGAGTAGTTGAATTGATTCCCAAAACCCACAGAAATTTACATGGCACTGTCAGAGTCAGATTCACCTATTAACCACATCTGGGTTGAAATCATTTTGATCATTCAAGTTTACTTTATTGGTAATAGAAGAAAGAGAACAGTACAACACAGGAATAGGCCCCAACACAGGAATTCCCTGTAATTCCTGATGAACGGCTTTTGCCCGAAACGTCGATTCTCTTGCTCTTCGGATGCTGTTCCTTTCCAGCACCACACTCTCGACAATGAACATTGTTCCCCAGAGTCCAATATAAAGCAGTGACCATTATTACATTATTCTCCAGAATCCAATGTAAAATATTGAGGATCATTTCCCAGACGAGAATTTAAAACAATTTTGCTGTCTAGGATTGTTCAATACGTTCGCAGAAGTTGTATGACTCTGATATTTTACTTGTAAATTCTGCGTCCGATGTACTCTCTCACACTAGCTGCCTGAGGAAGGAGCGGGGCGCTGGACTCTTGCACTTTCAGATAAACCTATTGGACGACAACCTAGTGTTGTGTGATTTTTGACATTGTCCAATCCAGTCCAATGGCATCGTGGTTTGATGTCGGCGGGAACTGGGTAAAGATTGAAATATGGTAAAAACAATGACTGCAGATGCTGAAAACCAAATACTGGATTAGTGGTGCTGGAAGAGCACAGCAGTTCAGGCAGCATCAAACGAGCAGCGAAATCGACGTTTCGGGCAAAAGCCCTTCATCAGGAATGACTGAAATATGTCTTTTCAGTGAAAAGGGCATTTACCCTTCAGAATCAAAATTGCGTTGCTCATCATCTTAACTCATTTGATTCTGTGTTGTTGGCTGATCTGTTATTTTGCCGCTTTCCTTGATTACTTTCTTTCGTTTAATGTGAGAAAATTGCCCTTTTGTTATCCGCCTCCGTTGTCATTGAGGTTAATTTACAGGAGTGTGCTAAAGTGATTTCCAAGCGCACGCGAGCTAGGTAGGAGTCGAACCTACAATCTTCTGATCCGTAGTCAGACGAGTTATCCATTGCGCCACTAGCCCGCACGCTCAAAAGTCACTTGTTAGGACGAGTCCCCTCTGCAATTCTTTGGTCTTGATGATGAAATGAGTGGCAATCGTCAATCGACAAGCTGAATATTCAGCAAGATCATCAGTTTCACTGCTTGACCTCGTTCACTTTGAAAGCTGATGAATTTCACCGAAAACTAAGAGCACACCTCACATTCAGATCACGTCTTCGCTAAGTCAGTTTACAAACTTCGAGGTTACCAAAAAAAACGCCAACTGCGGATGCTGGAAATCAGGAGCCAAGTCAGAAATTGCTGGGTAATTGCTCTGACAGCATGTGTGGAATGAAATCACACTTTAACGTTCGGGTCCGGAGATAAAGAGAAACTTCTTTCGCCAGAATGTGGTGAATCTGTGGAATTCATTGCCACCTGAAGGCTCTCATTGGAGGAAGCCAGGCCATTGATTATATTTAAAACAGAGACAGAGACGTTATTGAGGAGCAAGGGAATCAAAGGTTAGGGGGAGAAAGCGGGAAAATGGGATTGGAAAACCTATCGGCCGTATTGGCGGAGCAGAATCGATGGGCTGAGTGGCATAATTTCTGCTCCTCTGTCTTATGGACGTTTCCTCAGAACCAGTTTGATTTCTGATTTTATTCCAGGATACAAAACCGATTTGAAGAGAAAATTAGAAAGTTTAGAAATGATGTGAACTTTACTTTTCAAAGCTTTTGATTTCTTTTCAGACTGTGCTGAGTAGTTGAATTGATTCCCAAAACCCACAGAAATTTACATGGCACTGTCAGAGTCAGATTCACCTATTAACCACATCTGGGTTGAAATCATTTTGATCATTCAAGTTTACTTTATTGGTAATAGAAGAAAGAGAACAGTACAACACAGGAATAGGCCCCAACACAGGAATTCCCTGTAATTCCTGATGAACGGCTTTTGCCCGAAACGTCGATTCTCTTGCTCTTCGGATGCTGTTCCTTTCCAGCACCACACTCTCGACAATGAACATTGTTCCCCAGAGTCCAATATAAAGCAGTGACCATTATTACATTATTCTCCAGAATCCAATGTAAAATATTGAGGATCATTTCCCAGACGAGAATTTAAAACAATTTTGCTGTCTAGGATTGTTCAATACGTTCGCAGAAGTTGTATGACTCTGATATTTTACTTGTAAATTCTGCGTCCGATGTACTCTCTCACACTAGCTGCCTGAGGAAGGAGCGGGGCGCTGGACTCTTGCACTTTCAGATAAACCTATTGGACGACAACCTAGTGTTGTGTGATTTTTGACATTGTCCAATCCAGTCCAATGGCATCGTGGTTTGATGTCGGCGGGAACTGGGTAAAGATTGAAATATGGTAAAAACAATGACTGCAGATGCTGAAAACCAAATACTGGATTAGTGGTGCTGGAAGAGCACAGCAGTTCAGGCAGCATCAAACGAGCAGCGAAATCGACGTTTCGGGCAAAAGCCCTTCATCAGGAATGACTGAAATATGTCTTTTCAGTGAAAAGGGCATTTACCCTTCAGAATCAAAATTGCGTTGCTCATCATGTTAACTCATTTTATTCTGTGTTGTTGGCTGATCTGTTATTTTGCCGCTTTCCTTGATTACTTTCTTTCGTTTAATGTGAGAAAATTGCCCTTTTGTTATCCGCCTCCGTTGTCATTGAGGTTAATTTACAGGAGTGTGCTAAAGTGATTTCCAAGCGCACGCGAGCTAGGTAGGAGTCGAACCTACAATCTTCTGATCCGTAGTCAGACGCGTTATCCATTGCGCCACTAGCCCGCACGCTCAAAAGTCACTTGTTAGGACGAGTCCCCTCTGCAATTCTTTGGTCTTGATGATGAAATGAGTGGCAATCGTCAATCGACAAGCTGAATATTCAGCAAGATCATCAGTTTCACTGCTTGACCTCGTTCACTTTGAAAGCTGATGAATTTCACCGAAAACTAAGAGCACACCTCACATTCAGATCACGTCTTCGCTAAGTCAGTTTACAAACTTCGAGGTTACCAAAAAAAACGCCAACTGCGGATGCTGGAAATCAGGAGCCAAGTCAGAAATTGCTGGGTAATTGCTCTGACAGCATGTGTGGAATGAAATCACACTTTAACGTTCGGGTCCGGAGATAAAGAGAAACTTCTTTCGCCAGAATGTGGTGAATCTGTGGAATTCATTGCCACCTGAAGGCTCTCATTGGAGGAAGCCAGGCCATTGATTATATTTAAAACAGAGACAGAGACGTTATTGAGGAGCAAGGGAATCAAAGGTTAGGGGGAGAAAGCGGGAAAATGGGATTGGAAAACCTATCGGCCGTATTGGCGGAGCAGAATCGATGGGCTGAGTGGCATAATTTCTGCTCCTCTGTCTTATGGACGTTTCCTCAGAACCAGTTTGATTTCTGATTTTATTCCAGGATACAAAACCGATTTGAAGAGAAAATTAGAAAGTTTAGAAATGATGTGAACTTTACTTTTCAAAGCTTTTGATTTCTTTTCAGACTGTGCTGAGTAGTTGAATTGATTCCCAAAACCCACAGAAATTTACATGGCACTGTCAGAGTCAGATTCACCTATTAACCACATCTGGGTTGAAATCATTTTGATCATTCAAGTTTACTTTATTGGTAATAGAAGAAAGAGAACAGTACAACACAGGAATAGGCCCCAACACAGGAATTCCCTGTAATTCCTGATGAACGGCTTTTGCCCGAAACGTCGATTCTCTTGCTCTTCGGATGCTGTTCCTTTCCAGCACCACACTCTCGACAATGAACATTGTTCCCCAGAGTCCAATATAAAGCAGTGACCATTATTACATTATTCTCCAGAATCCAATGTAAAATATTGAGGATCATTTCCCAGACGAGAATTTAAAACAATTTTGCTGTCTAGGATTGTTCAATACGTTCGCAGAAGTTGTATGACTCTGATATTTTACTTGTAAATTCTGCGTCCGATGTACTCTCTCACACTAGCTGCCTGAGGAAGGAGCGGGGCGCTGGACTCTTGCACTTTCAGATAAACCTATTGGACGACAACCTAGTGTTGTGTGATTTTTGACATTGTCCAATCCAGTCCAATGGCATCGTGGTTTGATGTCGGCGGGAACTGGGTAAAGATTGAAATATGGTAAAAACAATGACTGCAGATGCTGAAAACCAAATACTGGATTAGTGGTGCTGGAAGAGCACAGCAGTTCAGGCAGCATCAAACGAGCAGCGAAATCGACGTTTCGGGCAAAAGCCCTTCATCAGGAATGACTGAAATATGTCTTTTCAGTGAAAAGGGCATTTACCCTTCAGAATCAAAATTGCGTTGCTCATCATCTTAACTCATTTGATTCTGTGTTGTTGGCTGATCTGTTATTTTGCCGCTTTCCTTGATTACTTTCTTTCGTTTAATGTGAGAAAATTGCCCTTTTGTTATCCGCCTCCGTTGTCATTGAGGTTAATTTACAGGAGTGTGCTAAAGTGATTTCCAAGCGCACGCGAGCTAGGTAGGAGTCGAACCTACAATCTTCTGATCCGTAGTCAGACGCGTTATCCATTGCGCCACTAGCCCGCACGCTCAAAAGTCACTTGTTAGGACGAGTCCCCTCTGCAATTCTTTGGTCTTGATGATGAAATGAGTGGCAATCGTCAATCGACAAGCTGAATATTCAGCAAGATCATCAGTTTCACTGCTTGACCTCGTTCACTTTGAAAGCTGATGAATTTCACCGAAAACTAAGAGCACACCTCACATTCAGATCACGTCTTCGCTAAGTCAGTTTACAAACTTCGAGGTTACCAAAAAAAACGCCAACTGCGGATGCTGGAAATCAGGAGCCAAGTCAGAAATTGCTGGGTAATTGCTCTGACAGCATGTGTGGAATGAAATCACACTTTAACGTTCGGGTCCGGAGATAAAGAGAAACTTCTTTCGCCAGAATGTGGTGAATCTGTGGAATTCATTGCCACCTGAAGGCTCTCATTGGAGGAAGCCAGGCCATTGATTATATTTAAAACAGAGACAGAGACGTTATTGAGGAGCAAGGGAATCAAAGGTTAGGGGGAGAAAGCGGGAAAATGGGATTGGAAAACCTATCGGCCGTATTGGCGGAGCAGAATCGATGGGCTGAGTGGCATAATTTCTGCTCCTCTGTCTTATGGACGTTTCCTCAGAACCAGTTTGATTTCTGATTTTATTCCAGGATACAAAACCGATTTGAAGAGAAAATTAGAAAGTTTAGAAATGATGTGAACTTTACTTTTCAAAGCTTTTGATTTCTTTTCAGACTGTGCTGAGTAGTTGAATTGATTCCCAAAACCCACAGAAATTTACATGGCACTGTCAGAGTCAGATTCACCTATTAACCACATCTGGGTTGAAATCATTTTGATCATTCAAGTTTACTTTATTGGTAATAGAAGAAAGAGAACAGTACAACACAGGAATAGGCCCCAACACAGGAATTCCCTGTAATTCCTGATGAACGGCTTTTGCCCGAAACGTCGATTCTCTTGCTCTTCGGATGCTGTTCCTTTCCAGCACCACACTCTCGACAATGAACATTGTTCCCCAGAGTCCAATATAAAGCAGTGACCATTATTACATTATTCTCCAGAATCCAATGTAAAATATTGAGGATCATTTCCCAGACGAGAATTTAAAACAATTTTGCTGTCTAGGATTGTTCAATACGTTCGCAGAAGTTGTATGACTCTGATATTTTACTTGTAAATTCTGCGTCCGATGTACTCTCTCACACTAGCTGCCTGAGGAAGGAGCGGGGCGCTGGACTCTTGCACTTTCAGATAAACCTATTGGACGACAACCTAGTGTTGTGTGATTTTTGACATTGTCCAATCCAGTCCAATGGCATCGTGGTTTGATGTCGGCGGGAACTGGGTAAAGATTGAAATATGGTAAAAACAATGACTGCAGATGCTGAAAACCAAATACTGGATTAGTGGTGCTGGAAGAGCACAGCAGTTCAGGCAGCATCAAACGAGCAGCGAAATCGACGTTTCGGGCAAAAGCCCTTCATCAGGAATGACTGAAATATGTCTTTTCAGTGAAAAGGGCATTTACCCTTCAGAATCAAAATTGCGTTGCTCATCATCTTAACTCATTTGATTCTGTGTTGTTGGCTGATCTGTTATTTTGCCGCTTTCCTTGATTACTTTCTTTCGTTTAATGTGAGAAAATTGCCCTTTTGTTATCCGCCTCCGTTGTCATTGAGGTTAATTTACAGGAGTGTGCTAAAGTGATTTCCAAGCGCACGCGAGCTAGGTAGGAGTCGAACCTACAATCTTCTGATCCGTAGTCAGACGCGTTATCCATTGCGCCACTAGCCCGCACGCTCAAAAGTCACTTGTTAGGACGAGTCCCCTCTGCAATTCTTTGGTCTTGATGATGAAATGAGTGGCAATCGTCAATCGACAAGCTGAATATTCAGCAAGATCATCAGTTTCACTGCTTGACCTCGTTCACTTTGAAAGCTGATGAATTTCACCGAAAACTAAGAGCACACCTCACATTCAGATCACGTCTTCGCTAAGTCAGTTTACAAACTTCGAGGTTACCAAAAAAAACGCCAACTGCGGATGCTGGAAATCAGGAGCCAAGTCAGAAATTGCTGGGTAATTGGTCTGACAGCATGTGTGGAATGAAATCACACTTTAACGTTCGGGTCCGGAGATAAAGAGAAACTTCTTTCGCCAGAATGTGGTGAATCTGTGGAATTCATTGCCACCTGAAGGCTCTCATTGGAGGAAGCCAGGCCATTGATTATATTTAAAACAGAGACAGAGACGTTATTGAGGAGCAAGGGAATCAAAGGTTAGGGGGAGAAAGCGGGAAAATGGGATTGGAAAACCTATCGGCCGTATTGGCGGAGCAGAATCGATGGGCTGAGTGGCATAATTTCTGCTCCTCTGTCTTATGGACGTTTCCTCAGAACCAGTTTGATTTCTGATTTTATTCCAGGATACAAAACCGATTTGAAGAGAAAATTAGAAAGTTTAGAAATGATGTGAACTTTACTTTTCAAAGCTTTTGATTTCTTTTCAGACTGTGCTGAGTAGTTGAATTGATTCCCAAAACCCACAGAAATTTACATGGCACTGTCAGAGTCAGATTCACCTATTAACCACATCTGGGTTGAAATCATTTTGATCATTCAAGTTTACTTTATTGGTAATAGAAGAAAGAGAACAGTACAACACAGGAATAGGCCCCAACACAGGAATTCCCTGTAATTCCTGATGAACGGCTTTTGCCCGAAACGTCGATTCTCTTGCTCTTCGGATGCTGTTCCTTTCCAGCACCACACTCTCGACAATGAACATTGTTCCCCAGAGTCCAATATAAAGCAGTGACCATTATTACATTATTCTCCAGAATCCAATGTAAAATATTGAGGATCATTTCCCAGACGAGAATTTAAAACAATTTTGCTGTCTAGGATTGTTCAATACGTTCGCAGAAGTTGTATGACTCTGATATTTTACTTGTAAATTCTGCGTCCGATGTACTCTCTCACACTAGCTGCCTGAGGAAGGAGCGGGGCGCTGGACTCTTGCACTTTCAGATAAACCTATTGGACGACAACCTAGTGTTGTGTGATTTTTGACATTGTCCAATCCAGTCCAATGGCATCGTGGTTTGATGTCGGCGGGAACTGGGTAAAGATTGAAATATGGTAAAAACAATGACTGCAGATGCTGAAAACCAAATACTGGATTAGTGGTGCTGGAAGAGCACAGCAGTTCAGGCAGCATCAAACGAGCAGCGAAATCGACGTTTCGGGCAAAAGCCCTTCATCAGGAATGACTGAAATATGTCTTTTCAGTGAAAAGGGCATTTACCCTTCAGAATCAAAATTGCGTTGCTCATCATCTTAACTCATTTGATTCTGTGTTGTTGGCTGATCTGTTATTTTGCCGCTTTCCTTGATTACTTTCTTTCGTTTAATGTGAGAAAATTGCCCTTTTGTTATCCGCCTCCGTTGTCATTGAGGTTAATTTACAGGAGTGTGCTAAAGTGATTTCCAAGCGCACGCGAGCTAGGTAGGAGTCGAACCTACAATCTTCTGATCCGTAGTCAGACGCGTTATCCATTGCGCCACTAGCCCGCACGCTCAAAAGTCACTTGTTAGGACGAGTCCCCTCTGCAATTCTTTGGTCTTGATGATGAAATGAGTGGCAATCGTCAATCGACAAGCTGAATATTCAGCAAGATCATCAGTTTCACTGCTTGACCTCGTTCACTTTGAAAGCTGATGAATTTCACCGAAAACTAAGAGCACACCTCACATTCAGATCACGTCTTCGCTAAGTCAGTTTACAAACTTCGAGGTTACCAAAAAAAACGCCAACTGCGGATGCTGGAAATCAGGAGCCAAGTCAGAAATTGCTGGGTAATTGGTCTGACAGCATGTGTGGAATGAAATCACACTTTAACGTTCGGGTCCGGAGATAAAGAGAAACTTCTTTCGCCAGAATGTGGTGAATCTGTGGAATTCATTGCCACCTGAAGGCTCTCATTGGAGGAAGCCAGGCCATTGATTATATTTAAAACAGAGACAGAGACGTTATTGAGGAGCAAGGGAATCAAAGGTTAGGGGGAGAAAGCGGGAAAATGGGATTGGAAAACCTATCGGCCGTATTGGCGGAGCAGAATCGATGGGCTGAGTGGCATAATTTCTGCTCCTCTGTCTTATGGACGTTTCCTCAGAACCAGTTTGATTTCTGATTTTATTCCAGGATACAAAACCGATTTGAAGAGAAAATTAGAAAGTTTAGAAATGATGTGAACTTTACTTTTCAAAGCTTTTGATTTCTTTTCAGACTGTGCTGAGTAGTTGAATTGATTCCCAAAACCCACAGAAATTTACATGGCACTGTCAGAGTCAGATTCACCTATTAACCACATCTGGGTTGAAATCATTTTGATCATTCAAGTTTACTTTATTGGTAATAGAAGAAAGAGAACAGTACAACACAGGAATAGGCCCCAGCACAGGAATTCCCTGTAATTCCTGATGAACGGCTTTTGCCCGAAACGTCGATTCTCTTGCTCTTCGGATGCTGTTCCTTTCCAGCACCACACTCTCGACAATGAACATTGTTCCCCAGAGTCCAATATAAAGCAGTGACCATTATTACATTATTCTCCAGAATCCAATGTAAAATATTGAGGATCATTTCCCAGACGAGAATTTAAAACAATTTTGCTGTCTAGGATTGTTCAATACGTTCGCAGAAGTTGTATGACTCTGATATTTTACTTGTAAATTCTGCGTCCGATGTACTCTCTCACACTAGCTGCCTGAGGAAGGAGCGGGGCGCTGGACTCTTGCACTTTCAGATAAACCTATTGGACGACAACCTAGTGTTGTGTGATTTTTGACATTGTCCAATCCAGTCGAATGGCATCGTGGTTTGATGTCGGCGGGAACTGGGTAAAGATTGAAATATGGTAAAAACAATGACTGCAGATGCTGAAAACCAAATACTGGATTAGTGGTGCTGGAAGAGCACAGCAGTTCAGGCAGCATCAAACGAGCAGCGAAATCGACGTTTCGGGCAAAAGCCCTTCATCAGGAATGACTGAAATATGTCTTTTCAGTGAAAAGGGCATTTACCCTTCAGAATCAAAATTGCGTTGCTCATCATCTTAACTCATTTGATTCTGTGTTGTTGGCTGATCTGTTATTTTGCCGCTTTCCTTGATTACTTTCTTTCGTTTAATGTGAGAAAATTGCCCTTTTGTTATCCGCCTCCGTTGTCATTGAGGTTAATTTACAGGAGTGTGCTAAAGTGATTTCCAAGCGCACGCGAGCTAGGTAGGAGTCGAACCTACAATCTTCTGATCCGTAGTCAGACGCGTTATCCATTGCGCCACTAGCCCGCACGCTCAAAAGTCACTTGTTAGGACGAGTCCCCTCTGCAATTCTTTGGTCTTGATGATGAAATGAGTGGCAATCGTCAATCGACAAGCTGAATATTCAGCAAGATCATCAGTTTCACTGCTTGACCTCGTTCACTTTGAAAGCTGATGAATTTCACCGAAAACTAAGAGCACACCTCACATTCAGATCACGTCTTCGCTAAGTCAGTTTACAAACTTCGAGGTTACCAAAAAAAACGCCAACTGCGGATGCTGGAAATCAGGAGCCAAGTCAGAAATTGCTGGGTAATTGCTCTGACAGCATGTGTGGAATGAAATCACACTTTAACGTTCGGGTCCGGAGATAAAGAGAAACTTCTTTCGCCAGAATGTGGTGAATCTGTGGAATTCATTGCCACCTGAAGGCTCTCATTGGAGGAAGCCAGGCCATTGATTATATTTAAA
Source organism: Chiloscyllium punctatum (assembly GCF_047496795.1). NCBI lineage: Eukaryota > Metazoa > Chordata > Chondrichthyes > Orectolobiformes > Hemiscylliidae > Chiloscyllium > Chiloscyllium punctatum. The sequence goes on from NC_092769.1 coordinate 61,441,770, forward strand.
ACAGAGACAGAGACGTTATTGAGGAGCAAGGGAATCAAAGGTTAGGGGGAGAAAGCGGGAAAATGGGATTGGAAAACCTATCGGCCGTATTGGCGGAGCAGAATCGATGGGCTGAGTGGCATAATTTCTGCTCCTCTGTCTTATGGACGTTTCCTCAGAACCAGTTTGATTTCTGATTTTATTCCAGGATACAAAACCGATTTGAAGAGAAAATTAGAAAGTTTAGAAATGATGTGAACTTTACTTTTCAAAGCTTTTGATTTCTTTTCAGACTGTGCTGAGTAGTTGAATTGATTCCCAAAACCCACAGAAATTTACATGGCACTGTCAGAGTCAGATTCACCTATTAACCACATCTGGGTTGAAATCATTTTGATCATTCAAGTTTACTTTATTGGTAATAGAAGAAAGAGAACAGTACAACACAGGAATAGGCCCCAACACAGGAATTCCCTGTAATTCCTGATGAACGGCTTTTGCCCGAAACGTCGATTCTCTTGCTCTTCGGATGCTGTTCCTTTCCAGCACCACACTCTCGACAATGAACATTGTTCCCCAGAGTCCAATATAAAGCAGTGACCATTATTACATTATTCTCCAGAATCCAATGTAAAATATTGAGGATCATTTCCCAGACGAGAATTTAAAACAATTTTGCTGTCTAGGATTGTTCAATACGTTCGCAGAAGTTGTATGACTCTGATATTTTACTTGTAAATTCTGCGTCCGATGTACTCTCTCACACTAGCTGCCTGAGGAAGGAGCGGGGCGCTGGACTCTTGCACTTTCAGATAAACCTATTGGACGACAACCTAGTGTTGTGTGATTTTTGACATTGTCCAATCCAGTCCAATGGCATCGTGGTTTGATGTCGGCGGGAACTGGGTAAAGATTGAAATATGGTAAAAACAATGACTGCAGATGCTGAAAACCAAATACTGGATTAGTGGTGCTGGAAGAGCACAGCAGTTCAGGCAGCATCAAACGAGCAGCGAAATCGACGTTTCGGGCAAAAGCCCTTCATCAGGAATGACTGAAATATGTCTTTTCAGTGAAAAGGGCATTTACCCTTCAGAATCAAAATTGCGTTGCTCATCATCTTAACTCATTTTATTCTGTGTTGTTGGCTGATCTGTTATTTTGCCGCTTTCCTTGATTACTTTCTTTCGTTTAATGTGAGAAAATTGCCCTTTTGTTATCCGCCTCCGTTGTCATTGAGGTTAATTTACAGGAGTGTGCTAAAGTGATTTCCAAGCGCACGCGAGCTAGGTAGGAGTCGAACCTACAATCTTCTGATCCGTAGTCAGACGCGTTATCCATTGCGCCACTAGCCCGCACGCTCAAAAGTCACTTGTTAGGACGAGTCCCCTCTGCAATTCTTTGGTCTTGATGATGAAATGAGTGGCAATCGTCAATCGACAAGCTGAATATTCAGCAAGATCATCAGTTTCACTGCTTGACCTCGTTCACTTTGAAAGCTGATGAATTTCACCGAAAACTAAGAGCACACCTCACATTCAGATCACGTCTTCGCTAAGTCAGTTTACAAACTTCGAGGTTACCAAAAAAAACGCCAACTGCGGATGCTGGAAATCAGGAGCCAAGTCAGAAATTGCTGGGTAATTGGTCTGACAGCATGTGTGGAATGAAATCACACTTTAACGTTCGGGTCCGGAGATAAAGAGAAACTTCTTTCGCCAGAATGTGGTGAATCTGTGGAATTCATTGCCACCTGAAGGCTCTCATTGGAGGAAGCCAGGCCATTGATTATATTTAAAACAGAGACAGAGACGTTATTGAGGAGCAAGGGAATCAAAGGTTAGGGGGAGAAAGCGGGAAAATGGGATTGGAAAACCTATCGGCCGTATTGGCGGAGCAGAATCGATGGGCTGAGTGGCATAATTTCTGCTCCTCTGTCTTATGGACGTTTCCTCAGAACCAGTTTGATTTCTGATTTTATTCCAGGATACAAAACCGATTTGAAGAGAAAATTAGAAAGTTTAGAAATGATGTGAACTTTACTTTTCAAAGCTTTTGATTTCTTTTCAGACTGTGCTGAGTAGTTGAATTGATTCCCAAAACCCACAGAAATTTACATGGCACTGTCAGAGTCAGATTCACCTATTAACCACATCTGGGTTGAAATCATTTTGATCATTCAAGTTTACTTTATTGGTAATAGAAGAAAGAGAACAGTACAACACAGGAATAGGCCCCAACACAGGAATTCCCTGTAATTCCTGATGAACGGCTTTTGCCCGAAACGTCGATTCTCTTGCTCTTCGGATGCTGTTCCTTTCCAGCACCACACTCTCGACAATGAACATTGTTCCCCAGAGTCCAATATAAAGCAGTGACCATTATTACATTATTCTCCAGAATCCAATGTAAAATATTGAGGATCATTTCCCAGACGAGAATTTAAAACAATTTTGCTGTCTAGGATTGTTCAATACGTTCGCAGAAGTTGTATGACTCTGATATTTTACTTGTAAATTCTGCGTCCGATGTACTCTCTCACACTAGCTGCCTGAGGAAGGAGCGGGGCGCTGGACTCTTGCACTTTCAGATAAACCTATTGGACGACAACCTAGTGTTGTGTGATTTTTGACATTGTCCAATCCAGTCCAATGGCATCGTGGTTTGATGTCGGCGGGAACTGGGTAAAGATTGAAATATGGTAAAAACAATGACTGCAGATGCTGAAAACCAAATACTGGATTAGTGGTGCTGGAAGAGCACAGCAGTTCAGGCAGCATCAAACGAGCAGCGAAATCGACGTTTCGGGCAAAAGCCCTTCATCAGGAATGACTGAAATATGTCTTTTCAGTGAAAAGGGCATTTACCCTTCAGAATCAAAATTGCGTTGCTCATCATCTTAACTCATTTGATTCTGTGTTGTTGGCTGATCTGTTATTTTGCCGCTTTCCTTGATTACTTTCTTTCGTTTAATGTGAGAAAATTTCCCTTTTGTTATCCGCCTCCGTTGTCATTGAGGTTAATTTACAGGAGTGTGCTAAAGTGATTTCCAAGCGCACGCGAGCTAGGTAGGAGTCGAACCTACAATCTTCTGATCCTTAGTCAGACGCGTTATCCATTGCGCCACTAGCCCGCACGCTCAAAAGTCACTTGTTAGGACGAGTCCCCTCTGCAATTCTTTGGTCTTGATGATGAAATGAGTGGCAATCGTCAATCGACAAGCTGAATATTCAGCAAGATCATCAGTTTCACTGCTTGACCTCGTTCACTTTGAAAGCTGATGAATTTCACCGAAAACTAAGAGCACACCTCACATTCAGATCACGTCTTCGCTAAGTCAGTTTACAAACTTCGAGGTTACCAAAAAAAACGCCAACTGCGGATGCTGGAAATCAGGAGCCAAGTCAGAAATTGCTGGGTAATTGCTCTGACAGCATGTGTGGAATGAAATCACACTTTAACGTTCGGGTCCGGAGATAAAGAGAAACTTCTTTCGCCAGAATGTGGTGAATCTGTGGAATTCATTGCCACCTGAAGGCTCTCATTGGAGGAAGCCAGGCCATTGATTATATTTAAAACAGAGACAGAGACGTTATTGAGGAGCAAGGGAATCAAAGGTTAGGGGGAGAAAGCGGGAAAATGGGATTGGAAAACCTATCGGCCGTATTGGCGGAGCAGAATCGATGGGCTGAGTGGCATAATTTCTGCTCCTCTGTCTTATGGACGTTTCCTCAGAACCAGTTTGATTTCTGATTTTATTCCAGGATACAAAACCGATTTGAAGAGAAAATTAGAAAGTTTAGAAATGATGTGAACTTTACTTTTCAAAGCTTTTGATTTCTTTTCAGACTGTGCTGAGTAGTTGAATTGATTCCCAAAACCCACAGAAATTTACATGGCACTGTCAGAGTCAGATTCACCTATTAACCACATCTGGGTTGAAATCATTTTGATCATTCAAGTTTACTTTATTGGTAATAGAAGAAAGAGAACAGTACAACACAGGAATAGGCCCCAACACAGGAATTCCCTGTAATTCCTGATGAACGGCTTTTGCCCGAAACGTCGATTCTCTTGCTCTTCGGATGCTGTTCCTTTCCAGCACCACACTCTCGACAATGAACATTGTTCCCCAGAGTCCAATATAAAGCAGTGACCATTATTACATTATTCTCCAGAATCCAATGTAAAATATTGAGGATCATTTCCCAGACGAGAATTTAAAACAATTTTGCTGTCTAGGATTGTTCAATACGTTCGCAGAAGTTGTATGACTCTGATATTTTACTTGTAAATTCTGCGTCCGATGTACTCTCTCACACTAGCTGCCTGAGGAAGGAGCGGGGCGCTGGACTCTTGCACTTTCAGATAAACCTATTGGACGACAACCTAGTGTTGTGTGATTTTTGACATTGTCCAATCCAGTCCAATGGCATCGTGGTTTGATGTCGGCGGGAACTGGGTAAAGATTGAAATATGGTAAAAACAATGACTGCAGATGCTGAAAACCAAATACTGGATTAGTGGTGCTGGAAGAGCACAGCAGTTCAGGCAGCATCAAACGAGCAGCGAAATCGACGTTTCGGGCAAAAGCCCTTCATCAGGAATGACTGAAATATGTCTTTTCAGTGAAAAGGGCATTTACCCTTCAGAATCAAAATTGCGTTGCTCATCATCTTAACTCATTTGATTCTGTGTTGTTGGCTGATCTGTTATTTTGCCGCTTTCCTTGATTACTTTCTTTCGTTTAATGTGAGAAAATTGCCCTTTTGTTATCCGCCTCCGTTGTCATTGAGGTTAATTTACAGGAGTGTGCTAAAGTGATTTCCAAGCGCACGCGAGCTAGGTAGGAGTCGAAGCTACAATCTTCTGATCCGTAGTCAGACGCGTTATCCATTGCGCCACTAGCCCGCACGCTCAAAAGTCACTTGTTAGGACGAGTCCCCTCTGCAATTCTTTGGTCTTGATGATGAAATGAGTGGCAATCGTCAATCGACAAGCTGAATATTCAGCAAGATCATCAGTTTCACTGCTTGACCTCGTTCACTTTGAAAGCTGATGAATTTCACCGAAAACTAAGAGCACACCTCACATTCAGATCACGTCTTCGCTAAGTCAGTTTACAAACTTCGAGGTTACCAAAAAAAACGCCAACTGCGGATGCTGGAAATCAGGAGCCAAGTCAGAAATTGCTGGGTAATTGCTCTGACAGCATGTGTGGAATGAAATCACACTTTAACGTTCGGGTCCGGAGATAAAGAGAAACTTCTTTCGCCAGAATGTGGTGAATCTGTGGAATTCATTGCCACCTGAAGGCTCTCATTGGAGGAAGCCAGGCCATTGATTATATTTAAAACAGAGACAGAGACGTTATTGAGGAGCAAGGGAATCAAAGGTTAGGGGGAGAAAGCGGGAAAATGGGATTGGAAAACCTATCGGCCGTATTGGCGGAGCAGAATCGATGGGCTGAGTGGCATAATTTCTGCTCCTCTGTCTTATGGACGTTTCCTCAGAACCAGTTTGATTTCTGATTTTATTCCAGGATACAAAACCGATTTGAAGAGAAAATTAGAAAGTTTAGAAATGATGTGAACTTTACTTTTCAAAGCTTTTGATTTCTTTTCAGACTGTGCTGAGTAGTTGAATTGATTCCCAAAACCCACAGAAATTTACATGGCACTGTCAGAGTCAGATTCACCTATTAACCACATCTGGGTTGAAATCATTTTGATCATTCAAGTTTACTTTATTGGTAATAGAAGAAAGAGAACAGTACAACACAGGAATAGGCCCCAACACAGGAATTCCCTGTAATTCCTGATGAACGGCTTTTGCCCGAAACGTCGATTCTCTTGCTCTTCGGATGCTGTTCCTTTCCAGCACCACACTCTCGACAATGAACATTGTTCCCCAGAGTCCAATATAAAGCAGTGACCATTATTACATTATTCTCCAGAATCCAATGTAAAATATTGAGGATCATTTCCCAGACGAGAATTTAAAACAATTTTGCTGTCTAGGATTGTTCAATACGTTCGCAGAAGTTGTATGACTCTGATATTTTACTTGTAAATTCTGCGTCCGATGTACTCTCTCACACTAGCTGCCTGAGGAAGGAGCGGGGCGCTGGACTCTTGCACTTTCAGATAAACCTATTGGACGACAACCTAGTGTTGTGTGATTTTTGACATTGTCCAATCCAGTCCAATGGCATCGTGGTTTGATGTCGGCGGGAACTGGGTAAAGATTGAAATATGGTAAAAACAATGACTGCAGATGCTGAAAACCAAATACTGGATTAGTGGTGCTGGAAGAGCACAGCAGTTCAGGCAGCATCAAACGAGCAGCGAAATCGACGTTTCGGGCAAAAGCCCTTCATCAGGAATGACTGAAATATGTCTTTTCAGTGAAAAGGGCATTTACCCTTCAGAATCAAAATTGCGTTGCTCATCATCTTAACTCATTTGATTCTGTGTTGTTGGCTGATCTGTTATTTTGCCGCTTTCCTTGATTACTTTCTTTCGTTTAATGTGAGAAAATTGCCCTTTTGTTACCCGCCTCCGTTGTCATTGAGGTTAATTTACAGGAGTGTGCTAAAGTGATTTCCAAGCGCACGCGAGCTAGGTCGGAGTCGAACCTACAATCTTCTGATCCGTAGTCAGACGCGTTATCCATTGCGCCACTAGCCCGCACGCTCAAAAGTCACTTGTTAGGACGAGTCCCCTCTGCAATTCTTTGGTCTTGATGATGAAATGAGTGGCAATCGTCAATCGACAAGCTGAATATTCAGCAAGATCATCAGTTTCACTGCTTGACCTCGTTCACTTTGAAAGCTGATGAATTTCACCGAAAACTAAGAGCACACCTCACATTCAGATCACGTCTTCGCTAAGTCAGTTTACAAACTTCGAGGTTACCAAAAAAAACGCCAACTGCGGATGCTGGAAATCAGGAGCCAAGTCAGAAATTGCTGGGTAATTGCTCTGACAGCATGTGTGGAATGAAATCACACTTTAACGTTCGGGTCCGGAGATAAAGAGAAACTTCTTTCGCCAGAATGTGGTGAATCTGTGGAATTCATTGCCACCTGAAGGCTCTCATTGGAGGAAGCCAGGCCATTGATTATATTTAAAACAGAGACAGAGACGTTATTGAGGAGCAAGGGAATCAAAGGTTAGGGGGAGAAAGCGGGAAAATGGGATTGGAAAACCTATCGGCCGTATTGGCGGAGCAGAATCGATGGGCTGAGTGGCATAATTTCTGCTCCTCTGTCTTATGGACGTTTCCTCAGAACCAGTTTGATTTCTGATTTTATTCCAGGATACAAAACCGATTTGAAGAGAAAATTAGAAAGTTTAGAAATGATGTGAACTTTACTTTTCAAAGCTTTTGATTTCTTTTCAGACTGTGCTGAGTAGTTGAATTGATTCCCAAAACCCACAGAAATTTACATGGCACTGTCAGAGTCAGATTCACCTATTAACCACATCTGGGTTGAAATCATTTTGATCATTCAAGTTTACTTTATTGGTAATAGAAGAAAGAGAACAGTACAACACAGGAATAGGCCCCAACACAGGAATTCCCTGTAATTCCTGATGAACGGCTTTTGCCCGAAACGTCGATTCTCTTGCTCTTCGGATGCTGTTCCTTTCCAGCACCACACTCTCGACAATGAACATTGTTCCCCAGAGTCCAATATAAAGCAGTGACCATTATTACATTATTCTCCAGAATCCAATGTAAAATATTGAGGATCATTTCCCAGACGAGAATTTAAAACAATTTTGCTGTCTAGGATTGTTCAATACGTTCGCAGAAGTTGTATGACTCTGATATTTTACTTGTAAATTCTGCGTCCGATGTACTCTCTCACACTAGCTGCCTGAGGAAGGAGCGGGGCGCTGGACTCTTGCACTTTCAGATAAACCTATTGGACGACAACCTAGTGTTGTGTGATTTTTGACATTGTCCAATCCAGTCCAATGGCATCGTGGTTTGATGTCGGCGGGAACTGGGTAAAGATTGAAATATGGTAAAAACAATGACTGCAGATGCTGAAAACCAAATACTGGATTAGTGGTGCTGGAAGAGCACAGCAGTTCAGGCAGCATCAAACGAGCAGCGAAATCGACGTTTCGGGCAAAAGCCCTTCATCAGGAATGACTGAAATATGTCTTTTCAGTGAAAAGGGCATTTACCCTTCAGAATCAAAATTGCGTTGCTCATCATCTTAACTCATTTGATTCTGTGTTGTTGGCTGATCTGTTATTTTGCCGCTTTCCTTGATTACTTTCTTTCGTTTAATGTGAGAAAATTGCCCTTTTGTTATCCGCCTCCGTTGTCATTGAGGTTAATTTACAGGAGTGTGCTAAAGTGATTTCCAAGCGCACGCGAGCTAGGTAGGAGTCGAACCTACAATCTTCTGATCCGTAGTCAGACACGTTATCCATTGCGCCACTAGCCCGCACGCTCAAAAGTCACTTGTTAGGACGAGTCCCCTCTGCAATTCTTTGGTCTTGATGATGAAATGAGTGGCAATCGTCAATCGACAAGCTGAATATTCAGCAAGATCATCAGTTTCACTGCTTGACCTCGTTCACTTTGAAAGCTGATGAATTTCACCGAAAACTAAGAGCACACCTCACATTCAGATCACGTCTTCGCTAAGTCAGTTTACAAACTTCGAGGTTACCAAAAAAAACGCCAACTGCGGATGCTGGAAATCAGGAGCCAAGTCAGAAATTGCTGGGTAATTGGTCTGACAGCATGTGTGGAATGAAATCACACTTTAACGTTCGGGTCCGGAGATAAAGAGAAACTTCTTTCGCCAGAATGTGGTGAATCTGTGGAATTCATTGCCACCTGAAGGCTCTCATTGGAGGAAGCCAGGCCATTGATTATATTTAAAACAGAGACAGAGACGTTATTGAGGAGCAAGGGAATCAAAGGTTAGGGGGAGAAAGCGGGAAAATGGGATTGGAAAACCTATCGGCCGTATTGGCGGAGCAGAATCGATGGGCTGAGTGGCATAATTTCTGCTCCTCTGTCTTATGGACGTTTCCTCAGAACCAGTTTGATTTCTGATTTTATTCCAGGATACAAAACCGATTTGAAGAGAAAATTAGAAAGTTTAGAAATGATGTGAACTTTACTTTTCAAAGCTTTTGATTTCTTTTCAGACTGTGCTGAGTAGTTGAATTGATTCCCAAAACCCACAGAAATTTACATGGCACTGTCAGAGTCAGATTCACCTATTAACCACATCTGGGTTGAAATCATTTTGATCATTCAAGTTTACTTTATTGGTAATAGAAGAAAGAGAACAGTACAACACAGGAATAGGCCCCAACACAGGAATTCCCTGTAATTCCTGATGAACGGCTTTTGCCCGAAACGTCGATTCTCTTGCTCTTCGGATGCTGTTCCTTTCCAGCACCACACTCTCGACAATGAACATTGTTCCCCAGAGTCCAATATAAAGCAGTGACCATTATTACATTATTCTCCAGAATCCAATGTAAAATATTGAGGATCATTTCCCAGACGAGAATTTAAAACAATTTTGCTGTCTAGGATTGTTCAATACGTTCGCAGAAGTTGTATGACTCTGATATTTTACTTGTAAATTCTGCGTCCGATGTACTCTCTCACACTAGCTGCCTGAGGAAGGAGCGGGGCGCTGGACTCTTGCACTTTCAGATAAACCTATTGGACGACAACCTAGTGTTGTGTGATTTTTGACATTGTCCAATCCAGTCCAATGGCATCGTGGTTTGATGTCGGCGGGAACTGGGTAAAGATTGAAATATGGTAAAAACAATGACTGCAGATGCTGAAAACCAAATACTGGATTAGTGGTGCTGGAAGAGCACAGCAGTTCAGGCAGCATCAAACGAGCAGCGAAATCGACGTTTCGGGCAAAAGCCCTTCATCAGGAATGACTGAAATATGTCTTTTCAGTGAAAAGGGCATTTACCCTTCAGAATCAAAATTGCGTTGCTCATCATCTTAACTCATTTGATTCTGTGTTGTTGGCTGATCTGTTATTTTGCCGCTTTCCTTGATTACTTTCTTTCGTTTAATGTGAGAAAATTGCCCTTTTGTTATCCGCCTCCGTTGTCATTGAGGTTAATTTACAGGAGTGTGCTAAAGTGATTTCCAAGCGCACGCGAGCTAGGTAGGAGTCGAACCTACAATCTTCTGATCCGTAGTCAGACGCGTTATCCATTGCGCCACTAGCCCGCACGCTCAAAAGTCACTTGTTAGGACGAGTCCCCTCTGCAATTCTTTGGTCTTGATGATGAAATGAGTGGCAATCGTCAATCGACAAGCTGAATATTCAGCAAGATCATCAGTTTCACTGCTTGACCTCGTTCACTTTGAAAGCTGATGAATTTCACCGAAAACTAAGAGCACACCTCACATTCAGATCACGTCTTCGCTAAGTCAGTTTACAAACTTCGAGGTTACCAAAAAAAACGCCAACTGCGGATGCTGGAAATCAGGAGCCAAGTCAGAAATTGCTGGGTAATTGGTCTGACAGCATGTGTGGAATGAAATCACACTTTAACGTTCGGGTCCGGAGATAAAGAGAAACTTCTTTCGCCAGAATGTGGTGAATCTGTGGAATTCATTGCCACCTGAAGGCTCTCATTGGAGGAAGCCAGGCCATTGATTATATTTAAAACAGAGACAGAGACGTTATTGAGGAGCAAGGGAATCAAAGGTTAGGGGGAGAAAGCGGGAAAATGGGATTGGAAAACCTATCGGCCGTATTGGCGGAGCAGAATCGATGGGCTGAGTGGCATAATTTCTGCTCCTCTGTCTTATGGACGTTTCCTCAGAACCAGTTTGATTTCTGATTTTATTCCAGGATACAAAACCGATTTGAAGAGAAAATTAGAAAGTTTAGAAATGATGTGAACTTTACTTTTCAAAGCTTTTGATTTCTTTTCAGACTGTGCTGAGTAGTTGAATTGATTCCCAAAACCCACAGAAATTTACATGGCACTGTCAGAGTCAGATTCACCTATTAACCACATCTGGGTTGAAATCATTTTGATCATTCAAGTTTACTTTATTGGTAATAGAAGAAAGAGAACAGTACAACACAGGAATAGGCCCCAACACAGGAATTCCCTGTAATTCCTGATGAACGGCTTTTGCCCGAAACGTCGATGCTCTTGCTCTTCGGATGCTGTTCCTTTCCAGCACCACACTCTCGACAATGAACATTGTTCCCCAGAGTCCAACATAAAGCAGTGACCATTATTACATTATTCTCCAGAATCCAATGTAAAATATTGAGGATCATTTCCCAGACGAGAATTTAAAACAATTTTGCTGTCTAGGATTGTTCAATGCGTTCGCAGAAGTTGTATGACTCTGATATTTTACTTGTAAATTCTGCGTCCGATGTACTCTCTCACACTAGCTGCCTGAGGAAGGAGCGGGGCGCTGGACTCTTGCACTTTCAGATAAACCTGTTGGATGACAACCTAGTGTTGTGTGATTTTTGACATTGTCCAATCCAGTCCAATGGCATCGTGGTTTGATGTCGGCGGGAACTGGGTAAAGATTGAAATATGGTAAAAACAATGACTGCAGATGCTGAAAACCAAATACTGGATTAGTGGTGCTGGAAGAGCACAGCAGTTCAGGCAGCATCAAACGAGCAGCGAAATCGACGTTTCGGGCAAAAGCCCTTCATCAGGAATGACTGAAATATGTCTTTTCAGTGAAAAGGGCATTTACCCTTCAGAATCAAAATTGCGTTGCTCATCATCTTAACTCATTTGATTCTGTGTTGTTGGCTGATCTGTTATTTTGCCGCTTTCCTTGATTACTTTCTTTCGTTTAATGTGAGAAAATTGCCCTTTTGTTATCCGCCTCCGTTGTCATTGAGGTTAATTTACAGGAGTGTGCTAAAGTGATTTCCAAGCGCACGCGAGCTAGGTAGGAGTCTAACCTACAATCTTCTGATCCGTAGTCAGACGCGTTATCCATTGCGCCACTAGCCCGCACGCTCAAAAGTCACTTGTTAGGACGAGTCCCCTCTGCAATTCTTTGGTCTTGATGATGAAATGAGTGGCAATCGTCAATCGACAAGCTGAATATTCAGCAAGATCATCAGTTTCACTGCTTGACCTCGTTCACTTTGAAAGCTGATGAATTTCACCGAAAACTAAGAGCACACCTCACATTCAGATCACGTCTTCGCTAAGTCAGTTTACAAACTTCGAGGTTACCAAAAAAAACGCCAACTGCGGATGCTGGAAATCAGGAGCCAAGTCAGAAATTGCTGGGTAATTGGTCTGACAGCATGTGTGGAATGAAATCACACTTTAACGTTCGGGTCCGGAGATAAAGAGAAACTTCTTTCGCCAGAATGTGGTGAATCTGTGGAATTCATTGCCACCTGAAGGCTCTCATTGGAGGAAGCCAGGCCATTGATTATATTTAAAACAGAGACAGAGACGTTATTGAGGAGCAAGGGAATCAAAGGTTAGGGGGAGAAAGCGGGAAAATGGGATTGGAAAACCTATCGGCCGTATTGGCGGAGCAGAATCGATGGGCTGAGTGGCATAATTTCTGCTCCTCTGTCTTATGGACGTTTCCTCAGAACCAGTTTGATTTCTGATTTTATTCCAGGATACAAAACCGATTTGAAGAGAAAATTAGAAAGTTTAGAAATGATGTGAACTTTACTTTTCAAAGCTTTTGATTTCTTTTCAGACTGTGCTGAGTAGTTGAATTGATTCCCAAAACCCACAGAAATTTACATGGCACTGTCAGAGTCAGATTCACCTATTAACCACATCTGGGTTGAAATCATTTTGATCATTCAAGTTTACTTTATTGGTAATAGAAGAAAGAGAACAGTACAACACAGGAATAGGCCCCAACACAGGAATTCCCTGTAATTCCTGATGAACGGCTTTTGCCCGAAACGTCGATTCTCTTGCTCTTCGGATGCTGTTCCTTTCCAGCACCACACTCTCGACAATGAACATTGTTCCCCAGAGTCCAATATAAAGCAGTGACCATTATTACATTATTCTCCAGAATCCAATGTAAAATATTGAGGATCATTTCCCAGACGAGAATTTAAAACAATTTTGCTGTCTAGGATTGTTCAATACGTTCGCAGAAGTTGTATGACTCTGATATTTTACTTGTAAATTCTGCGTCCGATGTACTCTCTCACACTAGCTGCCTGAGGAAGGAGCGGGGCGCTGGACTCTTGCACTTTCAGATAAACCTATTGGACGACAACCTAGTGTTGTGTGATTTTTGACATTGTCCAATCCAGTCCAATGGCATCGTGGTTTGATGTCGGCGGGAACTGGGTAAAGATTGAAATATGGTAAAAACAATGACTGCAGATGCTGAAAACCAAATACTGGATTAGTGGTGCTGGAAGAGCACAGCAGTTCAGGCAGCATCAAACGAGCAGCGAAATCGACGTTTCGGGCAAAAGCCCTTCATCAGGAATGACTGAAATATGTCTTTTCAGTGAAAAGGGCATTTACCCTTCAGAATCAAAATTGCGTTGCTCATCATCTTAACTCATTTGATTCTGTGTTGTTGGCTGATCTGTTATTTTGCCGCTTTCCTTGATTACTTTCTTTCGTTTAATGTGAGAAAATTGCCCTTTTGTTACCCGCCTCCGTTGTCATTGAGGTTAATTTACAGGAGTGTGCTAAAGTGATTTCCAAGCGCACGCGAGCTAGGTCGGAGTCGAACCTACAATCTTCTGATCCGTAGTCAGACGCGTTATCCATTGCGCCACTAGCCCGCACGCTCAAAAGTCACTTGTTAGGACGAGTCCCCTCTGCAATTCTTTGGTCTTGATGATGAAATGAGTGGCAATCGTCAATCGACAAGCTGAATATTCAGCAAGATCATCAGTTTCACTGCTTGACCTCGTTCACTTTGAAAGCTGATGAATTTCACCGAAAACTAAGAGCACACCTCACATTCAGATCACGTCTTCGCTAAGTCAGTTTACAAACTTCGAGGTTACCAAAAAAAACGCCAACTGCGGATGCTGGAAATCAGGAGCCAAGTCAGAAATTGCTGGGTAATTGGTCTGACAGCATGTGTGGAATGAAATCACACTTTAACGTTCGGGTCCGGAGATAAAGAGAAACTTCTTTCGCCAGAATGTGGTGAATCTGTGGAATTCATTGCCACCTGAAGGCTCTCATTGGAGGAAGCCAGGCCATTGATTATATTTAAAACAGAGACAGAGACGTTATTGAGGAGCAAGGGAATCAAAGGTTAGGGGGAGAAAGCGGGAAAATGGGATTGGAAAACCTATCGGCCGTATTGGCGGAGCAGAATCGATGGGCTGAGTGGCATAATTTCTGCTCCTCTGTCTTATGGACGTTTCCTCAGAACCAGTTTGATTTCTGATTTTATTCCAGGATACAAAACCGATTTGAAGAGAAAATTAGAAAGTTTAGAAATGATGTGAACTTTACTTTTCAAAGCTTTTGATTTCTTTTCAGACTGTGCTGAGTAGTTGAATTGATTCCCAAAACCCACAGAAATTTACATGGCACTGTCAGAGTCAGATTCACCTATTAACCACATCTGGGTTGAAATCATTTTGATCATTCAAGTTTACTTTATTGGTAATAGAAGAAAGAGAACAGTACAACACAGGAATAGGCCCCAACACAGGAATTCCCTGTAATTCCTGATGAACGGCTTTTGCCCGAAACGTCGATTCTCTTGCTCTTCGGATGCTGTTCCTTTCCAGCACCACACTCTCGACAATGAACATTGTTCCCCAGAGTCCAATATAAAGCAGTGACCATTATTACATTATTCTCCAGAATCCAATGTAAAATATTGAGGATCATTTCCCAGACGAGAATTTAAAACAATTTTGCTGTCTAGGATTGTTCAATACGTTCGCAGAAGTTGTATGACTCTGATATTTTACTTGTAAATTCTGCGTCCGATGTACTCTCTCACACTAGCTGCCTGAGGAAGGAGCGGGGCGCTGGACTCTTGCACTTTCAGATAAACCTATTGGACGACAACCTAGTGTTGTGTGATTTTTGACATTGTCCAATCCAGTCCAATGGCATCGTGGTTTGATGTCGGCGGGAACTGGGTAAAGATTGAAATATGGTAAAAACAATGACTGCAGATGCTGAAAACCAAATACTGGATTAGTGGTGCTGGAAGAGCACAGCAGTTCAGGCAGCATCAAACGAGCAGCGAAATCGACGTTTCGGGCAAAAGCCCTTCATCAGGAATGACTGAAATATGTCTTTTCAGTGAAAAGGGCATTTACCCTTCAGAATCAAAATTGCGTTGCTCATCATCTTAACTCATTTGATTCTGTGTTGTTGGCTGATCTGTTATTTTGCCGCTTTCCTTGATTACTTTCTTTCGTTTAATGTGAGAAAATTGCCCTTTTGTTACCCGCCTCCGTTGTCATTGAGGTTAATTTACAGGAGTGTGCTAAAGTGATTTCCAAGCGCACGCGAGCTAGGTCGGAGTCGAACCTACAATCTTCTGATCCGTAGTCAGACGTGTTATCCATTGCGCCACTAGCCCGCACGCTCAAAAGTCACTTGTTAGGACGAGTCCCCTCTGCAATTCTTTGGTCTTGATGATGAAATGAGTGGCAATCGTCAATCGACAAGCTGAATATTCAGCAAGATCATCAGTTTCACTGCTTGACCTCGTTCACTTTGAAAGCTGATGAATTTCACCGAAAACTAAGAGCACACCTCACATTCAGATCACGTCTTCGCTAAGTCAGTTTACAAACTTCGAGGTTACCAAAAAAAACGCCAACTGCGGATGCTGGAAATCAGGAGCCAAGTCAGAAATTGCTGGGTAATTGCTCTGACAGCATGTGTGGAATGAAATCACACTTTAACGTTCGGGTCCGGAGATAAAGAGAAACTTCTTTCGCCAGAATGTGGTGAATCTGTGGAATTCATTGCCACCTGAAGGCTCTCATTGGAGGAAGCCAGGCCATTGATTATATTTAAAACAGAGACAGAGACGTTATTGAGGAGCAAGGGAATCAAAGGTTAGGGGGAGAAAGCGGGAAAATGGGATTGGAAAACCTATCGGCCGTATTGGCGGAGCAGAATCGATGGGCTGAGTGGCATAATTTCTGCTCCTCTGTCTTATGGACGTTTCCTCAGAACCAGTTTGATTTCTGATTTTATTCCAGGATACAAAACCGATTTGAAGAGAAAATTAGAAAGTTTAGAAATGATGTGAACTTTACTTTTCAAAGCTTTTGATTTCTTTTCAGACTGTGCTGAGTAGTTGAATTGATTCCCAAAACCCACAGAAATTTACATGGCACTGTCAGAGTCAGATTCACCTATTAACCACATCTGGGTTGAAATCATTTTGATCATTCAAGTTTACTTTATTGGTAATAGAAGAAAGAGAACAGTACAACACAGGAATAGGCCCCAACACAGGAATTCCCTGTAATTCCTGATGAACGGCTTTTGCCCGAAACGTCGATTCTCTTGCTCTTCGGATGCTGTTCCTTTCCAGCACCACACTATCGACAATGAACATTGTTCCCCAGAGTCCAATATAAAGCAGTGACCATTATTACATTATTCTCCAGAATCCAATGTAAAATATTGAGGATCATTTCCCAGACGAGAATTTAAAACAATTTTGCTGTCTAGGATTGTTCAATACGTTCGCAGAAGTTGTATGACTCTGATATTTTACTTGTAAATTCTGCGTCCGATGTACTCTCTCACACTAGCTGCCTGAGGAAGGAGCGGGGCGCTGGACTCTTGCACTTTCAGATAAACCTATTGGACGACAACCTAGTGTTGTGTGATTTTTGACATTGTCCAATCCAGTCCAATGGCATCGTGGTTTGATGTCGGCGGGAACTGGGTAAAGATTGAAATATGGTAAAAACAATGACTGCAGATGCTGAAAACCAAATACTGGATTAGTGGTGCTGGAAGAGCACAGCAGTTCAGGCAGCATCAAACGAGCAGCGAAATCGACGTTTCGGGCAAAAGCCCTTCATCAGGAATGACTGAAATATGTCTTTTCAGTGAAAAGGGCATTTACCCTTCAGAATCAAAATTGCGTTGCTCATCATCTTAACTCATTTGATTCTGTGTTGTTGACTGATCTGTTATTTTGCCGCTTTCCTTGATTACTTTCTTTCGTTTAATGTGAGAAAATTGCCCTTTTGTTATCCGCCTCCGTTGTCATTGAGGTTAATTTACAGGAGTGTGCTAAAGTGATTTCCAAGCGCACGCGAGCTAGGTAGGAGTCGAACCTACAATCTTCTGATCCGTAGTCAGACGCGTTATCCATTGCGCCACTAGCCCGCACGCTCAAAAGTCACTTGTTAGGACGAGTCCCCTCTGCAATTCTTTGGTCTTGATGATGAAATGAGTGGCAATCGTCAATCGACAAGCTGAATATTCAGCAAGATCATCAGTTTCACTGCTTGACCTCGTTCACTTTGAAAGCTGATGAATTTCACCGAAAACTAAGAGCACACCTCACATTCAGATCACGTCTTCGCTAAGTCAGTTTACAAACTTCGAGGTTACCAAAAAAAACGCCAACTGCGGATGCTGGAAATCAGGAGCCAAGTCAGAAATTGCTGGGTAATTGCTCTGACAGCATGTGTGGAATGAAATCACACTTTAACGTTCGGGTCCGGAGATAAAGAGAAACTTCTTTCGCCAGAATGTGGTGAATCTGTGGAATTCATTGCCACCTGAAGGCTCTCATTGGAGGAAGCCAGGCCATTGATTATATTTAAAACAGAGACAGAGACGTTATTGAGGAGCAAGGGAATCAAAGGTTAGGGGGAGAAAGCGGGAAAATGGGATTGGAAAACCTATCGGCCGTATTGGCGGAGCAGAATCGATGGGCTGAGTGGCATAATTTCTGCTCCTCTGTCTTATGGACGTTTCCTCAGAACCAGTTTGATTTCTGATTTTATTCCAGGATACAAAACCGATTTGAAGAGAAAATTAGAAAGTTTAGAAATGATGTGAACTTTACTTTTCAAAGCTTTTGATTTCTTTTCAGACTGTGCTGAGTAGTTGAATTGATTCCCAAAACCCACAGAAATTTACATGGCACTGTCAGAGTCAGATTCACCTATTAACCACATCTGGGTTGAAATCATTTTGATCATTCAAGTTTACTTTATTGGTAATAGAAGAAAGAGAACAGTACAACACAGGAATAGGCCCCAACACAGGAATTCCCTGTAATTCCTGATGAACGGCTTTTGCCCGAAACGTCGATTCTCTTGCTCTTCGGATGCTGTTCCTTTCCAGCACCACACTCTCGACAATGAACATTGTTCCCCAGAGTCCAATATAAAGCAGTGACCATTATTACATTATTCTCCAGAATCCAATGTAAAATATTGAGGATCATTTCCCAGACGAGAATTTAAAACAATTTTGCTGTCTAGGATTGTTCAATACGTTCGCAGAAGTTGTATGACTCTGATATTTTACTTGTAAATTCTGCGTCCGATGTACTCTCTCACACTAGCTGCCTGAGGAAGGAGCGGGGCGCTGGACTCTTGCACTTTCAGATAAACCTATTGGACGACAACCTAGTGTTGTGTGATTTTTGACATTGTCCAATCCAGTCCAATGGCATCGTGGTTTGATGTCGGCGGGAACTGGGTAAAGATTGAAATATGGTAAAAACAATGACTGCAGATGCTGAAAACCAAATACTGGATTAGTGGTGCTGGAAGAGCACAGCAGTTCAGGCAGCATCAAACGAGCAGCGAAATCGACGTTTCGGGCAAAAGCCCTTCATCAGGAATGACTGAAATATGTCTTTTCAGTGAAAAGGGCATTTACCCTTCAGAATCAAAATTGCGTTGCTCATCATCTTAACTCATTTGATTCTGTGTTGTTGGCTGATCTGTTATTTTGCCGCTTTCCTTGATTACTTTCTTTCGTTTAATGTGAGAAAATTGCCCTTTTGTTATCCGCCTCCGTTGTCATTGAGGTTAATTTACAGGAGTGTGCTAAAGTGATTTCCAAGCGCACGCGAGCTAGGTAGGAGTCGAACCTACAATCTTCTGATCCTTAGTCAGACGCGTTATCCATTGCGCCACTAGCCCGCACGCTCAAAAGTCACTTGTTAGGACGAGTCCCCTCTGCAATTCTTTGGTCTTGATGATGAAATGAGTGGCAATCGTCAATCGACAAGCTGAATATTCAGCAAGATCATCAGTTTCACTGCTTGACCTCGTTCACTTTGAAAGCTGATGAATTTCACCGAAAACTAAGAGCACACCTCACATTCAGATCACGTCTTCGCTAAGTCAGTTTACAAACTTCGAGGTTACCAAAAAAAACGCCAACTGCGGATGCTGGAAATCAGGAGCCAAGTCAGAAATTGCTGGGTAATTGGTCTGACAGCATGTGTGGAATGAAATCACACTTTAACGTTCGGGTCCGGAGATAAAGAGAAACTTCTTTCGCCAGAATGTGGTGAATCTGTGGAATTCATTGCCACCTGAAGGCTCTCATTGGAGGAAGCCAGGCCATTGATTATATTTAAAACAGAGACAGAGACGTTATTGAGGAGCAAGGGAATCAAAGGTTAGGGGGAGAAAGCGGGAAAATGGGATTGGAAAACCTATCGGCCGTATTGGCGGAGCAGAATCGATGGGCTGAGTGGCATAATTTCTGCTCCTCTGTCTTATGGACGTTTCCTCAGAACCAGTTTGATTTCTGATTTTATTCCAGGATACAAAACCGATTTGAAGAGAAAATTAGAAAGTTTAGAAATGATGTGAACTTTACTTTTCAAAGCTTTTGATTTCTTTTCAGACTGTGCTGAGTAGTTGAATTGATTCCCAAAACCCACAGAAATTTACATGGCACTGTCAGAGTCAGATTCACCTATTAACCACATCTGGGTTGAAATCATTTTGATCATTCAAGTTTACTTTATTGGTAATAGAAGAAAGAGAACAGTACAACACAGGAATAGGCCCCAACACAGGAATTCCCTGTAATTCCTGATGAACGGCTTTTGCCCGAAACGTCGATTCTCTTGCTCTTCGGATGCTGTTCCTTTCCAGCACCACACTCTCGACAATGAACATTGTTCCCCAGAGTCCAATATAAAGCAGTGACCATTATTACATTATTCTCCAGAATCCAATGTAAAATATTGAGGATCATTTCCCAGACGAGAATTTAAAACAATTTTGCTGTCTAGGATTGTTCAATACGTTCGCAGAAGTTGTATGACTCTGATATTTTACTTGTAAATTCTGCGTCCGATGTACTCTCTCACACTAGCTGCCTGAGGAAGGAGCGGGGCGCTGGACTCTTGCACTTTCAGATAAACCTATTGGACGACAACCTAGTGTTGTGTGATTTTTGACATTGTCCAATCCAGTCCAATGGCATCGTGGTTTGATGTCGGCGGGAACTGGGTAAAGATTGAAATATGGTAAAAACAATGACTGCAGATGCTGAAAACCAAATACTGGATTAGTGGTGCTGGAAGAGCACAGCAGTTCAGGCAGCATCAAACGAGCAGCGAAATCGACGTTTCGGGCAAAAGCCCTTCATCAGGAATGACTGAAATATGTCTTTTCAGTGAAAAGGGCATTTACCCTTCAGAATCAAAATTGCGTTGCTCATCATCTTAACTCATTTGATTCTGTGTTGTTGGCTGATCTGTTATTTTGCCGCTTTCCTTGATTACTTTCTTTCGTTTAATGTGAGAAAATTGCCCTTTTGTTATCCGCCTCCGTTGTCATTGAGGTTAATTTACAGGAGTGTGCTAAAGTGATTTCCAAGCGCACGCGAGCTAGGTAGGAGTCTAACCTACAATCTTCTGATCCGTAGTCAGACGCGTTATCCATTGCGCCACTAGCCCGCACGCTCAAAAGTCACTTGTTAGGACGAGTCCCCTCTGCAATTCTTTGGTCTTGATGATGAAATGAGTGGCAATCGTCAATCGACAAGCTGAATATTCAGCAAGATCATCAGTTTCACTGCTTGACCTCGTTCACTTTGAAAGCTGATGAATTTCACCGAAAACTAAGAGCACACCTCACATTCAGATCACGTCTTCGCTAAGTCAGTTTACAAACTTCGAGGTTACCAAAAAAAACGCCAACTGCGGATGCTGGAAATCAGGAGCCAAGTCAGAAATTGCTGGGTAATTGCTCTGACAGCATGTGTGGAATGAAATCACACTTTAACGTTCGGGTCCGGAGATAAAGAGAAACTTCTTTCGCCAGAATGTGGTGAATCTGTGGAATTCATTGCCACCTGAAGGCTCTCATTGGAGGAAGCCAGGCCATTGATTATATTTAAAACAGAGACAGAGACGTTATTGAGGAGCAAGGGAATCAAAGGTTAGGGGGAGAAAGCGGGAAAATGGGATTGGAAAACCTATCGGCCGTATTGGCGGAGCAGAATCGATGGGCTGAGTGGCATAATTTCTGCTCCTCTGTCTTATGGACGTTTCCTCAGAACCAGTTTGATTTCTGATTTTATTCCAGGATACAAAACCGATTTGAAGAGAAAATTAGAAAGTTTAGAAATGATGTGAACTTTACTTTTCAAAGCTTTTGATTTCTTTTCAGACTGTGCTGAGTAGTTGAATTGATTCCCAAAACCCACAGAAATTTACATGGCACTGTCAGAGTCAGATTCACCTATTAACCACATCTGGGTTGAAATCATTTTGATCATTCAAGTTTACTTTATTGGTAATAGAAGAAAGAGAACAGTACAACACAGGAATAGGCCCCAACACAGGAATTCCCTGTAATTCCTGATGAACGTCTTTTGCCCGAAACGTCGATTCTCTTGCTCTTCGGATGCTGTTCCTTTCCAGCACCACACTCTCGACAATGAACATTGTTCCCCAGAGTCCAATATAAAGCAGTGACCATTATTACATTATTCTCCAGAATCCAATGTAAAATATTGAGGATCATTTCCCAGACGAGAATTTAAAACAATTTTGCTGTCTAGGATTGTTCAATACGTTCGCAGAAGTTGTATGACTCTGATATTTTACTTGTAAATTCTGCGTCCGATGTACTCTCTCACACTAGCTGCCTGAGGAAGGAGCGGGGCGCTGGACTCTTGCACTTTCAGATAAACCTATTGGACGACAACCTAGTGTTGTGTGATTTTTGACATTGTCCAATCCAGTCCAATGGCATCGTGGTTTGATGTCGGCGGGAACTGGGTAAAGATTGAAATATGGTAAAAACAATGACTGCAGATGCTGAAAACCAAATACTGGATTAGTGGTGCTGGAAGAGCACAGCAGTTCAGGCAGCATCAAACGAGCAGCGAAATCGACGTTTCGGGCAAAAGCCCTTCATCAGGAATGACTGAAATATGTCTTTTCAGTGAAAAGGGCATTTACCCTTCAGAATCAAAATTGCGTTGCTCATCATCTTAACTCATTTGATTCTGTGTTGTTGGCTGATCTGTTATTTTGCCGCTTTCCTTGATTACTTTCTTTCGTTTAATGTGAGAAAATTGCCCTTTTGTTATCCGCCTCCGTTGTCATTGAGGTTAATTTACAGGAGTGTGCTAAAGTGATTTCCAAGCGCACGCGAGCTAGGTAGGAGTCTAACCTACAATCTTCTGATCCGTAGTCAGACGCGTTATCCATTGCGCCACTAGCCCGCACGCTCAAAAGTCACTTGTTAGGACGAGTCCCCTCTGCAATTCTTTGGTCTTGATGATGAAATGAGTGGCAATCGTCAATCGACAAGCTGAATATTCAGCAAGATCATCAGTTTCACTGCTTGACCTCGTTCACTTTGAAAGCTGATGAATTTCACCGAAAACTAAGAGCACACCTCACATTCAGATCACGTCTTCGCTAAGTCAGTTTACAAACTTCGAGGTTACCAAAAAAAACGCCAACTGCGGATGCTGGAAATCAGGAGCCAAGTCAGAAATTGCTGGGTAATTGGTCTGACAGCATGTGTGGAATGAAATCACACTTTAACGTTCGGGTCCGGAGATAAAGAGAAACTTCTTTCGCCAGAATGTGGTGAATCTGTGGAATTCATTGCCACCTGAAGGCTCTCATTGGAGGAAGCCAGGCCATTGATTATATTTAAAACAGAGACAGAGACGTTATTGAGGAGCAAGGGAATCAAAGGTTAGGGGGAGAAAGCGGGAAAATGGGATTGGAAAACCTATCGGCCGTATTGGCGGAGCAGAATCGATGGGCTGAGTGGCATAATTTCTGCTCCTCTGTCTTATGGACGTTTCCTCAGAACCAGTTTGATTTCTGATTTTATTCCAGGATACAAAACCGATTTGAAGAGAAAATTAGAAAGTTTAGAAATGATGTGAACTTTACTTTTCAAAGCTTTTGATTTCTTTTCAGACTGTGCTGAGTAGTTGAATTGATTCCCAAAACCCACAGAAATTTACATGGCACTGTCAGAGTCAGATTCACCTATTAACCACATCTGGGTTGAAATCATTTTGATCATTCAAGTTTACTTTATTGGTAATAGAAGGAAGAGAACAGTACAACACAGGAATAGGCCCCAACACAGGAATTCCCTGTAATTCCTGATGAACGTCTTTTGCCCGAAACGTCGATTCTCTTGCTCTTCGGATGCTGTTCCTTTCCAGCACCACACTCTCGACAATGAACATTGTTCCCCAGAGTCCAATATAAAGCAGTGACCATTATTACATTATTCTCCAGAATCCAATGTAAAATATTGAGGATCATTTCCCAGACGAGAATTTAAAACAATTTTGCTGTCTAGGATTGTTCAATACGTTCGCAGAAGTTGTATGACTCTGATATTTTACTTGTAAATTCTGCGTCCGATGTACTCTCTCACACTAGCTGCCTGAGGAAGGAGCGGGGCGCTGGACTCTTGCACTTTCAGATAAACCTATTGGACGACAACCTAGTGTTGTGTGATTTTTGACATTGTCCAATCCAGTCCAATGGCATCGTGGTTTGATGTCGGCGGGAACTGGGTAAAGATTGAAATATGGTAAAAACAATGACTGCAGATGCTGAAAACCAAATACTGGATTAGTGGTGCTGGAAGAGCACAGCAGTTCAGGCAGCATCAAACGAGCAGCGAAATCGACGTTTCGGGCAAAAGCCCTTCATCAGGAATGACTGAAATATGTCTTTTCAGTGAAAAGGGCATTTACCCTTCAGAATCAAAATTGCGTTGCTCATCATCTTAACTCATTTGATTCTGTGTTGTTGGCTGATCTGTTATTTTGCCGCTTTCCTTGATTACTTTCTTTCGTTTAATGTGAGAAAATTGCCCTTTTGTTATCCGCCTCCGTTGTCATTGAGGTTAATTTACAGGAGTGTGCTAAAGTGATTTCCAAGCGCACGCGAGCTAGGTAGGAGTCGAACCTACAATCTTCTGATCCGTAGTCAGACGCGTTATCCATTGCGCCACTAGCCCGCACGCTCAAAAGTCACTTGTTAGGACGAGTCCCCTCTGCAATTCTTTGGTCTTGATGATGAAATGAGTGGCAATCGTCAATCGACAAGCTGAATATTCAGCAAGATCATCAGTTTCACTGCTTGACCTCGTTCACTTTGAAAGCTGATGAATTTCACCGAAAACTAAGAGCACACCTCACATTCAGATCACGTCTTCGCTAAGTCAGTTTACAAACTTCGAGGTTACCAAAAAAAACGCCAACTGCGGATGCTGGAAATCAGGAGCCAAGTCAGAAATTGCTGGGTAATTGCTCTGACAGCATGTGTGGAATGAAATCACACTTTAACGTTCGGGTCCGGAGATAAAGAGAAACTTCTTTCGCCAGAATGTGGTGAATCTGTGGAATTCATTGCCACCTGAAGGCTCTCATTGGAGGAAGCCAGGCCATTGATTATATTTAAAACAGAGACAGAGACGTTATTGAGGAGCAAGGGAATCAAAGGTTAGGGGGAGAAAGCGGGAAAATGGGATTGGAAAACCTATCGGCCGTATTGGCGGAGCAGAATCGATGGGCTGAGTGGCATAATTTCTGCTCCTCTGTCTTATGGACGTTTCCTCAGAACCAGTTTGATTTCTGATTTTATTCCAGGATACAAAACCGATTTGAAGAGAAAATTAGAAAGTTTAGAAATGATGTGAACTTTACTTTTCAAAGCTTTTGATTTCTTTTCAGACTGTGCTGAGTAGTTGAATTGATTCCCAAAACCCACAGAAATTTACATGGCACTGTCAGAGTCAGATTCACCTATTAACCACATCTGGGTTGAAATCATTTTGATCATTCAAGTTTACTTTATTGGTAATAGAAGAAAGAGAACAGTACAACACAGGAATAGGCCCCAACACAGGAATTCCCTGTAATTCCTGATGAACGGCTTTTGCCCGAAACGTCGATTCTCTTGCTCTTCGGATGCTGTTCCTTTCCAGCACCACACTCTCGACAATGAACATTGTTCCCCAGAGTCCAATATAAAGCAGTGACCATTATTACATTATTCTCCAGAATCCAATGTAAAATATTGAGGATCATTTCCCAGACGAGAATTTAAAACAATTTTGCTGTCTAGGATTGTTCAATACGTTCGCAGAAGTTGTATGACTCTGATATTTTACTTGTAAATTCTGCGTCCGATGTACTCTCTCACACTAGCTGCCTGAGGAAGGAGCGGGGCGCTGGACTCTTGCACTTTCAGATAAACCTATTGGACGACAACCTAGTGTTGTGTGATTTTTGACATTGTCCAATCCAGTCCAATGGCATCGTGGTTTGATGTCGGCGGGAACTGGGTAAAGATTGAAATATGGTAAAAACAATGACTGCAGATGCTGAAAACCAAATACTGGATTAGTGGTGCTGGAAGAGCACAGCAGTTCAGGCAGCATCAAACGAGCAGCGAAATCGACGTTTCGGGCAAAAGCCCTTCATCAGGAATGACTGAAATATGTCTTTTCAGTGAAAAGGGCATTTACCCTTCAGAATCAAAATTGCGTTGCTCATCATCTTAACTCATTTGATTCTGTGTTGTTGACTGATCTGTTATTTTGCCGCTTTCCTTGATTACTTTCTTTCGTTTAATGTGAGAAAATTGCCCTTTTGTTATCCGCCTCCGTTGTCATTGAGGTTAATTTACAGGAGT
Organism: Chiloscyllium punctatum; assembly: GCF_047496795.1. Taxonomy (NCBI): domain Eukaryota; kingdom Metazoa; phylum Chordata; class Chondrichthyes; order Orectolobiformes; family Hemiscylliidae; genus Chiloscyllium; species Chiloscyllium punctatum. The sequence continues at coordinate 61,467,897 of NC_092769.1, forward strand.
GTGCTAAAGTGATTTCCAAGCGCACGCGAGCTAGGTAGGAGTCGAACCTACAATCTTCTGATCCGTAGTCAGACGCGTTATCCATTGCGCCACTAGCCCGCACGCTCAAAAGTCACTTGTTAGGACGAGTCCCCTCTGCAATTCTTTGGTCTTGATGATGAAATGAGTGGCAATCGTCAATCGACAAGCTGAATATTCAGCAAGATCATCAGTTTCACTGCTTGACCTCGTTCACTTTGAAAGCTGATGAATTTCACCGAAAACTAAGAGCACACCTCACATTCAGATCACGTCTTCGCTAAGTCAGTTTACAAACTTCGAGGTTACCAAAAAAAACGCCAACTGCGGATGCTGGAAATCAGGAGCCAAGTCAGAAATTGCTGGGTAATTGCTCTGACAGCATGTGTGGAATGAAATCACACTTTAACGTTCGGGTCCGGAGATAAAGAGAAACTTCTTTCGCCAGAATGTGGTGAATCTGTGGAATTCATTGCCACCTGAAGGCTCTCATTGGAGGAAGCCAGGCCATTGATTATATTTAAAACAGAGACAGAGACGTTATTGAGGAGCAAGGGAATCAAAGGTTAGGGGGAGAAAGCGGGAAAATGGGATTGGAAAACCTATCGGCCGTATTGGCGGAGCAGAATCGATGGGCTGAGTGGCATAATTTCTGCTCCTCTGTCTTATGGACGTTTCCTCAGAACCAGTTTGATTTCTGATTTTATTCCAGGATACAAAACCGATTTGAAGAGAAAATTAGAAAGTTTAGAAATGATGTGAACTTTACTTTTCAAAGCTTTTGATTTCTTTTCAGACTGTGCTGAGTAGTTGAATTGATTCCCAAAACCCACAGAAATTTACATGGCACTGTCAGAGTCAGATTCACCTATTAACCACATCTGGGTTGAAATCATTTTGATCATTCAAGTTTACTTTATTGGTAATAGAAGAAAGAGAACAGTACAACACAGGAATAGGCCCCAACACAGGAATTCCCTGTAATTCCTGATGAACGGCTTTTGCCCGAAACGTCGATTCTCTTGCTCTTCGGATGCTGTTCCTTTCCAGCACCACACTCTCGACAATGAACATTGTTCCCCAGAGTCCAATATAAAGCAGTGACCATTATTACATTATTCTCCAGAATCCAATGTAAAATATTGAGGATCATTTCCCAGACGAGAATTTAAAACAATTTTGCTGTCTAGGATTGTTCAATACGTTCGCAGAAGTTGTATGACTCTGATATTTTACTTGTAAATTCTGCGTCCGATGTACTCTCTCACACTAGCTGCCTGAGGAAGGAGCGGGGCGCTGGACTCTTGCACTTTCAGATAAACCTATTGGACGACAACCTAGTGTTGTGTGATTTTTGACATTGTCCAATCCAGTCCAATGGCATCGTGGTTTGATGTCGGCGGGAACTGGGTAAAGATTGAAATATGGTAAAAACAATGACTGCAGATGCTGAAAACCAAATACTGGATTAGTGGTGCTGGAAGAGCACAGCAGTTCAGGCAGCATCAAACGAGCAGCGAAATCGACGTTTCGGGCAAAAGCCCTTCATCAGGAATGACTGAAATATGTCTTTTCAGTGAAAAGGGCATTTACCCTTCAGAATCAAAATTGCGTTGCTCATCATCTTAACTCATTTGATTCTGTGTTGTTGACTGATCTGTTATTTTGCCGCTTTCCTTGATTACTTTCTTTCGTTTAATGTGAGAAAATTGCCCTTTTGTTATCCGCCTCCGTTGTCATTGAGGTTAATTTACAGGAGTGTGCTAAAGTGATTTCCAAGCGCACGCGAGCTAGGTAGGAGTCGAACCTACAATCTTCTGATCCGTAGTCAGACGCGTTATCCATTGCGCCACTAGCCCGCACGCTCAAAAGTCACTTGTTAGGACGAGTCCCCTCTGCAATTCTTTGGTCTTGATGATGAAATGAGTGGCAATCGTCAATCGACAAGCTGAATATTCAGCAAGATCATCAGTTTCACTGCTTGACCTCGTTCACTTTGAAAGCTGATGAATTTCACCGAAAACTAAGAGCACACCTCACATTCAGATCACGTCTTCGCTAAGTCAGTTTACAAACTTCGAGGTTACCAAAAAAAACGCCAACTGCGGATGCTGGAAATCAGGAGCCAAGTCAGAAATTGCTGGGTAATTGCTCTGACAGCATGTGTGGAATGAAATCACACTTTAACGTTCGGGTCCGGAGATAAAGAGAAACTTCTTTCGCCAGAATGTGGTGAATCTGTGGAATTCATTGCCACCTGAAGGCTCTCATTGGAGGAAGCCAGGCCATTGATTATATTTAAAACAGAGACAGAGACGTTATTGAGGAGCAAGGGAATCAAAGGTTAGGGGGAGAAAGCGGGAAAATGGGATTGGAAAACCTATCGGCCGTATTGGCGGAGCAGAATCGATGGGCTGAGTGGCATAATTTCTGCTCCTCTGTCTTATGGACGTTTCCTCAGAACCAGTTTGATTTCTGATTTTATTCCAGGATACAAAACCGATTTGAAGAGAAAATTAGAAAGTTTAGAAATGATGTGAACTTTACTTTTCAAAGCTTTTGATTTCTTTTCAGACTGTGCTGAGTAGTTGAATTGATTCCCAAAACCCACAGAAATTTACATGGCACTGTCAGAGTCAGATTCACCTATTAACCACATCTGGGTTGAAATCATTTTGATCATTCAAGTTTACTTTATTGGTAATAGAAGAAAGAGAACAGTACAACACAGGAATAGGCCCCAACACAGGAATTCCCTGTAATTCCTGATGAACGGCTTTTGCCCGAAACGTCGATTCTCTTGCTCTTCGGATGCTGTTCCTTTCCAGCACCACACTCTCGACAATGAACATTGTTCCCCAGAGTCCAATATAAAGCAGTGACCATTATTACATTATTCTCCAGAATCCAATGTAAAATATTGAGGATCATTTCCCAGACGAGAATTTAAAACAATTTTGCTGTCTAGGATTGTTCAATACGTTCGCAGAAGTTGTATGACTCTGATATTTTACTTGTAAATTCTGCGTCCGATGTACTCTCTCACACTAGCTGCCTGAGGAAGGAGCGGGGCGCTGGACTCTTGCACTTTCAGATAAACCTATTGGACGACAACCTAGTGTTGTGTGATTTTTGACATTGTCCAATCCAGTCCAATGGCATCGTGGTTTGATGTCGGCGGGAACTGGGTAAAGATTGAAATATGGTAAAAACAATGACTGCAGATGCTGAAAACCAAATACTGGATTAGTGGTGCTGGAAGAGCACAGCAGTTCAGGCAGCATCAAACGAGCAGCGAAATCGACGTTTCGGGCAAAAGCCCTTCATCAGGAATGACTGAAATATGTCTTTTCAGTGAAAAGGGCATTTACCCTTCAGAATCAAAATTGCGTTGCTCATCATCTTAACTCATTTGATTCTGTGTTGTTGACTGATCTGTTATTTTGCCGCTTTCCTTGATTACTTTCTTTCGTTTAATGTGAGAAAATTGCCCTTTTGTTATCCGCCTCCGTTGTCATTGAGGTTAATTTACAGGAGTGTGCTAAAGTGATTTCCAAGCGCACGCGAGCTAGGTAGGAGTCGAACCTACAATCTTCTGATCCGTAGTCAGACGCGTTATCCATTGCGCCACTAGCCCGCACGCTCAAAAGTCACTTGTTAGGACGAGTCCCCTCTGCAATTCTTTGGTCTTGATGATGAAATGAGTGGCAATCGTCAATCGACAAGCTGAATATTCAGCAAGATCATCAGTTTCACTGCTTGACCTCGTTCACTTTGAAAGCTGATGAATTTCACCGAAAACTAAGAGCACACCTCACATTCAGATCACGTCTTCGCTAAGTCAGTTTACAAACTTCGAGGTTACCAAAAAAAACGCCAACTGCGGATGCTGGAAATCAGGAGCCAAGTCAGAAATTGCTGGGTAATTGCTCTGACAGCATGTGTGGAATGAAATCACACTTTAACGTTCGGGTCCGGAGATAAAGAGAAACTTCTTTCGCCAGAATGTGGTGAATCTGTGGAATTCATTGCCACCTGAAGGCTCTCATTGGAGGAAGCCAGGCCATTGATTATATTTAAAACAGAGACAGAGACGTTATTGAGGAGCAAGGGAATCAAAGGTTAGGGGGAGAAAGCGGGAAAATGGGATTGGAAAACCTATCGGCCGTATTGGCGGAGCAGAATCGATGGGCTGAGTGGCATAATTTCTGCTCCTCTGTCTTATGGACGTTTCCTCAGAACCAGTTTGATTTCTGATTTTATTCCAGGATACAAAACCGATTTGAAGAGAAAATTAGAAAGTTTAGAAATGATGTGAACTTTACTTTTCAAAGCTTTTGATTTCTTTTCAGACTGTGCTGAGTAGTTGAATTGATTCCCAAAACCCACAGAAATTTACATGGCACTGTCAGAGTCAGATTCACCTATTAACCACATCTGGGTTGAAATCATTTTGATCATTCAAGTTTACTTTATTGGTAATAGAAGAAAGAGAACAGTACAACACAGGAATAGGCCCCAACACAGGAATTCCCTGTAATTCCTGATGAACGGCTTTTGCCCGAAACGTCGATTCTCTTGCTCTTCGGATGCTGTTCCTTTCCAGCACCACACTCTCGACAATGAACATTGTTCCCCAGAGTCCAATATAAAGCAGTGACCATTATTACATTATTCTCCAGAATCCAATGTAAAATATTGAGGATCATTTCCCAGACGAGAATTTAAAACAATTTTGCTGTCTAGGATTGTTCAATACGTTCGCAGAAGTTGTATGACTCTGATATTTTACTTGTAAATTCTGCGTCCGATGTACTCTCTCACACTAGCTGCCTGAGGAAGGAGCGGGGCGCTGGACTCTTGCACTTTCAGATAAACCTATTGGACGACAACCTAGTGTTGTGTGATTTTTGACATTGTCCAATCCAGTCCAATGGCATCGTGGTTTGATGTCGGCGGGAACTGGGTAAAGATTGAAATATGGTAAAAACAATGACTGCAGATGCTGAAAACCAAATACTGGATTAGTGGTGCTGGAAGAGCACAGCAGTTCAGGCAGCATCAAACGAGCAGCGAAATCGACGTTTCGGGCAAAAGCCCTTCATCAGGAATGACTGAAATATGTCTTTTCAGTGAAAAGGGCATTTACCCTTCAGAATCAAAATTGCGTTGCTCATCATCTTAACTCATTTGATTCTGTGTTGTTGACTGATCTGTTATTTTGCCGCTTTCCTTGATTACTTTCTTTCGTTTAATGTGAGAAAATTGCCCTTTTGTTATCCGCCTCCGTTGTCATTGAGGTTAATTTACAGGAGTGTGCTAAAGTGATTTCCAAGCGCACGCGAGCTAGGTAGGAGTCGAACCTACAATCTTCTGATCCGTAGTCAGACGCGTTATCCATTGCGCCACTAGCCCGCACGCTCAAAAGTCACTTGTTAGGACGAGTCCCCTCTGCAATTCTTTGGTCTTGATGATGAAATGAGTGGCAATCGTCAATCGACAAGCTGAATATTCAGCAAGATCATCAGTTTCACTGCTTGACCTCGTTCACTTTGAAAGCTGATGAATTTCACCGAAAACTAAGAGCACACCTCACATTCAGATCACGTCTTCGCTAAGTCAGTTTACAAACTTCGAGGTTACCAAAAAAAACGCCAACTGCGGATGCTGGAAATCAGGAGCCATGTCAGAAATTGCTGGGTAATTGCTCTGACAGCATGTGTGGAATGAAATCACACTTTAACGTTCGGGTCCGGAGATAAAGAGAAACTTCTTTCGCCAGAATGTGGTGAATCTGTGGAATTCATTGCCACCTGAAGGCTCTCATTGGAGGAAGCCAGGCCATTGATTATATTTAAAACAGAGACAGAGACGTTATTGAGGAGCAAGGGAATCAAAGGTTAGGGGGAGAAAGCGGGAAAATGGGATTGGAAAACCTATCGGCCGTATTGGCGGAGCAGAATCGATGGGCTGAGTGGCATAATTTCTGCTCCTCTGTCTTATGGACGTTTCCTCAGAACCAGTTTGATTTCTGATTTTATTCCAGGATACAAAACCGATTTGAAGAGAAAATTAGAAAGTTTAGAAATGATGTGAACTTTACTTTTCAAAGCTTTTGATTTCTTTTCAGACTGTGCTGAGTAGTTGAATTGATTCCCAAAACCCACAGAAATTTACATGGCACTGTCAGAGTCAGATTCACCTATTAACCACATCTGGGTTGAAATCATTTTGATCATTCAAGTTTACTTTATTGGTAATAGAAGAAAGAGAACAGTACAACACAGGAATAGGCCCCAACACAGGAATTCCCTGTAATTCCTGATGAACGGCTTTTGCCCGAAACGTCGATTCTCTTGCTCTTCGGATGCTGTTCCTTTCCAGCACCACACTCTCGACAATGAACATTGTTCCCCAGAGTCCAATATAAAGCAGTGACCATTATTACATTATTCTCCAGAATCCAATGTAAAATATTGAGGATCATTTCCCAGACGAGAATTTAAAACAATTTTGCTGTCTAGGATTGTTCAATACGTTCGCAGAAGTTGTATGACTCTGATATTTTACTTGTAAATTCTGCGTCCGATGTACTCTCTCACACTAGCTGCCTGAGGAAGGAGCGGGGCGCTGGACTCTTGCACTTTCAGATAAACCTATTGGACGACAACCTAGTGTTGTGTGATTTTTGACATTGTCCAATCCAGTCCAATGGCATCGTGGTTTGATGTCGGCGGGAACTGGGTAAAGATTGAAATATGGTAAAAACAATGACTGCAGATGCTGAAAACCAAATACTGGATTAGTGGTGCTGGAAGAGCACAGCAGTTCAGGCAGCATCAAACGAGCAGCGAAATCGACGTTTCGGGCAAAAGCCCTTCATCAGGAATGACTGAAATATGTCTTTTCAGTGAAAAGGGCATTTACCCTTCAGAATCAAAATTGCGTTGCTCATCATCTTAACTCATTTGATTCTGTGTTGTTGGCTGATCTGTTATTTTGCCGCTTTCCTTGATTACTTTCTTTCGTTTAATGTGAGAAAATTGCCCTTTTGTTATCCGCCTCCGTTGTCATTGAGGTTAATTTACAGGAGTGTGCTAAAGTGATTTCCAAGCGCACGCGAGCTAGGTAGGAGTCTAACCTACAATCTTCTGATCCGTAGTCAGACGCGTTATCCATTGCGCCACTAGCCCGCACGCTCAAAAGTCACTTGTTAGGACGAGTCCCCTCTGCAATTCTTTGGTCTTGATGATGAAATGAGTGGCAATCGTCAATCGACAAGCTGAATATTCAGCAAGATCATCAGTTTCACTGCTTGACCTCGTTCACTTTGAAAGCTGATGAATTTCACCGAAAACTAAGAGCACACCTCACATTCAGATCACGTCTTCGCTAAGTCAGTTTACAAACTTCGAGGTTACCAAAAAAAACGCCAACTGCGGATGCTGGAAATCAGGAGCCAAGTCAGAAATTGCTGGGTAATTGGTCTGACAGCATGTGTGGAATGAAATCACACTTTAACGTTCGGGTCCGGAGATAAAGAGAAACTTCTTTCGCCAGAATGTGGTGAATCTGTGGAATTCATTGCCACCTGAAGGCTCTCATTGGAGGAAGCCAGGCCATTGATTATATTTAAAACAGAGACAGAGACGTTATTGAGGAGCAAGGGAATCAAAGGTTAGGGGGAGAAAGCGGGAAAATGGGATTGGAAAACCTATCGGCCGTATTGGCGGAGCAGAATCGATGGGCTGAGTGGCATAATTTCTGCTCCTCTGTCTTATGGACGTTTCCTCAGAACCAGTTTGATTTCTGATTTTATTCCAGGATACAAAACCGATTTGAAGAGAAAATTAGAAAGTTTAGAAATGATGTGAACTTTACTTTTCAAAGCTTTTGATTTCTTTTCAGACTGTGCTGAGTAGTTGAATTGATTCCCAAAACCCACAGAAATTTACATGGCACTGTCAGAGTCAGATTCACCTATTAACCACATCTGGGTTGAAATCATTTTGATCATTCAAGTTTACTTTATTGGTAATAGAAGAAAGAGAACAGTACAACACAGGAATAGGCCCCAACACAGGAATTCCCTGTAATTCCTGATGAACGGCTTTTGCCCGAAACGTCGATTCTCTTGCTCTTCGGATGCTGTTCCTTTCCAGCACCACACTCTCGACAATGAACATTGTTCCCCAGAGTCCAATATAAAGCAGTGACCATTATTACATTATTCTCCAGAATCCAATGTAAAATATTGAGGATCATTTCCCAGACGAGAATTTAAAACAATTTTGCTGTCTAGGATTGTTCAATACGTTCGCAGAAGTTGTATGACTCTGATATTTTACTTGTAAATTCTGCGTCCGATGTACTCTCTCACACTAGCTGCCTGAGGAAGGAGCGGGGCGCTGGACTCTTGCACTTTCAGATAAACCTATTGGACGACAACCTAGTGTTGTGTGATTTTTGACATTGTCCAATCCAGTCCAATGGCATCGTGGTTTGATGTCGGCGGGAACTGGGTAAAGATTGAAATATGGTAAAAACAATGACTGCAGATGCTGAAAACCAAATACTGGATTAGTGGTGCTGGAAGAGCACAGCAGTTCAGGCAGCATCAAACGAGCAGCGAAATCGACGTTTCGGGCAAAAGCCCTTCATCAGGAATGACTGAAATATGTCTTTTCAGTGAAAAGGGCATTTACCCTTCAGAATCAAAATTGCGTTGCTCATCATCTTAACTCATTTGATTCTGTGTTGTTGGCTGATCTGTTATTTTGCCGCTTTCCTTGATTACTTTCTTTCGTTTAATGTGAGAAAATTGCCCTTTTGTTATCCGCCTCCGTTGTCATTGAGGTTAATTTACAGGAGTGTGCTAAAGTGATTTCCAAGCGCACGCGAGCTAGGTAGGAGTCTAACCTACAATCTTCTGATCCGTAGTCAGACGCGTTATCCATTGCGCCACTAGCCCGCACGCTCAAAAGTCACTTGTTAGGACGAGTCCCCTCTGCAATTCTTTGGTCTTGATGATGAACTGAGTGGCAATCGTCAATCGACAAGCTGAATATTCAGCAAGATCATCAGTTTCACTGCTTGACCTCGTTCACTTTGAAAGCTGATGAATTTCACCGAAAACTAAGAGCACACCTCACATTCAGATCACGTCTTCGCTAAGTCAGTTTACAAACTTCGAGGTTACCAAAAAAAACGCCAACTGCGGATGCTGGAAATCAGGAGCCAAGTCAGAAATTGCTGGGTAATTGGTCTGACAGCATGTGTGGAATGAAATCACACTTTAACGTTCGGGTCCGGAGATAAAGAGAAACTTCTTTCGCCAGAATGTGGTGAATCTGTGGAATTCATTGCCACCTGAAGGCTCTCATTGGAGGAAGCCAGGCCATTGATTATATTTAAAACAGAGACAGAGACGTTATTGAGGAGCAAGGGAATCAAAGGTTAGGGGGAGAAAGCGGGAAAATGGGATTGGAAAACCTATCGGCCGTATTGGCGGAGCAGAATCGATGGGCTGAGTGGCATAATTTCTGCTCCTCTGTCTTATGGACGTTTCCTCAGAACCAGTTTGATTTCTGATTTTATTCCAGGATACAAAACCGATTTGAAGAGAAAATTAGAAAGTTTAGAAATGATGTGAACTTTACTTTTCAAAGCTTTTGATTTCTTTTCAGACTGTGCTGAGTAGTTGAATTGATTCCCAAAACCCACAGAAATTTACATGGCACTGTCAGAGTCAGATTCACCTATTAACCACATCTGGGTTGAAATCATTTTGATCATTCAAGTTTACTTTATTGGTAATAGAAGAAAGAGAACAGTACAACACAGGAATAGGCCCCAACACAGGAATTCCCTGTAATTCCTGATGAACGGCTTTTGCCCGAAACGTCGATTCTCTTGCTCTTCGGATGCTGTTCCTTTCCAGCACCACACTCTCGACAATGAACATTGTTCCCCAGAGTCCAATATAAAGCAGTGACCATTATTACATTATTCTCCAGAATCCAATGTAAAATATTGAGGATCATTTCCCAGACGAGAATTTAAAACAATTTTGCTGTCTAGGATTGTTCAATACGTTCGCAGAAGTTGTATGACTCTGATATTTTACTTGTAAATTCTGCGTCCGATGTACTCTCTCACACTAGCTGCCTGAGGAAGGAGCGGGGCGCTGGACTCTTGCACTTTCAGATAAACCTATTGGACGACAACCTAGTGTTGTGTGATTTTTGACATTGTCCAATCCAGTCCAATGGCATCGTGGTTTGATGTCGGCGGGAACTGGGTAAAGATTGAAATATGGTAAAAACAATGACTGCAGATGCTGAAAACCAAATACTGGATTAGTGGTGCTGGAAGAGCACAGCAGTTCAGGCAGCATCAAACGAGCAGCGAAATCGACGTTTCGGGCAAAAGCCCTTCATCAGGAATGACTGAAATATGTCTTTTCAGTGAAAAGGGCATTTACCCTTCAGAATCAAAATTGCGTTGCTCATCATCTTAACTCATTTGATTCTGTGTTGTTGGCTGATCTGTTATTTTGCCGCTTTCCTTGATTACTTTCTTTCGTTTAATGTGAGAAAATTGCCCTTTTGTTATCCGCCTCCGTTGTCATTGAGGTTAATTTACAGGAGTGTGCTAAAGTGATTTCCAAGCGCACGCGAGCTAGGTAGGAGTCTAACCTACAATCTTCTGATCCGTAGTCAGACGCGTTATCCATTGCGCCACTAGCCCGCACGCTCAAAAGTCACTTGTTAGGACGAGTCCCCTCTGCAATTCTTTGGTCTTGATGATGAAATGAGTGGCAATCGTCAATCGACAAGCTGAATATTCAGCAAGATCATCAGTTTCACTGCTTGACCTCGTTCACTTTGAAAGCTGATGAATTTCACCGAAAACTAAGAGCACACCTCACATTCAGATCACGTCTTCGCTAAGTCAGTTTACAAACTTCGAGGTTACCAAAAAAAACGCCAACTGCGGATGCTGGAAATCAGGAGCCAAGTCAGAAATTGCTGGGTAATTGGTCTGACAGCATGTGTGGAATGAAATCACACTTTAACGTTCGGGTCCGGAGATAAAGAGAAACTTCTTTCGCCAGAATGTGGTGAATCTGTGGAATTCATTGCCACCTGAAGGCTCTCATTGGAGGAAGCCAGGCCATTGATTATATTTAAAACAGAGACAGAGACGTTATTGAGGAGCAAGGGAATCAAAGGTTAGGGGGAGAAAGCGGGAAAATGGGATTGGAAAACCTATCGGCCGTATTGGCGGAGCAGAATCGATGGGCTGAGTGGCATAATTTCTGCTCCTCTGTCTTATGGACGTTTCCTCAGAACCAGTTTGATTTCTGATTTTATTCCAGGATACAAAACCGATTTGAAGAGAAAATTAGAAAGTTTAGAAATGATGTGAACTTTACTTTTCAAAGCTTTTGATTTCTTTTCAGACTGTGCTGAGTAGTTGAATTGATTCCCAAAACCCACAGAAATTTACATGGCACTGTCAGAGTCAGATTCACCTATTAACCACATCTGGGTTGAAATCATTTTGATCATTCAAGTTTACTTTATTGGTAATAGAAGAAAGAGAACAGTACAACACAGGAATAGGCCCCAACACAGGAATTCCCTGTAATTCCTGATGAACGGCTTTTGCCCGAAACGTCGATTCTCTTGCTCTTCGGATGCTGTTCCTTTCCAGCACCACACTCTCGACAATGAACATTGTTCCCCAGAGTCCAATATAAAGCAGTGACCATTATTACATTATTCTCCAGAATCCAATGTAAAATATTGAGGATCATTTCCCAGACGAGAATTTAAAACAATTTTGCTGTCTAGGATTGTTCAATACGTTCGCAGAAGTTGTATGACTCTGATATTTTACTTGTAAATTCTGCGTCCGATGTACTCTCTCACACTAGCTGCCTGAGGAAGGAGCGGGGCGCTGGACTCTTGCACTTTCAGATAAACCTATTGGACGACAACCTAGTGTTGTGTGATTTTTGACATTGTCCAATCCAGTCCAATGGCATCGTGGTTTGATGTCGGCGGGAACTGGGTAAAGATTGAAATATGGTAAAAACAATGACTGCAGATGCTGAAAACCAAATACTGGATTAGTGGTGCTGGAAGAGCACAGCAGTTCAGGCAGCATCAAACGAGCAGCGAAATCGACGTTTCGGGCAAAAGCCCTTCATCAGGAATGACTGAAATATGTCTTTTCAGTGAAAAGGGCATTTACCCTTCAGAATCAAAATTGCGTTGCTCATCATCTTAACTCATTTGATTCTGTGTTGTTGACTGATCTGTTATTTTGCCGCTTTCCTTGATTACTTTCTTTCGTTTAATGTGAGAAAATTGCCCTTTTGTTATCCGCCTCCGTTGTCATTGAGGTTAATTTACAGGAGTGTGCTAAAGTGATTTCCAAGCGCACGCGAGCTAGGTAGGAGTCGAACCTACAATCTTCTGATCCGTAGTCAGACGCGTTATCCATTGCGCCACTAGCCCGCACGCTCAAAAGTCACTTGTTAGGACGAGTCCCCTCTGCAATTCTTTGGTCTTGATGATGAAATGAGTGGCAATCGTCAATCGACAAGCTGAATATTCAGCAAGATCATCAGTTTCACTGCTTGACCTCGTTCACTTTGAAAGCTGATGAATTTCACCGAAAACTAAGAGCACACCTCACATTCAGATCACGTCTTCGCTAAGTCAGTTTACAAACTTCGAGGTTACCAAAAAAAACGCCAACTGCGGATGCTGGAAATCAGGAGCCAAGTCAGAAATTGCTGGGTAATTGCTCTGACAGCATGTGTGGAATGAAATCACACTTTAACGTTCGGGTCCGGAGATAAAGAGAAACTTCTTTCGCCAGAATGTGGTGAATCTGTGGAATTCATTGCCACCTGAAGGCTCTCATTGGAGGAAGCCAGGCCATTGATTATATTTAAAACAGAGACAGAGACGTTATTGAGGAGCAAGGGAATCAAAGGTTAGGGGGAGAAAGCGGGAAAATGGGATTGGAAAACCTATCGGCCGTATTGGCGGAGCAGAATCGATGGGCTGAGTGGCATAATTTCTGCTCCTCTGTCTTATGGACGTTTCCTCAGAACCAGTTTGATTTCTGATTTTATTCCAGGATACAAAACCGATTTGAAGAGAAAATTAGAAAGTTTAGAAATGATGTGAACTTTACTTTTCAAAGCTTTTGATTTCTTTTCAGACTGTGCTGAGTAGTTGAATTGATTCCCAAAACCCACAGAAATTTACATGGCACTGTCAGAGTCAGATTCACCTATTAACCACATCTGGGTTGAAATCATTTTGATCATTCAAGTTTACTTTATTGGTAATAGAAGAAAGAGAACAGTACAACACAGGAATAGGCCCCAACACAGGAATTCCCTGTAATTCCTGATGAACGGCTTTTGCCCGAAACGTCGATTCTCTTGCTCTTCGGATGCTGTTCCTTTCCAGCACCACACTCTCGACAATGAACATTGTTCCCCAGAGTCCAATATAAAGCAGTGACCATTATTACATTATTCTCCAGAATCCAATGTAAAATATTGAGGATCATTTCCCAGACGAGAATTTAAAACAATTTTGCTGTCTAGGATTGTTCAATACGTTCGCAGAAGTTGTATGACTCTGATATTTTACTTGTAAATTCTGCGTCCGATGTACTCTCTCACACTAGCTGCCTGAGGAAGGAGCGGGGCGCTGGACTCTTGCACTTTCAGATAAACCTATTGGACGACAACCTAGTGTTGTGTGATTTTTGACATTGTCCAATCCAGTCCAATGGCATCGTGGTTTGATGTCGGCGGGAACTGGGTAAAGATTGAAATATGGTAAAAACAATGACTGCAGATGCTGAAAACCAAATACTGGATTAGTGGTGCTGGAAGAGCACAGCAGTTCAGGCAGCATCAAACGAGCAGCGAAATCGACGTTTCGGGCAAAAGCCCTTCATCAGGAATGACTGAAATATGTCTTTTCAGTGAAAAGGGCATTTACCCTTCAGAATCAAAATTGCGTTGCTCATCATCTTAACTCATTTGATTCTGTGTTGTTGACTGATCTGTTATTTTGCCGCTTTCCTTGATTACTTTCTTTCGTTTAATGTGAGAAAATTGCCCTTTTGTTATCCGCCTCCGTTGTCATTGAGGTTAATTTACAGGAGTGTGCTAAAGTGATTTCCAAGCGCACGCGAGCTAGGTAGGAGTCGAACCTACAATCTTCTGATCCGTAGTCAGACGCGTTATCCATTGCGCCACTAGCCCGCACGCTCAAAAGTCACTTGTTAGGACGAGTCCCCTCTGCAATTCTTTGGTCTTGATGATGAAATGAGTGGCAATCGTCAATCGACAAGCTGAATATTCAGCAAGATCATCAGTTTCACTGCTTGACCTCGTTCACTTTGAAAGCTGATGAATTTCACCGAAAACTAAGAGCACACCTCACATTCAGATCACGTCTTCGCTAAGTCAGTTTACAAACTTCGAGGTTACCAAAAAAAACGCCAACTGCGGATGCTGGAAATCAGGAGCCAAGTCAGAAATTGCTGGGTAATTGCTCTGACAGCATGTGTGGAATGAAATCACACTTTAACGTTCGGGTCCGGAGATAAAGAGAAACTTCTTTCGCCAGAATGTGGTGAATCTGTGGAATTCATTGCCACCTGAAGGCTCTCATTGGAGGAAGCCAGGCCATTGATTATATTTAAAACAGAGACAGAGACGTTATTGAGGAGCAAGGGAATCAAAGGTTAGGGGGAGAAAGCGGGAAAATGGGATTGGAAAACCTATCGGCCGTATTGGCGGAGCAGAATCGATGGGCTGAGTGGCATAATTTCTGCTCCTCTGTCTTATGGACGTTTCCTCAGAACCAGTTTGATTTCTGATTTTATTCCAGGATACAAAACCGATTTGAAGAGAAAATTAGAAAGTTTAGAAATGATGTGAACTTTACTTTTCAAAGCTTTTGATTTCTTTTCAGACTGTGCTGAGTAGTTGAATTGATTCCCAAAACCCACAGAAATTTACATGGCACTGTCAGAGTCAGATTCACCTATTAACCACATCTGGGTTGAAATCATTTTGATCATTCAAGTTTACTTTATTGGTAATAGAAGAAAGAGAACAGTACAACACAGGAATAGGCCCCAACACAGGAATTCCCTGTAATTCCTGATGAACGGCTTTTGCCCGAAACGTCGATTCTCTTGCTCTTCGGATGCTGTTCCTTTCCAGCACCACACTCTCGACAATGAACATTGTTCCCCAGAGTCCAATATAAAGCAGTGACCATTATTACATTATTCTCCAGAATCCAATGTAAAATATTGAGGATCATTTCCCAGACGAGAATTTAAAACAATTTTGCTGTCTAGGATTGTTCAATACGTTCGCAGAAGTTGTATGACTCTGATATTTTACTTGTAAATTCTGCGTCCGATGTACTCTCTCACACTAGCTGCCTGAGGAAGGAGCGGGGCGCTGGACTCTTGCACTTTCAGATAAACCTATTGGACGACAACCTAGTGTTGTGTGATTTTTGACATTGTCCAATCCAGTCCAATGGCATCGTGGTTTGATGTCGGCGGGAACTGGGTAAAGATTGAAATATGGTAAAAACAATGACTGCAGATGCTGAAAACCAAATACTGGATTAGTGGTGCTGGAAGAGCACAGCAGTTCAGGCAGCATCAAACGAGCAGCGAAATCGACGTTTCGGGCAAAAGCCCTTCATCAGGAATGACTGAAATATGTCTTTTCAGTGAAAAGGGCATTTACCCTTCAGAATCAAAATTGCGTTGCTCATCATCTTAACTCATTTGATTCTGTGTTGTTGGCTGATCTGTTATTTTGCCGCTTTCCTTGATTACTTTCTTTCGTTTAATGTGAGAAAATTGCCCTTTTGTTATCCGCCTCCGTTGTCATTGAGGTTAATTTACAGGAGTGTGCTAAAGTGATTTCCAAGCGCACGCGAGCTAGGTAGGAGTCGAACCTACAATCTTCTGATCCGTAGTCAGACGCGTTATCCATTGCGCCACTAGCCCGCACGCTCAAAAGTCACTTGTTAGGACGAGTCCCCTCTGCAATTCTTTGGTCTTGATGATGAAATGAGTGGCAATCGTCAATCGACAAGCTGAATATTCAGCAAGATCATCAGTTTCACTGCTTGACCTCGTTCACTTTGAAAGCTGATGAATTTCACCGAAAACTAAGAGCACACCTCACATTCAGATCACGTCTTCGCTAAGTCAGTTTACAAACTTCGAGGTTACCAAAAAAAACGCCAACTGCGGATGCTGGAAATCAGGAGCCAAGTCAGAAATTGCTGGGTAATTGCTCTGACAGCATGTGTGGAATGAAATCACACTTTAACGTTCGGGTCCGGAGATAAAGAGAAACTTCTTTCGCCAGAATGTGGTGAATCTGTGGAATTCATTGCCACCTGAAGGCTCTCATTGGAGGAAGCCAGGCCATTGATTATATTTAAAACAGAGACAGAGACGTTATTGAGGAGCAAGGGAATCAAAGGTTAGGGGGAGAAAGCGGGAAAATGGGATTGGAAAACCTATCGGCCGTATTGGCGGAGCAGAATCGATGGGCTGAGTGGCATAATTTCTGCTCCTCTGTCTTATGGACGTTTCCTCAGAACCAGTTTGATTTCTGATTTTATTCCAGGATACAAAACCGATTTGAAGAGAAAATTAGAAAGTTTAGAAATGATGTGAACTTTACTTTTCAAAGCTTTTGATTTCTTTTCAGACTGTGCTGAGTAGTTGAATTGATTCCCAAAACCCACAGAAATTTACATGGCACTGTCAGAGTCAGATTCACCTATTAACCACATCTGGGTTGAAATCATTTTGATCATTCAAGTTTACTTTATTGGTAATAGAAGAAAGAGAACAGTACAACACAGGAATAGGCCCCAACACAGGAATTCCCTGTAATTCCTGATGAACGGCTTTTGCCCGAAACGTCGATTCTCTTGCTCTTCGGATGCTGTTCCTTTCCAGCACCACACTCTCGACAATGAACATTGTTCCCCAGAGTCCAATATAAAGCAGTGACCATTATTACATTATTCTCCAGAATCCAATGTAAAATATTGAGGATCATTTCCCAGACGAGAATTTAAAACAATTTTGCTGTCTAGGATTGTTCAATACGTTCGCAGAAGTTGTATGACTCTGATATTTTACTTGTAAATTCTGCGTCCGATGTACTCTCTCACACTAGCTGCCTGAGGAAGGAGCGGGGCGCTGGACTCTTGCACTTTCAGATAAACCTATTGGACGACAACCTAGTGTTGTGTGATTTTTGACATTGTCCAATCCAGTCCAATGGCATCGTGGTTTGATGTCGGCGGGAACTGGGTAAAGATTGAAATATGGTAAAAACAATGACTGCAGATGCTGAAAACCAAATACTGGATTAGTGGTGCTGGAAGAGCACAGCAGTTCAGGCAGCATCAAACGAGCAGCGAAATCGACGTTTCGGGCAAAAGCCCTTCATCAGGAATGACTGAAATATGTCTTTTCAGTGAAAAGGGCATTTACCCTTCAGAATCAAAATTGCGTTGCTCATCATCTTAACTCATTTGATTCTGTGTTGTTGGCTGATCTGTTATTTTGCCGCTTTCCTTGATTACTTTCTTTCGTTTAATGTGAGAAAATTGCCCTTTTGTTATCCGCCTCCGTTGTCATTGAGGTTAATTTACAGGAGTGTGCTAAAGTGATTTCCAAGCGCACGCGAGCTAGGTAGGAGTCTAACCTACAATCTTCTGATCCGTAGTCAGACGCGTTATCCATTGCGCCACTAGCCCGCACGCTCAAAAGTCACTTGTTAGGACGAGTCCCCTCTGCAATTCTTTGGTCTTGATGATGAAATGAGTGGCAATCGTCAATCGACAAGCTGAATATTCAGCAAGATCATCAGTTTCACTGCTTGACCTCGTTCACTTTGAAAGCTGATGAATTTCACCGAAAACTAAGAGCACACCTCACATTCAGATCACGTCTTCGCTAAGTCAGTTTACAAACTTCGAGGTTACCAAAAAAAACGCCAACTGCGGATGCTGGAAATCAGGAGCCAAGTCAGAAATTGCTGGGTAATTGGTCTGACAGCATGTGTGGAATGAAATCACACTTTAACGTTCGGGTCCGGAGATAAAGAGAAACTTCTTTCGCCAGAATGTGGTGAATCTGTGGAATTCATTGCCACCTGAAGGCTCTCATTGGAGGAAGCCAGGCCATTGATTATATTTAAAACAGAGACAGAGACGTTATTGAGGAGCAAGGGAATCAAAGGTTAGGGGGAGAAAGCGGGAAAATGGGATTGGAAAACCTATCGGCCGTATTGGCGGAGCAGAATCGATGGGCTGAGTGGCATAATTTCTGCTCCTCTGTCTTATGGACGTTTCCTCAGAACCAGTTTGATTTCTGATTTTATTCCAGGATACAAAACCGATTTGAAGAGAAAATTAGAAAGTTTAGAAATGATGTGAACTTTACTTTTCAAAGCTTTTGATTTCTTTTCAGACTGTGCTGAGTAGTTGAATTGATTCCCAAAACCCACAGAAATTTACATGGCACTGTCAGAGTCAGATTCACCTATTAACCACATCTGGGTTGAAATCATTTTGATCATTCAAGTTTACTTTATTGGTAATAGAAGAAAGAGAACAGTACAACACAGGAATAGGCCCCAACACAGGAATTCCCTGTAATTCCTGATGAACGGCTTTTGCCCGAAACGTCGATTCTCTTGCTCTTCGGATGCTGTTCCTTTCCAGCACCACACTCTCGACAATGAACATTGTTCCCCAGAGTCCAATATAAAGCAGTGACCATTATTACATTATTCTCCAGAATCCAATGTAAAATATTGAGGATCATTTCCCAGACGAGAATTTAAAACAATTTTGCTGTCTAGGATTGTTCAATACGTTCGCAGAAGTTGTATGACTCTGATATTTTACTTGTAAATTCTGCGTCCGATGTACTCTCTCACACTAGCTGCCTGAGGAAGGAGCGGGGCGCTGGACTCTTGCACTTTCAGATAAACCTATTGGACGACAACCTAGTGTTGTGTGATTTTTGACATTGTCCAATCCAGTCCAATGGCATCGTGGTTTGATGTCGGCGGGAACTGGGTAAAGATTGAAATATGGTAAAAACAATGACTGCAGATGCTGAAAACCAAATACTGGATTAGTGGTGCTGGAAGAGCACAGCAGTTCAGGCAGCATCAAACGAGCAGCGAAATCGACGTTTCGGGCAAAAGCCCTTCATCAGGAATGACTGAAATATGTCTTTTCAGTGAAAAGGGCATTTACCCTTCAGAATCAAAATTGCGTTGCTCATCATCTTAACTCATTTGATTCTGTGTTGTTGGCTGATCTGTTATTTTGCCGCTTTCCTTGATTACTTTCTTTCGTTTAATGTGAGAAAATTGCCCTTTTGTTATCCGCCTCCGTTGTCATTGAGGTTAATTTACAGGAGTGTGCTAAAGTGATTTCCAAGCGCACGCGAGCTAGGTAGGAGTCGAACCTACAATCTTCTGATCCGTAGTCAGACGCGTTATCCATTGCGCCACTAGCCCGCACGCTCAAAAGTCACTTGTTAGGACGAGTCCCCTCTGCAATTCTTTGGTCTTGATGATGAAATGAGTGGCAATCGTCAATCGACAAGCTGAATATTCAGCAAGATCATCAGTTTCACTGCTTGACCTCGTTCACTTTGAAAGCTGATGAATTTCACCGAAAACTAAGAGCACACCTCACATTCAGATCACGTCTTCGCTAAGTCAGTTTACAAACTTCGAGGTTACCAAAAAAAACGCCAACTGCGGATGCTGGAAATCAGGAGCCAAGTCAGAAATTGCTGGGTAATTGGTCTGACAGCATGTGTGGAATGAAATCACACTTTAACGTTCGGGTCCGGAGATAAAGAGAAACTTCTTTCGCCAGAATGTGGTGAATCTGTGGAATTCATTGCCACCTGAAGGCTCTCATTGGAGGAAGCCAGGCCATTGATTATATTTAAAACAGAGACAGAGACGTTATTGAGGAGCAAGGGAATCAAAGGTTAGGGGGAGAAAGCGGGAAAATGGGATTGGAAAACCTATCGGCCGTATTGGCGGAGCAGAATCGATGGGCTGAGTGGCATAATTTCTGCTCCTCTGTCTTATGGACGTTTCCTCAGAACCAGTTTGATTTCTGATTTTATTCCAGGATACAAAACCGATTTGAAGAGAAAATTAGAAAGTTTAGAAATGATGTGAACTTTACTTTTCAAAGCTTTTGATTTCTTTTCAGACTGTGCTGAGTAGTTGAATTGATTCCCAAAACCCACAGAAATTTACATGGCACTGTCAGAGTCAGATTCACCTATTAACCACATCTGGGTTGAAATCATTTTGATCATTCAAGTTTACTTTATTGGTAATAGAAGAAAGAGAACAGTACAACACAGGAATAGGCCCCAACACAGGAATTCCCTGTAATTCCTGATGAACGGCTTTTGCCCGAAACGTCGATTCTCTTGCTCTTCGGATGCTGTTCCTTTCCAGCACCACACTCTCGACAATGAACATTGTTCCCCAGAGTCCAATATAAAGCAGTGACCATTATTACATTATTCTCCAGAATCCAATGTAAAATATTGAGGATCATTTCCCAGACGAGAATTTAAAACAATTTTGCTGTCTAGGATTGTTCAATACGTTCGCAGAAGTTGTATGACTCTGATATTTTACTTGTAAATTCTGCGTCCGATGTACTCTCTCACACTAGCTGCCTGAGGAAGGAGCGGGGCGCTGGACTCTTGCACTTTCAGATAAACCTATTGGACGACAACCTAGTGTTGTGTGATTTTTGACATTGTCCAATCCAGTCCAATGGCATCGTGGTTTGATGTCGGCGGGAACTGGGTAAAGATTGAAATATGGTAAAAACAATGACTGCAGATGCTGAAAACCAAATACTGGATTAGTGGTGCTGGAAGAGCACAGCAGTTCAGGCAGCATCAAACGAGCAGCGAAATCGACGTTTCGGGCAAAAGCCCTTCATCAGGAATGACTGAAATATGTCTTTTCAGTGAAAAGGGCATTTACCCTTCAGAATCAAAATTGCGTTGCTCATCATCTTAACTCATTTGATTCTGTGTTGTTGGCTGATCTGTTATTTTGCCGCTTTCCTTGATTACTTTCTTTCGTTTAATGTGAGAAAATTGCCCTTTTGTTATCCGCCTCCGTTGTCATTGAGGTTAATTTACAGGAGTGTGCTAAAGTGATTTCCAAGCGCACGCGAGCTAGGTAGGAGTCGAACCTACAATCTTCTGATCCGTAGTCAGACGCGTTATCCATTGCGCCACTAGCCCGCACGCTCAAAAGTCACTTGTTAGGACGAGTCCCCTCTGCAATTCTTTGGTCTTGATGATGAAATGAGTGGCAATCGTCAATCGACAAGCTGAATATTCAGCAAGATCATCAGTTTCACTGCTTGACCTCGTTCACTTTGAAAGCTGATGAATCTCACCGAAAACTAAGAGCACACCTCACATTCAGATCACGTCTTCGCTAAGTCAGTTTACAAACTTCGAGGTTACCAAAAAAAACGCCAACTGCGGATGCTGGAAATCAGGAGCCAAGTCAGAAATTGCTGGGTAATTGCTCTGACAGCATGTGTGGAATGAAATCACACTTTAACGTTCGGGTCCGGAGATAAAGAGAAACTTCTTTCGCCAGAATGTGGTGAATCTGTGGAATTCATTGCCACCTGAAGGCTCTCATTGGAGGAAGCCAGGCCATTGATTATATTTAAAACAGAGACAGAGACGTTATTGAGGAGCAAGGGAATCAAAGGTTAGGGGGAGAAAGCGGGAAAATGGGATTGGAAAACCTATCGGCCGTATTGGCGGAGCAGAATCGATGGGCTGAGTGGCATAATTTCTGCTCCTCTGTCTTATGGACGTTTCCTCAGAACCAGTTTGATTTCTGATTTTATTCCAGGATACAAAACCGATTTGAAGAGAAAATTAGAAAGTTTAGAAATGATGTGAACTTTACTTTTCAAAGCTTTTGATTTCTTTTCAGACTGTGCTGAGTAGTTGAATTGATTCCCAAAACCCACAGAAATTTACATGGCACTGTCAGAGTCAGATTCACCTATTAACCACATCTGGGTTGAAATCATTTTGATCATTCAAGTTTACTTTATTGGTAATAGAAGAAAGAGAACAGTACAACACAGGAATAGGCCCCAACACAGGAATTCCCTGTAATTCCTGATGAACGGCTTTTGCCCGAAACGTCGATTCTCTTGCTCTTCGGATGCTGTTCCTTTCCAGCACCACACTCTCGACAATGAACATTGTTCCCCAGAGTCCAATATAAAGCAGTGACCATTATTACATTATTCTCCAGAATCCAATGTAAAATATTGAGGATCATTTCCCAGACGAGAATTTAAAACAATTTTGCTGTCTAGGATTGTTCAATACGTTCGCAGAAGTTGTATGACTCTGATATTTTACTTGTAAATTCTGCGTCCGATGTACTCTCTCACACTAGCTGCCTGAGGAAGGAGCGGGGCGCTGGACTCTTGCACTTTCAGATAAACCTATTGGACGACAACCTAGTGTTGTGTGATTTTTGACATTGTCCAATCCAGTCCAATGGCATCGTGGTTTGATGTCGGCGGGAACTGGGTAAAGATTGAAATATGGTAAAAACAATGACTGCAGATGCTGAAAACCAAATACTGGATTAGTGGTGCTGGAAGAGCACAGCAGTTCAGGCAGCATCAAACGAGCAGCGAAATCGACGTTTCGGGCAAAAGCCCTTCATCAGGAATGACTGAAATATGTCTTTTCAGTGAAAAGGGCATTTACCCTTCAGAATCAAAATTGCGTTGCTCATCATCTTAACTCATTTGATTCTGTGTTGTTGGCTGATCTGTTATTTTGCCGCTTTCCTTGATTACTTTCTTTCGTTTAATGTGAGAAAATTGCCCTTTTGTTACCCGCCTCCGTTGTCATTGAGGTTAATTTACAGGAGTGTGCTAAAGTGATTTCCAAGCGCACGCGAGCTAGGTCGGAGTCGAACCTACAATCTTCTGATCCGTAGTCAGACGCGTTATCCATTGCGCCACTAGCCCGCACGCTCAAAAGTCACTTGTTAGGACGAGTCCCCTCTGCAATTCTTTGGTCTTGATGATGAAATGAGTGGCAATCGTCAATCGACAAGCTGAATATTCAGCAAGATCATCAGTTTCACTGCTTGACCTCGTTCACTTTGAAAGCTGATGAATTTCACCGAAAACTAAGAGCACACCTCACATTCAGATCACGTCTTCGCTAAGTCAGTTTACAAACTTCGAGGTTACCAAAAAAAACGCCAACTGCGGATGCTGGAAATCAGGAGCCAAGTCAGAAATTGCTGGGTAATTGGTCTGACAGCATGTGTGGAATGAAATCACACTTTAACGTTCGGGTCCGGAGATAAAGAGAAACTTCTTTCGCCAGAATGTGGTGAATCTGTGGAATTCATTGCCACCTGAAGGCTCTCATTGGAGGAAGCCAGGCCATTGATTATATTTAAAACAGAGACAGAGACGTTATTGAGGAGCAAGGGAATCAAAGGTTAGGGGGAGAAAGCGGGAAAATGGGATTGGAAAACCTATCGGCCGTATTGGCGGAGCAGAATCGATGGGCTGAGTGGCATAATTTCTGCTCCTCTGTCTTATGGACGTTTCCTCAGAACCAGTTTGATTTCTGATTTTATTCCAGGATACAAAACCGATTTGAAGAGAAAATTAGAAAGTTTAGAAATGATGTGAACTTTACTTTTCAAAGCTTTTGATTTCTTTTCAGACTGTGCTGAGTAGTTGAATTGATTCCCAAAACCCACAGAAATTTACATGGCACTGTCAGAGTCAGATTCACCTATTAACCACATCTGGGTTGAAATCATTTTGATCATTCAAGTTTACTTTATTGGTAATAGAAGAAAGAGAACAGTACAACACAGGAATAGGCCCCAACACAGGAATTCCCTGTAATTCCTGATGAACGGCTTTTGCCCGAAACGTCGATTCTCTTGCTCTTCGGATGCTGTTCCTTTCCAGCACCACACTCTCGACAATGAACATTGTTCCCCAGAGTCCAATATAAAGCAGTGACCATTATTACATTATTCTCCAGAATCCAATGTAAAATATTGAGGATCATTTCCCAGACGAGAATTTAAAACAATTTTGCTGTCTAGGATTGTTCAATACGTTCGCAGAAGTTGTATGACTCTGATATTTTACTTGTAAATTCTGCGTCCGATGTACTCTCTCACACTAGCTGCCTGAGGAAGGAGCGGGGCGCTGGACTCTTGCACTTTCAGATAAACCTATTGGACGACAACCTAGTGTTGTGTGATTTTTGACATTGTCCAATCCAGTCCAATGGCATCGTGGTTTGATGTCGGCGGGAACTGGGTAAAGATTGAAATATGGTAAAAACAATGACTGCAGATGCTGAAAACCAAATACTGGATTAGTGGTGCTGGAAGAGCACAGCAGTTCAGGCAGCATCAAACGAGCAGCGAAATCGACGTTTCGGGCAAAAGCCCTTCATCAGGAATGACTGAAATATGTCTTTTCAGTGAAAAGGGCATTTACCCTTCAGAATCAAAATTGCGTTGCTCATCATCTTAACTCATTTGATTCTGTGTTGTTGGCTGATCTGTTATTTTGCCGCTTTCCTTGATTACTTTCTTTCGTTTAATGTGAGAAAATTGCCCTTTTGTTATCCGCCTCCGTTGTCATTGAGGTTAATTTACAGGAGTGTGCTAAAGTGATTTCCAAGCGCACGCGAGCTAGGTAGGAGTCGAACCTACAATCTTCTGATCCGTAGTCAGACGCGTTATCCATTGCGCCACTAGCCCGCACGCTCAAAAGTCACTTCTTAGGACGAGTCCCCTCTGCAATTCTTTGGTCTTGATGATGAAATGAGTGGCAATCGTCAATCGACAAGCTGAATATTCAGCAAGATCATCAGTTTCACTGCTTGACCTCGTTCACTTTGAAAGCTGATGAATTTCACCGAAAACTAAGAGCACACCTCACATTCAGATCACGTCTTCGCTAAGTCAGTTTACAAACTTCGAGGTTACCAAAAAAAACGCCAACTGCGGATGCTGGAAATCAGGAGCCAAGTCAGAAATTGCTGGGTAATTGCTCTGACAGCATGTGTGGAATGAAATCACACTTTAACGTTCGGGTCCGGAGATAAAGAGAAACTTCTTTCGCCAGAATGTGGTGAATCTGTGGAATTCATTGCCACCTGAAGGCTCTCATTGGAGGAAGCCAGGCCATTGATTATATTTAAAACAGAGACAGAGACGTTATTGAGGAGCAAGGGAATCAAAGGTTAGGGGGAGAAAGCGGGAAAATGGGATTGGAAAACCTATCGGCCGTATTGGCGGAGCAGAATCGATGGGCTGAGTGGCATAATTTCTGCTCCTCTGTCTTATGGACGTTTCCTCAGAACCAGTTTGATTTCTGATTTTATTCCAGGATACAAAACCGATTTGAAGAGAAAATTAGAAAGTTTAGAAATGATGTGAACTTTACTTTTCAAAGCTTTTGATTTCTTTTCAGACTGTGCTGAGTAGTTGAATTGATTCCCAAAACCCACAGAAATTTACATGGCACTGTCAGAGTCAGATTCACCTATTAACCACATCTGGGTTGAAATCATTTTGATCATTCAAGTTTACTTTATTGGTAATAGAAGAAAGAGAACAGTACAACACAGGAATAGGCCCCAACACAGGAATTCCCTGTAATTCCTGATGAACGGCTTTTGCCCGAAACGTCGATTCTCTTGCTCTTCGGATGCTGTTCCTTTCCAGCACCACACTCTCGACAATGAACATTGTTCCCCAGAGTCCAATATAAAGCAGTGACCATTATTACATTATTCTCCAGAATCCAATGTAAAATATTGAGGATCATTTCCCAGACGAGAATTTAAAACAATTTTGCTGTCTAGGATTGTTCAATACGTTCGCAGAAGTTGTATGACTCTGATATTTTACTTGTAAATTCTGCGTCCGATGTACTCTCTCACACTAGCTGCCTGAGGAAGGAGCGGGGCGCTGGACTCTTGCACTTTCAGATAAACCTATTGGACGACAACCTAGTGTTGTGTGATTTTTGACATTGTCCAATCCAGTCCAATGGCATCGTGGTTTGATGTCGGCGGGAACTGGGTAAAGATTGAAATATGGTAAAAACAATGACTGCAGATGCTGAAAACCAAATACTGGATTAGTGGTGCTGGAAGAGCACAGCAGTTCAGGCAGCATCAAACGAGCAGGGAAATCGACGTTTCGGGCAAAAGCCCTTCATCAGGAATGACTGAAATATGTCTTTTCAGTGAAAAGGGCATTTACCCATCAGAATCAAAATTGCGTTGCTCATCATCTTAACTCATTTGATTCTGTGTTGTTGGCTGATCTGTTATTTTGCCGCTTTCCTTGATTACTTTCTTTCGTTTAATGTGAGAAAATTGCCCTTTTGTTATCCGCCTCCGTTGTCATTGAGGTTAATTTACAGGAGTGTGCTAAAGTGATTTCCAAGCGCACGCGAGCTAGGTAGGAGTCGAACCTACAATCTTCTGATCCGTAGTCAGACGCGTTATCCATTGCGCCACTAGCCCGCACGCTCAAAAGTCACTTGTTAGGACGAGTCCCCTCTGCAATTCTTTGGTCTTGATGATGAAATGAGTGGCAATCGTCAATCGACAAGCTGAATATTCAGCAAGATCATCAGTTTCACTGCTTGACCTCGTTCACTTTGAAAGCTGATGAATTTCACCGAAAACTAAGAGCACACCTCACATTCAGATCACGTCTTCGCTAAGTCAGTTTACAAACTTCGAGGTTACCAAAAAAAACGCCAACTGCGGATGCTGGAAATCAGGAGCCAAGTCAGAAATTGCTGGGTAATTGCTCTGACAGCATGTGTGGAATGAAATCACACTTTAACGTTCGGGTCCGGAGATAAAGAGAAACTTCTTTCGCCAGAATGTGGTGAATCTGTGGAATTCATTGCCACCTGAAGGCTCTCATTGGAGGAAGCCAGGCCATTGATTATATTTAAAACAGAGACAGAGACGTTATTGAGGAGCAAGGGAATCAAAGGTTAGGGGGAGAAAGCGGGAAAATGGGATTGGAAAACCTATCGGCCGTATTGGCGGAGCAGAATCGATGGGCTGAGTGGCATAATTTCTGCTCCTCTGTCTTATGGACGTTTCCTCAGAACCAGTTTGATTTCTGATTTTATTCCAGGATACAAAACCGATTTGAAGAGAAAATTAGAAAGTTTAGAAATGATGTGAACTTTACTTTTCAAAGCTTTTGATTTCTTTTCAGACTGTGCTGAGTAGTTGAATTGATTCCCAAAACCCACAGAAATTTACATGGCACTGTCAGAGTCAGATTCACCTATTAACCACATCTGGGTTGAAATCATTTTGATCATTCAAGTTTACTTTATTGGTAATAGAAGAAAGAGAACAGTACAACACAGGAATAGGCCCCAACACAGGAATTCCCTGTAATTCCTGATGAACGGCTTTTGCCCGAAACGTCGATTCTCTTGCTCTTCGGATGCTGTTCCTTTCCAGCACCACACTCTCGACAATGAACATTGTTCCCCAGAGTCCAATATAAAGCAGTGACCATTATTACATTATTCTCCAGAATCCAATGTAAAATATTGAGGATCATTTCCCAGACGAGAATTTAAAACAATTTTGCTGTCTAGGATTGTTCAATACGTTCGCAGAAGTTGTATGACTCTGATATTTTACTTGTAAATTCTGCGTCCGATGTACTCTCTCACACTAGCTGCCTGAGGAAGGAGCGGGGCGCTGGACTCTTGCACTTTCAGATAAACCTATTGGACGACAACCTAGTGTTGTGTGATTTTTGACATTGTCCAATCCAGTCCAATGGCATCGTGGTTTGATGTCGGCGGGAACTGGGTAAAGATTGAAATATGGTAAAAACAATGACTGCAGATGCTGAAAACCAAATACTGGATTAGTGGTGCTGGAAGAGCACAGCAGTTCAGGCAGCATCAAACGAGCAGCGAAATCGACGTTTCGGGCAAAAGCCCTTCATCAGGAATGACTGAAATATGTCTTTTCAGTGAAAAGGGCATTTACCCTTCAGAATCAAAATTGCGTTGCTCATCATCTTAACTCATTTGATTCTGTGTTGTTGGCTGATCTGTTATTTTGCCGCTTTCCTTGATTACTTTCTTTCGTTTAATGTGAGAAAATTGCCCTTTTGTTATCCGCCTCCGTTGTCATTGAGGTTAATTTACAGGAGTGTGCTAAAGTGATTTCCAAGCGCACGCGAGCTAGGTAGGAGTCGAACCTACAATCTTCTGATCCGTAGTCAGACGCGTTATCCATTGCGCCACTAGCCCGCACGCTCAAAAGTCACTTGTTAGGACGAGTCCCCTCTGCAATTCTTTGGTCTTGATGATGAAATGAGTGGCAATCGTCAATCGACAAGCTGAATATTCAGCAAGATCATCAGTTTCACTGCTTGACCTCGTTCACTTTGAAAGCTGATGAATTTCACCGAAAACTAAGAGCACACCTCACATTCAGATCACGTCTTCGCTAAGTCAGTTTACAAACTTCGAGGTTACCAAAAAAAACGCCAACTGCGGATGCTGGAAATCAGGAGCCAAGTCAGAAATTGCTGGGTAATTGCTCTGACAGCATGTGTGGAATGAAATCACACTTTAACGTTCGGGTCCGGAGATAAAGAGAAACTTCTTTCGCCAGAATGTGGTGAATCTGTGGAATTCATTGCCACCTGAAGGCTCTCATTGGAGGAAGCCAGGCCATTGATTATATTTAAAACAGAGACAGAGACGTTATTGAGGAGCAAGGGAATCAAAGGTTAGGGGGAGAAAGCGGGAAAATGGGATTGGAAAACCTATCGGCCGTATTGGCGGAGCAGAATCGATGGGCTGAGTGGCATAATTTCTGCTCCTCTGTCTTATGGACGTTTCCTCAGAACCAGTTTGATTTCTGATTTTATTCCAGGATACAAAACCGATTTGAAGAGAAAATTAGAAAGTTTAGAAATGATGTGAACTTTACTTTTCAAAGCTTTTGATTTCTTTTCAGACTGTGCTGAGTAGTTGAATTGATTCCCAAAACCCACAGAAATTTACATGGCACTGTCAGAGTCAGATTCACCTATTAACCACATCTGGGTTGAAATCATTTTGATCATTCAAGTTTACTTTATTGGTAATAGAAGAAAGAGAACAGTACAACACAGGAATAGGCCCCAACACAGGAATTCCCTGTAATTCCTGATGAACGGCTTTTGCCCGAAACGTCGATTCTCTTGCTCTTCGGATGCTGTTCCTTTCCAGCACCACACTCTCGACAATGAACATTGTTCCCCAGAGTCCAATATAAAGCAGTGACCATTATTACATTATTCTCCAGAATCCAATGTAAAATATTGAGGATCATTTCCCAGACGAGAATTTAAAACAATTTTGCTGTCTAGGATTGTTCAATACGTTCGC
Source organism: Chiloscyllium punctatum (assembly GCF_047496795.1). Lineage (NCBI taxonomy): Eukaryota > Metazoa > Chordata > Chondrichthyes > Orectolobiformes > Hemiscylliidae > Chiloscyllium > Chiloscyllium punctatum. The sequence continues at coordinate 61,497,572 of NC_092769.1, forward strand.
AGAAGTTGTATGACTCTGATATTTTACTTGTAAATTCTGCGTCCGATGTACTCTCTCACACTAGCTGCCTGAGGAAGGAGCGGGGCGCTGGACTCTTGCACTTTCAGATAAACCTATTGGACGACAACCTAGTGTTGTGTGATTTTTGACATTGTCCAATCCAGTCCAATGGCATCGTGGTTTGATGTCGGCGGGAACTGGGTAAAGATTGAAATATGGTAAAAACAATGACTGCAGATGCTGAAAACCAAATACTGGATTAGTGGTGCTGGAAGAGCACAGCAGTTCAGGCAGCATCAAACGAGCAGCGAAATCGACGTTTCGGGCAAAAGCCCTTCATCAGGAATGACTGAAATATGTCTTTTCAGTGAAAAGGGCATTTACCCTTCAGAATCAAAATTGCGTTGCTCATCATCTTAACTCATTTGATTCTGTGTTGTTGGCTGATCTGTTATTTTGCCGCTTTCCTTGATTACTTTCTTTCGTTTAATGTGAGAAAATTGCCCTTTTGTTATCCGCCTCCGTTGTCATTGAGGTTAATTTACAGGAGTGTGCTAAAGTGATTTCCAAGCGCACGCGAGCTAGGTAGGAGTCGAACCTACAATCTTCTGATCCGTAGTCAGACGCGTTATCCATTGCGCCACTAGCCCGCACGCTCAAAAGTCACTTGTTAGGACGAGTCCCCTCTGCAATTCTTTGGTCTTGATGATGAAATGAGTGGCAATCGTCAATCGACAAGCTGAATATTCAGCAAGATCATCAGTTTCACTGCTTGACCTCGTTCACTTTGAAAGCTGATGAATTTCACCGAAAACTAAGAGCACACCTCACATTCAGATCACGTCTTCGCTAAGTCAGTTTACAAACTTCGAGGTTACCAAAAAAAACGCCAACTGCGGATGCTGGAAATCAGGAGCCAAGTCAGAAATTGCTGGGTAATTGCTCTGACAGCATGTGTGGAATGAAATCACACTTTAACGTTCGGGTCCGGAGATAAAGAGAAACTTCTTTCGCCAGAATGTGGTGAATCTGTGGAATTCATTGCCACCTGAAGGCTCTCATTGGAGGAAGCCAGGCCATTGATTATATTTAAAACAGAGACAGAGACGTTATTGAGGAGCAAGGGAATCAAAGGTTAGGGGGAGAAAGCGGGAAAATGGGATTGGAAAACCTATCGGCCGTATTGGCGGAGCAGAATCGATGGGCTGAGTGGCATAATTTCTGCTCCTCTGTCTTATGGACGTTTCCTCAGAACCAGTTTGATTTCTGATTTTATTCCAGGATACAAAACCGATTTGAAGAGAAAATTAGAAAGTTTAGAAATGATGTGAACTTTACTTTTCAAAGCTTTTGATTTCTTTTCAGACTGTGCTGAGTAGTTGAATTGATTCCCAAAACCCACAGAAATTTACATGGCACTGTCAGAGTCAGATTCACCTATTAACCACATCTGGGTTGAAATCATTTTGATCATTCAAGTTTACTTTATTGGTAATAGAAGAAAGAGAACAGTACAACACAGGAATAGGCCCCAACACAGGAATTCCCTGTAATTCCTGATGAACGGCTTTTGCCCGAAACGTCGATTCTCTTGCTCTTCGGATGCTGTTCCTTTCCAGCACCACACTCTCGACAATGAACATTGTTCCCCAGAGTCCAATATAAAGCAGTGACCATTATTACATTATTCTCCAGAATCCAATGTAAAATATTGAGGATCATTTCCCAGACGAGAATTTAAAACAATTTTGCTGTCTAGGATTGTTCAATACGTTCGCAGAAGTTGTATGACTCTGATATTTTACTTGTAAATTCTGCGTCCGATGTACTCTCTCACACTAGCTGCCTGAGGAAGGAGCGGGGCGCTGGACTCTTGCACTTTCAGATAAACCTATTGGACGACAACCTAGTGTTGTGTGATTTTTGACATTGTCCAATCCAGTCCAATGGCATCGTGGTTTGATGTCGGCGGGAACTGGGTAAAGATTGAAATATGGTAAAAACAATGACTGCAGATGCTGAAAACCAAATACTGGATTAGTGGTGCTGGAAGAGCACAGCAGTTCAGGCAGCATCAAACGAGCAGCGAAATCGACGTTTCGGGCAAAAGCCCTTCATCAGGAATGACTGAAATATGTCTTTTCAGTGAAAAGGGCATTTACCCTTCAGAATCAAAATTGCGTTGCTCATCATCTTAACTCATTTGATTCTGTGTTGTTGGCTGATCTGTTATTTTGCCGCTTTCCTTGATTACTTTCTTTCGTTTAATGTGAGAAAATTGCCCTTTTGTTATCCGCCTCCGTTGTCATTGAGGTTAATTTACAGGAGTGTGCTAAAGTGATTTCCAAGCGCACGCGAGCTAGGTAGGAGTCGAACCTACAATCTTCTGATCCGTAGTCAGACGCGTTATCCATTGCGCCACTAGCCCGCACGCTCAAAAGTCACTTGTTAGGACGAGTCCCCTCTGCAATTCTTTGGTCTTGATGATGAAATGAGTGGCAATCGTCAATAGACAAGCTGAATATTCAGCAAGATCATCAGTTTCACTGCTTGACCTCGTTCACTTTGAAAGCTGATGAATTTCACCGAAAACTAAGAGCACACCTCACATTCAGATCACGTCTTCGCTAAGTCAGTTTACAAACTTCGAGGTTACCAAAAAAAACGCCAACTGCGGATGCTGGAAATCAGGAGCCAAGTCAGAAATTGCTGGGTAATTGGTCTGACAGCATGTGTGGAATGAAATCACACTTTAACGTTCGGGTCCGGAGATAAAGAGAAACTTCTTTCGCCAGAATGTGGTGAATCTGTGGAATTCATTGCCACCTGAAGGCTCTCATTGGAGGAAGCCAGGCCATTGATTATATTTAAAACAGAGACAGAGACGTTATTGAGGAGCAAGGGAATCAAAGGTTAGGGGGAGAAAGCGGGAAAATGGGATTGGAAAACCTATCGGCCGTATTGGCGGAGCAGAATCGATGGGCTGAGTGGCATAATTTCTGCTCCTCTGTCTTATGGACGTTTCCTCAGAACCAGTTTGATTTCTGATTTTATTCCAGGATACAAAACCGATTTGAAGAGAAAATTAGAAAGTTTAGAAATGATGTGAACTTTACTTTTCAAAGCTTTTGATTTCTTTTCAGACTGTGCTGAGTAGTTGAATTGATTCCCAAAACCCACAGAAATTTACATGGCACTGTCAGAGTCAGATTCACCTATTAACCACATCTGGGTTGAAATCATTTTGATCATTCAAGTTTACTTTATTGGTAATAGAAGAAAGAGAACAGTACAACACAGGAATAGGCCCCAACACAGGAATTCCCTGTAATTCCTGATGAACGGCTTTTGCCCGAAACGTCGATTCTCTTGCTCTTCGGATGCTGTTCCTTTCCAGCACCACACTCTCGACAATGAACATTGTTCCCCAGAGTCCAATATAAAGCAGTGACCATTATTACATTATTCTCCAGAATCCAATGTAAAATATTGAGGATCATTTCCCAGACGAGAATTTAAAACAATTTTGCTGTCTAGGATTGTTCAATACGTTCGCAGAAGTTGTATGACTCTGATATTTTACTTGTAAATTCTGCGTCCGATGTACTCTCTCACACTAGCTGCCTGAGGAAGGAGCGGGGCGCTGGACTCTTGCACTTTCAGATAAACCTATTGGACGACAACCTAGTGTTGTGTGATTTTTGACATTGTCCAATCCAGTCCAATGGCATCGTGGTTTGATGTCGGCGGGAACTGGGTAAAGATTGAAATATGGTAAAAACAATGACTGCAGATGCTGAAAACCAAATACTGGATTAGTGGTGCTGGAAGAGCACAGCAGTTCAGGCAGCATCAAACGAGCAGCGAAATCGACGTTTCGGGCAAAAGCCCTTCATCAGGAATGACTGAAATATGTCTTTTCAGTGAAAAGGGCATTTACCCTTCAGAATCAAAATTGCGTTGCTCATCATCTTAACTCATTTGATTCTGTGTTGTTGGCTGATCTGTTATTTTGCCGCTTTCCTTGATTACTTTCTTTCGTTTAATGTGAGAAAATTGCCCTTTTGTTATCCGCCTCCGTTGTCATTGAGGTTAATTTACAGGAGTGTGCTAAAGTGATTTCCAAGCGCACGCGAGCTAGGTAGGAGTCGAACCTACAATCTTCTGATCCGTAGTCAGACGCGTTATCCATTGCGCCACTAGCCCGCACGCTCAAAAGTCACTTGTTAGGACGAGTCCCCTCTGCAATTCTTTGGTCTTGATGATGAAATGAGTGGCAATCGTCAATCGACAAGCTGAATATTCAGCAAGATCATCAGTTTCACTGCTTGACCTCGTTCACTTTGAAAGCTGATGAATTTCACCGAAAACTAAGAGCACACCTCACATTCAGATCACGTCTTCGCTAAGTCAGTTTACAAACTTCGAGGTTACCAAAAAAAACGCCAACTGCGGATGCTGGAAATCAGGAGCCAAGTCAGAAATTGCTGGGTAATTGCTCTGACAGCATGTGTGGAATGAAATCACACTTTAACGTTCGGGTCCGGAGATAAAGAGAAACTTCTTTCGCCAGAATGTGGTGAATCTGTGGAATTCATTGCCACCTGAAGGCTCTCATTGGAGGAAGCCAGGCCATTGATTATATTTAAAACAGAGACAGAGACGTTATTGAGGAGCAAGGGAATCAAAGGTTAGGGGGAGAAAGCGGGAAAATGGGATTGGAAAACCTATCGGCCGTATTGGCGGAGCAGAATCGATGGGCTGAGTGGCATAATTTCTGCTCCTCTGTCTTATGGACGTTTCCTCAGAACCAGTTTGATTTCTGATTTTATTCCAGGATACAAAACCGATTTGAAGAGAAAATTAGAAAGTTTAGAAATGATGTGAACTTTACTTTTCAAAGCTTTTGATTTCTTTTCAGACTGTGCTGAGTAGTTGAATTGATTCCCAAAACCCACAGAAATTTACATGGCACTGTCAGAGTCAGATTCACCTATTAACCACATCTGGGTTGAAATCATTTTGATCATTCAAGTTTACTTTATTGGTAATAGAAGAAAGAGAACAGTACAACACAGGAATAGGCCCCAACACAGGAATTCCCTGTAATTCCTGATGAACGGCTTTTGCCCGAAACGTCGATTCTCTTGCTCTTCGGATGCTGTTCCTTTCCAGCACCACACTCTCGACAATGAACATTGTTCCCCAGAGTCCAATATAAAGCAGTGACCATTATTACATTATTCTCCAGAATCCAATGTAAAATATTGAGGATCATTTCCCAGACGAGAATTTAAAACAATTTTGCTGTCTAGGATTGTTCAATACGTTCGCAGAAGTTGTATGACTCTGATATTTTACTTGTAAATTCTGCGTCCGATGTACTCTCTCACACTAGCTGCCTGAGGAAGGAGCGGGGCGCTGGACTCTTGCACTTTCAGATAAACCTATTGGACGACAACCTAGTGTTGTGTGATTTTTGACATTGTCCAATCCAGTCCAATGGCATCGTGGTTTGATGTCGGCGGGAACTGGGTAAAGATTGAAATATGGTAAAAACAATGACTGCAGATGCTGAAAACCAAATACTGGATTAGTGGTGCTGGAAGAGCACAGCAGTTCAGGCAGCATCAAACGAGCAGCGAAATCGACGTTTCGGGCAAAAGCCCTTCATCAGGAATGACTGAAATATGTCTTTTCAGTGAAAAGGGCATTTACCCTTCAGAATCAAAATTGCGTTGCTCATCATCTTAACTCATTTGATTCTGTGTTGTTGGCTGATCTGTTATTTTGCCGCTTTCCTTGATTACTTTCTTTCGTTTAATGTGAGAAAATTGCCCTTTTGTTATCCGCCTCCGTTGTCATTGAGGTTAATTTACAGGAGTGTGCTAAAGTGATTTCCAAGCGCACGCGAGCTAGGTAGGAGTCGAACCTACAATCTTCTGATCCGTAGTCAGACGCGTTATCCATTGCGCCACTAGCCCGCACGCTCAAAAGTCACTTGTTAGGACGAGTCCCCTCTGCAATTCTTTGGTCTTGATGATGAAATGAGTGGCAATCGTCAATCGACAAGCTGAATATTCAGCAAGATCATCAGTTTCACTGCTTGACCTCGTTCACTTTGAAAGCTGATGAATTTCACCGAAAACTAAGAGCACACCTCACATTCAGATCACGTCTTCGCTAAGTCAGTTTACAAACTTCGAGGTTACCAAAAAAAACGCCAACTGCGGATGCTGGAAATCAGGAGCCAAGTCAGAAATTGCTGGGTAATTGGTCTGACAGCATGTGTGGAATGAAATCACACTTTAACGTTCGGGTCCGGAGATAAAGAGAAACTTCTTTCGCCAGAATGTGGTGAATCTGTGGAATTCATTGCCACCTGAAGGCTCTCATTGGAGGAAGCCAGGCCATTGATTATATTTAAAACAGAGACAGAGACGTTATTGAGGAGCAAGGGAATCAAAGGTTAGGGGGAGAAAGCGGGAAAATGGGATTGGAAAACCTATCGGCCGTATTGGCGGAGCAGAATCGATGGGCTGAGTGGCATAATTTCTGCTCCTCTGTCTTATGGACGTTTCCTCAGAACCAGTTTGATTTCTGATTTTATTCCAGGATACAAAACCGATTTGAAGAGAAAATTAGAAAGTTTAGAAATGATGTGAACTTTACTTTTCAAAGCTTTTGATTTCTTTTCAGACTGTGCTGAGTAGTTGAATTGATTCCCAAAACCCACAGAAATTTACATGGCACTGTCAGAGTCAGATTCACCTATTAACCACATCTGGGTTGAAATCATTTTGATCATTCAAGTTTACTTTATTGGTAATAGAAGAAAGAGAACAGTACAACACAGGAATAGGCCCCAACACAGGAATTCCCTGTAATTCCTGATGAACGGCTTTTGCCCGAAACGTCGATTCTCTTGCTCTTCGGATGCTGTTCCTTTCCAGCACCACACTCTCGACAATGAACATTGTTCCCCAGAGTCCAATATAAAGCAGTGACCATTATTACATTATTCTCCAGAATCCAATGTAAAATATTGAGGATCATTTCCCAGACGAGAATTTAAAACAATTTTGCTGTCTAGGATTGTTCAATACGTTCGCAGAAGTTGTATGACTCTGATATTTTACTTGTAAATTCTGCGTCCGATGTACTCTCTCACACTAGCTGCCTGAGGAAGGAGCGGGGCGCTGGACTCTTGCACTTTCAGATAAACCTATTGGACGACAACCTAGTGTTGTGTGATTTTTGACATTGTCCAATCCAGTCCAATGGCATCGTGGTTTGATGTCGGCGGGAACTGGGTAAAGATTGAAATATGGTAAAAACAATGACTGCAGATGCTGAAAACCAAATACTGGATTAGTGGTGCTGGAAGAGCACAGCAGTTCAGGCAGCATCAAACGAGCAGCGAAATCGACGTTTCGGGCAAAAGCCCTTCATCAGGAATGACTGAAATATGTCTTTTCAGTGAAAAGGGCATTTACCCTTCAGAATCAAAATTGCGTTGCTCATCATCTTAACTCATTTGATTCTGTGTTGTTGGCTGATCTGTTATTTTGCCGCTTTCCTTGATTACTTTCTTTCGTTTAATGTGAGAAAATTGCCCTTTTGTTATCCGCCTCCGTTGTCATTGAGGTTAATTTACAGGAGTGTGCTAAAGTGATTTCCAAGCGCACGCGAGCTAGGTAGGAGTCGAACCTACAATCTTCTGATCCGTAGTCAGACGCGTTATCCATTGCGCCACTAGCCCGCACGCTCAAAAGTCACTTGTTAGGACGAGTCCCCTCTGCAATTCTTTGGTCTTGATGATGAAATGAGTGGCAATCGTCAATCGACAAGCTGAATATTCAGCAAGATCATCAGTTTCACTGCTTGACCTCGTTCACTTTGAAAGCTGATGAATCTCACCGAAAACTAAGAGCACACCTCACATTCAGATCACGTCTTCGCTAAGTCAGTTTACAAACTTCGAGGTTACCAAAAAAAACGCCAACTGCGGATGCTGGAAATCAGGAGCCAAGTCAGAAATTGCTGGGTAATTGCTCTGACAGCATGTGTGGAATGAAATCACACTTTAACGTTCGGGTCCGGAGATAAAGAGAAACTTCTTTCGCCAGAATGTGGTGAATCTGTGGAATTCATTGCCACCTGAAGGCTCTCATTGGAGGAAGCCAGGCCATTGATTATATTTAAAACAGAGACAGAGACGTTATTGAGGAGCAAGGGAATCAAAGGTTAGGGGGAGAAAGCGGGAAAATGGGATTGGAAAACCTATCGGCCGTATTGGCGGAGCAGAATCGATGGGCTGAGTGGCATAATTTCTGCTCCTCTGTCTTATGGACGTTTCCTCAGAACCAGTTTGATTTCTGATTTTATTCCAGGATACAAAACCGATTTGAAGAGAAAATTAGAAAGTTTAGAAATGATGTGAACTTTACTTTTCAAAGCTTTTGATTTCTTTTCAGACTGTGCTGAGTAGTTGAATTGATTCCCAAAACCCACAGAAATTTACATGGCACTGTCAGAGTCAGATTCACCTATTAACCACATCTGGGTTGAAATCATTTTGATCATTCAAGTTTACTTTATTGGTAATAGAAGAAAGAGAACAGTACAACACAGGAATAGGCCCCAACACAGGAATTCCCTGTAATTCCTGATGAACGGCTTTTGCCCGAAACGTCGATTCTCTTGCTCTTCGGATGCTGTTCCTTTCCAGCACCACACTCTCGACAATGAACATTGTTCCCCAGAGTCCAATATAAAGCAGTGACCATTATTACATTATTCTCCAGAATCCAATGTAAAATATTGAGGATCATTTCCCAGACGAGAATTTAAAACAATTTTGCTGTCTAGGATTGTTCAATACGTTCGCAGAAGTTGTATGACTCTGATATTTTACTTGTAAATTCTGCGTCCGATGTACTCTCTCACACTAGCTGCCTGAGGAAGGAGCGGGGCGCTGGACTCTTGCACTTTCAGATAAACCTATTGGACGACAACCTAGTGTTGTGTGATTTTTGACATTGTCCAATCCAGTCCAATGGCATCGTGGTTTGATGTCGGCGGGAACTGGGTAAAGATTGAAATATGGTAAAAACAATGACTGCAGATGCTGAAAACCAAATACTGGATTAGTGGTGCTGGAAGAGCACAGCAGTTCAGGCAGCATCAAACGAGCAGCGAAATCGACGTTTCGGGCAAAAGCCCTTCATCAGGAATGACTGAAATATGTCTTTTCAGTGAAAAGGGCATTTACCCTTCAGAATCAAAATTGCGTTGCTCATCATCTTAACTCATTTGATTCTGTGTTGTTGGCTGATCTGTTATTTTGCCGCTTTCCTTGATTACTTTCTTTCGTTTAATGTGAGAAAATTGCCCTTTTGTTACCCGCCTCCGTTGTCATTGAGGTTAATTTACAGGAGTGTGCTAAAGTGATTTCCAAGCGCACGCGAGCTAGGTAGGAGTCGAACCTACAATCTTCTGATCCGTAGTCAGACGCGTTATCCATTGCGCCACTAGCCCGCACGCTCAAAAGTCACTTGTTAGGACGAGTCCCCTCTGCAATTCTTTGGTCTTGATGATGAAATGAGTGGCAATCGTCAATCGACAAGCTGAATATTCAGCAAGATCATCAGTTTCACTGCTTGACCTCGTTCACTTTGAAAGCTGATGAATTTCACCGAAAACTAAGAGCACACCTCACATTCAGATCACGTCTTCGCTAAGTCAGTTTACAAACTTCGAGGTTACCAAAAAAAACGCCAACTGCGGATGCTGGAAATCAGGAGCCAAGTCAGAAATTGCTGGGTAATTGGTCTGACAGCATGTGTGGAATGAAATCACACTTTAACGTTCGGGTCCGGAGATAAAGAGAAACTTCTTTCGCCAGAATGTGGTGAATCTGTGGAATTCATTGCCACCTGAAGGCTCTCATTGGAGGAAGCCAGGCCATTGATTATATTTAAAACAGAGACAGAGACGTTATTGAGGAGCAAGGGAATCAAAGGTTAGGGGGAGAAAGCGGGAAAATGGGATTGGAAAACCTATCGGCCGTATTGGCGGAGCAGAATCGATGGGCTGAGTGGCATAATTTCTGCTCCTCTGTCTTATGGACGTTTCCTCAGAACCAGTTTGATTTCTGATTTTATTCCAGGATACAAAACCGATTTGAAGAGAAAATTAGAAAGTTTAGAAATGATGTGAACTTTACTTTTCAAAGCTTTTGATTTCTTTTCAGACTGTGCTGAGTAGTTGAATTGATTCCCAAAACCCACAGAAATTTACATGGCACTGTCAGAGTCAGATTCACCTATTAACCACATCTGGGTTGAAATCATTTTGATCATTCAAGTTTACTTTATTGGTAATAGAAGAAAGAGAACAGTACAACACAGGAATAGGCCCCAACACAGGAATTCCCTGTAATTCCTGATGAACGGCTTTTGCCCGAAACGTCGATTCTCTTGCTCTTCGGATGCTGTTCCTTTCCAGCACCACACTCTCGACAATGAACATTGTTCCCCAGAGTCCAATATAAAGCAGTGACCATTATTACATTATTCTCCAGAATCCAATGTAAAATATTGAGGATCATTTCCCAGACGAGAATTTAAAACAATTTTGCTGTCTAGGATTGTTCAATACGTTCGCAGAAGTTGTATGACTCTGATATTTTACTTGTAAATTCTGCGTCCGATGTACTCTCTCACACTAGCTGCCTGAGGAAGGAGCGGGGCGCTGGACTCTTGCACTTTCAGATAAACCTATTGGACGACAACCTAGTGTTGTGTGATTTTTGACATTGTCCAATCCAGTCCAATGGCATCGTGGTTTGATGTCGGCGGGAACTGGGTAAAGATTGAAATATGGTAAAAACAATGACTGCAGATGCTGAAAACCAAATACTGGATTAGTGGTGCTGGAAGAGCACAGCAGTTCAGGCAGCATCAAACGAGCAGCGAAATCGACGTTTCGGGCAAAAGCCCTTCATCAGGAATGACTGAAATATGTCTTTTCAGTGAAAAGGGCATTTACCCTTCAGAATCAAAATTGCGTTGCTCATCATCTTAACTCATTTGATTCTGTGTTGTTGGCTGATCTGTTATTTTGCCGCTTTCCTTGATTACTTTCTTTCGTTTAATGTGAGAAAATTGCCCTTTTGTTATCCGCCTCCGTTGTCATTGAGGTTAATTTACAGGAGTGTGCTAAAGTGATTTCCAAGCGCACGCGAGCTAGGTAGGAGTCGAACCTACAATCTTCTGATCCGTAGTCAGACGCGTTATCCATTGCGCCACTAGCCCGCACGCTCAAAAGTCACTTCTTAGGACGAGTCCCCTCTGCAATTCTTTGGTCTTGATGATGAAATGAGTGGCAATCGTCAATCGACAAGCTGAATATTCAGCAAGATCATCAGTTTCACTGCTTGACCTCGTTCACTTTGAAAGCTGATGAATTTCACCGAAAACTAAGAGCACACCTCACATTCAGATCACGTCTTCGCTAAGTCAGTTTACAAACTTCGAGGTTACCAAAAAAAACGCCAACTGCGGATGCTGGAAATCAGGAGCCAAGTCAGAAATTGCTGGGTAATTGCTCTGACAGCATGTGTGGAATGAAATCACACTTTAACGTTCGGGTCCGGAGATAAAGAGAAACTTCTTTCGCCAGAATGTGGTGAATCTGTGGAATTCATTGCCACCTGAAGGCTCTCATTGGAGGAAGCCAGGCCATTGATTATATTTAAAACAGAGACAGAGACGTTATTGAGGAGCAAGGGAATCAAAGGTTAGGGGGAGAAAGCGGGAAAATGGGATTGGAAAACCTATCGGCCGTATTGGCGGAGCAGAATCGATGGGCTGAGTGGCATAATTTCTGCTCCTCTGTCTTATGGACGTTTCCTCAGAACCAGTTTGATTTCTGATTTTATTCCAGGATACAAAACCGATTTGAAGAGAAAATTAGAAAGTTTAGAAATGATGTGAACTTTACTTTTCAAAGCTTTTGATTTCTTTTCAGACTGTGCTGAGTAGTTGAATTGATTCCCAAAACCCACAGAAATTTACATGGCACTGTCAGAGTCAGATTCACCTATTAACCACATCTGGGTTGAAATCATTTTGATCATTCAAGTTTACTTTATTGGTAATAGAAGAAAGAGAACAGTACAACACAGGAATAGGCCCCAACACAGGAATTCCCTGTAATTCCTGATGAACGGCTTTTGCCCGAAACGTCGATTCTCTTGCTCTTCGGATGCTGTTCCTTTCCAGCACCACACTCTCGACAATGAACATTGTTCCCCAGAGTCCAATATAAAGCAGTGACCATTATTACATTATTCTCCAGAATCCAATGTAAAATATTGAGGATCATTTCCCAGACGAGAATTTAAAACAATTTTGCTGTCTAGGATTGTTCAATACGTTCGCAGAAGTTGTATGACTCTGATATTTTACTTGTAAATTCTGCGTCCGATGTACTCTCTCACACTAGCTGCCTGAGGAAGGAGCGGGGCGCTGGACTCTTGCACTTTCAGATAAACCTATTGGACGACAACCTAGTGTTGTGTGATTTTTGACATTGTCCAATCCAGTCCAATGGCATCGTGGTTTGATGTCGGCGGGAACTGGGTAAAGATTGAAATATGGTAAAAACAATGACTGCAGATGCTGAAAACCAAATACTGGATTAGTGGTGCTGGAAGAGCACAGCAGTTCAGGCAGCATCAAACGAGCAGGGAAATCGACGTTTCGGGCAAAAGCCCTTCATCAGGAATGACTGAAATATGTCTTTTCAGTGAAAAGGGCATTTACCCATCAGAATCAAAATTGCGTTGCTCATCATCTTAACTCATTTGATTCTGTGTTGTTGGCTGATCTGTTATTTTGCCGCTTTCCTTGATTACTTTCTTTCGTTTAATGTGAGAAAATTGCCCTTTTGTTATCCGCCTCCGTTGTCATTGAGGTTAATTTACAGGAGTGTGCTAAAGTGATTTCCAAGCGCACGCGAGCTAGGTAGGAGTCGAACCTACAATCTTCTGATCCGTAGTCAGACGCGTTATCCATTGCGCCACTAGCCCGCACGCTCAAAAGTCACTTGTTAGGACGAGTCCCCTCTGCAATTCTTTGGTCTTGATGATGAAATGAGTGGCAATCGTCAATCGACAAGCTGAATATTCAGCAAGATCATCAGTTTCACTGCTTGACCTCGTTCACTTTGAAAGCTGATGAATTTCACCGAAAACTAAGAGCACACCTCACATTCAGATCACGTCTTCGCTAAGTCAGTTTACAAACTTCGAGGTTACCAAAAAAAACGCCAACTGCGGATGCTGGAAATCAGGAGCCAAGTCAGAAATTGCTGGGTAATTGCTCTGACAGCATGTGTGGAATGAAATCACACTTTAACGTTCGGGTCCGGAGATAAAGAGAAACTTCTTTCGCCAGAATGTGGTGAATCTGTGGAATTCATTGCCACCTGAAGGCTCTCATTGGAGGAAGCCAGGCCATTGATTATATTTAAAACAGAGACAGAGACGTTATTGAGGAGCAAGGGAATCAAAGGTTAGGGGGAGAAAGCGGGAAAATGGGATTGGAAAACCTATCGGCCGTATTGGCGGAGCAGAATCGATGGGCTGAGTGGCATAATTTCTGCTCCTCTGTCTTATGGACGTTTCCTCAGAACCAGTTTGATTTCTGATTTTATTCCAGGATACAAAACCGATTTGAAGAGAAAATTAGAAAGTTTAGAAATGATGTGAACTTTACTTTTCAAAGCTTTTGATTTCTTTTCAGACTGTGCTGAGTAGTTGAATTGATTCCCAAAACCCACAGAAATTTACATGGCACTGTCAGAGTCAGATTCACCTATTAACCACATCTGGGTTGAAATCATTTTGATCATTCAAGTTTACTTTATTGGTAATAGAAGAAAGAGAACAGTACAACACAGGAATAGGCCCCAACACAGGAATTCCCTGTAATTCCTGATGAACGGCTTTTGCCCGAAACGTCGATTCTCTTGCTCTTCGGATGCTGTTCCTTTCCAGCACCACACTCTCGACAATGAACATTGTTCCCCAGAGTCCAATATAAAGCAGTGACCATTATTACATTATTCTCCAGAATCCAATGTAAAATATTGAGGATCATTTCCCAGACGAGAATTTAAAACAATTTTGCTGTCTAGGATTGTTCAATACGTTCGCAGAAGTTGTATGACTCTGATATTTTACTTGTAAATTCTGCGTCCGATGTACTCTCTCACACTAGCTGCCTGAGGAAGGAGCGGGGCGCTGGACTCTTGCACTTTCAGATAAACCTATTGGACGACAACCTAGTGTTGTGTGATTTTTGACATTGTCCAATCCAGTCCAATGGCATCGTGGTTTGATGTCGGCGGGAACTGGGTAAAGATTGAAATATGGTAAAAACAATGACTGCAGATGCTGAAAACCAAATACTGGATTAGTGGTGCTGGAAGAGCACAGCAGTTCAGGCAGCATCAAACGAGCAGCGAAATCGACGTTTCGGGCAAAAGCCCTTCATCAGGAATGACTGAAATATGTCTTTTCAGTGAAAAGGGCATTTACCCTTCAGAATCAAAATTGCGTTGCTCATCATCTTAACTCATTTGATTCTGTGTTGTTGGCTGATCTGTTATTTTGCCGCTTTCCTTGATTACTTTCTTTCGTTTAATGTGAGAAAATTGCCCTTTTGTTATCCGCCTCCGTTGTCATTGAGGTTAATTTACAGGAGTGTGCTAAAGTGATTTCCAAGCGCACGCGAGCTAGGTAGGAGTCGAACCTACAATCTTCTGATCCGTAGTCAGACGCGTTATCCATTGCGCCACTAGCCCGCACGCTCAAAAGTCACTTGTTAGGACGAGTCCCCTCTGCAATTCTTTGGTCTTGATGATGAAATGAGTGGCAATCGTCAATCGACAAGCTGAATATTCAGCAAGATCATCAGTTTCACTGCTTGACCTCGTTCACTTTGAAAGCTGATGAATTTCACCGAAAACTAAGAGCACACCTCACATTCAGATCACGTCTTCGCTAAGTCAGTTTACAAACTTCGAGGTTACCAAAAAAAACGCCAACTGCGGATGCTGGAAATCAGGAGCCAAGTCAGAAATTGCTGGGTAATTGCTCTGACAGCATGTGTGGAATGAAATCACACTTTAACGTTCGGGTCCGGAGATAAAGAGAAACTTCTTTCGCCAGAATGTGGTGAATCTGTGGAATTCATTGCCACCTGAAGGCTCTCATTGGAGGAAGCCAGGCCATTGATTATATTTAAAACAGAGACAGAGACGTTATTGAGGAGCAAGGGAATCAAAGGTTAGGGGGAGAAAGCGGGAAAATGGGATTGGAAAACCTATCGGCCGTATTGGCGGAGCAGAATCGATGGGCTGAGTGGCATAATTTCTGCTCCTCTGTCTTATGGACGTTTCCTCAGAACCAGTTTGATTTCTGATTTTATTCCAGGATACAAAACCGATTTGAAGAGAAAATTAGAAAGTTTAGAAATGATGTGAACTTTACTTTTCAAAGCTTTTGATTTCTTTTCAGACTGTGCTGAGTAGTTGAATTGATTCCCAAAACCCACAGAAATTTACATGGCACTGTCAGAGTCAGATTCACCTATTAACCACATCTGGGTTGAAATCATTTTGATCATTCAAGTTTACTTTATTGGTAATAGAAGAAAGAGAACAGTACAACACAGGAATAGGCCCCAACACAGGAATTCCCTGTAATTCCTGATGAACGGCTTTTGCCCGAAACGTCGATTCTCTTGCTCTTCGGATGCTGTTCCTTTCCAGCACCACACTCTCGACAATGAACATTGTTCCCCAGAGTCCAATATAAAGCAGTGACCATTATTACATTATTCTCCAGAATCCAATGTAAAATATTGAGGATCATTTCCCAGACGAGAATTTAAAACAATTTTGCTGTCTAGGATTGTTCAATACGTTCGCAGAAGTTGTATGACTCTGATATTTTACTTGTAAATTCTGCGTCCGATGTACTCTCTCACACTAGCTGCCTGAGGAAGGAGCGGGGCGCTGGACTCTTGCACTTTCAGATAAACCTATTGGACGACAACCTAGTGTTGTGTGATTTTTGACATTGTCCAATCCAGTCCAATGGCATCGTGGTTTGATGTCGGCGGGAACTGGGTAAAGATTGAAATATGGTAAAAACAATGACTGCAGATGCTGAAAACCAAATACTGGATTAGTGGTGCTGGAAGAGCACAGCAGTTCAGGCAGCATCAAACGAGCAGCGAAATCGACGTTTCGGGCAAAAGCCCTTCATCAGGAATGACTGAAATATGTCTTTTCAGTGAAAAGGGCATTTACCCTTCAGAATCAAAATTGCGTTGCTCATCATCTTAACTCATTTGATTCTGTGTTGTTGGCTGATCTGTTATTTTGCCGCTTTCCTTGATTACTTTCTTTCGTTTAATGTGAGAAAATTGCCCTTTTGTTATCCGCCTCCGTTGTCATTGAGGTTAATTTACAGGAGTGTGCTAAAGTGATTTCCAAGCGCACGCGAGCTAGGTAGGAGTCGAACCTACAATCTTCTGATCCGTAGTCAGACGCGTTATCCATTGCGCCACTAGCCCGCACGCTCAAAAGTCACTTGTTAGGACGAGTCCCCTCTGCAATTCTTTGGTCTTGATGATGAAATGAGTGGCAATCGTCAATCGACAAGCTGAATATTCAGCAAGATCATCAGTTTCACTGCTTGACCTCGTTCACTTTGAAAGCTGATGAATTTCACCGAAAACTAAGAGCACACCTCACATTCAGATCACGTCTTCGCTAAGTCAGTTTACAAACTTCGAGGTTACCAAAAAAAACGCCAACTGCGGATGCTGGAAATCAGGAGCCAAGTCAGAAATTGCTGGGTAATTGCTCTGACAGCATGTGTGGAATGAAATCACACTTTAACGTTCGGGTCCGGAGATAAAGAGAAACTTCTTTCGCCAGAATGTGGTGAATCTGTGGAATTCATTGCCACCTGAAGGCTCTCATTGGAGGAAGCCAGGCCATTGATTATATTTAAAACAGAGACAGAGACGTTATTGAGGAGCAAGGGAATCAAAGGTTAGGGGGAGAAAGCGGGAAAATGGGATTGGAAAACCTATCGGCCGTATTGGCGGAGCAGAATCGATGGGCTGAGTGGCATAATTTCTGCTCCTCTGTCTTATGGACGTTTCCTCAGAACCAGTTTGATTTCTGATTTTATTCCAGGATACAAAACCGATTTGAAGAGAAAATTAGAAAGTTTAGAAATGATGTGAACTTTACTTTTCAAAGCTTTTGATTTCTTTTCAGACTGTGCTGAGTAGTTGAATTGATTCCCAAAACCCACAGAAATTTACATGGCACTGTCAGAGTCAGATTCACCTATTAACCACATCTGGGTTGAAATCATTTTGATCATTCAAGTTTACTTTATTGGTAATAGAAGAAAGAGAACAGTACAACACAGGAATAGGCCCCAACACAGGAATTCCCTGTAATTCCTGATGAACGGCTTTTGCCCGAAACGTCGATTCTCTTGCTCTTCGGATGCTGTTCCTTTCCAGCACCACACTCTCGACAATGAACATTGTTCCCCAGAGTCCAATATAAAGCAGTGACCATTATTACATTATTCTCCAGAATCCAATGTAAAATATTGAGGATCATTTCCCAGACGAGAATTTAAAACAATTTTGCTGTCTAGGATTGTTCAATACGTTCGCAGAAGTTGTATGACTCTGATATTTTACTTGTAAATTCTGCGTCCGATGTACTCTCTCACACTAGCTGCCTGAGGAAGGAGCGGGGCGCTGGACTCTTGCACTTTCAGATAAACCTATTGGACGACAACCTAGTGTTGTGTGATTTTTGACATTGTCCAATCCAGTCCAATGGCATCGTGGTTTGATGTCGGCGGGAACTGGGTAAAGATTGAAATATGGTAAAAACAATGACTGCAGATGCTGAAAACCAAATACTGGATTAGTGGTGCTGGAAGAGCACAGCAGTTCAGGCAGCATCAAACGAGCAGCGAAATCGACGTTTCGGGCAAAAGCCCTTCATCAGGAATGACTGAAATATGTCTTTTCAGTGAAAAGGGCATTTACCCTTCAGAATCAAAATTGCGTTGCTCATCATCTTAACTCATTTGATTCTGTGTTGTTGGCTGATCTGTTATTTTGCCGCTTTCCTTGATTACTTTCTTTCGTTTAATGTGAGAAAATTGCCCTTTTGTTATCCGCCTCCGTTGTCATTGAGGTTAATTTACAGGAGTGTGCTAAAGTGATTTCCAAGCGCACGCGAGCTAGGTAGGAGTCGAACCTACAATCTTCTGATCCGTAGTCAGACGCGTTATCCATTGCGCCACTAGCCCGCACGCTCAAAAGTCACTTGTTAGGACGAGTCCCCTCTGCAATTCTTTGGTCTTGATGATGAAATGAGTGGCAATCGTCAATAGACAAGCTGAATATTCAGCAAGATCATCAGTTTCACTGCTTGACCTCGTTCACTTTGAAAGCTGATGAATTTCACCGAAAACTAAGAGCACACCTCACATTCAGATCACGTCTTCGCTAAGTCAGTTTACAAACTTCGAGGTTACCAAAAAAAACGCCAACTGCGGATGCTGGAAATCAGGAGCCAAGTCAGAAATTGCTGGGTAATTGGTCTGACAGCATGTGTGGAATGAAATCACACTTTAACGTTCGGGTCCGGAGATAAAGAGAAACTTCTTTCGCCAGAATGTGGTGAATCTGTGGAATTCATTGCCACCTGAAGGCTCTCATTGGAGGAAGCCAGGCCATTGATTATATTTAAAACAGAGACAGAGACGTTATTGAGGAGCAAGGGAATCAAAGGTTAGGGGGAGAAAGCGGGAAAATGGGATTGGAAAACCTATCGGCCGTATTGGCGGAGCAGAATCGATGGGCTGAGTGGCATAATTTCTGCTCCTCTGTCTTATGGACGTTTCCTCAGAACCAGTTTGATTTCTGATTTTATTCCAGGATACAAAACCGATTTGAAGAGAAAATTAGAAAGTTTAGAAATGATGTGAACTTTACTTTTCAAAGCTTTTGATTTCTTTTCAGACTGTGCTGAGTAGTTGAATTGATTCCCAAAACCCACAGAAATTTACATGGCACTGTCAGAGTCAGATTCACCTATTAACCACATCTGGGTTGAAATCATTTTGATCATTCAAGTTTACTTTATTGGTAATAGAAGAAAGAGAACAGTACAACACAGGAATAGGCCCCAACACAGGAATTCCCTGTAATTCCTGATGAACGGCTTTTGCCCGAAACGTCGATTCTCTTGCTCTTCGGATGCTGTTCCTTTCCAGCACCACACTCTCGACAATGAACATTGTTCCCCAGAGTCCAATATAAAGCAGTGACCATTATTACATTATTCTCCAGAATCCAATGTAAAATATTGAGGATCATTTCCCAGACGAGAATTTAAAACAATTTTGCTGTCTAGGATTGTTCAATACGTTCGCAGAAGTTGTATGACTCTGATATTTTACTTGTAAATTCTGCGTCCGATGTACTCTCTCACACTAGCTGCCTGAGGAAGGAGCGGGGCGCTGGACTCTTGCACTTTCAGATAAACCTATTGGACGACAACCTAGTGTTGTGTGATTTTTGACATTGTCCAATCCAGTCCAATGGCATCGTGGTTTGATGTCGGCGGGAACTGGGTAAAGATTGAAATATGGTAAAAACAATGACTGCAGATGCTGAAAACCAAATACTGGATTAGTGGTGCTGGAAGAGCACAGCAGTTCAGGCAGCATCAAACGAGCAGCGAAATCGACGTTTCGGGCAAAAGCCCTTCATCAGGAATGACTGAAATATGTCTTTTCAGTGAAAAGGGCATTTACCCTTCAGAATCAAAATTGCGTTGCTCATCATCTTAACTCATTTGATTCTGTGTTGTTGGCTGATCTGTTATTTTGCCGCTTTCCTTGATTACTTTCTTTCGTTTAATGTGAGAAAATTGCCCTTTTGTTATCCGCCTCCGTTGTCATTGAGGTTAATTTACAGGAGTGTGCTAAAGTGATTTCCAAGCGCACGCGAGCTAGGTAGGAGTCGAACCTACAATCTTCTGATCCGTAGTCAGACGCGTTATCCATTGCGCCACTAGCCCGCACGCTCAAAAGTCACTTGTTAGGACGAGTCCCCTCTGCAATTCTTTGGTCTTGATGATGAAATGAGTGGCAATCGTCAATCGACAAGCTGAATATTCAGCAAGATCATCAGTTTCACTGCTTGACCTCGTTCACTTTGAAAGCTGATGAATTTCACCGAAAACTAAGAGCACACCTCACATTCAGATCACGTCTTCGCTAAGTCAGTTTACAAACTTCGAGGTTACCAAAAAAAACGCCAACTGCGGATGCTGGAAATCAGGAGCCAAGTCAGAAATTGCTGGGTAATTGCTCTGACAGCATGTGTGGAATGAAATCACACTTTAACGTTCGGGTCCGGAGATAAAGAGAAACTTCTTTCGCCAGAATGTGGTGAATCTGTGGAATTCATTGCCACCTGAAGGCTCTCATTGGAGGAAGCCAGGCCATTGATTATATTTAAAACAGAGACAGAGACGTTATTGAGGAGCAAGGGAATCAAAGGTTAGGGGGAGAAAGCGGGAAAATGGGATTGGAAAACCTATCGGCCGTATTGGCGGAGCAGAATCGATGGGCTGAGTGGCATAATTTCTGCTCCTCTGTCTTATGGACGTTTCCTCAGAACCAGTTTGATTTCTGATTTTATTCCAGGATACAAAACCGATTTGAAGAGAAAATTAGAAAGTTTAGAAATGATGTGAACTTTACTTTTCAAAGCTTTTGATTTCTTTTCAGACTGTGCTGAGTAGTTGAATTGATTCCCAAAACCCACAGAAATTTACATGGCACTGTCAGAGTCAGATTCACCTATTAACCACATCTGGGTTGAAATCATTTTGATCATTCAAGTTTACTTTATTGGTAATAGAAGAAAGAGAACAGTACAACACAGGAATAGGCCCCAACACAGGAATTCCCTGTAATTCCTGATGAACGGCTTTTGCCCGAAACGTCGATTCTCTTGCTCTTCGGATGCTGTTCCTTTCCAGCACCACACTCTCGACAATGAACATTGTTCCCCAGAGTCCAATATAAAGCAGTGACCATTATTACATTATTCTCCAGAATCCAATGTAAAATATTGAGGATCATTTCCCAGACGAGAATTTAAAACAATTTTGCTGTCTAGGATTGTTCAATACGTTCGCAGAAGTTGTATGACTCTGATATTTTACTTGTAAATTCTGCGTCCGATGTACTCTCTCACACTAGCTGCCTGAGGAAGGAGCGGGGCGCTGGACTCTTGCACTTTCAGATAAACCTATTGGACGACAACCTAGTGTTGTGTGATTTTTGACATTGTCCAATCCAGTCCAATGGCATCGTGGTTTGATGTCGGCGGGAACTGGGTAAAGATTGAAATATGGTAAAAACAATGACTGCAGATGCTGAAAACCAAATACTGGATTAGTGGTGCTGGAAGAGCACAGCAGTTCAGGCAGCATCAAACGAGCAGCGAAATCGACGTTTCGGGCAAAAGCCCTTCATCAGGAATGACTGAAATATGTCTTTTCAGTGAAAAGGGCATTTACCCTTCAGAATCAAAATTGCGTTGCTCATCATCTTAACTCATTTGATTCTGTGTTGTTGACTGATCTGTTATTTTGCCGCTTTCCTTGATTACTTTCTTTCGTTTAATGTGAGAAAATTGCCCTTTTGTTATCCGCCTCCGTTGTCATTGAGGTTAATTTACAGGAGTGTGCTAAAGTGATTTCCAAGCGCACGCGAGCTAGGTAGGAGTCGAACCTACAATCTTCTGATCCGTAGTCAGACGCGTTTTCCATTGCGCCACTAGCCCGCACGCTCAAAAGTCACTTGTTAGGACGAGTCCCCTCTGCAATTCTTTGGTCTTGATGATGAAATGAGTGGCAATCGTCAATCGACAAGCTGAATATTCAGCAAGATCATCAGTTTCACTGCTTGACCTCGTTCACTTTGAAAGCTGATGAATTTCACCGAAAACTAAGAGCACACCTCACATTCAGATCACGTCTTCGCTAAGTCAGTTTACAAACTTCGAGGTTACCAAAAAAAACGCCAACTGCGGATGCTGGAAATCAGGAGCCAAGTCAGAAATTGCTGGGTAATTGGTCTGACAGCATGTGTGGAATGAAATCACACTTTAACGTTCGGGTCCGGAGATAAAGAGAAACTTCTTTCGCCAGAATGTGGTGAATCTGTGGAATTCATTGCCACCTGAAGGCTCTCATTGGAGGAAGCCAGGCCATTGATTATATTTAAAACAGAGACAGAGACGTTATTGAGGAGCAAGGGAATCAAAGGTTAGGGGGAGAAAGCGGGAAAATGGGATTGGAAAACCTATCGGCCGTATTGGCGGAGCAGAATCGATGGGCTGAGTGGCATAATTTCTGCTCCTCTGTCTTATGGACGTTTCCTCAGAACCAGTTTGATTTCTGATTTTATTCCAGGATACAAAACCGATTTGAAGAGAAAATTAGAAAGTTTAGAAATGATGTGAACTTTACTTTTCAAAGCTTTTGATTTCTTTTCAGACTGTGCTGAGTAGTTGAATTGATTCCCAAAACCCACAGAAATTTACATGGCACTGTCAGAGTCAGATTCACCTATTAACCACATCTGGGTTGAAATCATTTTGATCATTCAAGTTTACTTTATTGGTAATAGAAGAAAGAGAACAGTACAACACAGGAATAGGCCCCAACACAGGAATTCCCTGTAATTCCTGATGAACGGCTTTTGCCCGAAACGTCGATTCTCTTGCTCTTCGGATGCTGTTCCTTTCCAGCACCACACTCTCGACAATGAACATTGTTCCCCAGAGTCCAATATAAAGCAGTGACCATTATTACATTATTCTCCAGAATCCAATGTAAAATATTGAGGATCATTTCCCAGACGAGAATTTAAAACAATTTTGCTGTCTAGGATTGTTCAATACGTTCGCAGAAGTTGTATGACTCTGATATTTTACTTGTAAATTCTGCGTCCGATGTACTCTCTCACACTAGCTGCCTGAGGAAGGAGCGGGGCGCTGGACTCTTGCACTTTCAGATAAACCTATTGGACGACAACCTAGTGTTGTGTGATTTTTGACATTGTCCAATCCAGTCCAATGGCATCGTGGTTTGATGTCGGCGGGAACTGGGTAAAGATTGAAATATGGTAAAAACAATGACTGCAGATGCTGAAAACCAAATACTGGATTAGTGGTGCTGGAAGAGCACAGCAGTTCAGGCAGCATCAAACGAGCAGCGAAATCGACGTTTCGGGCAAAAGCCCTTCATCAGGAATGACTGAAATATGTCTTTTCAGTGAAAAGGGCATTTACCCTTCAGAATCAAAATTGCGTTGCTCATCATCTTAACTCATTTGATTCTGTGTTGTTGGCTGATCTGTTATTTTGCCGCTTTCCTTGATTACTTTCTTTCGTTTAATGTGAGAAAATTGCCCTTTTGTTATCCGCCTCCGTTGTCATTGAGGTTAATTTACAGGAGTGTGCTAAAGTGATTTCCAAGCGCACGCGAGCTAGGTAGGAGTCGAACCTACAATCTTCTGATCCGTAGTCAGACGCGTTATCCATTGCGCCACTAGCCCGCACGCTCAAAAGTCACTTGTTAGGACGAGTCCCCTCTGCAATTCTTTGGTCTTGATGATGAAATGAGTGGCAATCGTCAATCGACAAGCTGAATATTCAGCAAGATCATCAGTTTCACTGCTTGACCTCGTTCACTTTGAAAGCTGATGAATTTCACCGAAAACTAAGAGCACACCTCACATTCAGATCACGTCTTCGCTAAGTCAGTTTACAAACTTCGAGGTTACCAAAAAAAACGCCAACTGCGGATGCTGGAAATCAGGAGCCAAGTCAGAAATTGCTGGGTAATTGGTCTGACAGCATGTGTGGAATGAAATCACACTTTAACGTTCGGGTCCGGAGATAAAGAGAAACTTCTTTCGCCAGAATGTGGTGAATCTGTGGAATTCATTGCCACCTGAAGGCTCTCATTGGAGGAAGCCAGGCCATTGATTATATTTAAAACAGAGACAGAGACGTTATTGAGGAGCAAGGGAATCAAAGGTTAGGGGGAGAAAGCGGGAAAATGGGATTGGAAAACCTATCGGCCGTATTGGCGGAGCAGAATCGATGGGCTGAGTGGCATAATTTCTGCTCCTCTGTCTTATGGACGTTTCCTCAGAACCAGTTTGATTTCTGATTTTATTCCAGGATACAAAACCGATTTGAAGAGAAAATTAGAAAGTTTAGAAATGATGTGAACTTTACTTTTCAAAGCTTTTGATTTCTTTTCAGACTGTGCTGAGTAGTTGAATTGATTCCCAAAACCCACAGAAATTTACATGGCACTGTCAGAGTCAGATTCACCTATTAACCACATCTGGGTTGAAATCATTTTGATCATTCAAGTTTACTTTATTGGTAATAGAAGAAAGAGAACAGTACAACACAGGAATAGGCCCCAACACAGGAATTCCCTGTAATTCCTGATGAACGGCTTTTGCCCGAAACGTCGATTCTCTTGCTCTTCGGATGCTGTTCCTTTCCAGCACCACACTCTCGACAATGAACATTGTTCCCCAGAGTCCAATATAAAGCAGTGACCATTATTACATTATTCTCCAGAATCCAATGTAAAATATTGAGGATCATTTCCCAGACGAGAATTTAAAACAATTTTGCTGTCTAGGATTGTTCAATACGTTCGCAGAAGTTGTATGACTCTGATATTTTACTTGTAAATTCTGCGTCCGATGTACTCTCTCACACTAGCTGCCTGAGGAAGGAGCGGGGCGCTGGACTCTTGCACTTTCAGATAAACCTATTGGACGACAACCTAGTGTTGTGTGATTTTTGACATTGTCCAATCCAGTCCAATGGCATCGTGGTTTGATGTCGGCGGGAACTGGGTAAAGATTGAAATATGGTAAAAACAATGACTGCAGATGCTGAAAACCAAATACTGGATTAGTGGTGCTGGAAGAGCACAGCAGTTCAGGCAGCATCAAACGAGCAGCGAAATCGACGTTTCGGGCAAAAGCCCTTCATCAGGAATGACTGAAATATGTCTTTTCAGTGAAAAGGGCATTTACCCTTCAGAATCAAAATTGCGTTGCTCATCATCTTAACTCATTTGATTCTGTGTTGTTGGCTGATCTGTTATTTTGCCGCTTTCCTTGATTACTTTCTTTCGTTTAATGTGAGAAAATTGCCCTTTTGTTATCCGCCTCCGTTGTCATTGAGGTTAATTTACAGGAGTGTGCTAAAGTGATTTCCAAGCGCACGCGAGCTAGGTAGGAGTCGAACCTACAATCTTCTGATCCGTAGTCAGACGCGTTATCCATTGCGCCACTAGCCCGCACGCTCAAAAGTCACTTGTTAGGACGAGTCCCCTCTGCAATTCTTTGGTCTTGATGATGAAATGAGTGGCAATCGTCAATCGACAAGCTGAATATTCAGCAAGATCATCAGTTTCACTGCTTGACCTCGTTCACTTTGAAAGCTGATGAATTTCACCGAAAACTAAGAGCACACCTCACATTCAGATCACGTCTTCGCTAAGTCAGTTTACAAACTTCGAGGTTACCAAAAAAAACGCCAACTGCGGATGCTGGAAATCAGGAGCCAAGTCAGAAATTGCTGGGTAATTGCTCTGACAGCATGTGTGGAATGAAATCACACTTTAACGTTCGGGTCCGGAGATAAAGAGAAACTTCTTTCGCCAGAATGTGGTGAATCTGTGGAATTCATTGCCACCTGAAGGCTCTCATTGGAGGAAGCCAGGCCATTGATTATATTTAAAACAGAGACAGAGACGTTATTGAGGAGCAAGGGAATCAAAGGTTAGGGGGAGAAAGCGGGAAAATGGGATTGGAAAACCTATCGGCCGTATTGGCGGAGCAGAATCGATGGGCTGAGTGGCATAATTTCTGCTCCTCTGTCTTATGGACGTTTCCTCAGAACCAGTTTGATTTCTGATTTTATTCCAGGATACAAAACCGATTTGAAGAGAAAATTAGAAAGTTTAGAAATGATGTGAACTTTACTTTTCAAAGCTTTTGATTTCTTTTCAGACTGTGCTGAGTAGTTGAATTGATTCCCAAAACCCACAGAAATTTACATGGCACTGTCAGAGTCAGATTCACCTATTAACCACATCTGGGTTGAAATCATTTTGATCATTCAAGTTTACTTTATTGGTAATAGAAGAAAGAGAACAGTACAACACAGGAATAGGCCCCAACACAGGAATTCCCTGTAATTCCTGATGAACGGCTTTTGCCCGAAACGTCGATTCTCTTGCTCTTCGGATGCTGTTCCTTTCCAGCACCACACTCTCGACAATGAACATTGTTCCCCAGAGTCCAATATAAAGCAGTGACCATTATTACATTATTCTCCAGAATCCAATGTAAAATATTGAGGATCATTTCCCAGACGAGAATTTAAAACAATTTTGCTGTCTAGGATTGTTCAATACGTTCGCAGAAGTTGTATGACTCTGATATTTTACTTGTAAATTCTGCGTCCGATGTACTCTCTCACACTAGCTGCCTGAGGAAGGAGCGGGGCGCTGGACTCTTGCACTTTCAGATAAACCTATTGGACGACAACGTAGTGTTGTGTGATTTTTGACATTTTCCAATCCAGTCCAATGGCATCGTGGTTTGATGTCGGCGGGAACTGGGTAAAGATTGAAATATGGTAAAAACAATGACTGCAGATGCTGAAAACCAAATACTGGATTAGTGGTGCTGGAAGAGCACAGCAGTTCAGGCAGCATCAAACGAGCAGCGAAATCGACGTTTCGGGCAAAAGCCCTTCATCAGGAATGACTGAAATATGTCTTTTCAGTGAAAAGGGCATTTACCCTTCAGAATCAAAATTGCGTTGCTCATCATCTTAACTCATTTGATTCTGTGTTGTTGGCTGATCTGTTATTTTGCCGCTTTCCTTGATTACTTTCTTTCGTTTAATGTGAGAAAATTGCCCTTTTGTTATCCGCCTCCGTTGTCATTGAGGTTAATTTACAGGAGTGTGCTAAAGTGATTTCCAAGCGCACGCGAGCTAGGTAGGAGTCGAACCTACAATCTTCTGATCCGTAGTCAGACGCGTTATCCATTGCGCCACTAGCCCGCACGCTCAAAAGTCACTTGTTAGGACGAGTCCCCTCTGCAATTCTTTGGTCTTGATGATGAAATGAGTGGCAATCGTCAATCGACAAGCTGAATATTCAGCAAGATCATCAGTTTCACTGCTTGACCTCGTTCACTTTGAAAGCTGATGAATTTCACCGAAAACTAAGAGCACACCTCACATTCAGATCACGTCTTCGCTAAGTCAGTTTACAAACTTCGAGGTTACCAAAAAAAACGCCAACTGCGGATGCTGGAAATCAGGAGCCAAGTCAGAAATTGCTGGGTAATTGGTCTGACAGCATGTGTGGAATGAAATCACACTTTAACGTTCGGGTCCGGAGATAAAGAGAAACTTCTTTCGCCAGAATGTGGTGAATCTGTGGAATTCATTGCCACCTGAAGGCTCTCATTGGAGGAAGCCAGGCCATTGATTATATTTAAAACAGAGACAGAGACGTTATTGAGGAGCAAGGGAATCAAAGGTTAGGGGGAGAAAGCGGGAAAATGGGATTGGAAAACCTATCGGCCGTATTGGCGGAGCAGAATCGATGGGCTGAGTGGCATAATTTCTGCTCCTCTGTCTTATGGACGTTTCCTCAGAACCAGTTTGATTTCTGATTTTATTCCAGGATACAAAACCGATTTGAAGAGAAAATTAGAAAGTTTAGAAATGATGTGAACTTTACTTTTCAAAGCTTTTGATTTCTTTTCAGACTGTGCTGAGTAGTTGAATTGATTCCCAAAACCCACAGAAATTTACATGGCACTGTCAGAGTCAGATTCACCTATTAACCACATCTGGGTTGAAATCATTTTGATCATTCAAGTTTACTTTATTGGTAATAGAAGAAAGAGAACAGTACAACACAGGAATAGGCCCCAACACAGGAATTCCCTGTAATTCCTGATGAACGGCTTTTGCCCGAAACGTCGATTCTCTTGCTCTTCGGATGCTGTTCCTTTCCAGCACCACACTCTCGACAATGAACATTGTTCCCCAGAGTCCAATATAAAGCAGTGACCATTATTACATTATTCTCCAGAATCCAATGTAAAATATTGAGGATCATTTCCCAGACGAGAATTTAAAACAATTTTGCTGTCTAGGATTGTTCAATACGTTCGCAGAAGTTGTATGACTCTGATATTTTACTTGTAAATTCTGCGTCCGATGTACTCTCTCACACTAGCTGCCTGAGGAAGGAGCGGGGCGCTGGACTCTTGCACTTTCAGATAAACCTATTGGACGACAACCTAGTGTTGTGTGATTTTTGACATTGTCCAATCCAGTCCAATGGCATCGTGGTTTGATGTCGGCGGGAACTGGGTAAAGATTGAAATATGGTAAAAACAATGACTGCAGATGCTGAAAACCAAATACTGGATTAGTGGTGCTGGAAGAGCACAGCAGTTCAGGCAGCATCAAACGAGCAGCGAAATCGACGTTTCGGGCAAAAGCCCTTCATCAGGAATGACTGAAATATGTCTTTTCAGTGAAAAGGGCATTTACCCTTCAGAATCAAAATTGCGTTGCTCATCATCTTAACTCATTTGATTCTGTGTTGTTGACTGATCTGTTATTTTGCCGCTTTCCTTGATTACTTTCTTTCGTTTAATGTGAGAAAATTGCCCTTTTGTTATCCGCCTCCGTTGTCATTGAGGTTAATTTACAGGAGCGTGCTAAAGTGATTTCCAAGCGCACGCGAGCTAGGTAGGAGTCGAACCTACAATCTTCTGATCCGTAGTCAGACGCGTTATCCATTGCGCCACAAGCCCGCATGCTCAAGAGTCACTTGTTAGGACGAGTCCCCTCTGCAATTCTTTGGTCTTGATGATGAAATGAGTGGCAATCGTCAATCGACAAGCTGAATATTCAGCAAGATCATCAGTTTCACTGCTTGACCTCGTTCACTTTGAAAGCTGATGAATTTCACCGAAAACTAAGAGCACACCTCACATTCAGATCACGTCTTCGCTAAGTCAGTTTACAAACTTCGAGGTTACCAAAAAAAACGCCAACTGCGGATGCTGGAAATCAGGAGCCAAGTCAGAAATTGCTGGGTAATTGCTCTGACAGCATGTGTGGAATGAAATCACACTTTAACGTTCGGGTCCGGAGATAAAGAGAAACTTCTTTCGCCAGAATGTGGTGAATCTGTGGAATTCATTGCCACCTGTAGGCTCTCATTGGAGGAAGCCAGGCCATTGATTATATTTAAAACAGAGACAGAGACGTTATTGAGGAGCAAGGGAATCAAAGGTTAGGGGGAGAAAGCGGGAAAATGGGATTGGAAAACCTATCGGCCGTATTGGCGGAGCAGAATCGATGGGCTGAGTGGCATAATTTCTGCTCCTCTGTCTTATGGACGTTTCCTCAGAACCAGTTTGATTTCTGATTTTATTCCAGGATACAAAACCGATTTGAAGAGAAAATTAGAAAGTTTAGAAATGATGTGAACTTTACTTTTCAAAGCTTTTGATTTCTTTTCAGACTGTGCTGAGTAGTTGAATTGATTCCCAAAACCCACAGAAATTTACATGGCACTGTCAGAGTCAGATTCACCTATTAACCACATCTGGGTTGAAATCATTTTGATCATTCAAGTTTACTTTATTGGTAATAGAAGAAAGAGAACAGTACAACACAGGAATAGGCCCCAACACAGGAATTCCCTGTAATTCCTGATGAACGGCTTTTGCCCGAAACGTCGATTCTCTTGCTCTTCGGATGCTGTTCCTTTCCAGCACCACACTCTCGACAATGAACATTGTTCCCCAGAGTCCAATATAAAGCAGTGACCATTATTACATTATTCTCCAGAATCCAATGTAAAATATTGAGGATCATTTCCCAGACGAGAATTTAAAACAATTTTGCTGTCTAGGATTGTTCAATACGTTCGCAGAAGTTGTATGACTCTGATATTTTACTTGTAAATTCTGCGTCCGATGTACTCTCTCACACTAGCTGCCTGAGGAAGGAGCGGGGCGCTGGACTCTTGCACTTTCAGATAAACCTATTGGACGACAACCTAGTGTTGTGTGATTTTTGACATTGTCCAATCCAGTCCAATGGCATCGTGGTTTGATGTCGGCGGGAACTGGGTAAAGATTGAAATATGGTAAAAACAATGACTGCAGATGCTGAAAACCAAATACTGGATTAGTGGTGCTGGAAGAGCACAGCAGTTCAGGCAGCATCAAACGAGCAGCGAAATCGACGTTTCGGGCAAAAGCCCTTCATCAGGAATGACTGAAATATGTCTTTTCAGTGAAAAGGGCATTTACCCTTCAGAATCAAAATTGCGTTGCTCATCATCTTAACTCATTTGATTCTGTGTTGTTGACTGATCTGTTATTTTGCCGCTTTCCTTGATTACTTTCTTTCGTTTAATGTGAGAAAATTGCCCTTTTGTTATCCGCCTCCGTTGTCATTGAGGTTAATTTACAGGAGTGTGCTAAAGTGATTTCCAAGCGCACGCGAGCTAGGTAGGAGTCGAACCTACAATCTTCTGATCCGCAGTCAGACGCTTTATCCATTGCGCCACAAGCCCGCATGCTCAAAAGTCACTTGTTAGGACGAGTCCCCTCTGCAATTCTTTGGTCTTGATGATGAAATGAGTGGCAATCGTCAATCGACAAGCTGAATATTCAGCAAGATCATCAGTTTCACTGCTTGACCTCGTTCACTTTGAAAGCTGATGAATTTCACCGAAAACTAAGAGCACACCTCACATTCAGATCACGTCTTCGCTAAGTCAGTTTACAAACTTCGAGGTTACCAAAAAAAACGCCAACTGCGGATGCTGGAAATCAGGAGCCAAGTCAGAAATTGCTGGGTAATTGCTCTGACAGCATGTGTGGAATGAAATCACACTTTAACGTTCGGGTCCGGAGATAAAGAGAAACTTCTTTCGCCAGAATGTGGTGAATCTGTGGAATTCATTGCCACCTGAAGGCTCTCATTGGAGGAAGCCAGGCCATTGATTATATTTAAAACAGAGACAGAGACGTTATTGAGGAGCAAGGGAATCAAAGGTTAGGGGGAGAAAGCGGGAAAATGGGATTGGAAAACCTATCGGCCGTATTGGCGGAGCAGAATCGATGGGCTGAGTGGCATAATTTCTGCTCCTCTGTCTTATGGACGTTTCCTCAGAACCAGTTTGATTTCTGATTTTATTCCAGGATACAAAACCGATTTGAAGAGAAAATTAGAAAGTTTAGAAATGATGTGAACTTTACTTTTCAAAGCTTTTGATTTCTTTTCAGACTGTGCTGAGTAGTTGAATTGATTCCCAAAACCCACAGAAATTTACATGGCACTGTCAGAGTCAGATTCACCTATTAACCACATCTGGGTTGAAATCATTTTGATCATTCAAGTTTACTTTATTGGTAATAGAAGAAAGAGAACAGTACAACACAGGAATAGGCCCCAACACAGGAATTCCCTGTAATTCCTGATGAACGGCTTTTGCCCGAAACGTCGATTCTCTTGCTCTTCGGATGCTGTTCCTTTCCAGCACCACACTCTCGACAATGAACATTGTTCCCCAGAGTCCAATATAAAGCAGTGACCATTATTACATTATTCTCCAGAATCCAATGTAAAATATTGAGGATCATTTCCCAGACGAGAATTTAAAACAATTTTGCTGTCTAGGATTGTTCAATACGTTCGCAGAAGTTGTATGACTCTGATATTTTACTTGTAAATTCTGCGTCCGATGTACTCTCTCACACTAGCTGCCTGAGGAAGGAGCGGGGCGCTGGACTCTTGCACTTTCAGATAAACCTATTGGACGACAACGTAGTGTTGTGTGATTTTTGACATTTTCCAATCCAGTCCAATGGCATCGTGGTTTGATGTCGGCGGGAACTGGGTAAAGATTGAAATATGGTAAAAACAATGACTGCAGATGCTGAAAACCAAATACTGGATTAGTGGTGCTGGAAGAGCACAGCAGTTCAGGCAGCATCAAACGAGCAGCGAAATCGACGTTTCGGGCAAAAGCCCTTCATCAGGAATGACTGAAATATGTCTTTTCAGTGAAAAGGGCATTTACCCTTCAGAATCAAAATTGCGTTGCTCATCATCTTAACTCATTTGATTCTGTGTTGTTGGCTGATCTGTTATTTTGCCGCTTTCCTTGATTACTTTCTTTCGTTTAATGTGAGAAAATTGCCCTTTTGTTATCCGCCTCCGTTGTCATTGAGGTTAATTTACAGGAGTGTGCTAAAGTGATTTCCAAGCGCACGCGAGCTAGGTAGGAGTCGAACCTACAATCTTCTGATCCGTAGTCAGACGCGTTACCCATTGCGCCACAAGCCCGCATGCTCAAAAGTCACTTGTTAGGACGAGTCCCCTCTGCAATTCTTTGGTCTTGATGATGAAATGAGTGGCAATCGTCAATCGACAAGCTGAATATTCAGCAAGATCATCAGTTTCACTGCTTGACCTCGTTCACTTTGAAAGCTGATGAATTTCACCGAAAACTAAGAGCACACCTCACATTCAGATCACGTCTTCGCTAAGTCAGTTTACAAACTTCGAGGTTACCAAAAAAAACGCCAACTGCGGATGCTGGAAATCAGGAGCCAAGTCAGAAATTGCTGGGTAATTGGTCTGACAGCATGTGTGGAATGAAATCACACTTTAACGTTCGGGTCCGGAGATAAAGAGAAACTTCTTTCGCCAGAATGTGGTGAATCTGTGGAATTCATTGCCACCTGAAGGCTCTCATTGGAGGAAGCCAGGCCATTGATTATATTTAAAACAGAGACAGAGACGTTATTGAGGAGCAAGGGAATCAAAGGTTAGGGGGAGAAAGCGGGAAAATGGGATTGGAAAACCTATCGGCCGTATTGGCGGAGCAGAATCGATGGGCTGAGTGGCATAATTTCTGCTCCTCTGTCTTATGGACGTTTCCTCAGAACCAGTTTGATTTCTGATTTTATTCCAGGATACAAAACCGATTTGAAGAGAAAATTAGAAAGTTTAGAAATGATGTGAACTTTACTTTTCAAAGCTTTTGATTTCTTTTCAGACTGTGCTGAGTAGTTGAATTGATTCCCAAAACCCACAGAAATTTACATGGCACTGTCAGAGTCAGATTCACCTATTAACCACATCTGGGTTGAAATCATTTTGATCATTCAAGTTTACTTTATTGGTAATAGAAGAAAGAGAACAGTACAACACAGGAATAGGCCCCAACACAGGAATTCCCTGTAATTCCTGATGAACGGCTTTTGCCCGAAACGTCGATGCTCTTGCTCTTCGGATGCTGTTCCTTTCCAGCACCACACTCTCGACAATGAACATTGTTCCCCAGAGTCCAACATAAAGCAGTGACCATTATTACATTATTCTCCAGAATCCAATGTAAAATATTGAGGATCATTTCCCAGACGAGAATTTAAAACAATTTTGCTGTCTAGGATTGTTCAATACGTTCGCAGAAGTTGTATGACTCTGATATTTTACTTGTAAATTCTGCGTCCGATGTACTCTCTCACACTAGCTGCCTGAGGAAGGAGCGGGGCGCTGGACTCTTGCACTTTCAGATAAACCTATTGGACGACAACCTAGTGTTGTGTGATTTTTGACATTGTCCAATCCAGTCCAATGGCATCGTGGTTTGATGTCGGCGGGAACTGGGTAAAGATTGAAATATGGTAAAAACAATGACTGCAGATGCTGAAAACCAAATACTGGATTAGTGGTGCTGGAAGAGCACAGCAGTTCAGGCAGCATCAAACGAGCAGCGAAATCGACGTTTCGGGCAAAAGCCCTTCATCAGGAATGACTGAAATATGTCTTTTCAGTGAAAAGGGCATTTACCCTTCAGAATCAAAATTGCGTTGCTCATCATCTTAACTCATTTGATTCTGTGTTGTTGGCTGATCTGTTATTTTGCCGCTTTCCTTGATTACTTTCTTTCGTTTAATGTGAGAAAATTGCCCTTTTGTTATCCGCCTCCGTTGTCATTGAGGTTAATTTACAGGAGTGTGCTAAAGTGATTTCCAAGCGCACGCGAGCTAGGTAGGAGTCGAACCTACAATCTTCTGATCCGTAGTCAGACGCGTTATCCATTGCGCCACTAGCCCGCACGCTCAAAAGTCACTTGTTAGGACGAGTCCCCTCTGCAATTCTTTGGTCTTGATGATGAAATGAGTGGCAATCGTCAATCGACAAGCTGAATATTCAGCAAGATCATCAGTTTCACTGCTTGACCTCGTTCACTTTGAAAGCTGATGAATTTCACCGAAAACTAAGAGCACACCTCACATTCAGATCACGTCTTCGCTAAGTCAGTTTACAAACTTCGAGGTTACCAAAAAAAACGCCAACTGCGGATGCTGGAAATCAGGAGCCAAGTCAGAAATTGCTGGGTAATTGGTCTGACAGCATGTGTGGAATGAAATCACACTTTAACGTTCGGGTCCGGAGATAAAGAGAAACTTCTTTCGCCAGAATGTGGTGAATCTGTGGAATTCATTGCCACCTGAAGGCTCTCATTGGAGGAAGCCAGGCCATTGATTATATTTAAAACAGAGACAGAGACGTTATTGAGGAGCAAGGGAATCAAAGGTTAGGGGGAGAAAGCGGGAAAATGGGATTGGAAAACCTATCGGCCGTATTGGCGGAGCAGAATCGATGGGCTGAGTGGCATAATTTCTGCTCCTCTGTCTTATGGACGTTTCCTCAGAACCAGTTTGATTTCTGATTTTATTCCAGGATACAAAACCGATTTGAAGAGAAAATTAGAAAGTTTAGAAATGATGTGAACTTTACTTTTCAAAGCTTTTGATTTCTTTTCAGACTGTGCTGAGTAGTTGAATTGATTCCCAAAACCCACAGAAATTTACATGGCACTGTCAGAGTCAGATTCACCTATTAACCACATCTGGGTTGAAATCATTTTGATCATTCAAGTTTACTTTATTGGTAATAGAAGAAAGAGAACAGTACAACACAGGAATAGGCCCCAACACAGGAATTCCCTGTAATTCCTGATGAACGGCTTTTGCCCGAAACGTCGATTCTCTTGCTCTTCGGATGCTGTTCCTTTCCAGCACCACACTCTCGACAATGAACATTGTTCCCCAGAGTCCAATATAAAGCAGTGACCATTATTACATTATTCTCCAGAATCCAATGTAAAATATTGAGGATCATTTCCCAGACGAGAATTTAAAACAATTTTGCTGTCTAGGATTGTTCAATACGTTCGCAGAAGTTGTATGACTCTGATATTTTACTTGTAAATTCTGCGTCCGATGTACTCTCTCACACTAGCTGCCTGAGGAAGGAGCGGGGCGCTGGACTCTTGCACTTTCAGATAAACCTATTGGACGACAACCTAGTGTTGTGTGATTTTTGACATTGTCCAATCCAGTCCAATGGCATCGTGGTTTGATGTCGGCGGGAATTGGGTAAAGATTGAAATATGGTAAAAACAATGACTGCAGATGCTGAAAACCAAATACTGGATTAGTGGTGCTGGAAGAGCACAGCAGTTCAGGCAGCATCAAACGAGCAGCGAAATCGACGTTTCGGGCAAAAGCCCTTCATCAGGAATGACTGAAATATGTCTTTTCAGTGAAAAGGGCATTTACCCTTCAGAATCAAAATTGCGTTGCTCATCATCTTAACTCATTTGATTCTGTGTTGTTGGCTGATCTGTTATTTTGCCGCTTTCCTTGATTACTTTCTTTCGTTTAATGTGAGAAAATTGCCCTTTTGTTATCCGCCTCCGTTGTCATTGAGGTTAATTTACAGGAGTGTGCTAAAGTGATTTCCAAGCGCACGCGAGCTAGGTAGGAGTCGAACCTACAATCTTCTGATCCGTAGTCAGACGCGTTATCCATTGCGCCACTAGCCCGCACGCTCAAAAGTCACTTGTTAGGACGAGTCCCCTCTGCAATTCTTTGGTCTTGATGATGAAATGAGTGGCAATCGTCAATCGACAAGCTGAATATTCAGCAAGATCATCAGTTTCACTGCTTGACCTCGTTCACTTTGAAAGCTGATGAATTTCACCGAAAACTAAGAGCACACCTCACATTCAGATCACGTCTTCGCTAAGTCAGTTTACAAACTTCGAGGTTACCAAAAAAAACGCCAACTGCGGATGCTGGAAATCAGGAGCCAAGTCAGAAATTGCTGGGTAATTGCTCTGACAGCATGTGTGGAATGAAATCACACTTTAACGTTCGGGTCCGGAGATAAAGAGAAACTTCTTTCGCCAGAATGTGGTGAATCTGTGGAATTCATTGCCACCTGAAGGCTCTCATTGGAGGAAGCCAGGCCATTGATTATATTTAAAACAGAGACAGAGACGTTATTGAGGAGCAAGGGAATCAAAGGTTAGGGGGAGAAAGCGGGAAAATGGGATTGGAAAACCTATCGGCCGTATTGGCGGAGCAGAATCGATGGGCTGAGTGGCATAATTTCTGCTCCTCTGTCTTATGGACGTTTCCTCAGAACCAGTTTGATTTCTGATTTTATTCCAGGATACAAAACCGATTTGAAGAGAAAATTAGAAAGTTTAGAAATGATGTGAACTTTACTTTTCAAAGCTTTTGATTTCTTTTCAGACTGTGCTGAGTAGTTGAATTGATTCCCAAAACCCACAGAAATTTACATGGCACTGTCAGAGTCAGATTCACCTATTAACCACATCTGGGTTGAAATCATTTTGATCATTCAAGTTTACTTTATTGGTAATAGAAGAAAGAGAACAGTACAACACAGGAATAGGCCCCAACACAGGAATTCCCTGTAATTCCTGATGAACGGCTTTTGCCCGAAACGTCGATTCTCTTGCTCTTCGGATGCTGTTCCTTTCCAGCACCACACTCTCGACAATGAACATTGTTCCCCAGAGTCCAATATAAAGCAGTGACCATTATTACATTATTCTCCAGAATCCAATGTAAAATATTGAGGATCATTTCCCAGACGAGAATTTAAAACAATTTTGCTGTCTAGGATTGTTCAATACGTTCGCAGAAGTTGTATGACTCTGATATTTTACTTGTAAATTCTGCGTCCGATGTACTCTCTCACACTAGCTGCCTGAGGAAGGAGCGGGGCGCTGGACTCTTGCACTTTCAGATAAACCTATTGGACGACAACCTAGTGTTGTGTGATTTTTGACATTGTCCAATCCAGTCCAATGGCATCGTGGTTTGATGTCGGCGGGAACTGGGTAAAGATTGAAATATGGTAAAAACAATGACTGCAGATGCTGAAAACCAAATACTGGATTAGTGGTGCTGGAAGAGCACAGCAGTTCAGGCAGCATCAAACGAGCAGCGAAATCGACGTTTCGGGCAAAAGCCCTTCATCAGGAATGACTGAAATATGTCTTTTCAGTGAAAAGGGCATTTACCCTTCAGAATCAAAATTGCGTTGCTCATCATCTTAACTCATTTGATTCTGTGTTGTTGACTGATCTGTTATTTTGCCGCTTTCCTTGATTACTTTCTTTCGTTTAATGTGAGAAAATTGCCCTTTTGTTATCCGCCTCCGTTGTCATTGAGGTTAATTTACAGGAGCGTGCTAAAGTGATTTCCAAGCGCACGCGAGCTAGGTAGGAGTCGAACCTACAATCTTCTGATCCGTAGTCAGACGCGTTATCCATTGCGCCACAAGCCCGCATGCTCAAAAGTCACTTGTTAGGACGAGTCCCCTCTGCAATTCTTTGGTCTTGATGATGAAATGAGTGGCAATCGTCAATCGACAAGCTGAATATTCAGCAAGATCATCAGTTTCACTGCTTGACCTCGTTCACTTTGAAAGCTGATGAATTTCACCGAAAACTAAGAGCACACCTCACATTCAGATCACGTCTTCGCTAAGTCAGTTTACAAACTTCGAGGTTACCAAAAAAAACGCCAACTGCGGATGCTGGAAATCAGGAGCCAAGTCAGAAATTGCTGGGTAATTGGTCTGACAGCATGTGTGGAATGAAATCACACTTTAACGTTCGGGTCCGGAGATAAAGAGAAACTTCTTTCGCCAGAATGTGGTGAATCTGTGGAATTCATTGCCACCTGAAGGCTCTCATTGGAGGAAGCCAGGCCATTGATTATATTTAAAACAGAGACAGAGACGTTATTGAGGAGCAAGGGAATCAAAGGTTAGGGGGAGAAAGCGGGAAAATGGGATTGGAAAACCTATCGGCCGTATTGGCGGAGCAGAATCGATGGGCTGAGTGGCATAATTTCTGCTCCTCTGTCTTATGGACGTTTCCTCAGAACCAGTTTGATTTCTGATTTTATTCCAGGATACAAAACCGATTTGAAGAGAAAATTAGAAAGTTTAGAAATGATGTGAACTTTACTTTTCAAAGCTTTTGATTTCTTTTCAGACTGTGCTGAGTAGTTGAATTGATTCCCAAAACCCACAGAAATTTACATGGCACTGTCAGAGTCAGATTCACCTATTAACCACATCTGGGTTGAAATCATTTTGATCATTCAAGTTTACTTTATTGGTAATAGAAGAAAGAGAACAGTACAACACAGGAATAGGCCCCAACACAGGAATTCCCTGTAATTCCTGATGAACGGCTTTTGCCCGAAACGTCGATTCTCTTGCTCTTCGGATGCTGTTCCTTTCCAGCACCACACTCTCGACAATGAACATTGTTCCCCAGAGTCCAATATAAAGCAGTGACCATTATTACATTATTCTCCAGAATCCAATGTAAAATATTGAGGATCATTTCCCAGACGAGAATTTAAAACAATTTTGCTGTCTAGGATTGTTCAATACGTTCGCAGAAGTTGTATGACTCTGATATTTTACTTGTAAATTCTGCGTCCGATGTACTCTCTCACACTAGCTGCCTGAGGAAGGAGCGGGGCGCTGGACTCTTGCACTTTCAGATAAACCTATTGGACGACAACCTAGTGTTGTGTGATTTTTGACATTGTCCAATCCAGTCCAATGGCATCGTGGTTTGATGTCGGCGGGAACTGGGTAAAGATTGAAATATGGTAAAAACAATGACTGCAGATGCTGAAAACCAAATACTGGATTAGTGGTGCTGGAAGAGCACAGCAGTTCAGGCAGCATCAAACGAGCAGGGAAATCGACGTTTCGGGCAAAAGCCCTTCATCAGGAATGACTGAAATATGTCTTTTCAGTGAAAAGGGCATTTACCCTTCAGAATCAAAATTGCGTTGCTCATCATCTTAACTCATTTGATTCTGTGTTGTTGGCTGATCTGTTATTTTGCCGCTTTCCTTGATTACTTTCTTTCGTTTAATGTGAGAAAATTGCCCTTTTGTTATCCGCCTCCGTTGTCATTGAGGTTAATTTACAGGAGTGTGCTAAAGTGATTTCCAAGCGCACGCGAGCTAGGTAGGAGTCGAACCTACAATCTTCTGATCCGTAGTCAGACGCGTTATCCATTGCGCCACTAGCCCGCACGCTCAAAAGTCACTTGTTAGGACGAGTCCCCTCTGCAATTCTTTGGTCTTGATGATGAAATGAGTGGCAATCGTCAATCGACAAGCTGAATATTCAGCAAGATCATCAGTTTCACTGCTTGACCTCGTTCACTTTGAAAGCTGATGAATTTCACCGAAAACTAAGAGCACACCTCACATTCAGATCACGTCTTCGCTAAGTCAGTTTACAAACTTCGAGGTTACCAAAAAAAACGCCAACTGCGGATGCTGGAAATCAGGAGCCAAGTCAGAAATTGCTGGGTAATTGCTCTGACAGCATGTGTGGAATGAAATCACACTTTAACGTTCGGGTCCGGAGATAAAGAGAAACTTCTTTCGCCAGAATGTGGTGAATCTGTGGAATTCATTGCCACCTGAAGGCTCTCATTGGAGGAAGCCAGGCCATTGATTATATTTAAAACAGAGACAGAGACGTTATTGAGGAGCAAGGGAATCAAAGGTTAGGGGGAGAAAGCGGGAAAATGGGATTGGAAAACCTATCGGCCGTATTGGCGGAGCAGAATCGATGGGCTGAGTGGCATAATTTCTGCTCCTCTGTCTTATGGACGTTTCCTCAGAACCAGTTTGATTTCTGATTTTATTCCAGGATACAAAACCGATTTGAAGAGAAAATTAGAAAGTTTAGAAATGATGTGAACTTTACTTTTCAAAGCTTTTGATTTCTTTTCAGACTGTGCTGAGTAGTTGAATTGATTCCCAAAACCCACAGAAATTTACATGGCACTGTCAGAGTCAGATTCACCTATTAACCACATCTGGGTTGAAATCATTTTGATCATTCAAGTTTACTTTATTGGTAATAGAAGAAAGAGAACAGTACAACACAGGAATAGGCCCCAACACAGGAATTCCCTGTAATTCCTGATGAACGGCTTTTGCCCGAAACGTCGATTCTCTTGCTCTTCGGATGCTGTTCCTTTCCAGCACCACACTCTCGACAATGAACATTGTTCCCCAGAGTCCAATATAAAGCAGTGACCATTATTACATTATTCTCCAGAATCCAATGTAAAATATTGAGGATCATTTCCCAGACGAGAATTTAAAACAATTTTGCTGTCTAGGATTGTTCAATACGTTCGCAGAAGTTGTATGACTCTGATATTTTACTTGTAAATTCTGCGTCCGATGTACTCTCTCACACTAGCTGCCTGAGGAAGGAGCGGGGCGCTGGACTCTTGCACTTTCAGATAAACCTATTGGACGACAACCTAGTGTTGTGTGATTTTTGACATTGTCCAATCCAGTCCAATGGCATCGTGGTTTGATGTCGGCGGGAACTGGGTAAAGATTGAAATATGGTAAAAACAATGACTGCAGATGCTGAAAACCAAATACTGGATTAGTGGTGCTGGAAGAGCACAGCAGTTCAGGCAGCATCAAACGAGCAGCGAAATCGACGTTTCGGGCAAAAGCCCTTCATCAGGAATGACTGAAATATGTCTTTTCAGTGAAAAGGGCATTTACCCTTCAGAATCAAAATTGCGTTGCTCATCATCTTAACTCATTTGATTCTGTGTTGTTGACTGATCTGTTATTTTGCCGCTTTCCTTGATTACTTTCTTTCGTTTAATGTGAGAAAATTGCCCTTTTGTTATCCGCCTCCGTTGTCATTGAGGTTAATTTACAGGAGTGTGCTAAAGTGATTTCCAAGCGCACGCGAGCTAGGTAGGAGTCGAACCTACAATCTTCTGATCCGTAGTCAGACGCGTTATCCATTGCGCCACAAGCCCGCACGCTCAAAAGTCACTTGTTAGGACGAGTCCCCTCTGCAATTCTTTGGTCTTGATGATGAAATGAGTGGCAATCGTCAATCGACAAGCTGAATATTCAGCAAGATCATCAGTTTCACTGCTTGACCTCGTTCACTTTGAAAGCTGATGAATTTCACCGAAAACTAAGAGCACACCTCACATTCAGATCACGTCTTCGCTAAGTCAGTTTACAAACTTCGAGGTTACCAAAAAAAACGCCAACTGCGGATGCTGGAAATCAGGAGCCAAGTCAGAAATTGCTGGGTAATTGGTCTGACAGCATGTGTGGAATGAAATCACACTTTAACGTTCGGGTCCGGAGATAAAGAGAAACTTCTTTCGCCAGAATGTGGTGAATCTGTGGAATTCATTGCCACCTGAAGGCTCTCATTGGAGGAAGCCAGGCCATTGATTATATTTAAAACAGAGACAGAGACGTTATTGAGGAGCAA
This sequence comes from Chiloscyllium punctatum, assembly GCF_047496795.1. Taxonomy (NCBI): domain Eukaryota; kingdom Metazoa; phylum Chordata; class Chondrichthyes; order Orectolobiformes; family Hemiscylliidae; genus Chiloscyllium; species Chiloscyllium punctatum. The sequence continues at coordinate 61,539,589 of NC_092769.1, forward strand.
GGGAATCAAAGGTTAGGGGGAGAAAGCGGGAAAATGGGATTGGAAAACCTATCGGCCGTATTGGCGGAGCAGAATCGATGGGCTGAGTGGCATAATTTCTGCTCCTCTGTCTTATGGACGTTTCCTCAGAACCAGTTTGATTTCTGATTTTATTCCAGGATACAAAACCGATTTGAAGAGAAAATTAGAAAGTTTAGAAATGATGTGAACTTTACTTTTCAAAGCTTTTGATTTCTTTTCAGACTGTGCTGAGTAGTTGAATTGATTCCCAAAACCCACAGAAATTTACATGGCACTGTCAGAGTCAGATTCACCTATTAACCACATCTGGGTTGAAATCATTTTGATCATTCAAGTTTACTTTATTGGTAATAGAAGAAAGAGAACAGTACAACACAGGAATAGGCCCCAACACAGGAATTCCCTGTAATTCCTGATGAACGGCTTTTGCCCGAAACGTCGATTCTCTTGCTCTTCGGATGCTGTTCCTTTCCAGCACCACACTCTCGACAATGAACATTGTTCCCCAGAGTCCAATATAAAGCAGTGACCATTATTACATTATTCTCCAGAATCCAATGTAAAATATTGAGGATCATTTCCCAGACGAGAATTTAAAACAATTTTGCTGTCTAGGATTGTTCAATACGTTCGCAGAAGTTGTATGACTCTGATATTTTACTTGTAAATTCTGCGTCCGATGTACTCTCTCACACTAGCTGCCTGAGGAAGGAGCGGGGCGCTGGACTCTTGCACTTTCAGATAAACCTATTGGACGACAACCTAGTGTTGTGTGATTTTTGACATTGTCCAATCCAGTCCAATGGCATCGTGGTTTGATGTCGGCGGGAACTGGGTAAAGATTGAAATATGGTAAAAACAATGACTGCAGATGCTGAAAACCAAATACTGGATTAGTGGTGCTGGAAGAGCACAGCAGTTCAGGCAGCATCAAACGAGCAGGGAAATCGACGTTTCGGGCAAAAGCCCTTCATCAGGAATGACTGAAATATGTCTTTTCAGTGAAAAGGGCATTTACCCTTCAGAATCAAAATTGCGTTGCTCATCATCTTAACTCATTTGATTCTGTGTTGTTGGCTGATCTGTTATTTTGCCGCTTTCCTTGATTACTTTCTTTCGTTTAATGTGAGAAAATTGCCCTTTTGTTATCCGCCTCCGTTGTCATTGAGGTTAATTTACAGGAGTGTGCTAAAGTGATTTCCAAGCGCACGCGAGCTAGGTAGGAGTCGAACCTACAATCTTCTGATCCGTAGTCAGACGCGTTATCCATTGCGCCACTAGCCCGCACGCTCAAAAGTCACTTGTTAGGACGAGTCCCCTCTGCAATTCTTTGGTCTTGATGATGAAATGAGTGGCAATCGTCAATCGACAAGCTGAATATTCAGCAAGATCATCAGTTTCACTGCTTGACCTCGTTCACTTTGAAAGCTGATGAATTTCACCGAAAACTAAGAGCACACCTCACATTCAGATCACGTCTTCGCTAAGTCAGTTTACAAACTTCGAGGTTACCAAAAAAAACGCCAACTGCGGATGCTGGAAATCAGGAGCCAAGTCAGAAATTGCTGGGTAATTGCTCTGACAGCATGTGTGGAATGAAATCACACTTTAACGTTCGGGTCCGGAGATAAAGAGAAACTTCTTTCGCCAGAATGTGGTGAATCTGTGGAATTCATTGCCACCTGAAGGCTCTCATTGGAGGAAGCCAGGCCATTGATTATATTTAAAACAGAGACAGAGACGTTATTGAGGAGCAAGGGAATCAAAGGTTAGGGGGAGAAAGCGGGAAAATGGGATTGGAAAACCTATCGGCCGTATTGGCGGAGCAGAATCGATGGGCTGAGTGGCATAATTTCTGCTCCTCTGTCTTATGGACGTTTCCTCAGAACCAGTTTGATTTCTGATTTTATTCCAGGATACAAAACCGATTTGAAGAGAAAATTAGAAAGTTTAGAAATGATGTGAACTTTACTTTTCAAAGCTTTTGATTTCTTTTCAGACTGTGCTGAGTAGTTGAATTGATTCCCAAAACCCACAGAAATTTACATGGCACTGTCAGAGTCAGATTCACCTATTAACCACATCTGGGTTGAAATCATTTTGATCATTCAAGTTTACTTTATTGGTAATAGAAGAAAGAGAACAGTACAACACAGGAATAGGCCCCAACACAGGAATTCCCTGTAATTCCTGATGAACGGCTTTTGCCCGAAACGTCGATTCTCTTGCTCTTCGGATGCTGTTCCTTTCCAGCACCACACTCTCGACAATGAACATTGTTCCCCAGAGTCCAATATAAAGCAGTGACCATTATTACATTATTCTCCAGAATCCAATGTAAAATATTGAGGATCATTTCCCAGACGAGAATTTAAAACAATTTTGCTGTCTAGGATTGTTCAATACGTTCGCAGAAGTTGTATGACTCTGATATTTTACTTGTAAATTCTGCGTCCGATGTACTCTCTCACACTAGCTGCCTGAGGAAGGAGCGGGGCGCTGGACTCTTGCACTTTCAGATAAACCTATTGGACGACAACCTAGTGTTGTGTGATTTTTGACATTGTCCAATCCAGTCCAATGGCATCGTGGTTTGATGTCGGCGGGAACTGGGTAAAGATTGAAATATGGTAAAAACAATGACTGCAGATGCTGAAAACCAAATACTGGATTAGTGGTGCTGGAAGAGCACAGCAGTTCAGGCAGCATCAAACGAGCAGCGAAATCGACGTTTCGGGCAAAAGCCCTTCATCAGGAATGACTGAAATATGTCTTTTCAGTGAAAAGGGCATTTACCCTTCAGAATCAAAATTGCGTTGCTCATCATCTTAACTCATTTGATTCTGTGTTGTTGGCTGATCTGTTATTTTGCCGCTTTCCTTGATTACTTTCTTTCGTTTAATGTGAGAAAATTGCCCTTTTGTTATCCGCCTCCGTTGTCATTGAGGTTAATTTACAGGAGTGTGCTAAAGTGATTTCCAAGCGCACGCGAGCTAGGCAGGAGTGGAACCTACAATCTTCTGATCCGTAGTCAGACGCGTTATCCATTGCGCCACTAGCCCGCACGCTCAAAAGTCACTTGTTAGGACGAGTCCCCTCTGCAATTCTTTGGTCTTGATGATGAAATGAGTGGCAATCGTCAATCGACAAGCTGAATATTCAGCAAGATCATCAGTTTCACTGCTTGACCTCGTTCACTTTGAAAGCTGATGAATTTCACCGAAAACTAAGAGCACACCTCACATTCAGATCACGTCTTCGCTAAGTCAGTTTACAAACTTCGAGGTTACCAAAAAAAACGCCAACTGCGGATGCTGGAAATCAGGAGCCAAGTCAGAAATTGCTGGGTAATTGCTCTGACAGCATGTGTGGAATGAAATCACACTTTAACGTTCGGGTCCGGAGATAAAGAGAAACTTCTTTCGCCAGAATGTGGTGAATCTGTGGAATTCATTGCCACCTGAAGGCTCTCATTGGAGGAAGCCAGGCCATTGATTATATTTAAAACAGAGACAGAGACGTTATTGAGGAGCAAGGGAATCAAAGGTTAGGGGGAGAAAGCGGGAAAATGGGATTGGAAAACCTATCGGCCGTATTGGCGGAGCAGAATCGATGGGCTGAGTGGCATAATTTCTGCTCCTCTGTCTTATGGACGTTTCCTCAGAACCAGTTTGATTTCTGATTTTATTCCAGGATACAAAACCGATTTGAAGAGAAAATTAGAAAGTTTAGAAATGATGTGAACTTTACTTTTCAAAGCTTTTGATTTCTTTTCAGACTGTGCTGAGTAGTTGAATTGATTCCCAAAACCCACAGAAATTTACATGGCACTGTCAGAGTCAGATTCACCTATTAACCACATCTGGGTTGAAATCATTTTGATCATTCAAGTTTACTTTATTGGTAATAGAAGAAAGAGAACAGTACAACACAGGAATAGGCCCCAACACAGGAATTCCCTGTAATTCCTGATGAACGGCTTTTGCCCGAAACGTCGATTCTCTTGCTCTTCGGATGCTGTTCCTTTCCAGCACCACACTCTCGACAATGAACATTGTTCCCCAGAGTCCAATATAAAGCAGTGACCATTATTACATTATTCTCCAGAATCCAATGTAAAATATTGAGGATCATTTCCCAGACGAGAATTTAAAACAATTTTGCTGTCTAGGATTGTTCAATACGTTCGCAGAAGTTGTATGACTCTGATATTTTACTTGTAAATTCTGCGTCCGATGTACTCTCTCACACTAGCTGCCTGAGGAAGGAGCGGGGCGCTGGACTCTTGCACTTTCAGATAAACCTATTGGACGACAACCTAGTGTTGTGTGATTTTTGACATTGTCCAATCCAGTCCAATGGCATCGTGGTTTGATGTCGGCGGGAACTGGGTAAAGATTGAAATATGGTAAAAACAATGACTGCAGATGCTGAAAACCAAATACTGGATTAGTGGTGCTGGAAGAGCACAGCAGTTCAGGCAGCATCAAACGAGCAGGGAAATCGACGTTTCGGGCAAAAGCCCTTCATCAGGAATGACTGAAATATGTCTTTTCAGTGAAAAGGGCATTTACCCTTCAGAATCAAAATTGCGTTGCTCATCATCTTAACTCATTTGATTCTGTGTTGTTGGCTGATCTGTTATTTTGCCGCTTTCCTTGATTACTTTCTTTCGTTTAATGTGAGAAAATTGCCCTTTTGTTATCCGCCTCCGTTGTCATTGAGGTTAATTTACAGGAGTGTGCTAAAGTGATTTCCAAGCGCACGCGAGCTAGGCAGGAGTCGAACCTACAATCTTCTGATCCGTAGTCAGACGCGTTATCCATTGCGCCACTAGCCCGCACGCTCAAAAGTCACTTGTTAGGACGAGTCCCCTCTGCAATTCTTTGGTCTTGATGATGAAATGAGTGGCAATCGTCAATCGACAAGCTGAATATTCAGCAAGATCATCAGTTTCACTGCTTGACCTCGTTCACTTTGAAAGCTGATGAATTTCACCGAAAACTAAGAGCACACCTCACATTCAGATCACGTCTTCGCTAAGTCAGTTTACAAACTTCGAGGTTACCAAAAAAAACGCCAACTGCGGATGCTGGAAATCAGGAGCCAAGTCAGAAATTGCTGGGTAATTGGTCTGACAGCATGTGTGGAATGAAATCACACTTTAACGTTCGGGTCCGGAGATAAAGAGAAACTTCTTTCGCCAGAATGTGGTGAATCTGTGGAATTCATTGCCACCTGAAGGCTCTCATTGGAGGAAGCCAGGCCATTGATTATATTTAAAACAGAGACAGAGACGTTATTGAGGAGCAAGGGAATCAAAGGTTAGGGGGAGAAAGCGGGAAAATGGGATTGGAAAACCTATCGGCCGTATTGGCGGAGCAGAATCGATGGGCTGAGTGGCATAATTTCTGCTCCTCTGTCTTATGGACGTTTCCTCAGAACCAGTTTGATTTCTGATTTTATTCCAGGATACAAAACCGATTTGAAGAGAAAATTAGAAAGTTTAGAAATGATGTGAACTTTACTTTTCAAAGCTTTTGATTTCTTTTCAGACTGTGCTGAGTAGTTGAATTGATTCCCAAAACCCACAGAAATTTACATGGCACTGTCAGAGTCAGATTCACCTATTAACCACATCTGGGTTGAAATCATTTTGATCATTCAAGTTTACTTTATTGGTAATAGAAGAAAGAGAACAGTACAACACAGGAATAGGCCCCAACACAGGAATTCCCTGTAATTCCTGATGAACGGCTTTTGCCCGAAACGTCGATTCTCTTGCTCTTCGGATGCTGTTCCTTTCCAGCACCACACTCTCGACAATGAACATTGTTCCCCAGAGTCCAATATAAAGCAGTGACCATTATTACATTATTCTCCAGAATCCAATGTAAAATATTGAGGATCATTTCCCAGACGAGAATTTAAAACAATTTTGCTGTCTAGGATTGTTCAATACGTTCGCAGAAGTTGTATGACTCTGATATTTTACTTGTAAATTCTGCGTCCGATGTACTCTCTCACACTAGCTGCCTGAGGAAGGAGCGGGGCGCTGGACTCTTGCACTTTCAGATAAACCTATTGGACGACAACCTAGTGTTGTGTGATTTTTGACATTGTCCAATCCAGTCCAATGGCATCGTGGTTTGATGTCGGCGGGAACTGGGTAAAGATTGAAATATGGTAAAAACAATGACTGCAGATGCTGAAAACCAAATACTGGATTAGTGGTGCTGGAAGAGCACAGCAGTTCAGGCAGCATCAAACGAGCAGCGAAATCGACGTTTCGGGCAAAAGCCCTTCATCAGGAATGACTGAAATATGTCTTTTCAGTGAAAAGGGCATTTACCCTTCAGAATCAAAATTGCGTTGCTCATCATCTTAACTCATTTGATTCTGTGTTGTTGGCTGATCTGTTATTTTGCCGCTTTCCTTGATTACTTTCTTTCGTTTAATGTGAGAAAATTGCCCTTTTGTTATCCGCCTCCGTTGTCATTGAGGTTAATTTACAGGAGCGTGCTAAAGTGATTTCCAAGCGCACGCGAGCTAGGTAGGAGTCGAACCTACAATCTTCTGATCCGTAGTCAGACGCGTTATCCATTGCGCCACTAGCCCGCACGCTCAAAAGTCACTTGTTAGGACGAGTCCCCTCTGCAATTCTTTGGTCTTGATGATGAAATGAGTGGCAATCGTCAATCGACAAGCTGAATATTCAGCAAGATCATCAGTTTCACTGCTTGACCTCGTTCACTTTGAAAGCTGATGAATTTCACCGAAAACTAAGAGCACACCTCACATTCAGATCACGTCTTCGCTAAGTCAGTTTACAAACTTCGAGGTTACCAAAAAAAACGCCAACTGCGGATGCTGGAAATCAGGAGCCAAGTCAGAAATTGCTGGGTAATTGCTCTGACAGCATGTGTGGAATGAAATCACACTTTAACGTTCGGGTCCGGAGATAAAGAGAAACTTCTTTCGCCAGAATGTGGTGAATCTGTGGAATTCATTGCCACCTGAAGGCTCTCATTGGAGGAAGCCAGGCCATTGATTATATTTAAAACAGAGACAGAGACGTTATTGAGGAGCAAGGGAATCAAAGGTTAGGGGGAGAAAGCGGGAAAATGGGATTGGAAAACCTATCGGCCGTATTGGCGGAGCAGAATCGATGGGCTGAGTGGCATAATTTCTGCTCCTCTGTCTTATGGACGTTTCCTCAGAACCAGTTTGATTTCTGATTTTATTCCAGGATACAAAACCGATTTGAAGAGAAAATTAGAAAGTTTAGAAATGATGTGAACTTTACTTTTCAAAGCTTTTGATTTCTTTTCAGACTGTGCTGAGTAGTTGAATTGATTCCCAAAACCCACAGAAATTTACATGGCACTGTCAGAGTCAGATTCACCTATTAACCACATCTGGGTTGAAATCATTTTGATCATTCAAGTTTACTTTATTGGTAATAGAAGAAAGAGAACAGTACAACACAGGAATAGGCCCCAACACAGGAATTCCCTGTAATTCCTGATGAACGGCTTTTGCCCGAAACGTCGATTCTCTTGCTCTTCGGATGCTGTTCCTTTCCAGCACCACACTCTCGACAATGAACATTGTTCCCCAGAGTCCAATATAAAGCAGTGACCATTATTACATTATTCTCCAGAATCCAATGTAAAATATTGAGGATCATTTCCCAGACGAGAATTTAAAACAATTTTGCTGTCTAGGATTGTTCAATACGTTCGCAGAAGTTGTATGACTCTGATATTTTACTTGTAAATTCTGCGTCCGATGTACTCTCTCACACTAGCTGCCTGAGGAAGGAGCGGGGCGCTGGACTCTTGCACTTTCAGATAAACCTATTGGACGACAACCTAGTGTTGTGTGATTTTTGACATTGTCCAATCCAGTCCAATGGCATCGTGGTTTGATGTCGGCGGGAACTGGGTAAAGATTGAAATATGGTAAAAACAATGACTGCAGATGCTGAAAACCAAATACTGGATTAGTGGTGCTGGAAGAGCACAGCAGTTCAGGCAGCATCAAACGAGCAGCGAAATCGACGTTTCGGGCAAAAGCCCTTCATCAGGAATGACTGAAATATGTCTTTTCAGTGAAAAGGGCATTTACCCTTCAGAATCAAAATTGCGTTGCTCATCATCTTAACTCATTTGATTCTGTGTTGTTGACTGATCTGTTATTTTGCCGCTTTCCTTGATTACTTTCTTTCGTTTAATGTGAGAAAATTGCCCTTTTGTTATCCGCCTCCGTTGTCATTGAGGTTAATTTACAGGAGTGTGCTAAAGTGATTTCCAAGCGCACGCGAGCTAGGTAGGAGTCTAACCTACAATCTTCTGATCCGTAGTCAGACGCGTTATCCATTGCGCCACTAGCCCGCACGCTCAAAAGTCACTTGTTAGGACGAGTCCCCTCTGCAATTCTTTGGTCTTGATGATGAAATGAGTGGCAATCGTCAATCGACAAGCTGAATATTCAGCAAGATCATCAGTTTCACTGCTTGACCTCGTTCACTTTGAAAGCTGATGAATTTCACCGAAAACTAAGAGCACACCTCACATTCAGATCACGTCTTCGCTAAGTCAGTTTACAAACTTCGAGGTTACCAAAAAAAACGCCAACTGCGGATGCTGGAAATCAGGAGCCAAGTCAGAAATTGCTGGGTAATTGGTCTGACAGCATGTGTGGAATGAAATCACACTTTAACGTTCGGGTCCGGAGATAAAGAGAAACTTCTTTCGCCAGAATGTGGTGAATCTGTGGAATTCATTGCCACCTGAAGGCTCTCATTGGAGGAAGCCAGGCCATTGATTATATTTAAAACAGAGACAGAGACGTTATTGAGGAGCAAGGGAATCAAAGGTTAGGGGGAGAAAGCGGGAAAATGGGATTGGAAAACCTATCGGCCGTATTGGCGGAGCAGAATCGATGGGCTGAGTGGCATAATTTCTGCTCCTCTGTCTTATGGACGTTTCCTCAGAACCAGTTTGATTTCTGATTTTATTCCAGGATACAAAACCGATTTGAAGAGAAAATTAGAAAGTTTAGAAATGATGTGAACTTTACTTTTCAAAGCTTTTGATTTCTTTTCAGACTGTGCTGAGTAGTTGAATTGATTCCCAAAACCCACAGAAATTTACATGGCACTGTCAGAGTCAGATTCACCTATTAACCACATCTGGGTTGAAATCATTTTGATCATTCAAGTTTACTTTATTGGTAATAGAAGAAAGAGAACAGTACAACACAGGAATAGGCCCCAACACAGGAATTCCCTGTAATTCCTGATGAACGGCTTTTGCCCGAAACGTCGATTCTCTTGCTCTTCGGATGCTGTTCCTTTCCAGCACCACACTCTCGACAATGAACATTGTTCCCCAGAGTCCAATATAAAGCAGTGACCATTATTACATTATTCTCCAGAATCCAATGTAAAATATTGAGGATCATTTCCCAGACGAGAATTTAAAACAATTTTGCTGTCTAGGATTGTTCAATACGTTCGCAGAAGTTGTATGACTCTGATATTTTACTTGTAAATTCTGCGTCCGATGTACTCTCTCACACTAGCTGCCTGAGGAAGGAGCGGGGCGCTGGACTCTTGCACTTTCAGATAAACCTATTGGACGACAACCTAGTGTTGTGTGATTTTTGACATTGTCCAATCCAGTCCAATGGCATCGTGGTTTGATGTCGGCGGGAACTGGGTAAAGATTGAAATATGGTAAAAACAATGACTGCAGATGCTGAAAACCAAATACTGGATTAGTGGTGCTGGAAGAGCACAGCAGTTCAGGCAGCATCAAACGAGCAGCGAAATCGACGTTTCGGGCAAAAGCCCTTCATCAGGAATGACTGAAATATGTCTTTTCAGTGAAAAGGGCATTTACCCTTCAGAATCAAAATTGCGTTGCTCATCATCTTAACTCATTTGATTCTGTGTTGTTGGCTGATCTGTTATTTTGCCGCTTTCCTTGATTACTTTCTTTCGTTTAATGTGAGAAAATTGCCCTTTTGTTATCCGCCTCCGTTGTCATTGAGGTTAATTTACAGGAGTGTGCTAAAGTGATTTCCAAGCGCACGCGAGCTAGGTAGGAGTCGAACCTACAATCTTCTGATCCGTAGTCAGACGCGTTATCCATTGCGCCACTAGCCCGCACGCTCAAAAGTCACTTGTTAGGACGAGTCCCCTCTGCAATTCTTTGGTCTTGATGATGAAATGAGTGGCAATCGTCAATCGACAAGCTTAATATTCAGCAAGATCATCAGTTTCACTGCTTGACCTCGTTCACTTTGAAAGCTGATGAATTTCACCGAAAACTAAGAGCACACCTCACATTCAGATCACGTCTTCGCTAAGTCAGTTTACAAACTTCGAGGTTACCAAAAAAAACGCCAACTGCGGATGCTGGAAATCAGGAGCCAAGTCAGAAATTGCTGGGTAATTGCTCTGACAGCATGTGTGGAATGAAATCACACTTTAACGTTCGGGTCCGGAGATAAAGAGAAACTTCTTTCGCCAGAATGTGGTGAATCTGTGGAATTCATTGCCACCTGAAGGCTCTCATTGGAGGAAGCCAGGCCATTGATTATATTTAAAACAGAGACAGAGACGTTATTGAGGAGCAAGGGAATCAAAGGTTAGGGGGAGAAAGCGGGAAAATGGGATTGGAAAACCTATCGGCCGTATTGGCGGAGCAGAATCGATGGGCTGAGTGGCATAATTTCTGCTCCTCTGTCTTATGGACGTTTCCTCAGAACCAGTTTGATTTCTGATTTTATTCCAGGATACAAAACCGATTTGAAGAGAAAATTAGAAAGTTTAGAAATGATGTGAACTTTACTTTTCAAAGCTTTTGATTTCTTTTCAGACTGTGCTGAGTAGTTGAATTGATTCCCAAAACCCACAGAAATTTACATGGCACTGTCAGAGTCAGATTCACCTATTAACCACATCTGGGTTGAAATCATTTTGATCATTCAAGTTTACTTTATTGGTAATAGAAGAAAGAGAACAGTACAACACAGGAATAGGCCCCAACACAGGAATTCCCTGTAATTCCTGATGAACGGCTTTTGCCCGAAACGTCGATTCTCTTGCTCTTCGGATGCTGTTCCTTTCCAGCACCACACTCTCGACAATGAACATTGTTCCCCAGAGTCCAATATAAAGCAGTGACCATTATTACATTATTCTCCAGAATCCAATGTAAAATATTGAGGATCATTTCCCAGACGAGAATTTAAAACAATTTTGCTGTCTAGGATTGTTCAATACGTTCGCAGAAGTTGTATGACTCTGATATTTTACTTGTAAATTCTGCGTCCGATGTACTCTCTCACACTAGCTGCCTGAGGAAGGAGCGGGGCGCTGGACTCTTGCACTTTCAGATAAACCTATTGGACGACAACCTAGTGTTGTGTGATTTTTGACATTGTCCAATCCAGTCCAATGGCATCGTGGTTTGATGTCGGCGGGAACTGGGTAAAGATTGAAATATGGTAAAAACAATGACTGCAGATGCTGAAAACCAAATACTGGATTAGTGGTGCTGGAAGAGCACAGCAGTTCAGGCAGCATCAAACGAGCAGCGAAATCGACGTTTCGGGCAAAAGCCCTTCATCAGGAATGACTGAAATATGTCTTTTCAGTGAAAAGGGCATTTACCCTTCAGAATCAAAATTGCGTTGCTCATCATCTTAACTCATTTGATTCTGTGTTGTTGACTGATCTGTTATTTTGCCGCTTTCCTTGATTACTTTCTTTCGTTTAATGTGAGAAAATTGCCCTTTTGTTATCCGCCTCCGTTGTCATTGAGGTTAATTTACAGGAGTGTGCTAAAGTGATTTCCAAGCGCACGCGAGCTAGGTAGGAGTCGAACCTACAATCTTCTGATCCGTAGTCAGACGCGTTATCCATTGCGCCACAAGCCCGCATGCTCAAAAGTCACTTGTTAGGACGAGTCCCCTCTGCAATTCTTTGGTCTTGATGATGAAATGAGTGGCAATCGTCAATCGACAAGCTGAATATTCAGCAAAATCATCAGTTTCACTGCTTGACCTCGTTCACTTTGAAAGCTGATGAATTTCACCGAAAACTAAGAGCACACCTCACATTCAGATCACGTCTTCGCTAAGTCAGTTTACAAACTTCGAGGTTACCAAAAAAAACGCCAACTGCGGATGCTGGAAATCAGGAGCCAAGTCAGAAATTGCTGGGTAATTGGTCTGACAGCATGTGTGGAATGAAATCACACTTTAACGTTCGGGTCCGGAGATAAAGAGAAACTTCTTTCGCCAGAATGTGGTGAATCTGTGGAATTCATTGCCACCTGAAGGCTCTCATTGGAGGAAGCCAGGCCATTGATTATATTTAAAACAGAGACAGAGACGTTATTGAGGAGCAAGGGAATCAAAGGTTAGGGGGAGAAAGCGGGAAAATGGGATTGGAAAACCTATCGGCCGTATTGGCGGAGCAGAATCGATGGGCTGAGTGGCATAATTTCTGCTCCTCTGTCTTATGGACGTTTCCTCAGAACCAGTTTGATTTCTGATTTTATTCCAGGATACAAAACCGATTTGAAGAGAAAATTAGAAAGTTTAGAAATGATGTGAACTTTACTTTTCAAAGCTTTTGATTTCTTTTCAGACTGTGCTGAGTAGTTGAATTGATTCCCAAAACCCACAGAAATTTACATGGCACTGTCAGAGTCAGATTCACCTATTAACCACATCTGGGTTGAAATCATTTTGATCATTCAAGTTTACTTTATTGGTAATAGAAGAAAGAGAACAGTACAACACAGGAATAGGCCCCAACACAGGAATTCCCTGTAATTCCTGATGAACGGCTTTTGCCCGAAACGTCGATTCTCTTGCTCTTCGGATGCTGTTCCTTTCCAGCACCACACTCTCGACAATGAACATTGTTCCCCAGAGTCCAATATAAAGCAGTGACCATTATTACATTATTCTCCAGAATCCAATGTAAAATATTGAGGATCATTTCCCAGACGAGAATTTAAAACAATTTTGCTGTCTAGGATTGTTCAATACGTTCGCAGAAGTTGTATGACTCTGATATTTTACTTGTAAATTCTGCGTCCGATGTACTCTCTCACACTAGCTGCCTGAGGAAGGAGCGGGGCGCTGGACTCTTGCACTTTCAGATAAACCTATTGGACGACAACCTAGTGTTGTGTGATTTTTGACATTGTCCAATCCAGTCCAATGGCATCGTGGTTTGATGTCGGCGGGAACTGGGTAAAGATTGAAATATGGTAAAAACAATGACTGCAGATGCTGAAAACCAAATACTGGATTAGTGGTGCTGGAAGAGCACAGCAGTTCAGGCAGCATCAAACGAGCAGGGAAATCGACGTTTCGGGCAAAAGCCCTTCATCAGGAATGACTGAAATATGTCTTTTCAGTGAAAAGGGCATTTACCCTTCAGAATCAAAATTGCGTTGCTCATCATCTTAACTCATTTGATTCTGTGTTGTTGGCTGATCTGTTATTTTGCCGCTTTCCTTGATTACTTTCTTTCGTTTAATGTGAGAAAATTGCCCTTTTGTTATCCGCCTCCGTTGTCATTGAGGTTAATTTACAGGAGCGTGCTAAAGTGATTTCCAAGCGCACGCGAGCTAGGTAGGAGTCGAACCTACAATCTTCTGATCCGTAGTCAGACGCGTTATCCATTGCGCCACTAGCCCGCACGCTCAAAAGTCACTTGTTAGGACGAGTCCCCTCTGCAATTCTTTGGTCTTGATGATGAAATGAGTGGCAATCGTCAATCGACAAGCTGAATATTCAGCAAGATCATCAGTTTCACTGCTTGACCTCGTTCACTTTGAAAGCTGATGAATTTCACCGAAAACTAAGAGCACACCTCACATTCAGATCACGTCTTCGCTAAGTCAGTTTACAAACTTCGAGGTTACCAAAAAAAACGCCAACTGCGGATGCTGGAAATCAGGAGCCAAGTCAGAAATTGCTGGGTAATTGCTCTGACAGCATGTGTGGAATGAAATCACACTTTAACGTTCGGGTCCGGAGATAAAGAGAAACTTCTTTCGCCAGAATGTGGTGAATCTGTGGAATTCATTGCCACCTGAAGGCTCTCATTGGAGGAAGCCAGGCCATTGATTATATTTAAAACAGAGACAGAGACGTTATTGAGGAGCAAGGGAATCAAAGGTTAGGGGGAGAAAGCGGGAAAATGGGATTGGAAAACCTATCGGCCGTATTGGCGGAGCAGAATCGATGGGCTGAGTGGCATAATTTCTGCTCCTCTGTCTTATGGACGTTTCCTCAGAACCAGTTTGATTTCTGATTTTATTCCAGGATACAAAACCGATTTGAAGAGAAAATTAGAAAGTTTAGAAATGATGTGAACTTTACTTTTCAAAGCTTTTGATTTCTTTTCAGACTGTGCTGAGTAGTTGAATTGATTCCCAAAACCCACAGAAATTTACATGGCACTGTCAGAGTCAGATTCACCTATTAACCACATCTGGGTTGAAATCATTTTGATCATTCAAGTTTACTTTATTGGTAATAGAAGAAAGAGAACAGTACAACACAGGAATAGGCCCCAACACAGGAGTTCCCTGTAATTCCTGATGAACGGCTTTTGCCCGAAACGTCGATTCTCTTGCTCTTCGGATGCTGTTCCTTTCCAGCACCACACTCTCGACAATGAACATTGTTCCCCAGAGTCCAATATAAAGCAGTGACCATTATTACATTATTCTCCAGAATCCAATGTAAAATATTGAGGATCATTTCCCAGACGAGAATTTAAAACAATTTTGCTGTCTAGGATTGTTCAATACGTTCGCAGAAGTTGTATGACTCTGATATTTTACTTGTAAATTCTGCGTCCGATGTACTCTCTCACACTAGCTGCCTGAGGAAGGAGCGGGGCGCTGGACTCTTGCACTTTCAGATAAACCTATTGGACGACAACCTAGTGTTGTGTGATTTTTGACATTGTCCAATCCAGTCCAATGGCATCGTGGTTTGATGTCGGCGGGAACTGGGTAAAGATTGAAATATGGTAAAAACAATGACTGCAGATGCTGAAAACCAAATACTGGATTAGTGGTGCTGGAAGAGCACAGCAGTTCAGGCAGCATCAAACGAGCAGCGAAATCGACGTTTCGGGCAAAAGCCCTTCATCAGGAATGACTGAAATATGTCTTTTCAGTGAAAAGGGCATTTACCCTTCAGAATCAAAATTGCGTTGCTCATCATCTTAACTCATTTGATTCTGTGTTGTTGACTGATCTGTTATTTTGCCGCTTTCCTTGATTACTTTCTTTCGTTTAATGTGAGAAAATTGCCCTTTTGTTATCCGCCTCCGTTGTCATTGAGGTTAATTTACAGGAGTGTGCTAAAGTGATTTCCAAGCGCACGCGAGCTAGGTAGGAGTCTAACCTACAATCTTCTGATCCGTAGTCAGACGCGTTATCCATTGCGCCACTAGCCCGCACGCTCAAAAGTCACTTGTTAGGACGAGTCCCCTCTGCAATTCTTTGGTCTTGATGATGAAATGAGTGGCAATCGTCAATCGACAAGCTGAATATTCAGCAAGATCATCAGTTTCACTGCTTGACCTCGTTCACTTTGAAAGCTGATGAATTTCACCGAAAACTAAGAGCACACCTCACATTCAGATCACGTCTTCGCTAAGTCAGTTTACAAACTTCGAGGTTACCAAAAAAAACGCCAACTGCGGATGCTGGAAATCAGGAGCCAAGTCAGAAATTGCTGGGTAATTGGTCTGACAGCATGTGTGGAATGAAATCACACTTTAACGTTCGGGTCCGGAGATAAAGAGAAACTTCTTTCGCCAGAATGTGGTGAATCTGTGGAATTCATTGCCACCTGAAGGCTCTCATTGGAGGAAGCCAGGCCATTGATTATATTTAAAACAGAGACAGAGACGTTATTGAGGAGCAAGGGAATCAAAGGTTAGGGGGAGAAAGCGGGAAAATGGGATTGGAAAACCTATCGGCCGTATTGGCGGAGCAGAATCGATGGGCTGAGTGGCATAATTTCTGCTCCTCTGTCTTATGGACGTTTCCTCAGAACCAGTTTGATTTCTGATTTTATTCCAGGATACAAAACCGATTTGAAGAGAAAATTAGAAAGTTTAGAAATGATGTGAACTTTACTTTTCAAAGCTTTTGATTTCTTTTCAGACTGTGCTGAGTAGTTGAATTGATTCCCAAAACCCACAGAAATTTACATGGCACTGTCAGAGTCAGATTCACCTATTAACCACATCTGGGTTGAAATCATTTTGATCATTCAAGTTTACTTTATTGGTAATAGAAGAAAGAGAACAGTACAACACAGGAATAGGCCCCAACACAGGAATTCCCTGTAATTCCTGATGAACGGCTTTTGCCCGAAACGTCGATTCTCTTGCTCTTCGGATGCTGTTCCTTTCCAGCACCACACTCTCGACAATGAACATTGTTCCCCAGAGTCCAATATAAAGCAGTGACCATTATTACATTATTCTCCAGAATCCAATGTAAAATATTGAGGATCATTTCCCAGACGAGAATTTAAAACAATTTTGCTGTCTAGGATTGTTCAATACGTTCGCAGAAGTTGTATGACTCTGATATTTTACTTGTAAATTCTGCGTCCGATGTACTCTCTCACACTAGCTGCCTGAGGAAGGAGCGGGGCGCTGGACTCTTGCACTTTCAGATAAACCTATTGGACGACAACCTAGTGTTGTGTGATTTTTGACATTGTCCAATCCAGTCCAATGGCATCGTGGTTTGATGTCGGCGGGAACTGGGTAAAGATTGAAATATGGTAAAAACAATGACTGCAGATGCTGAAAACCAAATACTGGATTAGTGGTGCTGGAAGAGCACAGCAGTTCAGGCAGCATCAAACGAGCAGCGAAATCGACGTTTCGGGCAAAAGCCCTTCATCAGGAATGACTGAAATATGTCTTTTCAGTGAAAAGGGCATTTACCCTTCAGAATCAAAATTGCGTTGCTCATCATCTTAACTCATTTGATTCTGTGTTGTTGGCTGATCTGTTATTTTGCCGCTTTCCTTGATTACTTTCTTTCGTTTAATGTGAGAAAATTGCCCTTTTGTTATCCGCCTCCGTTGTCATTGAGGTTAATTTACAGGAGTGTGCTAAAGTGATTTCCAAGCGCACGCGAGCTAGGTAGGAGTCGAACCTACAATCTTCTGATCCGTAGTCAGACGCGTTATCCATTGCGCCACTAGCCCGCACGCTCAAAAGTCACTTGTTAGGACGAGTCCCCTCTGCAATTCTTTGGTCTTGATGATGAAATGAGTGGCAATCGTCAATCGACAAGCTTAATATTCAGCAAGATCATCAGTTTCACTGCTTGACCTCGTTCACTTTGAAAGCTGATGAATTTCACCGAAAACTAAGAGCACACCTCACATTCAGATCACGTCTTCGCTAAGTCAGTTTACAAACTTCGAGGTTACCAAAAAAAACGCCAACTGCGGATGCTGGAAATCAGGAGCCAAGTCAGAAATTGCTGGGTAATTGCTCTGACAGCATGTGTGGAATGAAATCACACTTTAACGTTCGGGTCCGGAGATAAAGAGAAACTTCTTTCGCCAGAATGTGGTGAATCTGTGGAATTCATTGCCACCTGAAGGCTCTCATTGGAGGAAGCCAGGCCATTGATTATATTTAAAACAGAGACAGAGACGTTATTGAGGAGCAAGGGAATCAAAGGTTAGGGGGAGAAAGCGGGAAAATGGGATTGGAAAACCTATCGGCCGTATTGGCGGAGCAGAATCGATGGGCTGAGTGGCATAATTTCTGCTCCTCTGTCTTATGGACGTTTCCTCAGAACCAGTTTGATTTCTGATTTTATTCCAGGATACAAAACCGATTTGAAGAGAAAATTAGAAAGTTTAGAAATGATGTGAACTTTACTTTTCAAAGCTTTTGATTTCTTTTCAGACTGTGCTGAGTAGTTGAATTGATTCCCAAAACCCACAGAAATTTACATGGCACTGTCAGAGTCAGATTCACCTATTAACCACATCTGGGTTGAAATCATTTTGATCATTCAAGTTTACTTTATTGGTAATAGAAGAAAGAGAACAGTACAACACAGGAATAGGCCCCAACACAGGAATTCCCTGTAATTCCTGATGAACGGCTTTTGCCCGAAACGTCGATTCTCTTGCTCTTCGGATGCTGTTCCTTTCCAGCACCACACTCTCGACAATGAACATTGTTCCCCAGAGTCCAATATAAAGCAGTGACCATTATTACATTATTCTCCAGAATCCAATGTAAAATATTGAGGATCATTTCCCAGACGAGAATTTAAAACAATTTTGCTGTCTAGGATTGTTCAATACGTTCGCAGAAGTTGTATGACTCTGATATTTTACTTGTAAATTCTGCGTCCGATGTACTCTCTCACACTAGCTGCCTGAGGAAGGAGCGGGGCGCTGGACTCTTGCACTTTCAGATAAACCTATTGGACGACAACCTAGTGTTGTGTGATTTTTGACATTGTCCAATCCAGTCCAATGGCATCGTGGTTTGATGTCGGCGGGAACTGGGTAAAGATTGAAATATGGTAAAAACAATGACTGCAGATGCTGAAAACCAAATACTGGATTAGTGGTGCTGGAAGAGCACAGCAGTTCAGGCAGCATCAAACGAGCAGGGAAATCGACGTTTCGGGCAAAAGCCCTTCATCAGGAATGACTGAAATATGTCTTTTCAGTGAAAAGGGCATTTACCCTTCAGAATCAAAATTGCGTTGCTCATCATCTTAACTCATTTGATTCTGTGTTGTTGGCTGATCTGTTATTTTGCCGCTTTCCTTGATTACTTTCTTTCGTTTAATGTGAGAAAATTGCCCTTTTGTTATCCGCCTCCGTTGTCATTGAGGTTAATTTACAGGAGTGTGCTAAAGTGATTTCCAAGCGCACGCGAGCTAGGTAGGAGTCGAACCTACAATCTTCTGATCCGTAGTCAGACGCGTTATCCATTGCGCCACTAGCCCGCACGCTCAAAAGTCACTTGTTAGGACGAGTCCCCTCTGCAATTCTTTGGTCTTGATGATGAAATGAGTGGCAATCGTCAATCGACAAGCTGAATATTCAGCAAGATCATCAGTTTCACTGCTTGACCTCGTTCACTTTGAAAGCTGATGAATTTCACCGAAAACTAAGAGCACACCTCACATTCAGATCACGTCTTCGCTAAGTCAGTTTACAAACTTCGAGGTTACCAAAAAAAACGCCAACTGCGGATGCTGGAAATCAGGAGCCAAGTCAGAAATTGCTGGGTAATTGCTCTGACAGCATGTGTGGAATGAAATCACACTTTAACGTTCGGGTCCGGAGATAAAGAGAAACTTCTTTCGCCAGAATGTGGTGAATCTGTGGAATTCATTGCCACCTGAAGGCTCTCATTGGAGGAAGCCAGGCCATTGATTATATTTAAAACAGAGACAGAGACGTTATTGAGGAGCAAGGGAATCAAAGGTTAGGGGGAGAAAGCGGGAAAATGGGATTGGAAAACCTATCGGCCGTATTGGCGGAGCAGAATCGATGGGCTGAGTGGCATAATTTCTGCTCCTCTGTCTTATGGACGTTTCCTCAGAACCAGTTTGATTTCTGATTTTATTCCAGGATACAAAACCGATTTGAAGAGAAAATTAGAAAGTTTAGAAATGATGTGAACTTTACTTTTCAAAGCTTTTGATTTCTTTTCAGACTGTGCTGAGTAGTTGAATTGATTCCCAAAACCCACAGAAATTTACATGGCACTGTCAGAGTCAGATTCACCTATTAACCACATCTGGGTTGAAATCATTTTGATCATTCAAGTTTACTTTATTGGTAATAGAAGAAAGAGAACAGTACAACACAGGAATAGGCCCCAACACAGGAATTCCCTGTAATTCCTGATGAACGGCTTTTGCCCGAAACGTCGATTCTCTTGCTCTTCGGATGCTGTTCCTTTCCAGCACCACACTCTCGACAATGAACATTGTTCCCCAGAGTCCAATATAAAGCAGTGACCATTATTACATTATTCTCCAGAATCCAATGTAAAATATTGAGGATCATTTCCCAGACGAGAATTTAAAACAATTTTGCTGTCTAGGATTGTTCAATACGTTCGCAGAAGTTGTATGACTCTGATATTTTACTTGTAAATTCTGCGTCCGATGTACTCTCTCACACTAGCTGCCTGAGGAAGGAGCGGGGCGCTGGACTCTTGCACTTTCAGATAAACCTATTGGACGACAACCTAGTGTTGTGTGATTTTTGACATTGTCCAATCCAGTCCAATGGCATCGTGGTTTGATGTCGGCGGGAACTGGGTAAAGATTGAAATATGGTAAAAACAATGACTGCAGATGCTGAAAACCAAATACTGGATTAGTGGTGCTGGAAGAGCACAGCAGTTCAGGCAGCATCAAACGAGCAGCGAAATCGACGTTTCGGGCAAAAGCCCTTCATCAGGAATGACTGAAATATGTCTTTTCAGTGAAAAGGGCATTTACCCTTCAGAATCAAAATTGCGTTGCTCATCATCTTAACTCATTTGATTCTGTGTTGTTGACTGATCTGTTATTTTGCCGCTTTCCTTGATTACTTTCTTTCGTTTAATGTGAGAAAATTGCCCTTTTGTTATCCGCCTCCGTTGTCATTGAGGTTAATTTACAGGAGTGTGCTAAAGTGATTTCCAAGCGCACGCGAGCTAGGTAGGAGTCGAACCTACAATCTTCTGATCCGTAGTCAGACGCGTTATCCATTGCGCCACTAGCCCGCACGCTCAAAAGTCACTTGTTAGGACGAGTCCCCTCTGCAATTCTTTGGTCTTGATGATGAAATGAGTGGCAATCGTCAATCGACAAGCTGAATATTCAGCAAGATCATCAGTTTCACTGCTTGACCTCGTTCACTTTGAAAGCTGATGAATTTCACCGAAAACTAAGAGCACACCTCACATTCAGATCACGTCTTCGCTAAGTCAGTTTACAAACTTCGAGGTTACCAAAAAAAACGCCAACTGCGGATGCTGGAAATCAGGAGCCAAGTCAGAAATTGCTGGGTAATTGCTCTGACAGCATGTGTGGAATGAAATCACACTTTAACGTTCGGGTCCGGAGATAAAGAGAAACTTCTTTCGCCAGAATGTGGTGAATCTGTGGAATTCATTGCCACCTGAAGGCTCTCATTGGAGGAAGCCAGGCCATTGATTATATTTAAAACAGAGACAGAGACGTTATTGAGGAGCAAGGGAATCAAAGGTTAGGGGGAGAAAGCGGGAAAATGGGATTGGAAAACCTATCGGCCGTATTGGCGGAGCAGAATCGATGGGCTGAGTGGCATAATTTCTGCTCCTCTGTCTTATGGACGTTTCCTCAGAACCAGTTTGATTTCTGATTTTATTCCAGGATACAAAACCGATTTGAAGAGAAAATTAGAAAGTTTAGAAATGATGTGAACTTTACTTTTCAAAGCTTTTGATTTCTTTTCAGACTGTGCTGAGTAGTTGAATTGATTCCCAAAACCCACAGAAATTTACATGGCACTGTCAGAGTCAGATTCACCTATTAACCACATCTGGGTTGAAATCATTTTGATCATTCAAGTTTACTTTATTGGTAATAGAAGAAAGAGAACAGTACAACACAGGAATAGGCCCCAACACAGGAATTCCCTGTAATTCCTGATGAACGGCTTTTGCCCGAAACGTCGATTCTCTTGCTCTTCGGATGCTGTTCCTTTCCAGCACCACACTCTCGACAATGAACATTGTTCCCCAGAGTCCAATATAAAGCAGTGACCATTATTACATTATTCTCCAGAATCCAATGTAAAATATTGAGGATCATTTCCCAGACGAGAATTTAAAACAATTTTGCTGTCTAGGATTGTTCAATACGTTCGCAGAAGTGGTATGACTCTGATATTTTCCTTGTAAATTCTGCGTCCGATGTACTCTCTCACACTAGCTGCCTGAGGAAGGAGCGGGGCGCTGGACTCTTGCACTTTCAGATAAACCTATTGGACGACAACCTAGTGTTGTGTGATTTTTGACATTGTCCAATCCAGTCCAATGGCATCGTGGTTTGATGTCGGCGGGAACTGGGTAAAGATTGAAATATGGTAAAAACAATGACTGCAGATGCTGAAAACCAAATACTGGATTAGTGGTGCTGGAAGAGCACAGCAGTTCAGGCAGCATCAAACGAGCAGCGAAATCGACGTTTCGGGCAAAAGCCCTTCATCAGGAATGACTGAAATATGTCTTTTCAGTGAAAAGGGCATTTACCCTTCAGAATCAAAATTGCGTTGCTCATCATCTTAACTCATTTGATTCTGTGTTGTTGGCTGATCTGTTATTTTGCCGCTTTCCTTGATTACTTTCTTTCGTTTAATGTGAGAAAATTGCCCTTTTGTTATCCGCCTCCGTTGTCATTGAGGTTAATTTACAGGAGTGTGCTAAAGTGATTTCCAAGCGCACGCGAGCTAGGTAGGAGTCGAACCTACAATCTTCTGATCCGTAGTCAGACGCGTTATCCATTGCGCCACTAGCCCGCACGCTCAAAAGTCACTTGTTAGGACGAGTCCCCTCTGCAATTCTTTGGTCTTGATGATGAAATGAGTGGCAATCGTCAATCGACAAGCTGAATATTCAGCAAGATCATCAGTTTCACTGCTTGACCTCGTTCACTTTGAAAGCTGATGAATTTCACCGAAAACTAAGAGCACACCTCACATTCAGATCACGTCTTCGCTAAGTCAGTTTACAAACTTCGAGGTTACCAAAAAAAACGCCAACTGCGGATGCTGGAAATCAGGAGCCAAGTCAGAAATTGCTGGGTAATTGCTCTGACAGCATGTGTGGAATGAAATCACACTTTAACGTTCGGGTCCGGAGATAAAGAGAAACTTCTTTCGCCAGAATGTGGTGAATCTGTGGAATTCATTGCCACCTGAAGGCTCTCATTGGAGGAAGCCAGGCCATTGATTATATTTAAAACAGAGACAGAGACGTTATTGAGGAGCAAGGGAATCAAAGGTTAGGGGGAGAAAGCGGGAAAATGGGATTGGAAAACCTATCGGCCGTATTGGCGGAGCAGAATCGATGGGCTGAGTGGCATAATTTCTGCTCCTCTGTCTTATGGACGTTTCCTCAGAACCAGTTTGATTTCTGATTTTATTCCAGGATACAAAACCGATTTGAAGAGAAAATTAGAAAGTTTAGAAATGATGTGAACTTTACTTTTCAAAGCTTTTGATTTCTTTTCAGACTGTGCTGAGTAGTTGAATTGATTCCCAAAACCCACAGAAATTTACATGGCACTGTCAGAGTCAGATTCACCTATTAACCACATCTGGGTTGAAATCATTTTGATCATTCAAGTTTACTTTATTGGTAATAGAAGAAAGAGAACAGTACAACACAGGAATAGGCCCCAACACAGGAATTCCCTGTAATTCCTGATGAACGGCTTTTGCCCGAAACGTCGATTCTCTTGCTCTTCGGATGCTGTTCCTTTCCAGCACCACACTCTCGACAATGAACATTGTTCCCCAGAGTCCAATATAAAGCAGTGACCATTATTACATTATTCTCCAGAATCCAATGTAAAATATTGAGGATCATTTCCCAGACGAGAATTTAAAACAATTTTGCTGTCTAGGATTGTTCAATACGTTCGCAGAAGTTGTATGACTCTGATATTTTACTTGTAAATTCTGCGTCCGATGTACTCTCTCACACTAGCTGCCTGAGGAAGGAGCGGGGCGCTGGACTCTTGCACTTTCAGATAAACCTATTGGACGACAACCTAGTGTTGTGTGATTTTTGACATTGTCCAATCCAGTCCAATGGCATCGTGGTTTGATGTCGGCGGGAACTGGGTAAAGATTGAAATATGGTAAAAACAATGACTGCAGATGCTGAAAACCAAATACTGGATTAGTGGTGCTGGAAGAGCACAGCAGTTCAGGCAGCATCAAACGAGCAGCGAAATCGACGTTTCGGGCAAAAGCCCTTCATCAGGAATGACTGAAATATGTCTTTTCAGTGAAAAGGGCATTTACCCTTCAGAATCAAAATTGCGTTGCTCATCATCTTAACTCATTTGATTCTGTGTTGTTGACTGATCTGTTATTTTGCCGCTTTCCTTGATTACTTTCTTTCGTTTAATGTGAGAAAATTGCCCTTTTGTTATCCGCCTCCGTTGTCATTGAGGTTAATTTACAGGAGTGTGCTAAAGTGATTTCCAAGCGCACGCGAGCTAGGTAGGAGTCGAACCTACAATCTTCTGATCCGTAGTCAGACGCGTTATCCATTGCGCCACTAGCCCGCACGCTCAAAAGTCACTTGTTAGGACGAGTCCCCTCTGCAATTCTTTGGTCTTGATGATGAAATGAGTGGCAATCGTCAATCGACAAGCTGAATATTCAGCAAGATCATCAGTTTCACTGCTTGACCTCGTTCACTTTGAAAGCTGATGAATTTCACCGAAAACTAAGAGCACACCTCACATTCAGATCACGTCTTCGCTAAGTCAGTTTACAAACTTCGAGGTTACCAAAAAAAACGCCAACTGCGGATGCTGGAAATCAGGAGCCAAGTCAGAAATTGCTGGGTAATTGGTCTGACAGCATGTGTGGAATGAAATCACACTTTAACGTTCGGGTCCGGAGATAAAGAGAAACTTCTTTCGCCAGAATGTGGTGAATCTGTGGAATTCATTGCCACCTGAAGGCTCTCATTGGAGGAAGCCAGGCCATTGATTATATTTAAAACAGAGACAGAGACGTTATTGAGGAGCAAGGGAATCAAAGGTTAGGGGGAGAAAGCGGGAAAATGGGATTGGAAAACCTATCGGCCGTATTGGCGGAGCAGAATCGATGGGCTGAGTGGCATAATTTCTGCTCCTCTGTCTTATGGACGTTTCCTCAGAACCAGTTTGATTTCTGATTTTATTCCAGGATACAAAACCGATTTGAAGAGAAAATTAGAAAGTTTAGAAATGATGTGAACTTTACTTTTCAAAGCTTTTGATTTCTTTTCAGACTGTGCTGAGTAGTTGAATTGATTCCCAAAACCCACAGAAATTTACATGGCACTGTCAGAGTCAGATTCACCTATTAACCACATCTGGGTTGAAATCATTTTGATCATTCAAGTTTACTTTATTGGTAATAGAAGAAAGAGAACAGTACAACACAGGAATAGGCCCCAACACAGGAATTCCCTGTAATTCCTGATGAACGGCTTTTGCCCGAAACGTCGATTCTCTTGCTCTTCGGATGCTGTTCCTTTCCAGCACCACACTCTCGACAATGAACATTGTTCCCCAGAGTCCAATATAAAGCAGTGACCATTATTACATTATTCTCCAGAATCCAATGTAAAATATTGAGGATCATTTCCCAGACGAGAATTTAAAACAATTTTGCTGTCTAGGATTGTTCAATACGTTCGCAGAAGTTGTATGACTCTGATATTTTACTTGTAAATTCTGCGTCCGATGTACTCTCTCACACTAGCTGCCTGAGGAAGGAGCGGGGCGCTGGACTCTTGCACTTTCAGATAAACCTATTGGACGACAACCTAGTGTTGTGTGATTTTTGACATTGTCCAATCCAGTCCAATGGCATCGTGGTTTGATGTCGGCGGGAACTGGGTAAAGATTGAAATATGGTAAAAACAATGACTGCAGATGCTGAAAACCAAATACTGGATTAGTGGTGCTGGAAGAGCACAGCAGTTCAGGCAGCATCAAACGAGCAGCGAAATCGACGTTTCGGGCAAAAGCCCTTCATCAGGAATGACTGAAATATGTCTTTTCAGTGAAAAGGGCATTTACCCTTCAGAATCAAAATTGCGTTGCTCATCATCTTAACTCATTTGATTCTGTGTTGTTGGCTGATCTGTTATTTTGCCGCTTTCCTTGATTACTTTCTTTCGTTTAATGTGAGAAAATTGCCCTTTTGTTATCCGCCTCCGTTGTCATTGAGGTTAATTTACAGGAGTGTGCTAAAGTGATTTCCAAGCTCACGCGAGCTAGGTAGGAGTCGAACCTACAATCTTCTGATCCGTAGTCAGACGCGTTATCCATTGCGCCACTAGCCCGCACGCTCAAAAGTCACTTCTTAGGACGAGTCCCCTCTGCAATTCTTTGGTCTTGATGATGAAATGAGTGGCAATCGTCAATCGACAAGCTGAATATTCAGCAAGATCATCAGTTTCACTGCTTGACCTCGTTCACTTTGAAAGCTGATGAATTTCACCGAAAACTAAGAGCACACCTCACATTCAGATCACGTCTTCGCTAAGTCAGTTTACAAACTTCGAGGTTACCAAAAAAAACGCCAACTGCGGATGCTGGAAATCAGGAGCCAAGTCAGAAATTGCTGGGTAATTGCTCTGACAGCATGTGTGGAATGAAATCACACTTTAACGTTCGGGTCCGGAGATAAAGAGAAACTTCTTTCGCCAGAATGTGGTGAATCTGTGGAATTCATTGCCACCTGAAGGCTCTCATTGGAGGAAGCCAGGCCATTGATTATATTTAAAACAGAGACAGAGACGTTATTGAGGAGCAAGGGAATCAAAGGTTAGGGGGAGAAAGCGGGAAAATGGGATTGGAAAACCTATCGGCCGTATTGGCGGAGCAGAATCGATGGGCTGAGTGGCATAATTTCTGCTCCTCTGTCTTATGGACGTTTCCTCAGAACCAGTTTGATTTCTGATTTTATTCCAGGATACAAAACCGATTTGAAGAGAAAATTAGAAAGTTTAGAAATGATGTGAACTTTACTTTTCAAAGCTTTTGATTTCTTTTCAGACTGTGCTGAGTAGTTGAATTGATTCCCAAAACCCACAGAAATTTACATGGCACTGTCAGAGTCAGATTCACCTATTAACCACATCTGGGTTGAAATCATTTTGATCATTCAAGTTTACTTTATTGGTAATAGAAGAAAGAGAACAGTACAACACAGGAATAGGCCCCAACACAGGAATTCCCTGTAATTCCTGATGAACGGCTTTTGCCCGAAACGTCGATTCTCTTGCTCTTCGGATGCTGTTCCTTTCCAGCACCACACTCTCGACAATGAACATTGTTCCCCAGAGTCCAATATAAAGCAGTGACCATTATTACATTATTCTCCAGAATCCAATGTAAAATATTGAGGATCATTTCCCAGACGAGAATTTAAAACAATTTTGCTGTCTAGGATTGTTCAATACGTTCGCAGAAGTTGTATGACTCTGATATTTTACTTGTAAATTCTGCGTCCGATGTACTCTCTCACACTAGCTGCCTGAGGAAGGAGCGGGGCGCTGGACTCTTGCACTTTCAGATAAACCTATTGGACGACAACCTAGTGTTGTGTGATTTTTGACATTGTCCAATCCAGTCCAATGGCATCGTGGTTTGATGTCGGCGGGAACTGGGTAAAGATTGAAATATGGTAAAAACAATGACTGCAGATGCTGAAAACCAAATACTGGATTAGTGGTGCTGGAAGAGCACAGCAGTTCAGGCAGCATCAAACGAGCAGCGAAATCGACGTTTCGGGCAAAAGCCCTTCATCAGGAATGACTGAAATATGTCTTTTCAGTGAAAAGGGCATTTACCCTTCAGAATCAAAATTGCGTTGCTCATCATCTTAACTCATTTGATTCTGTGTTGTTGACTGATCTGTTATTTTGCCGCTTTCCTTGATTACTTTCTTTCGTTTAATGTGAGAAAATTGCCCTTTTGTTATCCGCCTCCGTTGTCATTGAGGTTAATTTACAGGAGTGTGCTAAAGTGATTTCCAAGCGCACGCGAGCTAGGTAGGAGTCGAACCTACAATCTTCTGATCCGTAGTCAGACGCGTTATCCATTGCGCCACTAGCCCGCATGCTCAAAAGTCACTTGTTAGGACGAGTCCCCTCTGCAATTCTTTGGTCTTGATGATGAAATGAGTGGCAATCGTCAATCGACAAGCTGAATATTCAGCAAGATCATCAGTTTCACTGCTTGACCTCGTTCACTTTGAAAGCTGATGAATTTCACCGAAAACTAAGAGCACACCTCACATTCAGATCACGTCTTCGCTAAGTCAGTTTACAAACTTCGAGGTTACCAAAAAAAACGCCAACTGCGGATGCTGGAAATCAGGAGCCAAGTCAGAAATTGCTGGGTAATTGCTCTGACAGCATGTGTGGAATGAAATCACACTTTAACGTTCGGGTCCGGAGATAAAGAGAAACTTCTTTCGCCAGAATGTGGTGAATCTGTGGAATTCATTGCCACCTGAAGGCTCTCATTGGAGGAAGCCAGGCCATTGATTATATTTAAAACAGAGACAGAGACGTTATTGAGGAGCAAGGGAATCAAAGGTTAGGGGGAGAAAGCGGGAAAATGGGATTGGAAAACCTATCGGCCGTATTGGCGGAGCAGAATCGATGGGCTGAGTGGCATAATTTCTGCTCCTCTGTCTTATGGACGTTTCCTCAGAACCAGTTTGATTTCTGATTTTATTCCAGGATACAAAACCGATTTGAAGAGAAAATTAGAAAGTTTAGAAATGATGTGAACTTTACTTTTCAAAGCTTTTGATTTCTTTTCAGACTGTGCTGAGTAGTTGAATTGATTCCCAAAACCCACAGAAATTTACATGGCACTGTCAGAGTCAGATTCACCTATTAACCACATCTGGGTTGAAATCATTTTGATCATTCAAGTTTACTTTATTGGTAATAGAAGAAAGAGAACAGTACAACACAGGAATAGGCCCCAACACAGGAATTCCCTGTAATTCCTGATGAACGGCTTTTGCCCGAAACGTCGATTCTCTTGCTCTTCGGATGCTGTTCCTTTCCAGCACCACACTCTCGACAATGAACATTGTTCCCCAGAGTCCAATATAAAGCAGTGACCATTATTACATTATTCTCCAGAATCCAATGTAAAATATTGAGGATCATTTCCCAGACGAGAATTTAAAACAATTTTGCTGTCTAGGATTGTTCAATACGTTCGCAGAAGTTGTATGACTCTGATATTTTACTTGTAAATTCTGCGTCCGATGTACTCTCTCACACTAGCTGCCTGAGGAAGGAGCGGGGCGCTGGACTCTTGCACTTTCAGATAAACCTATTGGACGACAACCTAGTGTTGTGTGATTTTTGACATTGTCCAATCCAGTCCAATGGCATCGTGGTTTGATGTCGGCGGGAACTGGGTAAAGATTGAAATATGGTAAAAACAATGACTGCAGATGCTGAAAACCAAATACTGGATTAGTGGTGCTGGAAGAGCACAGCAGTTCAGGCAGCATCAAACGAGCAGCGAAATCGACGTTTCGGGCAAAAGCCCTTCATCAGGAATGACTGAAATATGTCTTTTCAGTGAAAAGGGCATTTACCCTTCAGAATCAAAATTGCGTTGCTCATCATCTTAACTCATTTGATTCTGTGTTGTTGACTGATCTGTTATTTTGCCGCTTTCCTTGATTACTTTCTTTCGTTTAATGTGAGAAAATTGCCCTTTTGTTATCCGCCTCCGTTGTCATTGAGGTTAATTTACAGGAGTGTGCTAAAGTGATTTCCAAGCGCACGCGAGCTAGGTAGGAGTCGAACCTACAATCTTCTGATCCGTAGTCAGACGCGTTATCCATTGCGCCACTAGCCCGCATGCTCAAAAGTCACTTGTTAGGACGAGTCCCCTCTGCAATTCTTTGGTCTTGATGATGAAATGAGTGGCAATCGTCAATCGACAAGCTGAATATTCAGCAAGATCATCAGTTTCACTGCTTGACCTCGTTCACTTTGAAAGCTGATGAATTTCACCGAAAACTAAGAGCACACCTCACATTCAGATCACGTCTTCGCTAAGTCAGTTTACAAACTTCGAGGTTACCAAAAAAAACGCCAACTGCGGATGCTGGAAATCAGGAGCCAAGTCAGAAATTGCTGGGTAATTGGTCTGACAGCATGTGTGGAATGAAATCACACTTTAACGTTCGGGTCCGGAGATAAAGAGAAACTTCTTTCGCCAGAATGTGGTGAATCTGTGGAATTCATTGCCACCTGAAGGCTCTCATTGGAGGAAGCCAGGCCATTGATTATATTTAAAACAGAGACAGAGACGTTATTGAGGAGCAAGGGAATCAAAGGTTAGGGGGAGAAAGCGGGAAAATGGGATTGGAAAACCTATCGGCCGTATTGGCGGAGCAGAATCGATGGGCTGAGTGGCATAATTTCTGCTCCTCTGTCTTATGGACGTTTCCTCAGAACCAGTTTGATTTCTGATTTTATTCCAGGATACAAAACCGATTTGAAGAGAAAATTAGAAAGTTTAGAAATGATGTGAACTTTACTTTTCAAAGCTTTTGATTTCTTTTCAGACTGTGCTGAGTAGTTGAATTGATTCCCAAAACCCACAGAAATTTACATGGCACTGTCAGAGTCAGATTCACCTATTAACCACATCTGGGTTGAAATCATTTTGATCATTCAAGTTTACTTTATTGGTAATAGAAGAAAGAGAACAGTACAACACAGGAATAGGCCCCAACACAGGAATTCCCTGTAATTCCTGATGAACGGCTTTTGCCCGAAACGTCGATTCTCTTGCTCTTCGGATGCTGTTCCTTTCCAGCACCACACTCTCGACAATGAACATTGTTCCCCAGAGTCCAATATAAAGCAGTGACCATTATTACATTATTCTCCAGAATCCAATGTAAAATATTGAGGATCATTTCCCAGACGAGAATTTAAAACAATTTTGCTGTCTAGGATTGTTCAATACGTTCGCAGAAGTTGTATGACTCTGATATTTTACTTGTAAATTCTGCGTCCGATGTACTCTCTCACACTAGCTGCCTGAGGAAGGAGCGGGGCGCTGGACTCTTGCACTTTCAGATAAACCTATTGGACGACAACCTAGTGTTGTGTGATTTTTGACATTGTCCAATCCAGTCCAATGGCATCGTGGTTTGATGTCGGCGGGAACTGGGTAAAGATTGAAATATGGTAAAAACAATGACTGCAGATGCTGAAAACCAAATACTGGATTAGTGGTGCTGGAAGAGCACAGCAGTTCAGGCAGCATCAAACGAGCAGCGAAATCGACGTTTCGGGCAAAAGCCCTTCATCAGGAATGACTGAAATATGTCTTTTCAGTGAAAAGGGCATTTACCCTTCAGAATCAAAATTGCGTTGCTCATCATCTTAACTCATTTGATTCTGTGTTGTTGGCTGATCTGTTATTTTGCCGCTTTCCTTGATTACTTTCTTTCGTTTAATGTGAGAAAATTGCCCTTTTGTTATCCGCCTCCGTTGTCATTGAGGTTAATTTACAGGAGTGTGCTAAAGTGATTTCCAAGCGCACGCGAGCTAGGTAGGAGTCGAACCTACAATCTTCTGATCCGTAGTCAGACGCGTTATCCATTGCGCCACTAGCCCGCACGCTCAAAAGTCACTTGTTAGGACGAGTCCCCTCTGCAATTCTTTGGTCTTGATGATGAAATGAGTGGCAATCGTCAATCGACAAGCTGAATATTCAGCAAGATCATCAGTTTCACTGCTTGACCTCGTTCACTTTGAAAGCTGATGAATTTCACCGAAAACTAAGAGCACACCTCACATTCAGATCACGTCTTCGCTAAGTCAGTTTACAAACTTCGAGGTTACCAAAAAAAACGCCAACTGCGGATGCTGGAAATCAGGAGCCAAGTCAGAAATTGCTGGGTAATTGCTCTGACAGCATGTGTGGAATGAAATCACACTTTAACGTTCGGGTCCGGAGATAAAGAGAAACTTCTTTCGCCAGAATGTGGTGAATCTGTGGAATTCATTGCCACCTGAAGGCTCTCATTGGAGGAAGCCAGGCCATTGATTATATTTAAAACAGAGACAGAGACGTTATTGAGGAGCAAGGGAATCAAAGGTTAGGGGGAGAAAGCGGGAAAATGGGATTGGAAAACCTATCGGCCGTATTGGCGGAGCAGAATCGATGGGCTGAGTGGCATAATTTCTGCTCCTCTGTCTTATGGACGTTTCCTCAGAACCAGTTTGATTTCTGATTTTATTCCAGGATACAAAACCGATTTGAAGAGAAAATTAGAAAGTTTAGAAATGATGTGAACTTTACTTTTCAAAGCTTTTGATTTCTTTTCAGACTGTGCTGAGTAGTTGAATTGATTCCCAAAACCCACAGAAATTTACATGGCACTGTCAGAGTCAGATTCACCTATTAACCACATCTGGGTTGAAATCATTTTGATCATTCAAGTTTACTTTATTGGTAATAGAAGAAAGAGAACAGTACAACACAGGAATAGGCCCCAACACAGGAATTCCCTGTAATTCCTGATGAACGGCTTTTGCCCGAAACGTCGATTCTCTTGCTCTTCGGATGCTGTTCCTTTCCAGCACCACACTCTCGACAATGAACATTGTTCCCCAGAGTCCAATATAAAGCAGTGACCATTATTACATTATTCTCCAGAATCCAATGTAAAATATTGAGGATCATTTCCCAGACGAGAATTTAAAACAATTTTGCTGTCTAGGATTGTTCAATACGTTCGCAGAAGTGGTATGACTCTGATATTTTCCTTGTAAATTCTGCGTCCGATGTACTCTCTCACACTAGCTGCCTGAGGAAGGAGCGGGGCGCTGGACTCTTGCACTTTCAGATAAACCTATTGGACGACAACCTAGTGTTGTGTGATTTTTGACATTGTCCAATCCAGTCCAATGGCATCGTGGTTTGATGTCGGCGGGAACTGGGTAAAGATTGAAATATGGTAAAAACAATGACTGCAGATGCTGAAAACCAAATACTGGATTAGTGGTGCTGGAAGAGCACAGCAGTTCAGGCAGCATCAAACGAGCAGCGAAATCGACGTTTCGGGCAAAAGCCCTTCATCAGGAATGACTGAAATATGTCTTTTCAGTGAAAAGGGCATTTACCCTTCAGAATCAAAATTGCGTTGCTCATCATCTTAACTCATTTGATTCTGTGTTGTTGGCTGATCTGTTATTTTGCCGCTTTCCTTGATTACTTTCTTTCGTTTAATGTGAGAAAATTGCCCTTTTGTTATCCGCCTCCGTTGTCATTGAGGTTAATTTACAGGAGTGTGCTAAAGTGATTTCCAAGCGCACGCGAGCTAGGTAGGAGTCGAACCTACAATCTTCTGATCCGTAGTCAGACGCGTTATCCATTGCGCCACTAGCCCGCACGCTCAAAAGTCACTTGTTAGGACGAGTCCCCTCTGCAATTCTTTGGTCTTGATGATGAAATGAGTGGCAATCGTCAATCGACAAGCTGAATATTCAGCAAGATCATCAGTTTCACTGCTTGACCTCGTTCACTTTGAAAGCTGATGAATTTCACCGAAAACTAAGAGCACACCTCACATTCAGATCACGTCTTCGCTAAGTCAGTTTACAAACTTCGAGGTTACCAAAAAAAACGCCAACTGCGGATGCTGGAAATCAGGAGCCAAGTCAGAAATTGCTGGGTAATTGCTCTGACAGCATGTGTGGAATGAAATCACACTTTAACGTTCGGGTCCGGAGATAAAGAGAAACTTCTTTCGCCAGAATGTGGTGAATCTGTGGAATTCATTGCCACCTGAAGGCTCTCATTGGAGGAAGCCAGGCCATTGATTATATTTAAAACAGAGACAGAGACGTTATTGAGGAGCAAGGGAATCAAAGGTTAGGGGGAGAAAGCGGGAAAATGGGATTGGAAAACCTATCGGCCGTATTGGCGGAGCAGAATCGATGGGCTGAGTGGCATAATTTCTGCTCCTCTGTCTTATGGACGTTTCCTCAGAACCAGTTTGATTTCTGATTTTATTCCAGGATACAAAACCGATTTGAAGAGAAAATTAGAAAGTTTAGAAATGATGTGAACTTTACTTTTCAAAGCTTTTGATTTCTTTTCAGACTGTGCTGAGTAGTTGAATTGATTCCCAAAACCCACAGAAATTTACATGGCACTGTCAGAGTCAGATTCACCTATTAACCACATCTGGGTTGAAATCATTTTGATCATTCAAGTTTACTTTATTGGTAATAGAAGAAAGAGAACAGTACAACACAGGAATAGGCCCCAACACAGGAATTCCCTGTAATTCCTGATGAACGGCTTTTGCCCGAAACGTCGATTCTCTTGCTCTTCGGATGCTGTTCCTTTCCAGCACCACACTCTCGACAATGAACATTGTTCCCCAGAGTCCAATATAAAGCAGTGACCATTATTACATTATTCTCCAGAATCCAATGTAAAATATTGAGGATCATTTCCCAGACGAGAATTTAAAACAATTTTGCTGTCTAGGATTGTTCAATACGTTCGCAGAAGTTGTATGACTCTGATATTTTACTTGTAAATTCTGCGTCCGATGTACTCTCTCACACTAGCTGCCTGAGGAAGGAGCGGGGCGCTGGACTCTTGCACTTTCAGATAAACCTATTGGACGACAACCTAGTGTTGTGTGATTTTTGACATTGTCCAATCCAGTCCAATGGCATCGTGGTTTGATGTCGGCGGGAACTGGGTAAAGATTGAAATATGGTAAAAACAATGACTGCAGATGCTGAAAACCAAATACTGGATTAGTGGTGCTGGAAGAGCACAGCAGTTCAGGCAGCATCAAACGAGCAGCGAAATCGACGTTTCGGGCAAAAGCCCTTCATCAGGAATGACTGAAATATGTCTTTTCAGTGAAAAGGGCATTTACCCTTCAGAATCAAAATTGCGTTGCTCATCATCTTAACTCATTTGATTCTGTGTTGTTGACTGATCTGTTATTTTGCCGCTTTCCTTGATTACTTTCTTTCGTTTAATGTGAGAAAATTGCCCTTTTGTTATCCGCCTCCGTTGTCATTGAGGTTAATTTACAGGAGTGTGCTAAAGTGATTTCCAAGCGCACGCGAGCTAGGTAGGAGTCGAACCTACAATCTTCTGATCCGTAGTCAGACGCGTTATCCATTGCGCCACTAGCCCGCACGCTCAAAAGTCACTTGTTAGGACGAGTCCCCTCTGCAATTCTTTGGTCTTGATGATGAAATGAGTGGCAATCGTCAATCGACAAGCTGAATATTCAGCAAGATCATCAGTTTCACTGCTTGACCTCGTTCACTTTGAAAGCTGATGAATTTCACCGAAAACTAAGAGCACACCTCACATTCAGATCACGTCTTCGCTAAGTCAGTTTACAAACTTCGAGGTTACCAAAAAAAACGCCAACTGCGGATGCTGGAAATCAGGAGCCAAGTCAGAAATTGCTGGGTAATTGCTCTGACAGCATGTGTGGAATGAAATCACACTTTAACGTTCGGGTCCGGAGATAAAGAGAAACTTCTTTCGCCAGAATGTGGTGAATCTGTGGAATTCATTGCCACCTGAAGGCTCTCATTGGAGGAAGCCAGGCCATTGATTATATTTAAAACAGAGACAGAGACGTTATTGAGGAGCAAGGGAATCAAAGGTTAGGGGGAGAAAGCGGGAAAATGGGATTGGAAAACCTATCGGCCGTATTGGCGGAGCAGAATCGATGGGCTGAGTGGCATAATTTCTGCTCCTCTGTCTTATGGACGTTTCCTCAGAACCAGTTTGATTTCTGATTTTATTCCAGGATACAAAACCGATTTGAAGAGAAAATTAGAAAGTTTAGAAATGATGTGAACTTTACTTTTCAAAGCTTTTGATTTCTTTTCAGACTGTGCTGAGTAGTTGAATTGATTCCCAAAACCCACAGAAATTTACATGGCACTGTCAGAGTCAGATTCACCTATTAACCACATCTGGGTTGAAATCATTTTGATCATTCAAGTTTACTTTATTGGTAATAGAAGAAAGAGAACAGTACAACACAGGAATAGGCCCCAACACAGGAATTCCCTGTAATTCCTGATGAACGGCTTTTGCCCGAAACGTCGATTCTCTTGCTCTTCGGATGCTGTTCCTTTCCAGCACCACACTCTCGACAATGAACATTGTTCCCCAGAGTCCAATATAAAGCAGTGACCATTATTACATTATTCTCCAGAATCCAATGTAAAATATTGAGGATCATTTCCCAGACGAGAATTTAAAACAATTTTGCTGTCTAGGATTGTTCAATACGTTCGCAGAAGTTGTATGACTCTGATATTTTACTTGTAAATTCTGCGTCCGATGTACTCTCTCACACTAGCTGCCTGAGGAAGGAGCGGGGCGCTGGACTCTTGCACTTTCAGATAAACCTATTGGACGACAACCTAGTGTTGTGTGATTTTTGACATTGTCCAATCCAGTCCAATGGCATCGTGGTTTGATGTCGGCGGGAACTGGGTAAAGATTGAAATATGGTAAAAACAATGACTGCAGATACTGAAAACCAAATACTGGATTAGTGGTGCTGGAAGAGCACAGCAGTTCAGGCAGCATCAAACGAGCAGCGAAATCGACGTTTCGGGCAAAAGCCCTTCATCAGGAATGACTGAAATATGTCTTTTCAGTGAAAAGGGCATTTACCCTTCAGAATCAAAATTGCGTTGCTCATCATCTTAACTCATTTGATTCTGTGTTGTTGGCTGATCTGTTATTTTGCCGCTTTCCTTGATTACTTTCTTTCGTTTAATGTGAGAAAATTGCCCTTTTGTTATCCGCCTCCGTTGTCATTGAGGTTAATTTACAGGAGTGTGCTAAAGTGATTTCCAAGCGCACGCGAGCTAGGTAGGAGTCGAACCTACAATCTTCTGATCCGTAGTCAGACGCGTTATCCATTGCGCCACTAGCCCGCACGCTCAAAAGTCACTTGTTAGGACGAGTCCCCTCTGCAATTCTTTGGTCTTGATGATGAAATGAGTGGCAATCGTCAATCGACAAGCTGAATATTCAGCAAGATCATCAGTTTCACTGCTTGACCTCGTTCACTTTGAAAGCTGATGAATTTCACCGAAAACTAAGAGCACACCTCACATTCAGATCACGTCTTCGCTAAGTCAGTTTACAAACTTCGAGGTTACCAAAAAAAACGCCAACTGCGGATGCTGGAAATCAGGAGCCAAGTCAGAAATTGCTGGGTAATTGGTCTGACAGCATGTGTGGAATGAAATCACACTTTAACGTTCGGGTCCGGAGATAAAGAGAAACTTCTTTCGCCAGAATGTGGTGAATCTGTGGAATTCATTGCCACCTGAAGGCTCTCATTGGAGGAAGCCAGGCCATTGATTATATTTAAAACAGAGACAGAGACGTTATTGAGGAGCAAGGGAATCAAAGGTTAGGGGGAGAAAGCGGGAAAATGGGATTGGAAAACCTATCGGCCGTATTGGCGGAGCAGAATCGATGGGCTGAGTGGCATAATTTCTGCTCCTCTGTCTTATGGACGTTTCCTCAGAACCAGTTTGATTTCTGATTTTATTCCAGGATACAAAACCGATTTGAAGAGAAAATTAGAAAGTTTAGAAATGATGTGAACTTTACTTTTCAAAGCTTTTGATTTCTTTTCAGACTGTGCTGAGTAGTTGAATTGATTCCCAAAACCCACAGAAATTTACATGGCACTGTCAGAGTCAGATTCACCTATTAACCACATCTGGGTTGAAATCATTTTGATCATTCAAGTTTACTTTATTGGTAATAGAAGAAAGAGAACAGTACAACACAGGAATAGGCCCCAACACAGGAATTCCCTGTAATTCCTGATGAACGGCTTTTGCCCGAAACGTCGATTCTCTTGCTCTTCGGATGCTGTTCCTTTCCAGCACCACACTCTCGACAATGAACATTGTTCCCCAGAGTCCAATATAAAGCAGTGACCATTATTACATTATTCTCCAGAATCCAATGTAAAATATTGAGGATCATTTCCCAGACGAGAATTTAAAACAATTTTGCTGTCTAGGATTGTTCAATACGTTCGCAGAAGTTGTATGACTCTGATATTTTACTTGTAAATTCTGCGTCCGATGTACTCTCTCACACTAGCTGCCTGAGGAAGGAGCGGGGCGCTGGACTCTTGCACTTTCAGATAAACCTATTGGACGACAACCTAGTGTTGTGTGATTTTTGACATTGTCCAATCCAGTCCAATGGCATCGTGGTTTGATGTCGGCGGGAACTGGGTAAAGATTGAAATATGGTAAAAACAATGACTGCAGATGCTGAAAACCAAATACTGGATTAGTGGTGCTGGAAGAGCACAGCAGTTCAGGCAGCATCAAACGAGCAGCGAAATCGACGTTTCGGGCAAAAGCCCTTCATCAGGAATGACTGAAATATGTCTTTTCAGTGAAAAGGGCATTTACCCTTCAGAATCAAAATTGCGTTGCTCATCATCTTAACTCATTTGATTCTGTGTTGTTGACTGATCTGTTATTTTGCCGCTTTCCTTGATTACTTTCTTTCGTTTAATGTGAGAAAATTGCCCTTTTGTTATCCGCCTCCGTTGTCATTGAGGTTAATTTACAGGAGTGTGCTAAAGTGATTTCCAAGCGCACGCGAGCTAGGTAGGAGTCGAACCTACAATCTTCTGATCCGTAGTCAGACGCGTTATCCATTGCGCCACTAGCCCGCACGCTCAAAAGTCACTTGTTAGGACGAGTCCCCTCTGCAATTCTTTGGTCTTGATGATGAAATGAGTGGCAATCGTCAATCGACAAGCTGAATATTCAGCAAGATCATCAGTTTCACTGCTTGACCTCGTTCACTTTGAAAGCTGATGAATTTCACCGAAAACTAAGAGCACACCTCACATTCAGATCACGTCTTCGCTAAGTCAGTTTACAAACTTCGAGGTTACCAAAAAAAACGCCAACTGCGGATGCTGGAAATCAGGAGCCAAGTCAGAAATTGCTGGGTAATTGCTCTGACAGCATGTGTGGAATGAAATCACACTTTAACGTTCGGGTCCGGAGATAAAGAGAAACTTCTTTCGCCAGAATGTGGTGAATCTGTGGAATTCATTGCCACCTGAAGGCTCTCATTGGAGGAAGCCAGGCCATTGATTATATTTAAAACAGAGACAGAGACGTTATTGAGGAGCAAGGGAATCAAAGGTTAGGGGGAGAAAGCGGGAAAATGGGATTGGAAAACCTATCGGCCGTATTGGCGGAGCAGAATCGATGGGCTGAGTGGCATAATTTCTGCTCCTCTGTCTTATGGACGTTTCCTCAGAACCAGTTTGATTTCTGATTTTATTCCAGGATACAAAACCGATTTGAAGAGAAAATTAGAAAGTTTAGAAATGATGTGAACTTTACTTTTCAAAGCTTTTGATTTCTTTTCAGACTGTGCTGAGTAGTTGAATTGATTCCCAAAACCCACAGAAATTTACATGGCACTGTCAGAGTCAGATTCACCTATTAACCACATCTGGGTTGAAATCATTTTGATCATTCAAGTTTACTTTATTGGTAATAGAAGAAAGAGAACAGTACAACACAGGAATAGGCCCCAACACAGGAATTCCCTGTAATTCCTGATGAACGGCTTTTGCCCGAAACGTCGATTCTCTTGCTCTTCGGATGCTGTTCCTTTCCAGCACCACACTCTCGACAATGAACATTGTTCCCCAGAGTCCAATATAAAGCAGTGACCATTATTACATTATTCTCCAGAATCCAATGTAAAATATTGAGGATCATTTCCCAGACGAGAATTTAAAACAATTTTGCTGTCTAGGATTGTTCAATACGTTCGCAGAAGTGGTATGACTCTGATATTTTCCTTGTAAATTCTGCGTCCGATGTACTCTCTCACACTAGCTGCCTGAGGAAGGAGCGGGGCGCTGGACTCTTGCACTTTCAGATAAACCTATTGGACGACAACCTAGTGTTGTGTGATTTTTGACATTGTCCAATCCAGTCCAATGGCATCGTGGTTTGATGTCGGCGGGAACTGGGTAAAGATTGAAATATGGTAAAAACAATGACTGCAGATGCTGAAAACCAAATACTGGATTAGTGGTGCTGGAAGAGCACAGCAGTTCAGGCAGCATCAAACGAGCAGCGAAATCGACGTTTCGGGCAAAAGCCCTTCATCAGGAATGACTGAAATATGTCTTTTCAGTGAAAAGGGCATTTACCCTTCAGAATCAAAATTGCGTTGCTCATCATCTTAACTCATTTGATTCTGTGTTGTTGGCTGATCTGTTATTTTGCCGCTTTCCTTGATTACTTTCTTTCGTTTAATGTGAGAAAATTGCCCTTTTGTTATCCGCCTCCGTTGTCATTGAGGTTAATTTACAGGAGTGTGCTAAAGTGATTTCCAAGCGCACGCGAGCTAGGTAGGAGTCGAACCTACAATCTTCTGATCCGTAGTCAGACGCGTTATCCATTGCGCCACTAGCCCGCACGCTCAAAAGTCACTTGTTAGGACGAGTCCCCTCTGCAATTCTTTGGTCTTGATGATGAAATGAGTGGCAATCGTCAATCGACAAGCTGAATATTCAGCAAGATCATCAGTTTCACTGCTTGACCTCGTTCACTTTGAAAGCTGATGAATTTCACCGAAAACTAAGAGCACACCTCACATTCAGATCACGTCTTCGCTAAGTCAGTTTACAAACTTCGAGGTTACCAAAAAAAACGCCAACTGCGGATGCTGGAAATCAGGAGCCAAGTCAGAAATTGCTGGGTAATTGCTCTGACAGCATGTGTGGAATGAAATCACACTTTAACGTTCGGGTCCGGAGATAAAGAGAAACTTCTTTCGCCAGAATGTGGTGAATCTGTGGAATTCATTGCCACCTGAAGGCTCTCATTGGAGGAAGCCAGGCCATTGATTATATTTAAAACAGAGACAGAGACGTTATTGAGGAGCAAGGGAATCAAAGGTTAGGGGGAGAAAGCGGGAAAATGGGATTGGAAAACCTATCGGCCGTATTGGCGGAGCAGAATCGATGGGCTGAGTGGCATAATTTCTGCTCCTCTGTCTTATGGACGTTTCCTCAGAACCAGTTTGATTTCTGATTTTATTCCAGGATACAAAACCGATTTGAAGAGAAAATTAGAAAGTTTAGAAATGATGTGAACTTTACTTTTCAAAGCTTTTGATTTCTTTTCAGACTGTGCTGAGTAGTTGAATTGATTCCCAAAACCCACAGAAATTTACATGGCACTGTCAGAGTCAGATTCACCTATTAACCACATCTGGGTTGAAATCATTTTGATCATTCAAGTTTACTTTATTGGTAATAGAAGAAAGAGAACAGTACAACACAGGAATAGGCCCCAACACAGGAATTCCCTGTAATTCCTGATGAACGGCTTTTGCCCGAAACGTCGATTCTCTTGCTCTTCGGATGCTGTTCCTTTCCAGCACCACACTCTCGACAATGAACATTGTTCCCCAGAGTCCAATATAAAGCAGTGACCATTATTACATTATTCTCCAGAATCCAATGTAAAATATTGAGGATCATTTCCCAGACGAGAATTTAAAACAATTTTGCTGTCTAGGATTGTTCAATACGTTCGCAGAAGTTGTATGACTCTGATATTTTACTTGTAAATTCTGCGTCCGATGTACTCTCTCACACTAGCTGCCTGAGGAAGGAGCGGGGCGCTGGACTCTTGCACTTTCAGATAAACCTATTGGACGACAACCTAGTGTTGTGTGATTTTTGACATTGTCCAATCCAGTCCAATGGCATCGTGGTTTGATGTCGGCGGGAACTGGGTAAAGATTGAAATATGGTAAAAACAATGACTGCAGATGCTGAAAACCAAATACTGGATTAGTGGTGCTGGAAGAGCACAGCAGTTCAGGCAGCATCAAACGAGCAGCGAAATCGACGTTTCGGGCAAAAGCCCTTCATCAGGAATGACTGAAATATGTCTTTTCAGTGAAAAGGGCATTTACCCTTCAGAATCAAAATTGCGTTGCTCATCATCTTAACTCATTTGATTCTGTGTTGTTGACTGATCTGTTATTTTGCCGCTTTCCTTGATTACTTTCTTTCGTTTAATGTGAGAAAATTGCCCTTTTGTTATCCGCCTCCGTTGTCATTGAGGTTAATTTACAGGAGTGTGCTAAAGTGATTTCCAAGCGCACGCGAGCTAGGTAGGAGTCGAACCTACAATCTTCTGATCCGTAGTCAGACGCGTTATCCATTGCGCCACTAGCCCGCACGCTCAAAAGTCACTTGTTAGGACGAGTCCCCTCTGCAATTCTTTGGTCTTGATGATGAAATGAGTGGCAATCGTCAATCGACAAGCTGAATATTCAGCAAGATCATCAGTTTCACTGCTTGACCTCGTTCACTTTGAAAGCTGATGAATTTCACCGAAAACTAAGAGCACACCTCACATTCAGATCACGTCTTCGCTAAGTCAGTTTACAAACTTCGAGGTTACCAAAAAA
Source organism: Chiloscyllium punctatum (assembly GCF_047496795.1). NCBI lineage: Eukaryota > Metazoa > Chordata > Chondrichthyes > Orectolobiformes > Hemiscylliidae > Chiloscyllium > Chiloscyllium punctatum. Next base: position 61,582,023 of record NC_092769.1, read on the forward strand.
AACGCCAACTGCGGATGCTGGAAATCAGGAGCCAAGTCAGAAATTGCTGGGTAATTGCTCTGACAGCATGTGTGGAATGAAATCACACTTTAACGTTCGGGTCCGGAGATAAAGAGAAACTTCTTTCGCCAGAATGTGGTGAATCTGTGGAATTCATTGCCACCTGAAGGCTCTCATTGGAGGAAGCCAGGCCATTGATTATATTTAAAACAGAGACAGAGACGTTATTGAGGAGCAAGGGAATCAAAGGTTAGGGGGAGAAAGCGGGAAAATGGGATTGGAAAACCTATCGGCCGTATTGGCGGAGCAGAATCGATGGGCTGAGTGGCATAATTTCTGCTCCTCTGTCTTATGGACGTTTCCTCAGAACCAGTTTGATTTCTGATTTTATTCCAGGATACAAAACCGATTTGAAGAGAAAATTAGAAAGTTTAGAAATGATGTGAACTTTACTTTTCAAAGCTTTTGATTTCTTTTCAGACTGTGCTGAGTAGTTGAATTGATTCCCAAAACCCACAGAAATTTACATGGCACTGTCAGAGTCAGATTCACCTATTAACCACATCTGGGTTGAAATCATTTTGATCATTCAAGTTTACTTTATTGGTAATAGAAGAAAGAGAACAGTACAACACAGGAATAGGCCCCAACACAGGAATTCCCTGTAATTCCTGATGAACGGCTTTTGCCCGAAACGTCGATTCTCTTGCTCTTCGGATGCTGTTCCTTTCCAGCACCACACTCTCGACAATGAACATTGTTCCCCAGAGTCCAATATAAAGCAGTGACCATTATTACATTATTCTCCAGAATCCAATGTAAAATATTGAGGATCATTTCCCAGACGAGAATTTAAAACAATTTTGCTGTCTAGGATTGTTCAATACGTTCGCAGAAGTTGTATGACTCTGATATTTTACTTGTAAATTCTGCGTCCGATGTACTCTCTCACACTAGCTGCCTGAGGAAGGAGCGGGGCGCTGGACTCTTGCACTTTCAGATAAACCTATTGGACGACAACCTAGTGTTGTGTGATTTTTGACATTGTCCAATCCAGTCCAATGGCATCGTGGTTTGATGTCGGCGGGAACTGGGTAAAGATTGAAATATGGTAAAAACAATGACTGCAGATACTGAAAACCAAATACTGGATTAGTGGTGCTGGAAGAGCACAGCAGTTCAGGCAGCATCAAACGAGCAGCGAAATCGACGTTTCGGGCAAAAGCCCTTCATCAGGAATGACTGAAATATGTCTTTTCAGTGAAAAGGGCATTTACCCTTCAGAATCAAAATTGCGTTGCTCATCATCTTAACTCATTTGATTCTGTGTTGTTGGCTGATCTGTTATTTTGCCGCTTTCCTTGATTACTTTCTTTCGTTTAATGTGAGAAAATTGCCCTTTTGTTATCCGCCTCCGTTGTCATTGAGGTTAATTTACAGGAGTGTGCTAAAGTGATTTCCAAGCGCACGCGAGCTAGGTAGGAGTCGAACCTACAATCTTCTGATCCGTAGTCAGACGCGTTATCCATTGCGCCACTAGCCCGCACGCTCAAAAGTCACTTGTTAGGACGAGTCCCCTCTGCAATTCTTTGGTCTTGATGATGAAATGAGTGGCAATCGTCAATCGACAAGCTGAATATTCAGCAAGATCATCAGTTTCACTGCTTGACCTCGTTCACTTTGAAAGCTGATGAATTTCACCGAAAACTAAGAGCACACCTCACATTCAGATCACGTCTTCGCTAAGTCAGTTTACAAACTTCGAGGTTACCAAAAAAAACGCCAACTGCGGATGCTGGAAATCAGGAGCCAAGTCAGAAATTGCTGGGTAATTGGTCTGACAGCATGTGTGGAATGAAATCACACTTTAACGTTCGGGTCCGGAGATAAAGAGAAACTTCTTTCGCCAGAATGTGGTGAATCTGTGGAATTCATTGCCACCTGAAGGCTCTCATTGGAGGAAGCCAGGCCATTGATTATATTTAAAACAGAGACAGAGACGTTATTGAGGAGCAAGGGAATCAAAGGTTAGGGGGAGAAAGCGGGAAAATGGGATTGGAAAACCTATCGGCCGTATTGGCGGAGCAGAATCGATGGGCTGAGTGGCATAATTTCTGCTCCTCTGTCTTATGGACGTTTCCTCAGAACCAGTTTGATTTCTGATTTTATTCCAGGATACAAAACCGATTTGAAGAGAAAATTAGAAAGTTTAGAAATGATGTGAACTTTACTTTTCAAAGCTTTTGATTTCTTTTCAGACTGTGCTGAGTAGTTGAATTGATTCCCAAAACCCACAGAAATTTACATGGCACTGTCAGAGTCAGATTCACCTATTAACCACATCTGGGTTGAAATCATTTTGATCATTCAAGTTTACTTTATTGGTAATAGAAGAAAGAGAACAGTACAACACAGGAATAGGCCCCAACACAGGAATTCCCTGTAATTCCTGATGAACGGCTTTTGCCCGAAACGTCGATTCTCTTGCTCTTCGGATGCTGTTCCTTTCCAGCACCACACTCTCGACAATGAACATTGTTCCCCAGAGTCCAATATAAAGCAGTGACCATTATTACATTATTCTCCAGAATCCAATGTAAAATATTGAGGATCATTTCCCAGACGAGAATTTAAAACAATTTTGCTGTCTAGGATTGTTCAATACGTTCGCAGAAGTTGTATGACTCTGATATTTTACTTGTAAATTCTGCGTCCGATGTACTCTCTCACACTAGCTGCCTGAGGAAGGAGCGGGGCGCTGGACTCTTGCACTTTCAGATAAACCTATTGGACGACAACCTAGTGTTGTGTGATTTTTGACATTGTCCAATCCAGTCCAATGGCATCGTGGTTTGATGTCGGCGGGAACTGGGTAAAGATTGAAATATGGTAAAAACAATGACTGCAGATGCTGAAAACCAAATACTGGATTAGTGGTGCTGGAAGAGCACAGCAGTTCAGGCAGCATCAAACGAGCAGCGAAATCGACGTTTCGGGCAAAAGCCCTTCATCAGGAATGACTGAAATATGTCTTTTCAGTGAAAAGGGCATTTACCCTTCAGAATCAAAATTGCGTTGCTCATCATCTTAACTCATTTGATTCTGTGTTGTTGGCTGATCTGTTATTTTGCCGCTTTCCTTGATTACTTTCTTTCGTTTAATGTGAGAAAATTGCCCTTTTGTTATCCGCCTCCGTTGTCATTGAGGTTAATTTACAGGAGTGTGCTAAAGTGATTTCCAAGCTCACGCGAGCTAGGTAGGAGTCGAACCTACAATCTTCTGATCCGTAGTCAGACGCGTTATCCATTGCGCCACTAGCCCGCACGCTCAAAAGTCACTTCTTAGGACGAGTCCCCTCTGCAATTCTTTGGTCTTGATGATGAAATGAGTGGCAATCGTCAATCGACAAGCTGAATATTCAGCAAGATCATCAGTTTCACTGCTTGACCTCGTTCACTTTGAAAGCTGATGAATTTCACCGAAAACTAAGAGCACACCTCACATTCAGATCACGTCTTCGCTAAGTCAGTTTACAAACTTCGAGGTTACCAAAAAAAACGCCAACTGCGGATGCTGGAAATCAGGAGCCAAGTCAGAAATTGCTGGGTAATTGCTCTGACAGCATGTGTGGAATGAAATCACACTTTAACGTTCGGGTCCGGAGATAAAGAGAAACTTCTTTCGCCAGAATGTGGTGAATCTGTGGAATTCATTGCCACCTGAAGGCTCTCATTGGAGGAAGCCAGGCCATTGATTATATTTAAAACAGAGACAGAGACGTTATTGAGGAGCAAGGGAATCAAAGGTTAGGGGGAGAAAGCGGGAAAATGGGATTGGAAAACCTATCGGCCGTATTGGCGGAGCAGAATCGATGGGCTGAGTGGCATAATTTCTGCTCCTCTGTCTTATGGACGTTTCCTCAGAACCAGTTTGATTTCTGATTTTATTCCAGGATACAAAACCGATTTGAAGAGAAAATTAGAAAGTTTAGAAATGATGTGAACTTTACTTTTCAAAGCTTTTGATTTCTTTTCAGACTGTGCTGAGTAGTTGAATTGATTCCCAAAACCCACAGAAATTTACATGGCACTGTCAGAGTCAGATTCACCTATTAACCACATCTGGGTTGAAATCATTTTGATCATTCAAGTTTACTTTATTGGTAATAGAAGAAAGAGAACAGTACAACACAGGAATAGGCCCCAACACAGGAATTCCCTGTAATTCCTGATGAACGGCTTTTGCCCGAAACGTCGATTCTCTTGCTCTTCGGATGCTGTTCCTTTCCAGCACCACACTCTCGACAATGAACATTGTTCCCCAGAGTCCAATATAAAGCAGTGACCATTATTACATTATTCTCCAGAATCCAATGTAAAATATTGAGGATCATTTCCCAGACGAGAATTTAAAACAATTTTGCTGTCTAGGATTGTTCAATACGTTCGCAGAAGTTGTATGACTCTGATATTTTACTTGTAAATTCTGCGTCCGATGTACTCTCTCACACTAGCTGCCTGAGGAAGGAGCGGGGCGCTGGACTCTTGCACTTTCAGATAAACCTATTGGACGACAACCTAGTGTTGTGTGATTTTTGACATTGTCCAATCCAGTCCAATGGCATCGTGGTTTGATGTCGGCGGGAACTGGGTAAAGATTGAAATATGGTAAAAACAATGACTGCAGATGCTGAAAACCAAATACTGGATTAGTGGTGCTGGAAGAGCACAGCAGTTCAGGCAGCATCAAACGAGCAGCGAAATCGACGTTTCGGGCAAAAGCCCTTCATCAGGAATGACTGAAATATGTCTTTTCAGTGAAAAGGGCATTTACCCTTCAGAATCAAAATTGCGTTGCTCATCATCTTAACTCATTTGATTCTGTGTTGTTGACTGATCTGTTATTTTGCCGCTTTCCTTGATTACTTTCTTTCGTTTAATGTGAGAAAATTGCCCTTTTGTTATCCGCCTCCGTTGTCATTGAGGTTAATTTACAGGAGTGTGCTAAAGTGATTTCCAAGCGCACGCGAGCTAGGTAGGAGTCGAACCTACAATCTTCTGATCCGTAGTCAGACGCGTTATCCATTGCGCCACTAGCCCGCATGCTCAAAAGTCACTTGTTAGGACGAGTCCCCTCTGCAATTCTTTGGTCTTGATGATGAAATGAGTGGCAATCGTCAATCGACAAGCTGAATATTCAGCAAGATCATCAGTTTCACTGCTTGACCTCGTTCACTTTGAAAGCTGATGAATTTCACCGAAAACTAAGAGCACACCTCACATTCAGATCACGTCTTCGCTAAGTCAGTTTACAAACTTCGAGGTTACCAAAAAAAACGCCAACTGCGGATGCTGGAAATCAGGAGCCAAGTCAGAAATTGCTGGGTAATTGCTCTGACAGCATGTGTGGAATGAAATCACACTTTAACGTTCGGGTCCGGAGATAAAGAGAAACTTCTTTCGCCAGAATGTGGTGAATCTGTGGAATTCATTGCCACCTGAAGGCTCTCATTGGAGGAAGCCAGGCCATTGATTATATTTAAAACAGAGACAGAGACGTTATTGAGGAGCAAGGGAATCAAAGGTTAGGGGGAGAAAGCGGGAAAATGGGATTGGAAAACCTATCGGCCGTATTGGCGGAGCAGAATCGATGGGCTGAGTGGCATAATTTCTGCTCCTCTGTCTTATGGACGTTTCCTCAGAACCAGTTTGATTTCTGATTTTATTCCAGGATACAAAACCGATTTGAAGAGAAAATTAGAAAGTTTAGAAATGATGTGAACTTTACTTTTCAAAGCTTTTGATTTCTTTTCAGACTGTGCTGAGTAGTTGAATTGATTCCCAAAACCCACAGAAATTTACATGGCACTGTCAGAGTCAGATTCACCTATTAACCACATCTGGGTTGAAATCATTTTGATCATTCAAGTTTACTTTATTGGTAATAGAAGAAAGAGAACAGTACAACACAGGAATAGGCCCCAACACAGGAATTCCCTGTAATTCCTGATGAACGGCTTTTGCCCGAAACGTCGATTCTCTTGCTCTTCGGATGCTGTTCCTTTCCAGCACCACACTCTCGACAATGAACATTGTTCCCCAGAGTCCAATATAAAGCAGTGACCATTATTACATTATTCTCCAGAATCCAATGTAAAATATTGAGGATCATTTCCCAGACGAGAATTTAAAACAATTTTGCTGTCTAGGATTGTTCAATACGTTCGCAGAAGTTGTATGACTCTGATATTTTACTTGTAAATTCTGCGTCCGATGTACTCTCTCACACTAGCTGCCTGAGGAAGGAGCGGGGCGCTGGACTCTTGCACTTTCAGATAAACCTATTGGACGACAACCTAGTGTTGTGTGATTTTTGACATTGTCCAATCCAGTCCAATGGCATCGTGGTTTGATGTCGGCGGGAACTGGGTAAAGATTGAAATATGGTAAAAACAATGACTGCAGATGCTGAAAACCAAATACTGGATTAGTGGTGCTGGAAGAGCACAGCAGTTCAGGCAGCATCAAACGAGCAGCGAAATCGACGTTTCGGGCAAAAGCCCTTCATCAGGAATGACTGAAATATGTCTTTTCAGTGAAAAGGGCATTTACCCTTCAGAATCAAAATTGCGTTGCTCATCATCTTAACTCATTTGATTCTGTGTTGTTGGCTGATCTGTTATTTTGCCGCTTTCCTTGATTACTTTCTTTCGTTTAATGTGAGAAAATTGCCCTTTTGTTATCCGCCTCCGTTGTCATTGAGGTTAATTTACAGGAGTGTGCTAAAGTGATTTCCAAGCGCACGCGAGCTAGGTAGGAGTCGAACCTACAATCTTCTGATCCGTAGTCAGACGCGTTATCCATTGCGCCACTAGCCCGCACGCTCAAAAGTCACTTGTTAGGACGAGTCCCCTCTGCAATTCTTTGGTCTTGATGATGAAATGAGTGGCAATCGTCAATCGACAAGCTGAATATTCAGCAAGATCATCAGTTTCACTGCTTGACCTCGTTCACTTTGAAAGCTGATGAATTTCACCGAAAACTAAGAGCACACCTCACATTCAGATCACGTCTTCGCTAAGTCAGTTTACAAACTTCGAGGTTACCAAAAAAAACGCCAACTGCGGATGCTGGAAATCAGGAGCCAAGTCAGAAATTGCTGGGTAATTGCTCTGACAGCATGTGTGGAATGAAATCACACTTTAACGTTCGGGTCCGGAGATAAAGAGAAACTTCTTTCGCCAGAATGTGGTGAATCTGTGGAATTCATTGCCACCTGAAGGCTCTCATTGGAGGAAGCCAGGCCATTGATTATATTTAAAACAGAGACAGAGACGTTATTGAGGAGCAAGGGAATCAAAGGTTAGGGGGAGAAAGCGGGAAAATGGGATTGGAAAACCTATCGGCCGTATTGGCGGAGCAGAATCGATGGGCTGAGTGGCATAATTTCTGCTCCTCTGTCTTATGGACGTTTCCTCAGAACCAGTTTGATTTCTGATTTTATTCCAGGATACAAAACCGATTTGAAGAGAAAATTAGAAAGTTTAGAAATGATGTGAACTTTACTTTTCAAAGCTTTTGATTTCTTTTCAGACTGTGCTGAGTAGTTGAATTGATTCCCAAAACCCACAGAAATTTACATGGCACTGTCAGAGTCAGATTCACCTATTAACCACATCTGGGTTGAAATCATTTTGATCATTCAAGTTTACTTTATTGGTAATAGAAGAAAGAGAACAGTACAACACAGGAATAGGCCCCAACACAGGAATTCCCTGTAATTCCTGATGAACGGCTTTTGCCCGAAACGTCGATTCTCTTGCTCTTCGGATGCTGTTCCTTTCCAGCACCACACTCTCGACAATGAACATTGTTCCCCAGAGTCCAATATAAAGCAGTGACCATTATTACATTATTCTCCAGAATCCAATGTAAAATATTGAGGATCATTTCCCAGACGAGAATTTAAAACAATTTTGCTGTCTAGGATTGTTCAATACGTTCGCAGAAGTTGTATGACTCTGATATTTTACTTGTAAATTCTGCGTCCGATGTACTCTCTCACACTAGCTGCCTGAGGAAGGAGCGGGGCGCTGGACTCTTGCACTTTCAGATAAACCTATTGGACGACAACCTAGTGTTGTGTGATTTTTGACATTGTCCAATCCAGTCCAATGGCATCGTGGTTTGATGTCGGCGGGAACTGGGTAAAGATTGAAATATGGTAAAAACAATGACTGCAGATGCTGAAAACCAAATACTGGATTAGTGGTGCTGGAAGAGCACAGCAGTTCAGGCAGCATCAAACGAGCAGGGAAATCGACGTTTCGGGCAAAAGCCCTTCATCAGGAATGACTGAAATATGTCTTTTCAGTGAAAAGGGCATTTACCCTTCAGAATCAAAATTGCGTTGCTCATCATCTTAACTCATTTGATTCTGTGTTGTTGGCTGATCTGTTATTTTGCCGCTTTCCTTGATTACTTTCTTTCGTTTAATGTGAGAAAATTGCCCTTTTGTTATCCGCCTCCGTTGTCATTGAGGTTAATTTACAGGAGCGTGCTAAAGTGATTTCCAAGCGCACGCGAGCTAGGTAGGAGTCGAACCTACAATCTTCTGATCCGTAGTCAGACGCGTTATCCATTGCGCCACTAGCCCGCACGCTCAAAAGTCACTTGTTAGGACGAGTCCCCTCTGCAATTCTTTGGTCTTGATGATGAAATGAGTGGCAATCGTCAATCGACAAGCTGAATATTCAGCAAGATCATCAGTTTCACTGCTTGACCTCGTTCACTTTGAAAGCTGATGAATTTCACCGAAAACTAAGAGCACACCTCACATTCAGATCACGTCTTCGCTAAGTCAGTTTACAAACTTCGAGGTTACCAAAAAAAACGCCAACTGCGGATGCTGGAAATCAGGAGCCAAGTCAGAAATTGCTGGGTAATTGCTCTGACAGCATGTGTGGAATGAAATCACACTTTAACGTTCGGGTCCGGAGATAAAGAGAAACTTCTTTCGCCAGAATGTGGTGAATCTGTGGAATTCATTGCCACCTGAAGGCTCTCATTGGAGGAAGCCAGGCCATTGATTATATTTAAAACAGAGACAGAGACGTTATTGAGGAGCAAGGGAATCAAAGGTTAGGGGGAGAAAGCGGGAAAATGGGATTGGAAAACCTATCGGCCGTATTGGCGGAGCAGAATCGATGGGCTGAGTGGCATAATTTCTGCTCCTCTGTCTTATGGACGTTTCCTCAGAACCAGTTTGATTTCTGATTTTATTCCAGGATACAAAACCGATTTGAAGAGAAAATTAGAAAGTTTAGAAATGATGTGAACTTTACTTTTCAAAGCTTTTGATTTCTTTTCAGACTGTGCTGAGTAGTTGAATTGATTCCCAAAACCCACAGAAATTTACATGGCACTGTCAGAGTCAGATTCACCTATTAACCACATCTGGGTTGAAATCATTTTGATCATTCAAGTTTACTTTATTGGTAATAGAAGAAAGAGAACAGTACAACACAGGAATAGGCCCCAACACAGGAATTCCCTGTAATTCCTGATGAACGGCTTTTGCCCGAAACATCGATTCTCTTGCTCTTCGGATGCTGTTCCTTTCCAGCACCACACTCTCGACAATGAACATTGTTCCCCAGAGTCCAATATAAAGCAGTGACCATTATTACATTATTCTCCAGAATCCAATGTAAAATATTGAGGATCATTTCCCAGACGAGAATTTAAAACAATTTTGCTGTCTAGGATTGTTCAATACGTTCGCAGAAGTTGTATGACTCTGATATTTTACTTGTAAATTCTGCGTCCGATGTACTCTCTCACACTAGCTGCCTGAGGAAGGAGCGGGGCGCTGGACTCTTGCACTTTCAGATAAACCTATTGGACGACAACCTAGTGTTGTGTGATTTTTGACATTGTCCAATCCAGTCCAATGGCATCGTGGTTTGATGTCGGCGGGAACTGGGTAAAGATTGAAATATGGTAAAAACAATGACTGCAGATGCTGAAAACCAAATACTGGATTAGTGGTGCTGGAAGAGCACAGCAGTTCAGGCAGCATCAAACGAGCAGCGAAATCGACGTTTCGGGCAAAAGCCCTTCATCAGGAATGACTGAAATATGTCTTTTCAGTGAAAAGGGCATTTACCCTTCAGAATCAAAATTGCGTTGCTCATCATCTTAACTCATTTGATTCTGTGTTGTTGGCTGATCTGTTATTTTGCCGCTTTCCTTGATTACTTTCTTTCGTTTAATGTGAGAAAATTGCCCTTTTGTTATCCGCCTCCGTTGTCATTGAGGTTAATTTACAGGAGTGTGCTAAAGTGATTTCCAAGCGCACGCGAGCTAGGTAGGAGTCTAACCTACAATCTTCTGATCCGTAGTCAGACGCGTTATCCATTGCGCCACTAGCCCGCACGCTCAAAAGTCACTTGTTAGGACGAGTCCCCTCTGCAATTCTTTGGTCTTGATGATGAAATGAGTGGCAATCGTCAATCGACAAGCTGAATATTCAGCAAGATCATCAGTTTCACTGCTTGACCTCGTTCACTTTGAAAGCTGATGAATTTCACCGAAAACTAAGAGCACACCTCACATTCAGATCACGTCTTCGCTAAGTCAGTTTACAAACTTCGAGGTTACCAAAAAAAACGCCAACTGCGGATGCTGGAAATCAGGAGCCAAGTCAGAAATTGCTGGGTAATTGGTCTGACAGCATGTGTGGAATGAAATCACACTTTAACGTTCGGGTCCGGAGATAAAGAGAAACTTCTTTCGCCAGAATGTGGTGAATCTGTGGAATTCATTGCCACCTGAAGGCTCTCATTGGAGGAAGCCAGGCCATTGATTATATTTAAAACAGAGACAGAGACGTTATTGAGGAGCAAGGGAATCAAAGGTTAGGGGGAGAAAGCGGGAAAATGGGATTGGAAAACCTATCGGCCGTATTGGCGGAGCAGAATCGATGGGCTGAGTGGCATAATTTCTGCTCCTCTGTCTTATGGACGTTTCCTCAGAACCAGTTTGATTTCTGATTTTATTCCAGGATACAAAACCGATTTGAAGAGAAAATTAGAAAGTTTAGAAATGATGTGAACTTTACTTTTCAAAGCTTTTGATTTCTTTTCAGACTGTGCTGAGTAGTTGAATTGATTCCCAAAACCCACAGAAATTTACATGGCACTGTCAGAGTCAGATTCACCTATTAACCACATCTGGGTTGAAATCATTTTGATCATTCAAGTTTACTTTATTGGTAATAGAAGAAAGAGAACAGTACAACACAGGAATAGGCCCCAACACAGGAATTCCCTGTAATTCCTGATGAACGGCTTTTGCCCGAAACGTCGATTCTCTTGCTCTTCGGATGCTGTTCCTTTCCAGCACCACACTCTCGACAATGAACATTGTTCCCCAGAGTCCAATATAAAGCAGTGACCATTATTACATTATTCTCCAGAATCCAATGTAAAATATTGAGGATCATTTCCCAGACGAGAATTTAAAACAATTTTGCTGTCTAGGATTGTTCAATACGTTCGCAGAAGTTGTATGACTCTGATATTTTACTTGTAAATTCTGCGTCCGATGTACTCTCTCACACTAGCTGCCTGAGGAAGGAGCGGGGCGCTGGACTCTTGCACTTTCAGATAAACCTATTGGACGACAACCTAGTGTTGTGTGATTTTTGACATTGTCCAATCCAGTCCAATGGCATCGTGGTTTGATGTCGGCGGGAACTGGGTAAAGATTGAAATATGGTAAAAACAATGACTGCAGATGCTGAAAACCAAATACTGGATTAGTGGTGCTGGAAGAGCACAGCAGTTCAGGCAGCATCAAACGAGCAGCGAAATCGACGTTTCGGGCAAAAGCCCTTCATCAGGAATGACTGAAATATGTCTTTTCAGTGAAAAGGGCATTTACCCTTCAGAATCAAAATTGCGTTGCTCATCATCTTAACTCATTTGATTCTGTGTTGTTGGCTGATCTGTTATTTTGCCGCTTTCCTTGATTACTTTCTTTCGTTTAATGTGAGAAAATTGCCCTTTTGTTATCCGCCTCCGTTGTCATTGAGGTTAATTTACAGGAGTGTGCTAAAGTGATTTCCAAGCGCACGCGAGCTAGGTAGGAGTCGAACCTACAATCTTCTGATCCGTAGTCAGACGCGTTATCCATTGCGCCACTAGCCCGCACGCTCAAAAGTCACTTGTTAGGACGAGTCCCCTCTGCAATTCTTTGGTCTTGATGATGAAATGAGTGGCAATCGTCAATCGACAAGCTTAATATTCAGCAAGATCATCAGTTTCACTGCTTGACCTCGTTCACTTTGAAAGCTGATGAATTTCACCGAAAACTAAGAGCACACCTCACATTCAGATCACGTCTTCGCTAAGTCAGTTTACAAACTTCGAGGTTACCAAAAAAAACGCCAACTGCGGATGCTGGAAATCAGGAGCCAAGTCAGAAATTGCTGGGTAATTGCTCTGACAGCATGTGTGGAATGAAATCACACTTTAACGTTCGGGTCCGGAGATAAAGAGAAACTTCTTTCGCCAGAATGTGGTGAATCTGTGGAATTCATTGCCACCTGAAGGCTCTCATTGGAGGAAGCCAGGCCATTGATTATATTTAAAACAGAGACAGAGACGTTATTGAGGAGCAAGGGAATCAAAGGTTAGGGGGAGAAAGCGGGAAAATGGGATTGGAAAACCTATCGGCCGTATTGGCGGAGCAGAATCGATGGGCTGAGTGGCATAATTTCTGCTCCTCTGTCTTATGGACGTTTCCTCAGAACCAGTTTGATTTCTGATTTTATTCCAGGATACAAAACCGATTTGAAGAGAAAATTAGAAAGTTTAGAAATGATGTGAACTTTACTTTTCAAAGCTTTTGATTTCTTTTCAGACTGTGCTGAGTAGTTGAATTGATTCCCAAAACCCACAGAAATTTACATGGCACTGTCAGAGTCAGATTCACCTATTAACCACATCTGGGTTGAAATCATTTTGATCATTCAAGTTTACTTTATTGGTAATAGAAGAAAGAGAACAGTACAACACAGGAATAGGCCCCAACACAGGAATTCCCTGTAATTCCTGATGAACGGCTTTTGCCCGAAACGTCGATTCTCTTGCTCTTCGGATGCTGTTCCTTTCCAGCACCACACTCTCGACAATGAACATTGTTCCCCAGAGTCCAATATAAAGCAGTGACCATTATTACATTATTCTCCAGAATCCAATGTAAAATATTGAGGATCATTTCCCAGACGAGAATTTAAAACAATTTTGCTGTCTAGGATTGTTCAATACGTTCGCAGAAGTTGTATGACTCTGATATTTTACTTGTAAATTCTGCGTCCGATGTACTCTCTCACACTAGCTGCCTGAGGAAGGAGCGGGGCGCTGGACTCTTGCACTTTCAGATAAACCTATTGGACGACAACCTAGTGTTGTGTGATTTTTGACATTGTCCAATCCAGTCCAATGGCATCGTGGTTTGATGTCGGCGGGAACTGGGTAAAGATTGAAATATGGTAAAAACAATGACTGCAGATGCTGAAAACCAAATACTGGATTAGTGGTGCTGGAAGAGCACAGCAGTTCAGGCAGCATCAAACGAGCAGGGAAATCGACGTTTCGGGCAAAAGCCCTTCATCAGGAATGACTGAAATATGTCTTTTCAGTGAAAAGGGCATTTACCCTTCAGAATCAAAATTGCGTTGCTCATCATCTTAACTCATTTGATTCTGTGTTGTTGGCTGATCTGTTATTTTGCCGCTTTCCTTGATTACTTTCTTTCGTTTAATGTGAGAAAATTGCCCTTTTGTTATCCGCCTCCGTTGTCATTGAGGTTAATTTACAGGAGTGTGCTAAAGTGATTTCCAAGCGCACGCGAGCTAGGTAGGAGTCGAACCTACAATCTTCTGATCCGTAGTCAGACGCGTTATCCATTGCGCCACTAGCCCGCACGCTCAAAAGTCACTTGTTAGGACGAGTCCCCTCTGCAATTCTTTGGTCTTGATGATGAAATGAGTGGCAATCGTCAATCGACAAGCTGAATATTCAGCAAGATCATCAGTTTCACTGCTTGACCTCGTTCACTTTGAAAGCTGATGAATTTCACCGAAAACTAAGAGCACACCTCACATTCAGATCACGTCTTCGCTAAGTCAGTTTACAAACTTCGAGGTTACCAAAAAAAACGCCAACTGCGGATGCTGGAAATCAGGAGCCAAGTCAGAAATTGCTGGGTAATTGCTCTGACAGCATGTGTGGAATGAAATCACACTTTAACGTTCGGGTCCGGAGATAAAGAGAAACTTCTTTCGCCAGAATGTGGTGAATCTGTGGAATTCATTGCCACCTGAAGGCTCTCATTGGAGGAAGCCAGGCCATTGATTATATTTAAAACAGAGACAGAGACGTTATTGAGGAGCAAGGGAATCAAAGGTTAGGGGGAGAAAGCGGGAAAATGGGATTGGAAAACCTATCGGCCGTATTGGCGGAGCAGAATCGATGGGCTGAGTGGCATAATTTCTGCTCCTCTGTCTTATGGACGTTTCCTCAGAACCAGTTTGATTTCTGATTTTATTCCAGGATACAAAACCGATTTGAAGAGAAAATTAGAAAGTTTAGAAATGATGTGAACTTTACTTTTCAAAGCTTTTGATTTCTTTTCAGACTGTGCTGAGTAGTTGAATTGATTCCCAAAACCCACAGAAATTTACATGGCACTGTCAGAGTCAGATTCACCTATTAACCACATCTGGGTTGAAATCATTTTGATCATTCAAGTTTACTTTATTGGTAATAGAAGAAAGAGAACAGTACAACACAGGAATAGGCCCCAACACAGGAATTCCCTGTAATTCCTGATGAACGGCTTTTGCCCGAAACGTCGATTCTCTTGCTCTTCGGATGCTGTTCCTTTCCAGCACCACACTCTCGACAATGAACATTGTTCCCCAGAGTCCAATATAAAGCAGTGACCATTATTACATTATTCTCCAGAATCCAATGTAAAATATTGAGGATCATTTCCCAGACGAGAATTTAAAACAATTTTGCTGTCTAGGATTGTTCAATACGTTCGCAGAAGTTGTATGACTCTGATATTTTACTTGTAAATTCTGCGTCCGATGTACTCTCTCACACTAGCTGCCTGAGGAAGGAGCGGGGCGCTGGACTCTTGCACTTTCAGATAAACCTATTGGACGACAACCTAGTGTTGTGTGATTTTTGACATTGTCCAATCCAGTCCAATGGCATCGTGGTTTGATGTCGGCGGGAACTGGGTAAAGATTGAAATATGGTAAAAACAATGACTGCAGATGCTGAAAACCAAATACTGGATTAGTGGTGCTGGAAGAGCACAGCAGTTCAGGCAGCATCAAACGAGCAGCGAAATCGACGTTTCGGGCAAAAGCCCTTCATCAGGAATGACTGAAATATGTCTTTTCAGTGAAAAGGGCATTTACCCTTCAGAATCAAAATTGCGTTGCTCATCATCTTAACTCATTTGATTCTGTGTTGTTGACTGATCTGTTATTTTGCCGCTTTCCTTGATTACTTTCTTTCGTTTAATGTGAGAAAATTGCCCTTTTGTTATCCGCCTCCGTTGTCATTGAGGTTAATTTACAGGAGTGTGCTAAAGTGATTTCCAAGCGCACGCGAGCTAGGTAGGAGTCGAACCTACAATCTTCTGATCCGTAGTCAGACGCGTTATCCATTGCGCCACTAGCCCGCATGCTCAAAAGTCACTTGTTAGGACGAGTCCCCTCTGCAATTCTTTGGTCTTGATGATGAAATGAGTGGCAATCGTCAATCGACAAGCTGAATATTCAGCAAGATCATCAGTTTCACTGCTTGACCTCGTTCACTTTGAAAGCTGATGAATTTCACCGAAAACTAAGAGCACACCTCACATTCAGATCACGTCTTCGCTAAGTCAGTTTACAAACTTCGAGGTTACCAAAAAAAACGCCAACTGCGGATGCTGGAAATCAGGAGCCAAGTCAGAAATTGCTGGGTAATTGCTCTGACAGCATGTGTGGAATGAAATCACACTTTAACGTTCGGGTCCGGAGATAAAGAGAAACTTCTTTCGCCAGAATGTGGTGAATCTGTGGAATTCATTGCCACCTGAAGGCTCTCATTGGAGGAAGCCAGGCCATTGATTATATTTAAAACAGAGACAGAGACGTTATTGAGGAGCAAGGGAATCAAAGGTTAGGGGGAGAAAGCGGGAAAATGGGATTGGAAAACCTATCGGCCGTATTGGCGGAGCAGAATCGATGGGCTGAGTGGCATAATTTCTGCTCCTCTGTCTTATGGACGTTTCCTCAGAACCAGTTTGATTTCTGATTTTATTCCAGGATACAAAACCGATTTGAAGAGAAAATTAGAAAGTTTAGAAATGATGTGAACTTTACTTTTCAAAGCTTTTGATTTCTTTTCAGACTGTGCTGAGTAGTTGAATTGATTCCCAAAACCCACAGAAATTTACATGGCACTGTCAGAGTCAGATTCACCTATTAACCACATCTGGGTTGAAATCATTTTGATCATTCAAGTTTACTTTATTGGTAATAGAAGAAAGAGAACAGTACAACACAGGAATAGGCCCCAACACAGGAATTCCCTGTAATTCCTGATGAACGGCTTTTGCCCGAAACGTCGATTCTCTTGCTCTTCGGATGCTGTTCCTTTCCAGCACCACACTCTCGACAATGAACATTGTTCCCCAGAGTCCAATATAAAGCAGTGACCATTATTACATTATTCTCCAGAATCCAATGTAAAATATTGAGGATCATTTCCCAGACGAGAATTTAAAACAATTTTGCTGTCTAGGATTGTTCAATACGTTCGCAGAAGTGGTATGACTCTGATATTTTCCTTGTAAATTCTGCGTCCGATGTACTCTCTCACACTAGCTGCCTGAGGAAGGAGCGGGGCGCTGGACTCTTGCACTTTCAGATAAACCTATTGGACGACAACCTAGTGTTGTGTGATTTTTGACATTGTCCAATCCAGTCCAATGGCATCGTGGTTTGATGTCGGCGGGAACTGGGTAAAGATTGAAATATGGTAAAAACAATGACTGCAGATGCTGAAAACCAAATACTGGATTAGTGGTGCTGGAAGAGCACAGCAGTTCAGGCAGCATCAAACGAGCAGCGAAATCGACGTTTCGGGCAAAAGCCCTTCATCAGGAATGACTGAAATATGTCTTTTCAGTGAAAAGGGCATTTACCCTTCAGAATCAAAATTGCGTTGCTCATCATCTTAACTCATTTGATTCTGTGTTGTTGGCTGATCTGTTATTTTGCCGCTTTCCTTGATTACTTTCTTTCGTTTAATGTGAGAAAATTGCCCTTTTGTTATCCGCCTCCGTTGTCATTGAGGTTAATTTACAGGAGTGTGCTAAAGTGATTTCCAAGCGCACGCGAGCTAGGTAGGAGTCGAACCTACAATCTTCTGATCCGTAGTCAGACGCGTTATCCATTGCGCCACTAGCCCGCACGCTCAAAAGTCACTTGTTAGGACGAGTCCCCTCTGCAATTCTTTGGTCTTGATGATGAAATGAGTGGCAATCGTCAATCGACAAGCTGAATATTCAGCAAGATCATCAGTTTCACTGCTTGACCTCGTTCACTTTGAAAGCTGATGAATTTCACCGAAAACTAAGAGCACACCTCACATTCAGATCACGTCTTCGCTAAGTCAGTTTACAAACTTCGAGGTTACCAAAAAAAACGCCAACTGCGGATGCTGGAAATCAGGAGCCAAGTCAGAAATTGCTGGGTAATTGCTCTGACAGCATGTGTGGAATGAAATCACACTTTAACGTTCGGGTCCGGAGATAAAGAGAAACTTCTTTCGCCAGAATGTGGTGAATCTGTGGAATTCATTGCCACCTGAAGGCTCTCATTGGAGGAAGCCAGGCCATTGATTATATTTAAAACAGAGACAGAGACGTTATTGAGGAGCAAGGGAATCAAAGGTTAGGGGGAGAAAGCGGGAAAATGGGATTGGAAAACCTATCGGCCGTATTGGCGGAGCAGAATCGATGGGCTGAGTGGCATAATTTCTGCTCCTCTGTCTTATGGACGTTTCCTCAGAACCAGTTTGATTTCTGATTTTATTCCAGGATACAAAACCGATTTGAAGAGAAAATTAGAAAGTTTAGAAATGATGTGAACTTTACTTTTCAAAGCTTTTGATTTCTTTTCAGACTGTGCTGAGTAGTTGAATTGATTCCCAAAACCCACAGAAATTTACATGGCACTGTCAGAGTCAGATTCACCTATTAACCACATCTGGGTTGAAATCATTTTGATCATTCAAGTTTACTTTATTGGTAATAGAAGAAAGAGAACAGTACAACACAGGAATAGGCCCCAACACAGGAATTCCCTGTAATTCCTGATGAACGGCTTTTGCCCGAAACGTCGATTCTCTTGCTCTTCGGATGCTGTTCCTTTCCAGCACCACACTCTCGACAATGAACATTGTTCCCCAGAGTCCAATATAAAGCAGTGACCATTATTACATTATTCTCCAGAATCCAATGTAAAATATTGAGGATCATTTCCCAGACGAGAATTTAAAACAATTTTGCTGTCTAGGATTGTTCAATACGTTCGCAGAAGTTGTATGACTCTGATATTTTACTTGTAAATTCTGCGTCCGATGTACTCTCTCACACTAGCTGCCTGAGGAAGGAGCGGGGCGCTGGACTCTTGCACTTTCAGATAAACCTATTGGACGACAACCTAGTGTTGTGTGATTTTTGACATTGTCCAATCCAGTCCAATGGCATCGTGGTTTGATGTCGGCGGGAACTGGGTAAAGATTGAAATATGGTAAAAACAATGACTGCAGATGCTGAAAACCAAATACTGGATTAGTGGTGCTGGAAGAGCACAGCAGTTCAGGCAGCATCAAACGAGCAGCGAAATCGACGTTTCGGGCAAAAGCCCTTCATCAGGAATGACTGAAATATGTCTTTTCAGTGAAAAGGGCATTTACCCTTCAGAATCAAAATTGCGTTGCTCATCATCTTAACTCATTTGATTCTGTGTTGTTGACTGATCTGTTATTTTGCCGCTTTCCTTGATTACTTTCTTTCGTTTAATGTGAGAAAATTGCCCTTTTGTTATCCGCCTCCGTTGTCATTGAGGTTAATTTACAGGAGTGTGCTAAAGTGATTTCCAAGCGCACGCGAGCTAGGTAGGAGTCGAACCTACAATCTTCTGATCCGTAGTCAGACGCGTTATCCATTGCGCCACTAGCCCGCATGCTCAAAAGTCACTTGTTAGGACGAGTCCCCTCTGCAATTCTTTGGTCTTGATGATGAAATGAGTGGCAATCGTCAATCGACAAGCTGAATATTCAGCAAGATCATCGGTTTCACTGCTTGACCTCGTTCACTTTGAAAGCTGATGAATTTCACCGAAAACTAAGAGCACACCTCACATTCAGATCACGTCTTCGCTAAGTCAGTTTACAAACTTCGAGGTTACCAAAAAAAACGCCAACTGCGGATGCTGGAAATCAGGAGCCAAGTCAGAAATTGCTGGGTAATTGCTCTGACAGCATGTGTGGAATGAAATCACACTTTAACGTTCGGGTCCGGAGATAAAGAGAAACTTCTTTCGCCAGAATGTGGTGAATCTGTGGAATTCATTGCCACCTGAAGGCTCTCATTGGAGGAAGCCAGGCCATTGATTATATTTAAAACAGAGACAGAGACGTTATTGAGGAGCAAGGGAATCAAAGGTTAGGGGGAGAAAGCGGGAAAATGGGATTGGAAAACCTATCGGCCGTATTGGCGGAGCAGAATCGATGGGCTGAGTGGCATAATTTCTGCTCCTCTGTCTTATGGACGTTTCCTCAGAACCAGTTTGATTTCTGATTTTATTCCAGGATACAAAACCGATTTGAAGAGAAAATTAGAAAGTTTAGAAATGATGTGAACTTTACTTTTCAAAGCTTTTGATTTCTTTTCAGACTGTGCTGAGTAGTTGAATTGATTCCCAAAACCCACAGAAATTTACATGGCACTGTCAGAGTCAGATTCACCTATTAACCACATCTGGGTTGAAATCATTTTGATCATTCAAGTTTACTTTATTGGTAATAGAAGAAAGAGAACAGTACAACACAGGAATAGGCCCCAACACAGGAATTCCCTGTAATTCCTGATGAACGGCTTTTGCCCGAAACGTCGATTCTCTTGCTCTTCGGATGCTGTTCCTTTCCAGCACCACACTCTCGACAATGAACATTGTTCCCCAGAGTCCAATATAAAGCAGTGACCATTATTACATTATTCTCCAGAATCCAATGTAAAATATTGAGGATCATTTCCCAGACGAGAATTTAAAACAATTTTGCTGTCTAGGATTGTTCAATACGTTCGCAGAAGTGGTATGACTCTGATATTTTCCTTGTAAATTCTGCGTCCGATGTACTCTCTCACACTAGCTGCCTGAGGAAGGAGCGGGGCGCTGGACTCTTGCACTTTCAGATAAACCTATTGGACGACAACCTAGTGTTGTGTGATTTTTGACATTGTCCAATCCAGTCCAATGGCATCGTGGTTTGATGTCGGCGGGAACTGGGTAAAGATTGAAATATGGTAAAAACAATGACTGCAGATGCTGAAAACCAAATACTGGATTAGTGGTGCTGGAAGAGCACAGCAGTTCAGGCAGCATCAAACGAGCAGCGAAATCGACGTTTCGGGCAAAAGCCCTTCATCAGGAATGACTGAAATATGTCTTTTCAGTGAAAAGGGCATTTACCCTTCAGAATCAAAATTGCGTTGCTCATCATCTTAACTCATTTGATTCTGTGTTGTTGGCTGATCTGTTATTTTGCCGCTTTCCTTGATTACTTTCTTTCGTTTAATGTGAGAAAATTGCCCTTTTGTTATCCGCCTCCGTTGTCATTGAGGTTAATTTACAGGAGTGTGCTAAAGTGATTTCCAAGCGCACGCGAGCTAGGTAGGAGTCGAACCTACAATCTTCTGATCCGTAGTCAGACGCGTTATCCATTGCGCCACTAGCCCGCACGCTCAAAAGTCACTTGTTAGGACGAGTCCCCTCTGCAATTCTTTGGTCTTGATGATGAAATGAGTGGCAATCGTCAATCGACAAGCTGAATATTCAGCAAGATCATCAGTTTCACTGCTTGACCTCGTTCACTTTGAAAGCTGATGAATTTCACCGAAAACTAAGAGCACACCTCACATTCAGATCACGTCTTCGCTAAGTCAGTTTACAAACTTCGAGGTTACCAAAAAAAACGCCAACTGCGGATGCTGGAAATCAGGAGCCAAGTCAGAAATTGCTGGGTAATTGCTCTGACAGCATGTGTGGAATGAAATCACACTTTAACGTTCGGGTCCGGAGATAAAGAGAAACTTCTTTCGCCAGAATGTGGTGAATCTGTGGAATTCATTGCCACCTGAAGGCTCTCATTGGAGGAAGCCAGGCCATTGATTATATTTAAAACAGAGACAGAGACGTTATTGAGGAGCAAGGGAATCAAAGGTTAGGGGGAGAAAGCGGGAAAATGGGATTGGAAAACCTATCGGCCGTATTGGCGGAGCAGAATCGATGGGCTGAGTGGCATAATTTCTGCTCCTCTGTCTTATGGACGTTTCCTCAGAACCAGTTTGATTTCTGATTTTATTCCAGGATACAAAACCGATTTGAAGAGAAAATTAGAAAGTTTAGAAATGATGTGAACTTTACTTTTCAAAGCTTTTGATTTCTTTTCAGACTGTGCTGAGTAGTTGAATTGATTCCCAAAACCCACAGAAATTTACATGGCACTGTCAGAGTCAGATTCACCTATTAACCACATCTGGGTTGAAATCATTTTGATCATTCAAGTTTACTTTATTGGTAATAGAAGAAAGAGAACAGTACAACACAGGAATAGGCCCCAACACAGGAATTCCCTGTAATTCCTGATGAACGGCTTTTGCCCGAAACGTCGATTCTCTTGCTCTTCGGATGCTGTTCCTTTCCAGCACCACACTCTCGACAATGAACATTGTTCCCCAGAGTCCAATATAAAGCAGTGACCATTATTACATTATTCTCCAGAATCCAATGTAAAATATTGAGGATCATTTCCCAGACGAGAATTTAAAACAATTTTGCTGTCTAGGATTGTTCAATACGTTCGCAGAAGTTGTATGACTCTGATATTTTACTTGTAAATTCTGCGTCCGATGTACTCTCTCACACTAGCTGCCTGAGGAAGGAGCGGGGCGCTGGACTCTTGCACTTTCAGATAAACCTATTGGACGACAACCTAGTGTTGTGTGATTTTTGACATTGTCCAATCCAGTCCAATGGCATCGTGGTTTGATGTCGGCGGGAACTGGGTAAAGATTGAAATATGGTAAAAACAATGACTGCAGATGCTGAAAACCAAATACTGGATTAGTGGTGCTGGAAGAGCACAGCAGTTCAGGCAGCATCAAACGAGCAGCGAAATCGACGTTTCGGGCAAAAGCCCTTCATCAGGAATGACTGAAATATGTCTTTTCAGTGAAAAGGGCATTTACCCTTCAGAATCAAAATTGCGTTGCTCATCATCTTAACTCATTTGATTCTGTGTTGTTGACTGATCTGTTATTTTGCCGCTTTCCTTGATTACTTTCTTTCGTTTAATGTGAGAAAATTGCCCTTTTGTTATCCGCCTCCGTTGTCATTGAGGTTAATTTACAGGAGTGTGCTAAAGTGATTTCCAAGCGCACGCGAGCTAGGTAGGAGTCGAACCTACAATCTTCTGATCCGTAGTCAGACGCGTTATCCATTGCGCCACTAGCCCGCACGCTCAAAAGTCACTTGTTAGGACGAGTCCCCTCTGCAATTCTTTGGTCTTGATGATGAAATGAGTGGCAATCGTCAATCGACAAGCTGAATATTCAGCAAGATCATCAGTTTCACTGCTTGACCTCGTTCACTTTGAAAGCTGATGAATTTCACCGAAAACTAAGAGCACACCTCACATTCAGATCACGTCTTCGCTAAGTCAGTTTACAAACTTCGAGGTTACCAAAAAAAACGCCAACTGCGGATGCTGGAAATCAGGAGCCAAGTCAGAAATTGCTGGGTAATTGGTCTGACAGCATGTGTGGAATGAAATCACACTTTAACGTTCGGGTCCGGAGATAAAGAGAAACTTCTTTCGCCAGAATGTGGTGAATCTGTGGAATTCATTGCCACCTGAAGGCTCTCATTGGAGGAAGCCAGGCCATTGATTATATTTAAAACAGAGACAGAGACGTTATTGAGGAGCAAGGGAATCAAAGGTTAGGGGGAGAAAGCGGGAAAATGGGATTGGAAAACCTATCGGCCGTATTGGCGGAGCAGAATCGATGGGCTGAGTGGCATAATTTCTGCTCCTCTGTCTTATGGACGTTTCCTCAGAACCAGTTTGATTTCTGATTTTATTCCAGGATACAAAACCGATTTGAAGAGAAAATTAGAAAGTTTAGAAATGATGTGAACTTTACTTTTCAAAGCTTTTGATTTCTTTTCAGACTGTGCTGAGTAGTTGAATTGATTCCCAAAACCCACAGAAATTTACATGGCACTGTCAGAGTCAGATTCACCTATTAACCACATCTGGGTTGAAATCATTTTGATCATTCAAGTTTACTTTATTGGTAATAGAAGAAAGAGAACAGTACAACACAGGAATAGGCCCCAACACAGGAATTCCCTGTAATTCCTGATGAACGGCTTTTGCCCGAAACGTCGATTCTCTTGCTCTTCGGATGCTGTTCCTTTCCAGCACCACACTCTCGACAATGAACATTGTTCCCCAGAGTCCAATATAAAGCAGTGACCATTATTACATTATTCTCCAGAATCCAATGTAAAATATTGAGGATCATTTCCCAGACGAGAATTTAAAACAATTTTGCTGTCTAGGATTGTTCAATACGTTCGCAGAAGTTGTATGACTCTGATATTTTACTTGTAAATTCTGCGTCCGATGTACTCTCTCACACTAGCTGCCTGAGGAAGGAGCGGGGCGCTGGACTCTTGCACTTTCAGATAAACCTATTGGACGACAACCTAGTGTTGTGTGATTTTTGACATTGTCCAATCCAGTCCAATGGCATCGTGGTTTGATGTCGGCGGGAACTGGGTAAAGATTGAAATATGGTAAAAACAATGACTGCAGATGCTGAAAACCAAATACTGGATTAGTGGTGCTGGAAGAGCACAGCAGTTCAGGCAGCATCAAACGAGCAGCGAAATCGACGTTTCGGGCAAAAGCCCTTCATCAGGAATGACTGAAATATGTCTTTTCAGTGAAAAGGGCATTTACCCTTCAGAATCAAAATTGCGTTGCTCATCATCTTAACTCATTTGATTCTGTGTTGTTGGCTGATCTGTTATTTTGCCGCTTTCCTTGATTACTTTCTTTCGTTTAATGTGAGAAAATTGCCCTTTTGTTATCCGCCTCCGTTGTCATTGAGGTTAATTTACAGGAGTGTGCTAAAGTGATTTCCAAGCGCACGCGAGCTAGGTAGGAGTCGAACCTACAATCTTCTGATCCGTAGTCAGACGCGTTATCCATTGCGCCACTAGCCCGCACGCTCAAAAGTCACTTGTTAGGACGAGTCCCCTCTGCAATTCTTTGGTCTTGATGATGAAATGAGTGGCAATCGTCAATCGACAAGCTGAATATTCAGCAAGATCATCAGTTTCACTGCTTGACCTCGTTCACTTTGAAAGCTGATGAATTTCACCGAAAACTAAGAGCACACCTCACATTCAGATCACGTCTTCGCTAAGTCAGTTTACAAACTTCGAGGTTACCAAAAAAAACGCCAACTGCGGATGCTGGAAATCAGGAGCCAAGTCAGAAATTGCTGGGTAATTGGTCTGACAGCATGTGTGGAATGAAATCACACTTTAACGTTCGGGTCCGGAGATAAAGAGAAACTTCTTTCGCCAGAATGTGGTGAATCTGTGGAATTCATTGCCACCTGAAGGCTCTCATTGGAGGAAGCCAGGCCATTGATTATATTTAAAACAGAGACAGAGACGTTATTGAGGAGCAAGGGAATCAAAGGTTAGGGGGAGAAAGCGGGAAAATGGGATTGGAAAACCTATCGGCCGTATTGGCGGAGCAGAATCGATGGGCTGAGTGGCATAATTTCTGCTCCTCTGTCTTATGGACGTTTCCTCAGAACCAGTTTGATTTCTGATTTTATTCCAGGATACAAAACCGATTTGAAGAGAAAATTAGAAAGTTTAGAAATGATGTGAACTTTACTTTTCAAAGCTTTTGATTTCTTTTCAGACTGTGCTGAGTAGTTGAATTGATTCCCAAAACCCACAGAAATTTACATGGCACTGTCAGAGTCAGATTCACCTATTAACCACATCTGGGTTGAAATCATTTTGATCATTCAAGTTTACTTTATTGGTAATAGAAGAAAGAGAACAGTACAACACAGGAATAGGCCCCAACACAGGAATTCCCTGTAATTCCTGATGAACGGCTTTTGCCCGAAACGTCGATTCTCTTGCTCTTCGGATGCTGTTCCTTTCCAGCACCACACTCTCGACAATGAACATTGTTCCCCAGAGTCCAATATAAAGCAGTGACCATTATTACATTATTCTCCAGAATCCAATGTAAAATATTGAGGATCATTTCCCAGACGAGAATTTAAAACAATTTTGCTGTCTAGGATTGTTCAATACGTTCGCAGAAGTTGTATGACTCTGATATTTTACTTGTAAATTCTGCGTCCGATGTACTCTCTCACACTAGCTGCCTGAGGAAGGAGCGGGGCGCTGGACTCTTGCACTTTCAGATAAACCTATTGGACGACAACCTAGTGTTGTGTGATTTTTGACATTGTCCAATCCAGTCCAATGGCATCGTGGTTTGATGTCGGCGGGAACTGGGTAAAGATTGAAATATGGTAAAAACAATGACTGCAGATGCTGAAAACCAAATACTGGATTAGTGGTGCTGGAAGAGCACAGCAGTTCAGGCAGCATCAAACGAGCAGCGAAATCGACGTTTCGGGCAAAAGCCCTTCATCAGGAATGACTGAAATATGTCTTTTCAGTGAAAAGGGCATTTACCCTTCAGAATCAAAATTGCGTTGCTCATCATCTTAACTCATTTGATTCTGTGTTGTTGGCTGATCTGTTATTTTGCCGCTTTCCTTGATTACTTTCTTTCGTTTAATGTGAGAAAATTGCCCTTTTGTTATCCGCCTCCGTTGTCATTGAGGTTAATTTACAGGAGTGTGCTAAAGTGATTTCCAAGCTCACGCGAGCTAGGTAGGAGTCGAACCTACAATCTTCTGATCCGTAGTCAGACGCGTTATCCATTGCGCCACTAGCCCGCACGCTCAAAAGTCACTTCTTAGGACGAGTCCCCTCTGCAATTCTTTGGTCTTGATGATGAAATGAGTGGCAATCGTCAATCGACAAGCTGAATATTCAGCAAGATCATCAGTTTCACTGCTTGACCTCGTTCACTTTGAAAGCTGATGAATTTCACCGAAAACTAAGAGCACACCTCACATTCAGATCACGTCTTCGCTAAGTCAGTTTACAAACTTCGAGGTTACCAAAAAAAACGCCAACTGCGGATGCTGGAAATCAGGAGCCAAGTCAGAAATTGCTGGGTAATTGCTCTGACAGCATGTGTGGAATGAAATCACACTTTAACGTTCGGGTCCGGAGATAAAGAGAAACTTCTTTCGCCAGAATGTGGTGAATCTGTGGAATTCATTGCCACCTGAAGGCTCTCATTGGAGGAAGCCAGGCCATTGATTATATTTAAAACAGAGACAGAGACGTTATTGAGGAGCAAGGGAATCAAAGGTTAGGGGGAGAAAGCGGGAAAATGGGATTGGAAAACCTATCGGCCGTATTGGCGGAGCAGAATCGATGGGCTGAGTGGCATAATTTCTGCTCCTCTGTCTTATGGACGTTTCCTCAGAACCAGTTTGATTTCTGATTTTATTCCAGGATACAAAACCGATTTGAAGAGAAAATTAGAAAGTTTAGAAATGATGTGAACTTTACTTTTCAAAGCTTTTGATTTCTTTTCAGACTGTGCTGAGTAGTTGAATTGATTCCCAAAACCCACAGAAATTTACATGGCACTGTCAGAGTCAGATTCACCTATTAACCACATCTGGGTTGAAATCATTTTGATCATTCAAGTTTACTTTATTGGTAATAGAAGAAAGAGAACAGTACAACACAGGAATAGGCCCCAACACAGGAATTCCCTGTAATTCCTGATGAACGGCTTTTGCCCGAAACGTCGATTCTCTTGCTCTTCGGATGCTGTTCCTTTCCAGCACCACACTCTCGACAATGAACATTGTTCCCCAGAGTCCAATATAAAGCAGTGACCATTATTACATTATTCTCCAGAATCCAATGTAAAATATTGAGGATCATTTCCCAGACGAGAATTTAAAACAATTTTGCTGTCTAGGATTGTTCAATACGTTCGCAGAAGTTGTATGACTCTGATATTTTACTTGTAAATTCTGCGTCCGATGTACTCTCTCACACTAGCTGCCTGAGGAAGGAGCGGGGCGCTGGACTCTTGCACTTTCAGATAAACCTATTGGACGACAACCTAGTGTTGTGTGATTTTTGACATTGTCCAATCCAGTCCAATGGCATCGTGGTTTGATGTCGGCGGGAACTGGGTAAAGATTGAAATATGGTAAAAACAATGACTGCAGATGCTGAAAACCAAATACTGGATTAGTGGTGCTGGAAGAGCACAGCAGTTCAGGCAGCATCAAACGAGCAGCGAAATCGACGTTTCGGGCAAAAGCCCTTCATCAGGAATGACTGAAATATGTCTTTTCAGTGAAAAGGGCATTTACCCTTCAGAATCAAAATTGCGTTGCTCATCATCTTAACTCATTTGATTCTGTGTTGTTGACTGATCTGTTATTTTGCCGCTTTCCTTGATTACTTTCTTTCGTTTAATGTGAGAAAATTGCCCTTTTGTTATCCGCCTCCGTTGTCATTGAGGTTAATTTACAGGAGTGTGCTAAAGTGATTTCCAAGCGCACGCGAGCTAGGTAGGAGTCGAACCTACAATCTTCTGATCCGTAGTCAGACGCGTTATCCATTGCGCCACTAGCCCGCATGCTCAAAAGTCACTTGTTAGGACGAGTCCCCTCTGCAATTCTTTGGTCTTGATGATGAAATGAGTGGCAATCGTCAATCGACAAGCTGAATATTCAGCAAGATCATCAGTTTCACTGCTTGACCTCGTTCACTTTGAAAGCTGATGAATTTCACCGAAAACTAAGAGCACACCTCACATTCAGATCACGTCTTCGCTAAGTCAGTTTACAAACTTCGAGGTTACCAAAAAAAACGCCAACTGCGGATGCTGGAAATCAGGAGCCAAGTCAGAAATTGCTGGGTAATTGCTCTGACAGCATGTGTGGAATGAAATCACACTTTAACGTTCGGGTCCGGAGATAAAGAGAAACTTCTTTCGCCAGAATGTGGTGAATCTGTGGAATTCATTGCCACCTGAAGGCTCTCATTGGAGGAAGCCAGGCCATTGATTATATTTAAAACAGAGACAGAGACGTTATTGAGGAGCAAGGGAATCAAAGGTTAGGGGGAGAAAGCGGGAAAATGGGATTGGAAAACCTATCGGCCGTATTGGCGGAGCAGAATCGATGGGCTGAGTGGCATAATTTCTGCTCCTCTGTCTTATGGACGTTTCCTCAGAACCAGTTTGATTTCTGATTTTATTCCAGGATACAAAACCGATTTGAAGAGAAAATTAGAAAGTTTAGAAATGATGTGAACTTTACTTTTCAAAGCTTTTGATTTCTTTTCAGACTGTGCTGAGTAGTTGAATTGATTCCCAAAACCCACAGAAATTTACATGGCACTGTCAGAGTCAGATTCACCTATTAACCACATCTGGGTTGAAATCATTTTGATCATTCAAGTTTACTTTATTGGTAATAGAAGAAAGAGAACAGTACAACACAGGAATAGGCCCCAACACAGGAATTCCCTGTAATTCCTGATGAACGGCTTTTGCCCGAAACGTCGATTCTCTTGCTCTTCGGATGCTGTTCCTTTCCAGCACCACACTCTCGACAATGAACATTGTTCCCCAGAGTCCAATATAAAGCAGTGACCATTATTACATTATTCTCCAGAATCCAATGTAAAATATTGAGGATCATTTCCCAGACGAGAATTTAAAACAATTTTGCTGTCTAGGATTGTTCAATACGTTCGCAGAAGTTGTATGACTCTGATATTTTACTTGTAAATTCTGCGTCCGATGTACTCTCTCACACTAGCTGCCTGAGGAAGGAGCGGGGCGCTGGACTCTTGCACTTTCAGATAAACCTATTGGACGACAACCTAGTGTTGTGTGATTTTTGACATTGTCCAATCCAGTCCAATGGCATCGTGGTTTGATGTCGGCGGGAACTGGGTAAAGATTGAAATATGGTAAAAACAATGACTGCAGATGCTGAAAACCAAATACTGGATTAGTGGTGCTGGAAGAGCACAGCAGTTCAGGCAGCATCAAACGAGCAGCGAAATCGACGTTTCGGGCAAAAGCCCTTCATCAGGAATGACTGAAATATGTCTTTTCAGTGAAAAGGGCATTTACCCTTCAGAATCAAAATTGCGTTGCTCATCATCTTAACTCATTTGATTCTGTGTTGTTGGCTGATCTGTTATTTTGCCGCTTTCCTTGATTACTTTCTTTCGTTTAATGTGAGAAAATTGCCCTTTTGTTATCCGCCTCCGTTGTCATTGAGGTTAATTTACAGGAGTGTGCTAAAGTGATTTCCAAGCGCACGCGAGCTAGGTAGGAGTCGAACCTACAATCTTCTGATCCGTAGTCAGACGCGTTATCCATTGCGCCACTAGCCCGCACGCTCAAAAGTCACTTGTTAGGACGAGTCCCCTCTGCAATTCTTTGGTCTTGATGATGAAATGAGTGGCAATCGTCAATCGACAAGCTGAATATTCAGCAAGATCATCAGTTTCACTGCTTGACCTCGTTCACTTTGAAAGCTGATGAATTTCACCGAAAACTAAGAGCACACCTCACATTCAGATCACGTCTTCGCTAAGTCAGTTTACAAACTTCGAGGTTACCAAAAAAAACGCCAACTGCGGATGCTGGAAATCAGGAGCCAAGTCAGAAATTGCTGGGTAATTGCTCTGACAGCATGTGTGGAATGAAATCACACTTTAACGTTCGGGTCCGGAGATAAAGAGAAACTTCTTTCGCCAGAATGTGGTGAATCTGTGGAATTCATTGCCACCTGAAGGCTCTCATTGGAGGAAGCCAGGCCATTGATTATATTTAAAACAGAGACAGAGACGTTATTGAGGAGCAAGGGAATCAAAGGTTAGGGGGAGAAAGCGGGAAAATGGGATTGGAAAACCTATCGGCCGTATTGGCGGAGCAGAATCGATGGGCTGAGTGGCATAATTTCTGCTCCTCTGTCTTATGGACGTTTCCTCAGAACCAGTTTGATTTCTGATTTTATTCCAGGATACAAAACCGATTTGAAGAGAAAATTAGAAAGTTTAGAAATGATGTGAACTTTACTTTTCAAAGCTTTTGATTTCTTTTCAGACTGTGCTGAGTAGTTGAATTGATTCCCAAAACCCACAGAAATTTACATGGCACTGTCAGAGTCAGATTCACCTATTAACCACATCTGGGTTGAAATCATTTTGATCATTCAAGTTTACTTTATTGGTAATAGAAGAAAGAGAACAGTACAACACAGGAATAGGCCCCAACACAGGAATTCCCTGTAATTCCTGATGAACGGCTTTTGCCCGAAACGTCGATTCTCTTGCTCTTCGGATGCTGTTCCTTTCCAGCACCACACTCTCGACAATGAACATTGTTCCCCAGAGTCCAATATAAAGCAGTGACCATTATTACATTATTCTCCAGAATCCAATGTAAAATATTGAGGATCATTTCCCAGACGAGAATTTAAAACAATTTTGCTGTCTAGGATTGTTCAATACGTTCGCAGAAGTGGTATGACTCTGATATTTTCCTTGTAAATTCTGCGTCCGATGTACTCTCTCACACTAGCTGCCTGAGGAAGGAGCGGGGCGCTGGACTCTTGCACTTTCAGATAAACCTATTGGACGACAACCTAGTGTTGTGTGATTTTTGACATTGTCCAATCCAGTCCAATGGCATCGTGGTTTGATGTCGGCGGGAACTGGGTAAAGATTGAAATATGGTAAAAACAATGACTGCAGATGCTGAAAACCAAATACTGGATTAGTGGTGCTGGAAGAGCACAGCAGTTCAGGCAGCATCAAACGAGCAGCGAAATCGACGTTTCGGGCAAAAGCCCTTCATCAGGAATGACTGAAATATGTCTTTTCAGTGAAAAGGGCATTTACCCTTCAGAATCAAAATTGCGTTGCTCATCATCTTAACTCATTTGATTCTGTGTTGTTGGCTGATCTGTTATTTTGCCGCTTTCCTTGATTACTTTCTTTCGTTTAATGTGAGAAAATTGCCCTTTTGTTATCCGCCTCCGTTGTCATTGAGGTTAATTTACAGGAGTGTGCTAAAGTGATTTCCAAGCGCACGCGAGCTAGGTAGGAGTCGAACCTACAATCTTCTGATCCGTAGTCAGACGCGTTATCCATTGCGCCACTAGCCCGCACGCTCAAAAGTCACTTGTTAGGACGAGTCCCCTCTGCAATTCTTTGGTCTTGATGATGAAATGAGTGGCAATCGTCAATCGACAAGCTGAATATTCAGCAAGATCATCAGTTTCACTGCTTGACCTCGTTCACTTTGAAAGCTGATGAATTTCACCGAAAACTAAGAGCACACCTCACATTCAGATCACGTCTTCGCTAAGTCAGTTTACAAACTTCGAGGTTACCAAAAAAAACGCCAACTGCGGATGCTGGAAATCAGGAGCCAAGTCAGAAATTGCTGGGTAATTGCTCTGACAGCATGTGTGGAATGAAATCACACTTTAACGTTCGGGTCCGGAGATAAAGAGAAACTTCTTTCGCCAGAATGTGGTGAATCTGTGGAATTCATTGCCACCTGAAGGCTCTCATTGGAGGAAGCCAGGCCATTGATTATATTTAAAACAGAGACAGAGACGTTATTGAGGAGCAAGGGAATCAAAGGTTAGGGGGAGAAAGCGGGAAAATGGGATTGGAAAACCTATCGGCCGTATTGGCGGAGCAGAATCGATGGGCTGAGTGGCATAATTTCTGCTCCTCTGTCTTATGGACGTTTCCTCAGAACCAGTTTGATTTCTGATTTTATTCCAGGATACAAAACCGATTTGAAGAGAAAATTAGAAAGTTTAGAAATGATGTGAACTTTACTTTTCAAAGCTTTTGATTTCTTTTCAGACTGTGCTGAGTAGTTGAATTGATTCCCAAAACCCACAGAAATTTACATGGCACTGTCAGAGTCAGATTCACCTATTAACCACATCTGGGTTGAAATCATTTTGATCATTCAAGTTTACTTTATTGGTAATAGAAGAAAGAGAACAGTACAACACAGGAATAGGCCCCAACACAGGAATTCCCTGTAATTCCTGATGAACGGCTTTTGCCCGAAACGTCGATTCTCTTGCTCTTCGGATGCTGTTCCTTTCCAGCACCACACTCTCGACAATGAACATTGTTCCCCAGAGTCCAATATAAAGCAGTGACCATTATTACATTATTCTCCAGAATCCAATGTAAAATATTGAGGATCATTTCCCAGACGAGAATTTAAAACAATTTTGCTGTCTAGGATTGTTCAATACGTTCGCAGAAGTTGTATGACTCTGATATTTTACTTGTAAATTCTGCGTCCGATGTACTCTCTCACACTAGCTGCCTGAGGAAGGAGCGGGGCGCTGGACTCTTGCACTTTCAGATAAACCTATTGGACGACAACCTAGTGTTGTGTGATTTTTGACATTGTCCAATCCAGTCCAATGGCATCGTGGTTTGATGTCGGCGGGAACTGGGTAAAGATTGAAATATGGTAAAAACAATGACTGCAGATGCTGAAAACCAAATACTGGATTAGTGGTGCTGGAAGAGCACAGCAGTTCAGGCAGCATCAAACGAGCAGCGAAATCGACGTTTCGGGCAAAAGCCCTTCATCAGGAATGACTGAAATATGTCTTTTCAGTGAAAAGGGCATTTACCCTTCAGAATCAAAATTGCGTTGCTCATCATCTTAACTCATTTGATTCTGTGTTGTTGGCTGATCTGTTATTTTGCCGCTTTCCTTGATTACTTTCTTTCGTTTAATGTGAGAAAATTGCCCTTTTGTTATCCGCCTCCGTTGTCATTGAGGTTAATTTACAGGAGTGTGCTAAAGTGATTTCCAAGCGCACGCGAGCTAGGTAGGAGTCGAACCTACAATCTTCTGATCCGTAGTCAGACGCGTTATCCATTGCGCCACTAGCCCGCACGCTCAAAAGTCACTTGTTAGGACGAGTCCCCTCTGCAATTCTTTGGTCTTGATGATGAAATGAGTGGCAATCGTCAATCGACAAGCTGAATATTCAGCAAGATCATCAGTTTCACTGCTTGACCTCGTTCACTTTGAAAGCTGATGAATTTCACCGAAAACTAAGAGCACACCTCACATTCAGATCACGTCTTCGCTAAGTCAGTTTACAAACTTCGAGGTTACCAAAAAAAACGCCAACTGCGGATGCTGGAAATCAGGAGCCAAGTCAGAAATTGCTGGGTAATTGCTCTGACAGCATGTGTGGAATGAAATCACACTTTAACGTTCGGGTCCGGAGATAAAGAGAAACTTCTTTCGCCAGAATGTGGTGAATCTGTGGAATTCATTGCCACCTGAAGGCTCTCATTGGAGGAAGCCAGGCCATTGATTATATTTAAAACAGAGACAGAGACGTTATTGAGGAGCAAGGGAATCAAAGGTTAGGGGGAGAAAGCGGGAAAATGGGATTGGAAAACCTATCGGCCGTATTGGCGGAGCAGAATCGATGGGCTGAGTGGCATAATTTCTGCTCCTCTGTCTTATGGACGTTTCCTCAGAACCAGTTTGATTTCTGATTTTATTCCAGGATACAAAACCGATTTGAAGAGAAAATTAGAAAGTTTAGAAATGATGTGAACTTTACTTTTCAAAGCTTTTGATTTCTTTTCAGACTGTGCTGAGTAGTTGAATTGATTCCCAAAACCCACAGAAATTTACATGGCACTGTCAGAGTCAGATTCACCTATTAACCACATCTGGGTTGAAATCATTTTGATCATTCAAGTTTACTTTATTGGTAATAGAAGAAAGAGAACAGTACAACACAGGAATAGGCCCCAACACAGGAATTCCCTGTAATTCCTGATGAACGGCTTTTGCCCGAAACGTCGATTCTCTTGCTCTTCGGATGCTGTTCCTTTCCAGCACCACACTCTCGACAATGAACATTGTTCCCCAGAGTCCAATATAAAGCAGTGACCATTATTACATTATTCTCCAGAATCCAATGTAAAATATTGAGGATCATTTCCCAGACGAGAATTTAAAACAATTTTGCTGTCTAGGATTGTTCAATACGTTCGCAGAAGTTGTATGACTCTGATATTTTACTTGTAAATTCTGCGTCCGATGTACTCTCTCACACTAGCTGCCTGAGGAAGGAGCGGGGCGCTGGACTCTTGCACTTTCAGATAAACCTATTGGACGACAACCTAGTGTTGTGTGATTTTTGACATTGTCCAATCCAGTCCAATGGCATCGTGGTTTGATGTCGGCGGGAACTGGGTAAAGATTGAAATATGGTAAAAACAATGACTGCAGATGCTGAAAACCAAATACTGGATTAGTGGTGCTGGAAGAGCACAGCAGTTCAGGCAGCATCAAACGAGCAGCGAAATCGACGTTTCGGGCAAAAGCCCTTCATCAGGAATGACTGAAATATGTCTTTTCAGTGAAAAGGGCATTTACCCTTCAGAATCAAAATTGCGTTGCTCATCATCTTAACTCATTTGATTCTGTGTTGTTGACTGATCTGTTATTTTGCCGCTTTCCTTGATTACTTTCTTTCGTTTAATGTGAGAAAATTGCCCTTTTGTTATCCGCCTCCGTTGTCATTGAGGTTAATTTACAGGAGTGTGCTAAAGTGATTTCCAAGCGCACGCGAGCTAGGTAGGAGTCGAACCTACAATCTTCTGATCCGTAGTCAGACGCGTTATCCATTGCGCCACCAGCCCGCACGCTCAAAAGTCACTTGTTAGGACGAGTCCCCTCTGCAATTCTTTGGTCTTGATGATGAAATGAGTGGCAATCGTCAATCGACAAGCTGAATATTCAGCAAGATCATCAGTTTCACTGCTTGACCTCGTTCACTTTGAAAGCTGATGAATTTCACCGAAAACTAAGAGCACACCTCACATTCAGATCACGTCTTCGCTAAGTCAGTTTACAAACTTCGAGGTTACCAAAAAAAACGCCAACTGCGGATGCTGGAAATCAGGAGCCAAGTCAGAAATTGCTGGGTAATTGCTCTGACAGCATGTGTGGAATGAAATCACACTTTAACGTTCGGGTCCGGAGATAAAGAGAAACTTCTTTCGCCAGAATGTGGTGAATCTGTGGAATTCATTGCCACCTGAAGGCTCTCATTGGAGGAAGCCAGGCCATTGATTATATTTAAAACAGAGACAGAGACGTTATTGAGGAGCAAGGGAATCAAAGGTTAGGGGGAGAAAGCGGGAAAATGGGATTGGAAAACCTATCGGCCGTATTGGCGGAGCAGAATCGATGGGCTGAGTGGCATAATTTCTGCTCCTCTGTCTTATGGACGTTTCCTCAGAACCAGTTTGATTTCTGATTTTATTCCAGGATACAAAACCGATTTGAAGAGAAAATTAGAAAGTTTAGAAATGATGTGAACTTTACTTTTCAAAGCTTTTGATTTCTTTTCAGACTGTGCTGAGTAGTTGAATTGATTCCCAAAACCCACAGAAATTTACATGGCACTGTCAGAGTCAGATTCACCTATTAACCACATCTGGGTTGAAATCATTTTGATCATTCAAGTTTACTTTATTGGTAATAGAAGAAAGAGAACAGTACAACACAGGAATAGGCCCCAACACAGGAATTCCCTGTAATTCCTGATGAACGGCTTTTGCCCGAAACGTCGATTCTCTTGCTCTTCGGATGCTGTTCCTTTCCAGCACCACACTCTCGACAATGAACATTGTTCCCCAGAGTCCAACATAAAGCAGTGACCATTATTACATTATTCTCCAGAATCCAATGTAAAATATTGAGGATCATTTCCCAGACGAGAATTTAAAACAATTTTGCTGTCTAGGATTGTTCAATACGTTCGCAGAAGTTGTATGACTCTGATATTTTACTTGTAAATTCTGCGTCCGATGTACTCTCTCACACTAGCTGCCTGAGGAAGGAGCGGGGCGCTGGACTCTTGCACTTTCAGATAAACCTATTGGACGACAACCTAGTGTTGTGTGATTTTTGACATTGTCCAATCCAGTCCAATGGCATCGTGGTTTGATGTCGGCGGGAACTGGGTAAAGATTGAAATATGGTAAAAACAATGACTGCAGATGCTGAAAACCAAATACTGGATTAGTGGTGCTGGAAGAGCACAGCAGTTCAGGCAGCATCAAACGAGCAGCGAAATCGACGTTTCGGGCAAAAGCCCTTCATCAGGAATGACTGAAATATGTCTTTTCAGTGAAAAGGGCATTTACCCTTCAGAATCAAAATTGCGTTGCTCATCATCTTAACTCATTTGATTCTGTGTTGTTGACTGATCTGTTATTTTGCCGCTTTCCTTGATTACTTTCTTTCGTTTAATGTGAGAAAATTGCCCTTTTGTTATCCGCCTCCGTTGTCATTGAGGTTAATTTACAGGAGTGTGCTAAAGTGATTTCCAAGCGCACGCGAGCTAGGTAGGAGTCGAACCTACAATCTTCTGATCCGTAGTCAGACGCGTTATCCATTGCGCCACCAGCCCGCATGCTCAAAAGTCACTTGTTAGGACGAGTCCCCTCTGCAATTCTTTGGTCTTGATGATGAAATGAGTGGCAATCGTCAATCGACAAGCTGAATATTCAGCAAGATCATCAGTTTCACTGCTTGACCTCGTTCACTTTGAAAGCTGATGAATCTCACCGAAAACTAAGAGCACACCTCACATTCAGATCACGTCTTCGCTAAGTCAGTTTACAAACTTCGAGGTTACCAAAAAAAACGCCAACTGCGGATGCTGGAAATCAGGAGCCAAGTCAGAAATTGCTGGGTAATTGCTCTGACAGCATGTGTGGAATGAAATCACACTTTAACGTTCGGGTCCGGAGATAAAGAGAAACTTCTTTCGCCAGAATGTGGTGAATCTGTGGAATTCATTGCCACCTGAAGGCTCTCATTGGAGGAAGCCAGGCCATTGATTATATTTAAAACAGAGACAGAGACGTTATTGAGGAGCAAGGGAATCAAAGGTTAGGGGGAGAAAGCGGGAAAATGGGATTGGAAAACCTATCGGCCGTATTGGCGGAGCAGAATCGATGGGCTGAGTGGCATAATTTCTGCTCCTCTGTCTTATGGACGTTTCCTCAGAACCAGTTTGATTTCTGATTTTATTCCAGGATACAAAACCGATTTGAAGAGAAAATTAGAAAGTTTAGAAATGATGTGAACTTTACTTTTCAAAGCTTTTGATTTCTTTTCAGACTGTGCTGAGTAGTTGAATTGATTCCCAAAACCCACAGAAATTTACATGGCACTGTCAGAGTCAGATTCACCTATTAACCACATCTGGGTTGAAATCATTTTGATCATTCAAGTTTACTTTATTGGTAATAGAAGAAAGAGAACAGTACAACACAGGAATAGGCCCCAACACAGGAATTCCCTGTAATTCCTGATGAACGGCTTTTGCCCGAAACGTCGATTCTCTTGCTCTTCGGATGCTGTTCCTTTCCAGCACCACACTCTCGACAATGAACATTGTTCCCCAGAGTCCAATATAAAGCAGTGACCATTATTACATTATTCTCCAGAATCCAATGTAAAATATTGAGGATCATTTCCCAGACGAGAATTTAAAACAATTTTGCTGTCTAGGATTGTTCAATACGTTCGCAGAAGTGGTATGACTCTGATATTTTACTTGTAAATTCTGCGTCCGATGTACTCTCTCACACTAGCTGCCTGAGGAAGGAGCGGGGCGCTGGACTCTTGCACTTTCAGATAAACCTATTGGACGACAACCTAGTGTTGTGTGATTTTTGACATTGTCCAATCCAGTCCAATGGCATCGTGGTTTGATGTCGGCGGGAACTGGGTAAAGATTGAAATATGGTAAAAACAATGACTGCAGATGCTGAAAACCAAATACTGGATTAGTGGTGCTGGAAGAGCACAGCAGTTCAGGCAGCATCAAACGAGCAGCGAAATCGACGTTTCGGGCAAAAGCCCTTCATCAGGAATGACTGAAATATGTCTTTTCAGTGAAAAGGGCATTTACCCTTCAGAATCAAAATTGCGTTGCTCATCATCTTAACTCATTTGATTCTGTGTTGTTGGCTGATCTGTTATTTTGCCGCTTTCCTTGATTACTTTCTTTCGTTTAATGTGAGAAAATTGCCCTTTTGTTATCCGCCTCCGTTGTCATTGAGGTTAATTTACAGGAGTGTGCTAAAGTGATTTCCAAGCGCACGCGAGCTAGGTAGGAGTCGAACCTACAATCTTCTGATCCGTAGTCAGACGCGTTATCCATTGCGCCACTAGCCCGCACGCTCAAAAGTCACTTGTTAGGACGAGTCCCCTCTGCAATTCTTTGGTCTTGATGATGAAATGAGTGGCAATCGTCAATCGACAAGCTGAATATTCAGCAAGATCATCAGTTTCACTGCTTGACCTCGTTCACTTTGAAAGCTGATGAATTTCACCGAAAACTAAGAGCACACCTCACATTCAGATCACGTCTTCGCTAAGTCAGTTTACAAACTTCGAGGTTACCAAAAAAAACGCCAACTGCGGATGCTGGAAATCAGGAGCCAAGTCAGAAATTGCTGGGTAATTGCTCTGACAGCATGTGTGGAATGAAATCACACTTTAACGTTCGGGTCCGGAGATAAAGAGAAACTTCTTTCGCCAGAATGTGGTGAATCTGTGGAATTCATTGCCACCTGAAGGCTCTCATTGGAGGAAGCCAGGCCATTGATTATATTTAAAACAGAGACAGAGACGTTATTGAGGAGCAAGGGAATCAAAGGTTAGGGGGAGAAAGCGGGAAAATGGGATTGGAAAACCTATCGGCCGTATTGGCGGAGCAGAATCGATGGGCTGAGTGGCATAATTTCTGCTCCTCTGTCTTATGGACGTTTCCTCAGAACCAGTTTGATTTCTGATTTTATTCCAGGATACAAAACCGATTTGAAGAGAAAATTAGAAAGTTTAGAAATGATGTGAACTTTACTTTTCAAAGCTTTTGATTTCTTTTCAGACTGTGCTGAGTAGTTGAATTGATTCCCAAAACCCACAGAAATTTACATGGCACTGTCAGAGTCAGATTCACCTATTAACCACATCTGGGTTGAAATCATTTTGATCATTCAAGTTTACTTTATTGGTAATAGAAGAAAGAGAACAGTACAACACAGGAATAGGCCCCAACACAGGAATTCCCTGTAATTCCTGATGAACGGCTTTTGCCCGAAACGTCGATTCTCTTGCTCTTCGGATGCTGTTCCTTTCCAGCACCACACTCTCGACAATGAACATTGTTCCCCAGAGTCCAATATAAAGCAGTGACCATTATTACATTATTCTCCAGAATCCAATGTAAAATATTGAGGATCATTTCCCAGACGAGAATTTAAAACAATTTTGCTGTCTAGGATTGTTCAATACGTTCGCAGAAGTGGTATGACTCTGATATTTTACTTGTAAATTCTGCGTCCGATGTACTCTCTCACACTAGCTGCCTGAGGAAGGAGCGGGGCGCTGGACTCTTGCACTTTCAGATAAACCTATTGGACGACAACCTAGTGTTGTGTGATTTTTGACATTGTCCAATCCAGTCCAATGGCATCGTGGTTTGATGTCGGCGGGAACTGGGTAAAGATTGAAATATGGTAAAAACAATGACTGCAGATGCTGAAAACCAAATACTGGATTAGTGGTGCTGGAAGAGCACAGCAGTTCAGGCAGCATCAAACGAGCAGCGAAATCGACGTTTCGGGCAAAAGCCCTTCATCAGGAATGACTGAAATATGTCTTTTCAGTGAAAAGGGCATTTACCCTTCAGAATCAAAATTGCGTTGCTCATCATCTTAACTCATTTGATTCTGTGTTGTTGGCTGATCTGTTATTTTGCCGCTTTCCTTGATTACTTTCTTTCGTTTAATGTGAGAAAATTGCCCTTTTGTTATCCGCCTCCGTTGTCATTGAGGTTAATTTACAGGAGTGTGCTAAAGTGATTTCCAAGCGCACGCGAGCTAGGCAGGAGTCGAACCTACAATCTTCTGATCCGTAGTCAGACGCGTTATCCATTGCGCCACTAGCCCGCACGCTCAAAAGTCACTTGTTAGGACGAGTCCCCTCTGCAATTCTTTGGTCTTGATGATGAAATGAGTGGCAATCGTCAATCGACAAGCTGAATATTCAGCAAGATCATCAGTTTCACTGCTTGACCTCGTTCACTTTGAAAGCTGATGAATTTCACCGAAAACTAAGAGCACACCTCACATTCAGATCACGTCTTCGCTAAGTCAGTTTACAAACTTCGAGGTTACCAAAAAAAACGCCAACTGCGGATGCTGGAAATCAGGAGCCAAGTCAGAAATTGCTGGGTAATTGCTCTGACAGCATGTGTGGAATGAAATCACACTTTAACGTTCGGGTCCGGAGATAAAGAGAAACTTCTTTCGCCAGAATGTGGTGAATCTGTGGAATTCATTGCCACCTGAAGGCTCTCATTGGAGGAAGCCAGGCCATTGATTATATTTAAAACAGAGACAGAGACGTTATTGAGGAGCAAGGGAATCAAAGGTTAGGGGGAGAAAGCGGGAAAATGGGATTGGAAAACCTATCGGCCGTATTGGCGGAGCAGAATCGATGGGCTGAGTGGCATAATTTCTGCTCCTCTGTCTTATGGACGTTTCCTCAGAACCAGTTTGATTTCTGATTTTATTCCAGGATACAAAACCGATTTGAAGAGAAAATTAGAAAGTTTAGAAATGATGTGAACTTTACTTTTCAAAGCTTTTGATTTCTTTTCAGACTGTGCTGAGTAGTTGAATTGATTCCCAAAACCCACAGAAATTTACATGGCACTGTCAGAGTCAGATTCACCTATTAACCACATCTGGGTTGAAATCATTTTGATCATTCAAGTTTACTTTATTGGTAATAGAAGAAAGAGAACAGTACAACACAGGAATAGGCCCCAACACAGGAATTCCCTGTAATTCCTGATGAACGGCTTTTGCCCGAAACGTCGATTCTCTTGCTCTTCGGATGCTGTTCCTTTCCAGCACCACACTCTCGACAATGAACATTGTTCCCCAGAGTCCAACATAAAGCAGTGACCATTATTACATTATTCTCCAGAATCCAATGTAAAATATTGAGGATCATTTCCCAGACGAGAATTTAAAACAATTTTGCTGTCTAGGATTGTTCAATACGTTCGCAGAAGTTGTATGACTCTGATATTTTACTTGTAAATTCTGCGTCCGATGTACTCTCTCACACTAGCTGCCTGAGGAAGGAGCGGGGCGCTGGACTCTTGCACTTTCAGATAAACCTATTGGACGACAACCTAGTGTTGTGTGATTTTTGACATTGTCCAATCCAGTCCAATGGCATCGTGGTTTGATGTCGGCGGGAACTGGGTAAAGATTGAAATATGGTAAAAACAATGACTGCAGATGCTGAAAACCAAATACTGGATTAGTGGTGCTGGAAGAGCACAGCAGTTCAGGCAGCATCAAACGAGCAGCGAAATCGACGTTTCGGGCAAAAGCCCTTCATCAGGAATGACTGAAATATGTCTTTTCAGTGAAAAGGGCATTTACCCTTCAGAATCAAAATTGCGTTGCTCATCATCTTAACTCATTTGATTCTGTGTTGTTGACTGATCTGTTATTTTGCCGCTTTCCTTGATTACTTTCTTTCGTTTAATGTGAGAAAATTGCCCTTTTGTTATCCGCCTCCGTTGTCATTGAGGTTAATTTACAGGAGTGTGCTAAAGTGATTTCCAAGCGCACGCGAGCTAGGTAGGAGTCGAACCTACAATCTTCTGATCCGTAGTCAGACGCGTTATCCATTGCGCCACCAGCCCGCATGCTCAAAAGTCACTTGTTAGGACGAGTCCCCTCTGCAATTCTTTGGTCTTGATGATGAAATGAGTGGCAATCGTCAATCGACAAGCTGAATATTCAGCAAGATCATCAGTTTCACTGCTTGACCTCGTTCACTTTGAAAGCTGATGAATCTCACCGAAAACTAAGAGCACACCTCACATTCAGATCACGTCTTCGCTAAGTCAGTTTACAAACTTCGAGGTTACCAAAAAAAACGCCAACTGCGGATGCTGGAAATCAGGAGCCAAGTCAGAAATTGCTGGGTAATTGCTCTGACAGCATGTGTGGAATGAAATCACACTTTAACGTTCGGGTCCGGAGATAAAGAGAAACTTCTTTCGCCAGAATGTGGTGAATCTGTGGAATTCATTGCCACCTGAAGGCTCTCATTGGAGGAAGCCAGGCCATTGATTATATTTAAAACAGAGACAGAGACGTTATTGAGGAGCAAGGGAATCAAAGGTTAGGGGGAGAAAGCGGGAAAATGGGATTGGAAAACCTATCGGCCGTATTGGCGGAGCAGAATCGATGGGCTGAGTGGCATAATTTCTGCTCCTCTGTCTTATGGACGTTTCCTCAGAACCAGTTTGATTTCTGATTTTATTCCAGGATACAAAACCGATTTGAAGAGAAAATTAGAAAGTTTAGAAATGATGTGAACTTTACTTTTCAAAGCTTTTGATTTCTTTTCAGACTGTGCTGAGTAGTTGAATTGATTCCCAAAACCCACAGAAATTTACATGGCACTGTCAGAGTCAGATTCACCTATTAACCACATCTGGGTTGAAATCATTTTGATCATTCAAGTTTACTTTATTGGTAATAGAAGAAAGAGAACAGTACAACACAGGAATAGGCCCCAACACAGGAATTCCCTGTAATTCCTGATGAACGGCTTTTGCCCGAAACGTCGATTCTCTTGCTCTTCGGATGCTGTTCCTTTCCAGCACCACACTCTCGACAATGAACATTGTTCCCCAGAGTCCAACATAAAGCAGTGACCATTATTACATTATTCTCCAGAATCCAATGTAAAATATTGAGGATCATTTCCCAGACGAGAATTTAAAACAATTTTGCTGTCTAGGATTGTTCAATACGTTCGCAGAAGTTGTATGACTCTGATATTTTACTTGTAAATTCTGCGTCCGATGTACTCTCTCACACTAGCTGCCTGAGGAAGGAGCGGGGCGCTGGACTCTTGCACTTTCAGATAAACCTATTGGACGACAACCTAGTGTTGTGTGATTTTTGACATTGTCCAATCCAGTCCAATGGCATCGTGGTTTGATGTCGGCGGGAACTGGGTAAAGATTGAAATATGGTAAAAACAATGACTGCAGATGCTGAAAACCAAATACTGGATTAGTGGTGCTGGAAGAGCACAGCAGTTCAGGCAGCATCAAACGAGCAGCGAAATCGACGTTTCGGGCAAAAGCCCTTCATCAGGAATGACTGAAATATGTCTTTTCAGTGAAAAGGGCATTTACCCTTCAGAATCAAAATTGCGTTGCTCATCATCTTAACTCATTTGATTCTGTGTTGTTGACTGATCTGTTATTTTGCCGCTTTCCTTGATTACTTTCTTTCGTTTAATGTGAGAAAATTGCCCTTTTGTTATCCGCCTCCGTTGTCATTGAGGTTAATTTACAGGAGTGTGCTAAAGTGATTTCCAAGCGCACGCGAGCTAGGTAGGAGTCGAACCTACAATCTTCTGATCCGTAGTCAGACGCGTTATCCATTGCGCCACCAGCCCGCATGCTCAAAAGTCACTTGTTAGGACGAGTCCCCTCTGCAATTCTTTGGTCTTGATGATGAAATGAGTGGCAATCGTCAATCGACAAGCTGAATATTCAGCAAGATCATCAGTTTCACTGCTTGACCTCGTTCACTTTGAAAGCTGATGAATCTCACCGAAAACTAAGAGCACACCTCACATTCAGATCACGTCTTCGCTAAGTCAGTTTACAAACTTCGAGGTTACCAAAAAAAACGCCAACTGCGGATGCTGGAAATCAGGAGCCAAGTCAGAAATTGCTGGGTAATTGCTCTGACAGCATGTGTGGAATGAAATCACACTTTAACGTTCGGGT
The DNA here is from genome assembly GCF_047496795.1 of Chiloscyllium punctatum. Lineage (NCBI taxonomy): Eukaryota > Metazoa > Chordata > Chondrichthyes > Orectolobiformes > Hemiscylliidae > Chiloscyllium > Chiloscyllium punctatum. The sequence continues at coordinate 61,626,575 of NC_092769.1, forward strand.
CCGGAGATAAAGAGAAACTTCTTTCGCCAGAATGTGGTGAATCTGTGGAATTCATTGCCACCTGAAGGCTCTCATTGGAGGAAGCCAGGCCATTGATTATATTTAAAACAGAGACAGAGACGTTATTGAGGAGCAAGGGAATCAAAGGTTAGGGGGAGAAAGCGGGAAAATGGGATTGGAAAACCTATCGGCCGTATTGGCGGAGCAGAATCGATGGGCTGAGTGGCATAATTTCTGCTCCTCTGTCTTATGGACGTTTCCTCAGAACCAGTTTGATTTCTGATTTTATTCCAGGATACAAAACCGATTTGAAGAGAAAATTAGAAAGTTTAGAAATGATGTGAACTTTACTTTTCAAAGCTTTTGATTTCTTTTCAGACTGTGCTGAGTAGTTGAATTGATTCCCAAAACCCACAGAAATTTACATGGCACTGTCAGAGTCAGATTCACCTATTAACCACATCTGGGTTGAAATCATTTTGATCATTCAAGTTTACTTTATTGGTAATAGAAGAAAGAGAACAGTACAACACAGGAATAGGCCCCAACACCGGAATTCCCTGTAATTCCTGATGAACGGCTTTTGCCCGAAACGTCGATTCTCTTGCTCTTCGGATGCTGTTCCTTTCCAGCACCACACTCTCGACAATGAACATTGTTCCCCAGAGTCCAATATAAAGCAGTGACCATTATTACATTATTCTCCAGAATCCAATGTAAAATATTGAGGATCATTTCCCAGACGAGAATTTAAAACAATTTTGCTGTCTAGGATTGTTCAATACGTTCGCAGAAGTGGTATGACTCTGATATTTTACTTGTAAATTCTGCGTCCGATGTACTCTCTCACACTAGCTGCCTGAGGAAGGAGCGGGGCGCTGGACTCTTGCACTTTCAGATAAACCTATTGGACGACAACCTAGTGTTGTGTGATTTTTGACATTGTCCAATCCAGTCCAATGGCATCGTGGTTTGATGTCGGCGGGAACTGGGTAAAGATTGAAATATGGTAAAAACAATGACTGCAGATGCTGAAAACCAAATACTGGATTAGTGGTGCTGGAAGAGCACAGCAGTTCAGGCAGCATCAAACGAGCAGCGAAATCGACGTTTCGGGCAAAAGCCCTTCATCAGGAATGACTGAAATATGTCTTTTCAGTGAAAAGGGCATTTACCCTTCAGAATCAAAATTGCGTTGCTCATCATCTTAACTCATTTGATTCTGTGTTGTTGGCTGATCTGTTATTTTGCCGCTTTCCTTGATTACTTTCTTTCGTTTAATGTGAGAAAATTGCCCTTTTGTTATCCGCCTCCGTTGTCATTGAGGTTAATTTACAGGAGTGTGCTAAAGTGATTTCCAAGCGCACGCGAGCTAGGTAGGAGTCGAACCTACAATCTTCTGATCCGTAGTCAGACGCGTTATCCATTGCGCCACTAGCCCGCACGCTCAAAAGTCACTTGTTAGGACGAGTCCCCTCTGCAATTCTTTGGTCTTGATGATGAAATGAGTGGCAATCGTCAATCGACAAGCTGAATATTCAGCAAGATCATCAGTTTCACTGCTTGACCTCGTTCACTTTGAAAGCTGATGAATTTCACCGAAAACTAAGAGCACACCTCACATTCAGATCACGTCTTCGCTAAGTCAGTTTACAAACTTCGAGGTTACCAAAAAAAACGCCAACTGCGGATGCTGGAAATCAGGAGCCAAGTCAGAAATTGCTGGGTAATTGCTCTGACAGCATGTGTGGAATGAAATCACACTTTAACGTTCGGGTCCGGAGATAAAGAGAAACTTCTTTCGCCAGAATGTGGTGAATCTGTGGAATTCATTGCCACCTGAAGGCTCTCATTGGAGGAAGCCAGGCCATTGATTATATTTAAAACAGAGACAGAGACGTTATTGAGGAGCAAGGGAATCAAAGGTTAGGGGGAGAAAGCGGGAAAATGGGATTGGAAAACCTATCGGCCGTATTGGCGGAGCAGAATCGATGGGCTGAGTGGCATAATTTCTGCTCCTCTGTCTTATGGACGTTTCCTCAGAACCAGTTTGATTTCTGATTTTATTCCAGGATACAAAACCGATTTGAAGAGAAAATTAGAAAGTTTAGAAATGATGTGAACTTTACTTTTCAAAGCTTTTGATTTCTTTTCAGACTGTGCTGAGTAGTTGAATTGATTCCCAAAACCCACAGAAATTTACATGGCACTGTCAGAGTCAGATTCACCTATTAACCACATCTGGGTTGAAATCATTTTGATCATTCAAGTTTACTTTATTGGTAATAGAAGAAAGAGAACAGTACAACACAGGAATAGGCCCCAACACCGGAATTCCCTGTAATTCCTGATGAACGGCTTTTGCCCGAAACGTCGATTCTCTTGCTCTTCGGATGCTGTTCCTTTCCAGCACCACACTCTCGACAATGAACATTGTTCCCCAGAGTCCAATATAAAGCAGTGACCATTATTACATTATTCTCCAGAATCCAATGTAAAATATTGAGGATCATTTCCCAGACGAGAATTTAAAACAATTTTGCTGTCTAGGATTGTTCAATACGTTCGCAGAAGTGGTATGACTCTGATATTTTACTTGTAAATTCTGCGTCCGATGTACTCTCTCACACTAGCTGCCTGAGGAAGGAGCGGGGCGCTGGACTCTTGCACTTTCAGATAAACCTATTGGACGACAACCTAGTGTTGTGTGATTTTTGACATTGTCCAATCCAGTCCAATGGCATCGTGGTTTGATGTCGGCGGGAACTGGGTAAAGATTGAAATATGGTAAAAACAATGACTGCAGATGCTGAAAACCAAATACTGGATTAGTGGTGCTGGAAGAGCACAGCAGTTCAGGCAGCATCAAACGAGCAGCGAAATCGACGTTTCGGGCAAAAGCCCTTCATCAGGAATGACTGAAATATGTCTTTTCAGTGAAAAGGGCATTTACCCTTCAGAATCAAAATTGCGTTGCTCATCATCTTAACTCATTTGATTCTGTGTTGTTGGCTGATCTGTTATTTTGCCGCTTTCCTTGATTACTTTCTTTCGTTTAATGTGAGAAAATTGCCCTTTTGTTATCCGCCTCCGTTGTCATTGAGGTTAATTTACAGGAGTGTGCTAAAGTGATTTCCAAGCGCACGCGAGCTAGGTAGGAGTCGAACCTACAATCTTCTGATCCGTAGTCAGACGCGTTATCCATTGCGCCACTAGCCCGCACGCTCAAAAGTCACTTGTTAGGACGAGTCCCCTCTGCAATTCTTTGGTCTTGATGATGAAATGAGTGGCAATCGTCAATCGACAAGCTGAATATTCAGCAAGATCATCAGTTTCACTGCTTGACCTCGTTCACTTTGAAAGCTGATGAATCTCACCGAAAACTAAGAGCACACCTCACATTCAGATCACGTCTTCGCTAAGTCAGTTTACAAACTTCGAGGTTACCAAAAAAAACGCCAACTGCGGATGCTGGAAATCAGGAGCCAAGTCAGAAATTGCTGGGTAATTGCTCTGACAGCATGTGTGGAATGAAATCACACTTTAACGTTCGGGTCCGGAGATAAAGAGAAACTTCTTTCGCCAGAATGTGGTGAATCTGTGGAATTCATTGCCACCTGAAGGCTCTCATTGGAGGAAGCCAGGCCATTGATTATATTTAAAACAGAGACAGAGACGTTATTGAGGAGCAAGGGAATCAAAGGTTAGGGGGAGAAAGCGGGAAAATGGGATTGGAAAACCTATCGGCCGTATTGGCGGAGCAGAATCGATGGGCTGAGTGGCATAATTTCTGCTCCTCTGTCTTATGGACGTTTCCTCAGAACCAGTTTGATTTCTGATTTTATTCCAGGATACAAAACCGATTTGAAGAGAAAATTAGAAAGTTTAGAAATGATGTGAACTTTACTTTTCAAAGCTTTTGATTTCTTTTCAGACTGTGCTGAGTAGTTGAATTGATTCCCAAAACCCACAGAAATTTACATGGCACTGTCAGAGTCAGATTCACCTATTAACCACATCTGGGTTGAAATCATTTTGATCATTCAAGTTTACTTTATTGGTAATAGAAGAAAGAGAACAGTACAACACAGGAATAGGCCCCAACACAGGAATTCCCTGTAATTCCTGATGAACGGCTTTTGCCCGAAACGTCGATTCTCTTGCTCTTCGGATGCTGTTCCTTTCCAGCACCACACTCTCGACAATGAACATTGTTCCCCAGAGTCCAATATAAAGCAGTGACCATTATTACATTATTCTCCAGAATCCAATGTAAAATATTGAGGATCATTTCCCAGACGAGAATTTAAAACAATTTTGCTGTCTAGGATTGTTCAATACGTTCGCAGAAGTGGTATGACTCTGATATTTTCCTTGTAAATTCTGCGTCCGATGTACTCTCTCACACTAGCTGCCTGAGGAAGGAGCGGGGCGCTGGACTCTTGCACTTTCAGATAAACCTATTGGACGACAACCTAGTGTTGTGTGATTTTTGACATTGTCCAATCCAGTCCAATGGCATCGTGGTTTGATGTCGGCGGGAACTGGGTAAAGATTGAAATATGGTAAAAACAATGACTGCAGATGCTGAAAACCAAATACTGGATTAGTGGTGCTGGAAGAGCACAGCAGTTCAGGCAGCATCAAACGAGCAGCGAAATCGACGTTTCGGGCAAAAGCCCTTCATCAGGAATGACTGAAATATGTCTTTTCAGTGAAAAGGGCATTTACCCTTCAGAATCAAAATTGCGTTGCTCATCATCTTAACTCATTTGATTCTGTGTTGTTGGCTGATCTGTTATTTTGCCGCTTTCCTTGATTACTTTCTTTCGTTTAATGTGAGAAAATTGCCCTTTTGTTATCCGCCTCCGTTGTCATTGAGGTTAATTTACAGGAGTGTGCTAAAGTGATTTCCAAGCGCACGCGAGCTAGGTAGGAGTCGAACCTACAATCTTCTGATCCGTAGTCAGACGCGTTATCCATTGCGCCACTAGCCCGCACGCTCAAAAGTCACTTGTTAGGACGAGTCCCCTCTGCAATTCTTTGGTCTTGATGATGAAATGAGTGGCAATCGTCAATCGACAAGCTGAATATTCAGCAAGATCATCAGTTTCACTGCTTGACCTCGTTCACTTTGAAAGCTGATGAATTTCACCGAAAACTAAGAGCACACCTCACATTCAGATCACGTCTTCGCTAAGTCAGTTTACAAACTTCGAGGTTACCAAAAAAAACGCCAACTGCGGATGCTGGAAATCAGGAGCCAAGTCAGAAATTGCTGGGTAATTGCTCTGACAGCATGTGTGGAATGAAATCACACTTTAACGTTCGGGTCCGGAGATAAAGAGAAACTTCTTTCGCCAGAATGTGGTGAATCTGTGGAATTCATTGCCACCTGAAGGCTCTCATTGGAGGAAGCCAGGCCATTGATTATATTTAAAACAGAGACAGAGACGTTATTGAGGAGCAAGGGAATCAAAGGTTAGGGGGAGAAAGCGGGAAAATGGGATTGGAAAACCTATCGGCCGTATTGGCGGAGCAGAATCGATGGGCTGAGTGGCATAATTTCTGCTCCTCTGTCTTATGGACGTTTCCTCAGAACCAGTTTGATTTCTGATTTTATTCCAGGATACAAAACCGATTTGAAGAGAAAATTAGAAAGTTTAGAAATGATGTGAACTTTACTTTTCAAAGCTTTTGATTTCTTTTCAGACTGTGCTGAGTAGTTGAATTGATTCCCAAAACCCACAGAAATTTACATGGCACTGTCAGAGTCAGATTCACCTATTAACCACATCTGGGTTGAAATCATTTTGATCATTCAAGTTTACTTTATTGGTAATAGAAGAAAGAGAACAGTACAACACAGGAATAGGCCCCAACACAGGAATTCCCTGTAATTCCTGATGAACGGCTTTTGCCCGAAACGTCGATTCTCTTGCTCTTCGGATGCTGTTCCTTTCCAGCACCACACTCTCGACAATGAACATTGTTCCCCAGAGTCCAATATAAAGCAGTGACCATTATTACATTATTCTCCAGAATCCAATGTAAAATATTGAGGATCATTTCCCAGACGAGAATTTAAAACAATTTTGCTGTCTAGGATTGTTCAATACGTTCGCAGAAGTTGTATGACTCTGATATTTTACTTGTAAATTCTGCGTCCGATGTACTCTCTCACACTAGCTGCCTGAGGAAGGAGCGGGGCGCTGGACTCTTGCACTTTCAGATAAACCTATTGGACGACAACCTAGTGTTGTGTGATTTTTGACATTGTCCAATCCAGTCCAATGGCATCGTGGTTTGATGTCGGCGGGAACTGGGTAAAGATTGAAATATGGTAAAAACAATGACTGCAGATGCTGAAAACCAAATACTGGATTAGTGGTGCTGGAAGAGCACAGCAGTTCAGGCAGCATCAAACGAGCAGCGAAATCGACGTTTCGGGCAAAAGCCCTTCATCAGGAATGACTGAAATATGTCTTTTCAGTGAAAAGGGCATTTACCCTTCAGAATCAAAATTGCGTTGCTCATCATCTTAACTCATTTGATTCTGTGTTGTTGGCTGATCTGTTATTTTGCCGCTTTCCTTGATTACTTTCTTTCGTTTAATGTGAGAAAATTGCCCTTTTGTTATCCGCCTCCGTTGTCATTGAGGTTAATTTACAGGAGTGTGCTAAAGTGATTTCCAAGCGCACGCGAGCTAGGTAGGAGTCGAACCTACAATCTTCTGATCCGTAGTCAGACGCGTTATCCATTGCGCCACTAGCCCGCACGCTCAAAAGTCACTTGTTAGGACGAGTCCCCTCTGCAATTCTTTGGTCTTGATGATGAAATGAGTGGCAATCGTCAATCGACAAGCTGAATATTCAGCAAGATCATCAGTTTCACTGCTTGACCTCGTTCACTTTGAAAGCTGATGAATTTCACCGAAAACTAAGAGCACACCTCACATTCAGATCACGTCTTCGCTAAGTCAGTTTACAAACTTCGAGGTTACCAAAAAAAACGCCAACTGCGGATGCTGGAAATCAGGAGCCAAGTCAGAAATTGCTGGGTAATTGGTCTGACAGCATGTGTGGAATGAAATCACACTTTAACGTTCGGGTCCGGAGATAAAGAGAAACTTCTTTCGCCAGAATGTGGTGAATCTGTGGAATTCATTGCCACCTGAAGGCTCTCATTGGAGGAAGCCAGGCCATTGATTATATTTAAAACAGAGACAGAGACGTTATTGAGGAGCAAGGGAATCAAAGGTTAGGGGGAGAAAGCGGGAAAATGGGATTGGAAAACCTATCGGCCGTATTGGCGGAGCAGAATCGATGGGCTGAGTGGCATAATTTCTGCTCCTCTGTCTTATGGACGTTTCCTCAGAACCAGTTTGATTTCTGATTTTATTCCAGGATACAAAACCGATTTGAAGAGAAAATTAGAAAGTTTAGAAATGATGTGAACTTTACTTTTCAAAGCTTTTGATTTCTTTTCAGACTGTGCTGAGTAGTTGAATTGATTCCCAAAACCCACAGAAATTTACATGGCACTGTCAGAGTCAGATTCACCTATTAACCACATCTGGGTTGAAATCATTTTGATCATTCAAGTTTACTTTATTGGTAATAGAAGAAAGAGAACAGTACAACACAGGAATAGGCCCCAACACAGGAATTCCCTGTAATTCCTGATGAACGGCTTTTGCCCGAAACGTCGATTCTCTTGCTCTTCGGATGCTGTTCCTTTCCAGCACCACACTCTCGACAATGAACATTGTTCCCCAGAGTCCAATATAAAGCAGTGACCATTATTACATTATTCTCCAGAATCCAATGTAAAATATTGAGGATCATTTCCCAGACGAGAATTTAAAACAATTTTGCTGTCTAGGATTGTTCAATACGTTCGCAGAAGTTGTATGACTCTGATATTTTACTTGTAAATTCTGCGTCCGATGTACTCTCTCACACTAGCTGCCTGAGGAAGGAGCGGGGCGCTGGACTCTTGCACTTTCAGATAAACCTATTGGACGACAACCTAGTGTTGTGTGATTTTTGACATTGTCCAATCCAGTCCAATGGCATCGTGGTTTGATGTCGGCGGGAACTGGGTAAAGATTGAAATATGGTAAAAACAATGACTGCAGATGCTGAAAACCAAATACTGGATTAGTGGTGCTGGAAGAGCACAGCAGTTCAGGCAGCATCAAACGAGCAGCGAAATCGACGTTTCGGGCAAAAGCCCTTCATCAGGAATGACTGAAATATGTCTTTTCAGTGAAAAGGGCATTTACCCTTCAGAATCAAAATTGCGTTGCTCATCATCTTAACTCATTTGATTCTGTGTTGTTGACTGATCTGTTATTTTGCCGCTTTCCTTGATTACTTTCTTTCGTTTAATGTGAGAAAATTGCCCTTTTGTTATCCGCCTCCGTTGTCATTGAGGTTAATTTACAGGAGTGTGCTAAAGTGATTTCCAAGCGCACGCGAGCTAGGTAGGAGTCGAACCTACAATCTTCTGATCCGTAGTCAGACGCGTTATCCATTGCGCCACCAGCCCGCACGCTCAAAAGTCACTTGTTAGGACGAGTCCCCTCTGCAATTCTTTGGTCTTGATGATGAAATGAGTGGCAATCGTCAATCGACAAGCTGAATATTCAGCAAGATCATCAGTTTCACTGCTTGACCTCGTTCACTTTGAAAGCTGATGAATCTCACCGAAAACTAAGAGCACACCTCACATTCAGATCACGTCTTCGCTAAGTCAGTTTACAAACTTCGAGGTTACCAAAAAAAACGCCAACTGCGGATGCTGGAAATCAGGAGCCAAGTCAGAAATTGCTGGGTAATTGCTCTGACAGCATGTGTGGAATGAAATCACACTTTAACGTTCGGGTCCGGAGATAAAGAGAAACTTCTTTCGCCAGAATGTGGTGAATCTGTGGAATTCATTGCCACCTGAAGGCTCTCATTGGAGGAAGCCAGGCCATTGATTATATTTAAAACAGAGACAGAGACGTTATTGAGGAGCAAGGGAATCAAAGGTTAGGGGGAGAAAGCGGGAAAATGGGATTGGAAAACCTATCGGCCGTATTGGCGGAGCAGAATCGATGGGCTGAGTGGCATAATTTCTGCTCCTCTGTCTTATGGACGTTTCCTCAGAACCAGTTTGATTTCTGATTTTATTCCAGGATACAAAACCGATTTGAAGAGAAAATTAGAAAGTTTAGAAATGATGTGAACTTTACTTTTCAAAGCTTTTGATTTCTTTTCAGACTGTGCTGAGTAGTTGAATTGATTCCCAAAACCCACAGAAATTTACATGGCACTGTCAGAGTCAGATTCACCTATTAACCACATCTGGGTTGAAATCATTTTGATCATTCAAGTTTACTTTATTGGTAATAGAAGAAAGAGAACAGTACAACACAGGAATAGGCCCCAACACAGGAATTCCCTGTAATTCCTGATGAACGGCTTTTGCCCGAAACGTCGATTCTCTTGCTCTTCGGATGCTGTTCCTTTCCAGCACCACACTCTCGACAATGAACATTGTTCCCCAGAGTCCAATATAAAGCAGTGACCATTATTACATTATTCTCCAGAATCCAATGTAAAATATTGAGGATCATTTCCCAGACGAGAATTTAAAACAATTTTGCTGTCTAGGATTGTTCAATACGTTCGCAGAAGTGGTATGACTCTGATATTTTACTTGTAAATTCTGCGTCCGATGTACTCTCTCACACTAGCTGCCTGAGGAAGGAGCGGGGCGCTGGACTCTTGCACTTTCAGATAAACCTATTGGACGACAACCTAGTGTTGTGTGATTTTTGACATTGTCCAATCCAGTCCAATGGCATCGTGGTTTGATGTCGGCGGGAACTGGGTAAAGATTGAAATATGGTAAAAACAATGACTGCAGATGCTGAAAACCAAATACTGGATTAGTGGTGCTGGAAGAGCACAGCAGTTCAGGCAGCATCAAACGAGCAGCGAAATCGACGTTTCGGGCAAAAGCCCTTCATCAGGAATGACTGAAATATGTCTTTTCAGTGAAAAGGGCATTTACCCTTCAGAATCAAAATTGCGTTGCTCATCATCTTAACTCATTTGATTCTGTGTTGTTGGCTGATCTGTTATTTTGCCGCTTTCCTTGATTACTTTCTTTCGTTTAATGTGAGAAAATTGCCCTTTTGTTATCCGCCTCCGTTGTCATTGAGGTTAATTTACAGGAGTGTGCTAAAGTGATTTCCAAGCGCACGCGAGCTAGGTAGGAGTCGAACCTACAATCTTCTGATCCGTAGTCAGACGCGTTATCCATTGCGCCACTAGCCCGCACGCTCAAAAGTCACTTGTTAGGACGAGTCCCCTCTGCAATTCTTTGGTCTTGATGATGAAATGAGTGGCAATCGTCAATCGACAAGCTGAATATTCAGCAAGATCATCAGTTTCACTGCTTGACCTCGTTCACTTTGAAAGCTGATGAATTTCACCGAAAACTAAGAGCACACCTCACATTCAGATCACGTCTTCGCTAAGTCAGTTTACAAACTTCGAGGTTACCAAAAAAAACGCCAACTGCGGATGCTGGAAATCAGGAGCCAAGTCAGAAATTGCTGGGTAATTGCTCTGACAGCATGTGTGGAATGAAATCACACTTTAACGTTCGGGTCCGGAGATAAAGAGAAACTTCTTTCGCCAGAATGTGGTGAATCTGTGGAATTCATTGCCACCTGAAGGCTCTCATTGGAGGAAGCCAGGCCATTGATTATATTTAAAACAGAGACAGAGACGTTATTGAGGAGCAAGGGAATCAAAGGTTAGGGGGAGAAAGCGGGAAAATGGGATTGGAAAACCTATCGGCCGTATTGGCGGAGCAGAATCGATGGGCTGAGTGGCATAATTTCTGCTCCTCTGTCTTATGGACGTTTCCTCAGAACCAGTTTGATTTCTGATTTTATTCCAGGATACAAAACCGATTTGAAGAGAAAATTAGAAAGTTTAGAAATGATGTGAACTTTACTTTTCAAAGCTTTTGATTTCTTTTCAGACTGTGCTGAGTAGTTGAATTGATTCCCAAAACCCACAGAAATTTACATGGCACTGTCAGAGTCAGATTCACCTATTAACCACATCTGGGTTGAAATCATTTTGATCATTCAAGTTTACTTTATTGGTAATAGAAGAAAGAGAACAGTACAACACAGGAATAGGCCCCAACACAGGAATTCCCTGTAATTCCTGATGAACGGCTTTTGCCCGAAACGTCGATTCTCTTGCTCTTCGGATGCTGTTCCTTTCCAGCACCACACTCTCGACAATGAACATTGTTCCCCAGAGTCCAATATAAAGCAGTGACCATTATTACATTATTCTCCAGAATCCAATGTAAAATATTGAGGATCATTTCCCAGACGAGAATTTAAAACAATTTTGCTGTCTAGGATTGTTCAATACGTTCGCAGAAGTGGTATGACTCTGATATTTTACTTGTAAATTCTGCGTCCGATGTACTCTCTCACACTAGCTGCCTGAGGAAGGAGCGGGGCGCTGGACTCTTGCACTTTCAGATAAACCTATTGGACGACAACCTAGTGTTGTGTGATTTTTGACATTGTCCAATCCAGTCCAATGGCATCGTGGTTTGATGTCGGCGGGAACTGGGTAAAGATTGAAATATGGTAAAAACAATGACTGCAGATGCTGAAAACCAAATACTGGATTAGTGGTGCTGGAAGAGCACAGCAGTTCAGGCAGCATCAAACGAGCAGCGAAATCGACGTTTCGGGCAAAAGCCCTTCATCAGGAATGACTGAAATATGTCTTTTCAGTGAAAAGGGCATTTACCCTTCAGAATCAAAATTGCGTTGCTCATCATCTTAACTCATTTGATTCTGTGTTGTTGGCTGATCTGTTATTTTGCCGCTTTCCTTGATTACTTTCTTTCGTTTAATGTGAGAAAATTGCCCTTTTGTTATCCGCCTCCGTTGTCATTGAGGTTAATTTACAGGAGTGTGCTAAAGTGATTTCCAAGCGCACGCGAGCTAGGCAGGAGTCGAACCTACAATCTTCTGATCCGTAGTCAGACGCGTTATCCATTGCGCCACTAGCCCGCACGCTCAAAAGTCACTTGTTAGGACGAGTCCCCTCTGCAATTCTTTGGTCTTGATGATGAAATGAGTGGCAATCGTCAATCGACAAGCTGAATATTCAGCAAGATCATCAGTTTCACTGCTTGACCTCGTTCACTTTGAAAGCTGATGAATTTCACCGAAAACTAAGAGCACACCTCACATTCAGATCACGTCTTCGCTAAGTCAGTTTACAAACTTCGAGGTTACCAAAAAAAACGCCAACTGCGGATGCTGGAAATCAGGAGCCAAGTCAGAAATTGCTGGGTAATTGCTCTGACAGCATGTGTGGAATGAAATCACACTTTAACGTTCGGGTCCGGAGATAAAGAGAAACTTCTTTCGCCAGAATGTGGTGAATCTGTGGAATTCATTGCCACCTGAAGGCTCTCATTGGAGGAAGCCAGGCCATTGATTATATTTAAAACAGAGACAGAGACGTTATTGAGGAGCAAGGGAATCAAAGGTTAGGGGGAGAAAGCGGGAAAATGGGATTGGAAAACCTATCGGCCGTATTGGCGGAGCAGAATCGATGGGCTGAGTGGCATAATTTCTGCTCCTCTGTCTTATGGACGTTTCCTCAGAACCAGTTTGATTTCTGATTTTATTCCAGGATACAAAACCGATTTGAAGAGAAAATTAGAAAGTTTAGAAATGATGTGAACTTTACTTTTCAAAGCTTTTGATTTCTTTTCAGACTGTGCTGAGTAGTTGAATTGATTCCCAAAACCCACAGAAATTTACATGGCACTGTCAGAGTCAGATTCACCTATTAACCACATCTGGGTTGAAATCATTTTGATCATTCAAGTTTACTTTATTGGTAATAGAAGAAAGAGAACAGTACAACACAGGAATAGGCCCCAACACAGGAATTCCCTGTAATTCCTGATGAACGGCTTTTGCCCGAAACGTCGATTCTCTTGCTCTTCGGATGCTGTTCCTTTCCAGCACCACACTCTCGACAATGAACATTGTTCCCCAGAGTCCAACATAAAGCAGTGACCATTATTACATTATTCTCCAGAATCCAATGTAAAATATTGAGGATCATTTCCCAGACGAGAATTTAAAACAATTTTGCTGTCTAGGATTGTTCAATACGTTCGCAGAAGTTGTATGACTCTGATATTTTACTTGTAAATTCTGCGTCCGATGTACTCTCTCACACTAGCTGCCTGAGGAAGGAGCGGGGCGCTGGACTCTTGCACTTTCAGATAAACCTATTGGACGACAACCTAGTGTTGTGTGATTTTTGACATTGTCCAATCCAGTCCAATGGCATCGTGGTTTGATGTCGGCGGGAACTGGGTAAAGATTGAAATATGGTAAAAACAATGACTGCAGATGCTGAAAACCAAATACTGGATTAGTGGTGCTGGAAGAGCACAGCAGTTCAGGCAGCATCAAACGAGCAGCGAAATCGACGTTTCGGGCAAAAGCCCTTCATCAGGAATGACTGAAATATGTCTTTTCAGTGAAAAGGGCATTTACCCTTCAGAATCAAAATTGCGTTGCTCATCATCTTAACTCATTTGATTCTGTGTTGTTGACTGATCTGTTATTTTGCCGCTTTCCTTGATTACTTTCTTTCGTTTAATGTGAGAAAATTGCCCTTTTGTTATCCGCCTCCGTTGTCATTGAGGTTAATTTACAGGAGTGTGCTAAAGTGATTTCCAAGCGCACGCGAGCTAGGTAGGAGTAGAACCTACAATCTTCTGATCCGTAGTCAGACGCGTTATCCATTGCGCCACCAGCCCGCATGCTCAAAAGTCACTTGTTAGGACGAGTCCCCTCTGCAATTCTTTGGTCTTGATGATGAAATGAGTGGCAATCGTCAATCGACAAGCTGAATATTCAGCAAGATCATCAGTTTCACTGCTTGACCTCGTTCACTTTGAAAGCTGATGAATCTCACCGAAAACTAAGAGCACACCTCACATTCAGATCACGTCTTCGCTAAGTCAGTTTACAAACTTCGAGGTTACCAAAAAAAACGCCAACTGCGGATGCTGGAAATCAGGAGCCAAGTCAGAAATTGCTGGGTAATTGCTCTGACAGCATGTGTGGAATGAAATCACACTTTAACGTTCGGGTCCGGAGATAAAGAGAAACTTCTTTCGCCAGAATGTGGTGAATCTGTGGAATTCATTGCCACCTGAAGGCTCTCATTGGAGGAAGCCAGGCCATTGATTATATTTAAAACAGAGACAGAGACGTTATTGAGGAGCAAGGGAATCAAAGGTTAGGGGGAGAAAGCGGGAAAATGGGATTGGAAAACCTATCGGCCGTATTGGCGGAGCAGAATCGATGGGCTGAGTGGCATAATTTCTGCTCCTCTGTCTTATGGACGTTTCCTCAGAACCAGTTTGATTTCTGATTTTATTCCAGGATACAAAACCGATTTGAAGAGAAAATTAGAAAGTTTAGAAATGATGTGAACTTTACTTTTCAAAGCTTTTGATTTCTTTTCAGACTGTGCTGAGTAGTTGAATTGATTCCCAAAACCCACAGAAATTTACATGGCACTGTCAGAGTCAGATTCACCTATTAACCACATCTGGGTTGAAATCATTTTGATCATTCAAGTTTACTTTATTGGTAATAGAAGAAAGAGAACAGTACAACACAGGAATAGGCCCCAACACAGGAATTCCCTGTAATTCCTGATGAACGGCTTTTGCCCGAAACGTCGATTCTCTTGCTCTTCGGATGCTGTTCCTTTCCAGCACCACACTCTCGACAATGAACATTGTTCCCCAGAGTCCAACATAAAGCAGTGACCATTATTACATTATTCTCCAGAATCCAATGTAAAATATTGAGGATCATTTCCCAGACGAGAATTTAAAACAATTTTGCTGTCTAGGATTGTTCAATACGTTCGCAGAAGTTGTATGACTCTGATATTTTACTTGTAAATTCTGCGTCCGATGTACTCTCTCACACTAGCTGCCTGAGGAAGGAGCGGGGCGCTGGACTCTTGCACTTTCAGATAAACCTATTGGACGACAACCTAGTGTTGTGTGATTTTTGACATTGTCCAATCCAGTCCAATGGCATCGTGGTTTGATGTCGGCGGGAACTGGGTAAAGATTGAAATATGGTAAAAACAATGACTGCAGATGCTGAAAACCAAATACTGGATTAGTGGTGCTGGAAGAGCACAGCAGTTCAGGCAGCATCAAACGAGCAGCGAAATCGACGTTTCGGGCAAAAGCCCTTCATCAGGAATGACTGAAATATGTCTTTTCAGTGAAAAGGGCATTTACCCTTCAGAATCAAAATTGCGTTGCTCATCATCTTAACTCATTTGATTCTGTGTTGTTGACTGATCTGTTATTTTGCCGCTTTCCTTGATTACTTTCTTTCGTTTAATGTGAGAAAATTGCCCTTTTGTTATCCGCCTCCGTTGTCATTGAGGTTAATTTACAGGAGTGTGCTAAAGTGATTTCCAAGCGCACGCGAGCTAGGTAGGAGTCGAACCTACAATCTTCTGATCCGTAGTCAGACGCGTTATCCATTGCGCCACCAGCCCGCATGCTCAAAAGTCACTTGTTAGGACGAGTCCCCTCTGCAATTCTTTGGTCTTGATGATGAAATGAGTGGCAATCGTCAATCGACAAGCTGAATATTCAGCAAGATCATCAGTTTCACTGCTTGACCTCGTTCACTTTGAAAGCTGATGAATCTCACCGAAAACTAAGAGCACACCTCACATTCAGATCACGTCTTCGCTAAGTCAGTTTACAAACTTCGAGGTTACCAAAAAAAACGCCAACTGCGGATGCTGGAAATCAGGAGCCAAGTCAGAAATTGCTGGGTAATTGCTCTGACAGCATGTGTGGAATGAAATCACACTTTAACGTTCGGGTCCGGAGATAAAGAGAAACTTCTTTCGCCAGAATGTGGTGAATCTGTGGAATTCATTGCCACCTGAAGGCTCTCATTGGAGGAAGCCAGGCCATTGATTATATTTAAAACAGAGACAGAGACGTTATTGAGGAGCAAGGGAATCAAAGGTTAGGGGGAGAAAGCGGGAAAATGGGATTGGAAAACCTATCGGCCGTATTGGCGGAGCAGAATCGATGGGCTGAGTGGCATAATTTCTGCTCCTCTGTCTTATGGACGTTTCCTCAGAACCAGTTTGATTTCTGATTTTATTCCAGGATACAAAACCGATTTGAAGAGAAAATTAGAAAGTTTAGAAATGATGTGAACTTTACTTTTCAAAGCTTTTGATTTCTTTTCAGACTGTGCTGAGTAGTTGAATTGATTCCCAAAACCCACAGAAATTTACATGGCACTGTCAGAGTCAGATTCACCTATTAACCACATCTGGGTTGAAATCATTTTGATCATTCAAGTTTACTTTATTGGTAATAGAAGAAAGAGAACAGTACAACACAGGAATAGGCCCCAACACCGGAATTCCCTGTAATTCCTGATGAACGGCTTTTGCCCGAAACGTCGATTCTCTTGCTCTTCGGATGCTGTTCCTTTCCAGCACCACACTCTCGACAATGAACATTGTTCCCCAGAGTCCAATATAAAGCAGTGACCATTATTACATTATTCTCCAGAATCCAATGTAAAATATTGAGGATCATTTCCCAGACGAGAATTTAAAACAATTTTGCTGTCTAGGATTGTTCAATACGTTCGCAGAAGTGGTATGACTCTGATATTTTCCTTGTAAATTCTGCGTCCGATGTACTCTCTCACACTAGCTGCCTGAGGAAGGAGCGGGGCGCTGGACTCTTGCACTTTCAGATAAACCTATTGGACGACAACCTAGTGTTGTGTGATTTTTGACATTGTCCAATCCAGTCCAATGGCATCGTGGTTTGATGTCGGCGGGAACTGGGTAAAGATTGAAATATGGTAAAAACAATGACTGCAGATGCTGAAAACCAAATACTGGATTAGTGGTGCTGGAAGAGCACAGCAGTTCAGGCAGCATCAAACGAGCAGCGAAATCGACGTTTCGGGCAAAAGCCCTTCATCAGGAATGACTGAAATATGTCTTTTCAGTGAAAAGGGCATTTACCCTTCAGAATCAAAATTGCGTTGCTCATCATCTTAACTCATTTGATTCTGTGTTGTTGGCTGATCTGTTATTTTGCCGCTTTCCTTGATTACTTTCTTTCGTTTAATGTGAGAAAATTGCCCTTTTGTTATCCGCCTCCGTTGTCATTGAGGTTAATTTACAGGAGTGTGCTAAAGTGATTTCCAAGCGCACGCGAGCTAGGTAGGAGTCGAACCTACAATCTTCTGATCCGTAGTCAGACGCGTTATCCATTGCGCCACTAGCCCGCACGCTCAAAAGTCACTTGTTAGGACGAGTCCCCTCTGCAATTCTTTGGTCTTGATGATGAAATGAGTGGCAATCGTCAATCGACAAGCTGAATATTCAGCAAGATCATCAGTTTCACTGCTTGACCTCGTTCACTTTGAAAGCTGATGAATTTCACCGAAAACTAAGAGCACACCTCACATTCAGATCACGTCTTCGCTAAGTCAGTTTACAAACTTCGAGGTTACCAAAAAAAACGCCAACTGCGGATGCTGGAAATCAGGAGCCAAGTCAGAAATTGCTGGGTAATTGCTCTGACAGCATGTGTGGAATGAAATCACACTTTAACGTTCGGGTCCGGAGATAAAGAGAAACTTCTTTCGCCAGAATGTGGTGAATCTGTGGAATTCATTGCCACCTGAAGGCTCTCATTGGAGGAAGCCAGGCCATTGATTATATTTAAAACAGAGACAGAGACGTTATTGAGGAGCAAGGGAATCAAAGGTTAGGGGGAGAAAGCGGGAAAATGGGATTGGAAAACCTATCGGCCGTATTGGCGGAGCAGAATCGATGGGCTGAGTGGCATAATTTCTGCTCCTCTGTCTTATGGACGTTTCCTCAGAACCAGTTTGATTTCTGATTTTATTCCAGGATACAAAACCGATTTGAAGAGAAAATTAGAAAGTTTAGAAATGATGTGAACTTTACTTTTCAAAGCTTTTGATTTCTTTTCAGACTGTGCTGAGTAGTTGAATTGATTCCCAAAACCCACAGAAATTTACATGGCACTGTCAGAGTCAGATTCACCTATTAACCACATCTGGGTTGAAATCATTTTGATCATTCAAGTTTACTTTATTGGTAATAGAAGAAAGAGAACAGTACAACACAGGAATAGGCCCCAACACCGGAATTCCCTGTAATTCCTGATGAACGGCTTTTGCCCGAAACGTCGATTCTCTTGCTCTTCGGATGCTGTTCCTTTCCAGCACCACACTCTCGACAATGAACATTGTTCCCCAGAGTCCAATATAAAGCAGTGACCATTATTACATTATTCTCCAGAATCCAATGTAAAATATTGAGGATCATTTCCCAGACGAGAATTTAAAACAATTTTGCTGTCTAGGATTGTTCAATACGTTCGCAGAAGTGGTATGACTCTGATATTTTACTTGTAAATTCTGCGTCCGATGTACTCTCTCACACTAGCTGCCTGAGGAAGGAGCGGGGCGCTGGACTCTTGCACTTTCAGATAAACCTATTGGACGACAACCTAGTGTTGTGTGATTTTTGACATTGTCCAATCCAGTCCAATGGCATCGTGGTTTGATGTCGGCGGGAACTGGGTAA
This sequence comes from Chiloscyllium punctatum, assembly GCF_047496795.1. Classification (NCBI taxonomy): domain Eukaryota; kingdom Metazoa; phylum Chordata; class Chondrichthyes; order Orectolobiformes; family Hemiscylliidae; genus Chiloscyllium; species Chiloscyllium punctatum. Next base: position 61,645,351 of record NC_092769.1, read on the forward strand.
AGATTGAAATATGGTAAAAACAATGACTGCAGATGCTGAAAACCAAATACTGGATTAGTGGTGCTGGAAGAGCACAGCAGTTCAGGCAGCATCAAACGAGCAGCGAAATCGACGTTTCGGGCAAAAGCCCTTCATCAGGAATGACTGAAATATGTCTTTTCAGTGAAAAGGGCATTTACCCTTCAGAATCAAAATTGCGTTGCTCATCATCTTAACTCATTTGATTCTGTGTTGTTGGCTGATCTGTTATTTTGCCGCTTTCCTTGATTACTTTCTTTCGTTTAATGTGAGAAAATTGCCCTTTTGTTATCCGCCTCCGTTGTCATTGAGGTTAATTTACAGGAGTGTGCTAAAGTGATTTCCAAGCGCACGCGAGCTAGGTAGGAGTCGAACCTACAATCTTCTGATCCGTAGTCAGACGCGTTATCCATTGCGCCACTAGCCCGCACGCTCAAAAGTCACTTGTTAGGACGAGTCCCCTCTGCAATTCTTTGGTCTTGATGATGAAATGAGTGGCAATCGTCAATCGACAAGCTGAATATTCAGCAAGATCATCAGTTTCACTGCTTGACCTCGTTCACTTTGAAAGCTGATGAATTTCACCGAAAACTAAGAGCACACCTCACATTCAGATCACGTCTTCGCTAAGTCAGTTTACAAACTTCGAGGTTACCAAAAAAAACGCCAACTGCGGATGCTGGAAATCAGGAGCCAAGTCAGAAATTGCTGGGTAATTGCTCTGACAGCATGTGTGGAATGAAATCACACTTTAACGTTCGGGTCCGGAGATAAAGAGAAACTTCTTTCGCCAGAATGTGGTGAATCTGTGGAATTCATTGCCACCTGAAGGCTCTCATTGGAGGAAGCCAGGCCATTGATTATATTTAAAACAGAGACAGAGACGTTATTGAGGAGCAAGGGAATCAAAGGTTAGGGGGAGAAAGCGGGAAAATGGGATTGGAAAACCTATCGGCCGTATTGGCGGAGCAGAATCGATGGGCTGAGTGGCATAATTTCTGCTCCTCTGTCTTATGGACGTTTCCTCAGAACCAGTTTGATTTCTGATTTTATTCCAGGATACAAAACCGATTTGAAGAGAAAATTAGAAAGTTTAGAAATGATGTGAACTTTACTTTTCAAAGCTTTTGATTTCTTTTCAGACTGTGCTGAGTAGTTGAATTGATTCCCAAAACCCACAGAAATTTACATGGCACTGTCAGAGTCAGATTCACCTATTAACCACATCTGGGTTGAAATCATTTTGATCATTCAAGTTTACTTTATTGGTAATAGAAGAAAGAGAACAGTACAACACAGGAATAGGCCCCAACACAGGAATTCCCTGTAATTCCTGATGAACGGCTTTTGCCCGAAACGTCGATTCTCTTGCTCTTCGGATGCTGTTCCTTTCCAGCACCACACTCTCGACAATGAACATTGTTCCCCAGAGTCCAATATAAAGCAGTGACCATTATTACATTATTCTCCAGAATCCAATGTAAAATATTGAGGATCATTTCCCAGACGAGAATTTAAAACAATTTTGCTGTCTAGGATTGTTCAATACGTTCGCAGAAGTGGTATGACTCTGATATTTTCCTTGTAAATTCTGCGTCCGATGTACTCTCTCACACTAGCTGCCTGAGGAAGGAGCGGGGCGCTGGACTCTTGCACTTTCAGATAAACCTATTGGACGACAACCTAGTGTTGTGTGATTTTTGACATTGTCCAATCCAGTCCAATGGCATCGTGGTTTGATGTCGGCGGGAACTGGGTAAAGATTGAAATATGGTAAAAACAATGACTGCAGATGCTGAAAACCAAATACTGGATTAGTGGTGCTGGAAGAGCACAGCAGTTCAGGCAGCATCAAACGAGCAGCGAAATCGACGTTTCGGGCAAAAGCCCTTCATCAGGAATGACTGAAATATGTCTTTTCAGTGAAAAGGGCATTTACCCTTCAGAATCAAAATTGCGTTGCTCATCATCTTAACTCATTTGATTCTGTGTTGTTGGCTGATCTGTTATTTTGCCGCTTTCCTTGATTACTTTCTTTCGTTTAATGTGAGAAAATTGCCCTTTTGTTATCCGCCTCCGTTGTCATTGAGGTTAATTTACAGGAGTGTGCTAAAGTGATTTCCAAGCGCACGCGAGCTAGGTAGGAGTCGAACCTACAATCTTCTGATCCGTAGTCAGACGCGTTATCCATTGCGCCACTAGCCCGCACGCTCAAAAGTCACTTGTTAGGACGAGTCCCCTCTGCAATTCTTTGGTCTTGATGATGAAATGAGTGGCAATCGTCAATCGACAAGCTGAATATTCAGCAAGATCATCAGTTTCACTGCTTGACCTCGTTCACTTTGAAAGCTGATGAATTTCACCGAAAACTAAGAGCACACCTCACATTCAGATCACGTCTTCGCTAAGTCAGTTTACAAACTTCGAGGTTACCAAAAAAAACGCCAACTGCGGATGCTGGAAATCAGGAGCCAAGTCAGAAATTGCTGGGTAATTGCTCTGACAGCATGTGTGGAATGAAATCACACTTTAACGTTCGGGTCCGGAGATAAAGAGAAACTTCTTTCGCCAGAATGTGGTGAATCTGTGGAATTCATTGCCACCTGAAGGCTCTCATTGGAGGAAGCCAGGCCATTGATTATATTTAAAACAGAGACAGAGACGTTATTGAGGAGCAAGGGAATCAAAGGTTAGGGGGAGAAAGCGGGAAAATGGGATTGGAAAACCTATCGGCCGTATTGGCGGAGCAGAATCGATGGGCTGAGTGGCATAATTTCTGCTCCTCTGTCTTATGGACGTTTCCTCAGAACCAGTTTGATTTCTGATTTTATTCCAGGATACAAAACCGATTTGAAGAGAAAATTAGAAAGTTTAGAAATGATGTGAACTTTACTTTTCAAAGCTTTTGATTTCTTTTCAGACTGTGCTGAGTAGTTGAATTGATTCCCAAAACCCACAGAAATTTACATGGCACTGTCAGAGTCAGATTCACCTATTAACCACATCTGGGTTGAAATCATTTTGATCATTCAAGTTTACTTTATTGGTAATAGAAGAAAGAGAACAGTACAACACAGGAATAGGCCCCAACACAGGAATTCCCTGTAATTCCTGATGAACGGCTTTTGCCCGAAACGTCGATTCTCTTGCTCTTCGGATGCTGTTCCTTTCCAGCACCACACTCTCGACAATGAACATTGTTCCCCAGAGTCCAATGTAAAGCAGTATGTGCATGTGCATGTGTGTGAAAGTGTATAGTGTGGTCGGGTCACCTGTCGTGTGACATGAACCCAAGGATCCAGTTGAGGCCATCCTCAAGGGTACCCATGTACATGGATTGTTTATGACCAAGGTGATGAAAGATATGCACAGACAGAGTTGAAGGTGAAATCAGATCAGCCACGATCTTATTGAGTACAGAGCAGACTCGAAGGGCCGAGTGGCCTGTTCCTGGTCCTCCTTTGTCTGTTTGAAAAATCAGTGAACAAAGAATCTCCAGTCTTGTCTGATTATGGGGGGTAGTGAGGGTGTTTGTGTTCCTGTGGGAAAAGATCTGCCACCCTGCCTACCCACAGCATAGCCACAGAGAACACAGAAAATCAAGCCTGTCCAAACCATACAAGAAACACACAGAGTGCCTAAGCATTGACCAAACAAGCTGACAAGAGAAACCAGACGTGACCACAGTCACTCGCAGACCAGGAACACACTTCCCCAGACAAACTAACAATAAGCTTCCTGGACCTGATCAACACAGCTGTCCCGTAGTCTGAGGGCAGTCCCATAACCCAGTGATATCACAGCCACACAAAGGACAGGTCAGACAGAGAGGCACCAGAATATCTCGCTCAGAGGAGAGAAACAATGGAAACATCTTACTGCCAAGGAAAGAGACATTTCACCAACCCTCGAAGAGAGCTGGAATCTCCTGATCCCATTAAAAACTGTTTGTTTCATTGGATCCACATTCAGGATATTCTTCTGATAACTGCTTTGTGATGATCACCATTGTAACTGGATTACTTGATTATCAAGACCATTGTATTTTCCTTATTTTCAATTATCATCAGTGTACAATATTCCTATAAAAACTGACTTGACTCTCTGCTCAGGGAAGAGAACCTTTGATCTACCAGTACAGACTGTCAGTTCTGTGTAAACAGCTTATCAATTTCACCCGATGTGGCTTGTGTGACTTCTGCTTTATGGGACTAATATCTCCGACAGTTCCCACTACACCCATACAGTGGGAATAGTTCCTCGCTATCTACCTGACCAACTTCAATTAACATCTGGAAACTTTTAATCAAATCATTCATCAATATTCTAAATTCCAGGAAACACAATATTCTTAAAAAGATGATGCAGTTTGGTAAAAGACGTAGGGAACACTCAAAATAGGAACAGCAGAAGTCCATTCGGCCCCTCGCGTCTTCAGATCAAGGCTTATCTATTCAGGCTTGAATTCCATATTCACATTTGACCCCAATGATTTTTTTAAATTCACGTGGGTATTCTTAAGTTGCCATTGAGAAGGGGATGATGAGCTGCCTTCTTGAACTGCTGCAGTGCATGAGCTGCAGGTAGACCGACAACACTGTTCAAGAGGAAATTCAGGATTTTGACCCAACAACAGTGAAGGAACAGAAATACATTTCCAAGTCAGGATGGTGAATGGCTTGGAGAGAATTCATGGTCAACAAAAAAAATCTCAAAAGATCTACAGAAGAGAAAAAGGCTTTGCTAATTCTGTCTGATCTTGCCACTATCTTCCAACTACTCTGTTATTACACCTTTTATAGTAGACTCTAGCATTTTTCCCATGATCTATCCTATTTAAATTCCCTGCTTCTTCTCTGCTTCCCTTCTTAAATCCTGGCGTTACATTAGCTACCTTCCAATCCTTCAGAACTCTTCCAGGACTCAGAATTTTGGAAGATAACCACTAATCGATCTGCTATTTCTCGGGTCACTTCCTGATATACACTAGAGTGAAGATTAAGACCATAAGAAACGGGAGTGGAAGTAAGGCCATTCGGCCCATCATGTCCACTCCACCCTTCAATCACGGCTGATGGGCATTTCAATGCCACTTACCTGCACTCTCCCCGTATCCCTTAATTCCTTGCGAGATTAAAGATTTATCAATCTCTGCCTTGAAGTCATTTAACATCCCGGCCTCCACTGTGCTCCATGGTAATGAATTCCACAGGCCAACCACTCTCTGGCTGAAGAAATGTCTCATCATTTTCGTTCTCAATTGACCCTCTCTAATTCTAAGGCTGTGCCCACGAGTCCTAGTATCCCCACCTCACACAAACAATTTCCCAGCGTCCACCCTTTCTAAGCCATGCATTACCTTGTAGGTTTCTATTAGACCTCCACTCAACCTTCTAAACTGTAATGAATACAATCCCAAGATTCTCAGCCATTCATCGTATATTCAGCCTACCATTCCAGGGATCTTACATGTGAATCTCCGCGGGACATGCTCCAGTGCCAATACGTCCTTCCTGAGGTGTGGCGCCCAAAACTGGACACACTATTCTAAATGGGGCCTAACCAGAGCTTTATAAAGTCTAAGTACCACATCACCATTTTTACACTCCAACCCTCTTGAGATAAATGACAACATTACTTTTGTTTTCTTCACCACGGACTCAAACTGCAAGTCAACCTTTAGAGAATCCTGTGCGAGCACTCCCAGTTCCCTTTCTACTTTGGCTTTGTGAATTTTCTCACCATTTATAAAATAGTCCATGCCTGTGTTCTTTTTTCCAAAGTGCAAAAGCTCGCATTTGCTCACATTGAATTTCATCAGCCATTTATTGAACCATTTCCTTAACTGTCTCAACCTTTCTGTAGCCTCCCCACCTCCTCAGAACTACCTGCTTGTCCACCTAACTTTGCATCATCAGCAAACTTCGCCAGAATGTCCCCAGTTTCCTCATCCAGATCATTTATATATAACGTGAACAGCTGCAGCCCCAACACTGAACCCTGTGGGACACCACTTGTCACCAGCTGCCATTTCAAAAAAGAGCCTTTTACCCCAACTCTCTGCCTTCTGTCTGACAGCCAATCCTCAATTCATGCCAATACCTCACTTTGAACACCATGGGTCCTCACCTTACTCAGCAGCCTTCTGTGAGGCACCTTATCAAACGCCTTTTGGAAGTCTATGGTTGATTCTATTATCAATTACAGAATTCCTACAGTGTGGAAACAGGTCGTTCCGCCAAACATGTCCACACTGACCCTCCAAAGAGTAACCCCTCCAGACCTATTCCCCACCCTTCTATTCTACATTTTACCCCTGACTAATACACCAAACCGGCACATCCCTGAACATTGTGGGCAATTTAGCATGGCCAATTCATCTAACCTGCACATCTTTGGATGGTAGGAGGAAACTGGAGCACCTCGAGGAAACCCACGAAGACATGGGGAGAACGTGCAAACTCTACACAGACAGTCACTCGAGGCTGGAATCGAACCCGGGTCCCTGGCGCTGTGAGACAGCAGTGCTAACCACCGAGACACTGTGCCACCCCAAATATCTGTTAGAAATGCTGTCATTACGATAAATTAGCAGAACGATTTAACTCTCATACTCTGCCCTGGAATGAAACCCGGACTGCAACAGTGAAAGCACTGAATCCCAATCACTAGACTAGCAGGGAATACAAATCTTCCTTTGATAATCTGCTGATTCCACATATCAATCATGTAAACCGCCTCTCAACTACCTTCTATTAATTTACATGAGACCAAATCTGAACATGGCCACCGAGACGTGATCTCACCAATTTCTGCACAAATGAAACAGAATATCATTCTGTTTATGCTGAAAATGTGTTGCTGGAAAAGCACAGCAAGTCAGGCAGCATCCAAGGAGCAGGAGAATCGACATTTCGGGCATGAGCCCTTCTTTTCCTGCGCTTTTCCAGCAACTCATTTTCAGCTCTGATCTCCAGCATCTGCAGTCCTCACTTTCTCCATCATTCTGTTTATGTTCAATTCCTGTTATAAAAAAAGGATACAGCCTATTAGCTTTCTTAATTACATCCACATAACAACTTTGTGACTCCAACGTAATAATCCCTAATCCCTCTGACTGCAAAATTCTGAGTTTCATTCTCCATTTAAGGAATATTCTGCTCTTATTTACCGTTCCTGCAAAGGTGATTTCACATTTTCACACATGACATTCAATCTGCAAGATGTTTTGCCCATACATTAACCATAACTATATCTGCCTGCAATCTCATGTCTTCATCACATGGTTTTCCATCCATCTTTAGCAATATTGCCTTCAATCCCCTCATTCAAGTAATTAATAAGTTGGAAAAGGCTGGGTATGAATTAGGCCCAACCATCTTCAATTTCGGCAGAAGATAGAATCCCTCTAGTGCACAAAGAGGCCACTCAGCCCATCAAGTCTGCACCTACCCTCCGTAGAGCATGCCATCCAGACACTCCCCCACCCCACCTCAGCAAACCCACATGGAGTGTTTGCCACGGTTAACTCCACCTAACCTGCACATTATGGGACAATCTACCTAACCTGCACCTGGAGGAAACCCACAAACACATGGAAAAACATGCAAACCCACAAAGACATTTGCTCGAGGTTGGAATCCTGGGTTCCTGGTGATGTGAGGCAGCAATGCTAACCGCTGAGCCACCCTGATGCCCATAATATCCTTCCTATAATTAGGCAACCCGAACTGGACACAGTATTCCAGAAGAGGCCTCAACACGACTTGTGCAGTCCTGCCTATTCCAGGCCCGTATCCGTGCACACCTTTTCTATTCATCTACTTATCCAAATGTCTTTTCAACATTGTAATCCACCACTTCCTGAGGAAGTTTGTTTTACATGCAAACCACCCTATGTAAAAATGTTAGCCCTCTTTTTTCAAACCTCTCTCCTCTCACCTTACTCCCCCCATCTTAGGGAAAACACAATTGCCATTAACTCTATCTATACTCTTCCTTATTTTATAAACTTCTATAAGGTTACCTCTCAATGTCTTACACTCCAGTGAAAATAGACCCAGCCTCTCTTTATTAATCAAATATTTCATACCCAGCAATACCCTCATAGATCTGGGCTATGGTCAAGCGGTCTAAGCTGCTGGGTTTAGGTTTGCAACCTTCGCAGAGTTGAGGGCTTGACTCCCTCCATGACCTGTTGTTCCTGTACTGTACGTTAGGGTGGCACGGTAGTGCAGTCGTTAGCACTACTTTTTTGCAACAGGGTCCCAGGTTCAATTCCAGCCTTGGGTGACTGTTTTGTGGAGTTTTCACATTCCCCATGCCCCTGTCTATGTGTGTTTCCTGTAGGTGCTCTGGTTTCCTCCCACAGTCCAAAGATGTGCAGGTTAGGTGAATTGGCAGTGCTATAATTACCCTTAGTGGGTTACTCTTCGGAGGGTCAGGGTGGACTGGTTCGGCCTGTTTCCACACTGTAGGGAATTAAGCTGGAGAGAACATGAGATTAGATTCCCTACAGTGTGGAAACAGGCCCTTCGGCCCAACCAGTCCATAAACAGTAACCCACCCAGACCCATTTCCCTCTGACTAATGCACCTAACGCTATTACCAATTTATCTGACCTGCATACCTTTAGTGACTGTGGAAGGAAACTGCAGCACCCAGAGAAATCCCACACAGACATAGGGAGCATACGCAAACGCCACACAGATAGTCGCCAAAGGCTGGAATCCTGGTGCTGTGAGGCAGCAGTGCTAACCACCGAGCCACCGTGCTGCCCATAATATCCTTCCTATAACTGGGCAACCAGAACTGGACACAGTATTCCAGAAGAGGCCTCAACATGACTTCCCAACTCCTATTCGCAAAGGACTGAGCAATGAAGACAAGTGTGCCAAATGCTTTAACGTGACACAAACGTCTAAGAATTATGTGCCTGCACCCGAGTCCCTCTGTTTTACTACACTACCCAAGGCCCGACCATTAACTTCATACGCCCAACTCCATGTTTGTTGGACCAAATTGCAACACCTCACATTTATCCAGATTGAACATCATCTGCCAATTTTCAGCCCATTGACCCATTTGATCAAGATCCCTTTGTAATCTTACGGTACCTTCTTCATTGTCTATTATACCACCAATCTTGGTGTAGTCTGCAAACTTACCTAAGCGTGCTAACCATATTGTCACCCAGATCACATCCCTGAAGGCTGCTTTGCTCACATTTCAAATCACTCAGAGCCTTTCAGTGACACTGATCTTGGAATGTTTTCCAACAGACACAATAGACAAACCTCTCCCTTGCACTGTGAAAGGCTGATGACAGTGAGGTGATGGTGATTGCAGTTAGACCTTGCTGTGACATATGGTTGGAATTGACGATGCGGAAATACTTCCCATTGAACAAGCTGTCCCTCCTCAGCTCGAGCTGCAGCTGCCTACGACACATGCTCTAGTCACAGTTCCAGACCCGCCTTCTCTTTCGCTGAATGGCGGACGGGCTAGCCCGCCCCTCTCTGTGACCCTTTGTCAATTGGAGAGCCGGCCCAACCTCCGTTTTCTGATTGGTCCAGATGCACGCCCAGCCACGCTATCCCTCTGACTGGTTGGGCGACGACAACCTCGAGCTCCGCCCCTTGCTTGCCCATGGCAGTGACGTCAACACCAGTTGGGCTGAGGCAGGAGCATGCGCACAGTTAATATGGATTGTGAGAATTTGTCCCGGATGTCATAGCTGGAAAGAAATGTTAGTCTCTCCGATTCACAGGCGGTGAGTTAAGATTCAAGGGACGCAGTTATAGTTTTAGTTAGAAAATTTAGTGATTGATCAGCGTGGGGTTCTAGCCCCCCAAAATGGGGTTACCGGAGCCGCGATTTAATGCGCAGAAGGCCTTAGGCGTCCTCCTAGAAACAGGCCCCTGTGTAATGCCGCCATTTTAGTTCAGCGGGAGGAGGGAGTACGCAAGCGCAGGTAGCGCGTTGATGTCACAGTGAGTGGACGGTGACGTGTATAACCCCAATCTGTGCCAATGCCTCTATCTGGGGATCTGCTGCTTTGATTGGTTCCTCCCGGAGGGGGGAGGACTCACTGGAAAAGAGCAATATGAAGGGGAGGTGAAGCTGGATGGGATAAAAAGTAGCAATCCCACCAGAATCCAATTCATGTAAACCCCTGTAAACCTACAGGACTCTCAGCAGCTGGATGTCTGACTGAATCCTTCTTGCACATGGAGTAAGTTTGTCCCTGGTGTGACTGCACCATTGGGTAGGCAGCTCAGGTGGGTAACTGTATCCCTGTCATTGTCCTGATATTTCCACAGGATCTCCATGTTGTAGGAATCACTGTCTCTGCTGGCTGGATGGTCAGATAAATTCTAATTCAAAAGGTGTGATGCTGGAAAAGCACAGCAGGGCAGGGAGCATCAGAGGAGTAGGAGAGTCAATGTTTCCAAATAAGCCCTTCATCAGAAATGTTTGGGGGGAAAGGGGCTCAGAGATGAATAGAAGGATGGGGATGGGGTGAAGGTAGCTAGGAAGGCGATTGGTGGATATGGGTGGGGGTTACTTCTGATAGCTCAGTGGGGAAGGTGGAGTGATTAAGTAAGAGAGGTCAAGGGGGTGGTGCTGAATTGGAAGTTTGGATCTGGGATGAGGTGGAAGAGAAAATTTGAAAACTAGTGAAATCAATGAAACGCTCTGTTCAGGGAACACGTCTGGGACACTTGAACCAAACAACCCCACTGTTCTGTAGCTGACAACTTCAACTCCCCCTCCCACTCCACCAAGGACATACAAGTCCTGGGCCTCTTTCACCGCCAAATCAAAGTCACCCACCAACTGGAGGAAGAACGCCTCACATACCACATTGGGACCCTTTAACCACACAGCTACAACATCAACTTCAGTAGTTTCCTGATGAAGGCTTATGCCTGAAATGTCGATTCTCTTGCTCTTTGCAGTCTGACTGGTGCTTTTCCAGTGCCACACTTTTCAATTCTGACTCTCCAGCATCTGCAGTCCTCACGTTCTCCCAGATAAATTCTAATCCAATTGACAGAACATCTATGTAGTTTTTTTTGATCAACTCCATGCAGTGTGATTTTATTTCAGTCCATGTTAAAGCTCTTTCCACAGTTGGTAGACTGGAACACTCTCTCAGGTTGTCTAACTGGTTATAGCTATTTCCACAGTCTACTGGAAGACCATATGTATTAGGAGTAGGAGTAGACTATTCAGCTCCTTGAGCCTATTACACCATTCAAAAAGATTGGTTGACCTGACATTCCTCATTCTGGATTAGTGGTGCTAGAAGAGCACAGCAGTTCAGGCAGCATCCGAGGAGCAGTAAAATCGACGTCTCGGGCAAAAGCCCTTCATCAGGAATACAGGCAGAGAGCCTGAAGGGTGGAGAGATCACTTTCCAGCACTTTTCCTGTGACCCTTGATCCTCCTCATGATCAAGAATCTATCCCAGCCTTAGCTATACACAAGGACTCTGCCCCCATAGCTCTCTTTGGCAGGAAATCCCAAGAACTCTCAACCCTCTGAGATGAAAATCCTCCTCTTTTCAGTTTTAAATTGGCTCAGTTTATTCTGAAAATATTCTTTCTCATCCTGATCTTTCCAGTGAGAGGGAACATCATCTCAGCATTTACCCTGTTACACCCCTTCAGGATTGAATTGCTTCAGTGAGATCACCTCTCATTATTCCAGTTGCAATGAGTAGTTTCCCACACAATCTGTAACTAAAGGTTCTTGCATTGTGCACAGTGATCTCTGGATTATGAGCAGCAACTTATGTTAAAACGAATGTTTGTTTGTTTTTGAGACCATACCTGGATGTAAATTGCAGGTCATGCTGCGGATTTCCCAGCTTTATCTTTCCATGGCCAGGAATTGTGTGTCCTGCACTGAAGATCATTTCTGTTTCTGTGCTAATCTTGGCGATCAAATACTTGTTATGACACAAAGATAGCAATCCCAAAACATATTAGCCTCACTATGACTGAATTCACAACACAGTGTAATTAAAACATTGAATGACCCTCAAAATTGCCACAATGTTCCTTACTGGACTTTATGAATAACAGACCTTGGATGGCAAGTTTATGGAAGAAAGAAATAACACTAACTTGAGCAAAACTAATGTAAGCAATTAGGCAATCTAATCAATATCTTGATTTAAACACAATCTTCTTTGTTCATAATGTCCAGTCTCACTGATTGACAGAGAGAGATAGGGGATATATTAAACAGAAAAAAAAGTAAGTTGTCAGTTCAATTGAATAGTTTCCAACTATGGGTGCCAAGCCTTTGTGCAATCCTTGGATAATGTGTTGTTTACAGGCACGTAAAACTTTATCTAATTTCTAAGTCAGCAGTGAACGTAAACAGTTTCAGCAAGCTTACATAAATATTTTCTTACTTCCTACATACTCTGATGTCTTTCCCAGAGCATTGAACAATTTGAGAACTGGATAGAAAATGAGCGACAGAGCAGCCAATCCAAAAGCATCTAAACTCATTCTGTCCGTCCTTGATCTTGTGGTGGTGTGGTGAAGCTGTCTGAAAAAGAGTAAAAGAATTTTCATCCAGTGGTGATAAGGTAGCGCTGATATCTGTGTCAGTTACCATTGCTTTGCTTTTGTATCCCACCTTTAATTGAATAGACACATAAAAAGTAGTGTTGTGGTGTTTGATCCTGCTCCACTATTCAGTATGATCTTGGCTGACCATCCTCCTCAATACCATGTTCCCACTTTTGACCTCGATTCTCTGATCCCTTCAGCAATCAGAACTACAGCTATCTTCCTCAAAACGTTCAGTGTTTTGGCCGAAACTGCTTTGTGTGGCATTGAATTCTGCAGATCACGAGTTCCACCCAAATAACTTACCTCGATGTATTCGCAGGAACATCTTCCCTAAGTACAGCAGTAATGATATCCCTTATCAAAAATGCCACACGCCCTCCTCTCCATCCTTGCTATAGCATCTATATTCTGGAACATTAAGCTGCCAATCCTGTCCATCCTTAGCCACGTCTCTGTAATTGCTGTGATATCCAAATCCCATGTTCCCAACCATGCCCTGAGTTCATCTGCCTTCCCTGTTAAGCCTCTTGCATTGAAGTAAATGCAGTTTAATTTATCAGTCATAGAGATGTACAGCATGGAAACAGACCCTTCGGTCCAACCCGTCGATGCCAACCAGATATCCCAACCCAATCTAGTCCCACCTGCTAGCACCCGGCCCATATCCCTCCAAACCCTTCCTATTCATATACCCATCCAAATGTCTCTTAACTGTTGCAATTGTACCAGCCTCCACCACATCCTCTGGCAGCTCATTCCATACACGTACCACCCTCTGCGTGAAAAAGTTGCCCCTTAGGTCTCTTTTATATCTTTCCCCTCTCACCCTAAACCTATGCCCTTTAGTTCTGGACTCCCCGACCCCAGGGAAAAGACTTTGTCTATTTATCCTATCCATGCCCCTTATAATTTTGTAAACCTCTATAAGGTCACTCCTCAGCCTCCGGCGCTCCAGGGAAAACAGCCCCAGCCTGTTCAGCCTCTTCCTGTAGCTCAGATCCTCCAACCCTGATAACATCCTTGTAAATCTTTTCTGAACCCTTTCAAGTTTCACAACATCATTCCGATAGGAAGGAGACCAGAGTTGCACACAATATTCCAACAGTGGCCTAACCAATGTCCTGTACAACCGTAACATGACCTTCCAACTCCTGTACTCAATACTCTGACCAATAAAGGAAAGCATACCAAACGCCTTCTTCATTATCCTATCTACCTGCGACTCCACTTTCAAGGAGCTATGAACCTGCACTCCAAGGTATCTTTGTTCAGCAACACTCCCGAGGACCTTACCATTAAGTGTATAAGTCCTGCTAAGATTTGCTTTCCCAAAATGCAGCACCTCACATTTATCTGAATTAAACTCCATCTGCCACTTCTCAGCATTTGGCCCATCTGGTCCAGATCCTGTTGTAATCTGAGTAACCTTGCTAATAGTCTCCCATGGGGAACCTTGTCGAAAGCCTTACTGAAGTCCATATAGATCACATCTACTGCTCTGCCCTCACCAATCTTCTTTGTTACTTCATCAAACAACTCAATCAAGTTTGTGAGACATGATTTCCCACGCACAAAGCCATGTTGACTATCCCAAATCAGTCCTTGCCTTTCTAAATACATGTACATCCCGTCCCTCAGGATTCCCTCCAAATACTTGCCCACCACCAAGGTCAGGCTCATCGGTCTGTAGTTCCCTGGCTTGTCTTTACCGCCCTCCTTAAACATGTTTGCCAACCTCCAGTTTTCCGGCACCTCACCTATGACTATCGATGACATCTCAGCAAGAGGCCCAGCAATCACTTTTCCCACACAGTTCTCGGGTACACCTGATCAGGTCCTGGGGATTTATCCACCTTTAACCATTTCAAGACATCCAGCACTTCCTCCTCTGTCATCTGAACATTTTGCAAGATGTCACCATCTATTTCCCTGCAGTCTATATCTTCCATATCCTTTTCCACAGTAAATACTGATGCAAAATATTCACTTAGTATCTCCCCCATTTTCTGTGGCTCCACACAAAGGCCGCCTTGCTGATCTTTGAGGGGCCCTATTCTCTAGGAGAAAGTGAGGACTGCAGATGCTGGAGATCAGAGCTGAAAATGTGTTGCTGGAAAAGCGCAGCAGGTCAGGCAGCATCCAAGGAGCAGGAGAATAGACGTTTCGGGCATTTTTGGGCCCTATTCTCTCCCCAGTTACCCTTTTGTCCTTAATATATTTGTAAAGCCCCTTTGGATTCTCTTTAATTCTACTGGCCAAAGCTGTCTCATGTCCCCGTTTTGCCTTCCTGATTTCCCTCTTAATTATACTCCTACTTTCTTTATACTCTTCTAAGGATTCACTCGATCTTTCCTGTCTGTACCTGACATACGCTTCCTCCTTCTTCTTAACCAAACCCTCAATTTCTTTATTCATCCAGCATTCCCTATACCTACCAGCCTTCCCTTTCACCCTGACAGGAATATACTTTCTCTGGATTCTTGTTATTTCATTTCTGAAAGCTTCCCATTTTCCAGCCGTCCCTTTACCTGCGAACATCTGCCTCCAATCAGTGTTCAAATGCCTAATACCGTTAAAATTGGCCTTTCTCCAATTCAGAACTTTAACTTTTAGATCTGCTCTATCCTTTTCCATCACTATTTTAAAACGAATAGAATTATGATCACTGGCCCCAAAGTGCTTCCCCACTGACACCTCAGTCACCTGCCCTGCCTTATTTCCCAAGAGTAGGTCAAGTTTTGCACCTTCTCTAGTAGGTCCTACCTTGTTCTCTGCTATGTTCCTTCCTGCCCTGACTGTTTGACTCACTCCCTTACCCATATGTACCTGTGTCAGATCGATCTTTTTGCTCAGTATTTCTCAGCCTTCGACACTCCAGGAAAAACAGCCCCAACCTATTCAGCATTCCTAGGTCGTTACCATTAAGTGTATATGTCCTGACCTGATTTCAAATTAAATTCAACTCAATCTGTTCCTATCTGATCAAGGTCCCTGAAATAAACCTTTTCGCTGCCGACCTTTTCGCAAATTTCAACAGGCCCTTCGGCCCAACCGACCCTCCAAAGAGTAACCCACCCAGACCGATTCCCCTGTGACTAATGTATCTAACACTATGGGCAATTTAACATGGCCAATTCACCTGACCTGCACATCTTTGGACTGTAGGGAGAAACCGGAGCACCTGGAGGAAACCCACACAGACACAGGGAAAATGTGCACACAGGGAGAAACTCCACACAGACAGTTACCCGAGGCTGGACTCGAACCTGGGACCAGTGAGGCAGCAGTGCTAACCACTGAGCCACCGAAATCATTTATATAAGTGATGAAAAACAGCAGACCCAGCACACCACTGGTCTTCATTCTGAGAAGCAACCATCCTCCACCACCTGCTGTCTCCTACTTTCTAACCAGTTATATATCCAAATGGATTCTTCTCTCTTTATTCCATGTGATCCAACCCCTTGCTAATCAGTCTGCCATATTGTACTGAAGTCCATATAGGCCCAATCCTCTTTGTCACATGTCATCTACAAGCTTGGAGATATGACATTTGAGTTTTCTCATCCAAATCATTAATAGATGCTGTGAATAGCTGGAGTCCAAACACTGATCCTTGTGGTACCACACTAGCTACTGGGTGCCACTCAAAAAAAATGACCTGTTTACTCTGACACTTTCTTCCCATTTGCCGTCGAGTTCTGTATCCATGTCAATACACTACCCTTAATCCCATGTGATTTAATTTTACATGGTAATCTCTTCCGAGGAACTTTCTAGATGCCTTCTCAGAGCTCAGGTAAACCACATCCACTGCCTCGTTCTCAACTCTTAAACGCTGTGTTCTTGAAACATTCCAGCAGGTTTGTGCAGGATGATTTCCCTTTTGTGAATCGTTGCTGACTGACTCTGTCCAATCCTGTCTCTGTTTACCAGTGTAAGGCTATCCCGTCTAATGTGTGTCATTCCATGGTTTAAATAGTGGAGTTACATTAGCTATCCTGCAATCCATAGAAATTGTTCCAGAGTCTATAGAGTCTTAAAAGATGACCATCACTTTTCTTTATTTAAATTCAAACCCATTCCACATTATAACTTGCCCTGTTTCTGATTGCAAGGGATTTGATTTCATTAATCTTGTTTCCTCCTCATATACCTTGAGAAGCGTTTACAATTAGTTTGTATGTTTTCTGCAAGCCTAGATTTATACTTTATCTTTGCCCTCTTTAATCAATCCCTTCACCTTCTTTTGCTGAAACTGCTCTGAGCCTGCCATTGTCCCAGAGGATCCTAGGACTGCTGACTCATTAAAGAGAGAGATGAGTAAAGGTGCTTTAACCTGAGGGTAACCATGGTGAAGAACGTAGGACTTTCATGGTGATCTCAACCAGTCCATGAATTGTGCATGTGCTATTGGCGTCACTCAGTATCACACACACACACAATCCAGGAATGTCTCATCAATGAATTTGTTACTGGTTTGATTTTCTCAGTCTATGTGCAGATTGAAGTCACCCATAATAACCATAAGACCACTAGATATAGCAGCAGAATTAGGCCATTTTCCCATCAGCTCTGCTCTGCCATTTGATTGTGGCTGATATGTTTCTCAATCCCATTCTCCTGCCATTTCCCATAAACATTGATTCCCCTTACAAATCAAGAACCTATCTATCTTTGTCTTAAATATGTTTAATGATTTGGCCTCCACGGCACTGAAGTACACTACCTTTGGCTGAAGATACTCCTACCGATCTCAGTTCTAAAAGGTTGATCTCCATTTGAGGCTGTGTCCTTGAGCCAAAGTCTCCTCCACATCCATTCTATCCAGGCCTATCAGGAGTCTGTAAGTTTCATTCATGTCCTCCTCATACTTCTAAGCTCTAGTACAGACCCAGAGTCCTCAACTGCTGCTTATATGACAAATCCTTAATCCCTGGCATCATTCTTGTCAACCACCTCTGGAGCCCCACTAATGCCAGCACTACATCCTTAGATGTGAGGCCCAAAACTGCTCACCTTATTCCAAATGTGGTCTGACTAGAGCTGATAGAGCCTCAGCAGTACATCTCTGCTTTTGTATTCTAGGCTCCTTTGAAATAAATGTTCAAATAGCATTTGTTTTCCTTCCTGCTAACCGAACTTCCATATTATGTCTGCTTTGAACTGATTTAAACGAGACTTGCAACTTTCCCTTTTGCATTAGCATTTGCAGTTTAACCCTTGTTGTGCTGTATCTCAATCACACAATTTTCAATATACTCCACACTGGATGAGATGTGCTGTAGGTCGAGAGAGCTGGGAGCTCACTGTATGAATTGGGATTTGGGTGGAGAGCAGCCTTTGAGTGACAGATCTGCAAGTATTTAAAGTAGATCCTGGCAGCCATACAGGACAGGAGGTGTGTATGAGGGTATCTGTCTACCCAGAGAAAGTGAGGACTGCAGATGCTGGAGATCAGAGGTGAAAAATGTGTTGCTGGAAAAGCGCAGCAGGTCAGGCAGCATCCAAGGAGCAGGAGAATCGACATATGTCGATTCTCCTGCTCCTTGGATGCTGCCTGACCTGCTGTGCTTTTCCAGCAACACATTTTTCAGCTCAGTATCTGTCTGCCCGTGTGTTTGAGAGAGATTGTGGGTGCTATGAATTTCAATGCCAGTTTTGTTGCATAAACACCGCCCTCTCTCCCTCTAGCCTTCCCTGAACCAGTCAGGCTGAAGGAAAATCCTGGAGCAGGGTCTGTTCGTTATGGGAGAGAGGGAGTGTCAGAAACCCAAGACAGCTGGGACCCACTGGAATGGTGAGTATCTGTTGGGTTCCTAAGAAATAAGGAATGAGTCTGCAATCTTTTCAAATATCCAGCTTCATGTCTTCTTGTATATCGATTACCTGTACACAGTTGGAAGTTGAGATTTCTGCAGCAACAGCTCATGCTTTTTATATAGTTTTACTTGATCCTCCAGAGATTGCCAGTAACATTCAGTACATTCTGTTTATCTAGTTCATAATAACCTCCCACGACATACTCGCAAACTGTTCCCCACATCCTAACCACAAGATCTAGGCAACAGTCTGTTCGTCATGTGCTCTTATAACTGCTTCAAACTGACTTCCTTAGTTTCATCCACATCTGCATCTTTTCAATATGCACCACAGTGTCCCCTTCCCAGTCTCCCCTTAAAGCCTGTTCATCTCTCCCAGACTTTTTGCCCTTCTCTCCCTCTCCAGGTCTCTCTGCCTCTCTCTTTATGGCTCTCCTCTTTTTTCACTTCTGTTTTATTGCCTCTCTCTTACATTGTCTATTTCTCTCTCTGTTTCTTTCTTGTTCTTTAGTATTTCTGACTCTTGCCTCTTCTTTCTGTCTTTGTCTCTGTTCCATCCCATTCTAGTTTCTTCCCTTTTTTTTTAATTCACTTGTCTTTTATCCCTCCTCCATCTCTGTGTAGACTGCTGTCAGGTTTTGATTAGATTACTTACAGTGTGGAAACAGGCCGTTCGGCCCAACAAGTCCACACGACCCTCCGAAGAGCAACCCACCCAGACCCATTTACCCCTTCACCTAACACTCCGGGCAATTTAGCCTGGACAAATCACTTTACCTGCACATTTTTGGACTGTGGGAGGAAACCGGAGCACCCGGATGAAATCCACGCAGACACAGGGAGAATGTGCAAACTCCACATAGACAGTTGCCTGAGGCGGGGAATGAACCTGAGTCTCTGGCACTGTGACGCAGTAGTGCTAACCACTGAGCCACTGTGCAGTCCCCTTTAGCATGGCCAATTCACCTGACCTGCACATCTTTGGACTGTGGGAGGAAATCCACGCAGACACAGGGAGAATGTGCAAACTCCACACAGACAGTCGCCCGAACCTGGGACCCTGGTGCTGTGAGGCAGCAGTGCTAACCACCGTGCTGCCCCTCCACAAATTATACACCCCCACAATAATGCAGACATCTCTCAAGTTTTGTGACCCCATCAAATTTTGTAGTCTCCCTAATATTGCTCCCTTTCTCAAATGTTGTGTCTCACACTCACTGCTGCCCACTGTTTGCATTCCCCCAAAATAGATACGCCATTTTGGCCCTCCCCTGAGGTAAAGCACCCCCCACAAACCCTGGAAGTGCACCCAGCACATTTTGCCTCTCCCCAAATATTGTCACCCCTTGGACATGGTGCTCCATTCCCCATTTTTTATGCACGCATTCCCAGTTTTGTGCGCCCAATCTTGTGCCTACCCCTCAGTTTTACATCCCCGATATTGTTCCTTTTTGTAGTCCCCACAATTTTGCCATCCCAAATTATGCACTGCCTCATTTTGCCCCCACTATGTCTTCAAGCACATCCAATTATACAACACCCACAATTTTACTAAGCCCATCCAAAGATTTTGCACCCCGCCACATTTTGTGCCCCTACCAAATTTTGCATTCAAAATATTGACCCCCAAAATATTGCACTCCCTGAATTTGCCCTATCCCCATTTATGCAGCCCTCCCTAACTCTGCCCCCTATTTTATGCCCCCATATGTACCACCCCTAGGTTTTACCAACACTTCACAAAGGATGTCCCATAAATTGTGCACCTTGCCAAATGTTACCTCCACTCCAATTATGCAACTGCCCCCATTATGCTCCCCTATAATTAGCAGCCGGCCCCCCAAAGTACTTTGCAATCATTAAGTTCCCCCTATTGTTGTGCCCCCAAATTATGCACCTCCATAAATGTCCTCCCCTCAAGTTTGGCACTCACCACCTCCCTCCAAATTTTTGACCTACCCACAAATGTTGTCCCTGCCCCATTCTTGTGCCCGTTCCCAGTTTATATTCACATCATGTTTGGCACTGCCATTCCCTTCATTACACACCATCCTGTTTTAGCCCCCTTCCATTCACACCTCCACCCCCACCCCCCAAAGTTTACACCTCTGAAGTTCACCCCTGATTTTTAAATGACCTTTGATTAAACCAGGCTGAACCCCCTCGATTCAATTCCACATTCTAACTCATTCCTGGGTATCTGTTATTTTATACAAAACCATCCTGAACCCTTGATTAGTTTCCAGGTGGTAACTGACTCTTGTGATTCTGTTATGATGGGTTAACTCCAGGAAGGGTAAGAGAGGTAGGCAGCTAGAGCAGGAGTCTTTTGTGGATATACCCATTGCAAACAGGTATGATGTTTTGGAAAATGTAGGAGGTGATGGATTCTCAGGGGAACGTAGCACAAACAGCCAGGTTTCTGGTATTGAGACTGGCTCTAATGCAACGAGGGGTATGTCGGCTTCCAAGAGATCAATTGTGGTAGGGGATTCTGTAGTCCAAGGTACAGACAGATGTTTCTGTGGCCAGCAGAGAAAAAGCAGAATGCTGTGTTGTTTCCCTGGTGCCAGGATCAAGGATGTCTCAGAGAGGTTGCAGAATGCTCTCACAGGGGAGAGGGGCCAGCAGGAGGTCATTGTCTACATTGGAACCAACGACATTGGAAGGGAAAAGGTTGAGACTCTGAAGGGAGATTACAGAGAGTTAGGTAGAATTTTAAAAAGGAGGTCCTCAAGGGTAGTAATACCTGGATTACTCCCAGTGCTACGAGCTAGTGAGGGCAGGAATAGGAGGATAGAGCAGATGAATGCATGGCTGAGGAGCTGGTGTATGGGAGAATGATTCACATTTTTGGATCATTGGAATCTCTTTTGGGGTAGAAGTGACCTGTACAAGAAGGACGGATTGCACCTAAATTGGAAGGAGACTAATATACTGGCAAGGAAATTTGCTAGAGCTGCTTGGGAGGATTTAAACTAGTAAGGTGGGGGGGTGGGGAGGTGGGACCCAGGGAGATAGTGAAGAAAGAGATCGATCTGAGACGGGTACAGCTGAGAACAGAAGTGAGTCAAACAGTCAGGGCAGGCAGGGACAAGGTAGGACTAATAAATTAAACTGCATTTATTTCAATGCAAAGGGCCTAACAGGGAAGGCAGATGAACTCAGCGCATGGTTAAGAACATGGGACTGGGATATCATAGCAGTTATGGAAACATGGCTCAGGGAAGGGCAGGACTGGCAGCTGAATGTTCCAGGATACAAATGCTACAGGAAGGATAGAAAGGGAGGCAAAAGAGGAGGGGGAGTTGCATTTTTGATAAGGGATAGCATTACAGCTGTGCTAAGGGAGGATATTCCCGGAAATACATCCAGGGAAGTTATTTGGTTAGAACTAAGTAATAAGAAAGGGATGATCACCTTATTGGGATTGTATTATAGAACCCCAATAGTAAGAGGGAAATTGAGAAACAAACTTGCAAGGAGATCTCAGCTATCTGTAAGAATAATAGGGTAGTTATGGTAGGCGATTTTAACTTTCCAAACATCGACTGGGACTGCCATAGTGTTAAAGATTTAGATGGAGAGAAATTTCTTAAGTGTGTACAAGACAATTTTCTGATTCAGTATGTGGATGTACCTACTAGAGAACGTGCAAAACTTGACCTACTCTTGGGAAATAAGGCAGGGCAGGTGAGTGAGGTGTCAGTGGGGGAGCACTTTGGGGCCAGTGACCATAATTCTACTCGTTTTAAAATAGTGATGGAAAAAGATAGACCAAATCTAAAAGTTGAAGTTCTAAATTGGAGAAAGGCCAATTTTGACAGTATTAGGCAAGAACTGTTGAACGCTGATTGGAGGCAGATGTTCGCAGGTAAAGGGACAGCTGGAAAATGGGAAGCCTTCAGAAATGAGATAACAAGAATCCAGAGAAAGTATATTCCTGTCAGGGTGAAAGGGAAGGCTGGTAGGTATAGGGAATGCTGGATGACTAAAGAAATTGAGGGTTTGGTTAAGAAAAAGAAGGAAGCATATGTCAGGTACAGACAGGATAGATCGAGTGAATCCTCAGCAGAGTATGAAGAAAGTAGGAGTGTACTTAAGAGGGAAATCGGGAGGGCAAAACGGGGACATGAGATAGCTTTGGCAAATAGAATTAAGGAGAATCCAAAGGGGTTTTACAAATATATTGAGGACAAAAGGGTAACTAGGGAGAGAATAGGTCCCCTCAAAGATTAGCAAGGCGGCCTTTGTGTGGAGCCACAGAAAATCGGGCAGATACTAAATGAATATTTTGCATCAGTATTTACTGTGGAAAAGGAAATGGAAGATATAGACTGCAGGGAAATAGATGGTGACATCTTGCAAAGTGTCCAGATTACAGAGGAGGAAGTGCTGGATGTCTTGAAACGGTTAAAGGTGGACAAATCCCCAGGACCTGATCAGGTGTACCCAAGAACACTGTGGGAAGCTAGAGAAGTAATTACTGGACCTCTTGCTGAGATATTTGTATCATCAATAGTCCCAGGTGAGCTACCGGAAGACTGGAGGTTGGCAAACGTGGTGCCACTGTTTAAGAAGGGTGGTAAGGACAAGCCAGGGAACTATAGACCAGTGAGCCTGACCTCGGTGGTGGGCAAGTTGTTGGAGGGAATCCTAAGGGACAGGATGTACACGTATTTGGAAAGGCAAGGACTGATTCGGGATAGGCAACATGACTTTGTGCGTGGGAAATCATGTCTCACAAACTTGATTGAGTTGTTTGATGAAGTAACAAAGAAGATTGATGAGGGCAGAGCAGTAGATGTGACCTATATGGACTTCAGTAAGGTGTTCAACAAGGTTCCCCATGGGAGACTGATTAGCAACGTTAGATCTCATGGAATACAGGGAGAACTAGCCATTTGGATATATAACTGGCTCAAAGGTAGAAGACAGAGGGTGGTGGTGGAGGGTTGTTTTTCAGACTGGAGGCCTGTGACCAGTGGAGTGCCAGAAGGATCTGTGCTGTGCCCTCTGCGTTTTGTTATTTACATAAATGATTTGGATGCGGGCATAAGAGGTACAGTTAGTAAGTTTGCAGATGACACCAAAATTGGAGGTGTAGTGGACAGCGAAGAGGGTTACCTCAGATTACAACAGGATCTTGACCAGATGGGCCAATTGGCTGAGAAGTGGCTGATGTAATTTAATTCAGATAAATGTGAGGTGCTGCATTTTGGGAAAGCAAATCTTAGCAGGACTAATACACTTACTGGTAAGGTCCTAGGGAGTGTTGCTGAACAAGGAGACCTTGGAGTGCAGGTTCATAGCTCCTTGAAAGTGGAGTTGCAAGTAGATTGGATTTTGAAGAAGGCGTTTGGTATGCTTTCCTTTATTGGTCAGAGTATTGAGTACAGGAGTTGGGAGGTCATGTTGCGGCTGTACAAGACATTGGTTAGGCCACTGTTGGAATATTGCATGCACTTCTGGTCTCCTTCCTATTGGAAAGATGTTGTGAAACTTGAAAGGGTTCAGGAAAGATGTACAAGGGTGTTGCCAGGGTTGGAGGATCTGAGCTACAGGGAGAGGCTGAACAGGCTGGGGCTGTTTTCCCTGGAGCGTTGGAGGCTGAGGGGTGACCTTTTAGAGGTTTACAAAATTATGAGGAGCATGGATAGGATGAATAGGCAAAGTCTTTCCCCTGGAGTGGCGGAGTGCAGAACTAGAGGGTTTAGGTTTAGGGTGAGAGGGGAAAGATATAAAAGAGACCTAAGGGGCAATTTTTCACACAGAGGGTGGTACGTGGAATGAGCTGCCAGAGGATGTGATGGAGGCTGGTACAATTGCAACATTTAAGAGACATTTGGATAGTAAGGGTTTGGAGGGATATGGGCCGGGTACTGGCAGGTGGGACTAGATTGGGTTGGGATATCTGGTCAGCATGGATGGATTGGACCAAAGGGTCTGTTTCCATGCTGTACATCTCTTTGACTCTATGACTCTATTCTTTATGTATATACCGTTCTGAAGCTCTTGATTGGATTCCAGTCTGTATTTCACTCCTGTGCATCTGGTATTCTGTGTATAAACAACTCCTGATCTCCTTAGATTCTAGTCTCTAACTCAGTCCGGGTGATTTATGATAGAGCATGGAATAGTACAGCTTCCTCTGAGCCCCTCAATTAGATTTTAATCTAATTCACTCCCAGGTATCTCTTATTCAACATGTAAACCATGCTGAACCCACTTGATTAAATTCCAGTCTGTAACTCACTCCTGTGTATCTGTGACTGAGCCATAAACCACTTCGAAACCTTCAATGAGATTCAGTGCTTTCTCATTCTTGAGTATCTGTTCTGAAAAGAAACAATTGCTGGAAATCACACCGCGTCAGGCAGTTTCTATTGAGAGAGAGAGAGCAAGCTAACATCTTGAGTCTAGGTGACTCTTCATCTGAGCTGGTGAAGTGTGGTGGAGGTTAGGGTCCTCAGAGAGAAAGGAGAGGGAAAGCAGATTAAGTTATTGGAAACACAAACAGAAATTGCTAGAAAGGATCATCAGATCTGGCAGCGTCTATGAGGAGAAATCAGAGGTAAGTTTGTGGGGCCAGTGATCCTTCCGCAGAGCTGATGGTAGCTGGGAATATGTCATTTTATATACAGACGATAGAGTGGGGGAGGGGTTAAGGAGACAAGGATAGGTGGGGATAAAGCCCAAAGAGAGGGAAGAATGGTTGAGTAAACAAAGAAGTGGATAACAATTTGCCTAGCAGGGTGAATAGCTGTTAATGGAGAGTGTTAGTGGCTATCAATAGGTTTTATGTAATGGCTAGGTGATAACAAGGCCTGGTGTGTGGGGGTGGGGGCTAAGACATGGGGGAGTTCAGGCCCAAAATTATTAACTCTGTATTGAGTTCAGAAGGTTGTAGAGTTCCCAAGTGGAAATAAAGGTCTTCCTACTTGCGCTGATCTTCGCTGGAGTCCTGCAGCAAGCCTGAGACAGATGTTGGCTAGGGAACATGGTGGGGTGTCAAAGTGGCAGAAAGTTAGGACTACAGATGCTGGAGATCAGAGCCAAGATTAGAGTGGTGCTGGAAAAGCACAGCAGGTCAGGCAGCATCCGAGGAGCAGGAAAATCGACATTGCAGGCAGGAGCTGTTCATCAGGAAACTGTTAAAGTGGCAGGAAGCTCAGGGATTTTTTTGAGGGCAGAAGATGGATGTCTATGCTTTGTTTCCCCAATGTCGAGGAGATCACATTGTGAGCAGCAAATAAGGTAGGCTAGATTGTGGGAGGTACAGATAAAGTGCTGCTCCACCTGGAAGATGTGTTTGGATCCTTGGATATTGGGGAGGGAGGAGATAAATGGCCAGGTGTTATACCTTTGGCCGTTGAAGGGAAAGGGCTGTGGAAGGAAGGAATGAAGGAAGAGTAGACTAGAGTGTTCCGGAGGGAATGGTTCCTGTGTAAGACGGACAAGGGAAGGGAGGGGGATATGTGTCTGGTGGTGGTATCTCGATGGAGGTGGTGGAAATGATGGTATTCTGCATATGAATGCTGTTAGCAAGGACAAGGGAAACCCTATCACTGTTGTGGGATGGAAGAGAGAGGGTGAGGGTGGAAGTGCAGGAGATGGGTCGGACCCAGTTGAGAGCCCTATTGTCAGAGGTGCTGGGAAATCCTCATTGAGGAAGAAGTTGGACATCTAAGAGGCTCCTTTGTCAAAGTTGGCCTTATCAGAACATATGTGATGGAGACGGGGGAACTGGGAGGATGGAATGGAAGCAGGGTGCGAGGATGTATCGCCCAGATTGATGTGGGAGGCGATGGGCGATGCGAGCATAAGAGGTACAGTTAGTAAGTTTGCAGATGTCACCAAAATTGGAGGTGTAGTGGACAACGAAGAGGGTTATCTCAGATTACAACAGGATCTGGACCAGGAGGGTCAATGGGCTGAGAAGTGGCAGATGGAGTTTAATTCAGATAAATGTGAGGTGCTGCAATTTGGGAAAGCAAATCTTAGCAGGCCTAATACACTTATAATGGTAAGGTCCTAGGGAGTGTTGCTGAACAAAGAGACCTTGGAGTGCAGGTTCGTAGCTCCTTGAAAGTGGAGTCGCAGGTAGATAGGATAGTGAAGAAGGTGTTTGGTATGCTTTCCTTTATTGGTCAGAGTATTGAGTACAGGGGTTGGGAGGTCATGTTGCGACTGTACAGGACATTGGTTAGGTCACTATTGGAATATTGCGTGCAATTCTGCTCTCCTTCCTAATGGAAAGATGTTGTGAAACTTGAAAGGGTTTAGGAAAGATTTACAAGGATGTTGCCAGGGTTGAAGGATTTGAACTATGGGGAGAGGCTGAACAGGCTGGGGCTGTTTTCCCTGGAGCATCGGAGGCTGAAGGGTGACCTTATAGAGGTTTACAAAATTATGAGGGGCATGGATAGGGTAAATAGGCAAAGTCTTTTCCCTGGGGTCAGGGAATCCAGAACTAGAGGGCATAGGTTTAGGGTGAGAGGGGAAAGATATAAAAGAGATCAAAGGTGCAACTTTTTCACGCAGAGGATGGTATGTATACGGAATGAGCTGCCAGAGGAAGTGGTGGAGGCTGGTACAATTGCAACATTTAAGATGCATTTGGATGGGTATATGAATACGAAGGGTTTGGAGGGATATGGGCCGGTTGCTGGCAGGTGGGAGTAGATTGGGTTGGGATATCTGGTCAGCATGGACGGGTTGGACAGAAGGGTCTGTTTCCATCGTGTACATCTCTGTGACTTATGACTCTATAACAGGGAGATCGAGTTTAACAGCCGTGAGGTTTTGCTGCAGCTCTACAAGTCCCTGGTGAGACCACATTTGGAATATTGTGTCCAGTTCTGGTTGCCCGACCATAGGAAAGATACAGAGGCTTTGGAGTGGGTGCAAAGGAGGTTTATCAGGATGCTGCCTCGACTGGGGGGCTTGCCTTATGAAGAGAGGTTGACTAAGCTCGGACTTTTCTGTCCGGAGAGAAGGAGGAAGAGAGGTGACCTGACTGAGGTATACAAGATAATGAGAGGCATGGATAGAGTCAGTAGTCAGAGACGTTTCCCCAGGGCAGGATTGACTGGCATGAGGGGTCATAGCTTTAAGATATTAGGAGAAAGGTATAGAGGGCAACTTTATGCAGAGAGTTGTGAATGCATGGAATGCGTTGTCAGCAGTGCTGGTGGAAGCAGAGTCATTAGGGTCATTTAAGCGACTACTGGACATGTACATGGATCGCAGAGAGCTGAGGGGTGTGTAGGTTAAGTTATTTTATTTTACATTAGGATTAATCCTCGGCACAACATTGTGTGCCAAAGGGCCTGTTCTGCTGCACTTTTCTATGTTTATGTTCTAATGATAATCTAGCAGTTACCCAAAGAGTTCATCTCCACAAGTGACCAGATTAATTTCTGTCAGTTCCACAACCTGCGTGTTCTTTTGGTTTCTCCTAAAATATTTCTTTTCTGTTTTTAAAGGTGTTTTGCAAATGAACGATTTCAAATTAAACCACATCTGGATCTGACAGTCACTCTGTTTGCAATGACCTCATTATCTCAGGATTTTGAACACTGAAGGAAAAAGCACTGTTCACACCAGGGAGAAACACATACTGTGTGTATGGAAAGGTCTGTGAAGATTCATCTGAAATGCCCAAACCCCAGCGCAGTCACACTGGGGAGAGATGATGGAAATGTGGGGATTGTGAGAAGGGATTTCTTTACCCATCCCAGCTGGAATTGTACCAACCCAGTCACACTGAGGAGAACCTGTTGACCTAATCTGATTGTGGGATGGGATTGACTCAGTCATCCAACTTGCAGATACACCAGTGCCCTTACACTGTGGAGAAGCCATTCACCTGGTCTGTGTGTGGGAAAGGTTTCATTCAGTCATCCAACCTGCAGATACACCAGAGAGTTCACACTGCAGAGAGACTGTTCAGTTGCTGTCAGTGTGGGTTGGAATTCACTCGCCCATCCAGCCTGTAGATACACCAACGCAGTCACTCTGTGGAAAGACCATTCACTTGCTCCGTGTGTGGAAAGGGATCCACTCAGTCAACCAACCTGCTGATCCACCAGTGAATTCACACTGGAGAGAGACTGTTCACCTGCTCCCAATGTTGGAGAGGATTTAACCAATCATTCCACCTGCGCAGAAACCAGGGAGTTCACACTGAAAAAAAAATTCTCTCAGTCAACTCAACTGCTGACAAATCAGTGTCTTCATTCTGGAGAGAAACTGTTCACCTTTCCTACCAAATTGTTAACGCAGCAATGAAATGACACTGGGTGGATCGCGTTCACCTGCTCTGTTTGTGTAAAAGGATTTGTGTTTGCAAACACATCAGGAAATTTACAAAGAACTGCAGGTGAAGGGTTTTGCTTGTACTTACATCAAGCAATGTGCCTTGATCATTGGGTTGTTTGTATTGACATTATTAAACTCTACTCTATTAAAGATACTAATATTGTAGGTAAAATGTGTATCTGCCTAATAGGTTTCAAAAATGATCACAACGTTGCTGTGATATATTTACACTGGGTAAAGACTGTTCACCTGCATATTGTTTGTGAAGTGATTTTGTGGTTCGTCAGAACTGGTTAGACAGCAATGAATTCCCTGGTAACTGTCATCAAGCAATGTGCCTTGATCATTGGGTTGTTTGTATTGACATTATTGGGTTTTGAAATTGTTGTTTTCAAGGACAAGAATGGGTCTGCAATTAAAGTTCTAAATTGGATGATTTTAATAAGGCTAGATATGATTTGGACAGAGTGCACAGGGAGCAGATACTTTCAGGTAAATGTGCAAAAGAGAACTGAACTTTGGAGATAAGGAGAACTATAAGGGGAACATGAATTGATGCTGCCAAGTAAAATAAAGGAGAACGCTCAGTTGTTTACAGGTACATTTATGGTTAAAGGATTACAGGGGAAAGATAAGGCCCATTAATGACCACAGCAGTAATCTGTGTGTAGAACCAGAGGATGCAAGCCTGGTTCTAAATTAATACTTTGTGTCAGCATTCACTAGTGAGAGAGATGAATCAGGAAGAAGGTCTGTGACAGAATGTAAAGAAATTAGCAAAGAGAGAGAGAAAGGAAGTATTGAGTAGTCTGGCAGGCTTAAATGCAGATCAATATCCCAGGGTCAAGTGAAATAAATCCTACATTGTTGGAACGAAATAGCAGGAGGCCTTGCAAAAATATCAATTCCCCTCTGATCACAGGAAAGGTGCTTGAGCACTGAAGGACAGTCAAAGTAGAACTTTAAGTCGAGAAGGCAGCAAGGGATAAACCAAGGAACTGCAAGTCCATCAGTCTCATCTCGGTGATGGGGAGACTATTGGAAGTATTTGGAGAGGCAGGGATTAATCAAAAACAATCAGGATGCATTTTGTCAAGGGGAGTTCATGCCTAACCAACTTGGTTCAATGTTTTGATGAGGTATCCAGTTGGGTCAATGAGTGCAATATTTCTGATGTAATCTGTTTGGACATCAGCACGGCTTTTGATAAAGAGAGACTGATAGCAAAGTTAAGTGCCCAAGGGGTCCATAGAAATTTGGCAAATTGGATCCACAATCAGCTGAATGGCAAGAAAGGGTATTTTTTTCTGACTGGCTGCCTGTGTCCATTGGGGTCCCGCAGTGTTCAGTGTTGCACTCTTGCTGTTTATGGTTTATATAAATGATTTAGACATGAGTGAAAGAAGGTCAATCAGTTAGTTTGCAGATGAGATTAAAAAAACACAGGTGGGAAATAGTGAGGACAGCCTTAGCTTACAGGAGGGTAAAGACAGGCTGGTCAGATGAGCTGATCAATGGTAAATGTAACTCAATCTGTATTAGTGACATATTTGGATGGGACAACTGGTCATTACATTCAGCTGTTATCCAAAATATTAGTGGGTGGTGTACCGCCTGAAAAGGAAGCTTAATTCTTTTATCCATCAGCATACTCCATGAGATAGAACATAGAACATTACAGCACAGTATAGGCCCTTCGGTCTTTTATGTAGTGTTAATTTGTGGAACCAATCTGAAGCCCATCTAACGTACACTATTCCGTTCTCGTCTATATGCATATCCAATGACCATTTAAATGCCATTAAAGTTGGTGAGTCTACTCCTGTTGCAGGCAGTGCGTTTCATGCCCATACTACTCTCTGATTAAAGAAACTATCTCTGATATCTGGCCTATCACCCCTCAATTTAAAGCTATATCCCCTCATGCTAGCCAATGCCATCCAGGGGAAAAGCCTCTCACTGTCCAACCTATCTAACCCTCTGATTATTTTACATGTCTCAATTAAGTCGCCTCTAACCTTCTCTCTAACGAAAAGTCCCTCAGCCTTTCCTCGTAAGACCTTCCCTCCATACCAGGCAACATCCGAGTAAATCTCCTCTGAACCCTTTCCAAAGCTTCCACATCCTTCCTATAACGTGGTGAGCAGAACTGTATGCAATACTCCAAATGTGGGCACACCAGAGTCTTGGACAGCTGCAGCACGATCTCATGGTTCCGAAACCTGATCCCTCTACCAATAAAAGCTAACACACCATATGCCTTCCTAATAACCCTATCAATTTGGGTGACAAATTTCAAGGATCATGTACCTGGACACTGAAATCTCTCTGATCATCTACACGATCAAGAATCTTACCATTAGCCCAGTACTCTGCATTCCTGTTACTCCTTCCAACGTGAATCACCTCACACTTTTCCGCATTAACTTCATTTGACACCTCTCAGTCCAGCTCTGCAGCTTATCTATGTCTCTCTGTAATCTACAACATTCTTCATCACTATTCATCTCTACTAAACTTAGTATCATCCACAAATTTACTAACCCATCTTTCTATGCCTTTGTCCAGGTCGTTTATATAAATGACAAACAACAGTGGACCCGGAACAGATCCTTGCGGTACCTCAATCGTAACTGAACTCCATGATGAATATTTCCCATCAACCCCCATCTTCTGTCTCTTTTCAGCTAGCCAATTTCTGATCCAAACCACGAAATTATTCTCAATCTCATGCCTCCATATTTTGTGGAATAGCCACCATGGGGAACCTTATCTAACGCCTTACTGAAATCTATGCATCCCTGAATTGTCAATAGGGATTTTAGCTGCAAGACAATTTCATCACATGTTGCTCACTCCACAGTTAGGCCTCACACTGCATATTCTATGACTGTGTATACCCATGACTGCGTCGCCAAATAACAGATTAATGCCATTTACAAGTTCGGTGATGATACCACCATAGTCGGTCGAATCTCAGATGGCGACGAAACAGACAACAGACAGAAGGTGGAAGAGCTGGGAAAATGGTGCACTGAGAACAACCTTGCTCTCAATGCTGGCAAAACCAAGGAAATCATTATTGACTTTCAGCAGGATGTTACACATTTATAGCACAGAAGTGGAACGAGTGGAGAGTGTCAAGCTCCTGGGAATGGTCATCAACAACAAGTTTTCTTGGACTGTTCATGTGGATGCAGTGATTACAAAGGCCCAGCAATGCCTCTTCTTCATCAGGCAGCTGAGAAAATTTCGTATGACAACGAATAACTTTGCCAACTTTTACAGGTGCGCCATCGAGAGCATTCTGTCTGGATGTATCACTACCTGGTATGGCAACTGTATCATTGAAGATTGGAGACAATTACAAAGAGTGGTGAACTTGGCCCGGACAATCACAAAGGCCAACCTCCCATCTATGGAATCGATCTACCAGGCCTTCTGTCAAGGAAAGGCTGCCAGCATTATCAAAGATCCATCCCACCCTGGCAATGTTTTCTACAACACACACCAGCCAGTTTTGAAACAGTTTCTACCCTACTGTTGTTCAATACTGAATGGACTCACAAACTCTGAGCATTCGCCTTTACGTGTTTTTGTTTTTACTTAGCTATGCTATTTAACTATGTGATCTGCCTCTATTGCTCACAAAACAAAGCTTTTCACTGTGCCTCAGTACATGTGACAATAAATTCAATTCAATTCAACAATAGCTCCTAATGCACAGTGCTGCAAGTTATGAAGAAAGAAAGTGGAATTTTGGATTTAATTGCTAATTAATTTACTGATCCTGAAATCTTGACCATATCTGATAGAAATCCTACAATCGTGAACATGAGGAAAGAGGCCATCTTTTTAGCCAGGCAAATAAATGTGTGAAGTTGAGGGAATAAATAATGACAATAAGTTCAAGAGACATACTTGAACCAACATTTCTAGATTATGCTCCCTTCCTAGATTCACTTCCTTCTGTTGCTGCAAGTTAACACTTTCTCCCCGTCTATCCCTCCCAGGATGAGAAAAGGAATGGAAAGGGGGAGGCATTACTTTCCTCCCAGATATTGCACAGTCTCTCCCTCCCAGGATGACAAAAGCAGTGGAAAGGAGGAGACACTACTTAACTCTCGGATGTTCTTCAGAGGACAAAGGCTCACTCTGAAATATGACATCTGCTTTCGTGAGCTCACAATATAGGGTGCGGCTTGCCTGGCGCAGCCAATAAGAATCGCTGAGTTCGGCGGTGACGTCTACGGGCTCCAGAGCGTGAGCATTGCAGTCCCTATCCTAACCAAGGTTTCCAGGCAACCGGCTGGGGGCTGGGACAATAGCGAGAAGCCTCGGGGTGCTGCCCCTCGCCCTTCCCCAACTCCCTCCGGGCTGCTGTTCCCAAAAGAGATTGAGCCCTGCTGCTCGTGGCAGCCGCACTGCGCCTGCTCCGGACGGTGGGCCCCCCGCGCTCGGCCTGTTGTCCGGGGACGGGAGAACGGTTTCGAAAAACCTCTTCCTTTCGTTTTTTTCTGCGGGTTATGTAACAGCACAGGGTTTGTAAGTTTTCTCTAGAAAGACGAGCCGGACCAAGGGCTGAAAGAGTGAATTGATGAGGAGAAGGTGAATATGACCAGCGTTTGACTGTTTTGTCTGTTTCAGGTTTGTCTTTGAGGAAAGATATGGAGCATGTGGAAATAGAGAGGGACAACCATGGAGGGATTTGAAAACAAGGGTGGGAATTTTTAAAATTCAGGTGAGGCTGAATAGGGGGCTTTAGAAGGTTTTTATATGTTTGTTAATGGGATGTGGGAGCAGTGCTGCCTGGATCAACATTTATTGTCCATCTCAGCTGCTCTGGAGAAAGTGCTGCCATGGACCATGTCTGTAAATCTTAGACTGCCCAGTACTGTGGGTAGACAGGCAGGAGGCTGGGACAAACACAAGAAACCAGGCAGCATCAGGATAGACAGGCAGGAGACTGGAACAAACACAAACAAACCAAGCAGAATCAGGAGGTTGGAGAAATCAATGTTTCGTGTATAACCCTTCAGGACCGGAGGTGGGTGTAAGGGATGCTGCAGATAAGAGGGCAATGGGGAAGGGTTTTGGGTGGGGTAAAGGGCAGAATGGTGAGGTGGTGATAGGTGAACATAGATAGAGGGTACGGCCTATTTGGTTGATGGGAGGAATAAACCTGGTTGGGAGCTGGAAGGAAGGGTTGGAGGAATGGAAATGACTGGGTATGGGATGGGAAGGGAAGGGGGTCGGGAAATAGGAAAGGAGGTTATTTGAAATTGGAGAACTCAGTGTTAAGTCCTCCAGGCTGGAGGCTGCCCCGGCAGAAGATGCGGTGTTCCTCCGATTTGCGGTCTGATTCACTGTGGCAGTGGAGGAGGCTGAGGATGGTCATGTCGGAAAGGGAATGGGAAGGGGAATTAAAATGGGCGGTAACTGGGAGGTCAGGTCGGCCCCTGTGGACCTGGCTAAGATGCTCGGCGAAATGTGCACTTCTCCACTCAGCGAAGTGGAGAAGACCACTTCAGGAGCACGGGATACAGTAAATAGAGTACAGAGGGGACCAGGATCATCTTTTGGATCTGTAATCTGTCAGTTTAACATGGATGAAATTATGTTTGACAATTTGAAGTTTTTTTTTTGAAGGTGTAACTGGTGGAGCCAATGAATTGGGTCGTTCAGATTTTCGGAAAGCTTTTAATAAAGTCTCACTTAAAAGGTTAGTCTGCAAAGTGAAAGTATACAGGATTACTGAGAATATACTGGTGTGGATTGAGAATTAGTTAGCAGACAGGAAACAGGAAATAAATTAATCTTTTTTGGAGTATATGATTTTAACAAGTAGGGCACTCGGTGATCCCTTTGGACCCCAGCTATTCAAAAATACATCAATGGTTTAGATGAGGGAATCCAATATGATATTTTCAAGTTTGTTGACACAAAACCAGGTAATTGTGAGTGAAGACAGGGTGGTTTAGATAATTTGAGTGAGTAAGAAATGCATGGCAGATGCAGAATCAATGAGGTAAAAACAATGACTGCAGATGCTGGAAACCAGATTCTGGATTAGTGGTGCTGGAAGAGCATAGCAGTTCAGGTAGCATCCAAGGAGCTTCAAAATCGACGTTTCGGGCAAAAGCCCTTCATCAGGAATAAAGGTAGTGAGTCTGAAGCGTGGAGAGATAAGCTAGAGGAGGGTGGGGAGAAAGTAACATAGAGTACAATGGGTGAGTGGGGGAGAGGATGAAGGTGATAGGTCAGGGAGGAGAGGGTGGAGTGGATAGGTGGAAAAGGAGATAGACAGGTAGGACAAGTCATGGGGAGAGTGTTGAGCTGGAAGTTTGGAACTAGGGTGAGGTGGGGGAAGGGGAAATGAGGAAACTGTTGAAGTCCACATTAATGCCCTGGGGTTGAAGTGTTCCAAGGCGGAAGATGAGGCGTTCTTCTTGGCGTCTGGTGGTGAGGGAGCGGCGGTGAAGGAGGCCCAGGACCTCCATGTCCTCGGCAGAGTGGGAGGGGGAGTTGAAATGTTGGGCCACGGGGCGGTGCAATTGATTGGTGCAGGTGTCCCGGAGATGTTCCCTAAAACGCTTTGCTAGGAGGCGCCCAGTCTTCCCAATGTAGAGGAGATCGCATTGGGAGCAACGGATACAATAAATGATGTTAGTGGATGTGCAAGTAAAACTTTGATGGATGTGGAAGGATCCTTTAGGGCCTTGGATAGAGGTGAGGGACGAGGTGTGGGCGCAGGTTTTACAGTTCCTGCGGTGGCAGGGGAAAGTGCCAGGATGGGAGGGTGGGTTGTAGGGGAGCGTGGACCTGACCAGGTAGTCACGGAGGGAACAATCTTTGCGGTAGGCGGAAAGGGGTGGGGAGGGAAATATATTCCTGGTGGTGGGGTCTGTTTGGAGGTGGTGGAAATGTCGGCGGATGATTTGGTTTATGCAAAGGTTGGTAGGGTGGAAGGTGAGCACCAGGGGCTCACAAAGGGGTTGCCATGGGCACACGTATGGGCCCCAGCTATGCCTGTCTCTTTGTTGGCTACGTAGAGCAGTTGATCTTCCGTAATTACACCGGCACCACTCCCCACCTCTTCCTCCGCTACATTGATGACTGCATTGGCGCCACCTCGTGCTCCCGCGAGGAGGTTGAGCAATTCGTCAACTTCACCAACACATTCCACCCTGACCTTAAATTTACCTGGACCATCTCTGACACCTCCCTCCCCTTCCTGGACCTCTCCATCTCCATTAATGGCGACTGACTTGACACTGACATTTTTTACAAACCCACCGACTCCCACAGCTACCTGGATTACTCCTCTTCCCACCCTACCTCTTGCAAAAATGCCATCCCGTATTCCCAATTCCTCCATCTCTGCCGGATCTGCTCCCAGGAGGACCAGTTCCACCACAGAACACACCAGATGGCCTCCTTCTTTAGAGACCGCAATTTCCCTTCCCAAGTGGTTAAAGATGCCCTCCAACGCATCTCGTCCACAGTCCACATCCCGCACCTCCGCCCTCAGACCCCACCCCACCAACCGTAACAAGGACAGAACGCCCCGGTGCTCACCTTCCACCCTACCAACCTTCGCGTAAACCAAATCATCCACCGACATTTCCGCCACCTCCAAACAGACCCCACCACCAGGGATATATTTCCCTCCCCACCCCTTTCCGCCTTCCGCAAAGACTGTTCCCTCCGTGACTACCTGGTCAGGTCAGCGCCCCCCTACAACCCACCCTCCCATCCTGGCACTTTCCCCTCCCACCGCAGGTACTGTAAAACCTGCGCCCACACCACCTCCCTCACCTCTGACCAAGGCCCTAAAGGAGCCTTCCACATCATCAAAGTTTTACCTGCACATCCACTAATATCATTTATTGTATCCGTTGCTCCCGATGCGGTCTCCTCTACATTGGGGAGACTGGGCGCCTCCCAGCAGATCGCTTTAGGGAACATCTCTGGGAAACCCGCACCAATCAACCACACCGCCCTGTGGCCCAACATTTCAACTCCACCTCCCACTCTGCCGAGGACATGGAGGTCCTGGGCCTCCTTCACCGCCGCTCCCTCACCACCAGACGCCTGGAGGAAGAACGCCTCATCTTCCGCCTCGGAACACTTCAACCCCAGGGCATCAATGTGGACTTCAACAGTTTCCTCATTTCCCCTTCCCCCACCTCACCTTAGTTCCAAACTTTCAGCTCAGCACTGTCCCCATAACTTGTCTGAACTTGTCCTACCTGCCTATCTCCTTTTCCACCTATCCACTCCACCCTCTCCTCCCTGACCTATCACCTTCATCCCCTCCCCCACTGTACTCTGTGCTACTTTCTCCCCACCCCTACCCTCCTCTAGCTTATCTCTTCAGGCTCACTGCCTTTATTCCTGATGAAGGGCTTTTGCCCGAAATGTCGATTTCGAAGCTCCCTGGATGCTGCCTGAACTGCTGTGCTCTTCCAGCACCACTAATCCAGATGCAGGATTAATGTGAGTTATTCACTATGTGGAAAATTCAGAATGGCAGAGTATAATTTAAATGTTTGTAGATGATAGGTTCGGGAATGTTTCTGTAGGTGCAAGTTTGAGCATTTCGTACTGTGTTCTGTTGTCTGTAAGAAATTGTATGTGACTCCTTTTCTCTGGTTTTGAATCCATGTCCATTACTGCAGTATTTCCCCTCTGCCCTCCCAGATCTGCTCTCTACCATTATCCAACTGCCTTTGTCTCTAATAGTGGTTGTATTTTCCCTCAGTTTTGTGTTTTACTGTTACATCTGCTAATTGTGTATAAATTAGTTTTCCAACGCTGCCTATATTCCCTGTCTGTCCGTGTGTTGCTGATTTGCCAATATTACTTTCCGAGAGAATCGGTAACAATCAGAAATTGTTTTTACTGTACTCCTGATGACTTCTGCTCTGCAAATTCCGAACCTCACCCAGTTCACATTTCATAACATCGCAGCACCAGGGATCCAGGTTCGATTCCGGCCTTGGGCAACTGTCTATGTGGAGTTTGCACATTTTCCCCGTGTCTGCATGGTTTTCCTCCAAGTGCTCCGGTTTCCTCCCACAGTCCAAAGATGTGCAGGTCAGATGAATTGGCCATTCTAAATTACCCATCGTGTTAGGTGCATTAGTCAGAGGGAAATGGGTCTGGGTGGGTTACTCTTAGGAGGGTTGGTGTGGACTTGTTGGGCCGAAGGGCTTGTTTCCACACTGTAGGGAATCTAATCTAATCTAAATCTAATCATAACCTGTGTTTTTGATTTTGTGGTTTCTGTCTCCCTTCCTTTGTTCGGTCTAAATCAGTTTCACATGGTTTATAAGAAGAGGAGGCTATGAAGTCAATAAACTGAACCCAAACGTTACATCAGGATCTGAGAGAGTTGCCAACGTATCACTGAGTTTTGAACATGGAAGAAGAAAGCACTGTTTCCAGCGAGGAGAGGCCGTACACGGATTCTATGTGTGGGCAAGACTCCAACCAATCAGCTGGCCTGACAGAACATAAACATGCTCATACTGATGAGAAACCATGGAAATGTGGGGACTGTGGGAGAGAATTCTTTCATCCATCCAAACTGAAAATTCACCTGCGTAGCCACACCGGGGAGAGGCCATTCACCTGTTCTGAGTGTGGGGAGGGATTCACTCAATCATCCACTCTACTGATTCACCAGCGAGTTCACACTGGAGAGAAACCATTCATCTGCCCTGAATGTGGCAAAGGATTTACTCAATCATCCACCTTGCTGAGACACCAGAGAGTTCACACTGGCAAGAGGCCATTCACCTGCACAGAGTGTGGGAAGAGATTTATCAATTCATCAAACCTGGTGACACACCAGCGGGTTCACACTGATGAGAGACCATTTAAATGCCCAATCTGCGGCAAGTGCTATAAAAGTTCTGGGGAGCTGATGCTCCATCAACGTGTTCATACGGACGAGAGACCTTTCAGGTGCTTTGACTGTGGGGCTGCGTTTAGGCGATCATCTTACTTGACTGTACACCATCGAGTTCACACTAGGGAGAAGCCATTCACCTGCGCTGACTGTGGGAAGGGGTTCTCTCAGTCATCCCACCTGTTGGTACACCAGCGTGTTCACACTGGGGAGAAACCCTTTACCTGCTCTGCCTGTGGGAAAGGTTTCAGTCAGTCATCCCACCTGCTGAGGCACCAGCACATTCACACTGGGGAGAAGCCATTCACCTGCTCCAGCTGTGGGAAGGGATTCACACAGGTATCACACCTGCTGAGTCACCAGAGAGTTCACCACTAACTGCAGTGATTGGATTTTACTATTAACCACATCCAGGAGAGAGCCATGTTCATTGTGGTCTGTTTCTAATATTAGTTTTACTCAGTTATAGGGTTAATGTTGACAAACATCATATAAACCAGCTTTGTGTAAAACACAGTACATGCCACCTCCTTTCTGTCTTTAATACAGATGTCTCTGTTTTGAATTACTCTCTCTCCCCTTCATCCTTACCTTGAGTAAGAAGTGCAAGGAGCTTTGTTGTTGCTGAGATGGAGACAATCTGTGCAGCTGCCTCTGCCCAGACTGAGAAAAGTGCTATGGAAATCTGAGTGATCTGATTTCCCACCAATGTGTTTACACACACACAGCAAAGACCATGCAGGTGCTTTCACTGCAGGGCTGGCTTCAGACAATCACCTGACCTCACTGTTAGCCAGTCATTTCACTCTGTGGGGAGGCTGATCACTTGCTGTGAGAGTGGGAAGACTTACTCAGATACCCCACCTTTTGAGACACCAGCGAGTTCACTAGTAACTGCAGGAATTGGATTTGCTGTTATTCAAATGCTCAGACCATCCATTTCTCATTTCATCTATTTCTACTGATATTAATAAATTCTAGAACAGTTTTGTATGTGAACATTCAGAATAAAGTTCACATGAATTAGCTTTATGTTACACCCAGTGTCTTGAGCCTTTTTAGTGTCACCAACACAAGTCAGTACCTTTGAAGGTACTCTCCCCTCTTTCCTCGAATGAAAAGTGTGAGGGGTTCAAGAAGCTTAGACCCCACTAAGATTGAGACAATCTGATGAGCTGCCTCTGCTGCTTCCCTCCCTTCCACTAGCTGACTGGGTCAAACTGTCTGTCAGGTTTTGCCTTCCTGACCCCTGACTCCAAAGCTGTTTCCAGTTTCTCTCCTGTCAGAGCTTCTCTTGGCCACGAGACCTACCTTTGTTCCAATGGCCTATTCTCATGAAGGATGTTCACTGATATTGTTAACAGTTCACTCTCCCTTAAACCTTCCTATTCACCAGTCCTTTTAAAAAAAGCTTTGATTGCACGGTGCTTGCAAAGACTTGAGTGATCCTTGCTCCCTCCTACTTCTCATCTACACACTGCCACTGGTCAACATTATCCAGAAGTTTTCATGTGGTCTTGGACAACCACAGCTCTACCTCCCCACCAGCCCTGTTCATTCGTCCACTGTTATTGCATTATTCCACACCAAGTATTGGATGAGCAGAAGTCTCCTCCAAGTAAATGTTTGGAAGACCAATCCATTGTCTTCAGTTACCACTACATATTCCTTTGTCAAACTCCTGAATTTATCCCTCTTCCCTGACACTGAGGCTGAACCACACTGTTCATCACGTCAGTCACAGATTTAACCCCAAGATGAATTTCCAAAGACAAAAATCACACTGTCACTCATACCAGATACTTAAATCTCCATAACATAGCCATCTCTACCCCAGCCCAGCTCATTTGCTACTGA
Organism: Chiloscyllium punctatum; assembly: GCF_047496795.1. Lineage (NCBI taxonomy): Eukaryota > Metazoa > Chordata > Chondrichthyes > Orectolobiformes > Hemiscylliidae > Chiloscyllium > Chiloscyllium punctatum. The sequence goes on from NC_092769.1 coordinate 61,685,880, forward strand.
AACCCATCTCTGTGCCTGTGTTATCTTTAGACTTGATGATTCCAATGCATTCCTGACCAGTTTCCCACATTTGCCACAGCCCAGTTTGGAAATCGGAGATCTCCCAAAACTCTGTTTTGCAATTCCTGTTCCACGTTTCCTGTAATCTGTGTGTGTGTGTGTGTGTGTCTGTGTGTAGTCACTCCAAGTTTAGCTACTGTGACTGAGGTATTAACTTCGAGTTTCAGAAGTCATGACTATGCAACGTCCCTGGCTGCCTGCACAGCCATTTGGAGGGAATGCATGTCCCATTCACCCAATACCCTCTTTGTCCTTGATAGTGTTGCTGCTCATATCGTTTCCTACACTGACCTCAGATCTGTGCGCAGCAGCAATGCTTGATTCTGGGACTGCGGAGTTTCAATGGATCATTTTATCTGGCCTTGCAGTGAATCTTGATCTGACACATTCTAGCTCCTCCTTAGGCTGAAATCAAAATGTTAAAACATTTGTACAATTTCATTGCTCCACTCCCAGTCTTCCCCCCCCCCGCCCCCCATCTTAACTAGTTTCAACTGTTCATAGCTTGTGTGCAGGAAAAGACTGAAATCAGTGAGATAATAGTTTTGTTTCGTAGTCATGGGAGCCTTGAAAAATGTAGAAGAATAAGTGAGTTACTGCTCATTTTCAAATAATTTAAAATAACCTTTCTCCAGTTTGAATATGCCGATTGTGGAAGAAATCCTTTGCAGTTTCAAAGTTTGCGCATTTGAAGGTAGGAAAATTGAGTAAATCCTTTTGTGTTCTCGAAATGTCAGAACTGTCTGTTTATTAGTTTTTAAAATCAATCAAGATGGCAGGAAAGATGATGTGTTGAGAATTTTCAGGATGTAGCAACTTCTGAAGACTGGTGTGATCCAGATTGACATGCCCTCACCAAGTGTCTGTGACTAGAGGAACTTCAGCTCATAATCACTGAACTGGAGGCTGTACGACAAGCACTGCAATACATGAAGGACGGCTTGGACCTGAATTGGAGGGGCATAAATGTCCGGAGTGGGAGATTTGCTAATGTGGTTCTGGAGGGTTTAAACTAGTTTGGCAGGGTGGTGGGAACCAGAGCTACATGTCTGAGAGGGGGGTAATTAGAAATGGAGAAGTGACAGGGTGTAGTGAGTCTATCGGGAAGGTTATTCATGTGATGGAACAAAGTGATCGGTTAAAGTGTGTCTGCTTCAACGCAAAGAGTGTCAGAAAAACATGAACTTAGAGCATGAATCAGTACTTGGGGGTATGATGTTGTGGGTTTCACAGGGGTAGGAATGGTTGCTAGTTGTTCCAGGGTTTCGAACGTTTAGAAAGAACAGGGAGGGTGCAAAAAGAAGAGTGGGTGTAGCATTGCTAATCAGAGAGGGCATCACAGGACAGAAACGAAAGTTGTTGAGGAAGGTTTGTCTACTGAGTCAGTATAGGTGGAAGTTAGGAACAGCAAGGGAGCAGCCCCCTCATTGGGGGTTTTCTACAGACCCCCTAGTAGCAGTAGAAAGATTGAAGAACTCATAGGCTGGCAGATTTTGGAAAAATGCAGATGCAGCAGGGTTGTTGTTATGGGTGACTTCAACTTTCCCAATTTTAACTGGAACATCCTTAGCGCAAATGGTTTGGATGGAACTGTTTTTGTCAGGTGTGTTCAGGAGAGTTTCCTTACTCCGTATGTAGACAAGCCGACAAGGGGAGAGGCCATTTTGGATTTGGTGCTCGGCAATGAGCCAGGGCAGGTGTCAGATCACACAGTGGGAGAACACTTTGGTGACAGTGACCACAACTGTCTTATATTTACCATAGCCTTGGAGAGGAAAATGAGCAATTAGCAAAGGAAGATATTTAATTGGGGAAAAGGAAATTATGACACCATCCGACAGGAGTTGGGAAGTACAGATTGGGAGCAATTGTTCAATGGAAAGGGCACAACAGACATGCGGAGACTGTTTAAGGAGCAGTTGTTGCAAGTGATGCACAAATTTGTTACTCGGAGACAGGCAAGAAGGGGTAAGGTTAAGGAGCCTTAAATGATGAGGACAGAGAAGCTTCTCGTCAAAAGGAAGAAGGCAGCTTACGTAAGGTGGAGGAAGCAAGGATCTCGCACAGCTTTAGAGGATGACAGGCTTACTAGAAAGGAGCTCAGAAATGGGCTGAGGAGAGCCAGGAGGGGGCACGAGAAAGGCTTGGCAGGAAGGATTAGGGAGAACCCAAAGGCATTTTACTCATACATGAGGAATAAGGGAACGATCAGGGAGAAGGTAGGGTTGATCAGGGAACTTGTGGATGTAGTCTGAGCAGAAAGGGAACTCCAAACTGAGTTTTGTTTGCTTTGGTTTTCACGAAGAAAAGGGACCTTGTTGTAAATGAGAACTTTGAGGAGCTGGGAAACAGGCTTGAACAGATCAAGATTGATGAAGTGGATGTGCTGGAAACTTTGGCAAACAATAAGATTGATAAGTCCCCAGGGCTAGACCAGATTCATCCTAGGTTACTCTGGGAAGCGAGAAGGGAGGTTGCTAAGCTGCTGGCGAAGATCCTTGCTTCCTCACTCTCCATGGGAGTCATGCCAGAGGATTGGAGGGAGGTGAATTCCTCTTTTCAAGAAGGGGAATAGGAAAATCCCTGGCAATTACAGACCAGTCAGTCTTACGTCTGTGGTCAGCGAGGTTTTGGAAAGAATTCTGAGGGTTAGGATTTATGACTATTTGGAAAAGCATAGCGTGATTAAAGGCTGTCAGCATGGCTTTGTGAGGTCATGCCTCACAAATTATATTGAGTTCTTTGAGGAGGTGACAAGACAGGTCAACAATGGTCGAGCAGTGGATGTGGTGCATATGGACTTCAGCAAGGCATTTGATAAGGTTCCCCATGGTAGGCTCATTCATAAAGTCAGGAGGTATGGGATACAGGGAGATTTGGTTATCTGGATTCAGAATTTGTTGGCTGACGGAAAGCAGAGAGTGTTTGTAGATTAAAAGTATTCTGCCTGGAGGTGAGTGGTGTCCCACAGGCTCTGTTTTTGGGCCTCTGCTCTTTGTAGCTTTTTATAAATGACTTGGACGAGGAGGTTGAGGGGTGGGTTAGTAAATTAGCAAAGGTTGGAGATGCCATTGACAGTATCGAGGGGTATTGCAGGCTGCAGCACAACATAGACAGGATGCAGAACTGGTCTGAGAAATGGCAGACGGAGTTCAACCTGGATAAATGCGAGGTGATGGATTTTGGAAGGTCAAACTCAAATGCTGAATATAGGGTTAAAGCCAGGATTCTTGGTAGTGTGGAGGAACAGAGGGATCTTGGTGTTCAAGTGCATAGATCCCTCAAAGTTGCCACCCAAGTGGGTCACGTTATGAAGAAAACATATGGAGTTTTTGCTTTCATTTACAGGGGGATTGAATTGAAGAGCCACGAGGATTTGCTGCAGCTCTACAAGACCCTGGTAAGACCACATTTGGAATATTGTGTCCAGCTCTGGTCACCCAATTAGGAAAGATACAGAGGCTTTGGAGAGGGTGAAAAGAAGGTTTACCAGGATGGTGCCTAGACTGGAGGGCTTGTCTTAAACACAGAAGTTGACTAAGCTCACTGAAGAGAAGGAGGAAGAGAGGTGACCTGATTGAGGTATACAAGGTAACGAGAGGCATGGATAGAGTCAATAGCCAGAGACTTTTCCCCAAGGCAGGATTGACTTGGGGGCATAGTTTTTAAGATGTTAGGAGGAAGGTAGAGAGGAGACATCAGAGGATGGTTCTTTACGCAGAGAGTTGTGAATGCATGGAATGCATTGCCAGTGATGGTGGTGAAAGCAGAGTCATTCCGGACATTTAAGCGATTGCTGGACATGCACATGGACAGCAGTGATTTGCGGGGTATGTAGGTTAGGTTACTTTATTTTAGATTAGGAATAATCCTCAGCACAACATCGTGGGCTGAAGGGCCTGTTCTGTGCCAAACTTTTCTATGTTCTACATCAGGGAGAAAATTACATGGGACAGTTTGTTCCAAGTTCACAGCTCCTCAGGTATGCTATTCTTATTTGGTCCACAGTCAGCGATATAAGTGTGTGACTGTACATGAGGCAGGTTTGGGGATTTTCTAATGTTTTTAAGTATAGCATTTTAATCTAAGTACAAGTAAGTATGATTGTATAAAGGCAAAACCTGATAAAGCAAATTGAGAAACTGCGTTGGTTGCAGAAGTATAGTAGTGTCATTGGCCGAGGGGTGACCTTATAGAGGTTTATAAAATCATGAAGGGCATGGATAGGGTAAATAGACAAGGTCTTTTCCCTGGGATGGGGAGTCCAGAACTAGAGAACGTAGTGTTACGGTGAGAGGGGAAAGATACAAAAGGGACCTAAGGGGCAAGTTTTTCATGCAGATGGTGGTGCGTATATGGAATGAACTGTCAGAGGAAGTAGTGGGGTCCGGTACAATTACAACATTTAAAAGGCATCTGGATGGGTATATGAATACGAAGGGTTTAGAGGGATATGAGCCAAGAGCTGTCAAATGGGACTAGATTAGGTTAGATTATCTGGTTGGCATGGACAGAAGGACTGGTATTATGAAGATGTAAGAACTGCTGTACCTTTAAGAGAGTTGAGAAGCTAGCAAGGACTTAGAGAAGCACACAGAGTACTGGAAAATATAAAATGTAACATTTGGTCGAACAGCCAGCGTTATCTGTGTTGCTATAAGATAAAAACCAATTCAAATTCGGCCAATCAGTTTAAATTATGCCCCAAGGTACCAAACTCCAATCAAGTTTGAACTTAGTATTGTGACAATATTAAAACCAATGAAGCACTCTGATGTTTTGAGTTTTAAACCAGAAAAAAATTGAACAGTTGAAAGAGAACTGCCAAAAGATCAACCGATACAGGTTGTTTGTATGAACTCTGATCTAATCAGAGCACACAAAATCCCTGATTTCGCTGTCTGTTGAATCAGGTTAACAGAAAATTCAGCCAAGTTCTGTACTTAACAAGCACTTTATATATTACCATTAAGAGACTCCAGTATAGTTCTCATGTCAGTTTTCTCACTATCCCCAGGCAGAGATGATGTTTGAATCCCTGGTGTGCAGGAGTGAGAATCCTTTCAATATCTCAGATTAGTGAATGTCTCTGATGTTCTCAGTGACAATGTTCCAAGGGAAAGGTGAAGTCATCCTACAAGCTGCTCATGTGCAACTTTCAGTTTCCAAAACCCAAGTTCTGTTTCAGGACTCTGTTCTCTTTAAGAATTACTGCTTAAAAAAAAAGCTGTGAATGGCCCTCGAGCCAGCATCTGAAGCTGCACATTTCAGATGCGTCGTCAGATCTGTTACTTATTACACTGCAGACTCTTCCCATATGCTGAAAATGTGTTGCTGGAAAAGCGCAGCAGGTCAGGAAGCATCCAAGGAACAGGAGAATCGACATTTCGGGCATAAGCCCTTCTTCTTCAGACTCTTCCCGTAGCCAACATCTACATGTTGTGGTGTTAACGGACATCACTGCTTTACTTCAATGGTCCCCACTTTGAGAAGTGATGAATTTCATTGGTAGACAAGACATATTTGTCCTCAGGAAACTGCTTCATTATCAACTCTACCTCTGCTGGAATGTTCCATCATTTTATATAGTCACTCTGTTATTTTATGACCCTCTCCAGTGAAAAATACTTTCAAGCTTTGAGTCATGGTCTCTTCAATTCGATTCTTGGGGATCTAATAATTCTCAACTCCACTTTCCTGCCTTTTCCCATAACCCTTGAATCCCTTACTGATCAAAAATATGTCTGTCATATCCTTTTATATACTTAATATGCCAGTCTCAACAGTTCTCTGCGGTGAAGAATTCCACAGATTCACAAACCTCAGAAAGAAGAAATTCCTTATCTCTGTTTTTATGTGGGGTCCATTTTTCTGAGATTCTCCCCTCTGGTCTAAGACTGTCCCAGAAACAACCTTTGCACCTCCAGGCTGTCACGCTCCCTAAGAATTTTGTGTGTTTCAATAAAAAACAGGGTTTATGTCATCCTGCAACCAGTATTTCGGAGCAGCTAAATACGCAGGAGACCTGAAGGATCAAGCGAGGATGACTGAGTAGCTGCTCAGACTTGTATGTTGGGAATTGTCAGCAATACGTTTCTCTCTGCCACATGGAAGAATATCAAACTACAAATAAATCAATGGAGAATAGATAATAATGAGATGTAATTGCATGCAAATAAGACTCTCACTACTTACCACCAAGATTCTTGTCTCTCTGTTAAAACCACAGTTAGAAAATTTGACTTTTGATTCCTTGACTTGAGAACCTCATTTTTGTAATCTCACCATATTTTCCCAACCAACCAATTTTGCCCACACTGTGCAGGGGCTGGGAAGATTCTACTCCATGTGTTTAACACAAAACTGGTTTATTTGATGTCTGCTAAGGGACACACGTAATGTCTGATCACTAAAAGTGTCAAAGATTGGGTTTGGTTTTTAGTGATACCCAGGAGCATTACCAACACGTTTGCTGGATAACAAGATTAAGAGATACGTTGAGGAAGGTATGGGAATTGGGACTTGTCCATAGGAGTAATTGAAGTATGAAAACATAAAAAATCAGGAGTCATCATTTATTTTCATTGTATCCTGGAGAAATCAAGGACCTGACACATTGTTTCAAATTACATTATATATTTTGATCAGGTGGAGTAATTAAATTCCAGTCCAGTTATGGTTTTAACAACAGCAACATAAATAAAACTAGAACTGTCAGAATGAACTTAGTTGTAATTAAAAACAACAACAACACAATCTCCTAGTGAATTCACTGGTGTGTCTGTAAGTGGTATGATTGAATGAGTTTCTTCCTATTCTTGAAGCAAATGAACATCCTCTCCCAAGTGTGACTTTGCTGGTGTTTCAGCAGACTGCTTGTCCTTTTAAAGGTCTTTTACGTTCAGAATGTCTGTTATCCGCGTTGTTATGGACCACACCAGACCCCCACAAAATATTTCAAGAAGGTAACTGAGACCCTAACTTTTTCATCTTTTAAAGGCAGGTGTGAAGTGAATCTTCCAGGTCTGATGCAGCTTGTCTAACCATTCGGCTTTTAAGCAAAACAAAATTTATCTAAACATCGTAGTTAAAACACAAACAAAAGAAAGTGGATTTTCAAATAACTTAACTATTGGAAAACTTAACCAATACTTGACACAGTAACTTTATGGATTAACTGTTTCAACACAGTAACATCCCATAAACACACCCTTTGGGGGAAAAGGTGGATTCAAACACAGATTCTTACAGGCAGGAGGGGAAAAAAAACCCAAAGAGAGATTTCCGAGAAAGTCAGTCAAGAATCATTTACTGAAGCTTGCAACCTTTCTGGACTCAAACATTTTGTGACTGCTACAGCTAAAAACATAGCCTGAACTGCCAGAACTGGCCACTCCCATTCCATTGTACAATTGCCTTTTTAAAATAAAAAACCAAAAAGCCTCCCCTAATTGTTGACTTAGGCAGTCTCTCATAGCCGTTTCAACATCTCTACTTTCACAACCTCTCTTGAAAAAAACCCAGAACAAAATAATCTTTTGAAACTGGCAGCATTGTCAAAATCCACCCCCCACCCCCCCCTTCAAAAACATCAATATACAAAAATGGCTTTATTTAAAACCCCTTAGTCTTACTGTATTAGTACGCTACAACACACACACACCTCCAAATGTCTTTATCTGGGTCATGACAACACATTGGCTATTTTATTTTCCTGCCATGTACAATTTTCAAATTGAATGGCTGTAATAAGCTCCATCTAAACAGCCTGGAATTATTGTCATTAAATTTCTCCCAAAACTTTAATGGGTTACGATCAGTATATACGATTGTCTCACACGCTTCACTGGCAATATAGATATTGAAATGTTATAATGCCAACACCAATCTCAAGGTCACTTTCTCAATTCTCGAATATTTCTGTTGATGAATATTCAATTTTCTGGAGAATTACCCTGTAGGTTTTTCTATCTTCTCGTCTTCTTCTTGTAAGAGCACAGAACCAATACCCACATCACTTGCATCAATAGCCACCTTGAATAACTTTGCGTAATTAGGTGTGGCTAATACTGGGGCAGTGGTTAACATAGATTTTAGACTACTGAATACCTTCTGACGTTCCTCTGTCCATTGAAATTTTCTGCTCTTCCTCAATAAGTCAGTGAGTGGAGTAGCTACACTGCCAAAATTTGGTATGAACTTCCAGTAAAACCCACTCAATTCCAGGAATTGTAGTACTGCTCTCTTCATTGATGGTATGGGACACACCCCAATAACCTTTATTTTTACATTCTGTCTGATACCATAGCCCAGCAAATTCACTCTTAGCCAGGCTGATCACCAAGCCTGCCTCCCAAAGTCTATCAAATAATTCCAATAAATGCTGCAAATGTGCCTTCCATGTATGACTAAAAAATCATGAGGTCATCAATGTGTACCACACAACTGGGTAACCTAGAAATGATTTTATTGGTTAGTCTTTGAAATGTGATTGGTGCATTTTTCATACCAGATAGCATGATTTTAAATTGGTACAGTCCAATTTGTGTTATGAAAGCCAAAATTGTCTTTACTCTTTTCGATAAAGGTATCTGCCAGTATTCTCTGTGCAAGTCCAACTTATATATATATAGATGTTGTTTGTCCCAACTTCTCAATACAGTCTTCCAAACATGGAATCGCATATGAATCAGGCCTTCTAACTGCATTGTCTTTGTGATAGTTAGTGCCTGATCTCCATAAAGAATTCGCCTCTGTGGGTAAAATTCACTGAGAAAGAATGGGGAGAAGGACAAGAAGTTATAATTTTGAGAGATGCTAAGAGATGAATAATTTTGCACTCTTTCTGACCTATTATCCGAGAGAGTGGTAATTTGTGGAATAGCTGGACAGAAATTTAGCGATCCCCTATGTAAGATCAGAATGGAGTGCCACATCAGGACTCAGGAAGTAACAGTGGGAGTATTGACAGAGTGTCAGTTCCAGGAAACCACTTTGTTCTTGGGAACAATTTAGCAGGGTCTGAGGTGGGAGTGATACCCCTTGTTGCGGAGAAGCCGAAGGAAGACCAGGGAACCAAGGAGTTGAAAGGAAATTATCCTGGTATTTTCTCAGACTGTGTAGTTACAAGAGCCCATGATCATAAGTCACAGCACAAAGCAAAAACTAAAGAGAAAAATTATGGAGTTGAGGTTCTGTTAGCAGACACCCTGTTTGATGTAATGGTACAGGAAAACCCTGAACAGGCAGAGGGTCAGGCAGAAGTGTTTAGTCCTGAAAGGCTCATGGTCTTGCAACAGAAAGATGAGACAATAAAAGATATATATGTTGATGTGTACTCCGAAAAGGAGGCAGAGAGTATTCATGAGTGTTATTATCTGAAAGATAGAATCATAAAACAGAAATGGAGATCACGGCAGGTTAGTGCAGAGGAGAAATGGGCTAAAGTCCACCAGACTGTGATGCCAGTCATATACAGACAGGAGGTGTTACAGGGTAGCACATGAACTACCTGTAGGAGTTCACTTTGGGGTATGAAAAGCTCAGACTAAGGTACAAAAACATTTCTATTGGCCTGGAATGCACAACAATGTGGTTAACCTTTGCCAGAAGTGTCATACATTCCAAATGTAGCCACAGACAGTAATAAAACCAGCACCTTTGTTGCCAATTCCTGCATTTGAAGAACCTTTCATGCAGGTTATAATTGGTTGTGTAAGCCCCCTCCTGAGAACTAAAAGTGGAATTAGTATTTGACAACCATAATGGATGTATTTACCAGATTTCCAGAGGCAATTTCATTCTAGATTATCAAGGCCAAAAGGGTGGTGGAGGAGTTAGTAACTTTCTTAGGGCAGCACGGTAGCACAGTGGTTAGCACTGATGCCTCACAGCACCAGAGACCCGGGTTCAATTCCTGCCTTAGGAGACTGACTGTGTGGAGTTTGCACATTCTCCCTGTGTCTGCGTGGGTTTCCTCTGGGTGCTCCGGTTTCCTCCCACAGTCCAAAAATGTGCAGGTTAGGTGAATTGGCAATGCTAACCTGCCTTAACTGTAGGGGAATGGGTCTGGGTGGGTGGCGGGTCAGTGTGGACTTGTTGGGCCGAAGGGCCTGTTCCCACACTGTAAGTAATCTAATATAATCTTCATATGGTATGGGCTGCCAGAGAGATTCAGTCAGACCAAGTGTCTAATTTTACGGTTAGGCTTTTTATGGAAATCATGGATAGCTTACGTATACAGCACTTTAAGTAAACTGTGTATCATCCTGAATCCCAGGGAACTATAAAAAGGTGACATCAGACTCTGAAGACTATGTTGACAGCAAGCGATTTGGATAAAGGTAGCTCATTTGTATTGTTTGCCATTAGAGATGCCTTAAAAAATCTACTCAGTTTACTCCCTCTGAGTTAATATTCAGGCATGAAGTGAGAGGCCCTTTGAAATTAATTAAAGAAAAATGGTTAGGACCAAAGTCACAGATCTTACACTTAGATCATGTATCGGAGGTGAGGGAGAGATTAAATCGGGTAGGTGAGTAAGGTAAACAGCACCTAAAGAGGGCACAGCTTAGAATGAAGCAGGTGGCAGATTAAAAAAAACTCTGAGATTCAGGCGTTTTCCCGTGGAAATGACGTATTAGTATTGTTATCCATGATAGGAGATCCCTTCAAAGCCAGGTTTAGTGGTCCCTATCAAATTGAGAAAATGTTGAGACACGTGACCTGTCTAGTAAAGATGCCAGATAGAAAAACAAATCTGTATCAGATATATCATGTGAATATGTTGAAACGTTATTATAATAGAGAGAAGGAACTGGAAAAGCAGATGTTAGTTATCAGTCAGCAGAGTGAGGAATCAAATCCAGATGTTGTGGAATTTGGTGTGCCTCAAAGTATGTTAAATAATGAGGAGTGGGAAAGGTTAGTAAACTAACTATCTCAGGAGCAAAGAACATTGAAAGGTTTGTTGCAGCAGTATGAGGACATGTGCAGGAATAAGATGGGGAGGATTAACACTATTGTGCATGAGGTAGGCATAGGGAATGCTGTTCTGATAAAACATCACCACTGTTGGCTTAATCCTTTCAAAGTCAGACAGGTCCAGAAGGAATGGGAGGTGATGCTCAATGAAGCTATCAAACTGAGTCGGAGTGAGTGGAGTTCGCCAATCGTCTTAGTTCCCAAACCTGACGGTACTTAATGATTTTGTGTAAACTGTCGAAAGGTCAATAACATAACAAAATTGGACTCACATCCAATTCCGTGATTGGAGGACTGCATTGAGAACATTGGATAAGTCAGTTACATAACCTAGTTGAACTTACTGCGTGGTTACTGGCAGGTACCTTTATCAGAAAAAATGAAAGAAATTTCTGCATTTGTAACCCTTAAATGGGCTATATCAATTCAAGGTAATGCCCTTTGGAATGAAGAATGCACCTGCCATATTCCAAAAACTCTTCAAAAGAGTTGTGGGTTTGAAACTTGATTTTGTTTGGGGTTTTTATTGGATCTGTATAGTGTTGTAGAGTGGGAAGTAGATAAATCGATCAGACAAAGAATGGTTGCAGTGTAGATAGTTGTTCTTCAACATTCTATTGTCATGGAGTTAAAGAATTTTTTTTTTAAATTGTGGGATTTGGGTAGTTTTTTGTCACTCATACTTTAACAGATTGCGAGGTGAGGTCAGCTTTTCTGAGTGTCTGGGGAAATTGTTTAACTAAAAGCACTGATAGTCCTGTTTAAAAAGCAAGCAGATTGGTAGTAGATGGTTAAAAGCAAAATACCAGAGAATAGTCATAGTGGTAAAGTGTTACTAGACTGTTAAATGTTTCAGATAAGGCCTGTAAGATTTTGGAAATGAACAAAGGGTCTGTTTAAGTAAGACTCTGGCTGAGAGAGAGAGAGATTGATTTATGGCCAAGTTCTTGGCTGTTTGCAGCAAGGATCTGAATGTGTGTGTGAGAGAGAGAGCAGTTGTAGTTTGCAGAATGTTTCTCTGTGTGTGTGTCTGAGAAAGATTTTATAATTTGATCATTGTGATCTGGTTTGTATGCATAATTGTTTGTTGGTGGTTCAATGTTTGTGTTTTGTTTCCCTGGAGCTCAAGATCTGGGGGTGTTTTGATTTTATTTTGCACTGTAAGAATTTAAGAATTTTTTGATTTTTTCAAGAAACTGTTAGTAATTAGTGCAATTTGTAGATGCACTCCTAGATTGGTTTAGGCTGAATGAATGAGAATAGGTTGTTTGTATTAACTAGCTATAATTGAGGACATTTAGGAACTGATAGATTGATAAGGGACTGCAATTGAGATACTGAGTAAGAAATTACCAGTAGTAAGACACAGTTTTGTAAAACTTTCTGGAAAATATGAAAGAAGAACTAAGAATTTATTAACTAAATGACCGAAAGAGAATACCTTTGATAGAAATATGTGCACTGAAATGAACGGGTTAATTAAGAATTGCTGACTTAAGGGTAAATCAAACAAGACAATATTGAAGAGGGAATAGAAGTTGGAAATTTTGCAGCAGTATGGAATTGTAGGGGAGGTTTGGGAGTGTTTTTTCAGACACGAGTTGCGACCAGGGGGTGCCAGAGAGCAGAATGAGCAGCTTCTCTCCACAAAGGCTGGGATGAGAACATCTCCATGTGTTTTATGCAGAATAAAGAGCCTTCCAGTATAGAGGCCCAGCAGAGGTCTATATCTGTATTTCCTGGGTTGGATGGCTTGGGGCAACCCTCCCCATTTGGGTGAGGAGAATGTAACACATTGTCTTGTGATAAGGGGACATTAGAGACAATGTGGGAATTAGATTTGGATGCAACTGACCCAGAACAGAATGTGTTCAAAAAAAAAGAGAGGCAGGAAAGGTAACGTGCCAGTAACACAGGGGAGAATGGTGAAATACAAGTTAGGTTACAATTGGAATCCGGTGAGGAATCACAATGTTGCAATTTTAATAAGGGAAAGAAGCTTCCACAGGGGAAGATGCTGCATTTGTCTATAAAAGAGGGGAGACAGTTGTTATTCATTCCTTGGGGAACCCAGGATCTCGAAAGGCTGTTGCCCAGTTTACATGATGGAGTAGGAAAGTGGATTAGAGCCTTTGAAGATGAAACCACAGGAAGGTTTTTGGCTGTGGGTGATTTGAAGGCACTGCTAATACAGGTGGTGAGACTCTCGACATTAAGAGCGGTAATGGACCGAGCCTGCCTGAGGAATGTGGTGGATTAGTGGTTCTGAAAGAGCACAGCAGTTCAGACAGCATCTAAGGAGCAGTAAAATCGACGTTTCGGGCAAAAGCCCTCCAGCACCATTAATGCAGAATCTGGTTTCCAGCATCTGCAGTCATTGTTTTTACCTGAGGAATGTGGTGGACAATCCAATGATTAGTGCCGTGTTTGATCGAATAAAACAAAGGGTATGGCAGGCCCTTAGACTGTTGCCCACCTGATATTGATCCCGTAGCTTTGAGAGGGCATCCATTGAGAGACACTGAAAACCCAGCAGCCTATTTGGACAACTAGTTGAAAAGGTGGAGGTTTGAAACAGAACAGGCTGTGGAAGGTAGTCGGCTGCTGACCACAAAGTTTCGGACTGCTATTGCTGAGGCAAAGCCCCCTCAAGTCAAATCTAAGTTGGAGAAGGTAGTGGTCTGATGTCCATGGCCCCCCAGGAGTTCAGAGAACATGTAGTCCTTGCGGTTGAAAGATACTGGAAAGACATAAAGGAGTTGGCTGACCAGTAGGAGGAGGTGCAATGAAGGTTGACACTGCTGCAGCTCAGTTACTTAAAAAGAAAGAACGAGAGAAAAGCAAGATAATATTGCCAGTGACAACTGGGTTGATCAGCGTTACTGTGATGAATAATATGCCGGTCCAGGGAACATCCTCTAATGTCACCTTACAAGGGCCTGGAAACCCCATGCCAGTAATAAACGTTTTTGGAGGGGCTTTTCCACAAGTACCATACCAAGGGCAAAACAAACTTAATCAACTGCCTAGATGGAACTGGGGTCTCCAAGGACAGGGACAAGGAGATGGTGGGGCCAAGGGGTATAGAGAGAAATCAGATTCAGAGAGGATCAGGAATAGTGTGTGAGGAGTGTTATTTACCAAGCCATTTTAGAAGAAATTGCCCATATTGGACCTGGCCATCCTGGCCCCAGGGTGGACCTTTGAGTCAGGCATGTCTGACTATCCTGCCACAAAATCCCCATATGGGCCCAATGGGCCTGTTAATCTGTATAGGGTGTGCTAAGGATGCCCAGGGAACCCGAATGGAAAGGAGCAGTACCTTGTGATAATATATGGGAGGCTGAACAGGAACCTATTTTACACGTTAAGTGGCAACCGTCCTTTTACACTGTGATGATAGATACTGGAGCTACATATGCTAGCGTCCAACCACAGTATGCCTCCCTCCTTCCTATGCCGGCTAAATATATTAGGACTGTAGGGTTCTTGGGTAGACCGCAGTTGACTAGGTTTACAGTTTCAGTAAGTTTACAAGTGGGTAGTTAACTGGTCGTTTTGCATTTATTAGTCTCTGGGGGGCACCACTTAATTTGTTAGGTAGGGATGCTTTATTGCAGTTAGAATTAAAATTAGGATGTACACATGAGGGGTTTAGTGTAGATAGAGCGCCTTCTCAGTTGGTGTTGCAGAAAGGTGTTGGTGTTGTAGGCCAATGTGTATTGGATAGGTGACATAGATGGTTATATTTAGGAAAATAGAGGACAGATGCTTAAGCTTTACTGCCTTTGGCTGAGCCACCCTAGTCTAAGCTGCATTGTACAGTAATTTTTTGATGAGATTTGGAGTAAAGTCTTAGGGGAGTGGCACTGTGAGATTGTTACTTTACAGAGTGAAGCTATAGTGATAAGGAAGCAAAGGGGCTTCCGGGGGAGCAATGAGGATCCCATACAACATTGTCAGCAGCTTGTCAAGTTGACAACTGCATTGAAGCATCATTGATGATACAGTGTCAGGCACACGAGAAACATGATGATTTGGTGGTTAAGGGTAATCAGGCAGCAGATGAAGCAGCTAGACTGGCTTCTGTGTGCACTTTGGCTGTCATTGTGCCCCAGGTATGTTTAGATCTGGAGCCAACCATAGCCGACACCATTACAATACAAAGTAAAGTGACCTTTAAAGGCAAGCTTCGTGATCTGTGGATGACAGGAGAAATCATACGACTAGCCAAGAGGAAAAGGGAAGCATACATAAGGTCCAGGCAGCTAAGAACAGAATAGGCTTTGGAAGAATATCAGAAGAGTAGGACCAATCTTAAACGAGGAATCAAGTGGGCCAAAAGGGCCCTGACAAA
The DNA here is from genome assembly GCF_047496795.1 of Chiloscyllium punctatum. Classification (NCBI taxonomy): domain Eukaryota; kingdom Metazoa; phylum Chordata; class Chondrichthyes; order Orectolobiformes; family Hemiscylliidae; genus Chiloscyllium; species Chiloscyllium punctatum. Next base: position 61,701,280 of record NC_092769.1, read on the forward strand.
TATCTTTGTTGCAACCTTAATCACAGGTGAGGTGCCAGCGGACTGAAGGGTTACTCCTGTTGTCCCTCTGTACAAGAAGGGTAGTAAGGATATTCCGGGTAACTACATACCAGTGAGCCTGATGTCAGTGGTGGGAAAATTGTTGGAGAAGGTACTGAGGGATAGGATTTATTTGTATTTGGAAAAGTGGGCTTATCAGTGACCGGCAACATGATTTTGTGTGAGGGAGATTGTGCATTACCAACTTAATAGAGCTCTTTGAGGAAGTGACCAAGTTGATAGATGAAGGAAGAGCTGTAGATGTCATATACATGGACTTTAGTAGGCTGGTTGATAAGGTTCCCCATGGTAAACTAATAGACAAAGTGAAGTCATATGGTGTGTAAGGTGTTCTAGTTAGGTGGAAAAGAACTGGTTGAGCAATAGGAGACAGTAGTAGATGAAGGGAGTTAATTGAAATGGAGAAAGGTGACCAGTGGTGTTCCACAGGAATCAGTGCTGGGGCCACTGTTGTTTGTGATATACATGAATGATCTGGAAGAGGGCACTGTTGGTCTGATCAGCAAGTTTGCAGATGACATGAAGCAGTAGAAAGCATAGAGGACTATCAAAGAATACAGGAGAATATAGTCAGACTGGAGAGTTGGGTGGAGATGTGGCAGATGGAGTTCAATCCAGGCAAATGTGGGGTGATGCATTTTGGGAAGTCCAATTCTAGAGTGAACTATACTGTAAGAGGAAGAGCCTTGGGAAATGTTGATGAGCAAAGAGATCTAGGAGTTCAGGTCAATTGTACCCTGAAGGTTGATGCACAGGTGGATGGAGTGTTCAAGAAGGTATTTGGTATGCTTGCCTTCATCGGACAGGGTATTGGTAGGCCAAGTTAAATTGTACAAGACATTGGTTCGGCTGAATTTAGAATACTATGTACAGTTCTGGTTGCCACATTACCAAAAGGATGCGGAAGCTTTGAAGAGGGTGCAGAGAAGATTTACGAGGATGTTGCCTGGTATGGCAGGTGCTGGCTATGAAGAGAGGTTGAGTAGGTTAGGATTGTTTTCATAAGGAAAAGGAGATTGAGGGGGGACCTGATTGAGGTCTACAAAAGCATGAAGGGCATAGACAGTTTTAGACAGTGGATTTGGATCGGCTCAGGCTTGGAGGGTCCAAGGGCCTGTTCCTGGGCTGTACATTTTCTTTGTTCTTGGTTCTCCTTTGACCTTAGCTGAGCAGCTGTTGCAGGGACAAAGGGGAGAGGGGCAGGCATAACCAGGAAGGCCTGTGGTGCACAGAAGAAGGTTTGCGGGTGACACCTACCCCTTTGTTGACCATTCTCACCTCGGTGGCACATGGGTTGGATCACTGTGCTAGGGGGAAGTGCTGAGGTAAATAGATTCCTTAGCTTTTGGTCACCTTATTTGCAGGGTTCAGTGGGTTATATATTATTGCAATGTGATGTCTGTTCTCAAAGTAATGTCAGAAAGGGGATAACGACCCCTATAGGACATATGCCTGTACCTGATGGGCCATTTAAGCATTTGGTGATCAACTATGTAGACATGATAAGGCCGGTGAGTAAAAAGGGATGTTGGTGGTCATTGACAGGTTTAGTAGATGGGTAGAAGTGACCCCGTTGAAAGACTCAGGGGCAGACACAGTGATAACGCTTTTAATGACTGAAGTTATTCCATGGTTTGGCCTAACATTGGAGGTCAGTTTGGGTAATGGGTCTGTCTTTATCCAGATGGTTGTTTAATTGGCACTGCAGACTTGGCAGATAAAGCAAAGGTTTGGCTGTGTGTATCATCCCCAGTCGCAGGTTATAGTGGAATGGATTAATGGTACTTTGAAAGCTAAGCTGAGTAAGATTTGTGCGAGCTCCAATCTTAAATGGGTTGATGCGCTGCCACTGGCACTAATGAGCTACCATATGCAAACTAACCACATGACTAACTTGGCGCTGCATGAAATGCTTACCAGTAGATCCTTGCCAGTGCCCAAGTGGAGGGGTCCATATGATGGGCCTAGCTTGGAACAACTGGAACTTGAACTTAAGTAATACATGCAACAGCTAACTATGATACCTGAGTCTATTCACACACAGGAAATACTGAGGGAACCAGTTTCTAGTAACAGGAAGGGTCCTGTTAGCACACCTGGTGGATCTCACTTGGTAGATCACTGCCCTATCATAACCAACTGCACCACCCTAAATAGGAGTATGTCCCTGAGCCAGTAATACACGTTCTTGGTATTGGTTAGCCAAGGGATGCCCCCAAAATGTTTTGGGTCAGGAGTGAGATTGCCACAGGCTGGGAGTCACTTATTCCTGCCATTGGGATTTGCATGAATGTTGGGTGGATTAATTATATCTTTTATGATCAGCAGCAATTTATTGATTAATCTGCTGATGCCCTCTGCATTGGGTGAGAAATTGGATGTGACTGGTCGGGTGGCGTGGTGGACTCAGCAGGCCTTGGACTGATTGGATGGTGTTTTGTGTAGATCGGGGGCATGGTTCGCTACATTTGGGATTGTTGCAGGTTTTGTGTTGCTCGTTGTTGCCTTTGTCTTTTGCTGCGCTCTTCCTCTTTTTTTTTAGTGTGTCTTGCTGCGCAACCGATCCCTGTTGTTCCAGTGGACTCTGGCCCAGCCCCCTCTTCTGCTGTGGGTTTGCTGCTCTGCTTCAATGATCTGATGTCTGCTGTGGTGCTGAAGCCTTGTTCCGATCGAGATGTCTGACTTGCATGTTTAGGTTGTGTGTGGTCTTTGGGTCTTTTTTCCTGTTATTGTGGGACAGGTTTTTGGCCTGTGACTCCAGGTGTGGAGGGAGAATCCTTCGAGGTCTGGACGCTGTAAATTATTATTGCCCGCTTTTGGGACTCTGTCAATAGATTTGGTTTTTGGGTGTTCAGCCTCCTTGTATTCTTTTTCCGTGGGAGACCTGTTGGTCTCAAAGAGGGGAATATATGGAAGTTATTCTGGCAGTTATGTGGTTAACCTAGTGTTGCAATGCATGCCCAGGATCATGTTACAGGGGTCCAGTAACAGATGATGGTAGTGCACTGTGATAGGTTAGTTAAATCACTGGGAGATGAGCTAATGCTGAAGATGATAGTGTTATAATGTGATAGGTTAAGTGTGATGGAGGAAACTAGTGTGGCAGACGATGATTAGTTGAGAAAGGCAAAGCAAGCCTGCATGATTGGGTATGCTAATGCCATCAGATAAGGGTGGGAAGAATAACAGTATAAATTACAGGAGAACAAAGATTGTGGGGAATTTGGAAGACATTTTTCTGGCTCCTACAGCTTTGATTTTGCAATATTAAAGTTTACATGAAGGAATTTCTGCGTCTCCTGGTAATTTTTTTTTAATAGAGCATTGAGTGATTCTTCCACAACATGAGTTGGCAAATTGGATACAAAATTGGCTTGATGGCAGGAAGCAGAGGGTAATAGTGGAAGGATGCTTGTCAGACTGGAAGCCTATGACTAGTGGAGTTGGTGCTGGGCCCATTGCTGTTTGTTATCTAAATCAGTGATTTGGGTGAGAATGTACAAGGCATGATTAGTAAGTTTGCTGATGTTACTAAAATAGGCAGTATCATGGACAATGAGGAAGGTTATCAGAAATTGCAGCAGGACCTTGATCAGCTGGGGAAGTGGGCCGGGAAATGGCAAATGGAGTTTAAGATAGATACGCGTGATGTCTTGCATTTTGGAAAGTCAGATCATGGCAGGGGTTTCATGGTGAATGGTAGGGCTTAAGGAGTGTAGTGGAACAGAGGGACCTTGGAGTTCAGGTTGACAGTTACCTCAAAGTTGAATCACAGGTAGACATGGTAGTGAAGAAGGCTTTTGGTACACTGGCCTCATCAGTCAGGGCACTGACTATACAAGTTAGGTAATTACGTTGCATATATACAGGACGTTGGTGAGTATTGTGTTCAGTTTTGGTCACCTTTATTACAGGAAGGATGTTATTAAACTGGAAAGGGTGCAGAAGAAATTTACAAGGATGTTGCCTGGACTCAATGGTCTGAATTCTAGGGAGGGATTGGACAAGTTATCTTTATCCTAATGAAGGGCTCTGGCCCAAAACGTTGATTCTCCTAATCCTCGGATGCTGCCTGACCTGCTGTGCTTTTCCAGCAACACATTCTCGGCACTTCTTTTTTTTTTAATTAGATTACTTACAATGTGGAAACAGGCCCTTCGGCCCAACAAGTCCACACCGCCCCGCCGAAGCTCAACCCACCCATACCCTTACATCTACCCCTTACCTAATACTACAGGCAATTTAGCGTGGTCAATTCACCTGACCTGCACATCTTTGGAGTGTGGGAGGAAACCGGAGCACCCGGAGGAACCCCACGCAGACACGGGGAGAACGTGCAAACTCCACACAGTCAGTCACCTGAGCCGGGAATTGAACCCGGGTCTCTGGCGCTGTGAGGCAGCAGTGCTAACCACTGTGCCACCGTGCCGCCCACATGACTAGGAGGAACAATGATTGACAGATTGATGTGATTGTAAGTCTGCAGACAGGAGCTGGAGAACTGGAGACAGGCAGAGGGAGGGCAGGCAGGAGAGAAAAAACTGGGAGTGGGAGTGGAAAGAAATGGGGAGATGGGTTTCGGATTCAGTCTTTGAGATGAGAAAGTCAGGAACATCGGAACAAGAGTAGGCCATTCAGTCCATCAAGGCTGATTATGGCTAGTCTCTGGCTGCAGTCCATACTCTGGCCTTTGGCCCAGGTTACTTAATACTTTTATAGAAAGAAAAAGCTCAGATTTAAAATTAACATTTGATCTAGCATCAACTATTGTTTGTGGTAGAAAGTGTCAAACATCCACCACATTAACGTGTAGAAATTCTTCACAACATCTCTCCTGAATGGTCTGAGGCCATTTCTCAGCCTCTACTATCTAGGTCCAGAATATCCAACCAGTGGAAATATTTTTTCCTTATCTCCCAGTCTTTTCTTGTTAATATCTTCAAAACTACAATCGAAGCTTGTCTTGACCTTCTAAATTTGAAGAAAATTGGTCTACTTTGTAATCTCATTTCATAACATAACTCCCATAGTCCATGTATTATTCTTGTAAACCTATGTTGTGCTCCCTCCAAGGCCAGTACATCCTTCCCAAGCTCTGGTGCCCAGACTTGCTCAAAGTACTCCAAGGGATCTAAGGTTTTGTACAACTGCAGCATAAGTTCTGAATCTTTATACTCCAGTGTTCTAGATTTCAGGACAGCATTCTATTTGCCTTCTTGATCATCTTCTGCACACTCGCTTGTGGCATCTTAAAAGATCTATGCACCTGAAACCTCAAATCTCTTTGGACATCCGCTGTATTTAACTTCATACCATGAAGAGAATATCCTGATCTATGCTGTTTCTGTGTAACATGCAATCCATCTGCCATAGTTCTGCTAATAACCTAGTCAATCAATGTGCATTTGTAATCCTATACGTTTCATATATGACTTTCTATGCATTTTCTAAGTCATTATAAAGGATGTGAATAATTGAGGCCCTAACACAGATCCTGGTAGGGCACGATGGGTCACATCCTGTTGCATTGTTTTAGAACTTTGGAGAACAAAAAGTCAAAACAATAGCACTTTTAAAAGGGAGAGGAACAGACAAAGACTGCACATGGTGAGATCAGTGCAGGAGAAAGAGAGAGAGAGAGAGAAAACCCACACTGCTAACTGACACAGCAGTGAACCTGCTGTTTGAATTCATGAATCGCTGGACATCAGAGTGCGTCTTGGAACATTAACAAACAGTGAAATTCACAACTAATCTTGGAGGAAACTGTTTGGGAAAGGTCATGGCACAGAAACAGATAAGTGAATATTTTTAAGTGTGGCTTGACAGTAAGTCTGCAGTAGTGAGTAGAGTGGGTTCTTTCTTGATTATATGTTTTATTTAGATATGTCTCTTGATTAATTTTAAAAATATAAGCCATAAGTATTAAATTAGCTTAGAGTATTGTTTTGTAGAGGAATAAGTGTGTTATTTTCTAGGTCTGTAGGTTGGAAGAAGGAAAAATGACCTTTAGTAGAGTGATGTGCGATGTGGATGTGGGAATTTAGGGAGAGTTTATGTGTTACTGAGGTTGGAGAGACAGTTAGAGGCAATGACGAATTTACAAGAACAACGAATGTGATGGATGGCAATTACAGGAAGGGAAAAAAGTTACAGATCGAAAAAGTTACATAGATGGGTTAACTCCAGGAAAGGTAAGAGAGATAGAAGGTTATGCAGGCGTCTTCTGTGGCTATCCCCATTTCAAACAAGTATGCTGTTTTGGAAAATGTAAAGGGTGATGGATTCTCAGGGGAATGCATCAAGAACAGCCAGGTTTCTGGTATCAAGACTGGCTCTAATGCAATGAGGGGTGCATCAGGTTCCAAGAGATCAATTATGTTCGGGGACTCTCTAGTCCGAGGCATAGCCAGCAGCGAAAAATCAGAATAGTGTGTTGCCTCCCTAGTGCCAGGATCAAGGATGTCTCAGAGGTTACAGCATGTTATCAGGGGGGAGAAGGACCAGCAGGAGGTCATTGTACACATTGGAACCAATGAGATAGGAAGGGAAAAGGATAAGATTCTGAAGGGAGAATATAGAAAATTAGGCAGGAATTTCAAAAGGAGGTCCTCGAGGGTAGTAATATCTGGACTACTCCCAGTACTGCGAGCTAGTGACAGTAGGAATAGGATGATAGAGCAGATGAATGCATGGCTGAGGAGCAGGTGTACTGGAGAAGGATTCACCTTTTTGGATCATTGGAATCTCTTTTGGGGTAGAAGTGACCTGTACAAGAAGGATGAATTGCACCTAAATTGGAAGGGGACTAATATGCTGGCAGGAAGATTTTGCTAGAGCTGCTCAGGAGGATTTAAACCATTAATGTGGGGGTGGGGGTGGGACCCAGGGAGATAGTGAGGAAAGAGATCAATCTGAGACTGGTACAGTTGAGAAAAGGAGCGAGTCAAACAGTCAGGGCAGGCAGGCACAAAGCAGAGAAAAAGATAGGACTGACAAATTAAATTGCATTTATCTCAATGCAAGAGACCTAACAGGGAAGGCAGATAAACTCAGGGCATGGTTAGGAACATGGGTCTGGGATATCATAGCAATTACAGAAACATGTCTCAGGGATGGACAGGACTGGCAGCTTAATGTTTCAGGATATAAATGCTACAAGAAGGACAGAAAGGAAAGCAAGAGAGGAGGGGTGAGTGGCATTTTTGATAAGGGATAGCATTACAGCTGTACTGAGAGAGGAAACTCCCAGAAATACATCCAGGAAAGTTATTTGGGTTGAACTGAGAAATAAGAAAGGGATGATCACCTTATTGGGATTGTATTATAGACCCCCTAATAGTCAGAGAGAAATTGAGAAACAGATTTGTAAAGAGATCTCAGTTATCTGTAAGAGTAATTGGGTTGTAATGGTAGGCGATTTTAACTTTCCAAATATTGACTGGGACGGCCATAGGTTAAGGGTTTAGAAGGTAAAGAATCTGCTAAGTGTGTACAAGAAAATTTTCTGATTCAATATGTGAATGTACCTACTAGAGAAGGTGTTAAACTTGACCTAATCCTGAGAAATAAGGTAGACGGGTGATTGAGGTGTCAGTGGGGGAGCACTGACCATAATTTTATTAGTTTTTAAATATTGATGGAAAAGAATACACCAAATATGAAAGTTGAAGTTCTAAATTGATTTTGACTATATTAGGCAAGAACTTTCAAAAGCTGATTGGGGGCAGATATTTGAAGGTAAAGGGATGGCTGGAAAATAGGAAGTCTTTGGAAATGAGATAACAAGAGTCCAGAGACAGTATATTCCTGTTGGGGTGAAAGGAAAGGGAATGCTGGATGACTAAAGAAATTGAGGGTTTGGTTAAGAAAAAGAAGGAAGCATATGTCAGGTATAGACAAGATAGACCAAATGAATCCTAAGAAGAGTTTCAAGGCAGTAGGAGTATACTTAAGGGGGAATTCAGGAGGGCAAAAAGGGGACATGAAATAGCTTTGGCAATTAGAGTTAAGGAGAATACAAAGGGTTTTAACAAACACATTAAGGAAAAAGAGTAACTAGGGAGAGAATAGGGCCCCTCAAAGATCAGCAAGGTGGCCTTTGTGTGGAACCGCAGGAGTTGGGGGAAGATACTAAATAAGTACTTTGTATGAGTGTTCCCTGCGGAAAAGGACATGGAAGTTATAGAATGTGGGGAAATAGATGGTGACATCTTGAAAAATGTGCATATTACAGAGAAGGAAGTGCTGGATGTCTTGAAACACATAAAATTGGATAAATCCCCAGAACCCGATCAGGTGTACCTTAGAACTCTGTAGGAAGCCAGAGAAGTGATTGCTGGGGCCTTTGCTGAGATATTTGTTTCATCAATAGTCACAGGTGAGGTGCTGGATGACAGGAGGTTGGCTAAAGTGGTGCCACTGTTTCAGAGAGGTGGTAATGACAAGCCAGGGAATGATAGACAAGTGAGCCTGATGGCAGCGTTTGGCAAATTGTTGGAGGGAATCGTGAGAGACAGGATGTACCTGTATTTGGAAAAGCAAGGACTGATTAGGGATAGTCACATGGCTTTGTGCATGGGAGATCATGTCTCACAAACTGGATTGAGTTTGTTGAATAAGGAACAAAGAGGATTGATGAGGGCAGAGCAGTAGTTATGATCTATATGGATCAACAAGGTTCCCCATGGGAGACTGATTAGCAAAGATAGATCTCATGGAATATAGTGAGAACTAGCCATTTGGATACAGAACTAGCTCAAAGGTAGAAGACAGAGGGTGGTGGTGGAGGGTTGTTTTTCAGTTTGGAGGCCTGTGACCAGTGGATTGCCACAAGGATCGGTGCTGGGTCCACTACTTTTCGTCATTTACATAAATGATTTGGATGTGAGCATAAGAAATATAGTTAGTAAGTTTGCAGATGACATCAAAATTGGAGGTGTAGTGGACAGTGAAGAAGGTTACCTGAGATTACAACGGAATCTTGATCAGAAAGGCCAATAGGCTGGGAAGTGGCAGATGGAGTTTAATTTAGATAAATGTTATGTGCTGCATTTTGGGAAAGCAAATCTTAGCAGGACTTATACACTTAATGGTCAGGTCCTAGGGAGTGTTGCTGAACAAAGTGACTACAGAATGCAGTTTCATAGGTCCTTGAAATTAGAGTCACAGGTAGATATGATAGTGAAGAAAGCGTTTGGTATGCTTTCTTTTATTGGTCAGAATATTGAGTACAGGAGTTGGGAGGTCATGTTGCAGCTGTACAGGACATTGATTAGGCAACTTCTGGAATATTGCATGCAATTCTGGTCTCCTTCCTATCGGAACGATGTTGTGAAGCCTGAAAGGGTTCAGAAAAGGTATACAGGGATGTTGCCAGGGCTGGAGGATTTGAGCGATAGGGAGAGATTGAATTGGCTGGGGCTGTTTTCCCAGGAGAGTCAGAGGCTGAGGGGTGACCTGCTTGAGGTTTATAAAATCATGAGGGGCATGGATAGGATAAATTGACAAAGTCTTTTCCCTGGGGTGAAGGAGAAAGTGAGGACTGCAGATGCTGAAGATCAGAGCTGAAAATGTGTTGCTGGAAAAGCACAGCAGGTCAGGCAGCATCCAAGGAGCAGGAGAATCGATGTTTCGGGCATGAACCCTTCTTCGGGCTCATGCCCGAAACGTCGATTCTCCTGCTCCTTGGATGCTGCCTGACCTGCTGTGCTTTTCCAGCAACACATTTTCAGCCCTGGGGTGAAGGAGTCCAGAACCAGAGGGCACACGTTAATGGTGAGAGGGGAAAGATATAAAAGAGACCTAAGGGGAAGCATTTTCATGCAGAGGGTGGTGTGTGTATGGAATGACCTGCCAGAGGAAGTGGTGGAGGCTAGTACAATTGCAACATTTAAAAGGCACCTGGTTGGGTCTATGAACAGGAAGGGTTTGAAGGGATATGGGCCGGGCGCTGGCAGGCGGGAGTAGATTGGCTTCAGATATGTGGTTGCATGGACAAGTTGAACCGAAGGGTCTGTTTCAGTGCTGTACATCTCTATGACTCAATGAAGTCCTGCTAATTTGAGTAACTTGCTGTCCCCTTCAACTAACCATATTTCCAGCCAAATCAGTTAAGTCCCTCAATTCCCTTGGCTTCTACCTTAGTTTATAGTATGTTATGGGCAACTTAAAATTGAATAAAGGCAACTGCAGAGGCATGAGGGAGGAGCTGTGTAGAATTGACTTAGAGAGGAACCCAGCAGGAAAGATAGTGGAATGGCAATGGCAGGAGTTTCTATGAGTAATTCAGGAGACACAGCAGCGATTCATCCTGAGGAAGAAGAGGCATGATACTGGGAGGATGAGGCAAAAATGACTGTTGAGGGAAGTCAGGGACAGCATAAAAGCAAAAGTGAAAGCATATAATGTGGTGAAGGCCAGTGGGAAACCAGAGGATTGGGAAGCATACAAAGACCAACAGAGGGCAATAAAGAAACAAATAAGGAGGGAGAAGATTAAATATGAGGGTAAGCTCGCCAGTAATGTAAAAGAAGACTGCAAGAGTTTCGTAAGATATACAAAGGGCAAAAGAGAGGCAAAAGAGATCATTGGTCTGCTGGAGAATGACACTTGAGAGTTAGTAGTGGGGAACTAAGAAATAGCTGAGGAACTGAATAATTATTTTGCATCAGTCTTCAAGGTGGAGTCAAGAGTAATATCCCAAACTTTCGAGAGAGTGAGAGGGCAGAGCTGAGTATGATGGCAAACACAAAGAAGAAGGTGCTAGAAAAACTGAATGGCCTGAAGGTGTTTAAGTCACCTGGACCAGATGGGCAACCCCCCAGAGTTTTAAGGGAGATAACTGAAGAGATAGTGGAAGTGTTACTGGTGATCTCTCAGGAATCACTAGAATCGTGGAGGGTCCTAGAGGACTGGAAAATTGCTAATGTGTCACCCCTGTGTAAAAAGGCAGTATGGCAAAATACAGAAAATTACAGAATGATTAGCCTTATCTCCATTGTGGGTAAGATCCTGGAATCCATTGTGAAGGATGAGATTTCTGAACACTTGGAAGTAAATGGCAAAATAGGGCAAAGTCAGCACAGTTTCACCAATGGGATGTCATCCCTGACAAACCTACTAGAATTCTTTGAAGAAGTAATGAGCAGGTTAAGCCAAGGGGCGCCTATGGATGATACATATCTGGACTTCAAGAAAGCCTTTGACAAGGTGCTGCACAGGAGGCTACTGAGTAAGATCAGGGCCCTTGGTGTCAGAGGCAAGGTGCTAGCATGGGTAGAAGCTTGGCTGTCCAGCAGAAAGCAGAGAGTGGGAATAAAAGTGTCCTTCTTAGAATGGCAGCCGGTGACATGTGGTTTTCTGCAAAGCTCAGTGTTGGGACCCCAATTTTTCACTTCATACATTAACGATTTAGATGAAGAAAATGAGATTATTCTGCTAAGTTTGCAGATGATACAAAGAATGGTAGAGGGAGAGGTAGCATTGAGGAGTTGGGAAAGCTGCAGAAGGAATTGGTCAGGTTAAGAGATTGGGCAAAGAAGTGTCAGATGGAGTACAACTTGGGAAAGTGTGATGTCATGAATAGAGGCATGGACTATTTTCTAAATGGAGAGAAAGTTCAGAAGTCTGAAGTGCAAAGAGATTTGGGAGTTCTAGTTCAGGATTCTCTTCAGGTAAATTTGCAGGTTGAGTTAGTAGTTAGAAAGGCAAATGCAATGATGGCATTAATTTTGAGAGGACTTGAATATAAAAGCAGGTATGTACTTCTGAGGCTCTATACGGCTCTGGTCAGACCACATTTGGAGTTTGTGTGCAGTTTTGGGCTTCATATCTGAAGGATGTACTGGTCCTGGGGCGTGTTCAGGGGAGGTTCATGACAATGATCCCAGGAATGAAAAGCTTAACATGTGAGGAACGTCTAAGGACTCTGGGTTTATACTTTACTGAGTTTAAAAGGGTTAGAGGGATCTAACTGAAGTTTACAGAATACTGAATGGCCTGGACAGAGTAAATGTTAGGAAGATGTTTCCATTGTTAGTAGAGGCTAGGACGTGAGTGCATAGCCTTAGAGTAAAGGGAAGATCTTTTAATATGGAGATAAGGAGAAGCTTCTTCAACCAGAGAGTGGGGAAATCTATGGAATTCATTGCCACAGAAGGCTGTGGAGGCCAGCTCATTGAGTATTTTTAAAACTGAAATAGATATTTCTTGAGTATCAAAGAGATCAAAGATTATGGAGACAAAGTGGGAGAATGGTATTGAGAAACCTATCAGCCATAATTGAATGGGGGAGCAAACTCAAAGGTATTAATGGCCTAATTTCTGCTTCTATGTCTTATGGTCTTATGGACTTTAATGGATACCTTCTAAAAATGCATGTAAACAACATCTACAGACATTCCCCTGTCCATTACCTTTGTCATCTCTTCAAAACATTCAATGAAGACTGGAATTTACAGCTTTGACAAACAAAAGAGGAACATATTGAATTCAGTAACTTAATTTAGTGAAGCTAAAATTTTCTGTTTGAATTTCTATTCTATACTGACATGAAAGACAACTGTAAACCTTTTCTGCAGAGTGATGAAACAGGAAGATTTGATTACTTACAGTGTGGAAACACGCCCTTTGGCCCAAAAACTCCACACCGACCCGCCGAAGCACAACTGACCCATTCCCCTACACTTACCCCTTCACCTAACACTACGGGCAATTTAGAATGCCAATTCACTTAACCCACATTTTTGGACTGTGGGAGGAAACCGGAGCACCTGGAGGAAACCCATGCAGGCACGGGGAAAATGTGCAAACTCCACACAGTCAGTCACCGAAGACGGGAATTGAACCCGGGTCTCTGGCACTGTGAGGCAGCAGTGCTAACCACTGGACAGAAATCTCAAACCAAACATCACAGCAAGAATTGAGGGAGGTATTTGACTTATCAGGGCCTGAATATTACCAGCCTTTGATTGTGGAAGAAGAGACATTTGTCTGGTCTGTCTTTCAGAAAAGGTTTCAAATGCTATTGTAACTTTAAAACTACTGAGACAAGGAAATGCCTGAATGTGAGTGTTCCAGTGTACTGTCTGTGTGGTAAAAGCTGTACCCAGTTATACCACATACAACAGGCATCACTATTTTACTCTGAGGAGAACAAACTTGTTCAGAGATTGTTCAACTGGATTGACACAAAGACACTAGTGCCATGGAGAAACCATGGAAATGTGATGACCATGGAAAGGGCTTTAGTTATCCATCCCAGCTGGAATACCACCATCAGAGTCATACTGAAGAGAGGCCTTAGAAATGTGAAGAATGTGGCAAGAGATTTGATTCTCATTATCTGCTAGAAACCCAACAACACAGTTACACTGGGGAGAAGCCATCCATTTGTTCCATGTGCAGGAAAGGATTTGTACAGTCAACTGTCCTGGCATTGCATCAGCAAATTCACGATGAGCAGAGGCCCTTCTGCTGCAGTGACTGTGGAAATAGGTTCAGGCAGTCATACCACCTCACTGTACATCAGCAGGTTCACACAGGGGAGAGACTATTCACTGGCTGTGTATATAAGAATGGATTTACTGTACCCTCCTACTTGCAGAATCACCAACATGTTCACACTGGGGGAGAAGCCGTTCACTTGCTCCGAGTGTGGGAAAGGTTTCACTCTATCCTCCCACCTCACTGTACACCAATTGGTTCAGACTGGGGAGAGGCCGTTCACATGCTCTGAGTGTGGGAAGGGATTTATTCAGTCAGCCAAACTGGCAGCACATCAGTGAATTCACACAAAGGAGATGCCACTCAGCTGCTCTTCCTGTGAAAAGAAACAAACTTTTGGGCAATCTCAAACCATACCAGCAGGTTCACACTGTGCAGAGGCCATTCAATTGCACTGTGTGTGGGAACGGGTTCTCTTTATTATTCAGCCTGTTGAGATACCAGCAAGTTCACAAATGACTGCAGAGTCTGGAATGTACTGTTCAACACATCCAAGGTTGATAGCCTGACAATATTGTGTTTGTTTCTGCTGATATTAACAACGCCCTATGAGCAACTGGAAGTTAATATTCTGGATAGGTAATATTCTGATTTTCAAAGTTTCAATGTTAATTTTTAAATAAGCAATTTGATTATTCTGTTTCATTCAAGAACTTCCAACAGGAACCTGATTACAGTCAAATTGTGAACTTTAATCATCAGTGCTGACTAATCCTTCCTCACAATTCTCACTGACGTGCATGTTTTTCACAGTGGAATCTTCATTATGAAACTAAATTATCAAGTAAAAAGAAACAACAGTGAAAAGAATTTTCATCAATCCACATTGATATTAGAGAAGATTGGAAGTAGTTCACTTCAGTCATTTATGATACAGCAGCAACAACATTTGGTAAAGTTGGAACTGGTAACAGAGACTGGTTTGAAATCTATTCAGCAGGGATGGTATCTCAATCAACTTATACCAATAAATCCAAGTTGCCTGTGACGGTGAATGTCTGTTCACTCTGTGTGATAGGATTGAGGGAGTTCTGGAACCCTATCACCAATACTGTTACCCCAGCCCCATCAACATTGACAGATGAGGTGCTAATGGACAGGTATAAATAGAAGTCGCTGCTGAAATGTGATGCTGCTGCTCCTATAACAAGGTTGTGTTGTTCTTGATTTATTTTTCAGAGGGTTTGTAAACCGAGTCATGCTGCAGCTGTATAAAACTCTGGTGCAGCCGCACTTGGAGTATTGCATACAATTCTGGTCGCCGCATTATAGGAAGGATGTGGAAGCATAGGAAAGTGTGCAGAGGAGATTTACTAGGATGTTGCCTGGTATGAAAGGAAAGTGTTATGATGAAAGGGAGAGGGATTTGAGGCTGTTTTCATTAGAGAGATGGTTAAGAGGTGACTTAAAGAGACATAATAGATGATCAGAGGGTTAGATAGGGTGGGCAGTGAGAGCCGTTTTCCTCGAATGGTGGTGGCTAGAATGAGGGGACACAGCTTTAAATTGAGGGGTGATAGATATCGGACAGATGTCAGAGGTAGGTTCTTTACTCAGAGAAGGAAAGGTCTTTACTCAGAGAGTAGTAAGGGCATGTAATGCCCTGCCTGCAACTTCATCAACTTTAAGGACATTAAATGGGCATTAGATAATATATGAATGATAATGGAATAGTGAAGATTAGATGGGCTTCATAGGTAGGCCAACATCAAGGCCAAAGGACCTGTACTGCGCTATAATGTTCGATGTCCTTAGGGCCAGTTTGATTGTGGCTAACAGATACTGCCTAAGACAAAAGGCTTTCAAGTTTTTTTTTAAAAAGCACTTGTGCAATGAAAGGGGAGTAGCTAGTTCTCCCACCTGAGCTTTTCTCTGGTTTGGTTTGAGTTTTAGCAGTAGGGTTTTGTAGCTGCTGGACCCAAAGAAGCAGGTCCATGGTCATCCTCCCTCTAACATCTCTTCTGTCGGACCCTGCAATTGATTTTGTCTTTTGTGTCAAGCGGTGTTTATGAGGATTGTTGCAAGTAGTTGGAACAGCATCATTAAGTTAGGATAATCTGTTGGGGTTTCAGATAGTTTAAGTTATTCAGTATTCTGTTCTCTGCTGTTTGTGTTTCATTCAGTAATCTTGTAAATCAATTCTGTTTTGTTTAAAACTAAGTGGTTGGGCCAGCTGCATCACTCCTGAAATATCCAATGTACATCTGCTTAATATAACTAACAAATTTAAGGTCCTTTCTTGAAATGTTTTGAGGAGGTCTGGCTTGGTTCACAACAGTTGACTATGACTGAGCTGTACTCCCATGAGACAGACCCAAAGAAGCAGGTCCATGCTGATCCTCCCTCTCTCTGACATCTCTGTCTGTTACTCTCCCACACTTTCCCGTCATGTTTAGTTGGACAAGGAATGCTCATCACTTAAGATTGAAAAGACCATTGATCATTTACTAAACTGAAAGGACCCCAGCAAGAATGGAATGCTAGCTGAACACAAAATCCTATCTGCACCATCATGGCCTTATTTCTGATGGGAAATCAGGTAATTTCCACAGGAGAAGCACAATGCAAACATCATGACAATTTACAGATACTGAGGTTACAGAGAAGATTGCAACAACTACAGGGACGTTTCACTTGGCATCTCAGGAAGGCCTTCTGGAAAGTGATGTTTAAAAGACTTCATCTCCTTGCAGACCAACTGTATCCGAAAACAGAGTTTGGTTTCTGTGCTGGTAGACTGACATAGGATATGCTGTTCTCCTTGCCCCAGGTACAAGGAAAGTGTAGGGAACAGGACTTAAGTCCTCACCTTGCTTTTGTAGAACTGATGAACTCATTTGTCATGATTGGTGGGACAGGTTTTGAAAAGATTTTGGGTAAAATTTGCTGTCCACCAAAGCTCTTCATTCTGATCCATTCCTTT
The DNA here is from genome assembly GCF_047496795.1 of Chiloscyllium punctatum. Lineage (NCBI taxonomy): Eukaryota > Metazoa > Chordata > Chondrichthyes > Orectolobiformes > Hemiscylliidae > Chiloscyllium > Chiloscyllium punctatum. The sequence goes on from NC_092769.1 coordinate 61,717,769, forward strand.
AATAACCACATGCTGTGTTCTCTACCGTCTCAGAGCACCACACCAACAGTTTCACGATAAAGAATGAAGTGAAACAGAAGCCAACACCAAAATCAAGAATTCAAAACAATGTCTGGTAACTATAACCAAGGGAGATAAAGCAGAGAGATGTGGCAGTGAATCATGAGATGTGGACAGATCCATGTAATTAAAGTCAAGTAAGGGGCTGCAGTAAATTACAGCTTCCTAAATCTTTTCCCAATGTGATATGTTTGAATTCCTCAGGATCTGTGTAATCAACAGTTAACTTTTGGGAGATCTGAGAATTGCTCATCAGTGACATAGGGGGATGCTTCTGTGTGTGTGGGGGGGGGGGAGGGGGGGGTTAGTGACAGATTATTAATGTAATAACATCCAGATTATTCACTTCATACAATCGGGATTATTGATACAATTGATGAATGACCTTTATGTAACAGAATCCTGTTTCTTATTGCAACAGGGCTCTGTGTATTCATTGTATTAATGTGGTTATTTTAAATATGAGCATTCCGATTACTGGTGTAATTATTTCCCAATTATTGAAGGAATAGCTGTCTGATTATTAATAAAACAGGAACTGTGCAAATAATTATATCCTGATCTAGCACAAAGCCATACAATAGAACCTTCAGAGTACAGAAGGTGGCCATTCGACTCATTGAACTGTCTGTGAAAAATGCTGATAATTGACCCCCCTCCCCTTCTCCCTTGCTCCTTCTGCCTTATGAAGGAAAATTCCAAATCACTTTTGAAAGTTACTGTTCAATCTGATTCCATCAGACAATCTGATAATGTCCTTTAGATCATCACAACTGAATCTCTCCACATTTGCCCCCGTCGAGTTTTTGCTACATACTTTGAAGTTGAGTTCTATGGTTACCAACAATCCTGAAGTTGGAACAGTTTCTCCCCATGCAGATGAAACCAGCTTTAAAACCTGCCACTCTTCGATGAATTCCCTCTTTAACCTTCTGTGCTCAAAGACTAATAATCTCAGCTTCTCCAGTCTCTCCATGGTCTGTGATCAGACACTCATTTTCAGATTAAACATGTGAGGGAGAAAGTGAACAGTATTTTCAGCGTCAGATAGTTCCCAGTGAAAGGGATGGATTTGATAGTTAGGAAACAGAGCTTGTATCACTGATTTTGGATGATGGATTGTCTCTTCCTGATTTTTACTTGGAGGAAAGTCCTGCAGGTCTGGTATTGGATGTGGGAAGAGCAATCTGCAATTAGAGGAATAGAAAAAGATGGTGGTGAGATGGAGCAGAATGTTGTCAGTGTGCCTGCGTAAAACACCACAGTGCTTCTGGGCATTGTTTCCCAGTAGATGAGAAATAGGAGACTGCTGGGACAGATCCTTGTAGCACACCACGTTCAAGACTTTTGGAGAGGAAATGGAGATTAAAGAGGAGGTGGTAGATTGCAATGGTGGTGAGGTCAAGAGTTACTTTTTTCTCAGAATGGGCGATGATCATGGATTGAAAGGTGAGAGACACAAAACCAGAACAGAGAGAGAAAACGATTCACAATTTCAGTGACCATGGGAGAGTTGGATGGTCAGATGTTTAGTAGGAATAGGATCAAGGGATTCAAAAGTGGGTCAAATGGACAAGACATGATGGGAGATAGAGAAGTTAAAGAAAGACACCGGTTGAGAGTTAAAGAAGAATTTTTGAGACAGTTTGGCAGGGTGAGCTCAGGGAAGGGAAAGACACGCAACGGTAACTCATCAGATGCTCTCACTCCTAATGACAGTTCATTAATTCCTCACTTGTTGGACTTGAAGATGGAGGAGATGGTGAAAGCCCTAGAACTTGGAACAGCAGGGACCATTCTGCCGCTGAATGTGCTCTGCCATTCAGTTGGATCTTGACTGGTCATTTTTTTTCTGCATTATTCCCATTCTGTCATCCACCTGAGGAATCTATTGTTTCCTATTTTGAACATCCTCAATCATTGTAGAATTTCAAAGGTTCTGAATAAAAAATCCCTAATCACTCTGGTCTTCAGTGGCCTGTCCTTTATTTTGAGTTGAGATCCCTTGGTTCTAGACTCAACAGCCATGGGAGATGTCCTATCTACATATATCCTGAAAGAATATCGTAAGTTTCAATTACCAAAAGTTACGGTCCCAGTTGATGGTAATACTGCATAAATTGGATCTCTGAGGTAAGATTGTAAGTTTTACGTTTTGCAGTTGAGTTAGGATGGTAGTCAGAAACTTTCAGATGAGGCTGCCAATGTTCTTTCAACAAGACAAGACAAGTTTATTATAAAAGAAAAAAAGCTCTGTACATATATAACAATTTTCAAAGATCTTACCATAAACAGCAATTTAGCTATACTTCTTTCAAACTTGATGAAAAATTTGACGATATTATGGTGACTATTTCCCAAATGCATCTGAACAGCAAAACTGTTAATCACACATTCTGTTTACATATTACGAAATACAAAACAGCCTGATTCATATTTGGTCATTAAAAATTCTGCTTCATAAATGAATCTTATCCACACCACAGAAATTCATCCTCCACAACATTGATGCTGATTAGCTTCACCCAATCTATATGGAAATAAAGTCGTCCATTACTACTGTATTACTCATATTACATGCACACCTATATTTCTGATTTATATTCAAAAGGTAGTGTTATAGTAAGTACAATATTAAATATAAACAGCTGACTGTGTGTGTAACAGAAAGTCCATATATTTACTTTTACCCATACCATTATCATATAAAGTTAGGCTCAGATTGTAAAAGTAGGCAAAAGTGAGGACTTTCCTGATGAAAGGCTTTTGCCCGAAACGTAGATTTTCCTGCTCCTCGGATGCTGCTTGACCTGCTGCACTTTTCCAGCATCACTCGGATCTAAACGCTAGGATTGTAAAAGTCACCAGTGAACATCCTTGTGACCTTAGTGTGAGTAACAGAAAAACACCTCCTGAAATCATTTGTGGATACGTCTCTGCAGGTGTGCCATGAGATGGGATTTCTGAGTGAAGCCTTTCCCACATTCAGTGCAGATGAAAGGTCTCTCTCCAGTGTGAACTCGCTGATGTACCGTGAGTTGAGTTGATCGCCTGAACCCAGTCCCACAGTGAGTACACCTGAATGGTCTCTCATCGGTATGAATATGTTGATGGGACATCAGTTCCCCAGAGCTTTTAAAGCACTTCCCACACTCTGGGCATTTAAAAGGCCTGTCATCAGAGTGAACCCGTTGATGACGCATCAGATCCCCAGAACTTTTAAAGCCCTTCCCACAGTCTGTACATTTAAAAGGTGCCTCCCCAGTGTGAACCCGCTGGTGTGTCAACAGGTGGATTTTCTGAGTGAATCCCTTCCCACACTCAGAGCAGGTGAATGGTCTCTCTCCAGTGTGAGTGCGCTGATGTACACTGAGTTGAGATGACCATCTGAACCTAGTCCCACAGTGAGAGCAGCTGAATGGTCTCTCATCAGTGTGAACACGTTGGTGTAACTTAAGCTCTCCAGAGCTTTTGTAACACTTCCCACAATCTGGACATTTGAAAGGTCTCTCCTCAGTGTGAACCCGTTGGTGTGCCTTGAGGTGGGATGACTCAATGAACCCTTTCCCACACTCAGTACAGGTGAATGGCCACTCTCCAGTGTGAACTCGCTGGTGTGTCAACAGGGTGGAGAACTGAATGAATCCCTGCCCACATTCCGAGCAGATAAATGGCCTCTCTCCAGTGTGAAGCCGCTGGTGTATAGTGAGTTGTGACGATCTCCTAAACCCAGTCCCACAGTGAGAGCACCGGAACGGTCTCTCCTCAGTGTGAATACGTTGATGAAGCATCAGTTCCCCGGAACTTTTAAAGCACTTACCGCAGTCTGAACATTTAAAGGGTCTCTCCTCAGTGTGAACACGTTGATGTGACTGCAGACGGCTGGAACTTTTATAGCACTTCCTGCAGTTTGAACATTTAAAAGGTCTGTCCTCAGTATGAACCTGTTGGTGTGCCTTGAGGTGGGATGATTGAGTAAATCCAATTCCACATTCAGAGCAAGTAAATGGTCTCTCCCCAGTGTGAATGCGTTGGTGAACAGTGAGCTGGGATGACCACTTGAAGCCAGCACCGCAGTCAGAGCATCTGAACCGTCTCTCCTCAGTGTGAACACGTTGATGGGACATCAGATCACCAGAGCTTTTAAAGCACTTCCCACAATATGGACACTTGAAAGGTCTATCCTCAGTGTGAACTCGCTGGTGTGTAATCAGTGTGGAGAACTGAGTGAATCCCTTCCCACACAGGGTGCAGGTGAATGGCCTTTCACCTGTGTGAACACGTTGGTGAATTTTCAGCGCAGAGTGGTGTTTAAATCCTTTCTCACAGTCCTCACATTTCCAAGGTTTATCCCCAGAGTGACTGCATTTGTGGTTCTTGAGGTCAGTTGATTGGTTGAAGCCTTTTCTGCACACAGAACATGTGTACCTGTTCTCCCCACTATGAATCGTGCTTTCCTCTTCCATGGTTAAAATCTGTTGGTATTCTGGTTGTGATAAATTGGGTGACTCCATCAGGTCATTATGTGATGTTTCATTTCTGTTTCCTGCCTGCAAATCCTCCTCTTATCACACCCTGTAAAACTGACCGAAAATGGAAAAGTGAACGAGAGAGAAGCCACAAAACCTTAAAGGCATGTTGTGAAATTATGTTGACAGAATCTGGTGATTTGTGGAGATGGCGTTCAAGAAATATGACCATGAAAGCTGCTAGATTACCACAGAAACTCTACGGTGACGAAAGCTAATGTCAATCAGGGAAGGGAACCTGCTCCATGGTCTGGCCCTACATTGGACTGTATGGCCTGTTGGAGGTCTCACAGGAGGCTCCAAAGCACTAAAGATGTCACCTAGACAGGGGCCGACATGTCCACAAATCAATTTCCCAGCTTGGTGAACGTACCCACAACTATGGCACCTGAGCTACAAATCCTTACGCAAACCTTGTATGGCCTCTATGGAGCAGACAGAGAGAAAAGAGAATGACACAGTTGCATAGAGAGAGAGAGAGAGAGAGAGAGAGAGACAGATCGGTAAGGAAGTAGGAGATGCTGGGGACAACGAAGCAAGCTTTGTTTATCTCAAACTTGACCAGACTTGGAGAGGATCTTCTAAATCCTCAATCACCATCAGTGCAATGGGGACCTTAGGGCAACTTTTTCATGCAGAGAGTGCTAATGAGCTGTCTGAGGAAGTTGTGGAGGCTGGTACGATTACAACATTTAAAAGGCATCTGAATGGATATATGACTAATAAGGGTTTAGAGGGATATGGGCCAAATGCTGGTATATGGGACTAGATTAATTTAGGCTATTTGGTCAGCATGGATCAGCTGGACCGAAGGGTCCGTTCATGCAATATATCTCTATGACCGTAATAATAGATTTTTTTTAGATTAGATTACTTGCAGTGTGGAAACAGGCCCTTTAGCCCAACAAGTCCACACCGACCCTCTGAAGAGCAACCCACCCAGACCCATTCCCCTACATTTACCCCTTCACCGAACACTAGGGTCAATTTAGCATGGCCAATTCACCTAACCTGCACATTTTTGGACTGTAGGAGGAAACCGGAGCACCCGGAGGAAACCCACGCTAACACGGGGAGAATGTGCAAACCCTACACAGACAGTTGCCTGAGATGGGGATTGAACCCAGGTCTCTGGCGCTGTGAGGCTCTGTGAAAACCATCAGCACCAAGTTACCATCCAACTTGCACTGTCCTGACCTGCTTGACGTCCAGTACTGGAGTAAAACAGAACTCTGTCACTGAAATAGGAGGAGGATGATGATAGTCATTCCTTACAGGCCCCATTACGAAGTCTATTCCCCAATTGCGAACTTCATCTGTCACTGGAAACTGTCTGACATTGAAACAACCTTAGTGTCATATTTCATTCCCCAATTGAAATACCAGTCATATGTCCATATGATCATTAAAATCACCTACTTCCACTCATAACATCATCCGATTCCCTCACTCTCAGCTCACCTGCTTCTGAAACTCTCATCTATTACACGGTTAGCTGTAGACTTACCAATCCCCTAACAGCTCTCACATCCCCCATGTTACCACCCCCTCTCCCCAGAATTGAGACCACATCCTCTATGTAATGCAGACCCTTCGTCTTCCATTATAATTGAGACCACCCTCCCCCTGTCTGTCTCTCCACCCTCCTGCAGTCTATCACCCGCCCTTTGCGGCTGCCCCTCCCCCTCCTGCTGACTGTCACCCTGCCCTCTCCCGCTGCCCCTCCCCCTCCTGCTTCCGGTCTCCCCATCCCTCCAGCTTCCCCTCCCCTCCTGCTTCCGGTCTCCCTTTTACTCCTGCACACCCCCTCCACCACTCCCCTCACTGAGCCATCCCCCAGTGACATCACAGCACTGTCCCACAGATGGCCTCGCACGCGCTCTGCAGCACATTGACCCTATAAAGATGGCGCCCCTAGAAACCCGCGCGCGCTCCCAGTGCCCTCACTGAGATGGCGGCCATAAGGCTGGGCCTCCTTTACTCGGATTTCCGAACGCGGGGCTTGGACAGTCTTATCCGGGGTTTGCGGCCCACACAAGTTGTTTATAAAGCCTCTCCGCTCTTTCTCCTCCGATCGCACTCCAACACACAGTCGCCACTCCTCCCCTTTTCTGTCGCCGACCGCAGCCACTGGACAAAGCTGCTCCAAGTCTCTCACTGTGACCGGTCCTGAAGCTCCGCCCATCGTTCACTTTGATTAGTTGGAGGACCCGCCGACGATTGGTCTTCCTGCCCCGCCTCTGGGTTCCTATTGGCCCAGATCCGCCGCCAATCACCCGGACGCCGCAGGGTGAGCAACTGCAGTACCGATGTAGAATCGGTCGGTGGTGGCGCTTGAGGAAGTGGGAGAGCCTGAGGGTGGGTGCAGGGTTTCGAAAATATAGCATGTCGGCTGCAAGCACTAGCGGTTACACCTGCAAACTCTCTTTGCAGAAATAAAACTCTAACCAAACCACACGGTTAGAGTTTTACATTCAGGACCAGGATAACATGCATCTAAAAATGTGAAAGGAGAAAGCTTTCTGTGCTGTGAATGTGGGCAATGATTTCAAATATCAGTGTTACTGTAAAAACACCAAGATACAAACGAGATTGTGACAGTGCTCTTGTTGGGGAAAGAGTTTTAATTCGTTAAAACGTTTGAAAGACACGACACCAGGGAAAATCTGTACATGTGCAGACTCTGTGGAGCAGGCTTCAACTAATAAACTGCCACGAAATGCCATGGGGAAAATTGTGAGGACTGGGAGAGGGTGCAAATGCCCATCTAAGTTGGTACCACATCACTGCAGTCACACTGGGAGAAGCCATTTGCTTCTTCTGAATGTGGAAAAACATTCATCCAGTTCACACAGACAAGGGATCTTTTAAATATCTCTATGACTACAGTGACTGTGCAAATAATTAAATCCTGATCCAGCACAAAGTCATACAATAGAATCTTCAGAGTACAGAAGGTGGTCATTCGGCTCATTGTGCTGGAACTGTCTGTGAAAATGCTGACAATTGAGCCCCTCCTCCTTGCTTCTTCTGCCTTATGAAGAAATATTCCAAATCACTTTTGAAAGTAACTGTTCAATCTGCTTCCAACAGACAATCCGATAACATCGTTCAGATCATCAGAACTGAATTAAAATAATCTCTCCTCATTTGCCCCCTTTGACTTTTTGCTACATACTTTGAAGTTAAGTTCTGTAGTTACCAACCATCCTGAAGTTGGAACATCCTGCAGATGAAACCAGCTTAAAAACTTACCACCCTTCAATGAATTCCCTCTTTAACCTTCTGTGCTCAAAGACTAATAATCTCAGCTTCTCCAGTCTCTCCATGCTCTGTGATCAGACACTCATTTTCAGATTAAACATGTGAGGGAGAAAGTGAACAGTATGGTTCGGCCTCAGATAGTTCCCAGTGAAAGAGATGGATTTGGTCGTAAAGAAACAGAACTTGCATCACTGATTTCGGACATTGGATTGTCTCTTCCTGATTTTTACTTGGAGGAAAGTCCTACAGATCTGGTACCGGATGTGCAAAGAACAATCTGCAATTGGAGGAATAGAAAAAGATGGTGGTGAGATGGAGCAGAGTGTTGTCAGTGTGCCTGCGTAAAACACCACAGTGCTTCTGGGCATTGTTTCCCTGTAGATGAGAAATAGGAGACGCCTGGGACAGGTCCTTGTAGCACACCACGTTCAAGAATTTTGGAGAAGAAATGGAGATTAAAGAGGAGGTGATAGATTGCAATGGTGGTGAGGTCAAGAGTTATTTGTTATCTCATGGTCGGTGATGATCAGGGATTGAAAGGTGAAAGGGACAAAACCAAAACAGTGAGAGAGAGAGAAAGAGACAGAGAGAGAACTGTTCACAATTTTAGTGACCATGGGAGAGTTGGATGGTCAGTTGTTTAGTAGGAATAGGATCAAGGGACTCAGAAGTGGGTCAAATGAACAAGTCCTGATGGGAGATCTAGAAATTAGAGAAATACATGGGTTGAGTTCAAAGAAGAATTTGACACAGTTTGGCCGGGTGAGCTCAGGGAAGGGAAAGACACACAGAGGTTACTCATCAGATGCTCTCACTCCTGATGACAGTCCATCAGTTCCTCACATGTTGGACTTGAAGATGGAGGAGATTGTGAAAGCCCTAGAACTTGGAATAGGAGGGCCCATTCTGCCCCTGAACTTGCTCTGCCATTCAGTTGGATCTTGGCCAGTCATTTATTTTTTGCATTATTCCCATTCTGTCATCCACCTCGGGGAATCTATTGTTTCCTGTATTGAACATTCTCAATTGTTGAAGAATTTCAAAGATTCTGAATGAAAAATCCCTCCTCACTCATTCTTCAGTGGCCTATCCTTTATTCTGAGTTGAGATCCCTTAGTTCTAGACTCAACAGCCATGGGGAATGTCCTATCTACACCTACCCTGAAAGAATATCGTAAATTTCAATTCTCAAAAGTCACGGCCTCAGTTGACACACCACTGAGTTCACATAGACAAGAGATCTTTTAAATGTCGAAATGACTACAGAGACTTCTTCTCCGTTAATCACAGCCAAAACTGATCTATGTTCAGTGGAATCTCCTGCAGATGTTACTAAATTTAGTCCAGTTTTACTGCCGAAGGCAAAAAAAGAACTATAGTTGCTGGAGATTTGAAACAAAAACAGAAATTGCTGGAGAAATTCTGCAGGCCTGGCAGTGTCTGAGGGAAGGAATCAAAATACTGAGGGCCAGCCAAATCCTTCTGTAATCGATAGGAACTGTCTTCAACAAATAGTTAAAAATCCATGGAATTCAGTGTTAGAACAAGAAAATTATGTAAAGAAGCAGGCCATTTGGCCCAACATGTCCACACTGACCCTCTGAAGAGTAACCCACCCAGACCCATTCTCCTGCCTTAATAATTGATATTTCCCCTGACTAATGCACCTACTCAATACATCCCAAATACTACGGACAATTTAGCATGGTAAATTCACCTAGATTGCACATCTTTGGACTGTGGCAGGAAACCCATGCAGACACAAGGAGAATGTGCAATCTCCTCACAGACAGTCACACAGTGCTGGAATCGAATCTAGGTTCCTTGTGCTGTGAGGCAGCAGTGCTAACCACTGTGCCACCTGCAGAAATTTAATTAAAAAGAAAAACAAAATCAATCCTGGAAAACTGAAAAAACAAAATGGATATTGGTATTCCATCATTATAAAATGATAAATTCATGATAACAGTTTCAGATAAGACTCTAGCAATGAACACTTGCCAACACCAATCTTGGTGCTGTTAGACCCCCTCTTGACCAATCAATATATGGGTATTTAAAAATGAAACTTAATATTTTGTCAACATCTTCCATGGTCACACTCTTGGTAAAGTATAATTTCTAGCTCATCTTGGATTGCCAAACAGTTTCAGCTTTATCAATGTAGTAGAAACTTAAAACCTGTAGATTCACTTCCAGTCAGGAACACATTGGTTTTCTACTCATCTCTGACTTGAAGCACATTTCCAGCATTCAATGTTGTTCTTCCTATGACTCTAGAGATTCTGTTCTATATCTAGGAGCTCTGAGCCATAGGAGACAGTGGCTGGGACACATTCCTTCTTCACGGCAGAATAAACTCACACTGGAGCTTTGCTGTCAGTGAAGAGGAGACGAGAAAGATCAAAGTGCTATTTGTGCTTCTCAGTGTGACTCGGAAGGAAATATCCACGCTTAAGTTCTGTTGCTGTCATATGATCCTCCCCCGAGACTGTTGTTTCTAATCTCCAGATGAATACAAACACTCAGGATTCAAACAATCTACACTGACATGTTTGAAACAAACCTGATTTATTTGACATTTCTCCAGAATATTAAACTCCAGTCCAATTTCAGAGGTTAGAAACATCATCAGAAAAAAAACTCCAAAGGTCAGAATAAAGACATTTGAAAGTTATGGCACAGGTGGAGGCCACTTGGTCCATTGTGGTTATGTGGCTGAAATAGAACTATCTAAGCTGATCCCATTTTACTGATCTTTATACATAAAGCTGTATATTCTGCATTCTAAGTGTATCCGTGTCCTTTTATTTTAATACAATGAGATTTCTGCCTCTATCAGACAGAGAATTCCAACTCCCCACCATCTCTATGTGAAATGATTCCTCCCTTCCCCCTTCTTTCTGTGAAATATTTTAAATCTAAAACCTCCAGTTACCAACCTCGCTATTAATGAATAGCTCATTCCGATCCACTCTGTCTGGACTCCTATCTTATCACTTAAATTAAATCTCACCTCAGTCTGCTTCTCTTCCACAGAAAACAACCTCAACCTATCCAACCTTTTATCAGAGCTATAATTCTCCAATTCTAGAAACACTCTCATCAATCTCCTCTGCACCCTCCCTGGTGTGATCACGTCTATCCTGGAATGTGGGGCCAGAACGGAGTGTCATATTTTAGCTATCGTCAAATGAGTGTTCTTGTCAGTAACAAGAATTGTGTGCCTGGCAGACAGGGTGATGAAGAAGGTATTTGGCATACTTGCCTTCAGTGGTCAGAGCACTGAGTACAGGAGTTGAGATGTCATGTTACAGCTGTACAAGACATTGATGACACCACATTTGTAGCACTGCGTACAATTCTGGTTACCCTGGTACAGGTAGGATATCATTAAACTGGAAAGCATGCAAAAAAGAGTTACTAGAATGTTACCAAGACTGGATGCTTTGAGTTAAAAAGAGAGGATGCATTGTCTGGGACTTTTTTTCCCCTGCAGTATAGGAGGCTGAGGGGTGATATTACAGAGGTTTATAAAATTATGAAGGACACAGATAAGCCATGACTTTTTCCCAGAGTAGAGGAGTCCAGAATTAGAGGGCACAGGTTTGAGGTGAGATAGAAAGCTTTAATAAGGGTAACCTTTTCACACAGAGGGTAGTGCACATATTTAATGAGCTGCCAGAGGAAGTGGTAAAGGCAAGACACAATTACAACATTGAAAAGACATTTAGACAGGGACATGGATAGGAAAGGGTTAGAGAGATATAAGCCAAACGCAGGCAAATGCAACTAGTTCAGTTTCGTAAAGCTGTTTGACTTGAGTAAGTTTGGGCTGAAAGGCCTGTTTCAGTGCTGTATGACTCTGTGACTGTAATTATCCTGGTTTTCCCATATGGAACTCGTGTGCAGTCCATGGGACTGGGATTCCCTACACTATGTTTATTTATGAACTAAATCAAAACAAACTTCAGTTTAAAATAAAGATAGATTCATTCGCTACACACTAACCAACTTCTTCCCTTATACAGAAGTCACCATTTTATAGTAAGTAAACCAAAATATTTTTCTTAATTATCATGATTATTGAAACACTACAGATTTTAAGTTGCTTACAATTCAGATGTCCTCACTATTACAATCATTTTGTAGGTTAGCTTTATCTTTATCAGTGACATTTGATGAATTGAACACTGATTGTACTGAAATATCAAAATGTCTTGAGTTTTATGATAATTAAAAGAGGTTCACTTTCTAGTTCACTCATGTGATGAACAGAACTGCCCTCGGTACTCCAGCTGTGTTTTAACTCATATTTTCTAAAGTTCCAGCACAATCTCCATGTTTTTATATTCTAGGTTCAACTAAACCCCTCACTAACCTCTTTATGTACCCATCCAGCCATCTTCGGGTATCTGTGGACATCATTCGATGTGCTCACTGTTCCTCTAAACTTCTCAGTTTCCGATGAATTATTGTACATTCCCTTTCCCTGTTAGCCCCTCCCCTCCCAGATTCCTTATCTCCAGAATGAATTCCATTGGCCATGTTTCTGCCCTTTTGGCTAGTCCATTGACATCATGCAGTCTGCAGCTTTCTTTCTCATTATCCATTTTATGGCCAACTTCTGTCATATTTATAAATCTTCCTCATTATGGCCCCTACATTGAAATCTAGATCCTTGACCTCTACCAAGAAACTGTGGAGCCCCATCGGAAATGGGCAGTCAGATAAGGCTCAGTCCCGACGATAGGTCACAGCAGCATTCTTAGTAGAATCCAATTGCTGCTCTTGCAGGTGAAGTTGCTGGTGTGTCAGGAGGATGTGAGACTGAGTGAATCCTTTCCTGCACACAAACCAGATGTACGCTCCCAACCTCAAGTGAATTTTTTGATGTTTCAGCTGATACTGTTTACTTTTAAACCTATTCTCACAGTCACAATATTGAAAAGGTCTGCTGTCAATGTGAACAAGTTGGTGTTCTGTGAAATCGGAAGACTGAGTGAATCACTTGCCACACAGGGAGCAGTCTCTCCCCAGTATGAACTCACTGGTGGATCAGAAAATCAGATGAATCAACAAATTCCTGCTCACACTCAGCACAGGAGAATGGCCTTTTCCCAGTGTGAACTTGATGGTGCCTCAGCAGGTGGGATAATAGAGTGAATCCTTTCCCAGACACAAAGCAAAGGAATGGCTTCTTCTCAGTGTGGGTGTCATGGTGTTTAAGAAAATGCTTTCTGCTTTTAAATTTCTTCTCACAGTCAAGACATCCAAAAGATCTCTCATCAGTGTGAACAAAATGATGTGTCAGAAGATAGGATGAACTAGTGAATCCCTGCCCAATCTGAATTCCCTTATGTCGCACAGTGGCTCAGCGGTTAGCACTGCTGCCTCACACCGCCAGGGACACAGGTTCGATTCCTGCCTTGGGCAACTGTCTGTGTGGAGTTTGCACATTCTCCTTGCATCTGCATGGGTTTCTTCACACAATCCAAAGATGTGCGATGCTAAATTGCCCACAGTGTTAGATGCATTAGTCAGGGGTAAATGTAGGAAAATTGGTCTGGATGGGTTACTCTTCGGAGGGGTCGGTTTGAACTTGTTGGGCCAAATGGCCTGTTTCCACATTGTAGGGAATCTAATCTCATCTTATAATAGATTTCCCACACACAAAGAGATTATGGTTTCTCCCCAGTTAGAATGCGTTAGTGGTTCAGTACATCCTTTCTACGTTTAAAGGTCTTCTTGCAGTCAGAACATTTAAAATATCTCTCTTCAATATGAATAAGTTGGTGGGTCAGGAGGTGGAATGATTGAATGAATCCTTTCCCACACACTTTGCAGGTGAATGGTCTCCTCCCCAGTGTGTTGATACATCTATGTTGATGTATCAATATATCCTAGCCGCTTTTAAAGCTCTTCTCACAGTCAGAACATTTAAAGGGTCTCTCATCAGACTGAATCTGCTCATGAGTCCAAAGGGTTGATAAAACATTAAATCCCTGCCCACACATGGAGCTGGTGAATGGCCTCTTCCCGGTGTGAATGTGCTGGTGTATGTACAGGCTCAATGACTGAGTGAATTGCTTCGCACACACCGAGCAGCCTCTCCATTGTGATTGCTTGATGAGTTTCCAATTTTGAGGATTAACGGAATCCTTTCCCATCATCCCCACATTCCCATGGTTTCTCCGTGGTGTTGCTCTCCTTAAGTCATTCCAGGTTCAATGTCTGACTGAAACTGATCTGCACAGACAGAACACATGGACAGTCTCTCTCCGTTGTGGTGGGTGTAATTATTTTTCAGGCTGCATAGTTAATGCTGTTTCCACAGTCAGTGCACTGGAACACTCTCACACTTGTGTGTGTCTTGGTGGTTTTGCAGTCACACTAATGTTTAAAATCTCCTCTCACAGACAGTGTTTCACCTTCCACATTCAGAGGTGTCAGTAATGTTCAGGTCCTGTTGAATTGGGTCACTCTGTCAGACCTTGATGTGTTGATTCTGATTTGGAAATACAACACAAAAATATCCTGTAAAAGGAGGTTAAACTGAAATACTTGGAACATGAAATGAGCAGACAGGCCATTCAGTCCAATTCCTGCTGATTTATTTCTTCCCTCTTATTCCATTCACCTCATTCTCAGTCTTTCAATTGATGTTTCCATCCTTTTCCCCAGTCAGACTCAGACTCTTGTGGATGACATAATCAGTTCACACAACCATTTACAGCATGACCTGCAGCCTGGGTCTTTAAGAGGCCTCTCCTATGTGTGAATTCACTGGTGGGTCTGCAGAGCAGATGTTTCAGTGAATCTCTTTCCAGATTTAGTGCTGTTGATTGGTCTCCCCTCAGAGTGAACACGTTGGTGTCTCAGCAGATGGGATGACTGTATGAATCTCTTCCCACATTTCATGCAGGAGAATGGTCTCTCCCCAGTGTGAACTCTTTGATGTACAGTGAGGTCAGATGACCACCTGAACCTAGCCCCACAGTGACAGCATCTGAATGGTCTCTCCTCAGTGTGAATACGTTGATGGACTATTAGTTCTCCGGAGGTTTTAAAGCACTTCCCGCAGTCTGTGCAGTGAAAAGATCTTTTGTCAGCATGAACATGTTGATGGTACTGAAGTCCCCCAGAACTTTTATAGGATTTCCCACACTCTGGGCAGTTAAAAGGCCTCTCGTCAGTGTGAACTCGTTGATGACGCATCACTTCCCCAGAACTTTTATAGCATGTCCCACAATCTGGACATTTAAAAGGTCTCTCATCAGTGTGAACTCGTTGGTGGTACATCAGTTCCCAAGAACTCTTATAACACTTCCCACAATCTGCACAGCTAAAAGGTCTCTCATTAGTGTGAACACGTTGATGACGCATTAGTTCCCCAGAACATTTATAACACTTTGCACAGTCTGTGCACTTGAAAGGTCTCCCATCATTGTGAACACGTTCATGACGTATCAGCTCGCCAGAACTTTTGTAGCATTTTGCACACTCTGAACATTTAAAGGGTCTCTCATCAGTATGAACACGTTGATGAGCCGTAAGTTCGCCAGAACTTTTAAAACACTTCCTGCAGTTTGGGCATTTAAACGGCCTCTCATCAGTGTGAACACGTTGATGGGACATTAGATTGCTGGAACTTTTATAGCACTTCCCACAATCTGGGCATTGAAAAGGCCTCTCCTGAGTGTGAACCCGTTGGTGTGTGAGTAGGGTGGATGGCTGCATGAATCCTTTACCACACTTCGAGCAGGTGAATGGCCTTGCCCCTGTGTGGCTGTGTTGGTGAATTTCCAGCTCAGATGGGCACCTGCATCCTTTGCCACAATCCCCACATTGCCACCTTTTCTTCCCAGTGTGAGTGCACTTGTGGTTCTTCAGGCCAGAAGATTGTTTGAGGCCGTGTCCACACAAGGAACACAAATGTGCTTTTTCCCAGATATAAATGGATTCTTTTTCTTCCATGTTCAATATCTGCTGATATTCAGGTTGTGACAAACTGAGCAAATCCATCATATCCTGATTTGATGTTTGGCTTGAATTTCCCAACTGCAAATCTTCCCCTTCTAACATCCTGTGAGATTGATTTAAAACAGAAAAAAGGAAGACAGAATGCACAAAACAGGAAATTAGAAATTGATCTCAATGAAACTGGTAACTTATAGGAATGGGGCTCTCAGAAAAAGTGGGAATGTAAACTGCTGAATCAATGCAATACGTGAACCCGTTATGAATGTCCACCAGGGAAGGGTAACTGCCATCTGGTCAGGATCGACACAAGACTCTGGCCTGTAAGGGAGGACAGAAATGAAGAGAGTGAGAGAGAGAAAACATGGCTGGAGAGTAAGACTGGGGAAGGGAAAAGAGTATGCAAGGTGGGAGAAAGAGGGAGCGCAAAGAATAGAAGCAAGCAGGAGCATAGAAGAGTGAGAGGGCTGTTTGTGAGTAAGGCCTGTGCAAAAGAAAGGGAAGCCACGTGTGTGGGAGTGAGATAAATCAGCAGCACATAGTTACTGGATATTAGAAATATTAGAAGCCCTACAGTGTGGAAACAGGCCCTTCAGCCCAACAATTGGTCAGAGTATTGAGTAAAGGAATTGGGAGGTCATGTTGCGGCTGTACAGGACATTGGTTAGGCCACTGGTGGAATATTTCATGCAATTCTGGTCTCCTTCCTATCGGAAAGATGTTGTGAAACTTGAAAGGGTTCAGAAAAGATTTACAAGGATGTTGCCAGGATTGGAGAATTTGAGCTATAGGCAGAGGCTGAACAGGCTGGGGCCGTTTTCCCTGAAGCGTCGGAGGCTGAGGTTTACAAAATTATAGAGGTTTACAAAATTATGAGGGGCAGGGATACGATAAATAGACAAAGTCTTTTCCCTGGGGTCAGGGAGTCCAGAACTAGAGGGCATAGGTTTAGGGTGAGAGGGAAAAGATATAAAAGAGACCTAAGGGGCAACGTTTTCACGTAGAGGGTGGTGTGTGTATGGAATGAGCTGCCAGGGGGAGTGGTGGAGGCTGGTACAATTGCAACATTTAAGAGGCATTTGGATGGGTATACGAATAGGAAGGGTTTGGAGGGATACGGGCCGGGTGCTGGCAGTTGGGACTAGATTGGGTTGGGATATTTGGTCGGCATGGATGGGTTAGACCGAAGGGTCAGTTTCCATGCTGTACATCTCTATGTCTCTAAGTCCACACTGACTCTCCGAACAGTAATCCACCCAGACCCACTCCTCTATTACTCCACATTTAACCCTGACCAATGTATCTAACCTGCACATCCCTGCGCACTATGGGCAATTTAACATTGTCAATTCACCTAACCTGCACATCTTTGCCTTGTGGGAGAAAGCCCACACAGACACAGGGAGAATGTGCAAACTCCACACAGACATGCTGGAATCGAACCCGGGTCCCTGGTGCTGTGAGCCAGCAGTGCTAACCACTGAGCCACCACGCCACCCTAAATGGGTGGATGTAGTGATGGAATTCTCATTTAGATATGATCAGAAGAAATCATGATAAACTATCACATGGGGTTAAAAACACTAATTTTTAAAGGTAGAGGAGGTTAGACAACGGCAAAGAAGTGATCAGGCAAGACAGGGATAAAACAGAGCAATAGATGGACATATATTCAGATCCACTTCAAACAGCTCACACCAGCCTCACACACGTGAAAAACTGCACACCAAGATCAGCATTGAATCGTAGATGAATGCTCAATAATACTCACCTTTGGAAAGATTTTATCGTGATTAAATGTAAAATCTCCTGCTGGATCTTGCAGCTGAGAAGACAGCAGAACTGGATTCAAAGAAAATGTTCAGAAATTTCATGTCTTCCACTTCTCTGTAAAATGAGGTGACGAAAGAAATAAGTATCAGTCAAGGAAGAAATTCAGAAGAGGCAAACATTTCTCATGATCTTAGTATCTGTTAAAGGATCTCCAAAATCCATCACCATCAGTTCAGGAAGGGAACTTACAACATAATTTGAGGGATGAGGTATTTAAATTACAAGGTTATGTTGTAGAGAGTGGACGTCAACTCATGGAGCATTTCAGAGAACATCTCTGGGACACTCGCACCAAACACCCACTGCCCTGTAGCTGACCACTTCAACTCCCCCACCCACTCCCCCAAGGACATGCAAGTCCAGGGTTACCTGCACTGCCAAATCAAAGGCACACACCAATTGAAGGAAGGATGCCTCCTCTTCCGCCTTGGGACCCTTCAACCACACAGCATGAATATCGATTTCACTAGTTTCCAAATCTCCCCTCCACCAACCTCATCCCAAATCCAACTCTCCAATTTGGCACTGCCCTTTTGACCTGTGCTTTATACGTGACCATCTTTATTTTCACCTATGTGCTTCTCCCTCCCCATCGACCTACTACAATTACCCCCCCACTTGCATCCACCTATGGTGGCTAGCACTGCTGCCTCACAGCACTAGGGACACCCTATCTGCATCCACCTGTGGTGGCGTGGTGGCTAGCACTGCTGCCTCACAGTGCCAAGAACCTGGGTTCGATTCCCACCTCATGTGACTGTCTGTGTGGATCTGTGTGGCACATTCTCCCTGCATCTGCATGGGTTTCCTTCAGGTGCTCCGGTTTCCTCCCACAATCCAAATTAGTATAGGTTAGGTAAATTGACCATGCTAAATTGCCCATAGTGCATTAGTCAGATGAAATGGGTCTGTGTAGGTTACTCTTCGAAGGGTCGGTGTGGACTTGTTGGGCTGAAGGGCCTATTTCCCACTGCAGATAATCTCATCTCATCTCATCTCCCATCTTCTCACTAGCCCCATCTATTTATCTCATCCCCCTCCACATTCCTGAAGAAGGATTTATGCCTGAAATGTTGACTCTCCTGCTCCTCGAATGCTGCCTGACCTGCTGTGCTTTTCAGCGACACACTTTTCGACCCTGACTTCTCCAGCATCTGAAGTCCTCACTTTCTCCTACTTGTAGAGAGGGGGGTTGAGAGTTTGATGGATGTGTCCTTAGGTCAGGACGTCTTTCCGGCCGCCAATATTGTTCTTCCAAAGAATATTTCGACAGCAGAAGGCTTGAAATGAAAGAAAGAGAAAAATATTGAAAAGTAGAATCAATCTTCAATGACAATTGATTTGAATGGCGCGTTAAATACCCAGCATCCCGTGCGGTGTTGAAGGTCCTCTTTCTCCACATCAGGAACGGGACGCGTGCGCACTACTGGCTCGATCCGTGCATTGGAACCGACACCGACAGCGGAGACGCTCTTTTCGAAACGGCAAGGTCGGGGAGCCGGAGGGAATGGTGGATACGGACAATGGATAGACAGGGTTTATAAAGGCAAGCAGCGAGAGGCGAGCACCTTGTAAGAGAAGCTGCAGGTTAGTTCTTTGCAGTTTCGAGTCTTTTATCCAGGAACGGTCCGAGGTGAACGGACGCCATCTTGGCGATGATACAAGGCGCATAACGTCACAGTCCAGGGCGGGGCCTGAGAATGAATCTTGCAGATGCTGGAAATCTGAGATTAAACCAGAAAGTGCTGGAGGAACTCAGCAGGTCTGACAGCATCTGTGGTGCGACAGAGACACAGAAACGACAGAGTTAACGATTCCATTCTATTGTGCATCTTCTTCAGAACCCAGGAGGTGCAGCTTCCTTGGCGATAGCCTTTTCTGTAACTTCACCCGCATGTTATATTTGCAACAAACAGAAGTCCACATTAATCCCAGGATTTCACTGGATGGGATTTTTTTTAGCGAACCTGTTCTGATGTGTTATGACCACATCTCTGGTGCAGGTTTAACTTAAGAATCCAGACTTTCTTAGCCAGTGTAATGTTCCTCAGGGTAGAGCTGCTTCATCAATAACTTTCCCTTCCGATGTTGACAGATGATTGCATCATTTGTGATGGCTCAGATACTGAGATAGTGCATGTGTGAAGCTTCCAAGATCAGCATAAGTGGCAAGTAACATGCATGTCACATTTGTGTCTGGCAATGACCATCTTCAACAATAGAGAATTTGAGTATCACTCCTTAACATTCAGTGGCATTACCATTGTTGAATTCTTGACTATCAGCATCCTGGAGGTTACCATTGACCAGACTGACCATATAAATACAGTTGCTGCAAGAACAGGGGAGAGGCTAGAGATCTTGCAGCGAGAAATTCACTTTGTAACTATCCAACATCTGTCCACCATTTGCAAAACATAAGTCAGGTATGATATGAATTGCTCTCCACTTACGTGAATGGATGCAGCTTTAACAACACTCAAGAAGCTTGACACCATGTGGGACAAAACAGCCCTGTTGGTTACCCATCACCTTCACCATTCACTTTCTTCACCATTGATGCACAGTAGCAGCAAAGGGTATCATCTCTCTTGTGTGAGGACAGGGAGCTTGTGGTGTCCCCCTGTGGGCTATGTACCTCCCACAACAAGTTGGCATCTCAGGGTACCCAATGTCTCAGCGACACTGGGGACATCAATCTGGTTTAATCAGGAATGGTCCTTTTGTGTGTAGGAGTGGTTTTCACTCTTGTATTATGGATCATATGTTAGGAGGGATTGCAATAGAGAAAGAATGTTTCTCAGAAATTGGATTTGTTTGTTCTGAGATTTTACTATGTACAGACAATCATAATGTTTGTAAATCATTTCACAGAGCAATAGAAAGAAAGACATTGAAGATGGGAAGTCAAGTTGAACACAATATCAAGATCTAACAGTGCCATTCAATTCACTGTGACTGGAAGGGAACACGATTACCTGGTATGTCTGTGGGAAAAGGTTTCAAACATCAGTGTGGGTTGTAAAGTGCCAACACGCAAACACACCTAAGTGTGAATGTTCTAGTGAACTAACTGCAAAAATTATTTAACATCATCCAGTTACCAATCTGAAAAAATATCCACAGAGCAGAGAAATTGTGCACACATTGCATTTATGAACAAGGATTCAACAGTTCATCCAACTTGGAGAGATGCCAAACGATCAGCACCATGGAAAAACCGTGGAAATGTGTGGATTGTGGGAAGGAATACAAATATCCAGGCCAACTGGAAGCTCATCGACGCAGACACTCTGGGGAGAGACCATTCATGTGCTCCGTGTGTGGGAAGGGATTTGCTCGCTCATCCAGCCTCGTGTCACACCAGTGGGTTCACAGTGACAAGAGACCTTTTAAATGCTCTGACTGTGGGAAAAGCTTTAAAAGTTCAAAAGGTCTAATTCAACATCGACCTGTTCACACAGGGGAGAAATCATTCAGCTGTTCCACATGTGGGAAGGAATTCACTTGGGGATCCAGCCTAATGTCACACAAACGTCTTCACCACGGGGAGAGAAGCTTCATCTGCTCGGTGTGTGGGAAGGCATACACTTCACGCTCCAGCCTAATGTTACACAATCGGGTTCACACTGGAGAAAGACCATTCATCTGCTCTGTGTGTGGGAGGGGATTCACTTCATCATCCATCCTAATGTCACACAGTCGAGTTCACACTGGAGAGAGACCTTTTACCTGCTCTGTGTGTGGGAGAGGATTCACATCATCATCCAGCCTAAGGTCACACTGTCGAGTTCACACTGGAGAGAGACCTTTTACCTGCTCTGTATGTGGGAGGGGATTCACATCATCATCCAGCCTAAGGTCGCATAAGCCATCTCATACTGGAGAGAGACCATTCATCTGCTCTCAGTGTGGAAAGAGCTTCAGTCAGTTATCCAGCCTCACTAAACATCAACGTGTTCATAGTGGGGAGAAACCATTCACCTGCTCCATATGTGGGAAGGGATTCACTTGTTCTTCCCACCTCACTTATCACAGGCATGTTCACACTGGAGAGAGACCATTCATCTGCTCGGTGTGTGGGAAGGGATTTATTAAATCAGCACAGCTTCTGATACACCAGCGTGGTCACACGAGAGAGAGACCATACACCTGCACAGAGTGTGGGAAGGGATTCACTCGGTCATCTGTACTGAGTGAGCACCAGCGTATTCACACTGGGGAGAAACCTTTTACCTGCTCTGTGTGTGGGAAGGGATTCACTCGGTCCTCCAATCTCAGCAGACACGGACTTGTTCACACCGATGAGAGACCATTTAAATGTTGTGAGTGTGAGAAGAGCTTTAGAAGCAGCAATGATTTGATGAAACACCAGCAAACACATTCTGCAGAGAGACCATTCACCTGTTCTGTGTGTGGTAAAGGATTCAATGATTCATCCACACGTCTGAGACACCAGCGAGGTCATATGTGATTATATTCTGCTGTTACTACACCCAGGACTGAACCATCTTTACTCTGATGTTTGGGGTTTACTTTAGTGGATGTGAATGTTCTATTTAATTGGATCTTTGTTTAATTGTCCTGCTATTAATCACATAAGATACAGAGTTTGTGTCCCTGATTTCTCTCCAATTAGAGGAGACTGAGAGATACACCATTACTAACCTGAAGCCCTTGTGAAGTGCAGCCACTGTTGTTGGAGGTACAGCAGCTAAATTGTGTGCACAAACTCTTAGAAACAGAAATAAGAATCTGGAAATACTCAGAAGGTCAGGTAGCTTGTTTGGAGAGCAGAGTTGACAACAGAAACATGGCTATGACAGACACTCTTTCAGGAATGATTATTAAGGGATGCATATTAAATAGTAAAACTGAGAGATCTGTTCTCCTCCTCTTTGAAATAACTTCATGGGATCTTTTAAGTCCACCTGTGAGGACAGATGTGGCGCTTCAGCTAAAGATTTCCTCCCAAAGACAGGATCACTGATCGTGCAGTGCTCCCTCAGTCCTGCACCAGTATATCAGCTGTGATTTTTACAGAGAAGAGTCCAGATGGGATGTTTGAACTCTCAACATTCTGAGACAGAGATGAGGTTGAAACCACTGAACATTAATACCACATAATTACTCCAGATTATTTCAGATCTGACACTTTTGTATGACAGAGTTGTTATGGTATAGAAGGATGCCATTCAGTCCATTGTATTAGTACTGACTGTTTGTTTGAACATCATTCTTGCTCTTACACCTTTGGTTATTCTCATGGCCATGTTCACCCATTGGGCTCTTGGTCAAAACCAAGTGGATGTGTGCTTTTAAACAGGGTACAATGATTTGCAGAGCAGCACAAGAGCGCAAGGGGGAGGGGGTTGCTGACTGAGTGGATCCTTTTCCACTCTGAGTGGGTAAACAGCCTCTCCTCAGTGTGAACCTGCTGGTGTCTCAGCAAGATAGCTGACCGATTAATCCTTTCCTACATTCAGAGCAGGTGAATGGCCTCTCCCCAGTGTGAATTGGCTGGTGAATCAGCAGTGCAGGTGAATTAGTGAATCCCCATCCACAATCAGGACTGGGAACAGCTTCTTTGTAGAATGAAGTTGTGGGTGTATATGCAGGCAGGATGATGTGGTATATCCCTTCCCCCGCTTGGGAGAGGAACGCACTTTCTCACCAGGTGTGAATTCACTGGTATGTAGGGAGATCAGTTAATCACTTGAACCCTGTCCCACAGTGAGTGCACACAAATGCCTTTCATCAGAGTGAACATGTTGATGAAGCATAGTTCCCTGGAACTTTTATGGAAGTTCCAGCAGTTTGAATATTTAAAAGGTCTCTTATCTGTGTGAACTCAGTGGTGTAGCTAGTGTGATGACTGAGTGAATCCCTTCATGCACTCAAAACAAATGAATGGCCTCCCCCATTGTGACTGAATTAATGAGTTTCTAATTCAAACTGGTTTTTGAATCCTTTCCCACAACCCCATACATTTCCAAAATTTCTCCACAGTGTGGGTATCCATCAGTCTCTCCTGGTTCAATGATTAATTCTCCACACAGAGAGCATTTGTTCATTTCTCTGCTTTGTGAATCATGTGATGTTTTCTCAGACTGCAACTGCCTTGAGCTCTTTTCAGTTGTTAGTGCAGTGGAACCACTGGTATTTTCTCCATTTACCCTGATGTTTGAAATCTTTTCCCACATTCAGAACATAAAAGATTTCCTCCTTTCACATTTCCAAGTGTGACTTTACCATTGTGTTAGGTGGGAGTTTCTGTAAATCCTCACACCCTGTAAAGAGAGTTAACAGGAAGGCTCACCCCTGTTAAGTGGAAGGTCAGAAGTTACACAATGTCAGGTTATAGTCCAACAGATTTATTTGAAATCACAAGCTTTCAGATCACTGCTCCTTCATCAAAGAAGTGAAGAGAAACACGCAGGTACAGAATTTATAGGCAGAGAGATCAATAGATTTACAAACAAGAGTTACACTCAGGGGAGACATTTCAACTGTTTGAACTCTAGGAGAGTTGTAAAAGCCCTGAGGAGCTGAAGTTACACCAATGTGTTCACACTGCCAATAGATGGCTCAGGTGTTCTCAGTGTAACTGGGTTCAGGTGACCATCTCATCTCACCGCACACCAGCGCACTCGCTCTCACAGAGACCATTTACCTGCTCCAAGTATGGAAAGGAATTCACTCAGAAAATTCACCTCCTGACACACCAACATACTCACACCAGAGAGAGACTTTTTTTTTTAATTTCAAAAATATACTTTATTCATAAAATGATTTGATGGTCTGTACATTTGGTCATGCCATACATATGTCCACATTTACAAACACAGATTCGAATTTATCCTTGTCATATACAGGTCTGTGCATTTTTCAATCTTATACATATATTTGGCTGAGGCATCAGCAGAGCCCAAGAAAACGTCCGCATGGGCCCCCTGTTCTTCTTTAGGCAGGCCGATCTTACACGGTGGTCTTTCCCCACCGCGCCTTGGCGGCAGCTGCCCCAAGCTTCAGCGCATCCCTCAACACGTAGTCTTGGACCTTGGAATGTGCCAGTCTGCAACATTCGGTCGGGGTCAACTCCAGCTGGAAGATCAACAGGTTTCGGACCGCCCAGAGAGCGTCCTTCACCGAGTTGATGATCCTCCAGGTGCAGTTAATGTTCATCTCGGTGTGAGTCCCGGGGAACAGGCCGTAGAGCACGGAGTCCCGCGTCACGGCGCTGCTCGGGACGCCTGCTCCATGTGTGAGAAGGGATTGACTGAGAAAATCCACCTACTGACACACCAGCGATTTCACACTGGGGAGACACCTTTCAAATGTACAGACTGTGGGAATTATTATACACGATCCTGGGATCTGATAACACCATCAATGTATTCATTCTGATGAGAGTCATTTTAAATGTCCAGAATGAGGCAACTGTTTTAAATGTTCTGGGGGAATTGATGCTACATGAACTATGTTTACACCAATAAGAGACTATTCAGTACACTTACTGTGGGACTGGGTTCAGATCATTCCCTCAACTTAGTGTACGTCAGTGAGTTCACACTGGAGGGTGGTCATTCATCTCCACTGAATGAAAAGAATTCACTGAGAAATCCCACCTCATGGCACGCCAGCGGAGACATCAGCAAGTCCAAGAGTGATTTCAGGAGCTGTAATTTACTGTTAATCACATCCAGAGTCGAGAGTGTAGTGCTGGAAAAGCATAGCAGGTCAGGCAGTATCCGAGGAGCTGCAGAATCAATGTTTTGGGCATAAGCCCGTTACTCACATCCAGTTTACAAACATATTAAATCATCCAGTCCAGATTTTAGGTGATAATGCCAACGTACATATAAGTATTTGGATTTTGCATTGAACGCACAGTCTGCTGAATCTATTTAGTAATCCGAACAATTCCTTTTGAATATAAATCAGAAAACTAGGTGTGCATGTAACCTGAGTAATTTGGCAATAATGGGTTAAACTAGAAGTGCATGTAATGTATGTAATATGGTAATAATGGGTCATTTCAATTCCAATACAGACTGGGCGAACCTGATCAGCATGTTGTGGAAGGTGAATTTCTGCAGTTTGTACTGAAGCATTTCTGAAGCAGAACATTGAAGGACCAAGTAGTATTCAATTTGGTTTAGGTTTTGTATTATGTTCAGAGAAGTGTAATTAATAACCTGGCTGTTTAGAAACCTTTCTTGAATAGAGACCATAAAATGGAATTTTTAATCAAGTTTCATTCTGGAATTAGGATCTTAAATCTGAACAATGGAAATTATGAAGATTGAACTGGCAATTTGGCCATGTTGGATTGGAAAAATACACAAAATGATTTGAAAGTACTTAGGTAGTATGGAAGATTTGAAGTAATACTGCACAGTTTACAACAATTATGCATTCCTTGATGACAGAAATATGCAGCGAATAGTGGTTGGGAAGTTTGTAAGCAAAAGTGAGAAGGTAGGAAATTGGGAGTAATTGATAATCTAATAGAGGGTGACCAAGAATCTGATGAAAGGAGAAAAGAGAACATTCACGTTAGCTCAAAATATAAATGTGAACTTTACAAGTATGTTAGATCTGTGAATTGCAAAAGCCTTCCAGATTGGCACCCCAACCATCAGCTTCAACATTCACCCCCTCATCACTGACGCACAGTTGCAGAAATATGTGCCATCCACATTGCAGTAACTCACCATGGCTCCTCCAACAGAACCTTCTCAATGGTCCCTACCACCTAGAAAGCCAGAGACAGCAGGTGCATGCAACTTCGCTCTCATGACTTGGATCAAAATCACATTCTTTCAGCATCAAAGAACAATACAGTACAAGTACAGGCCATTCAAGCCTACAGTGACACATTTTGCCCTTCTATACTAAAACCGTCTTCACTTACAGGATCCATATCCCTCTTTTTCCCATCTCCTCCATCCCAAGTCCAACAACAAGTGAAGAGCTATTTGTCAGTCAGAGTGAGATCATCTGATCAATTACCTCTGCTGTGTCCCTCCCTTCCCTGAGCTCGCCCGGCCAAACTGCCCTGAAGTTCTTCTTTTTATCCTTAACTTATATCATTCTCTAATTTCTCTCCTGTCTCCCTCATACTAGATTATTAACCCGATTATCGCACATGTGACAAACAGAAATTTTCTTCAAGTGAAAATTGAGAAGACCAAAGTAATTGTCTTCACTCACCACTGCACTTTCTGTTCCTTAATTACCAAGTCCATCACTCTCCCTGGAAATGTCTGAGGCTCAACCACACAATCTCTGTGTTAAATTTCACCTCAAAATGAGCTTCTGATCACACGTTTCAGGTCACGCCTTCAAGCAGACAAGGTTAAAGAGTGACTTTATTGAGGTGTGGAAATAATTTAGGACCTTTCATCTATATATGGAGAAACTGTTTCCACTGCAAGATGATTGGTAACCACACAACACAATTTTTTAATGTATGTGGCAAAAAATTTAGGTGAGGAAGAGGGGAGATGATTTTACTCAGTGAGTTCTGAAGATTTGGATGATATTATCTGAATGTCTTGTGGAAGCAGATTCAACAATAACTTTCAGAAGTGAACTTGGGACATTTCCCCAATTAGAGTCAGAGAGATAGACAGCTTGGAAACAGACCCTTCGGTCCAACCTGCCCATGCCGACCAGATATTCCAACCCAATCTAGTCCCACCTGCCAGCACCCGGCCCATATCCCTCCAAACACTTCCTATTCCCATACCCATCCAAATGCCTCATAAATGTTGCAATTGTACCACCACATCCTCTAGCTGTTCATTCCATACACGTACCACCCTCTGTGTGAAAAGGTTGCCCCTCAGGTCTCTTTTATATCTTTCCCCTCTCACCCTAAACCTATGCCCTCTAGTTCTGGACTCCACAACCCCAGGGAAAACACTTTGTCTATTTATCCTATCCATGCCCCTCATAATTTTGTAAACTTCTATCATTTTGTAAACCTCAGCCTCCGACGCTCCACGGAAAACAGCCCCAGCCTGTTCAGCCTCTCCCTGTAGCTCAGATCCTCTCCCTGTAGCTCAGATCCTCCAACCCTGGCAACATCCTTGTAAATCTTTTCTGAATCCTTTCAAGTTTCACAACATCTTTCCGATAGGAAGGAGACCAGAATTGCACGCAATATTCCAACAGTGGCCTAACCAATGTCCTGCTCAGCCGCAACATGACCTCCCAACTCCTGTACACAATACTGTGACCAATAAAGGAAAACATACCAAATGCCGCCTTCACTATCTTATGTACCTGCGACTCCACTTTCAAGGAGCTATAAACCTGCACTCCAAGGTCTCTTTGTTCAGCAACACTCCTTAGGACCTTACCATTAAGTGTATAAGTCCTGCTAAGATTTGCTTTCCCAAAATGCAGCACCTCGCATTTATCTGAATTAAACTCCATCTGCCACTTCTCAGCCCATTAGCCCATCTGGTCTAGATTCTGTTGTAATCTGAGGTAACCCTCTTCGCTGTCCACTACACCTCCAATTTTGGTGTCATCTACAAACTTACTAACTGTACCTCTTATGCTCGCATCCAAATCATTTATGTAAATGACAAAAAGTAGAGGACCCAGCACAGTTCCTTGTGGCACTCCACTGGTCACAAGCCTCCAGTCTGAAAAACAACCCTCCACCACCACCCTCTGTCTTCTCCCTTTGAGCCAGTTCTCTATCTAAATGGCTAGTTCTCCCTGTACTCCATGAGATCTAACCTTGCTAATCAGTCTCCCATGGGGAACCTTGTCGAACGCCTTATTGAAATCCACATAGATCACATCTACTGCTCTGCCCTCATCAAATCATCTTTGTTACTTCTTCAAAAAACTCAATCAAGTTTGTGAGACATGATTTCCCATGCACAAAACCATGTTGACTATCCCGTATCAGTCCTTGCCTTTCCAAATACATGTACATCCTATTCCTCAGGATTCCATCCAAAAACTTGCCCACCACTGAGGTCAGGCTCACCGGTCTATAGTTCCCTGGCTTGTCCTTACCGTCCTTCTTAAACAGTGGCACCACGTTTTCCAACCTCTAGTCTTCCAGCACCTCACCTGTGACTATCGATGATACAAATATCTCAGCAAGAGGCCCAGCAATCACTTCTCTAGCTTCCCAAAGAGTTCTTGGGTACACCTGATCAGTCCTGGCGACTTATCCACCTTTAACCATTTCAAGACATCCAGCACTTCCTCCTCTGTAATCTGAACATTTTGCAAGATGTCACCATCTATTTCCCTACAGTCTATATCTTCCATATCCTTTTCCACAGTAAATACTGATACAAAATATTAATTTAGTATCTCCCCCATTTTCTGTGGCTCCACACAGAGGCCGCCTTGCTGATCTTTGAGGGGCCCTATTCTCTGCCTTGTTACCCCTTTGTCCTTAATATATTTGTAAAAACCCTTTGGATTCTCCTTCATTCTATTTGCCAAAGCTATCTCATGTCCCCGTTTGCCCTCCTGATTTCCCTCTTAAGTACACTCCTACTTTCTTCATACTCTTCTAAGGATTCACTCAATCTATCCTGTCTTTACCTGACATATGCTTCCTTCTTTTTCTTAACCAAACCCTCAATTTCTTTAGTCATCCAGCATTCCCTATACCTACCAGCCTTCCCTTTCACCCTGACAGGAATATACTTTCTCTGGATTCTTGTTATCTCATTTCTGAAGGCTTCCCATTTTCCAGCCGTCCCTTTACCTGCAAACATCTGCCTCCAAACAGCTTTTGAAAATTCTTGCCTAATATCGTCAAAATTGGCCTTTCTCCAATTTAGAACATCAACTTTTAGATCTGGTCTATCTTTTTCTATCACTATTTTAAAATTAATAGAATTATGGTCACTGGCCCCAAAGTGCTCCCCCACTGACATCTCAGTCACTTGCCCTGCCTTATTTCCCAAGAGTAGGTCAAGTTTTGCAACTTCTCTAGTAGGTACATCAGAAAATTGTCTTGTGCACATTTAAGAAATTCCTCTGCATCTCAACCTTTAACACTATGGCAGCCCCAGTCGATGTTTGGAAAGTTAAAATCCCTGACCATAACTTCCCATTAAGGAATGGTTTTCAATAGGAGGGAGGAGGAGCAGAGTGGGACAGGTTGTCAGCATTTACAAAGACAGGACCAGCAAAATGGACTGAATGGCCACCTTCTGAGCTCTTAAGATTCCATCGTGTGGGTTTATGATGAATTAGGATTTAATTATTTATGCAGTTCCATTAATTTCTTCCTGCAACAATTGGAAATAATTTCACCAATAATTACCACTAATCTGTAATAATAACAATATTATTGAAATTAATTAACAGAGCCCTATTAAATCAATACTAAGGATCCTGTTACAGTACCATTGTTTGCATATTGTAAAAGATGATTAATCTGGATGTTATTGCATTAAGAAATCAAGTCCAAATACATTAACAATCTGTTATTATTACCCCACCTGCCTCGCCCTCCTCAGACCCCACTAAAAAAAAACTTTATTTTTGGATGATATCTATTCTGAAGCATTAAACGGAATCAACATTTTGTAGGAAGTGATTTAATACAATCCCTGTCTAAACTTTAAATGCACGGATATAATTTCTCATCTCATCATTCATTGTACAATGTTCTACCTTCCTGAGAGAAGTAATTATTTATGGTTATTAGATGTCTTTGAGGTTTTCAATTTAGCATTGACATCAGTTTTGCTCATTTCCATACCCTGCAACTCTTACATGGTGCAGACTGTACAGTGCAGATCAGACTGAAGAGTTTGTAATGGAGGCACCCGTTATGATCAATCAGCTGCATTAGGCAGTTCACACCATCTGTCAAGAGGGTGGTGCTGGAAAAGCACAGCAGGTCAGGCAGCACCTGAGGAGCAGGTGAAGCGACATTTTGGGCATAAGCCATCCATCGGGAATGAGGCTCATTCGTGATGATGGGCTTATGCCCAAAACGCTGATTCTCCTGCTCCTTGGCTGTTGCCTGACCTGCTGTGCTTTTCCAGCACCACTCTCTCGACTTTGATCTCCAGCATTTGCAGTTCTCACTTTCTCCTAGTTCACATCTACACGGGGACTTCTAAAACAAGCTCCTTAATCTGAGTGAGGTTGGCAGATAAATGTGTTCAGTTTGTTCACATTACCTGTGGAAAAAAAATGCAATATCCCCATTCAATGGTGGGAATGTTTGGCCCAAAACCATCCAATTTGGAGAAGACATATCTGTGAAGAAGTCAACTATTCTGAGAAAATCTGACAGGCCCAGATAGAGAACAAACATTACCACTGGAAGAAACATGTGAAAACCTGAGTATTATCATCACTCGCTTCAGCGAACATTACCTGCTCCACATGTGGCAGTGCTTGTGAATCCAGCATTGAACTATTTAATAACTTCAGGACCTGCAACATTGAAGTGGAAGTAAATTGCCCTTGAGTCCACAGTGACTGTTCAAGAAGTATTGTTTTACAGAAGGTATAGTAAGAACAGTGTTGATATTCAGTTCACATTATTCTGTGTGAATATTAGATTAGATTCCATACAGTGTGGAAGCAGGCTCTGACTAATGTGCCTAACACTATGGATAATTTAGCATGGCCAATTCACCTGACCTGCACATCTTTAGGATTGTGGGAGGAAACCGGAGCCCCCGGAGGAAACCCAGGGAGAATGTGCAAACTCCACACTGACAATTGCCCGAGGCTGGAATCGAGCCACAGTGCTGCCCACATGATGGAATATGGTGAATATTATTATGGTGTTAATATATTTCTCAGACAAGTTATAAGTCACTTTATCCCACATACTCCGTCCTCCACACCCTCCCCTTCCCAGGTCTTTAAGCTTTCTGGTGGTAAAAACAATGACTGCAGATGCTGGAAACCAGATTCTGGATTAGTGGTGCTGGAAGAGCACAGCAGTTCAGGCAGAATCCAAGGAGCTTCGAAAGCTGGTCCTGTGTGTCTGAATGGGGATCCTGTTCTCACCAGCATTTCCCCCTTTCCATCCACTTCCCACAAATAGGCTTTATGAGTACTACAACGCCCAGAATCCCTGTCGCCTGCCTGGATACGAAACTGCTCATGTGCGCAGTCGGAGTCTGTGCGAGACGAGCTGGGACGAATGTATTGGTCGGCTGTGGATGACATCATGGACCCAATGCTTTCCTGCCATCACATGGGTCCAATTTCCGCCCCAAATCCGCATTATCGCGCATTGTCCAATAGAACACTGGTTCTCCAGCCAATCAGTGTTCCCTTATTGGCAAGGAGGGCCGTTTCAGGCTGGGCTCGTTTGGGGGAGATCAGGCCATGCTGTCCCAAGGACTTGATGAGCACATTAAAAGTGGACGGTTTTTGTGAGCAAACTTATCTATTCTTTGTTCTGACGCCGGGCTTTTATTAATAATTCTCTGCCTAAATCTGTAACAAACATTTCAATATTCTGTAACTAGTCATCTAATATATCTAAGGTTACAAAGTTTTCACTGCACTCATTTGCAGTCTCTGCGACAATAACGGTTAATCTTATCATTCTTCTGAAACTGTTCAATCCTACCCTTCAAAGCTACTGCTGCAGCATCTCTCTCTCTCTCTCTCTCTCTCTCTGAATGAAGACTCACCTTCATTGAGACGGAAGCAGTGTCTTTCATCTTTCCTTTTTTTAAAAAAAAACTAGTGTTAAGTTAATGATTTATAGAAACTGAAAAGAAAGAAAACCAAACCAACAAGGGGACAGAGTCTATCCAGCACGGAGCTGTTTCACAGCACCCTCAGGAGAATGGGGAGGGTGTATATTAAGGACAGGGGAGTGAGAATAGCTGGGAAGGGTGTGTGGGATGGAGGTTTTCAGATTTAGGGGAAGAGAAAGGGAAAAGCTATTTCAGAGAAACTAAAATTGTCTGTCCTGCATTTGTAATATGTACTTATTCCTTTTATAACTGCTTTTGCAGGAAACTGGAAGGAGAAGATTTACAGACAGGAATCTTCTAACAAACATTGTGGAAATAGTGACTTAATTAACTGGGACTTAAATAACCATAAATTGAAAAATGTCTGTCCTGTCTGTATCAAAGGTTTAACATCAATTTGACTGGAAAAGCAGTGAGAGACACCCTCTCACCCCTGTGTAAGAATCTTCCATTGAACTGACTGAAACAGCTACAATCAGTCACGTGACCTGCCATACACACTACATTGCGTGTGTGTGGCTAGAGTTGATTATTGTACTTTCGGAGACGCAAGAACATCCTCAGTATGGAGAAACCGTGGAAGTGTGAGGACTGTGGAAAGGGATTCCAGTCCCTGTCGACATTGGAATTTCATCGACGTGGCCACAACAGAGAGCGACCATTCACCTGCTCAGAATGTGGGGAGGGATTCCCTGACATGTCTGCCCTCCGGAAACACCAGCGTGCTGCCACTGGAGAGAGGCCATTCACCTGCTCTGAGTGTGGGAAGAAATTCCGTGAATATTTCACCCTGATACGCCACCAGCGAGCTCACGCTGGCAAGAGTCCATGTACCTGCTTGGACTGTGGAAAGGTATTTACTCAATTCTCCAGTCTGCAGACACACCAGCGAGTTCACACTGGAGAGAGGCCCTTTACCTGTTCTGAATGTGGGAGAGAGTTCACTCAGTTATCAAGCCTGCAGAGACACCAGCGAATTCACACTGGGGAGAAACCATTCAAATGTTCCAAGTGTAAGAAGCCATTCAGAGATTACTCTGGTCTACAGAAACACCAGAGAGTTCATACTGGGGAGAGGCCATACGTGTGTTCTGAATGTGGGAAGCGATTCACTCAGTCATCCAATCTACGAAAACATGAGCGAATTCACAAGTGACTGCAGAGATTGGATCTGTTGTTAATCAGCATCAACAGCCATGCTCAACCTCTGGAATGTAGGAGGCTAAGGCATCACCTGCAAACTCCCCTCCATTCACAGACCATCCTCACTTGGAACTGTATTGGCTGTTCCTTCACTGTCACTGGGCCAGACTCCTCTCTACACCACAAGGTGTGCAGTTCCAGAAGGCAGCTCACCAGCACCTTCTCAAGTAGGACAGTACGGGATGGGCAGTAAATGCTGACACAGATACTATACCCTATCGATTGATATAAAAATGAGGGGAAATCCTATCCAAGACTGAACCATGTTCATTCTTACAGGGGGTGAAGTGGGAGGGCCAGAGGGTTTCTTTCCGCTGGACTGGCCACACTCTTCACTTTGCTTCTAGTGAGCCTGGTGCTCTTTGAGCCTGGGACTGCACACGCTCTCATGGAGATCGGGCCCAAAAACTGAGGAAGAATATTTCTTTCATCCTTGACTGCAAATAATGTCTTCCCTCCCACTGCAAATTGGAAATGAATACATGTCCCATTGAGTCGATAGCACCGGGCCAGTCGGCTCAATTAATCTATTAGTAATTATGCCCCATATAAGCCTCCACCCTTCCCTCTTCGTCTCCCACCATCAACATATCCTTTTGTTCCTTTCTTCCTCACATATGTGTCCAGCTTCTCCTTAAATCTGTTCTTACTGTTCACCTCAACCACTTGTGGGAGTAAGTTCAACATTCTCGCCTCTTGTTGGGTAAAGATGTTCCTCATAAAATCCCCAGTTGGATTATTGATCATCTTAGCTATCCTTTTTTTTTGAGAAAAGGTCCCCAGCCTTTTCTGAGGGTTAAGTACTTTCAGTTCTCATGTTCTGCTTGTGATTCTATGTGACACGTTCCCTAGTGTCTGTTTCCTTTTTCTAAATGGAGATGATAAATATTGACACTGTCCCCAGTGATGAATAACCACAGTTTGAAAAAATTTGCACATTATCTTTGTTTTTCAACTCCATCCCTGTAGATAGGAGTCTATATTCTGCACCTTTACAGAAAGATGTGAAGTTCCTGGAGATGTTGGAAACAGTATTTCTGGGAGTAATATCAGGAATTGAAATTGGTTGGAGAGACTGGAGCAGCTGAACCTGCTCTCTTTAGATCAGAGGGTCATAGTGGCAGAGCAAAGAAGTAGGCCATTCAGCCCCCCTTTGGGTCTGTGCTAACTGTCAGTCCTTGGTCATAACCCCACAGGTTTATATTAGTCAAGTCTCCTGGAGTTTTAAATACGTTATCAATGCATTGAATAGTATTGTTAGAGTGGGCCAAAATTTGGCCGATTTGAGTTTAACTTGAGGTCATGCATTTTGTTTGAAAAAAATGGGAAGGCTAGCAGATTAGCTAAATGGGGAGACCCTTCAGGGTTTTCCGCTGCAGCAGAATCTGGGTGTCCTCCTTCATGAGTCTCGGAAAACTAGCATGCAGGTACAGCAGATTATTAAAAAGAAAGCAAATGGATTGTTATCTCTTGTAGCTAAAGGAATAGAATATGTCAAAAAAACATTCAGCCCAAAGGATCAAAGAGCACATGGATTGTGGTGAAATTGATGAGTAGTTTATTAGACACAGCGATATCGTGGAGGAGAAATTGAGCAGGCTGGCACAGAACTGATCCTCTGCACAGAATGCTTTTCCCAGAACAGAAGATGTAGGCATGCTTTATAGGGGTACGACACAAAGGTGATAATTGTAAAGTGGTTACAGTTCAATGGTGAAAATTGTAAAGTGATTAAAACAAGAATAAACTGAATGGAAGTTCAAGTGTCTGGCAGTGGTAATTCACTTGTAATTGACAGGAGATTCCAGCCATTTTCATAAATGGGTGAAATGTCGTCATTTGCATTTCCTGCCCATGCGAGTATGTGTAAATGTCCTTTCTCCTGGCATTCAGGTGTGCTCATTGTGTTCCAATGTGAGTGAAGTCGTTCGGGGTATCTTGATCTGCCTCTTTTGTTTATGTGGTATCTGTTTCAATGGGAAATGGGCCTGCCCTAAGGATATTGAAACCGCAGTGCCAAATGGGGCTGGGAGCTTTACTGTGAGGGTTGTGTGGGAAGTGTACTCTCTGGCCTGGAAATAGCTTGGCCATGTCTGGTTTCTTAGCCTGTTTGGCCAAGTCTGGGGCATTGTGGGTGTGTTCTGCCTGTGTTGGCAGGCTTGATTTGTGTTTTGCAGACCACCCTATTTTTATTTTTAAAATGTGACCATGTTGTGGGTAGGCAGGGTGGCAGATCTTTTTCCCACAATCCCCTTTTTGTTTAAATGGAGGGTTGAAAAGGGGGGCAATGTAGCCAGATCTGGGGGAGGTGGGGGCAGGGAGGGGATTGTTAGGTAGTGGGGGGTTCGGTGTTGTACAGGTAGTCGTTTTAGTGTTGGAATCTGACAGCGCGGTGGGAATGTCACTCCAGCGGACTTGTATTAGCAGGGTGGTGAAGGGGCAGGGGGGGTAACAATGCTGTATACAACCAGGAACAGCACACAGAGGATCATGACCAGGACTACGATACCCACAAGAATGGCAGTAAGGGATATCAGAACCTGCCCATGAGCCAAGCCCGGATTGCCCAGCTTCACGAGTTCCAGTGGGACTCTTGTCCATGTAGGATACCAGCAGCCTGTCGAATGTGGTGTGTCAGTTCCTTTGTTTTTGTTGGTGTCAGGAATGTAGATACAGCACTCTGCCAACCAGGGCACAAGTGCCCCCTTTCTCAGCCAACAAGTAGTCCAGGGCCATTCTACTTTGTAGGGCGACAATGCAAATGGTGACAGCCTCTGCAGCTGAGCGAGTGCTTCAGCCGTGACATTCGCTATTTCCTCTAGCATGGTGGCCAGTTGATGTGCCTCAGCGTTGTATAATTGGGCACAAATAGGGAGTGTACCTCGTCTAGGGCAGTGAGGGTGTGATTTGCTGTGGGTGATAAGCTTTTGGAAGGGAGAGAACAGGAAGTGGCAAATGAGTGGTACCATGTACCTGATGAAACTGCTGCCAGCCCTTGACAATGGCAGCCAGGGGCATGCCTTGTGGTCACAGACAAAGTGTTGTTGTATGTTTTTAAGTGGTGGGTTTGGGTTCCTGTTCAGATGGTAGTGAAAGTGGAATTGTGGGCAGACTTTTTCTGGGCAAGTAAATTTAGGATATTACCCTCTGCTGCAGATCGATGCGCTGTAGGAGCTAGGAGCAGAGAGTTGGTGCACTGGCTCCAGTCAGCCTCCCATGCAGATGGCTATGGGTGGTCCCCGTCCAGTGGTTTTAGACTAGATTAGATTCTGTACAGTGTGGAAACAGGCCCTTTGGCCTAACTAGGCCACACTGACTGTCCAAAGAGTAACCACCCAATACCATTTCCCCTCTTGACTAATGCACCTAACACTATGGGCAATTTAGCATGGCCAATTCACCTGACCTGCACATCTTTGTGACTGTGGTAGGAAAGCAGAGCAGTCAGAGGAAACCCACACAGACGCTGGGAGAATGTGCAAACTCCACACACGGTCACTGCAGCTGGAATCGAACCTGTGACCCTGGTGCTGTGAGGCAGCAGTGCTAGCCACTGATCCACCGTGCTGCCCCATAACTTCATCACTTATATAAGTAATGAAAAATAGTAGACCCACTGTGATGGTCAAGGCTGGGGGTAGTGTGAGGGGTTGTAGACTGGGTAGAACTATGCTGTGAATTTGTCTAGGTGATACCCTGCAGATTTCCAGTGGTTTGGGCTATTAGTTACATGAGTGGCCGGTTTGGTAGGCTGAGTGTTGTGACCTTGGGACCTGTCCAGATCCAGCCACCATTCTGCCATCTCTGTGATGTTAAGAGACTGGGGCGAGAGGAATGCCCCCATGGGAAGGGAAGCAGGCACAGACTCAGCAGCGGGTCTGGTTCACCCTCTGAATATCTGTGCGTCACATGAAGGAAAGTTTTTTTTTTTGCTAGCCATTTGCAATGGATAAAGTGTCCTGTGTCCCCTGTTAGCAATCTGCAGTGATGTGCAGGTCAGACCAAGGGTAATGATCCTGATGGCTGCGGCAAGCAGCTGGATCCCTCTGGTGTCCAGTCCTGCTTGGTCGTACTTCTACGGAGATGGAGCCCTCTTGTACCAGGTCGCGTGCGTTCATTCTGGTGTCCCTTGGAGCTTGACAGCTGGCCTGGTTGAGAGCAAGATCAGGTATGGTCCTTTCCACTGAGGGGAGAGAGAATCTTTCAGCAGTGACTATCATTACATTGTCCCAGGTTTAAATGGGTGAAGTGGTTGCCGCTATGGTGCGGGCAGCATAGCTTTTACCGATTTCATGGTTTAAAGTGATCCTCCTACTAAGGGCTTGAATGTAATCTAAGCAAGCCTCCCGTATTAAGAAGAGCGCTGTGTCAGTGAGTGTTTTTGGGGGTCTGGTGGTGTGGGCACATGCTGTCCCATTAGCACCTCCCAAAGGGTGTCAGTCCCATCATTCAATTTACCTCCCCCCTTATTGTGTACAGTGCCAATGGCAGGACGTCTGGCCAAGTCAATCCTGTGTCCTAAATGATATTGGTGAGGGTGGTTTTGAGGATGCCGTTCATTTTTTCTACCTTTCCTGATGACTGGGGCTGGTAGAGGATGTGGTGTCTCCAGGGTATCCTGGAGCTTCACGGTGAAATGGGTCCCCCTGTCTGTTTCTATGTTCCCTGGAACTCCAAATCTTGGAATAACATCCCACAGGAGACACTTTGCCACTGTTCGGGCATCATCGTTTTTTTGGTGGGGAATGCCTGTACTCATTTCGAAAGCATGTCTACAATAACTAGACTGTATTCGTATCCCTGTTTCTGAGGCATGTGGGCAAAATCAATCTGGAGGTGGGTGAATGGCCCCTCAAGAACTGGTAAGTGATCATATTTGGCTACAGGCTTCCCTGTATTGTTCTGTAAACAGATGAGGCATTGTGTCAGCAGGGCTTGGGCAGTTGCAGCAAATCCCAGTGCATACCAGGAATGGCTGAAAGCAAGTATCATTCCTCTCTTGCCTATGTGTCTGATTCAGTGTGCCACCATCAGGCTAGATAAGAACCTACAGGTAGGGTGACTGTACAGGCCCAAGCGGCCCTCTCTTTTGGTGAGACAGCTTGCTGAGCTGCTCGGACTGCATCGGGGGGCCTGGGAGTATGCAGGCATTTCCTTGGGTGATGGGATCAGTGGCAGAGGTGTAGGTGGCATATCTTATAATTGCTACAGCAGAGGGTAGCAGAGGTTGGCAATGAGTGCAACACGTTGGAGTGGTCTCCCAGCAGGCATCCAGCTATGAGAAAATCAACAATTTGCAGAGCAGTCGAACCGTGGGGGGCTTCAGGAATACCCATGGTGGAGCCACTCTCCTATCTCATGCAGTTCAGCGTAGGACCTGCCATGGTCCTAGATGCTGCCATCATCTCTGCCTCCTGTCCAGTAGCCCTCATGCGTCACAGACGCTGTGCAAGTTAAATGCCAGCATCCACTACTCCCCGCAAGTACTCATGCTCAAGGTCCTGAAACCACACTCCTGGAGTCATCTCCCACAGCCCTGATCTCTCTAACCAGGCAAACTCTTGCTACACCTGGTTATGCCTGCCAGAACCTACCCATGCCCTTCTTGACCCTCTCCTCTCCTCGCTACCAATCACCCCTTCACCACCCATGTAATCTTTCCTCCAGTGGATGATATTGACAGGCCACTTTGTCTGTCAATTTCACTGTTCAGCTTCTGGCCCACAGGAACCGGCATCAACATATGTTGCTCTCACAGACTCACATCTCGAGCTCGCCTCCCCACTAATGATCACTGGTAGGTACTTTGTTGGACCGCAAGGTGTGGCAGCAGAAGTGCAACTCCGTGCAGAGCAGGCTGCACTGGCTTGCAAAGACCCAATGGCGGTTCTGCATATTCCCCTTATTACAAAGAACCCGTAGCTCCCCAAAGATCTAGCAACCACGACAGTGTGGCTCACGCAATCACCACTACATTTCACACCCCTTAGGCAAGACACAGATCCCCCAGATTGCACCGATTAAACAAGATGAATTCTGTGCATACTGCGCTCCTGCATTACTACAATCTACTTTTACAAAACAGACCCCAGGTGCTGTCCCCTCCTATGAGCGCCCCTCCTTATACTCGCTGTGGCCACAGCACTTTGACCACACAGGCCAGGTATTATCCACCCTGCCACATAGTTACACTCAGACAGGGAGACATCCAACCATCAACATGACAATACCCATTACTACCCTGCAGCAGTAGAAGTGATGATACCAACTATTGACTTATTTCTGCAACAGGGAATCCTAGTGCCCACAACCAACCCATGCAACACGTCTATCATACCTATCCCAAAGCCTGAGACCAGGAAAATGGTACTTTGTGCAAGATCTTAGGGTTGTCAATGCCATTATTGTCCCCTGCAGTCCTGGACACAAATGCTATCCTGACCAGTATCCCTGCCTCCGCCACCTGCTTCTCTGTAATCGACCTATGCTCAGCCGTCTTTTCGATTTAAATTGTCCCCTGACAGCCAATGCCTTTCCACTTTTACATACGGTGGCTGCCAATATACATGGACCCAGCTTTCCCAAGTGTATATGAAGAGCCCCACAGTTTATGCTGCTTGCAGTACACTGCACCTTGTTCACCCTCCACCTGCCATGCCACAGGACCCTCCTCCAGTATGCGGATGATCTACTAATAGCTTCCACCTCCACTGCTGCATGCATGCAGGATACGGTGGCCTTGCTCTGCTGTCTGGCACAGGGTGAAAGTGCAGCTTTGTCAGCAAAAAGTCCAACACCTGGGGTACGACCTTTCACATGGCCTCAAAGCATTGTCCAAGGAGCGGATGGCTGTCATCATCCAACTTCCCCCACCTGTCACAAGTATGCAGCTGCAAGCATTTTTGGGGATGGTATACTGCTGCGTGCACTGGATCCCTGATCACCATGCCATTGATGCACCCCCGTGGGAGACAGCTTCCCATGAACAGCCGGCCGAAGTGAAGTGGACACCCAAAATGCAAAGGGCATTCACTGCACTGAAGCAAAAACTAATCTCCGCTCCTGCTCTGGGAGTTCCAAATTATTCACAGCCCTTCCATGTTTATGTAACTGAGTCAGAAGGGTTTGCATCCGGCATTTTAACGCAGCTTCATGGGCACCTCTGTTGCCCTGTTGCCTTTTATTCTGTCCATTTACAACCTATTGTGAGGGGAATACCGGAATGTTTGCGTGCGGTGGCAACAGCCACAGCAACAATGGTAAAGGCCACCCCATTGTGCTAGATCATCTATGTACTGTTTTGGTCCCACATTTGGTCTCCCTGCTGCTTAATTCAACAGCAACCCAACATTTTACTGCAAATCAGAACTGGCTATGAGGTCGCTCTCCCTACAGCGCGCTCCAGCCTTGAAACCGTCTACCCGACTCCCGCCCACCCAGCACGATGCTGCAGACGACCATGAGTGTTTAAACGTGATTCAGCAGGTTGCTACCCCACGTCCCGACTTGATACTTTTCACCGATGGCTCTTCCAGCCATCAGACGTTAGCAGGATATGCTATCTGCACCCCCTTGACTAACCTCGAATCAGGTAAAAACAATGACTGCAGATGCTGTAAACCAGATTCTGGATTAGTGGTGTTGGAAGAGCACAGAAGTTCAGGCAGCATCCAAGGAGCAGCAAAATCGACGTTTCGGGCAAAAGCCCTTCATACCCTCGAATCAGCTGCATTACCAGACAGGATGTCCACACAGGCTGCATAGCTCTTTGCTCTCACCAGAGCCTGCATCCTGGCAAAGGGGAGCATAACTAACATCTACACAGGCTGCACATATGCCTTTGGAGTCATTTTCAGTGTTGTTCAGCCCACGCTTCCAGTCGGTTGTCACACAGGAGACCGGGATTTAATTCCCCACCGGTGAGGGTACAGCATTTTTTTTAGGAGTCTGTTGTGGCGCACCTTTGATATCCCTGACCCTGGACCAGGTATTACTGCCAGCTGCCTCAAATATTTGAAACAACATCTCCCAACAGGCTTATGGGACAAAACACAAGGCAGGCTCTTTGGGGGTTGGCCAAAGCATCACCCCGCCTCTCATTATCTCGGATTGGTTGAAGGAGGGTCCGGTTCAGCCCTG
This sequence comes from Chiloscyllium punctatum, assembly GCF_047496795.1. Lineage (NCBI taxonomy): Eukaryota > Metazoa > Chordata > Chondrichthyes > Orectolobiformes > Hemiscylliidae > Chiloscyllium > Chiloscyllium punctatum. Next base: position 61,759,509 of record NC_092769.1, read on the forward strand.
TCGTTAAGCCGCGCCCACGCCTTCTTCGGACTAACGCTGACGTCATGACGCCGGGATCCACTGTGACGTCAGGCGGGACGGAGGCGGAGACGGTGCGTGGTGGAGAGGAGCGGAGCCGGCGGCGGGCCAGTGAACATACCCGAGCGATCGCATTCGGCTCCTACACTCGGGAGAATAATGTGAGACAAGGTAGGGATGTAAACCGGAAAAGGAGTCGGGGGGAGGGGCATGAGGAGGCTATAAACTTCATGGGGTGGCCTGAGGCCGCAGTGGGTGTGGACGGGGGTGAGAACGGAACGACCGCCCTCTTGGTAAGGGCAGTTGTCACCGGGTAACCGGCCGCCATCTTGGTATGGGCATGCAGTGTTATCCGGCCGCCACTTCGCTGAAGACGGGCATTGACCTTGCGTAACGTGCCGCCATGTTGGTGAGGGAGAGGCGTGTCTGACTTTCGGTCGAATCCATCAGAATGTGATCAGGAAGGAAACATTGGAGGTCGGTCAGTCGGGGAGAGGATACAACAAAATAGGCTGGAAGCCTCAAACTCTAATCAGAATCACTGCTTTGATTCTCAGTCTGCAGCCAGGAGGTGGAGATATGAATCCAGAGACAGGATAGAAAACTGGGAATGGGGGAAAGAGATGGGCAGATAGATCTGGATTTCAGTCCAAAGAAGGAGGAGATGTGGAATCAGGACATAACAGACTTGAGGATGAAGAAATGAGGAAAATAATGTTCCTTCGAATCTAGAATTCCCTTCTGAATTTCTATCCTGGCATTGATAATGACTACTTTCGTCAACTGTTTTTGCAGGATATTTGAACAGAAGACTTCGGAGATATTGAACACAAACCAAATTTCCTGCCAAGGTCTGGTTGACTTACGCCACTCACCAGGAGCTGAGTATTATCGGCCTCTGAGTGTGGACAGGGAAATGTTTGTTCTGACTGTGGGAAATTATTTCAGACATCTGTGTGAGCAACGAGGACCCAATGATAAACACACACACAACCCTCTGAGTGATTGTATTCCAGTGAGTAGACTGCGGAAAGAGCATTACACAATCGCACATTCCAATGAGAGCATTCCGGTGAATTTGCTGTGGAAAGAACTTCAACTTGTCAAGAAGATTGAGAAAACATTCACCCCATTGGCAGTACAGAGATACTGTGCTCAGAGTGTAGTCAAGGCTTCAATTGATCACCCATCCTGAAGAGATACAAAGACACCGTCACCATGGAGAAACCGTGGAAATGTGAGGACTGTGGTAAAGGGTTCAATTATCCATCCCAGCTGGAAATCCACCGACGAGTTCACACTGGAGAGAAGCCATTCACTTGTTCTGTGTGTGGGAAAGGATTTACTCAGACAACCAAACTCATGTCTCACCAGAGAATTCACACCGAGGAGAGACCATTCACCTGTCCAGAGTGTGGGAAGGGATTTACGCAGACATCCTGCCTCATGTTACACCAGCGGATTCACACTGAGGAGAGACCTTTCAGCTGCACTTACTGTGCAAAGAGGTTCATGTCTTCATCTGATCTGAATATACACCAGCGTGTTCACACTGGGGAGAAACCATTCAACTGTTCCGTGTGTGGGAAGAGATTCCCTCATTCATCTGGCCTTCGATCACACCAGCGAGTTCATACTGAGCAGAAACCATTCAGCTGCACCACCTGTGGAAAAAGTTTCCGACATTCTTCTGCCCTGGTTGAACACCAGCGAGTTCACTCTGGGGAAAAGCCATTCACCTGTTCTGTGTGTGGGCAGGGCTTCACGCAGTCGTCCAGTTTGCTGAGACACCAACGAGTACACACCGGAGAGAAGCCATTCAGCTGCACTTCCTGTGGGAAAGGTTTCCGGCAGTCATCCACCCTGACTGCACACCAGCGAATTCACACGGGGGAGAAACCGTTCACTTGCTCTGCATGCGGAAAGGGATTCACAGTTTCCTCCGCACTCGAGTCACACCAGCTAATTCACACAGAGGAGAAGCCATTCAACTGCACTTCCTGTGGGAAGAGTTTCAGGTGTTCATCCTCTCTCCTTGCTCACCAGCGAGTTCATACTGGAGAGAGGCCGTTCATCTGCTCTGTGTGTGGGAAGGGATTCACTCGGTCCTTCAACCTAGTGACACATAAGCGAGTTCATAAGTGAATCTCAATAACCTGTATACTGTTGAAGTTCAAGGAGGAAACTCTCCATCTTCAGGCCCAGCCAGTGATTTCCATATCTTGTGAAAGAATTGGATTCTGCTGTTGTTGATCACTTCCAAGATTGACAGTCTGACAATTTGTTTCAATTGATGTTAACACTCCTATAACTGGCTAGAGTTTGGTAATTTGGATATGTTGTTGCTGATTTTTGGGACTGCAGTGCCCCTTTTTAAAAGCAACAACAGTGATCCTGGATTTGAGGTCTGTGTTTGGAGAGAGGAACACATCCTGTGCAAGGGAACACACAAAATTGTCAATTTACAAACAAAGCTGACAAAGGAAATCACCAAAAACTCTGTCTAACAAAGCTTCCAGGGCCAATTGCTCCTTTCATTGCCCTCTATTGCACAGATTGACAGCATCATAATCTGTATAGGACCAGGATGAAGGATGTAGTGAAATTGGGTTGTGTCATTTTAAAAAATGTTGATTTTTAAAAAATATTTGTTCATCTGGGATGCGGGTGTTGCTGGCTGGGCTTGCATTTATTTCCTGTTCTGGGTGACACTTGAGAAGGTCGTGGTGAGGTGCCTTATATAGAGAGTCCCAAAAGTGTGGAAGACTGGTATCTGTAATTCTTGAAACACTGAGGGATGCTGAGATAGATCAGCCACTTAGCACGACTGGCTGAAGGCTGCTGTGAAAGCTTCAGCCTTATCTTTTGAACTGATGTAATGGGCTCCTCTGTCGATGAGAATGGAGCTATTTGTGGAGTCTCCTCCTCCAGTGAGTGGCGTGACCAGGGTTGCTCCCCTGGATTGATGGTAATGATTGAGTGGGGATATGCCATGCCATGTGTTTGCAGATTGGGCTGGAGTACAATTCTGCTGCAGGTGTTAGCCCACAGCACCTCATGAATACCCAGTCTTGAGTCGCCAGATCTCTGCAAGGTCTGTTCCATGTAGCAAGGTGATAGTGCCACATAACACTATGGAGGGTATTCTCAATGTGAAGGTGGGACTTTGTCTCTACAAGGACCAAGCGGTGGCCACTCTTACCAATACTGTCATGGGCAGATATATCTGCAACCTGTAAGGATGAGGTCAAGTGTGTTCTTGTTGGTTCCTTTACTGCCACAGATCCAGTCTGGCAGCTATGTCCTTTAGGTCCTGAACAGCTCAGTAAGTCATACTGCTGCTGAGACTCTCTTGTTGGTGGACGTTGAAATCCCCCAGTGGATGTTCTGTGCCCTTGCCATCCTGAGTGCTTCCTCCAAGTTTTATTCAACATTAAGGAGGATCAATTCATCAGCCGAGGCAGGATGCTACGGAGTAATCTGCAGGAGGTTTCATATCCATGTTTAACCCGAAACCATGAGACATCATGAGGTCCACATTCAATGTTGAGAACTCCCAGAACAACTCCCTCCCGGCTGCATCCCGCTGTTCCACCATGTCTGCCGATCTGCCCGTCAGTGGGACAGGACATATCCGGGGATAGTGATAGTGGTGTTGTGGGACATTGTCTGTAAGGTATGATTATGAGAATATGATCTATATCCTGATATATTGTTCGACAACCTTCCTCACTATCCTCAACTCTACTAATTTACATGGCATTAGCCAACTTATTAATCAGACCACTTACACGTTCATCCAAATCTTTTATACTTAAAACAAACCTTGTGGAACATCCCTGGTCACAGACTGCCAGTCAGAAAAACACCCACCACCGTGGGGCAGCACGGTGGCTCAGTGGTTAGCACTGCTGCCTCAGCACCAGGGTCCCAGGGTTGATCCCAGCCTCGGGTGACTGTCTGTGTGGAGTTTGCACCTTCTCCCCGTGTCTGCGTGGGTTTCTTCCGGGTGCTCCGGTTTCCTCCCACAGTCCAAAAGATGTGCAGGTCAGGTGAATTGGCCATGCTAAATTGCCCGGAGCGTGAGGTGCATTGGTCAGAGGGAAATGGGTCTGGGTGGGTTACTCTATGGAGGGGTCAGTGTGGACTAGTTGGGCCAAAAGGCCTGTTTCCATACTGTAGGAAATCTAATCTTAAAAGAAAAACAACTACCTTTTGTCCTCTATAATCCAATCCAAGTTTGTATTCAGTTCAGCAACTCACCATGGATCGAACGTGACTTAATCTTCTGAACCAGCCTATCATGAGGGAGCTTGTCAAATACTTCAGTGGAGTGCATCCACCGCCCTGTTCTCATCAATCATCTTTGTCACTTCCTCAAGAAAACTCAATCAGGTTTGTGAGCCATGACGTCCTCTGCAGGAAACCATGATGCATGCTGTCCACATGGACTTTAGCAAGGCTTTTGACAGGGCCCCTCATGGCAGGCAGATACAGGAGTTGAAGCCACTTGGAATACACTGTGAGAGGGATACAGAACTGGCTTTGTCACAGAAGGCAGAGAGTAGCGGTGCACGGACATTTCTGTGACTGGAGATCTGTGAACAGTAGCACTGGTCGGGATCAGTGCTTAGACCCCTGTTGTTTCCATATTTATGTGTAAATGATTTGGAGGAGAATGTCGGTGGCCCAATTAATAAGTATTTGAATGACACAAAGATTGGAAAGATCTGTGAATATTGAGGATGAATGCTAGACGATATAGCAGGATTGACAGGAAACTTGGGCAGAGAAATGGCAGATGGAATTTAATTCAGACAAGTGCGAAGTGATGCATTTTGAAAGTTTTAATGAGGGAGAGACGTATACAGTAAATGGCAGAATCCTGGGAAGCATTATCATAAAGAGGGATTTGGCATTCAGGACTACAGTTTCCTGAAAATGGCAATTCATTTGGATATTGTTTGGATATTAGTATATAAACATTGACAAGGCACGTTGCAGTTTGATAGAACCGTAGCAAGGTTACATTTGGAATATTGTGTACAATTCTGCTTGCCACACCACCATGAGGATGTAAGGCTTTGGAGATGGTACAGAAACAGTTTTCCAGGATGTCGCATGGTTTGGAAGATATTACCGATGAGGAGAGGAGAGTCATAGAGATGTACAGCAAGGAAACAGACCCTTCGGTCCAACCCGTCCATGTTGACCAGATATCCCAACCCAATCTAGTCCCACCTGCCAGCACCTGGCCCATATCCCTCCAAACCCTTCCTATTCATTTATCCATCCAAATGCCTCTCAGCCTCTCCCAAGAGCTCAAATGCTCCAAACCTGGCAACGTCCTTGTAAATCTTTTCTGAAACTTTTCAAGTTTCACAGCATCTTTCCAATAGGAAGGAGACCAGAATTGCACGCAATATTCCAACAGTGGCCTAACCAATGTCATGTACAGCCGCAACATGACCTCCCAATTCCTGTACTCAATACTCTGACCAATAAAGGAAAGCATACCAAATGCCGCCTTCACAACCCTATTTACCTGCGATTCCACTTTCAAGGAGCTATGAACATGCACTCCAAGGTCTCTTTGTTCAGCAACACTCCCGAGGACCTTACCATTAAGTGTATAAGTCCTGCTAAGGTTTGCTTTCCCAAAATGCAGCACCTCGCATTTATCAAAAGCATTGATAAGAGCTGTCAAGGAGAAAGTTCAAATTGAGAACCGTAAGGAATACAAAAGGTTCAGAGTTGGGGCAAGTGGGTGAAAAAACGAACAAGAAGTGAAGAGAAATAATGAGAAAAGACTGGCAACCATTTCATGACACACTGGGTTTAACAGAATGTAGGAGAGAAACCAAAGAAAGATGCAGGTTCTAGGTTCAGACAAAGGTGAGCTTTAGGAACACAGTATTCCCATGGGAAGCAGCAGGGGCAGCCGATCAGATTGTCACCATGAGTGAGACAATGAGCCACCACAACCTACCCCCCCCCCCCATTTGTTGTTCTAGGTGAGGATGGAGGATACATGTGGGAGGGAAACATGTTTGAGGGGAACAAGCTTGTATGTGAGATATGATAAAGATTAAACATACTGCATGTTGAACACAAAGCTGTCTGATTTGATTTTAATGCAAAATTTAAAGACAGAACTGGAGTTATTAAAACCAGCAGAAACAGTCCCCATTTGAAAATGTTCAATGCTGGTTTATTGAAAGTAAAATCCAAAGCTCCAGCAGTTACTTATGAACTCACTTGTGTGTCAGCATGTGAAATAAATGAGTGAACCCCTTCCCACACTCAGAGCAGATGAATGGTCTCTGTCCAGTGTAAATGCGCCAGTATATGCTAAGATTAGCCAGTGGTCTGAACCCAGTCCCACATACACCACCTGAATGGTCTGTCAGCAGTGTGAACATATTGATATCTCATCAGTTGCCCAGAACATTTGAAGCACTTCCCACAGGTTGGACATTGAAAAGGTCAGTGTGAACCAGCTCGTGTGCCAGCACTGTGGTTAACCAAATAAATCCCTTCCCGCAATGAAAGCTTGTGTTGTGTCAGTCTAGATAGTTGTCTAAAACCATGTCCACATACAGAACATGGTTTCTCCACACTGTGAACAGTGCTTTCTCCTTCCATGTTCAAAATCTGGTGATCAGTTTACAAGAAATTGGGAGGCTCTATCAGACCCGAGGATAATGACTGATGTCACTTTCCCTGTGTAATTGATTGAAAACAGAACAGTTAGAGTGAGAGCGAGCCCCAGGTTGGCTGTGAAATTCAGCTGGTAATGAATGTGGTAATTCATAGGATTTATGGCGCATGATGAGAAAGTGACTACAGAAGCTGCTGGGTTGTCATAAAACCTGTGTCGATCAGCGAATGGAACTTGCCACCTCGTCTGGACCTACACACTGGGTCCAGTCTGTGTAATGCTTTGGTATTCCCCCTCAGTAAATCCCCTTCCTCCAACTATTATTGATAGGCCAAACTCTTCATCCCATGAAACAGTTTCACAAATCTCTTTTGTACTGCATTCAATGCCAACATAACTGTTCTTAAATAAGAGGATGACACCGTACATAATACATTAGGAATGGCTTCACCAATATCCTGTGCAGTTCTTACAAGATCCCCCAATGTTTAAACTCCAACACCTGGCAATTTAGGCCAAAATTCCATTTTCTTCCTTCATAATTTGCAACACAAGTTTAGGAGTTTAGTCCCACCCTTGACCTTTTCCATAACAATCCTGAATGGAAAAGAGTTATAATAAGCATCTGCAAAACGCTCCCTCACTGACACTTCAACCTTCCCCTTCATTGTTGATACTATTACATACCGGCTTCAAAAGCTGTCCCGGATCTATGTTAAAAATTCTGATAATCTTTCACACTATGACGACCACAGTTAATGTCGGGGAAGTTGAAAGCCCCAGCTATGACAGCGCGATTACTTTTACACTTCCCTGAAATTTGCCTCCTTTCCTGCTCTTGTCATTCTACCCAGACGGGTTTATTTAAGACGTTTTTAAAGATGCTGTCGGAGAATTGTCCAAGTATAAATAAAGCCCGTAAGCGGATCTTATGAAATTGACACACACACACTGATTTATTTCACAATATTGTGGGAAGAGGAATTGGCCACTCGTATTCAGAATGGGCAGTCTGTCGAGTCATAGAGATGTACAGCAAGGAAACAGACCCTTCGGTCCAACCTGTTCATGCCGACCAGATATCGCAACCCAATCTAGTTCCACCTCCCAGCACCCGGCCCATATCCCTTCAAACCCTTCCTATTCATATACCCATCCAAATGCCTCTTAAATGTTGCAATTGTACCAGCCTCCACCACATCCTCTGGCAGCTCATTCCATACACGTACCACCCTCTGCGTGAAAAAGTTGCCCCTTAGGTCTCTTCTATATCTTTCCCCTCTCACCCTAAACCTATGCCCTCTAGTTCTGGATTCCCCGACCCCAGGGAAAAGACTTTGCCTATTCATCTTATACATGCCCCTCATAATTTTGTAAACCTCTATAAGGTCACCTCTCAGCCTCCGACGCTCCGGGGAAAACATCCTCAGCCTGTTCAGTCTCTCCCTGTAGCTCAGATCCTCCAACCCAGGCAACATCCTTGTAAATCTTTTCTGAACCCTTTCAAGTTTCACAACATCTTTCCGATAGGAAGGAGACCAGAATTGCACGCAATATTCCAACAGTGGCCTAACCAATGTCTTGTACAGCCGCAACATGACCTCCCAACTCCTGTACTCAATACTCTGACCAATAAAGGAAAGCATACCAAACACTTTCTTCACTACCCTATCTACCTGCAACTCCACTTTCAAAGAGCTATGAACCTGCACTCCAAGATCTCTTTGTTCAGCAACACCTTTCCATTAAGTGTATAAGTCCTGCTAAGATTTGCTTTCCCAAAATGCAGCACCTCATACTTATCTGAATTAAATTCCATCTGCCACTTCTCAGCCCTTGGCCCATCTGGTCCAGATCCTGTTATAATCTGAGGTAACCCACTTCACTATCCACTACACCTCCAAATTTGTAAGGATGAATCTCAACCCTCTTCTCACCTGTACTTAGTTTTTATATGGTTACAAGAGATCAGTGTTAATTACAAGACAATGTGGTTTCAATCAAATTTATTGGGAACAATGCTGCTAGCTGGTCAGTTAACAATAGCAACAGGAGGCTAGTTCATCTACAGAATTAGGTGCTAATATTCAGCATCCCCTCCCTCCCTTCCTCTCTCTCCTGTACTCCCTCCATCTTGCCTCTCTCTCCCCTACTCCCTACCTCCCCTCCCTCAGTCCCTCCCTCTCCCCTCTCTCTCCCTCCCTTCCTCCCTCCCCCTCTTTGCCCCTCCCTCCCACCTCTTTCCCATCCCTCACCCATCTTTCGACCTCCCTCCCCCCTTTCCCCCTCCTCTCTCCCCTTTCACACCTCCCTCCTGCCCCTCTCTCCCCTCCATCCCTCTCCTCTCTCCCCCTCCCTCCCTCCCTCTCCTCTCCCCTCCCCCCTCTCATCTCCCCCCTCCCTCCCTCTCCTCTCCTCTCTTCCCCCCACCCACTCCACTATCCACCCCACCCACACCCCTCTACCCCCACCCTTTCCCCTTTTCCCCCTCCCTCTCCACTTCCGCCCTCCCCTTCCCCTTTCCCCCCACTCTATTCCCCCTCCCCTTCCTCTTCCCCCTCACCCTATTCCCCCAGCCCCTTCCCCCTTCACCCCATTCCCCCCTCACCCCATTCCCCCCTCACCCCATTTCCCCATCCCTTTCCCTCCTCTCCACTCTCCCCCACCCATGCCACTCTCCTCCACGCCCCTCTCCCACTCCCTCTCCCTCCATCTCTCTCACCTTCCCCACTCTCTTTCTCTTCTTGCCCCCTCCCTCCTCCTCCTATCTCCCCCTCCCTCCCTCCCACTCTCCCCCTCCCTCCCTCCCACTCTCCCCCTCCCTCCCTCCCACTCTCCCCCCTCCCTCCCTCCCACTCTCCCCCCTCCCTCCCACTCTCCCCCCTCCCTCCCTCCCACTCTCCCCCCTCCCTCCCTCCCACTCTCCCACTCTCCCACTCTCCCACTCTCCCACTGCCTCCCACCCACTCTCCCACTGCCTCCCATTCTCCCCCCGCCTCCCATTCTCCCCTTGCCTCCCATTCTCCCCTTGCCTCCCATTCTCCCCTTGCCTCCCATTCTCCCCCTGCCTCCCATTCTCCCCTTGCCTCCCATTCTCCCCCTGCCTCCCATTCTCCCCATGCCTCCCATTCTCCCCCTGCCTCCCATTCTCCCCCTGCCTCCCATTCTCCCCTTGCCTCCCATTCTCCCCTATCTCCCTCCCACTCTTCCCTGCATCCTACCCACTCCTCTCTGCCTCCCTCCCACTCCTCCCCGCCATCTTCCTACACCTCCCTGCCTCCCTCCCACTCATCCCCAGCCTTCCTCCCACTCTCCCCCTGCCTCCCTCTGCCCTTTCCCCCTTGCCTACACCTACTCTTTCCTGCTACTCTCCACTCCCACCCTCCCTCCCTCCCTCCCTCCAAACCTCCCTACCCCTGACTCCAAACCTCCCTCCTTCTCCCTCTACACCTTCCCACCCACGCTTCCCTGCCACCCTCCCACTCTCCCCCGCCACCCTCCCACTCTCCCTCGACTCCCTCTCCCCTTCCCCCGCCTCCCTCTCCCCTTTTTTGCTTCCTCACTTTCCTCTCCCACCCTCCCCCTCCCTTCAAACCTCCATTCCCACCTCCCTCCTTCCCACTCTCCCCTCCCACTCTCCTCCTGCCTCCCTCTCCTCCTGCCTCCCTTTCCCTCAAAACTCTCCCCATCCCCTCCTACTCCCTCTGCCCGCCTCCTTCCCCTCCCCTCCCCTCCCAACTCCACTCCACTCCCCTTCCACTTCCACTCCCCGCCCCTTCCACTCCACGCCCCTACACCTCCCCTCACCTGACCCTCCCCCCCTCCCCCTCCTCCCCCCCTCCCCCCCCCTCCCCCCCCCCTCCCCCCCTCCCCCCCTCCCCCTCCCCCTCCCCCTCCCCCCCTCCTCTCCCCCTCCCCCTCCCCTCCCTCTCCCCTCTCCCCCTCCCCTCCCTCTCCCCTCTCCCCCTCCCCTCCCTCTCCCCTCTCCCCCTCCCCTCCCTCTCCCCTCTCCCCCTCCCCTCCCTCTCCCCTCTCCCCCTCCCCTCCCTCTCCCCTCTCCCCCTCCCCTCCCTCTCCCCTCCCTCTCCCCTCTCCCCCTTTCCCTCCCCTCCCACTCCCCCTTTCCCTCCCCTCCCACTCCCCCTTTCACTCCCCTTCCCCTCCCCTTCCCCTCCCCTTCCCTCCCCTTCCCCTCCCCTTCCCTCCCCTTCCCTCCCCTTCTCCTTGCCCTTCCCGCCCCTCTCCTCCCCTTCCTCTTCCCGCCCCTCTCCTCCCCTTCCTCTTCCCGCCCCTCCCCTTCCCTTACTGTCCCCCTCCCCTCCCCTTCCCTTACTGTCCCCCTCCCCTCCCCTTCCCTTACTGTCCCCCTCCCCTCCTCTCCCATTCCCCTCCCCTCCCATTCCCCTCCCCTCCCGCTCCTTTCCCCCTCCCCTCCTGCTCCTTTCCCCCTCCCCTCCCGCTCCCCTCCCCCTCCCATCCACTCCCCCTCCCCTCCTCCACCCCCTCCCCTCCTCCTCCCCCTCCCCTCCTCCTCCCTTCCCCCTCCCCTCCTCCTCCCTTCCCCCTCCCCTCCTCCTCCCTTTCCCCTCCCCTCCTCCTCCCTTTCCCCTCCCTTCCCCCTCCCTACTCCCCTCCCCTCCCCCTCCCTACCCACTCCCCTTCCCTCCCCCTCCCTTCCCCCTCCCTTCCATTCCCTTCCCCCACCCCCTCCCCTCCCCTCCCTTCCCCTCCCCCTCCCCTCCCCTCCCCTCCCCCTCCCCTCCCCTCCCCCTCCCCTCCCCTCCCCTCCCCTCCCCCTCCCCTCCCTTCCCCCTCCCTTCCCCCTCCCCTCCCCCTCCCCTCCCCTCCCCCTCCCCTCCCCCTCCCCTCCCCCTCCCCTCCCCTCCCCCTCCCCTCCCCCTCCCCTCCCCCTCCCCTCCCCTCCCCCTCCCCTCCCTTCCCCCTCCCCTCCCCCTCCCCTCCCTTCCCCCTCCCCTCCCCCTCCCCTCCCCTCCCTTCCCCCTCCCTTCCCCCTCCCTTCCCCCTCCCTTCCCCCTCCCTTCCCCCTCCTTTCCCCCTCCTTTCCCCCTCCCTTCCCCCTCCCCTCCCCTCCCCTCCCCCTCCCCTGCCCCTCCCTTCCCCTCCCCCTCCCCTCCCCTCCCTTCCCCTCCCCCTCCCCTCCCCCTCCCCTCCCCTCCCCTCCCCCTCCCCTCCCCTCCCCCTCCCCTCCCCTCCCTTCCCCCTCCTTTCCCCCTCCCTTCCCCCTCCCCTCCCCCTCCCCCTCCCTTCCCCCTCCCCTCCCCCTCCCCCTCCCTTCCCCCTCCCCTCTCCCTCCCTTCCCCCTCCCCTCCCCTCCCCCTCCCTTCCCCCTCCCCTCCCCCTCCCTTCCCCCTCCCCTCCCCTCCCCCTCCCTCCCCCCTCCCTTCCCCCACCCTTCCCCTTCCCCCTCCCCTCCCCTCCCCTTCCCCCTCCCCTCCCCTCCCCTTCCCCCTCCCCTCCCCTCCCCTTCCCCCTACCCTCCCCTCCCCTTCCCTTTGCCCTCCCCTCCCCTTCCCCCTCCCCACCCCCCCTCCCCCCTTCCCTCCCCCTCCCCCCCTCCCTCCCCCTCCCCCCTCCCTCCCCCTCGCCCCCTCCCTCCCCCTCCCTCCCCCTCGCCCCCTCCCCCCCTCCCCCCTCACCCTCCCCCTCCACCCCCATCCCCTCCCCCTCCACCCCCATCCCCTCCCCCTCCACCCCCATCCCCGCCCCCCTCCCCTTCCTCCCCCTCCCCCCTCCCCTTCCTCCCCCTCCCCCCTCATCCCCTCCCCCCTCCCCTTCCTCCCCCCTCCCCCTCCCCTTCCTCTCCCTCTCCCCTTTCCCTTCCCCTCCCCTCCCCCTCCTCCTCCCCTTCCCTCCCCCTCCTCCTCCCCTTCCCCCCCCCCCCTCCTCCTCCCCTTCCCCTCCCCTCCCCTCCCCCTCCCCTACCCCTGGATGTATTCCTAGGAACATCCTGCTGAAGTACAGTCATAATGTTAGACATTAGTCAAAAACGTCATTCCTCCTCCTCCTCTCTTTCCCTCCCTTCTATCCTTCTGATAGTATTTGTATCCTACAACATTAACCTGTCAGTCAAATCCATCCCTGAGCCACACCAGGGGTGGATTGGACTAAGCAATCAATGTGTTATTCCATTCCCATGTTCCCAACCATACCGTGAGTTCATTTCCTTTCCCTGTTAGGCCTCTTGCATTGAAATAAATGAGTTTATCAGTCCTATCTTGTTCAATATTTTGTTCCTGTCTGCCTTAACTGTTTGACTTGCTCCTTTTCTTAACACTATCAATCTCAGACTGATTTCTTTCCTCATTATCTCCCTATGTGCCCCTCCTCTCCCATAGTTTAAATCCTCTCAAGCAGGTCTACAAATCATCTTGCCAGTGTACTAGAACCCTTCCAATTCAGATGCAATCTGAGCTTCTTGTACAGGTCACTTCTCCCTGAGAAGAGATTCCAATGATCCAAAAATGTGAACCTTTCTCCCCTGCCCCAGCTCCTCAGCCACACATTCATCTGCTCTATCCTCCATTTCATACCCTCACTAGCTCTAAGCACCAGAGTAATCCAGGTATTAGTACCCTCGAGGACCTCCTTTTTAAGTTCCTGCCTCACTTCCTATGTTCTCTCCTCAGAATCTCCTCCTTTTCTCTTCCCATGTTGTTAGCTCCAATGTGTACAATGGCTTCCTGGTAGTCTCTCTCCCCATTGAGAATATTCTGTACCCTCTCCGAAATATCCTTAATCCTGGCACCAGGGACGGAGTACCCTATTCTGATGTCTCCTTGTCAGCGGTATAAACATATGTCTGTGCCTCTGACTAAGATAGAAGACTCTCTAGTCAATCATTTGGAACCTGAGATACCCCTTGTCACGTTAGTGCCAGCCTCGGCATCAGAAACCTGGCTGTCAGTACTGCATCACCCCCTACATTTTCCAAAACAGCACACTTGTTTGAAATGGGGATAGCCACAGGAGATTCCTGCTTACCCCTCCTACCTGTTTTGGAGGCCACCCATCTACCTGACTGTATCTGCGGCTTTTCTCCCTTCTTATAAATACTATATCCATCACACCCCCCAATCTCCAGTAAATTCCTCATTGCCTCGAACTGCCTCTCCAACCAATCTATGTGATCCGATAGGATTTCCAACGAGCACACTTCCTGCAGACGTAATCATCAGTAACATGGAAACTCTCCCGAACCTCCCACATCTGACAGGAAGAGCACGCCACTCTACTAAGGGCCATCTTTGCACCTTAGCAGTCTACAGACCCAGAAAACAGCACAGTCTTACTGCTCTTAAAAAAAACACTGCTCCAGACTAAATTAGTACCAACGTTTTATAGTTTTGAAGTTTAATTAGGAGACAAATCTAAATAAAATTTTCCATCAAAAAGGAGCCCAGTCTACGCACTGTTGTAAATTTACAAAGGAAAGGTAAGGTTGCACTTTAAAAAGCCACTTAGCTAACAAAGGTGTCTCCATGGTCAGCTATGAATTTCACTGTTGGTTAATTTATCTTCAATGATTCTGGTGGTTCGGAGGTAATTGAAATCAAACAGCAGAACCGTTAGCTTTGTGGATTCACTGCTGGGTAAGACAGTGTATTTTGCTGTTTGAATCAATTCCCATGTGGTCATTGGCCTTTGTCTATCTTCCTCCTTCCAAAACAATGCAACAGCTTATTAAACAGTAATTACTGCTCATAGAATTGAAGGAAATCAGTTTCAACACTGAAAATACATCAAACAAAGCAGCCACGATTTTTCCCATCCTCTATCTTGGATTACCCAGCAAAGGAAACTGAGTATTTTGTGAACTCCCCCCACCTGCCCCCTACTGCCTCCCCCGAAGTGGTTGATTGATACCATTTTGTAGTCCAGATGCTTCTTGTTTTTTTTCCTGGTGCATTTTGCGGGTCTTAGTGAAGGTACAAACGGTCTTCTGAAATCTCTGCTCTCACTACTCCATTGCTTTTGCTGTTCGCTGAGAGTTTGAGCCCCAGAGAGTCCAGCAATGACTGTTTCTCTTTACTTGTGCAAGACCCCACACATCTACTGTGGGACAAGGTATTGTGGTTGGAATAGAAGTAGTGTGACAGGTACGCGTTCAGTTTTGGGGGTGAAAATAGTAAGAAGAGGGAAGAGCTTTGTCCCTTTTCATTTAGCAGCATCATACCCCAACTCTACCTTAGAGCAGTTTGCTGGTGATCAGTAACATTTTATAAGCCCACGGATACAAGATCTGTCATTCTGTAAAAAGCAGCAGAAATCTTCTGTCCCACTGTGGTCAGGGCTTGCACTGCCATACTTCAAGCTCCATGAGGCAACCCTCCTGCCAATCACGGACAGTATCTGGAACCTTTGCCAACTTTAAAACCCAATTTGCTCCTTGCCTTTCTACACAAAAACAGAAATTGCTGGAAAAGCACAGTAAGTCTGGCAGCATTTGTGGAGAGAAATCAGAGTTAATGTTTCAGGTCGAGTGACCCTTCCTCTGAACTCAGCAGATACTTCTATTTTTGTCTCTGATTTCCAGCATCCACAGTTCTTAGTTTTTATTCCCCTTTCCAAATAGCCTTTCTCACTCACCCCACTTACATCACGATAGTGTGTCTTAAAATTGATATCTTTAATCAACATGTTCATCACCTGTGAGGAACTTTAGGAGAGTGACAATGTGACAGGTTCCATAAACTGTAAGTTGTTATTGTAATATCCTTACATTGGGAGAATAAGGAATGACACACTGCTTCCCCTTCTCACAATACAGAGGGTGGTGGTGAACGGTTGCTTTTCAGAGTGGAGGCCTGTGACCAGTGGTGTTTCTGGGTCCACTGCTTTTCATCATTTATAAAAATGGTTTGGATGTGAGCATAGGGGTATGCTGACGCTGCTCCTTTAACAAGGTTATGCTGTCCTTGGTTGTTTTCAGAGAGGTCATAAAAGACAGACTCTGAAAAGTCTAAGTTGAAAGGTTTTAGAGCCAGTTTGATTATAGCTTACAGATACTGCCTCAGGCATGTTTTTTAAAAAACTTGTAAAATGAAGGGGGAGTGACCAGTTCTTCCAGCTCAGGTTTGGTTTGGGTTTTAGCAGTGAAGTTTTGTAGCTGCTGGACCCAAAGAAGCAGGTCCATGCTGATCCTCCCTCTCTCCTGTAAGACCCTGTGTTTGATTTTACCTTTTGTGCCAAGGGGTGTTTGTGGGGACTGTTGCAAGTATCGGGAATAGCATCATTAAGGTGCTAATCTGTTGGGGTTTCAGATAGTTTAGGTTATTCTATGTTCTGTCGTTTATATTTCATTCCGTAATCTTGCAAATAGATTGTTTTGTTTCAAACTAAGTGATCTGACCAACTGCATCACTCCTGGAATATTCACTGTACACAAGCTTGTACAAACCTCCCATTGACTGCAAACCTCTCCTCAGTCCCTACAAAATTCTGTATCTCAATAATGTTATCATGTCTCTACAGCCCTCATGATCATTGTAAACTGTTCCCATGCCAATATGATTATCTCTAACCTTTTTCCCAACTATACAAATTTTGCTCTGTCTGTACCTTCCTCTCATCCATGCAACACACCCTATTGCTGTATGTTTCTTCAGTCTCTAACATTCTGTATCAGAATAACTTTCTCCAGTTGATACAATCATTCATCTCTCTAAACTCCTCTTTCTGACACAGCCCTCCTGTCTATGTACTCTCCTTCAGTCCTGACAATCCCCCATACTGTGGAAAGAATTCTCCAGTCCATTGAGATGCCCCTTTTTGTATAACCTCTGTATAACCCAGACCCGATAAATCTTTGCAATTCTCTCAACCCTTTACAATTCCCAATATCAATATAATCTGCCCCCTTACGACAAATCTCCATATCTTGCTGACCTCCAACTCCTACAATCTTCTACATCTTCATTGACAAGATTCCCCATTAGAGACTAGTTAGCAAGGTTAGATCTCATGGAATATAGGGAGAACTAGCCACTTGGCTACAGAATTAGCTCAAAGGTGGAAGACAGAGGGTGGATGCCACAAGAATTGGTGCTGGGTCCACCACTTTTCATCATTTATATAAATGAGTTGGATGCGAGCATAAGAGGTATAGTTAGTAAATTTGCAGATGACACCAAAATTGGAGGTGTAGTGGACAGCGAAGAAAGTTACCTCAGACTACAATGGGATCTTGATCAGTTGGGCCAATGGGCTGAGAAGTGGCAGATGGAGTTTAATTTAGATAAATGTGAGGTGTTGCATTTTGGGAAAGCAAATCTTAGCAGGACTTATACACTTAATGGTAAGGACCTAGGGAGTGTTGCTGAACAAAGAGACCTTGGAGTTCAGGTTCATAGCTCCTTGAAAGCAGTCGCAAATAGATAGGATAGTGAAGGTGTTTGATATGCTTTTCTTTATTGGTCAGAGTATTGATTACAGGAGTTGGGAGGTCATGTTATGGGTGTACAAGGCATTGGTTAGGCCATTTTTAGAATATTGCGTACAATTCTGTTCTTCCTATCGGAAGGATGTTGTTGAAAGGGTTCAGAAAAGATTTACAAGGATGTTGCCAGGGTTGGAAGATTGAGCCATAGGGAGAGGTTGAATAGGCTGGGGCTGTTTTCCCTGGAGCGTTGGAGGCTGAGGGGTGACTTTATAGAGGTTTATAAAATCATGAGGAGTATGGATAGGGTAAATAGACAAAGTCTCTTCCCTGGGGTGGGGGAGTCCAGAGCTCGAGGGCATAGGTTTTGGGTGAGAGGGGAAACATCTAAAAGCAACCTAATGGGCAACGTTTTCACACAGAGTGTAGAACATGTATGGAATGAGCTGCCAGAGGAAGTGGTGGAGGGTGGTGCAATTGCAACATTTAAAAGGCATCTGGATGGGTTTATGAATAGGAAGGGTTTGCAGGGATATGGGCCGGGTGCTGTTTTGGGTTGGGATATCTGGTCAGCATGGGCGAGTTGGACTGAAGGGTCTGTTTCTGTGCTGTACAGCTCTCTGTACCGTACCATTGCAACTACCTTTCCTATCAAATGTAGTCGCTCCAATCCTCTCAATCTCTATAAAGTCCACCCATCTCTACAAAATACTCATTCTCTGTAAACTGTACTTGACCCTCATACTTATTATATCCATGTCAACTCTTCAATCCCTTCAACCCTTTACTCCAGTAACGTGCTGCAGTTTAATCATGGCTCCTTATCTCTATAACCTCCTCTAGAAATGACTCCACAATTTATTTGTATAACCTCTAGCACCCCCTACAACCCTCCCAATCATTCAACCCACCTCTCATCCGACTTACCTCTGTATCTCTGTTAAGTCCTTCTGTCCTTACCACCCTCCCTCTATCTGTCCCCTCCTCCACACTCTTCAATCCTGCCTACCTCAGTCATCATGCAGAATCATAGAGTTATACAGCAGGGAAACAGGTCTTCCACTTCAACTCGTCCATGCCAACCAAATGTCCAAAATTAGTATGGTTCCATTTGGCCCATATCCCTCCAAACACTTCAATGCATAAAGCCATCCAGATGCCTTTTAAATATTGTCATTGTACTAGCCTCCACTACTTCCTCTGGCAGCTCATTACATACATGAATCACCCTCTGCATGAAAATGTTGCCCGTTAGGTCCCTTTTATAATCTATTCCTCTCAAATTTTAAACCCATACCATCTAGTTTTGGTGTCTTCCTCCCCCACCCCCCCCCCCCAACCCCCAACCCCCAACCGGGAAAGTTACCTTGTCCATTTACCCTATTCGTGACCCACATGATTTTATAAACCTCCATAAGGTCAGTCTCTGATGCTCCAGGGAAAATAGATCCAGCCTATTTAGCCTCTTGCTATAGTTCAAATCCTCCAGTCCCCAGTAAGATTTTTGTAAGTCTTTTCTGAACCCTTTCAATTTCACAACATCCTTCATTTAGCAGGGAGACCAGAATTGAGCACAGTATCCAAAAGTGTCCAAACCAATGCCCTATACAGCTGCAACATGACCTCTCAACTCATATACTCAGTACTCTGACCAATAAAGGAAAGCATACCAAACGCCGCCTTCACAATCCAAACTACCTGCAACTCCATTGTCAAGGAACTATGAATCTGCACTTCAAGCTTGCTTTGTTCAGCAACACTCCCCAGGACTTTACTATGAAGTATGTTAACTCCTGCCCTGATATGCCTTTCCAAAATGCAGCACCTCACATTTACCTAAATTGAACTCCATCAGCCACTTCCCCACCCATCGATGCATCTAATCGAGATCCTGTTGTATTCTGAGGTAACCTTGTTTGCTGTCCACCACATCTCCAATTCTGACATAATCTGCAAACGTATTTACTATACCTCCCGTGCTCCCATCCAAATCATATATATAATGACAAATAGGAGTGGACCCAGCACTGATCTTTGTTACACACTGCTGGTCACAGGCCTCTGGTCTTGAAAGCAATCCTCCACCACCACCCTCTGTCTTCTACCTTTGAGCCCGTTCTGTGTGATAATGGCTAGTTCTCCCTATGTTCCATGTCATCTAACCATGCCAACTTGTCTACCATGAGAACCTTGTTGAACGCCTTACTGAAGTCCACATAGATCACATGTACTGCTCTGTCTCATCAATCCTCTTCGTTAGTTCTTCAAAAATGTCAATCACGTTCATGAGACACGTTTTCCCATGCACAAAGCCATGTTGAGTATCCATAATCAGTCCTTGCCTTTCCAGTATATGCAAATCCTGTCCCTCAGGATTCCCTCCAACAACTTGCCCATCACCGATTGTCATGCTTACCAGTCTATTATTCCCTGGCTTTTCCTTATCATCTTTCATATATAGTAACACTATGTTAGCCAACCTCCAGTCTTCCGGCACCTCACCTATGACTATTGATGATGCCAATATCTCAGTAAGGGGCCCAGCGATCACTTCCCTAGCTTCCCACAGACCTCTAGGGTACACACGATCCGGTCTGGGAATTCTTCCACTTCTTTGTGTTTTAAGATATCCTTCTCATCTGTGTAATGGACATTTTTCAAGATGTCACCATTTATTTCCCCATGTTGTTTATCTTCCATATCCTTCCCCACAGAAAACAGTGATGAAATATACCTGTTTAGTATCTCCCCCATCTTGGATCCCATTTACCACCTCCTGAGGAAAAAAAAAGAAATGACATCACCAACTGAAGGAAACACACAGAAAGCAGGCCATACCACCAATGCTTCATCTGGGGGCTCACTGATATTACCTGCTATGGTGATGAAACATCTGAAAATGAACCTTCCAGCTCAGCAAGCAAACCTATATCCAGAAGGTTAACCTGAAATACAAATCTTAAAACTCGCTCTCCTTAACCCCATTTGCCAAAGCTATGTCATGTCCCCTTTTTGACCTCCTGATTTCTCTCTTAGTATTGCTTTTATACTTTTCTAGGGATTCACTCAATCTCTGTTGTTTTTACCTGATAATATGTTTTCTTGTTTTTGAGAAAAACCTCAATTTTCTAGTCATCCAGCATTCCCTCCACCTAGCAGCTTTGCTTTTCACCCGAACAGGAACATACTATCTCTGGACCTTTGTTATGGAGAATAAGATTGAATCCATTTGGGTGGAAATTCAAAATTCTAAGAAAACGTCACTGATAGGTGTGGTCTATAGGTCACCAAATACTAACATCACATTGGGGCAAGCATTAAATGAAGAAATAACTAATGCCTGTAAAAATGGTATGGAAATTATTATGGGGGATTTTAATCTAGATGTTGATTGTTCGAACCAGTTCGGTCAGGGTAGCCTCGAGGAGGAGCTCATTGAATGTATCACTGACATTGTTCAAAACAACTGTGCAATGGAACTGACGAGGGAGCAAGTGATCCTAGATGTGATCCTGTGTAATGAGACAGGCATAATTAATGACCTCATAGTTCGGGATCCTCTTTGAAGGAACAATCACCGTATGGTTGAATTTAGAATATAGATGGAGTGTGTGAAAATAAAATCCAATACCAGGGTCCTGTGTTTAAACAAGGGAGACTCCAATAGAATGAAGGAGGACTTGGCTAAAGTAGACTTAAACAAAGATTTTATTGTGGGACAGTTGACGAGCAGTGGAGGACTTTCAAAGCAATTTTTCAAAGTGTTCAACAAAAGTATATTCCAGTGAAAAAGTAGGACTGTAAGAAACTGGATAATCTATCATTGGTGGCTAAGGAAATAAGGGAGGCTATCAAATTGAAAGAGAAGGCATGCAAAGTGGCCAAAAACAGTGTGAAACTAACAGATTGGGAAAACTATAAAGGTAAACTGAAAGCCACAAAGAGAACTATAAAGAAAAGTAAGATAGAACATGAGGAAAAACTGGCACAGAATATAAAGGCAGGTAACAAAAGTTGCTATAAATATATAAAACAAAAGAGTGGCAAAGGAAAACATTGGTCCTTAAGAAGATGAGGAAGGGCATTTAGTTATGGAATGTGATGAAATGGCTGAGGAATTGAACAGGTATCTTGTATCGGTCTTGACAGTGGAGGATGCTAATAATGTGCCAGTAATTGAAAAGAGACTAAGTTAGGTGAGGACCTGGAAACAATCATTATTATGGAAGAGTTAGTGTTGGGCAAGCTAATGGAGCTAAGAATGGATAAGTTTCCTGGCCCTAAAAAAAAATGCACCCCGGGTACTAAAAGAGATTGGAGAAATAGCAAGTGCACTGGCAGTAATTTTCCAAAATTCGCTGGACTCTGGGGCAGTCCCAACAGATTGGAAAATAGCAAATGTGACGTCACTATTTAAAAAGGGAGGTAGACAAAAGATGAGAATTATAGACCGGTTAGCTTAGGAAAGGTGCTCGAGTCTATTATCAAAAAAGAAATAACAAGGCATCTCAATAGAAATTGTCTCATTGGACAGACGCAGCATGGGTTCATGAAGTGCAGGTCATGCACAACAAATCTTTTGGAATTCTGTGAAGACTTGACAAACAAGGCGACAATGGGGGCCCAGTGATGTACCTGGATTTCCAAAAAGCCGTTGACAAGGTGCCACACAAGAGGCTGCTGCTTAGGGTAAGGATTCATGGTGTTATGGGTAAAGTATTAGCATGGACAGAGGTTTGGTTGACTAACAGGGAGCAAAGAGTGGGGATAAATGGGTGCTGTTCTGGCTGGCAATCAGTGACTAATGGTGTGCCTCAAGGAGCGGTGTTGGGACCACAATTATTTACAATTTTACAGATGATTTGGAGTTGGGGACCATGTGTAGTGTGTCAAAATTTGCAGATGACACTAAGATGAGTGGCAGAGCAAAGTGTGCAGAGGGCTGTGAAACTTTGCAGAAGAACAAGGATGCTTTGAGTGAGTGAGCAAATGTCTGGTAGATGGAATGCAGTATTAGCAAATGTGAAGCCATCCATTTTGGTAGAAATCACAGTAAAAACGATTATTGCTTGAATGGTTAAAAAGTTGCAGCATGCTACTATGCAGAGGGACCCGAAGGTTTGTCTGCAGATACAAAAAGTAATTAGGAATTTTGTCCTTCACTGCTAAAGGGATTGAGTTTAAAAGCAGGGAGGTTATGTTGCAGCTGTACAAGGTGCCGGTGAGGCCGCACCTGGAGTACTGTGTGCAGTTTTGGTCTCCTTATTTGAGAAAGGATGTACTGGCAGGGGTGCAGAAGAGGTTCCCTAAATTGATTCCAGAGTTGAGGGGGTTAGCTTATGAGTACAGACTGAGCAGTGGGACTATATTCATTGGAATTCAGAAGAATGACGGGATCTTGCAGAAACGTATAAAATTTATAGAGTGATAGATAAGACAGAAGTAGAATGTTTCCACTGGTAGGTGTAGCTAGTATAAGAGGGCATTGAGCAAGATTAGAGGGAGCAGATTTAGGACTGAATTAAGAAGGAACTTCTTCACCTAGAGGGTTGTAAATCTATGAAAATCATTGCCCGTTGAAGTAGTTGACGCTACTTCAGTAAACATTTTTAAAGCTAAGGTAGATTTTTTTTTTGAATAATAAAGGAATTAAGGGATATAGTGACATTGCAGGTAAGTGGATCTGAGTCAACCAATAGATCAGCCATGGTCTTATTGAAGGGACAGACGGCCTCCTCCTGCTCCTAATTCTTATGATCTTGTGTTATCTCATTTTTGAAGGCTTCCCATTTTCAAGCTGTCCCTTTACCTGCAAACATCCACCCCCAATCAACTTCTATAAGTTCTTGCCTAATTCTGTCAAAATTGGACTTTGTCCACTCTCAGACTTTAACTTTTATATCTGGTGTATTCTTTTACGTCACTATTTTAAAAATAATAAAACTTGAAATGCAACTGTATGGGACCGAACTGCTCCTGTGATAGTGTGTACAAAGAGATTTCTTATGAATAAAGTTTAATTTTGAAATTGAAAACAAAAACAGTCTCAATGTGAGGCGATCATATCCCTGAGGAGCAGAAGGCTCTCCGAGGTGGTCCTGCCCAGTGCAGCACCTTGGTCGGGGTGGATCACTGATCCCAGATCCCAGCTATGGTTCCTTTTCATCTTTTGCAGTTACACTGGCACCATTGCCACCTTTTTCCTCTGCTACATCGATGGCCGTTTCAGCACCACGTCATGTTCCCACGATGAGGTAGAACAGTTCAATAACATGACAAACACCATCCATCCTGACCTCAAGTTCACCTGACCCATCTCTGACACCTCCCTCCCCTTTCTGGACCTCTCGATCTCCACTTCCAACGACCAACTCGACACAGGCATCTACTTCAAATCCACTAACTCCCACAGCTACCTGGATGGCATCCCCTTTAAACATGCCCACCCCCACTCCTGTAAAAAAAGCCATACCTCACACCCAATTCCTCCAGCTCTGCTGCATCTGCTCCCAAGGAGGGCCAATTCCACCATAGAACAACTCAGATGGCCTCTCACGTGGTCAATGATGCCTTCCAGCACATCTCCACTTTCCACACCTATGCCCTTGAACCCCTCCCCTACAATTGCAACATGGACAGAACACATTATCCTCCACCATTTCCACTACCTACAAACTGACTCCACTACCAGAGATATATTTCCCTCCCCATGCCACCTGCTTTCCACAGAGACCATTTCCTCCGCAACTCCCTTGTTAGGTCCAAGACCTTTCCCCAAGCACACACACACTCCATTCTCAGGATCTTCCCTTCAGGTGTAAAATCTGTACCCACACCTCCCCCCATCTCCATCGAAGGCCCCAAAATCCACATTCAACAGTTTTTCCTGCAACTCCACACATGCCATCCACTGTGTTTGTTGCACTCTACGTGGATGCAGAATGCCAACTTGTGCAACATTTCAGAGAACATCTCTGGGGCACACGCTCTAAACAACCTCACCACCCTGTGGCCAAACATTTCAACTCCCCCTCCAACTCCGTCAAGAACATGCATGTCCTGGGCCACCTCCACCACCAAATTCGAGCCACGCAATACCTGGGTGAAGAACGCCTTATCTTTCACATTGGGACCCTCCAACCACATGGGATGATATCGATTTCACCAGTGTCCTCATCTCCTCTTCTCCCCCCCCCCCCCCCACCATATCCCAGATCCACTTCTCCAACTCAGCACCACCCTTTTGAACTGTTCAAGCTGTCCACCTTCCTTCCCACTTGTCCAATCAACCGTCTGCTCTGACCTATCGCTATCACCCCCCACCTTCATCTACCTATTGCATTCCCAGCTACCTTTACCCTAGATCCAGCCCCTCCCATTTATCTCTCAGCCCCCTTGGCACCCACTACCATATTCCTGATGAAGAGCTGACGCTCGAAACGTCGACTTTCCTGCTCCTCGGATGCTGCCTGACTGGCTGTGCTTTTGTACAACCACACTGTTTGAACACCATCATGGACAGCAGAAATAGGTTCTACATAGTTTTCTGGAGTTTGGACAGTTTGTCCGCCTCTAACACCTGCTGAACACCTTTTGAGGGTAAAGCACCTCTTGATGTCACCTTTGACTGTTTCCCACCATCCGCTGGAGAGTCAAAGAGGGGCTTCACTCTTTTCCAACCTGTGTAATTCCCTTTTGATTTACTCTGTTTTCTGGGGTCAACAGTTTCACGTTCAGCTTCCACATTCCCTTGCCAGCGTTGGTCACCCTGTAGGTGACAGTTGGCCAGCAGGAGACAGTGGTCGGAGGGCTATCAGCTTGACATCGGTGGATTTGACCAGGGACATGCAGGACACAAACAGGAAATCTATCCTTGAGCAGATAGACTCGACTGGCCGTGACCAGGTGTATCTACGCTGGGCTCCATGTGCAGGGATACTGAAAATGTCATGTAGCTTGGTGACTTAACGGTTTCTATTAGGAATCTGGGCGTGGAGTCCCGTTTGCTGCCAACCCCTCCAGATTGCTTATCCATATAGATGATGCAATCTAAATCTCCAGCCGAAATGACTGGCCTTAATCATGCCAGCAGCGGTGGGAGCAGCTGCAGGATGGCCAGCCACTCACTCTTGACCGCGGGGGGGCGTACACATTCATTAGCCTCAGGGCAGCGTTTGTGTGTATGAGCCTGGCCTCATCTACACACCTCCCAGTAACTATACAGTGATGGTAAACAGTCTCACAGTCAACTTGATTGACTCACACTCATACCAGTCACTTCCCTATGTCTATGGCCTGTTTCACAGTCAGCCCAGACTGATCCTTACTTCCTGTGAGTGAATCCTTTGTGTCTTCTTCCATTTCGCTCCTGCTCTCGGGAATGCAACCAGATTCCTCTCCAGGCTGCAATTCATTCTCCTCACTGCCTTGGTGCTGCCACATGTCTCACTTTCACTCCTTAACTATTCTTGTGAACACCACCCCCCCCCCTTCCCCAACCCCACCTTCCAGTTGCAGTGTTAGAGAATCCCCACCATAAGCACTGCCATTACTTCTCCAGCTCATTCATATTTCTTCACAAAACAGAAACATGCCTTGTCGACTGGAATAAGTGGTAGCTGAATGAGATAAATCATATATCTAAAATGAGATTGTTGTTCAATGGTGGGATTAACTTTATTTCATATATAAAGCTGAAACAGGAAACATCACGCAGTTGTGCATGCAAATCATTTCACTGAATACAACTGTGCAAAGAAATGGTAATTCCAATTACTCAACATTAGGAAGAGAAGATTTGGAAATAATGGAGGATTTCTATGAATTAAAGAGGATTACAGATCAAGATAGGGGAAACTGAAAACATGCTCTGCACCCAAACTATTAAACCATTTTGCAAATAGAATGCTTCACTCAGAATTACCTCTAGTTTCCTCATTTTTACTGGTCTCCTTCCCATTCCATTTTCCTCCATTCTCTGAGCCACCCCCAACATGGAGCTCCCTTTCCCTCCCCAGTGTGACCTCATGCTTTCCTTTACCCCGTGTATGTAGCTGTTTCTTTTTAAATGTGCGCTTGATTTCTGATGGACATACTGCAGTGGTTGTAATCCGGTCTGCCAGCTGGATCTCATAGAATATGAATTCCCTGATTGGGGCATTTAATCTGGTCTAATCAGGGAGCCCTGGCTGACCGATAAGAAGGGGAAGTGTCAGAGAAGCTGTGATACTCTGGTAGCTGTATCCGAATGAGGCAGTATTAAAGTTAGGGACTGTTCATGTGTAAATAAAGGGTGACTTGGGGATGGACACCAGCCTCAGTGTAGTTATTTCACATCCATCTCCAGTGTTGGGTTTGAATGTGATTGTATATCCTTCCCATTGTTGTCAAATGTTTCTGTATGTAGTGATCAGCAGGATTAGAACAAGAATGATGTGGAGAATGTGGGACCAGTATTGGGTTGCATTTGCAGAAGCGATGATCAATAGCAAGAAGAGGTTAGAAAATGAAGTTGATTTTGACTGAGGGCCTCTTGAATTGATTGAGTTGATAATTGACTTGTTTTTCTCTGATGACATCTAGTATGATTCATTGAATGATAAGCAGAAAAGATATCAATTTATATTGGCAAATTTATAGTATTATACTGATTTAAAATGTGATAGATGTATTCTAATCGGCACGGCACCCATATACAGAAATCTCCTTAATATGTTTGTTGAATCCTTGGTGCCTGGTTGCTGCAGTATTCTAGTGCGGAGCACTCTGTACCTGATTTCGCCACTTGCTTCACACCTTCTGACATGAAACCCGGCATTCTATACTGCAGCCAGTTTATCCCGGATTTCCTGACGTCGGCTCTGACCTGCCTCAAGTGAAGACAAAGCACTTCTGAATGTCTGGTTCAGTCCATGTGTCCCGAAATGGGGAATTTTGCAAGGCAGGGATGATCTCACAGTTCCCCGTGTTACTGAAACAGTAGGTGGTGTAAAGAATGATACAGCCCACTGGTTCATTAGTGTTCTGGGTTCTGTTATTCAGCAGATTTTGGAAAAGCTGAGCCGCATTGTCGTTCTTGTTGTTCTGGTTCTGGTTGGGGTTGGGGTTCAGCAATTTACTTTCTGGGCAACGACTGCCGCTGTTCGGGAAGACAGCGGGGTAATTTGCGTTTGGATATTTCGGAAATAGTTCACATCGTAGGTAATAAAACCAGTTTGTGATATTCTGGGGTTCAAGTTCAAATAAATGTAGGTTTTTCCGCACTGGGAAGCGGGTAAAGCCACCAGGAAGGCAAAATGCTATTTTTCGTAATGGGTCATGAACTTGGCCCCCATGGCGAAACTGAAAGGGATAAAGTCAGAGTGTAAGTCGCGGGACGTAGTTTGGGTGAAGCATTCATTTTGCAGTGTCAATGGGCCGAGTTTGAGATAAGTTACTTGGAACATTGTCTATCATATCAGAGAAAACTTGAAACTCCACAATTCACAATTCAAATTCTTGCCATGGGAAGGTCAATGTTGATGTACTTTTTTTTCCCCTGTCCCAGTGTTGGAGTAAATTCTAGCACCATAAACTGTGAGTGAGAGGTTTAAAGAGAGATGCGGGGCGACAGGTAATGTGACAGAGAGAAGTGCAAAGATAAGTAGAAGTAACCACAGCGGAAAAGATATGAAGGCAGAGAGAAAGAAACAATGGAGTGTGTGGTTGACACTGTGAGAAATAACAATGTAAACTGGTTGGACATGCCTCATATTCAATTCCCTGCCCTTTCCCTGTCTCCCTTGATTCTTCTACAGATCCAGAATCTATCTCACCCTGAAACATACACAAGCAGCCTGCCCTCTCAGTTCTCTATGGCAACAAAGTCCAAAACCCAGGACCTTCTGAGAGAAGAAGTTCTTCCTCACCTCAGTCTTAACTTGACATACAACACGATGGAAAGCTATAGATGCTGTATTTGTGACAAAAGAAGGGTGGAAGCACATATTCAGAGAAAAAAGGACGCTGCTGATTCAGATTTTGTCTCGGACTGCAATTATTGAGGTGTGTGAGCTTTGTTTCTCACAGTGGTATGGGCTGAGGTTAGAAACCGGAGAGGAGAGTCACAGTGCTAGGAGTTCTTTAGAAGCCTCTGCAAAGTTCCAGAGATGTGGAGAGGATTGGCAAAATGATTCTGGGTAGGAGTGAAAGGAACAGGGTGGTCATTATGGGGGCTGTAACCTTCCCAATATTGACTGGAATAGCTATAACTCTAGTACTTTGGATGGATCAGTTTTTGTCCAATGTGTGCTCGAGGGTTTCCTGACACAGTATATCAAAGGGCCGAAAAGAGGAGAGAGCACACTGGACCTGGTACTTTGTAATGAACTAGGCCAGGTGTTTGATTTAGTGTTAAGTGAGCACTTTGGAGAGAGTGACCATTAATCGGTTACATTGAATTTAGCGATCGAAAGGGATAGGAACATGCCACACGGCAAGAGTTATAGATGGGGGAAGGGCAATTATAATGCGATTAGGCAAGACTTTGGAGGCATAGAATGAAGTAGCAAAATGCAGGGGATGGTGACAATCGAAATGTGGAGCTGGTTTAAGGAACAGATATTGCATGTCCTTAATAGGTATGTCTATTTCAGGCAGGGAGGAAGTGATAAGATAAGGGAACCATGGTCTACTAAAGAAATTGTATCTCTTCTTAAGCTGAAGAGGGAAGCTTATGTGACGTTGAGACGAGATAGTTCAGATGAGGCAATGGAGAGTTACAGATTAGCGAGAAAGGATTTAAAGAGAGAGTTAAGAAGAACAAAGAGAGACATGAGTAGTCTTTAGCAGGTAAAATAAATGAAAACTCTAAAGCTTCGTATGTGAGGAATAGGGCCAGTCAAACAGAAGTGAGACATTGTGTGTGGACCCTGTGGAGGTTGGAGTGGTGCTAAACGAATATTTCTCATCTGTTTTCACTCAGGAAAAGGAGAATATTATAGAGATAAGGCTGAGATATGGGCTATTAGACTAGAAAGGATTAAGATTAGTAAGGAGGAGGTGTTATCAATTCTAGAAGGTGTGAAAGTAGATAAGTTCCCTGGGCCAGATGGGATTTATCCGAGGGTTCTCTGGGAAGCTCAGGAGCAGATGGCGGAGCCTTTGGCCTTTACTTTTGAATATCATTGTCTACAGGTTTAGTACCAGTGCACTGGAGGATTGCAAATGCTGTGCCCTTGTTCAAGAAGGGCAGTAGAGACGACCCAGGTAATTACAGTCCAGTGAACCTTACATCTGTTGTAGGAAAAGTTTTAGAAAGGATGATAAGAGATAGGATTTATAATCATATAGTAAGCAACTATTTGAATGAAGATAGTCAACATGATTATGTCAAGGGTAGGTCGTGTCTCACAGACCTTATTGAGTTTTTTGAGAAGGTGACCGAGCATGTGAATGAAGGTAGGGCAGTTGGCATGGTGTACATGGACTTCAGTAAAGCCTTTGTGGACATGGTAGGAGTTTGGAGAAAATGTGGAGGCATGACATTGAGGGTGATTTAGCTGATTGGATTAGAAACTAGTTTCTGTAAGAAGGCAGCGAGTGGTGCTGGATGGAAAATATTCAGCCTGGAGTCCGGTTACTAGTGGTGTGCCACAAGGATCTGTTTTGGGACCACTGCTGTTTTTCATTTTTAATTAATGACTTGGATGCAGGCAATGGTGGATGGGTCAATACGTTTGCAGATGACACTAAAGTCCTTGAAGTAGTGGGCAGTGTGGATGAATGTTGCAGGTTGCAGGAGGCCTTGGATAAACTGCAGAATTGGGCTGAGATGTGGCTTCAATACAGCTAAATGTGACTTGATTCACTTTGAGAAGAAAAGCAGGAAGGTAGAATACTGGGTCATGCAAAGATTTGTGGTCGTGTGGGTGTGCAGAGGGATCTTGCTGTCCATGTACATAGATCCCTTAAAGTTGCCACCCAGGGTGACAGTGTTGTTAAGAAGGCATACGGTGTGTTACGTTTTATTGGTAGAGGGATTGAGTTCCAGAGTTGTGATGTCATGCTGCAGCTGTACAAAATGCTGGTACAGCCTCACTTGGAATATTGTTTGCATTTCTGGTCGCCCATTACAGGAAGGATGTGGAAGCATTGGAAAAGGTAAAAGGACGTTGCCTGGTCTGGAGCTTATGAGGAAAGATCTTGGGTGTGTTCTCATTGGAGAGAAGAAGACTAAGAAGGGATTTAATAGAAACATACAAGATGATCAGAGGAGTAGGTAGTGTGGACAATGAGAGTTTTTTCCTAGGATGATGACGTATGAGGTGTCATAGCTGCAAATTGAGGGGTGATAGATTGAAGACAGATGTCAGAGGCAAGTTCTTTACTCAGAGAGTGGTAAGGGCATGAAATGCCCTGCCTGTCAATGTAGTTAACTCAGCCACATTAGGGCATTTAAACAGTCCTTGGATAAGCATATAGATGTTGATGGGATAGTGTAGAGGGAGGGGCTTAGATTAGTTCACGTGTCGGCACAACGTCAAGGACCGATGGGCCTGTTCTGTGCTGTATTGTTCTTTGTTCTAAGATCAAGAAACTGCAGAGATAACAGAAAAAATCCTGGTATTTTCCAATACTGTACAGTAATCAGATCCCACTATCATAAGTCATAGCACAAAGCAGAAACTAAACAGAAAGATGAAGGAGTTGATGTTCGGTTAGCAGACACCCTGTTTGATGTAATGGTGAAGGAAAAACCTGAACTGTGAGAGGATCAGACAGAAGTGTTTAGTCTGGAAAGGCGAAGAGACTTGCAACAGAAAGACACAATGATAAAAGATATATATGTGGATGCGTACTCTGAAAAGGAGGTAGAGAATATTCCTGAGGGTTATTATCTGAAAGATAGAATCCTAAGGTGGAAATGGAGACCACTGCGGGTTAGTCCAGAGGAGAAGTGGGCTGAAGTGCACCAGATTGTGTTGCTGGTAGCATACCGACAGGAAGTGTTACGGGTAGTACATGAACTACCGGTAGGAGGTCTCCTAGGGGTACGAAAGACTCAAACTAAGGTACAAAAACATTTTTATTGGCCTGGAACCACAGGGATGCGATTAACTTTTGGCATATATGTCATTCATGTCAAATGGTAGGCACGCCACAGACAGTAACAAAACCAGCACCTTTGTTGTCAATTCTCACTTTTGAAGAACCTTTCATGCAGGTTATAGTTGATTGTTTAGGTGCCCACCGAAGGACTAAAAGTGGGAACCAGTACTTTTTGACGATAATGGATGTGTCTATGAGATTTCTGGAGGGCATGAAGTGAGAAGCCCTTTGGAATAGCTTAAAGAAAAATTGACAGGACCAAAGTTGGCGATCTCACAGTTAGATTATGTATCAGAGGTGAGGGAGAGATTAAATTGAGTAGGTGAGTTAGCTAAACAGCACCAAAAGAGGGCACAGCATAGAATGAAGCAGGTGGCAGATAAAAAATCTGAGACTCTGACGTTATCCCATGGGGATGATGTGTTAGCACTGTTACTAGTGATAGGAGATCCCTTCAAAGCCAGGTTTAGTGGTCCCTATCAAATTGAGAAAAGATTTGAGTCAAGTGAACTATCTAATAAAAATGTCAGATAGAAAAAAAAATATTGGGTATGTAATGTGTACGTCTTGAGAACGTATTATACTCGAGAGAAAAACCTGGAGAAACACGTGTTAGTTACAGCCCCGCAGAGGAATCAAATCCAGTTGTAGTGGCTTTTGATGTATCTCAAAATATGTTAAAAAATGAAGAAGTGAACTATCTGTCTCAGGAGCAAAGATCGCAGTTGAGAGGTTTGTTACTACGGTACGAGGACATATGTAGAAATCAGATGGGGAGGACTAATGCTATTGTATATGAAGTAGACATAGGGAATGCTGTTCTGATAAAACAACACTCCTATCAGCTTAATCCTTTCAAAGCCAGACAGGTCCAGAAGGAGGTAGAAGCCATGCTCAATGAGGATATCATCAAACTGAGCCAGAGCGAATAGAGTTTGCTGATTGTCTTAGTTCCCAAACTGGACTGGACTAAACGATTTTGTATGGATTATAGTAGGTCAATGCCGTTTCAAAATTGGACTTATATCCAATACCGAGATTGGAGGAATGTACCGAGAAAGCTGGACAACCCAGTTACACCACCAAGGTGGACTTACTGCGTGGTTACTGGCAGGTACTTTTATCAGAGACGGTCAAAGAAATTTCTGCATTTGTAACCTGAAATGGGCTATATCAATTCAAAGTGATGCCCTTTGGAATGAACAAAGAACAAAGAAAATTTACAGACCAGGAACTGGCCCTTCGGTCCTCCAAGCCTGAGTCGATTCAAATGTACTGTCTAATCCTTTCGGTCAATTCCTAAACTTTCTTATCCCTCTGCTCTCCGCCTATTCATGCATTTATCTAGATGCATCTTAAATGAATCTACCATGCCTGCCTTTACCACCTCTGCTGGCAAAGCGTTCCAAACGCCCATCACCCTCTGTGTGAAGTACTTACCGTGTGTATCCCCCTTAAACTTTCCACCTCTCACCTTGAAAGCGTGATCTCTCATTCTTGAATCCTTCACCCTGGGAAAAAGCTTGTCTCTATCCACCCTTTCTATACACTTCATAATTTTGTAAACCTCAATCAGGTCCCCCCTCAATCTCCTTTTTCCTAATGAAAATAAACCTAACCTACTCAACCTCTCTTCATAGCTAGACCTTCCATAACAGGCAACATCCTCGTAAACCTTCTCTGCACCCTTTCCAAAGCGTCCACATCCTTTTGGTAATGTGGCGACCGGAACTGTACACAATATTCTAAATGCAGCCCAACCAATGTCTTGTACAATTTTAACATGACTTGCCAGCTCTTATACTCAATACCCCATCCAATGAAGGCAAGCATACTATATGCCTTCTTGACCACTCTATCCACATGTGCAGCAACCTTCAGGGTACAATGGACCTGCACTCCCAGATCTCTCTGCCCATCAACTTTTCCAAGGCTCTTCGTTCATTGTGTAGTTCGCTCGAGAATTAGCCTTGCCTACATGCATCACCTCACATTTTTCTGGATTGAAAACCATCTGCCACTTTTCCGCCCAACTCTCCAGTCTATCTATATCCTACTGTATTCCCTGACAGTGCCTTATGCTTTCTGCTACTCCATCAATCTTTGTGTCATCTGCAAACTTGCTGATCATATTGACAGTGCCCTCTTCCAGATCATTTATGTATATTACAAATAACTATGGCCCCAACGCTGACCATTGTCGAACACCACTGGTCACTCTTCTCCATTTTGAGAAACTCCCTTCATCTACTACTCTCTGTCTCCTGTTGCTCAACCAGTTCTTTATCCACCTAGCTAGAACACCCTGCACACCATGTGACTTCACTTTCTCCATTAGTCTGCCATGGGGAACCTTATCAAATGCCTTACTAAAATCCATGTATATCACATCAACAGCCCTTCCCTTCATCTATCAACTTGGTCATTTCCTTGAAGAACTCTATTAAGTTGGTAAGGCACGATCCTTCCTGCACAAAACCATGTTACCTATCACTGAGAAGCCCATTCTTTTCTAAATATAAATAGATCCTATCTTTCAGTACCTTCTCCAGCAACTTTCCCACCACTGACGTCAGGCTCACTGACCTGTAGTTACCTGGAATATCCCTACTACCCTTCTTGTACAGGGGGACAACATGAGCAACCCTCCAGTCCTCCAGCACCTCACCAGTATTTAAGGATGCCACAAAGATATCTGTCAGGGCCCCAGCTCTTTCCTCTCTCGCCTCCATCAGAAACCTGGGATAGATCCCATTTGGTCCTGGGGATTTGTCCCCTTTAATAATCTCTAGCCTACCCAACACATCTTCTCTACTTATGTCAATGTGATCCAGACTAATCAAACTTCTATCTCTAATCTCAACATTCATCATGTTTCTCTCCTCAGTGAACATTGATGCAAAGTAATCATTTCGAATCTCACCCATTCTCTCAGGTTCAACACACAGCCTTCCTTCTTTATCCTTCAGTGGACCAATCCTTTCTCTAGTTACCCGCTTGCTTCTTATATAAGAATAAAATGCTTTGGGATCCTCCTTAATTCTGCTTGCTAAAGCTATTTCATGACCCCTTTTAGCCTGCTTGATTCCTCGTTTAAGACTTGTCCTACTCTTCCGATATTCTTCCAGGGCCTGTTCTGTTCTTAGCTGCCTAGACTTTATGTATGCTTCCCTTTTCCTCTTGGCTAGTCGTACAATTTCTCCTGTCATCCACGGTTCACAAATCCTGCCTGTCCTATCCTTTGCCTTCAACAGGACATGCCTATCCTACACTATCTTTAACCTATCTTTGAAAGCCTCCCACATCTCAAATGTGGATTTCCCTTCAAATAGCTGTGTCCAATCCACATTTCCGAGCTCCTGCCTAATTTTGATATCATTGGCCCTGATCCAGTTTAGTACTCTTCCCTTAGGACCACTCTCTTCTTTATCTACGAGTATTCTAAAACTCACAGAATTGTGGTTACTGTTCCCAAAGAAATCCCCCACTGCAACTTCTACCACCTGGTCTGGCTCATTCCCCAGTACTAGGTCCAATATGGCCCTTTCCCTCGTCAGACTATTGACGTACTGCTCTAGAAAACTCTCCTGGATGCTTCTTACAAATTCCACCCCATTCAGACCTCTGACATTAAGTGTATCCCAATCAATGTTGGGAAACTTAAAATCTCCCATCACCACTACCCTATTGCCACTACATCTTTCCATAATCTGTTTACCTATTTGTTTTTCTACCTCATGCTCACTGTTGGGAGGCCTGTAATACAGCCCCAACAGTGTAACTGCACTCTTCTTATTTCTCAGCTCCACCCATAATGCCTGACTACCAAAGACTTCCATAGTGTGCTCCTTTAGCACAGCCGTGATATCGTCCTTGACCAGCAATGCAACTCCACCCCCCCAGCTTTTACTTCTCTCCTTGTCCTGTCTAAAGTGTCTATATCCTGGAACATTTAATTGCCAATCGTCATGCCCTTCCTTCAACCAAGTCTCCGTGATTGCAATAACTTCATACTCCCAGGCACCATTCCAAGCCCTAAGTTCATCTGCCTTACACTCTATACTCCTTGCAGTAAAGTAAATGCATTTCAGGCTACCAGTTTCTTTGTGCTCATCCGCTCTCTGCCTAGTCTTCCCTTTTATAATGCTATCTTCATGATTCGTACAGTTTTCTCCTTGCCGCCCACTTGTTTTCTCTTCTGGTTCCCAATCCCCTGCCACATTAAATTAAAACCTCCCCGACAGCAGCAGCAAAAACTCTCTCATGGACATTGGTTCTGGTCTGGTTCAGATGTAGACCTTCTATTTTGTAATAGTCCCACCTTCCCCAGAACTGGTCCCAATGTCCAACAAATCTGAACCCCTCCCTCCTACACTATCTCTCATGCCACATGTTCATCCTGCCTATTTTCTCATTTCTACGCTGGCTAGTATGTGGCATGGTAGTAATCCCGAGATCACTACCTTTGAGGTCCTCCTCTTTAACTTCTCTCCTAGCTCCTGAATTCTTCTTTCAGGACCTCATCTCATTTTCTACTTATATCGTTGGTGCCTATATGCACCCAGACAACTGGCTGTTTACCCTCCCCTTTTAGAATGCTCTGCAGCCGATCGGTGACATCCCTGACCTGGGAGGCAACATACCATCCGGGAGTCCTGTTTTCAGCCACAAAACCGCCTATCTACTCCCCTCACAATAGAATCCCCTATAACTATGGCCTTATGAGTCTTTTTGCCGCCCTACTGAACAGCAGTGCCTGTCACGGTGCCATGATCCTAGCAACTGCTGCCCTCCCCTGGTGGGCATGGTGAGCCATCTCCCCAACAGTATCCAAAACAGTATACCTGTTTTGGAGGGAGATGACTGCAGGGGACACCTGCACTGCCTTCCTACACTTTTTCTGTCTTTTGGTCACCCATTCAGTGTCTCCCTCAGCAATTCTGACCTGCGGTGTGAGCAGTTCACTAAACATCTATCCATGACCTCCTCAGCATTGCGGATGCTCCACAGTGAGTCCATCCACAGCTCCAGAGCCGTCATGTGGTCAAACAAGAGCTGCAACTGGACACAGTTCTTACAAGTGTAAGAGTCAGGAATGTCAGAAACGTTCCTAAGCTCCCATCAAGCAAGAGGCACATGCCATGGGTCTGAGGTCCCTTACCATTGTAAGTTCTTAAGAAGAACGCAACCGCCAGATTCCAAAGATGCTTGAACAGAGTTGCGGCTGGATTAACAAAATGCAGTCTACTTGGACATCTTTACTGAATCATGGAAAGAACACAAGTTACAGTTGGCAGAGCCCTTTGAACAACGACAAGAAGCAAAAATGGTAATAAACTTAAACTGAATCCATGAAAGAGGTGACGTTCTTGGGACATAACATCAGTCATAGACGCTTGACCCCACAGAACATCAAGACGAACGCATTGAGGAATTTCCACGACCAACCTCGAAGAAAGAGGTGCTTTGACTTTTGGGACTAAATGGTTCTATCAGAAGTTTGTTCCAAACTTCAGCAGTAAAGTGGCACCATTAACAGATTTGCTGAAGAAGAACACAAAGTTCAGAACATCGCCAGGAGGCATTCGACCATTTGAAAGCAATATTAACCACCGCGCCAGTTTTAGCGACATCAAATGTTTCAAAACTTTTCAAAGTTGCAATCAATGCTAGTGTTTTAGGAGTTGGAGCTGTACTACTACAGGAAGATGAGGATAGGATTGAACTGCCAGTTGGTTACTTTTCAAAGAATCTCAACATCCACCAGAGGAAATATTTCACAATCGAAAAAGAACCATTGAATTTGGTACTGGCCTTACAACATTTTAATATGTATGTCACGAACAATGTGTCGGAGACTGTTGTGCATAAGAATCAGAATCCTCTTAAGTTCTTGGAATGATACAAAGACAAGAATATGAGATTATTTCGTTGGAGTCTTATGTTACAGACTTTAAGTTTACATATCGTACATGGTGCGGGTCGTAAGAATGTAATCATAAATGTGTTATCGCGGATTTAACTGATAAAATGTAGATAAGATTGGTATCTATTCAACTAGGAGAAAGTGAGGACTGCAGATGCTGGAGATCAGAGTAGAGAGTGTGTGGTGCTGGAAAAGTACAGCATATCATGCAGCATCTGAGGAATAGGAGAATGGACGTTTCGGGCAGGAGCCCTTCATCAGGAATGAGTCTGGGAGCCTTGGGGGTGGAGAGATAAATGTGAGGGGGGAGGTGTTGGGCTGGGGAGAAGGTAGCTGAGAGTGCAATAGGGGATGGAGATGGGGGTAAAGTTGATCGGTCGGAGAGGAGGGTGGAGCGGATAGGGAAGTAGGAAGATTGACAGGTGGGACAGGTCATGGGGATAGTGCTGAGCAGGAAGGTTGGAACTGGGATAAGGTGGATGGAGGGGAAATGAGTTTAGAGAGAGAGGAGGAGAACTTCTTCAGGGTAGGTTTCCTTGGAAGAGGCTTCGCAGTAAATTAGAGAGAGGAGAACTTCTTCAAGGTTTAGAGAGAGGAGGAGAACTTCTTCAAGGTTTTAGACAGAGGAAGAGAACATCTGCTGACATTTCCACCACCTCCAAACGGATCATCCACCAACATTTCTGCCACCTACAAAAGGATAAGGGATATATTTCCCTCCCCACCAGTATCACCTTTCCGCAAAGACAGTTCCCTCAGCGATTAGCTGTGCAAAGTCCATGCCCCCTAACAACCTACCATCCCCCCCCTTGCACCTCCCTCTGCCACCGAAGGAATTGCATATTCTGCGCCCACCCCTCCCCCTTCACCTCTGTCCAAGGCCCCAAAGTAGCCTTCCACATCCATCAAAGTTTCACCTGCACTTCCACACATGCTATTGATTGTATCTGTTGCTCCTGACGCCTTCTCACAGAGCGCTTCAGAGACCATCTCCGCAACATCTGCACCAATCAACCCCATTGTCCTGTGGCTGAACATTTCATCTCCCCCTCCCACTCTGCCAAGGACATGCAGGTCCTGGGCTGCCTCTATTGCCACTCCCTCACCACCCGACATCTGCAGGAAGAACGTCTTATCTTCCTCCTCGGGTCCCTTCAACCACAGGGCATCAATGTGGATTTCACCAGTTTCCTCATTTCCCCTCCACCCGCCTTACCCCAGTTCCAACCTTCCAGCTCAGCACCGTCCCCATGACCTGTCCCACCTGTCAATCTTCCTTCCCGCCTATCCGCTCCTCCGTCCTCTCTGACCTATCACCTTCACCCCCACATCCATCCACCTATTGCACTCTCAGCTGCCATCTCCCCAGCCCAGCCCCCTCCAATTTATCTCTCCATCTCTGTGGCTTCCAGCCTCATTCCTGATGAAGGACTCCTGCCCGAAATATCAATTCTCCTGCTCCCCGGGTGTTACATGACCTGCTGTGCTTTCCCAGCACCACACACCCTTGACACTATTCAATGGTATACATATGTGAGAAGATGTTAATATGAACTTCGAATAAAGTCATATGTATGTGATGATAATGTGGTTAAGGAATAGAAAAAAGATGAAGCCATCTTTTCATTGTGATGGTTCATTTTTTTTCTTAAGGGTAGGTGTAGGTGTTATAAAAGTATAGGTGTGTACTGTACCTTTAGGAGAGTTGAAAAGCTAGCAAGGACTGACTGAAACCACAAAGTGTCCTGATCAAGGAAAATGTAAAACTTGGTCAAAACAAATAGCTGGAGTTGTGTTGCCATGGAACAAAAATTCAAGTTCGGCCAATCAATTTAAATTATCCCCCAGATATCAAAATCCAATGGAATTTGAATTTTACTGTTTGAGATGACATCAACCAATGAAATTATCTGATGTTTTGGGGTATAAAACTGTTGGGGGAGAACTGCCATGCACCAACAAGTATAGACTGCTAGGTAAATAGTTCTCTGAAAGGTACCTGTTCATATGAAAAACCCATGAAGCAGAATACTGAAGAAAAGATGACAGGAAAATCTGGAGAGGAATACACAAAGAGAAGGTTCGACAGATGGCTGGTTTTGAAAGTTGAAATTTTTTTTGTAAATCTTAATCGGTGCTTTTTTATCGGAACAGTATTGTAAAGTGGAAGGTAAAAGATAGATTTAAGAGGAAAGAGTTGTAAATTTTTTTTAATGTTCTCTTTTGGCATTAAAGAATAAAATTGTTAATTTTTACTTTAAATAGTGATTTAGATCACTATTTTAAATACCTGTGGGATAGTTCTTTGCCTCTTCAAATTTAACAGAATACACCGCGAGGTGAGCTTCTCTGTTTGTTGGGTTTAAATTAGCAGAGTTGTTTATCCCATGTCATAACAGTAAATTGATTGAGTTTTTTGAGGAGGTGATGAAGATGATTGGGGGAAAAGTGGATCATGTTGTCTACATGGACTTGAGTCTCCCTCATGACAGACTGGTTCAAAAGGTGAAGTCACTTAGTATCGGGGTGAGTTGGCAAGATGGATACAGAACTGGGTTAGTAGGAAAACAGAGGGTCGTGGTGGAACGTTGCTCTTTGGACGGAGGCTTGTGTTTGTTGATGTTCCACAGGGATCAGTGCTGGATGCTCTGCTGTTTGTGGTCTACATAAATGATTTGGAGGAAAATGTGGTTAATTATTGAGTAAGTTTGTATATGATACAAAGATTGGTGGAATTGCAGATAATGAGGAAGATTGTCAGAGGATACAGCAGGATATTGATCAGTTGGAGGCCTGGGCAGAAAAATGACAGATGGAGTTTAATCCAGCCAAATGTGAGTTGATACATGAATGACATGAACCCTTAGGAATATTGTTATGCAGGTGTGCAGGTCCACAGATCACTGAAGTTGGCAGTGCAGGTGGGTGAGGAATGAAAAAGGCCTATGACATGCTTGCCTTCATTGGAAGGGACATTGACTTTAAGGATAGACAAGTTATGCTGTAGCCTTGTAGAACTTTAGTTAGGCCTCACTATTGCTTAATATTGCTTAAAATTCTGGTCACCACACTACCAGAAGAATGTGAATGCTTTAGAGAGGGTCCAGAAAAGGTTTACCCAGATATTGGCTGCTAAGAGGGAGTTTAGCTATGAGAAAAGTGTGGATAGACTGGTTTTGTTTTCAATGGAATGCAGGAGGTTGAGGGTGGAACATGATAGATGTTTATAAGATTATGAATAGCATGGATAGAATGGTCAGTACGAGGCTTTTCACCAGGATGGAAGGGACAATTACTGGGGGACACAGGTTCAGGGTCCGATGGACGGGGGAGTGGGGCAGTTAGAAAGAGATGTGTGGGGCTGGTTTTTTCACACACCAGGCTGATGAGTGCCTGGAACTTGCTGCCAAAAGGAGAGGTGGAAACAGACACAATAGCAGCATTCAAGAAACACCTGGACAAATACATGAATAGGAAGTGAATATAAATGAAATATAAGTGAAGACAGTTTTAGGAAGTAAGGACAGAGTGTGTTGGCGCAGGCTTGGGAGGCCAAAGGGCCTGTTCCTGTGCTGTTATTCTTTGTTCTCTTCTTCTTTTTGTTCTAGAATCCAAGGTCTGAGCAATCTACAGCTCCATTAGTTTGTACCATACCAATTCCACAGAGTGAGTGTCAATACCCCATTCACAGGAAGGGAGAGAAGGAGATTATGAAACAATAGTAATGTTATTTTCTGGCATTAGAGCAAATAATTAAAACTTGATCAGCATTGCAGAGGAGAAAGGAATCAGCTGAGCTAGCTGCTGCTACATTGTTCCACATGGGATCTTGCCGTGCATCATTTGTCACCATATCATCTTCGCAGGCAGTGAACTTTCTCATCAGCTATCACCTTGTTTTGTAAAGGTCCAAAAGGGTCTGGCCTGAAAAAGCAACTTCCAGCTGACATGGTTTCTGTTCGGATGTTGCTGAGAGAGGAAATCCCTGGTATCTTGCTGTGCGATCTCTCTAAAGATCTCCTTGTTCTTTCTTTTAATTGATCCTGTTTTTAATTTCTCCCAGGGCTGAAAATGTGTTGCTGGAAAAGCGCAGCAGGTCAGGCAGCATCCAAGGAATAGGAGAATCGACGTTTCGGGCATAAGCCCTTCTTCAGCCCTCCTGAAGGGCTTATGCCCGAAACATCGATTCTCCTGTTCCTTGGATGCTGCCTGACCTGCTGTGCTTTTTCAGTAACACATTTTCAGCTCTGATCTCCAGCATCTGCAGTCCTCACTTTCTCCTCTTTTCTCCCAGGGAATTGTTATTCACTTGGAAGATCCAAAGAGAGAGTGAGTTTTGGGCATGGTAACCTTTGAACAATAGCATCCTTCAGAGGGGGACGCAGTCCTGAGGCGTATTTGACAGGCGGCATTCCATGGGGCCTAACCTCAGTTGTGTCTCTTTATTCCTCTCAAAGAGTGGTTTCCTCTGTTGAACGCTGACTTTTTAAGGGAACTCTGATTAACTGGGTCCTGTTATTAACTGTGGCCCTGTCATTTTAAAACATGTTGAAGCCTGGGGTTAAAGTAACCAAGGTCTTGGGATTCAACGCAAAGTTGTTAACCCCCATGTCCCCATTCCCAGTGAATGTCTGACAGACAGAACTTCCCAAAGAGGAAATTAAAACCCTAAATATCAAACTGAGTCTTAAAGATTTGTTATAATGTCAGAGTAATAAAGTGTGAATGTTAAAATTGTGGTTGGGAGTGAGAGAGAGACTTGAAAAGGGAGAGGGATGGGAGAAAGAGAGAGATGGAGGGAGGGAGAAGCATTTGAAATTGTGAAATAGCAGTTATGTCAGTGCCTGTAGTTGCAACAAATATTGACGTTTTAAGCAGTCCCCGTCAGAAAAGAATTGGACTGATCTTGCTGCTGACATGTTGCTGCCTGTGAGGTGTGGCTGTTCTCCAATGGCCTGCAACAACGTGATCAAAGCCTGTAGTTTTCAGGCTTCCCAATCGGTCTGGGATTGAAATCCCCAACTTTAAACCCAATTTGATCATAGTTAGGTTGTGCTGGGGGAATTTTTGTTTGACAGATTGACCTGTTGCTGTGTAATTTTTTTGAATGTCTCCCCCATTTCCAGTTTCAATAATATTTTCTCTCCCACTCTCTCTACCCATCCCATGCAGAAATTGTTATTCTGAAGCTATGGCAGGACAAGAAATCCTTTAATTGGACAGAAGTTTCCTCCTGAGGGAAGGGCAGATATTGGCCTGAGGCCTATTCGACAGGCCATACCACATGGGACCCATGTGAGTTGTTTTTGTTTATCACCCCAAGGTTTGATTTTCTCTGGGAGATCCTGGTTTTTTTAAGGACTTCTGGTTAACTGAGTCCCATTGGATTGTGGCTCTGTCATTTTAAAACCAGTTTGAAGCCTGGTGTTAAAGTAACCAGGACCTTGAGATTTGACACAAACATGTTAAATGTCTGGCAGACAGGACTCCCTAGAGAGGAAATGAAAACCCAAAATGTGAAACTCTCCTTAAGCACTTGATATAATGTCAGAGTAATGTGTGAGAGTGTTATATCTGGGAGTCATGCCGGCAGCAGGAAAATCCCTAGAGGGAACCTCAGCAAATATCCCCACGGTCTGGCCAGTTCTGAGTGTGCTGGTAGATTTAGGGGCAGAGAATCTTTGAGGCTAGTGTGGGGTCAATGTTTAATGTTTTCAGACAGCACTGATATACATTACAAAGTTTTTAAAAAGATTTAAGATGAAACAAGGAATGGGCAAGCTTTCCTGCACTAGAATTAACATGACAATGTTCAGGGAGATCCAACAAGGTTCAAGTCCTGACATTAACAACTCAATGGGACAGGGAGCTCTCGGGGAGGGGACTGACAGATGTTGCAATGTGTCCAACACTCCAGGATGGAGATAGCAAACCCCTCAATGAGAATAAATCTGCAGGAGAATGTATCAAATTAATTCTCAAATCCTGTTATTTCTCTCTGTTGAGAGAGTGAGCAACTCTCCCCGTCTGACTGAGTTGCGTATGTCCGTGTGCGCACGTGTCGGGGGGAGAGAGAGAGAGAGAGAGAAATTTGAGATTAGTTCTTTTCTGGAGCAAACAGTTAACAGTGAAACAGCATCACAGAGGAGAAAGGAATCAGATTCTTGGGCCGGCTGCTGCTATACCGCTGGGGTGGGATCGTGCTGTGCAACAATTGCTACAATGCCATCGCTGCAGGCACTGAGTGTTTTACTCAGCAAACTCTTCATTTTATGAAGTTTTTGAAAAGGGTTGTAGCAGTAAAACTCAATCCATGATTAATATGTCGCTGAGAGATTGTCAGTATCCCCCGAGTCTGAAATCCCTGGGATCTTGTTGTGTCCTCTCACCCATCTCTTTTATCCCAGGAAATTGTAGTTCATTCAGAAGATCCAAAAAGTTTGGGACAAG
Source organism: Chiloscyllium punctatum (assembly GCF_047496795.1). NCBI lineage: Eukaryota > Metazoa > Chordata > Chondrichthyes > Orectolobiformes > Hemiscylliidae > Chiloscyllium > Chiloscyllium punctatum. The sequence continues at coordinate 61,803,048 of NC_092769.1, forward strand.
GTGACCTTTGAACAAGAGCATCCTCCAAGAGGGAGCCACAGTTCTGAGGCCTCTTTGACAGGCAATACTCCATGGTGCCCATGTGAGTTGTTTCTGTTTATTATTCTGAAGTTTGATTTCTTCTGTGGGCCCCCAATTATGTTATGAGCCTCTGATCAACTGAGTCCTGTTGTGTTGTGGCCCTGTCATTTTAAAAGAGGATTGAATTTGGGGTTAAAGTAAAACAGAGCCTTGGGCTTTGACACAAACACATAAACCATCAGTGTGTATCTTACAGACAGGACTCCCCCAGAAGAGGAAATTAAAATTCTAAATGTGAAAATTTCCCTAAAAACTTGTTGTCAGAGTAATGTAGATCTGTCTGGGGCAGAATGGTATAATTAGAGATCACAGGCATAGGATAAGACGCAGGATGGCCATTTCAATTCAGTTCGCTGTGTATCTAGAAGGAGGGTCTATCTTTCTCTCTCTCTCTCTCTCTCTCTCTCTCTGACTCTCTTGTCCAGAATCCTCTACAGCTTTCTTGTTTGTTTAATCAAGTAAATGTCCCACAGACAATACTCCTTGTTGCTATGTTAAAAAGGGGAAATGGAATTTTCTTTTAGTCCAAGAGAATTTATGGAAGAAAGGGGATAGAAAAGAAAAACAGATGCAGACAGTGAGAGAGAGAGAGAGAGAGCATGTGGCAGGGTGGCAGGGGGAGGACAGGGAGAGCTAGAGAGACAAGCTGGAATGTTGGAAAATCCCCAATTGCCCATGAATGAAGAAAGTGGAACCAGAAAGAGAGACAGGGAAAGAGATGGTGTGTGTGTGTGTGTGTGTGTGTGTGTTGGGGGGGTGGGGGTGGTGACAGACAGACAGACAGACAAATTGAGCCAGGATCTGAATGAATCGTGGTGGGTGTTGGAGATTTCTCTGTCCCTCTATTTCTAGAAACAATCTCCAGCACATTCGTGAGATTACAGCCTGGGATAGAGAGAAAGAGACAGAAACATTGACAGAGCTAGAGATAAACAGAGCAGAGAGCGAGTATACAAAACAGGGGCAATAGAAGAGAAACAAGAAACACGGATGGAAGGAGAGGAAAGAGAAATAGAGTAATTGACGAAGAGAAAAAGAAACAGGGACAGAGAGAAAGAGAGAAGGTATGAAGCAGAGGTAGAAACACATAGAGGGAGAGAGAAGGAGAAAGAGAGGGAAAGAGAGACAGAGACAGTGCTACACAAAAGTGGAGGTAACAGTGTCTCAATCTCTATAGCCCATGGTTTCTAACTGCAGGATGTGTTCTTATTGTCATGCAGTTGCTCCTTCTTCCCAACATTGTCCTTTGGGGTAGAGGGGTTTGAGTTGGGGAAAACGGTCAGGAGCCCTATGAGGGGGACGTGTGTGAATTTGTGAATCATGTTTTCAGTTGGTGTCACAATGCAAAGAGGGCACAATGAATTGTGCAGGTGTCATGTGAGTGTAGTTTAGCATCGATTCGAAGTGAACAGGAGGAGGAACAGGGCTCCCCCCACCCCAGTGAGTCTCTCTGTCCCACTCCAGCCAGTTCCCCTCAATTTTTGATGTTGGAATCTCTCTAAAGGTCGCCCGCCCGCCCGGTCTTGTCTCCACTTTAATTGGGAGTGGGTTTGGGGGTAGTCTGGATGGGGGAAGGGTTGTGGAGGAAGTGAATTATCGCTGCTATCACCACGCCCTCATCCTTTCTCTTGTCAACCCCACCTCGGCCCCTCCTAGAATACTGTGTCCAGTTCTGGTCATCCAGTTATAGGAAGGGTATGATTTAGCTGGAGGGCGTTCAGAAGAGATTTACCAGAATGCTGCTGGGTATGGAAGGTGTGAGTTATAAAGAAAGGCTGGATAGGCTGGGTCTTTTTTTCACTGGAGCATGGGAGGGGTGAGAGGGGAATGTATAGAAGTTTATAAAATAATGAGGGGTACGGATCGGAGTTAACAGTAGTTGTCTTTTCCCTAGGATGGGGATTTCAAGACGAGTGGGCACATTTTGTGATGAGGGATTTAAAAAAAGACCTGAGAGGCAAATTATTTACACAGAGGTGGTGTGTGTGTCGAATGAACTTCCAGAGGAAGTGATGGATGTGGATAAAATTACAACATTTTAAAAGATATTTGGATAAGTACATGAATAGAAAAGGCTTGGAGGGACATGGGCAAAGAGCAGGCAGGTGAGAATAGTTTAGTTTGGGATTCTGTTCAGCATGGACAGGTGGGATTGATGGGTCTGTTTCTGTGATGTATAACTCTATGACTCTATAATTCTCCCTGCACAGAGGAGCTGGGTTGTGACAATCCATTTGTACAAGCCCCATGTCACAGCAACAGCTATCCTGACCTTCCTGGGAAAGTATGTGCAGCTTGAAGGAGGGAGCGCCAATGTAGTGGACCCCTTTGGAATCTGGACTAGCAAGCGGCAAGTCGAGGTGACTCTGAGGGTAGATGCCAGTGGGAACATCCACCACCCAGCATCCAGCTTTGTGATTGGAGGGAGCTGAGGCTACCTGATGTACACGGGGAAGCTTATAGTGTACCGGCCCTGCAGGATGGCAGCACACATGACAACAAGCTGCAAAGTAACTGTCTGCAGGTACTGAAAACAAGAGGGCCACCTGACTAAGGACTGGAGGAATCCAACAGCTGCAACCTGTGTAGGGAAGGCCTATATAAGGCCTGACCAAGACCAGGAGCGGGGGGTGCCATGTATGCTCAGATAGCTGGAAGTGGGCAAAAGTGAGCTGTGGACCCCCAAAGGTCAGTAAGGTGCCGTTTGCCAGCAGGAAAACTGAAAGGGAGGGTTATCAGGAGGAAGGACAGGTCGGAGAGGAGGGAAAGGTAGCCAGAGTGGAGGCACAACAACCGATACAACCTCTACCTGAACAGAGTCAATGGAGGAGGAGAAAACGAAGGAAGTAGGAGAGTGGATACTGGTGAGAAACAACTGGAAAAGGAAAATGCATCAGGCCCCGAGCCCCACAGCAAAACAGAAAGAAGCAGCTGCATGATGCTACACCAGCCGCTCCCCTGCCCATGAAGACGTGCAGAGGGATGGCCATGAACAAAGAGAGAGACATAGTCCCACAGGTTGGGGGCAAAGGAGAGCAGTACCCTGCCAGACTCCCCAAGGGGCCCGGTGAAGCCCAGCTTCCAGCCATCTGGATCCACGAGGTACACACCACACCACAGTAACCAGGAGCAGTGACGCTCTGACAGTCCCTCTGTCAGGCTCAGTACTACACCCTGCTGGCTTCATTCTGTCCCTGATGACACCCGAGCTGGGAAATCCCCCTCTGGGGAGGAACAGGGCAACTACCTCAGTGCAGAGAGTGTCCAATAGTTCACCCACACCACAGGGATGCAGGGAAACCCCCAGTGACAAACTGTGGGTGAGTAGACATTGGGTAATTCCATAAACTCTTAAACTGGGTGATTAACTTGCCTGTATTAATGTGTATAGTGTTACACCTACTACACAATGTGTTTCCCCATTGGCTTACATGGCCAATGTTAAAGCAGACCTCCTGTTTTTGCAGGAGTATGGTATACCCCACTTCAATAGCTACAGGAAATGATTGAGCTTATGGACCCATTGGCCTTGGATTTGGTCAGGGGAAATGATAGCCGTTCTTCTCACCCAGATATTCTGCTGTGAGGCGGCAACTTCACCATCTCCAAAGTTATCTTGTATCTGTTGTTCCATATAGAAATGCTCCCTGAGACTAATGACCCCTGGGGTTAAGAGTGAGCGAGCGGCTGGCCATCCTGCAGCTCCCACTGCTGCTGGCAACATGCAGGCCGGTCATTCTGTCAGGAGACTTCAACTGCATTATCGATGTGGATGGACAACCTGGAGGGGCTGGCAGTGAACTGGACTCCATGACCAGATTCCTGATGGAAATAGTTAAAGTCACCAAGCTGCATGATATCTTCAGCATCCCTGCAGATGGAGCGCAGCATAGATGCACCTGGTCACGGCCAGATGGGTCTATCCACTCATGGATAAATTATCTGTTTGTGTCCCACACATTCTCGGTCTGATCCACTGACGTCAAGCTATGATCGTATGACCAATGCCTCATGCTGGCTATCTGTCACCATGTCCTCTGGCAGTTCTTTCCATACACGCACCACCATCCACACCCTTCAGTCCTTTTTAAATCTTTCCCCTTTTACCTTAAACCTATGCTCTTGAGTTGTGGGAAACCCTCCTTGCCTATTTACCCTATCCATGCCCCTCATGCTTTTATAAACCTCTATAAAGTCACCCTTCAACTTCAGATACTTCAGGGAAAACATCCCCAGCCTATTCAGCCTCTCCCTATAGCTCAAAACCTCCAACCCTGGCAACATCCTTGTAAATCTTTTCTGAACCGTTTCAAGTTTCACAACATCCTTCCTATAGCACAGAAACCAGAATTGAACACAGTATTCCAAAAGTGGCCTAACTAATGTCCTGTATAGCTGCAACATGATCTTGTAACTCCTACACTCAATGCACTGATCAAGAAAGGCAAGCGTACCAAACACCACCTTCACTATCTTTTCTACCTGCATCTCCACTTTAAAGGAACTATCAATCTGCACAGCAAGCTCTCTTTATTCAGCTACACTCCCCAAGGACTTTACTATTAAATCTGCCCTGAGTTGCCTTCCTAAAATGCAGCACCTCACATTTACCCTAATTTAACTACACCTGCCATTCTTCAGCCCTTTGGCCTACCTAATCAAGGTCCTGTTGAACTCTGAGTAGCCTTCTTCTCTGTCCATTATGCCACCAATTTTGGTGTCATCTGCCAAACCTCACATGTTTAAATCCAAATCATTTATATAAATGACAAAAAACAATGGACCCAACACCAATTGTTATGGCACACTGCTGGTCAGAGAGGCCTCTAGTCTAAAAAGCAACTGTCCACCACCACCACCCTCTATCTCCTATCTTTGAGCCAGGTCTGTATCCACATGGCTAATTCCCTCTGTATTCCATGTGATCTAACCTTTCTAACCAATCTATCACATGGAAAATTGTCAAATATAGGTCATTTCCACTGTTCTGTCTTCATCAGTCTTCTTTGTTACTTCTTCAAAAAAAACTCAATCAACTTAGTCAGATATGATTTTCCATGCACAAAGCCATGCTGACTGTCCCTAAACAGTCCTTGCCTTTCCAAATACATGTAATTCATGTCCCTCAAGATCCCATCCAATTGCTTGCCCACCACTGATATCAGTCTCACCAGTCAAGTTCCCTCGCTTTTCCTTGCCATCTTTTTTAAATACAGGCACCATGATAGCTAAACTCCAGTCTTCCAGTAGTTTACCAGTGGCATCAATTATACAAATACCTCAGGAAGGTGCATAATAATCACTTCCCTAGCTTCCCACAGAGGTTAAGGGATCAGATCCAGGGACTTATCCACCTTTATGCATTTTAAGAAGTCCAACACATCCACCTCTGTAATATGGACATTTTTTTCACTATATTGCTATGTATTTCCCCACAATCTATATCTTCCACATCTGTCACCACAGGGCCAGCTCGGTGGCTCAGTGGTTAGCACTGCTGCCTCACAGTGCCAGGGACCCAGGTTTGATTCCAGCCTCGGGCAACTGTCTGTGTGGAGTTTGTGTATTCTCCCCGTGTCTGCGTGGGTTTCCTCCGGGTGCTCTGGTTTCCTCCCACAATCCAAAGATGTGCAGGTTAGGTGAATTGGACATGCTAAATTGTCCATCGTGTTAGGTGCATTAGTCAGGGGTACATATGGGGAATGGGTCTTAGGTGGGTTACTCTGTGGAGGGTTGGTATGGACGTGTTGGGCCAAATAGTCTGTTTCTATACTGTAGGTAATCTAATCTAATTTAAAGACTGCTGCAAAGTACCCATTTGTATCACCCCCATTTCCTACAATTTCACACACAGGCAGCTTTGCTGATCTTTAACATTCCTGAAACATCATTTTTTCCTGCTTCTTGGATGCTGCCTGACCTGTTGTGCTTTCCCAGCACCACTCTAATCTTGACTCTGATCTCCAGCATCTACAATACCCACTTCTGCCTAGATGATATTTAAGGGGCCCTATTCTCTCCCTAGTTACTCTTTTGTACTTAATGTATTTGTAGAATATCTTTGGAACCTCCTTAACTCTATTTCCCCTCAATCAACTTTTGAAAATTCTTGCCTAATACCGTTATAATTTACCTTCCTCCAATTTAGTACATCTTACAAAACAGTCTTCTTGACCAGATGAACCATAGCATGTTCTTCCAACTCTTATGTCAACAGGGATAAAATGCAAAGTGCAAAAGCAATTTGCTTTTGGATTCTTTAGGCGACTATACTTTGGTTCCAGACCCTTCTTAAGGTGAGACATTTATTCAGCATGAAACAACTCAATGTGTATTGTTAATTAAATAAACTCTACTCATGTTTTCATGAGGTAAATTTTGTGTGCAATGCTACTGTCAGAAACAAGTATTTCATTGGCAGAAAAACCTTTTATGTTCATCTCTCCACTGGAAGTATATACTTCCCTCATTAGGTCAGTAATAATGTTCACTTTACTCAAATACACAAACCAGCTGAAATCTGGCACATGGACAACCTGACAGTGAAGTATTGCATTACCACTGCTCCTGAGAGTGTGACAGTCTGTATACTGTAGATTGGATAACTTGCATTTAAATCGAATATTTTAACTATCTCATCATGTGTAATAAATTTAAATTCCAATCATGAGCAAAAGCCCAACAAGATATAATCATGGAATACAGGCGAAGGTCAAGATTATGGTCAATCAAAGGAAGAGGTGTATACAGCTGATATTAGGGAGAAGTGGGGGGGCATCTTGTGGTAATGTCCTTACCCATGCTCCCGAGCTGTGTAATAACATCTCTGAACAGGTTGATTGGAAAAATAGGTTAATTTTTTAAAATAATTAAAGCTGACATTAAACCCTAGGCCTTGAAATTTGGAACACTTTCGATTCAGTAAAGCAACGCTAACAAAATTAAGAGAGAAAACAACATGAAATTAAACTGGTGAGAGACATAAACATGTGTTTGTAAAAGCTTTCTACAAAGAATTCAAAATGCAATCAGAAATATGCACCAACAACTGTCAGAATCAGGAAAAATTGCAATTGGGATGGTGTAAATAACAGAGAAATAAAGATACTATTTTGGGTCTGTCTTCAAAGAGGAACATTCATTGTGTTTCTCAATAATACAACAGAAGCAGTACCCTAGTGAAAATGAGGAGATAGACAAATTGGTCATTAGTGCACAAAAACAGTACTAAAGAAAAAAAAATACAATCCTGGAATCTGACAATCAACATCTGGGTGTTTTCAGAATATTGGTTGTAGCAATAGTGATCTTTTGCTGCTAGTTAACAGTGCATATTTGTCTTTTGTGATCACTTTTTGCTTTACCCACAGAAAGCTTTTTGAAACACATGCTTATGTCTCTTGCTCATTTAATTTCATGTTGTTTTCTCTCTTAATGCATTATTTTGTTGGTCCTGCTTTACCAAATTTGAAAGTGCTCTGAAACTCCAGGCCTGGGCTTAATATCAGGTTTACACATATTGTTTTAAAGTAAACTATTTTTAAAATTATCTGTTCATTAAATCTGCACCACCAGATGCCCTAATTCCAGCCCCCACCCCACCACCCAACATCAGCTTTATACATCTCTTCCTTTGATTGACAACAATTTTACCTTAGTTCAATTTTACCTTAATTCAATTATTAGATCTTAGACCATAAGACATAGGAGTGGAAGTAAGGCTATTTGGCCCATCAAGTCCACTCCTCCATTCAATCATAGCTGATGGGCATTTCAACACCACTTACCTGCACTCTCCCTGTATCTTGTTGGGTTTTTGCTCATGACTGGAACATAGATTTGTTACAAATGTCGAAATAGTTAAAATCTTTGGCAGTGGTGAGGCAATGCTTCACTGTCAGGTTGTCCACTTGCCAAATTTCAAGTGGTTTGTGTAGTTGAGTAAAGTGCACATTATTGCTGATATATTGAGGGAAGGATATGCTTCCAGTGAAGAGATCAACATAAAAGAATTTCTGCAGAGGAAGCGCTTGCTTCTGACAATAGCATTGCACACAAAGCTATTTAGTGCATTATAAAAGTAGAGTTTATTTAATTAAACGCATATTGAATTGTCGAATGCTGCATAAAGGTCTTGCCTTGAGGAGAATCTGGAACCAGCCACCAGAGAATAGTCTTCAAATTGGCCCAAAGCAAAAAAACATGCAATCTTTTTTTTTGCACTTTGCATTTTATTGCTGTTGACCTAAGAGATAGATGGATGTGCTGTGGTTAGTTTGGCCAAGAAGATTATTTTGCAAAATGTACGTGTCTGGCCAAATCAAAAGAAGGAGTGGCCCAACAAGGAAAATAACATAAATTGAGGGCAGAAGGACAGAGTAGTTAATTCAGAGAGGAGGTGGTTCTGGTCGGTGAATCTTTTTTGAACCTCTGTCTTTCTGTTTCTCTCCATTTGGTTTGAACTCCGTGTCTCTCTCTCTCTCTCCCCCTCTCTCATTATATCCCACTCTTCCTCCCTTGCATTCTCTCTCTCACTTTCTCTCTCTCTCTCTCTCTCTCTCTCTCTTGCTCTTTCTGTCTCAGTGCCTCTCTCTCTTTTCTCTTACTCTCATGGGGAGGTGCCCTTGTTGGACTGGAGTGGATAAAGTTAAAAATCACAAAACACCAGGTTATAGTCATATAGATTGATTTGAAAGTATTAACCTTCAGAGTGCTGCTTCTTCATCAAGTAGCTAGTGGGGTAGGATCATAGCACACAGAAGTTTTCATAAAAGATCACAGTATCATACAACTGATGTGATGTATTGAACAAACCTAAATTCCTGCTAAGCCTTTAATCACTTAGAATGGGTTGCCGGTTTTGATTGATTAATATGTACATTTGCATATTAATGAATCAAAACTTGCATTGCCATGCAAAGTGATTGAAGACTTAACAGCAGTCTAGGTTTGTTCAATACATCTATCAGTTGTATGACACTTTAACCTTTTACTATAAATATTGTTTGCTATGACACTGCCCCACTAGCTACCTTTCAAAGGAGCAATGCTCCAAAAGCTTGTACTTCCAAATAAACTTGTTGGACTGTAACCTGGTGTTGTGATTTTTATCTTTCTCTTTCACTGACCCTCCCTCACTCACACTCTCTCTCACTATGGATCTCTCACTGTCACTCTTCCTCCTCCTTCCCCGATGTCTCTCTCACTGTCTCTCTCTCTTCCTCAATCACTCTCTTTCTCTCTCTATCTTTCTGTCTCAATATCTCTCTCTCACACACTAACTCTCCCTCCCTCACTCTCTTACACACACTCTTCCCCCCGCCCCCACTGTTCCTCAATCCCCCATTGTCTCTCTGTCAATATTTCTCTCTTTATATCTCACAGCTGTCTCTCACACAGTCTCCCACTCTCTCTCTCTCTCTTTGTCTCTCACTGTCTCAGTCAGTCTCCTCTTCTCTCTGTCATTCTCTCACTGTCCTGCTCTCTACCTTGCACCATCGCTGTCACACATACATATACACTAGTTGTCCCTCTCATTGTCTCGCTCTGTTCATCTTCGTTGTTCTTTCCCTCTCTCTGTTTCTACTCTGTCACTGACTCACTGTCTGTATCACTGTCTTTCTCTCCCTCTCTCTCATGATTTTGAGATGCCGGCGTTGGACTGGGGTGTACAAAGTGAAAAATCACACAACACCAGGCTATGGTCTAACAGGTTTAATAGGAAGCACCACCTTTTGCAGTGTTGCTCCTTCATCAGGTGGTTGTGGAGTATAAGATTGTATGACACAGTATTTATAGCAAATGTTTCCAGTGTGATGTAACTGAAATTATATATTGAAAAAGACCTGGATTTTTTGTTAAGTTTCTCATCTGTTAGAATGACCATGTTGGTTTCAAGTTCTTTCATATGTAAATCGCAAAACATTTTTAAAAGTTACATTCTCAAGTGAACTTTTACAATTGGCGTCATGTTGGCCCAGATAATGTATTGAAGATGTGAGCTTCCCTGTGTGAGACTGTCTGTGCCATAATGGTCAGACTGATTCTAATCTAAAAACAGAATTACAGATGCTTACATGCTGTTTTTAATCAAAGTAAAATGGAATTCTGCAAGGATAGATTCATCCCACAAACTTATATGTAGGTTAGGTGAATTGGCTTTGCTAAGTTGCCCATAGTGTTCAGGAGTCTGTAGGTTAGGTGATTAGTCAGGGTTAAATATCAAGTGATAAGGTCAGGGTGGGATGCTTTTCGCAGGGTCAGAGTGGAATGCTGGGCTGAGGTGCTTGTTTCCACACTGTAGGGATTCTATGTTCTATTCCCTAACTTGTCCATGCCCAGCAAGTTTCCAAACTAAACTATTCCCATTTGGCAAATACTCTTTTCATATACTTGAGCCTGCCAAATGTCATTTAAAATGTGGAGCCTTTGGCTTTGATTTTTGTTACCATTGTCTGCAAGAATAGTGCCAGAAGACTGGAGGATAGCTAATGTTGTTCCCTTTTTCAAGAAGAGTGGAGACAACTCTGAAATTGTAGACCTATGAGCCTTGCTTCGGTTGTGGGTAAAGTGTTGGAAAGGGTTATAAGAGATAGGACTTCTAATCATCTAGAAAGGAATACATTGATTAGGGGTAGTCAAGATGGTTTTGTGAAGAGTAGGTCATGCCTCACAAAACCTATTGAGTTCTTTGAGAAGGTGACCAAACAGGTGGATGAAGATAAAACAGCTGATGTGCTATATATGGATTTCTGTAAGACATTTGGTAAGGTTCCCCATGGTAGGCTATTGCACAAAATACAGAGGCATGGGATTGAGGGTGATTTAGCATTTTAGATCAGAAATTGGCCAAATGAAAGAAGACAGAGGGTAGTGGTTGATGGGAAATATTTATCCTGGAGTTCAGTTAATAGTGGGGTACTGCAAAGATATGTTTTGGGTCCACTGTTGTTTGTCATTTTCAGAAATGACCTGGATAAGGGCATAGGAGGATGGGTTAGTAAATTTGTGGATGAGACTAAAGTCAGTAGAGTTGTAGATAGTGACAAGGGATGTTGTAGGTTACAGAGAGATACAGACAAGCTGCAGAGCTGGGCTGAGAGTTGGCAAATGGAGTTTAATGCAGAAAATTGTGAGATGATTCACTTTGGAAGATGTAACATGAATGCAGAGTACTGGGCTAATGGTAAAATTCTTGGTAGTGTAGATGAGCAGAGAGATCTCGGTATCCAGGTACATAGATCCTTGAAAGTTGCCACCCAGGTTGATAGGGTTCTTAAGAAGGCATACGATGTGTTAGCTTTTATTGGTAGAGGGATTGAATTTCGGAACAATGACATCATGCAGCAGCTGTACAGAACTCTGGTGCAGCCACATTTGGAGTATTGCATACAGTTCTGGTTACCACACAACAGGAAGGATGTGGAAGCTTTGGAGAGGATTCAGAGGAGATTTGCTAGTATGTTGCCTGATACACAGGGTAGGTCTCATGAGGAAAGGTTGAGGCTGTTTTCGTTCCAGAGAAGGTTGAGAGCTGACTTAATTGAGACATATAAGATAATCAGAGGGTTAGACAGGTTGCACAGTGAGAGCCTTTTTCCTCAGATGGCAATGGTAAACACGAGGAGACAAAGCTTTAAATTGAGGTGTGATAGTTTTGGGCAGATGTCAGCGGTAGTTTCTTTACTCAGAGTAGTAGGAGCATGGAAAGCACTGCCTGCAACAGTAGGGGACTCGCCAACTTTAAGGCATTTAAGTGGTTGTTGAATAGGCATATGGACAAGACTGGAATAGTATAGGTTCAATGGGTTTCAGATTGGTTCCACAGGTCAGCGCAACATTGAGGGCTGAAGGGCCTCTACTGTCCAGTAATGTTCCATGTTCTATAAATGTTGCATCTGTACTAGCATCTGACTCTTTCTCTGGCAGTTCAATTCACATATGAACCACCCTCTGGGTGAAAAGGTTACCCTACCAGTCCCCTATATCTCTCGCCTCTCCCCTAAATACTCTGCCCTCTAGTTTTGAACTCCTCTGCACTCGGGAAAAGACCTTTGCCCTTTAACCTCATCTATGCCTTTCAGGAATTTATATACCTCTGTAAGGTCACACCTCAATGTCATATGCTCCAGTGAAAAAAATGTCCTATCCCTCCTCTCCTTACTGATGCCAATATTGCTCCATTCTATCATCATTTGAATCATACTCTGCCTTTCTGATTTTTTTTACTCTATCGATGTGGACAACATCACGTTTGCCCCAGCGTGTGTTTACCAACTTACTGACCTGGTTTATATAATTCCAAAGCCTTCTTACCTCCTCTACATGAGCCATAATGATGCACAGTTTTGAACTGTCATGGAAACATCCTTTCCATGTCCGTCCAGTCAAAACCATTCCGATACTTATAAGGCAGTCATTGTTGACTGCTCTGAATCACAGTGAAATTATTTTTATGTTCTTATCAGTAAGAGTGTGGGGAAGTGGATCTAAGTCCATGAAAAGAACAGCCATGATCTTACTGAATGGCAGACCAGACTCGAAGGGTCAGTCGGCCTACTCTTGCTCTTGGTTCTTATGCTCTCATCCATCTAGCTATCATGATCGTTTGTGACATTTGAGGCAAGTAGTGAATCATAGTGGAATAAAATGAAGCTACAGAAAATTATTAAGGCGGCTAGTGGCATTCTGTGATTTATTGTAGGAGGAACTGCACAAAGATGAGTAATAACGTTCTGCTTCAGTTCTACAGGAAGTGGTGAGACTAAGACTGGAATACTCTGCAGTTTTGGTCATCTTGGTTTAGGTAGAATGTAGATATGTTGAAAATAGTGCAGAAGGTGCTTCCTAAGTTGATACTTTTAATTGACAAGTGTCTCTTGAGATACCACTGCACAGATTCTCCTGCTGTTCACTGTGATTTACAGGAGTCAGCAATGACTGGATTAATTTTTTTTTACTGGACAGGCGAGAAAAGGATGTTTAATCTTGTGGGTTAGTACAGAGATGGGGCAATGTTTCAAAATTAGGTGTCCCTCTTTCTGGACAGATTAGGGTATTTTTTCTCTCTCAGAGAGCTGTTTGACATTGGAATTTCTACCTCACAAGGCCAAAGAGGCAATTACCTTGAATGTTAAGGCGGAGATGGATAATCTTGAGAGAGAAGATAATTAGGGTAAGGTGTGAAAGTGGAATTGAAAACACTGAGAATGAATGATCTTATGGATGGCCAAACAGGGATCGAGTGGCCCCAATCATTTTATGGTTGTCCAAATTCTTATGCTCTCCAGTTCTCTCTGCATCCCTTTTCTCTGAGTTTGTGCTACCACCCCTCTCTCATCGCAAATAGAGCATACCATCTTTCTATCTAGTTGTATATCAACCTAACAGTGAGGTGAGGAAGAATTTCTTTTTCTAGAAGGTTCTGTGTTTTTGAACATTTTTGCCACAGAGAACTGCGGGGGCAGAGCCCTTGTGTATATATAAGGCTGAGGTAGATTCTTGATCAGTAGGAGAATTAAGGGAGACAGGGAAAGGGCAGGGAATTGGACATGAGGCGTGTCCTACCAGTTTACATCTCTTTCTCTTCCTCGCAATCTCAACCACACACCCCATTGTTTCTTCCTCTTTATTTTCTCTCCATCTTCATATCTCCCTTTTGGCTGTTTCCGCTGCAGTTACTTTAATTTCTCTCCATCACATTACCTGTCGCCCTGGCTCTCTCTTTAAACCTCTCATCGATGTTTGTGGTCCCACAATTTACTAGAACACTTGGACAGGGAAAAAAACAGTATATCAGCATTGATCTATCCATGCAAAATTCGAATTGTGAATTGTAGAGCTTCATGTTTTCTCTAATATGAGAAGCAATGTGCCAAGTAACTCATCTCAAATTGGACCCATTCACGAAAAAGAGAATGTTTTACCCTTACTCCGTCCCATGACTCACAACCTGATTTCACCCTTTTCAGTTTCCACCTTCTGGCCGGGCAAGAGATGACCCATTGTGGGAGAGGACATTTTGCCTTCCTGGTGAGTTTACCTGCTTCCCAGTTCGGAGGAAGCAACACAGATGTGGACTTGAACCCCAGTGGCTATATACATCCTCTTAGTACCAACGATGTGAACTTTTTCCTTAAGTACCCAGGCAGAAATTACCTCGCTGTCTTCCCGAACAGCAGCAGTCGTTGCCCAGAAAGTAAGTTGCTGAACCCCAACCAGAACAACAAGAATGGCAATGCGGCTCAGCTTTTCCAAAATCTGCTGAACAACAGAACCCAGAACACTAATGAACCAGTAGGCTGTATCATTCTCTACACCACCTACAGCCCATGTCTAGATCTCTGTTTCAGTTCCTGAAGAAGGGCTAATGCCCGAAACGTCGATTCTCCTGCTCCTTGGATGCTGCCTGACCTGCTGCGCTTTTCCAGCAACACATTTTCAGCTCTGATCTCCAGCATCTGCAGTCCTCACTTCCTCCTCTGTTTCAGCAACACGAGAACTGAGAGATCATCTCTGCCTTGCAAAATTCCCCATTTCGGGACATATGAACTGAACCGACATTCACAAGTATTTTGTCTGCAGTGAAATATTTGCACATGATGCAGATCAGAGCCGACACCAGGAAATCCGGATAAGCTGGCTGCAGTGGAGAATACCGGGTTTCATGTCAGAAGGTGTGACGTAGAAGGTCCACTCAGGTGTACAGAATGCTCTGCACCGGAATATTTCATCGAACAGACACCAAGGATACAATAAATTTATTAAGGAATCTGGGATTTTCTGTAAATGGGGTCTGTGCCTATTCGAGTACCTCTATCACATTTCAAATTAATCTAATAATCCGAATGTACCTTTCTGCTTATCATTCAATGAATCATTTCAGATGTCATTCAAGAAAAAAAGTCAATTACCAATTCATTAAATTCAAAAATCCCTCACAGTCAAAACCAATTCAATTCGCAACCTCTTTTTTCCTATCCATCAACACTTCTGCAAATAACCCAATACTGGTTCCAAATTCCCCATATCATTCTTATTCTACCCCAGCTGATCACTGCATACGTTTGACAACAATGGGAAGCTACACAGTAACATTCAGACCCAGTGCTCGAGATGTATGTGAAATAACTACACTGAGGCTGGTGTCCGTCTCCAAGTCACCCTTTATTTACACATGAACAGCCCCTGACTTTGGTACTGCCTCACTCAAAGAAAGCTATCAAAGTGTCAGGTTCTTTGACACTCCCCCTTCTTATCTGTCAGCCAGGGCTCCCTGATCGATTCACCTTCTTGATGGCTTTACCTGCTTCCCAGTCACAGGCAGGGAACTCATATTCTATGAGATATGGCTGACTGATCTGGTCACAACCACTGCAGTACGGCCACTGGAAATCAAGCACATGCTAAACAAAAACGGTCACATACCCAGGGAGAGAAAGGGAGATCCATGTTGGGGGCGGCTCAGAGAGTGGAAGGAAATTGAATGTGAAAGAGACCAGTAAAGAATGAAGAAGACAGGTTTAACTGTCTGAATGAAACATTCCATTTGTGAAATAGTTTGCTTCCCTGACCTTGATTTGTAATCCTCTAAGTCATTGAACTCTGCAGTTTCTATATCATTTCCAAATGTTCTTTCTCCAATGTTGTGTTGTTGGAATTGGTCGAAAAACAGAGATATCATTTCTTTGCACAGTTGTATTCAGTTAAATGGCTTGCATGCATAAAAAGACATTTTTCCTGCTTCTATTTTTATGCGTATAAAATAAAGTTAATCCCACCGTTGAACAGCAATCTGCATTCAGATGTATGATTTATCTCATTCACCTGCCACTTCTTCCTGTCAATGAGTCGTGTTTCTGTTTGGAGAAGAAATCTGAATGAGCTGGAGAAAAAGTGACAGTGCCCATAGTGAGGATTCTCCAAAATTGCAACTGGAAGATGGGGATCAGGGAAGGGGGTGGAATTCACAAGAACTATTAAGGAGAGAAAGGGAGAGACAGGTGGTGTATGTGGGAGCACCAAGACAGTGCGGAGAATACAGTTGCAGCCTGGAGGGGAATCTGGCTGCATTCTCAAAAGCAGAGGTTAAATGGAAGAGGACACAAAGGATTCACTTAGATCAGCCTGGGCTGACTGTGAAACGGGCCCCAGACATTGGGAAGTTACTGGTAGGAGTAAGGGTTTATGCCCAAAACGTCGATTCTCCTGCTCCTCGGATGCTGCCTGTCCTGCTGTGTTTTTCCAGCATCACATTTTTCAACTGCAGTTCTCACTTTCTCCTATGAATCAATCATATTCACTGTGAGACTGGTTACAGTCGCTCTATAGTTACTGGATGGTGTGTACGTTTGGGCCGGAGGAGGGGGAGTGTGTGGTCTTCAGCTGAGGGCAGGCTACTGCTGTCTAGTTACTGAGATGTGTATACCTGTGCCAAGGTCACTGTGAGACTGTCTTTTAACTGGAAGCTGTGCAATTGAGGACAGGGACACTGTGAGACTGTTTGCAATCACCATGTATATATTGGGAGGTATGTAAATGAGACCTGAATCACAGTGACCATATAGGTAGTGGGAGGAGCGTGGGCAAGGCTAGTGCCCCTGGACTAATCTTCCAGTCCAGGGTCCACTGTGAGACAGTTTACAGTCACCGTATTGTTACTGGGAGCTACATAAATAAGGTCAAGCTTATGTGTACACCCAGTGATAAAGAATGAGCAGCTGGCCATTTCGCAGCAACTCCTAACAGGAAAGTGTGGGGTCACAGGAATCAGATGGGGATGGGTCTGGGTAGTGTGTAGATGCAGCCAGGCTCACCGTAGGACTGTTTACAGTCACTGTATAGTTCGGAGGGTCCATGTCGACTTGATGGATCAAATGGCCTGGGTCCACACTGTAGGGATTCCATGATTCTGGCCGGAGACTTCAACTGCATCATCAATGATGATCTGGAGGGGCTGCCAGTGAACTGCACTCCACATCCAAATTCTTGATGGAAACAGTTAAAGTCACCAAGATGTATGACATCTTCACTACCCCTGCAGATGATGCGCAGTGTAGATACACCTGATCATGGCCAGACAGGTCTATCCGCTCAAGGATAGATTTCCTGTTTGTGTCCCGCACGTTATAGGTCAGACCCACTGACATCAAGCCAATATTCTTCTCTGACCACTGCCTATTGCTGGCCAACTGTCACTTACAGGACTACCAGAAGGTTGACAACTGAATGTGAAATTGTTGAACCCAGAAAATATTAAGGAGCTCAAAAGGGCTTACACAGGTTGGAGAACCGTGAACCTCTCTATGAGTCTCCATCAGACTCGAGGAAAACACTCAAAGGGAACAGGTCCTTTATCCTCAAAGGTGTTCAGAAGGTGAAAGAGAGAGCAGGACAAAATTGTCCAAATGTTATAAAACCATGCAGAACCTATTACTGCTGCAGGCAATGGGGTGTGATGTCACGGAGGATCTCAGGAGGTGAAGAGACAGCAAGCCATGCTTTCTACTTCAGAGACCAACAAGCTAATCTTCCGGTCCAGAGTCCACACCATGGAGCAAGTGGAGATGTGCTTCTTCCAGAACATGCACAAGGAGAGCTCTGTGCTCAGCAGCCTTGAAAAAAGAAACTGGCTAGGTAACGTTATCTCAGTCTGACATCTTGAGAATCAGCAAATCCATTTATGCCAGTCTGTTCGTTACGAAGTCCACAGACAGCGCGGCCTCAGAGTCATTCCTGTCTGTGTTATGGAGGTCTTAGACAGCAGTAGGTGGGAGAGGCTGGATCAGCCATTACCTCTGGATGAGCTGACGAAGGCTCTCGAGTCCTTAGAAAAGATTAAATGGCCCGGAAGTGATGGCTTACCGGCTGAGATTTATTTATTTTGTTGTATTCGAACTGGCCTCAGGAGACAAGAGAAATCAAGGGAAGGGCAAGGCCATTTTCTTTGGAAACTTGGGTGACTGATCCTCTATCCCTTTGATTGCTGGAGATGCATGACAGTATGTTTCTGGCAGGTAGCATGAGTGAATTCCATGAGGAAAGGTGGTATCATCCTTATCTACAGGTGGAAGAGGGAGAGGGAGGAAATTAAAAATTGGCAGCCAAAATCATTGCCAAATGCAGACTACAAAATCCTGTCTAGGTCACCACCAACCGGGTCAGGTCTGCTCTGGGATCAGTGATTCACCCCGAGCAAACCTGTGCTGTACCAGGTAGGTTCTGAAAGCCTCACATTCCTCGGTGTAACTATCGCTTCACATTGAGCCTAGCTTCTTTTTTATTTCAAAATTATACCTCGAAGTGAAGGAGCCATTGGGAAGTAGTGACCATAACACAATAAGCTTCAATCTGCAATTTGAGATGGACAGGGTACAATCGGAAGTGACAATATTTCAGTTGAATAAAGGGAACTATGGACCTATGAGGAAGGAGCTGGCCAAAATTCAATGGTGCAACACCTTAGCAGGGATGACAGTGGAGGAACAATGGCAGATATTTCTGTGTATAATGAAGAAGATGCAGGATCAATTCATTCCAAAAAGGAAGAAAGATCCTAGGAGGAGGCATGGGTGGCCATGGCTGACGAGGGAAGTTAAGAAACATATAAAGTTAAAAGAGAAAAAGTACAGCATGGCAAAGATAAGTGGGAAAACGGAGGACTGGGAAGCTTTTAAAGAACGAGGATTACTAAGAAGGAAATACGCAGAGAAAAAATGAGGTACGAAGGTAAACTGGCCAAAAATATAAAGGGGGAGAGTAAAAGCTTTTTTAGGTATGTGAAAGGCAAAAAAATTGTTAAGACTAAAATTGGGCCCTTGAAGACAGAAACAGAGGAATATATTACGGGGAACAAAGAAATGGCAGAAGAATTTGAATTGGAACTTCAGATCTGTGTTCACTGGGGAAGACACAAGCAATCTCCCTGAGGTAACAGTGGCTGAAGGACCTGAACTGAAGGGAATTTATACTTGCCAGGAATTGGTGTTGGAGAGACTGTTAGGTCTGAAGGTTGATAAGTCCCTGGGGCCTGCTGGTCTACATCCCAGGGTACTGAAGGAGGTGGCTCAAGAAATCGTGGATGCGTTGGTAATTATTTTCCAGAGTTTAATAGATTCGGGATCAGTTCCTGCAGATTGGAGGGTGGCTAATGTTGTCCCACTTTTTAAGAAAGATGGGAGAGAGAAAGCAGGAAATTATAGACCAGTTAGTCTGACCTCGGTGGTGGGAAAAATGCTGGAGTCAATTATAAAGGATGAAATTACAACACATCTAGATAGTAATAACAGTATAGGTCAGAGTCAGGATGGATTTATGAAGGGGAAATCATGTTTGACTAATCTTCTGGAATTTTTTGAGGATGTAATTCTGAAGATGGATGAGGGAGATCCAGTAGATGAAGAGTACCTGGACTTTCAGAAAGCTTTTGATAAATTCCCACATAGGAGGTTAGTGAGCAAAATTATGGCGCATGGTGTTGGGGGCAAAGTACTAACTTGGATTGAAAGTTGGTTGGCTGACAGGAAACAAAGAGTAGTGATAAACAGCTCCATTTCGGAATGGCAGGCAGTGACCAGTGGGGTACCGCAGGGATCAGTGCTGGGACCGCAGCTTTTTACAATATATATTAATGATATAGAAGATGGTATTAGTAATAACATTAGCAAATTTGCTGATGATACTAAGCTGGGTGGTAGGGTGAAATGTGAGGAGGATGTTAGGAGATTACAGGGTGACATGGACAGGTTAGCTGAGTGGTCAGATGCATGGCAGATGCAGTTTAATGTGGATAAATGTATGGTTATCCACTTTGGTGGCAAGAACAGGAAGGCAGATTACTACCTAAATGGAATCAATTTAGATATAGGGGCAGTACAGAGAGATCTGGGTGTTCTTGTACACCAGTCAATGAAGGTAAGAATGCAGATACAGCAGGTAGTGAAGAAGGCTAATAGCATGCTGGCCTTTATAACAAGAGAGATTGAGTATAGAAGCAAAGAGGTTCTTCTGCAGCTGTACAGGGCCCTGGTGAGACCACACCTGGAGTACTGTGTGCAGTTTTGGTCTCCAGATTTGAGGAAAGACATTCTGGCTATTGAGGGAGTGTAGCATAGGTTCACGAGGTCAATTCCTGGAATGGCGGCACTACCTTACACTGAAAGACTGGAGCGACTGGGCTTGTATACCGTTGAGTTTAGAAGACTGAGATGGGATCTGTTTGAGACATATAAGATTATTAAAGGATTGGACACTCTGGAGGCAGGAAACATGTTTCCACTGAATCGTGAAGAATCCATTTATTATGCTTGCCTTTTTTGGTGACAGCATTGAGTATATGAGTTGGAAGATCATATTGCAGCTGTGCAGGACATTGGTTAGACTATTTTTGGAATACTGCGTGCAATTCTAGTTTCCCTGCTATAGGAAGAATGTGGCAAAACTTGAAAAGGTTCAGAAAAGATTTACAAGGATGTTGCCAGGGGTAGAAGATTTGAGGTGTAGGGAGAGATTCTGAAATGGCTGAGGCTATTTTCCCAGGAGGCAGAGAGGTGACCTGATCATGGCTTATAAAATCATGAGGAGCATGAATCGGCTAAGTAGAAAAGATCTTTTCTACAGGGTGGTGGGAGTCCAAACCTAGAGGGTATAGATCTAATGTCAGAGGAGAAATATTTAAAATGGATGTAAGGGGCAACATTTTCATGCAGAGGGTGATGCGTTTATGCAATGAGCTGCCACAGCATTTGCCACAGTTGGTACAAGTACAGTATTTAAAAGGCATCTGGACGGGTAAAGGAATAGGAAGGGTTTAGAAGGACTAGATTAATTTAGGATATCTCGTTGACGCGGACACCTTGGAGTGGAGGATCTGTTTCAATGCTGGACAACTCTATGATTGCACAATAATTGAGACAGGCAAGATTTGAGAGGTTGGAGGAGTGCACAGATCAGGGAACGGTTGAAAGGTTAAGAGGACTTTACAAACAAACAGAGGTAATTAGAGATGAGAGTTAATTAAGTGATCGGGAGAATTGTAAGCAGTGGTAGAGATTTTGAAAATAAATAGTAAAGTAAAATCTGGAGGAGGTTATAGAGATAAGGAGCCATATATGAACTGCAAGAGGCTGCAGAAGCAAAGGGTTGAAGGGACTGAAGCGTTTACATGGATATAAGTAGGAGGGACTATTATAGCTTACGGAGAATGTGTATGTTGTGGAGATGGGTGAACTTTATAGAGATTGTGAGGATTGGAGAGATTACATTTGACAGGAAGGATACTTGCAGCTGTACGGCATATGAGGTTATGGAAGATTGCAGGAGCTGGAGGAGGTCACCAAGGTATGGAGATTTGCTGTGAAGGAGGAAGATTATATTGATAATGAGGGCTGTAAGGGATTGAGGAAGTTGCAAAGGCTTTTTGGGTCTGGAAGACGCTCTACAAATAGGGGTGGCTCAATGTACTGGAGATTCTTTCAGACGAGAAACATTGTGGCAGTGCAGGGGAATACATGGATAGGGAGGGTTGTATTGGGAAGAGAAGTTCACAGAGATAGGACTGATGGTATGGACTGGAGAAAGTGATTCTGATACAGAATGTTTGAGAGACTGCAGATGCCTACAGGGAGAGTGTGTGTCTGTGTGTGTGTCTGTGTGGTTGATGTGGTTTACATGAACTTAAGACATTTGACAAGGCCCCACATGAAAAGCTGGTATCCCCAGAGGATCCAAAACAAGTTGGCAAACTGGATTCAAACTTGGAATGAGGGAGGAGTTAAAGTGTTCAGTTACATTCCTCATTCAAGGCCTTCTCCATCACCAAACCCTAACCAGTCGATGCCGAGAGGAAGAACGCCTCATCGTCCACCTTGGGACCCTCCAGTCAGATGGGATCAATGTGGATTTCACCAGTTTCCTCATTTCCCCTCCCCCCATCTTATTCCAGATTCAAACTTGCAACTCGTCTCTGCCCTTTGACCTGTCCTACTGGTTTATCTTCCTTTCATCCTATCCACTCCACCCTCTTCTCCAACCTGTCACCTTCATCCCCAACTTCATCTACATATCGCATTCCTAGCTTCCTTCCCCACCTACACCTCTCCCCCTCCCCATCCAGCCCCACACCCCTTCCGTTTATCTCTCAGCACCCTTGGGCCACAAGTTGCATTCCTGATGAAGGATTTATGCCGAAACTCTGATTCTCCTGCTCCTCGGATGTTACCTGACCAGCTGTGCTTTTCCAGCACCACACTCTCTGACTATCCACATACTGTGTCACGAAATCCTCTTGCTCACATTGGACAAAAACTGACCCACCTAAACTACTCGAATTATCACATTTCCCGTCAATATTTGGAAAGTTAAAGCCCCCATAACAACAACTCTGTTACTTTCGCTCCTATCCAGAATAATCTTAGCAATCCTTTCCTCTACATCTCTGGAAATTTTCGGAGGCCTATAGAAAACATCCAACAGGATGACCTCTCCTTTTCTGTTTCTAATCTCAGACTACACTCCCTAAGTAGATGAGTTCTCACCAAATACTGCCACCTTAATACTGTCCTTGACTAACAATGCCACACCTCTCCCTCTTTTCAAGAGGATGTTACAGGGACATGGATAGTTTTAGGTGGCTGCAGGAGATTACAGCTTTAGGAAGGCTAATAGTGACTGGAGAAAGTAGAGATAGGGTGCATTCTAGTTACAAAAGCAGGTCAAAGACGGAGAATATTGTAGAGACTGAATGAGGTGACAGGCCCGGGGAGGATCAAAGTGGCTTCAGAAGGTCACCCGAATAATGAGTATAGTAGAGACTGAACCAAATTACACAAGGAGGAAAAGCTATAGCGTTTGAAGAACCTTAAGCAGTTGGGGAGATTTACAGTAACGGTAGGAGATTACAGAAATAGTGAATTGCTGTAGCATGGGAGGAAGGAGTGTTGCAAGGACCGGAGGAGGGTGCACTGATGGGGAGGTTTGTAGGAGATGGCAGAAACTGGAGGAGATGGGAAAGATAGTGACTACTGCAGTGACTGCAGAGTGCTGAGACAGGGCATGCTGTAGAGAGAGGAGCAAATTACAGAGATAGGGTGGGTAGTAAGGACTGGAGGAGGTTACAGAGATAGGGATGGTAATAGAAGTTAGAAAGATAAAATACAGCAACATAACACATGACATAAATACTCTGTTGAAGAGAGACAACAGCATAGAACAAAAAGATATCAGGCTTAATTAGCAGCCTCTCGTAACAGATCTGCTTCTGTTGAACTGAACTTCACGAAAACAGCATGTGAAGATCCCAGTCATCAATTGTAGCCTGTGCTATCTTTGCAAAGCTCAGTAAAGGAATGGTAAAAGCAGGCCTTGTGAGAGGATAACAATGGAGCTTCTGTGTTCGCACTTCAGCGCTCTAGCTGTGTCATGTTTGTGGGCCTAGAACTTTGAGCCCTCTAATTCACCTCTGCTTTATCCAACACAAGTGATCTTACCTGCAGGATTTATTGAAGGCTGTAGATCTCACTCTCCTTCATCTTTCTGGCTGGTTGATTGTCTTCAATGTGGTGATGGATGAGGCAGAATGTGGGAATTCTGCTGAGTTAAGAACTCCGAGTGGCTACAGGAGACACAGAAATAGAAAGATTCCGAAATTACGCTGATGTAATGAGTATTACCCAAATAGAATGATACCGAGTCTCACAGAGATGTAAAAAATCCCAGTCTCCATTCCTGGTCAATGTTACATCATCTTTTAGGCTCTCCTGTCTATAGTGGAGAATTCTGTCGGCCCAGAATCTTAGAGTAGCTGCAACAGAAAGTGGCAGACAGATGCAGCAGCTAGATACACACACAGTGAGGGATACCACATGAAGAGATACCGAGCAATCCCAAAAGCATGCAGGAAGTTTCAGAATCAAAAAATACTGTCAGAAGAAGTGGTTTTGATTCATGGGGCAGTGGCACCAGTACTCAAGAAAAGCGAGCTACAGTATTGGATTCCACAAGATCAGTGCTGGGACCAGTGTCTTGGCCAGTCGTATGAATACGATTATGAATAGCCATTTAAACTGACAGAGATGAGGCCGGTACAGGGGTCGGGTGAGTGGATAGTTTCAAAAACAGAGAAAGGTTCAAACATAGGAATAACATGATAATGTGGATGAAGAAAGGAACAGTAAGGGACAAGTTTAATTGGTCATAAGATGTAAGTTATTGTTTCTCTATTTGAATGCACAAAGTATCTGCAATAAGATGGATGGACAGGTGAACACAGAAGTGAATGACTTTGATCTAATCACCAGAGAGACTTGGTTAATATGAACAAAATGTAGGACATTAATATTCAAGAGTACTCAGTTTTACAGAGAGACAGACAGAACGGGAATGCAAGAGAGAGGAACCTTTTAGTTAGGGATAACAAAAGCAAGACTGACAAATTATTTATCCCCAGGTTATGAAATACAGTCAGTAGGAAAGCAATTTGGAAGGACGATGTGCCAAGAATTGAAAATAGGTTAACACTTTTGACTTGGATATCAACACTGCATCGTTAGATGCTGCATTAAACAGGAACATATTGGGATTTGTAATAAGACAAGGGAATAATTATGGAGGACTTCAGTTTGCATACAGTCCGGGTCAATCACTTTGGCAAGAGTGATCTCAAAATGGAATTTGTAGAATGGTTTTGTCAGTGTTTCTTGGAACAACAGCATTGTTCACTAACTGAAGGTAGATCTGTTTCAGATCGAGTATTGCATAATAAAGCAGAGTAAATGAGCGATATCACAGTAAGAGTTCCTCCAGGAAATTAGGAATAAGATGGAATTCAAAGGGATGATGAACTTTTTTCTTTTTTTTTCATTTTTAGCCAGCTTTCAGAGTAAACAGAACCCGTGACACTTGTATATTCTTTTCTCTTTTTTCTCTTCTTTTTTAACCCCCACACTCCCACCTAACTGTCGTAGTGCTTATTTTCCCCAGCACCCATGGTGTGTGTGTGTGCAGGTGTGAGACACAGTGAAAGACGCAAGGTGTACGAATCTTTATTCAATTTCCACCACCAGGAATGATGAAGTTTTAAAGTGAGCCCCATAAAGGATAAACAATAACCGAGAACAAGAAGCAGCGTGCCATGATTTGAGTATGAAAATGAGCACTGGTGGAGATAAACAAGGGAAACAGGATTATGTCTGGCTGTAAATGAACAGGGGCAAACATGGGGAGGAACAGTGCCAAATATTCACCAAAAAGGGACATACTCTGGGCACTCTTACCATCTGTTCTCCTCGGTCTACAATACAAACCCTAGCATTTTCCAGGTCTGAACAAGAGTTAGATCAGACTCGAGACATTAACTGTTTCTCCGCACAGGTTCCTGCAGCACACACTGTGCGAACTACATTATACATGCTGCCTGGGAGCGTAGCACCTGCGCAGTACGAGTTGGTGAACTTGCCAAGCGGATGCTAGGTCCGCGGGGCCTGATGGGTATTGTAGTTCTAACGAGCGTGCACGCTCACGCGGCAGTTAGCCACCAACGACGAGGAACTCGCGTGAGAGCGCGCGGGGTGCCTCGAGCGCAGGACACATGACGTAACTGGAATTTGGGGAGTGCCCCTGTAAATTAGCGGGCAGAGGGGCCGGAGTTGGCAGTCTTATGCACCACCTTCAATCAACATCCTCTCTCCAAACCTGACAGGCAGGAGGCTGGAAAAACATAGCAAGCCAGGCAGCGTCAGGAGGTGGAGTAGTCGACGTCTCAGGTGTCACCCTTCTTAAAGTTTGGGAGTAGATGTTGGGAAGCTGCATATAAAGGAGGTGGTTGAGGCAGGGTAGTGAGATGGGGATAGGTGAAGTACCGGAGTTGGTTGGACAATGGGAGGAATGAATCCGATTGGAGGTAGAGAGCAGTGGACGTGATAGGGAGTGACTGGGAAGGGAGTCAGGGAATGGGATGGGAGGTCATTAGAAATTGGAGATCTCAAAGCTGAGTCCTTTGGACTGTAGGCTGCCCAGAGAGAAGATAAAGTGTTGTTCCTTCAATTTGCATAGTGGTTCGTTTTGGCAATGGGGATGCCAAGGATGATCATGTCAGAAACGGAGTGCTTGGGGTAATTGAAGCGGGTGACCACTGCAGACCCCCAGCCCCAGCCGCCCGCCCCCGCCCCGGATTCTCAGCGAACTGTTTCCTAAGTTTACGTTTGGTTTCCCGTTGTAGAGAAGACTAGATTGGGAGCACCAGATGCAGTAAACTAGGTTGGTAGGGAGGCAGGTGAACCTCTGTCTCACCTGCAAGGACTTTTGGGGCCTTGAATGGAACTGTGTAAGGTGGAGTGCCGGCAGGTTTGGCATCTTTTCCGGTTGCAGGGGAAGGTACCTGGGGGTTCAGGGGGGTCTGTGGGGAGAGTGGTGCAAACCAAGGACTGTCAAAGGGAACTGTCCTTGCGGAAGGCAGAGAGGGGTGGGGAGGGGAAGATGTTCTTGGTGGTCTGGTCTAGTTGGAGTTGGTTAAGTGTTTAAGGATGATGCATTGGATGTGGAGACAAGTGGGTTGGTAGGTGAGGACAAAGGGGACTCTCTCAAATGCAAAATTGGCCGGTCTAGTAAGGATTGATTAGGGATAGTCAGCATGGCTTTAGTATGTGGGAAATCATGTATCATGAACTTGATAGAGTTTTCTGAAGAAGTAACAAAGAGGGCAGAGTGGTGGATGTGATCTATATGGACTTCAGTAAGGCGTTCAACATGATTCCTCATGAGAGACTGGTTAGCAAGATTAAATCACATGGAATACGGGGAGAACTAGCCATTTGGATACAGAACTGACTCGAATGTAGAAAACAGAGGGTGGTGGTCAAGGTTTACTTTTCAGACACCTGCGTCCACTACTTTTCATCATTGTATAAATGATTCGGATGTGAACATAGGAGGTATAGTTAGTAAGTTTGCAGATGACACCAAAATTGGAGGTGTTAGTGGACACTGGAGAAGGTTACCTTACTTTGCAATGGGATCTTGACCAGATGGGCCAATGGGCTGCGAAGTCGCAGATGAAGTTTAATTAAGATAAATGTGAGGTGCTGCATTTTGGAAAATCAAATCAGATCAGTACTTTGGTAAGGTCATAGGGAGTGTTGCTGGACAAAGAGACCTTGGAGTGCAGGTTCATAGCTCCTTGAAAGTGGAGTCGCAGGTAGATAGGATAGTGAAGAAGGCGTTTGGTATGCTTTCCTTTATTGGTCAGAGTATTCAGTACAAGAGTTGGGAGGTCATGTTGCAGCTGTACAGGACATTGGTTAGGCCACTGTTGGAATATTGTGTGCAATTCTGGTCTCCTTCCTTTTGGAAAGATGTTGTGAAACTTGAAAATGTTCAGAAAAGATTTACAAGGATGTTGCCAGGGTTGGAGGATCTGAGCAACAGGGAGAGGTTGAATAGGCTGGGGCTGTTTTCCCTGGAGCGTCAGAGACTGAGGCTGACCTTTTATAGAGGTTTACAAAGTTATGAGGGGAATGGATAGAATAAATAGGCAGTCTTTTCCCTGGGGTCGGGGAGTCCAGAACTAGAGGGCATAGGTTTAGGGTGAGAGGGGAAAGATATAAAAGAGACCTAAGGAGTAACTTTTTCATGCAGAGGGTGGTACGTGTATGGCATGAGCTGCCAGAGGATGTGGTGGAGGCTGGTACAATTGCAACATTTAATAGGCATTTGGATGCGTATATGAATAGGAAGGATTTGGAGTGTATGGGCCGGGTGCTGGCAGGTGGGACTAGATTGGGTTTGGATATCTGGTCGGCATCAACGGGTTGGACTGAAGGGTCTGTTTCCATGCTGTACATCTCTATGACTCTGTGACTAAATGAAGTTTAATATAGATAAATGTGAGGTCTTACATTTTGGAAAGTCAAATCAAAGAAGGAATTTCATGATGAGTGTCGTGGAAAACAGGGACCTTGGAGTTCAGGTGCATAGTTCTTTAAAAGTGGAGTCATAAGTAGACAGGGCAGTGAAGAAGTATTTTGGCACGTTGACCTTCGTCAGTCGGGGAATTTAGTCTATATGTTGGGAAGTTATATTGCAGAGTAAATGGAAAAGCCCTGGGGAAGATTGATGTACCGAGGGATCTGGGTTTTCAGGTCCATTCCACCCTGGAGGTGGCAACGCTGGTCTCGAGTGGTTAAGAAGGCATTCTGATGGGCTATTGAGCTCAAGAGTTGGCAGGTCATGTTGTGGTTGTATAGGACTTTGGTTTGGCTACATTTGGAACACTGTGTACAGTTCTGATCACCACATTGCTTTGGAGAGGGTGCAGCGGAGGTTCACTAGGATGTTGCCTGTAATGGAGGGCGCTAGCCATGAATAGAGGTGAGTAGATCAGGATCATTTTCATTGGAAAGACGGACGTTAAGTGGCGTAGACAGGATGAATCGCAAGAAACTTTTGCCCAGTATGGGTGTCTCAATAACTAGGGGTCACGAGTTCAAGGTGAGAGGGAAAAAGTTGAAGGGAGGTATGCGTAGAAAGTTCTTTATGCAGGGGGTGTTGAGTGCCTGCAATGCGTTGCTCGCTAAGGTGGTTGAGGTGGGAACGATAGTGTCATTTAAGGTGCATCGAGACAGCTACATGAATGGACAGCGATCCTTAATCAGGAGGGAAGCCATGTCCAAGTAAGTGGCTTCCACAATCCCTCTTTTTTTTTTCACAATCAAAGGAGGAGGTCAGGAGCTTCAGCAAAAGGGCAAATATATTCAGAGCCAGGGGGATTTTTCAGAGGGAGAGGCTCAGTCGGTCAGATAGTTGTCAGAATCTGAAGTGTCAGCAATGATCAGGTCCAGGATCAGGGACTCAGAGCCAGGGAAGGGTCTCACTGCCAAAGGGATTTTAACCTGCTGTGCAGTCGTAGCTGTGAGCCAAAGTGCGCACAATCATGCTGAATAAAACTAACAAGAACCACAAGAAATACAAAACAACAAGGATGTTAAGCCCTTGTTGAACGGCATTGCCTCAGGACCCGAAATAAGAGCCCACCCAACTTCAAAAGACCCAACAGGACCCGGGTTCCCTCTGAGGCGGTGCTTTCCTGCATCGAGTTCTGTTTGTTCAATTGAGTCTTTCTTTGATTCTGACCACTGTGCACATGGCTTGCAGAACAAGATACGGGCCTTCCCACCCAGGCTCCAATTCTCCTTGGTCCCAATTCTTAGCCTTGGTTGAGTACAGCAATGCCGAGCTGTTTTACTGAGTCTGGATGGGTGGGATTTGATTGGTTTGACAAGATTATAAACCCATTGCTCCCTTTCTCTTTAGTTTTATTGCTCAGTGTTATGACAGTCCAAAACGTTTTAGTGGCTAGCTGCTACTGAAGTGACTGAAGTGTCAGAACAAAGAAGAGAAATGCAATAACCCAGAGATGGAGAGTAGATGCAAGTCTATAGTTTTACATTTCTGGCAGTTACATATTGCTCTGGTTGCTCTCTGTTATGGAATTCATGTATTATAATGTTACAGGTAAAAATATTGAGAACTACAATGCTTCTGAACATATATTTCAACGAGTTGGGTATATGCTGGTGAATTTAAGTTGCTGCTCGAGCACATTTATTTATGTGGTAGCCCAGTCCAGGGCTAGATAGCAGCTGAAGAACACGATGATATAACCAGCTTTGTTAACCATTCAATTAAAGTGAACGATGGAGAACAGCCAAAGATCTATCTCAAAAACACAAGTGTTTATTTTCATGTTAAATTCCAAATGTTTATTAAATTAGTAATACTGGTAATTATTTGGATTTCATAATACCAGCAGTATGCATGAAGTCTGGGTCAGAGAGACAGCAAGGCTTTCGACTCTCTTCATCATATGACGGAACCAGTAACTTAAGTTCTCTGTTTGCTTTATTACAGTGGTGCAATTTCCAGTTTCTTAAAGCCGCTCAGAAAGTCATACACGTTCGTAATAAAGCTAGAACAGTGCACAAGTATAGACCTTGTGTGAATCCAATGACTTTTTTTAAAAAATCAGTGTAACATGTTTTCTAAAAGATGTTTTATCTGATATTTTGAGTAGTTATATCTGCACAGATTCCGTTCAGTCTGTTGAAGTACATTATTGAACAAATAAGTATCTCATGAACAATATCCACAGCTAGACTTACTACTAAATCTGCATTTAAATGAATTCTAAAAATGAATTAAAACATTACATTCAAAATTAACCTGTTTGGATGTGCCCAGAAAAAGAAACATAGCTTCACACCGACACCAGTTATATTCCTTTCTGTTTTGGCATCAAGGTTCACAAGAGAAACAGAAATAAGGATCGAAAGCAATAGACAGTGTAGAATAAGGCATGAGTTCCATGTACTAATGTTTCAGTTCAGCCTGTATATAAGCTCTTGACACTGAATCAGACGAGAAGGTGTGCAACTAAATGTTGATGCTGAACATTGGAGTGATGCCACCTGGGAGACATTGAATATGGTGTTTGTTGGATGTTTTGGGGGTGATGGGGAAGCGAGAGCTGGGAGATGGGGTGGAGCATTGTATAAACAGCAATCAGATAGTCACACATAACACCTACTTGAATTTAATTTCGTTTATTTAACAAACTTGGCATTCCATCCTTTTGGAAAGTGGAGACCTTCCTGTGAATATGTTTGTGGATCTGCAACAGGTGGGGAAGATAATGGCCGAGTGGTATTATTGCTTATACTGATAATCCAGAGACCCAAGTCCTGGGCAACCAGGTTTGAATCCTGCCATGGCAGATCGTGTAATTTTAACTCTCTAATATCTGGAAGTAAGAGTCTACTGATTACTGTGAATCCATTGCTGATTGTCAAAAAAACCCATCCAGTTCACTAACATCCTTCAGGGAAGGAATCTGCCACCCTACATGTGACTCCAGACAGACAGCAATATGGTTGATTCTTAACTGCCCTCTGGACAATTAGGGAGGACAACAAATGTTGGCTTGTCCAACGATGCCTCATCCCATGAGTGAAACAAGGAAAAATGTTGAAATTCAATGAATCATATCAGTCACCACGAATTTCCAGAGGTTTATGCGGGATGGGCACAAAGGCATGTTATAAACAGACCATCATAGGCACGAATGCAGGAGTAGTCAATTCATGATTACTGAAGGCTATCCAACGTGGCTACTGGCATCTTTCTGAAGCACAAGACTTTGGGCTTGTTAGCTTAAAAATGTGTTGCTGGAAAAGCGCAGCAGGTCAGGCGGCACGGTGTGTGTGTTTTTATTTACGCACAGTGGTTAGCACTGCTGCCTCGCAGCGCCGGAGATCCGGGTTCAATTCCCGCCTCAGGCGACTGACTGTGTGGAGTTTGCACGTTCTCCCCGTGTCTGCGTGGGTTTCCTCCGGGTGCTCCGGTTTCCTCCCACAGTCCAAAGATGTGCAGGTCAGGTGAATTGGCCATGCTAAATCGCCCGTAGTGTTAGGTCAGGGGTAGATCTAGATGTAGATGTAGGGGTATGGGTGGGTTACGCTTCGGCGGGCGCGGTGTGGACTTGTTGGGCCGAAGGGCCTGTTTCCACACTGTAAGTAATCTAATCTAATCCAAGGAGCAGGAGAATCGACGTTTCGGGCATAAGCCTTTTTGCACCCGTGGCTGTTGAAAATCCTGACAGAGAAATCTCTTTTGTATCTTCCACAGTGTCCGTGTTAATTTCAGTTTGAAACTCTACAACTCCGAAAAATGTAAGCTGCTGAGCGGGATGCTGATTGTTAGCTAGACTATGATCATTTCACTAGCTTACATCTCTTAAAATGGGAGAGACTTGCAAAAAATATCTCTCTCCGAGTAAGTAGGGGCCATTTGGCGAATTGGGGCTGGCCTTGTTTTACCCTGGATAGGCTCTCACCTCCATGTAAAGCATTGCATAATTTTGCTGAAAATCTCACAACACAGGTTCTAGCCCAACAAATTTATTTGGAAGCACTAGCTTTTGGAGCATTGCTCCTTCATGAGATGGTTGATGAAGAAGCAGCACCCCAAACGCTAGTGTTTCCAAATAAACTCGTTGGACTATACCCCAGTGTTGTGTGATTCTTAACTTTGTCTACCCCAATCCAAAACCAACGCCTCCAAGTCACAATTTTGCTGGGTAGCCTTCATCAGATTGCTGACAGTAAAACTGTATCTCCACTAATTTAGTGTGGTGACTGTGCATGTGTTTGTACAGTTGAAAACATGAAAAAAACATCCATGAAACGAAGAAATTAATTTTATGATTGGAATATTGGTATAATAACATCATCAGTGGTCTGCAGCGGGGCGTATTTAGCTTTTATACTAAACATGTCAGTATAATTTTACTTCATTAGTATCATATCTTTTGACAATGGAGGAATTAAATTTGTTTTTGTGACGACAATCTCTCAGGCTGCGTGAATGTAGTCTGAGAAGTGGTAGTCCGCAGGGATGTCCCTTTCCCTTTTAATTTTTGAGACACATTAAGACATTGAAATGGATTATATTAACATGCATTGGAACATTTATCTAATACATTATCTGGTGTTATTTTTACAAAGTGGCTGCGAGAGATTTTCTAACTAATGCAACAATTTGAAACTAATAGTACGCTTAACATAATTAAACATCTAAATACAGACTGGTAAGACAGGGACCCTCTCATAGAGACATAAGGACCCTAGTCCTACAGCACGGAGACAGGCGCTTTGCCTGAAACTATTCTGTGCTGAACTAAATGTCCATCAACACTAACCCCATTTCCATGAAGTTGACCTGTTATTCTAAACCTTTCCTATCCATGTATTTGTCCAAATGCCTTTTAAATGTTGTTAGTGTAACTACCTCAACCACTTGTGCTGGCAGCTTACTCCATATATGCACTACCTTCTGTGTAAAAAGGTAGCCCCTTAGGACTCATTTTATTCTTACACCTCTAAATTTTGAACTGATGACTTTGATTCTCCAATCCTGGGGAAAAGACTGAGTGCATTCAGCCTACCCATACGTCTCATGATCTTATGGAAGTGTATAAGTTTCCCCCTTCATCATAATGTTTCTTCAATTTACAATGTCTTCTTTTACAAACAAAGCTTCTTTTACATCGCAAAAGCTGTCAACATGAAGAAGTATCTAATGATGATATATTCTTCCAAAAGATGTCATCCACCCAAATAAAATTACAGAAGCTTGAATTGACAAAGAAAGTCAACGTTAACTATAACGACACATGGTCTTCAACCTTCTCTATTTCCCGGACTAATGATGTCCTTTGAATTGGCACAGATAACCTAACTGCGAGATGGCAAATGATAAAGATTATCCAGTTCAACAGTGAGCTGTCTGGAAATATTTCTTGCGACTTTATCTGTTGTATGTGTGACTCTCGACACCTGGTGTTCTTAATGTATCTGAAACATATAATGTTAGACTTTCCAATGACTGTTGTTCCCCGTGAAAGAATAAAAATTGGATACGCACACAGCAACTAACACTTCCCCACTAATAAATGCACCGACTCCACAACAGACATGACTGCAAAATTCATCCCATTTGGATGTTGTCCAAAGGCAGAAAATAGGAAAGAGGATTTCCTCCAATAAATGGATCCAGAGATTGTTGGTTGTTCAGCGAAAATGGCCACAAAAGCAGCGACATTCCAGTTGGAGAGAGTGAAAGAGAAGGGAATATCTTGGGGGAAAAAAACATGATTAAGCGTTGGGCTTAAAGGACTATGAAGAAGGCAGCAAAGAATTCAAGCAGGGAATTAAGAGAGCAAGAAGGAGTCTTGAAATGACCTTGGCAAGTAACGTTAAAGAGAACACTAAGGCATTATGTGTGTGTGTGTGTTTTTATTTACGCACATAACTCAGAGTAAATTGACTAATGAGGCGTTCCTGAAGGAAGAGAATAGAATTGTAAGCTATCTGCACCAGGATCAAAATTCGCTACTCACCAGTATTCACAGGTTCAGGTCCTAACCTGGGCAAGGCGAATTTTGATGGAACTGCAAGGATTGATTGGAGTAGTTTGTTTACAGGCAAATGAACTTCCAACAAATGGAAGGTCTTTTTGGTGGGATAGCTAGAGTTCAAGATCTACATATTCCCGTGCGGGTTAAGGGTAAGGTTGGCAGGAATAAGGAACCCTGTATGACAAGAGATATTGAGACTTTGACCAGGAAAAGAAGGAGCCATGGCTGAGGAACGGGCAGCTGGAATCAAAGAAATCTCTGGCAGTACATGGGGGATACAGGAGTTTACTGAAGAAGGCAATCAGGAAGGTGAAAATGGGGCACGGGATAGGCATCTCTGAGAATCCAAAGTGGTAAGTGGTCATGTATGTGTAGAACCGCAGGAGATGGGTGAAGTCCTCAGTGAATACTGCAGTTATACAGGTCGTTGGCGAGGCTGCACTTGGAGATTTGTGTTAAGTTTTGATCATCTTGCTCTAGGAAGGATGTTATTAAACTGGAAAGAGTGCAGAAGAAATTTACATGAGTGTTGCCAGTGCTGAATCGTATGAGTTATAGGGAGAGGTTCGACTAGCTAAGACCTTTTCTTCTTTCGAGTGTAGGAGACTGAGGGGGGATCTTATAAAAATGTGTAAGACCATGAAGGGCATCGATAGGGTGAATGCACTCTCATTTTCTCAGAGTTGGGGAATCACGGACTAGAGGGCATCAGTTTAAGTTTAGAGGGGTAAGTGTAAAAGGATACCTGAGGGGCAACTTTCTTATACAGAGGCTGCAACACATATGGAATCAGCTGCTCGTGGAAGTGTTTGAGGCAGGTATATAAACAGCAGTTAAACCAAATTTCGATAAATACATGGACAAGAAAAATTTAGAAGGATATGGCCAAGTGCGTGGAAATGGATTTAGCGTAGTTGGACATTTTGGTCAGCATGGAGTAGGGTACGCCACTTACTTCGCAATGTTGGATTTACTGCGTGGTTACTGGCAGGTTACTGGCAAATAACTCCGTTGGAGAGCATGAAAGAAGATTCTGTATTTGTAACCCAAAATGGGCGATATAAATTTAAAGTGGAATGAAGATCGAACCTGCCACATTCCAAACACAGATGAATAGCGTTATTTGACAATTTTACTAACTATTTGAGCCGTCTACTTAGTGATCTTTAGTCATTCATGGAATTACCACATGCTGCATTTGGCGGAGCACTTTGAAAGACCACGGGGAGGCAAATCTGGTTAAACTGGAGCATAAATGGAATTCACGAAGGCAGAGGTGACATTGTTGGATGACAACATTGGACATAGGAAAATGACCCTGAGGAACATGAAGATGATGGCCATCGAGGAATTTCCAAGAGCATCCTCGAAGCAAGAGGTTGTTCACTTTTTGGGACTGAGTGGATTCTACCAGAAATTTGTACTAAGCTTTAGTAGCGTGGCGGCACCCTTGAATTTCCGAAAGAGAGCACGAAATTTCAATGGCCAGAATAATGACAGGAGACATTTGAGAATCTAAAAGCCATGTTAACCGCCACACCAGCTTGAGCCACATCAGATGTCTTCAAAACTTTTAAAGTTGCAATCGACCCTAACGATTTTTTTAAAGAAACTCAATATCAACCAGAGAAAATTTCAATCCACCAGAAAAAAATTATGAAGTTTCATACTAGCCTTACCATGCCTTAATGTTTATGTTACGAACAATGCATCAGAGACAGTTTTGTACATGGACCACAACACACTTTTTTGGAAAGATTTAAAATCAGATATATGACACTATTTCATTGGAGTCGTATGTTATGGGTTTTCAAATTCCAAGTTGTCCCGTTGTCGGTCCTGAAAACGTTAGCGGAGATGTGTTATCAGAGATTTAACGGAAAATGTATAGATAAGGTGCAACTGTAACCAATATGTGTGCAAAATTACTTTGTAATGTATAACCTATGGATACTGGCCTATATATCTCATGTTAATGGTGTTATGACTTTTTTTAAAAAAGAAATGAAACAATTTTTTATTAATTATACTTCTTTTTTCTTGATATGGGAGACGTTAAAAAGTCGTTTAGAGTACTCATGAAGTGGAAGGCAGGAAGATAGAATTGATTTGG
This sequence comes from Chiloscyllium punctatum, assembly GCF_047496795.1. Classification (NCBI taxonomy): domain Eukaryota; kingdom Metazoa; phylum Chordata; class Chondrichthyes; order Orectolobiformes; family Hemiscylliidae; genus Chiloscyllium; species Chiloscyllium punctatum. Next base: position 61,839,203 of record NC_092769.1, read on the forward strand.
AAGATTAACAGGAGGAAAGAATGCATTGTCCTATTCATCCAGTCCATGGCTTTTATGATTTTATAAACGGCTAGAAGATGTAAATTTGACTCCTATTAACACAAATGGCTGTGCTTTCAGTCGCGCGCGGGAGCGCGCGCGTCTGAGTGTGTGTGTGTGTGTGTGTGTGCGCGTGCGTCAGTGAGTGAGCGAATGAGCGTGTCAAGGAGGGAGGCACGGACGGGAGCAATTAGAGTGAAGTATTCAGCTGAGCCATTCTGTTACACCTATTCCATCCTCACGCCCCCTCACGTACAAACGGACAGACGGTCCTGAAGCAGAGACTCAGGACACGCCTTTAAACGTGAGCTGTTGGACTTGATCTCTGATGAGATGCAAAAGCACCCCAGAGGAATTTCCTTTGAACCTGCTGGGATCAGTGATTTTGAGGATCACATTCATGCAGTTGTCCATGTGACGTCCTGCTCTCGAATGGGGAAGAAGGAAGGCTCACTTGAAGGGCAGTTTTAAAATTCTGGAAAGGAATGCAAGAGCGCAGATGCGGGGGAGTGAAGAGAAAAATGACAATTGAAGAATGTCAAAAACTGGCAGGAAATAAATCAAGAGAGAGTAATAATGAGAAAGAAATCAGCATTCAAATTCTTATTTGAAAGCACACGGTATTTGTAACAAGACAGGAGAGGTGTCAGCACATAGGTAGATCCAGAGTGAAGCTTGCTCTACACTGTCCTCATCAAACAATCCAACGACAGAGAGAGAGCATGGAGTTAGACACACAGTAGACGTACCTCCACAATGTACTGCATCAAACACTCCCACACAAGGACAACGCGTGATTAGAGACAGAGTAAAACTCTCTCTACGCTCTACCCCATTAAATACTGTCAGAATAGGGATACTACACAGTTAGATACAAAGTAAAGCTGTCTCTACAATGTCCCCATCAAACATTTCTGGACAGGAACACTATGGGGTTAGATACGGAGTAAAACTGTCCCTGTATAGTGCTCGCAGAACAGTGACAACAGGGATGAGTTACAGAGGAAAATTCCCGTTACAACTTACCCTATCAAACAATACTACGACAGCACGGGGCTAGATTCAGGCTAAAGCTCACTCTATACTGCCCACATCATCACACCTAGGACAGGATCAGCACAGGGTGGAGGCAAGAAGATTCAGAGTAAATTTACATTGTGATTTTTTTATATTTTTGGTGGAGTATTCTAGGAGAGAGTAAATTGCCATGGAATTAAAGTGGGACAAGTAGGGAGAGAGGAAAAGTAATAAAAGATGGCTGTATTGGAAGGTGACAGAGAGAGACAAAGAAGTATAGAAAGAGAGAAACAGAAGAGAAAGAAGAGAGAAAAAGCAGAAAGAAGTGGCAACAGAGAGAAAACGAGAAAAGTTGTCAGAGCTAGAGAGGAAAATGCAGAGGAGCATCCCTCAAACTGAGCTGAAGGACTGTCTGGAAGGATGTCTTCCACTGGGCTGTAGGTCTTTCTAGAAGGATCTCTTCCACTGACTGAAGAAGTGTCTGCGAGGTCTCCCCCAGTTTAGTCTTGCTACTTCTCCCGGTCCCCACATCAAACTCTGCTTTTTCCCCAAGTTTTCACAAAGGTCAAGTATTTAGAATCATTTCTCAAAAGTTCCCCTGACTTCAGGACCCTAGTTGATGCAAATCATTGACTGGGCTTCTGCACTGAACAAGAATCACTATTTATTCAAAGTAATAAGAATCACAATGGGGTTAGCAGTAATAAACTATCGGCATATAATACTATAAATTAAAACTCTAATGCCCTTATGAATCCCCTCTTACATACGCATAGACAGGCAGTCAAAGAGACGAGGACAATATGTTATAGGTGAGAGAAACGGAGAGGCAGTTCCTATTCCTGTGCTTTTCAGAAAATGTCTCTGTTGCTCGTGCTGATCAGATTTTTCTTTTCAGTCGTCCTTCTCCAGATGATTCCATTGGTTTGCAAGTGGCACATGGTGGCTGTGTCACTTATAAAATGCCTTTGACATAGCAATTAGAACTCGCAGGTTAGAGAAAGTGATGAAGAAAAGATTAGTTCATTTTCTTCAGATTTTCAGTGAGGTTTTGACTGTGGAGAACAGAGAGTTGACTTCTGTTTCGGAGGCGATGAAACATTTCTCACTTTATTTTGTTCCCAGCCCCAAGCTGCTTAGTTACCTGAAAACCATCAGATGACTGTTAGCAGACAAATTGTCATTGTCATCGATGAATGGACACTAATCCATAGACTAATCTATTTGCTGGTAAACAGAGCTCATCTAGACTCAGTCTCCCTGGTTTTCAGTCTCTCCACAACCACTTTGATTTCTGCTTATTCATATGGCTGTATACACAATACATACGTTAAGTATCAGGAATTCTGCTTTCTAAAGTGGTCTCATATGGGTGACATTGACTTTTTAAAAAATTCAGTCTGGGACATGGGCATTATGCTTTGATTAAAGCTTAACAATAATAATCTCATACTCCCATCCTCTGACAGTTAGAAAAATATTTTTCCACAAAGGCGTAGACATTAGCGGTTTTCCACGCTTTAAAATGAAACCTCTCGGTTCCCACAATGGCAGGAAGTCAGTAAAACAATTACAGACATGCATACTATCAGAATGCATCTTCCTGTGTTGGTTAATTACCAGGGCGACTGACGAATTGGACCATAACTGTCAAGTCGGCTGGTTGGATACTCATCCCACTCGATAATTTAGTGCAAACTCAACAGGATAAATAAACAAAGCCTTTTCCCTGGAGTGGTGGAGTCCAGAATTAGAGGGCATAGGTTTAGGGTGACCGGGAAATATATAAAGGGGACCTAAGTGGCAACGTTTTCATACAGAGCATGGTGCATGTATGGAATGAGCTGCCAGAGGAAGTGGTGGATGCTGGTACAATTGCAACATTTAAAAGGCATCTGGATGTGTATATGAATAGGAAGGGTTTAGAGGGATATGGGTCAAGTGCTGGGAAATGGGACTACATTAATTTAGGGTATCTGGTCGACATGGACAAGTTGGACCAAAGGGTCCATTTTCATGTTGTACATCTCTATGACTCTATAAGAGCTGTACCTTGGTCATCCTCTGCATACATTCTTCATTTTGACCTTTTCATGCTATTCTCCACCATAGAGGATCCATCAACAAAATATACGATCGCTGATTGGTGGCATCTCTCTGGTTAGGATGTCGGATCTACATCTAGATCTTACAGACTTAACGAGCCCTTCCTCATTTACTTTGGAACAAATGATCTCTTGGAATTAGGTCTTGCCAAAATTTAATGCTCATCCGGTTCACCATTGCTTTCAACATCCTCTCATTTTGGTCCGTTTCGAATCCTACTTGCAAATGTCCAACAAAGCCACTCAAAATAACTGTCCCTTTCTTTCACTGAGACAAATGAATGCTTTTCTTTAAGTAATTCACGGGATGAGGGCGTCACTCGCTCGGCCAACAATTATTGTCCATCCTTGGTTGCCCAGAGGGCAGTTAAGAGTCACCCACACTGCTATGGATCTGGATTCATATGTAGGCCAGACCATATAAGGATGGCAGCTTTCTTACCGAAAAAGACATTAGTAAACCAGATGTTTCTTTTATTCTGATAATCGATACATAGTTATCAAAACTGGTATTTTTTGGATTCAAATTTCAACATTTGCCATGGTGGGATTCGAACCTACGTCCCCAAAACATCCCGCCTCTGACGACTGTCTGTGTGGCATTTGGACATTCTTCCCGCATCTATGTGGTCTCCTCCGTGTGCTTGGTTTCCTTCCATTTTCCAAATGATGTGCAGGTCAGGTGCATTCGCCACGCTAAATTGCCCATAGTGTTAGGTGTATTAGTCAGGGGAAAGCTAGGGAAAGTGAGTCTGGGTGGGTTAACCTTCAGAGAGTCCGTGTGGACTTGTTGGGCTGAAGAGCCTGTTTCCACACTGTAGGGAATCGAATCCAATCTAACATATCTGGATCTATACATTAACAGGTCAGTGCTAATACCACTAGGCCATTCCCTCCCATGTCTACCTGCTGAGGGCAATGTGGGAACCCGTGTATCACTTAAATATTCGATAGAGTGGCCTCGTTTCTAGGATTCTGCTGAACGTCTTCCCACACTTGCATTAAACACAGACACACACAGGCACACGAGGCCTGACGCCATCATGCCCTCAGATTCGCATCTAGTAACAATAGGTAAAAATAAACCGTTTCTTCCACTTCCCTTACTGGACTCTGCCGCATTCTTTCCTCCAGTCGCAAAGCTCTGTATCCTGGCTGTCATTCTTGCCCTTGTTCTTGTGCTGGTTGTATTCCCCGTCCTTATGTATTTCCCTGTCAATACTGATCAAGTGTTATACCATCCTGATTGATGTGACCCTGTCGACCACAATTAAAACACTGTATTAGAAGTCTAGTGTCCCCTTGTGCATCTGGTTGGCCTTGATAAGAAGTAACTTTATATTGCTCTGAATTTAAATTCACCAGCCTTTTATGATAGAGGTGGATCTATCAGATATTAGAAATAAATCCAGTGCTTCCTGAATGTGAAAAACAAAGAGGAGAATTTGTAAAGAGAAACTGGTTATGTCTCGTATTCCTTAGAAGATACCTAACGATTTAAGAGTAAAGAATTGCAGATTGCCAAGGATGGGAAAACATTCTAGGATAGTATCCGTGGAAGTACCTGAACGAAAATTGCATGGATTTTTCAGGCTGCTGGAAAAATTTTTGAATCAAGTAGGCAGGCAAAATAAAACCTCTGTGATTGATCACTCAAAGTGCCGGTGGGGGGGGGGGGGGGGCGGTGGGGGGGGGATTGACAAATTATGATCTCGTCTGTCAATACATAGAAGAATAGTATGCCCATTTGTCATAGCTGAGTCTAAGGGAATTGGTGATTACTAACTGTTTTGGGGATGGCTAGATCTGAATGGTCTGCACTGTGTTGCACATGATGAAGCATACCCTCCTTAAAGCATTTCCATCCTTCCTATGATTAGGCGACCAGAACTGGACACAATATTCCAGTTGCGGTCTAACCAGGGTGTTATAGAGCTGCAGCAAAACCTCGTGGCTGTTAAACTCAATACCCCTGTTAATGAAAGCCAAAATACCATATGCATTCTTAACAACCCTACCAACTGGGGAGGCACTTTCACCGATCTATATATGTGGGCTCCAAGATCCCACTGTTTATCCCCACTGCCAAGTATCCTGACTTTAACTCTGTATTCCGCATTCAAATTCGACCTTTCAAAATGAATCACGTCACATTTATCCAGGTTAAACTTCATCGACACTATCTAGGAAATCACCAACAATTGTGTCATCGGCAAAGTTGCAAACCCACCCTTCCATTTCTTCATCCAAGTCATTTAAAAGAACTAAAAGGAACAGAGGCCAAGATCCCTGCGGGAAAACACTGGTCGCTGACCTCCAGGCGGAATTCTTTCCATCCGCTACCATAGACGGTCTTCTTTCTGACAGCCAATTCTGTATTCAGACAGCCAAATTGCCTTCTATTCCATACCTCCTAACTTTCTGAATGAGCCTACTGCGGGGAACCTTATCAAATGACTTCCTGAAATCCACATACACCACAGCTGCTTGACCTTCATCAATTTGTTTGTTACATCCACAAAGAACTCAATAAAGCCTGTGAGCATGATTTACCCTGCCCAAAGGCGTGCTGCTGATCTCAGGATTAAGGGCCAATCGTTTTGGACCGAATGAACAAATTGAACACGAGCAGCAGGATCCAACCTGATTAGCACTGCTGCTTCACAGTGTCAGAGACCCGGGTTCAATTCCCGCCTCAGGCGACTCTCTGTGTGGAGTTTGTACATTCTCCCCGTGTCAGTGTGGGTTTCCACCGGGTGATCCGGTTTCCTCCCACAATCCAAAAATGTGCAGGTTAGGTGAATTGGCCAGGCTAAATTACCCGTAGTGTTAGGTGAAGGGGTAAATGTAGGGAAATGGGTCTGGGTGGGTTACGCTTCGGCGGGTCGGTGTGGACTTGTTCGGCCGAAGGGCCTGTTTCCACGCTGTTAGTAATCTAAACTAACCCTGTCTGCGAACCCACATGTGAGTCATGTGCAGGGAGATTGGGGAGACTTGCAGGAACAATAGGGTTATCACAGTAAAGGATTTTAATTTTCCTCACAAAGACCGGGACTGCCAGAGTTTAAGGGCTTATATGGACTGGAATGTTTTAAGTGTGTTCAGGAAAGTTTCTTCAAACAGTGTATAGAGGGTACGACTCAGGAAACAGGACATGACAGGTGACGAGGCTGACAGAGGGGAAGCACTTTAGGACCAGGGACATGTTATGGACAAGGCCAAACGCCTCAAAATATTTCAAAAAGATAGCCCAGAACGTAACTTTGCTAGTTGTTTTAAGCAGGGGTAATTCGGATATTCCAGGAGTGATGCAGTTGGTTAAAGTACTCAGTTTTAAACAAAACCAAATAATTACCAAATGAAAAGCACAAGCAACAGAGAACAGAATACGGAATAATATAACCAATCTGAAGATCAATCAGATTATCCAAATTTAATGATGCTGTTTCAAGTATTTCCAGTAATCTGCATAAACAGTCCTTCACATGAAAGAAAACATCAAACACAGAGGTTTACAGGAGATTTGTCAGTGAGAGAGTACCAGCATGGACCTGCTTCTTTGGATCCAGCAGTTTCCAAACTACCTGACGACTTTTGTTGAATAGCCAGAGCAGAGAAAAATTAAGCTAAGAGCGGTGGCCAAACCCTTTTAATTGAGCAAGTGTTTCTTTTTAACCAATTTAAAAGCCTTTGACTATTAGTAATAATCAAATTGGCCCTAATAACCTTCAGCACCAGAATTTTTGGGTTCTGTGTCTTTAACGACCTCTCCGAAAAAAAGCCAAGGAAAAAAACATGTTAAAAGAACAGTATCGTAGAACATAGAACATTAAAGCACATTACAGGCCCTTCAGCCCTCGATGTTGTGTCGACCTGCGAAACAAATCTGAAGAGCATTTAACCTACACAATTCCATTTCCATAAATATGTATATCCAATGAAAATTTAAATGCCCTTAAAATTGGCGAGTCTACTACAGTTGCAGGCAGGGCGTTCTATGCCCCTCCTACTCTCTAAGTAAAGAAACCACCTCTGACATCTGTCTGTATCTATCACCACTCAATTAAATGTTCTGTCCCCCCGGGCTGGCCATCACTATCCGCGGAAAAAGGGTCTCACTGTCCACCCTATCTAACCCTCTGATTATCTTAAATGACTCAATTAAGTCACCTCTCAACCATCTTCTCTCCAATGAAAACATTCTCAAGCCCCTCAGAAATTCCTCATATGACCTTCCCTTCATACCAAGCAACATCCTAGCAAATCTCCTCTGAACCCTTTCCGAAGCTTCCACATAGTTCCGACAATGCATTGACTAGAACTGAACGCAATTCTCCAAGCGTGGCCTGGCCAGAGTTTTGTGCAGCTGCAGCATGATCTCATGGCTCTGAAACTCAACCCCTCTACCAATAAACCTGAACACATCGTATGCCTTCTTAATAACTTTATCAAGCTGGAATCTATGTACATCATCATCTACATTCCCAAGAATCTTACCATTAGCCTTGTACTCTGTATTCCTGTTGCTCCTTCCAAAGTGAATTACCTCATATCATTTCACATTTATCTCCATTTGTCACCTGTCAGACCAGCTGTGCAGCTTTCCTATGTCCCTCTGTAACATGAAACATCCTTTGGCACTTTCCATAACTCCACAGATCTTAGTATCATCTGCAAATTTATTAACCCATACTTCTATGTCCTCATCCAGGTCAATTACAAAAATGACAAACAGCACTGGTCCCAAAACAGATCCTTGCAGTAAACCACTAGTAACTGAACTCCAATCAACAACCACCAGCGAGCCAATTTCTGATCCAAACTGCTAAATCACCCTTAATCCCATACCTCAGTACTTTCTGCAACAGTTTACCGTGTGGAACTTTATGAAGTGCCTTATTGAAGTCCATATACACTACATCAAAAGCTTTACCATCATCCACCTGTTTGGTCACCTTCTCAAAGAAGTCAATAAGGTTTTTGAGACATGACCGACCCTTCACAAAACCGTGTTGACTACCACTAATCAACTTATTCCTTTCTAGATGATTACAACCCTTTCCAAAACTTTACCCATCTCTGAAGTAAGGCCACTGGTCTATAATTGCCAGGGTTGTCTCTACTCTCTCTCTTGAACAAGAGGACAACATTTGCTATCGCCTGGGTTCTGGCACGAAACTTGTAGACCAGGATGACATAAATTTCCAAGCCAAAGGCTCTGAAATCTCCTCCCTGGATTCCCAGAGAATCGTAGGATAAATCCCATCTGGCCTAGGGTTCTTATATATTTTCACACATTCCAGAGTTGCTAACACCTCCGCCTTGTGGACTTCAAACCCGTCTAGTCTAGCAGCCTGTACTTCAGTATTCGACCCGGCAACCATGTCTTTTTCCAGTGTCAATACTGACAAAAAAAATCATTTAGAGTTTCTCCTATCTCCTCGGATTCCACGCACCACTTCCCACTACTGTCTTTGATTAGCCCTAAACTTATGCTAGTCATTCCTTTATTACTGACATACCCATAGAAACATTTTTGGTTTTCCTTGATCCTACATGCCAATGACTTCTCATATCCCCTTCTGGCTCTTGTTAACTCTTTCTGTATGCCCTTCCTGGCTAACATGTAATTCTCAAACGCTTTAACTGAGCCTTCTTGTCTCATCCTTACATAAACCACCTTCTTCCTCTTGACAAGAGATTCAACTTCTTTAGTAAAGGTCCACTCCTTCGCTCGACCACTTCCTCCCTGCCTGACAGGTGCATTCAAATTGAGTACATGCATTAGCTGATCCTGGAATAAGCTGCGCATTTCAGTTGTGCCCATCCATTGCAGTTTCCTTCCCCACCGTATGGATCATAAATCCTGCCTAATCGCATCCTGATTGCCTTTCTCCAGATGTAATTCTTGGCCTGAGGTATATACCTATCCATTTCTATTGCTAAAGTCAACATAACCGAATTGTCATCACTATCACCAGAGTACTCACCTAACTCCAAATCTAACACCTGCCCCGGTTCAATACTCAGAAGAACATCCAATGTGGCCTCACCCTTTGTTGGTCCATCTACATACTATGTCATGAACCTCCCCCCCCCCCCCCCCCCGCGCATATTGGACAAAAACTAACCCATCTAAAGTACTCAATCTATGGAATTTCCAGTCAATATTTGTAAATTTAAAGTCCCCCATGACAACTACCCTGTTACTCTCACTCCTATCCAAAAATATTTTTGCTAAATTTCCTGTGCATCGCTGGAACTATTTAGAGGCTTGTAGAATACTCTCAACAGGGTGACCCCTCCTTTCTTGTTTCTAACCTCAGCCCATACTACCTCAGCCGACGAGCCTTCTGCCACCCGTAATACTGTCATTAACTAAAAATACCACACCTCCCTCTCTTTTACCATCTTCCTTGTTCTTACTGAAACATCAAAATCCAGGAACCTGCAACATTCATTCTTGTCCCTGTTCTATTCCTGTCTCCGAAATGGCCACGACATTGAATTCCCAAGTAGCAACCCGTGATGCAGGTTCACCCACCTTAGTCTGGATAGTCCTGACGTTGAAGTAGACACACTTAAAACCTCCTTCCTGCTTGCTGGTGCATGCTTGTTGTCTTGAAACCTTGTTTCTGACTTCATTACTCTCAATCTCCTGGACACAATTTAGTATCCCACCCGCGACTGAATTAATTTAAACCATTCTGAAGAGCATTAACAAATCCCCCTTCCCCCACCTCCAGGATATCAGTACCCCTCTGGTTCAGGTGTAGACCATCCTGTTTGTAGTGGTTCCACCTAACCCAGAATGCGCCCAAATTTTCCAGGTATCCGAATCCCTCCCTCCTGCACCATTTCTGTAACCACATGTTCAACTCCTCTTTCTCCCTATTCCTCGCCTCTCTAGCACATCACACCAGTAACCAACTTGTTTTGTTCTAGCTCTAAGTTTCCACCCGAGCTCCCTGAATTTCTGCCTTAAATCCCCATTCTTTTTCCTCCATATGTCGTTGGTGCTTATGTGAACCAAGACTTGGGGCTACTCCCCCTCCCCCTCAAGGATCCTGAAAACATGATCCAAGAGGTCACGAATCCTGGCACCTGGGAGGCAACACAACAAGCGTGAGTCTCTCTCGTTCCCACAGAACCTCTTATCTGTCCCCCTAACTATGAAGTCCCCAGTGACCAATGCTCTGCTCTGCTCCAACTCCACTTCCCTTCTGAGCAACAAGGATGGACTCTGTGCCAGAGATCTGTACCCCATGGCTTATCCCTCTTAAGTCATGTACCCCAATGATGAACGAAACGGTACCCTTGCTTTTTTTGAGAGGAACAGTCAGGGGATCCCTGCACTGTCTGCTGTTGCCCCTTCCGTCCTCTGACTGTCACCCATCTGCCATTCTCCTGTGTCTGAGGTGTGACTACCTCCTTGTAACGCTTCTCAATCACCCCCTCAGCCTCCCAAATGGTCCAGCTCCAACTGTAGTTCTCTAACGCTGTTTTCAAGGAACTTGAGTTGGGTGCACTTCCCGCAGATGAAGTCAACAGAGCCACCACTCTTACCTCCTATATTCTGCAGGAGAAACGTTCACACCTCCCCTCTTAAAAATCTGATCCGTTAACATCCAAAGATGGCTTCATTTTCAAACACCTTAATCTTAAACGGTTAGTACTCCACACTATAGAAATACATAATATTGATTATCACCATGCAAACCTGCATAAATACATTCTGTTTCAGCCTGTTTCAATCCGGCCATTTCTCTTTCGCGTCTCAACATTATGTCGACAATCACATTTTCCCATCTGCCATATGCACAACTTTCAAATTGAATGGCTGTAACAACAAGCTCCATGCAAACAGTCTGGCATTTTTGTCCTTAAATTTCTCCACAAATTTCAATGGGTTATGGTCAGTGCATATTATTGTCCCAGATACGTTACTGGTTACATAAAAGATAAAACATTGTAACGTCGTCACCAAGCTCAAATGCTCCTTCTCAACTGCTGAATATTTATGCTGATGAGTATTCAACTTCCTGGAGAAATATGTGATTGGCCTTTCTATCTTCTTATCGTCTTGCTGCAAGAGCGGAACACCAACACCTGCATCATCTGCATCGATAGCCACCTTGAATGGCTTTGAGTAATTAGGTGTGGCTAATATTGGGGCAATGGTTAACACAGCTTTCAGGCTGTCAAATATCTTCTGACATTCCGTTCTTCACTGAAACCTTTCGTCTTTCTGTTTCAATTCAGTGAGAAGAGTAACCACGCTGCTAAAATTTGGAATGAATTTTCGATTAAATCCCCTCAGTCCCAGGAAACCTCAATTACCAGTAGTTTTAGCATGGGAAGTGTCCCAATTACAAATGTTTTTGCGTCCCGTGGGGCCATGTGTCCATGTCCATTAATATGGCCCAGGAAGTTGACTAGGGCTTTGGCAAATTCGTGTTTAGCCAGGTTTTTCTTCAGGCTGGCCTTCCGAAGTCGATGAAACAAATGTGATAAATGTTGCAATGCTTCCATTTATGACTAAAAATGAACAGGTTATCTATATATACGCGACACAGTTGGGTAATCTGGCAATGTCCAGGTTTGTTCGTCTCTGAAATGAGGCTTGCGCATTTTTCATACCAGTTGGCATGGCTTTAAACTGATATTTGGTGTTACAAAAGCCGAAATTTCCTTCGTCCCTTCAGACAAGGGTACCTGTCAGTATCCTCTCAGCAAGTCCACTTAGAAATTTAAGTTGCTTGTCACACCTTCTCAAAACAGTCTTCAAAATACGGCATCAGATTTGCATCCGTCTTTGTAACCCAACTGACTTTGCGATAGTCCATACAAATCCATGGGGGACCATCTGATTTTGTCATTACTGTGAGTGACCTCCAGTCACTGTAACTCAGTTTGATTATGTCATCTTGGAACATGCGTTCAATCTCCTTTTGAATCTGTGCCAACATTAGAGGGTTATGCCGAGAATTATGTTGCTTCTTAGGAACAGCATCTCCTATATTTACATATGCATAATTATATAATTAATTCACAGCTTTTTGCGCAAATCTCCCCCTTGTCATGCAGTAACTCTTTCAGGTCATTCTGATTTTCATCTGGATGGTAACTCAGTAATATATTCCAAGTTTTTACAACTCACTAACCAAATTAATTTGAGGAATGCCCAATTCAGTATCCTCTGAACTTGATTCATAGCTGTGTATTGGAAACAACGCATCATCCTCTTGCTTTCCTTCCCTATCAAAATACCTTTTGAGCATATTCACATCGCAGTCTATGAGATCTCTTTCTGTTTGGATTCCTTATCAAATAGTTTACTTCACTGAATTTCCTTTCGACTTGATAAGGACCACTAAACCTTGCTTTTAAAGGTTCACCTCTTCCTGGAATACTAACACCTTATCTCTGATAGCTAAATTGCGAGGCTTTGATTTCAGTCAACCACCTAGCCAACTCTCCCGCTCTATTTAATCATTCCCTAAAATTTGGCACATAGTCCAAATATGTGATCTCTGAATTCTGATGTGATCAATTTTGGTGGTCCCCTCACTTCATGCCCAAAAACTAAATCAAATGAATTGAATTTGTTCGATTCTTTTGGTGCGTGCCCGATCGCAAAAAGTACAAAGGAAATTCCCTTGCTCTAATCATTTGGACAGTCTTATTCTAAGCCCTCAACATGGCATTTAATGTCTGATGTCATCTTTCCAGACCTCCTGCGAGTCTGGTTGGAACGCAGTAAATTTGAATCGTTTTATTCCTAACCTGTCCATAACTTCGTTGAAAAATTGTGATGTAAAGTTTGACCCTTGATCTGATTATCTCTGCGGGTAGTCCATATCTCGTGAAAGATCGGAGTAGTTCTTCTGCAATCATTTTAACTGTGATTTTGCCTAATGGGACAGCCTGTGCAAATCTAGTGGTCACACTCATTATTGGTAACAAATACTGATTCCCACTTTTTGTTTCAGGTAGAGGATCTACGCAATCAATTAAGACTCTTGTGAAAGGTTCATCAAATGCAGGAACAGGTATTAAAAGTGTGGGGTTTATTACTGCCAGTGGTTTTCCACATACCTGACATGTACGACATGTCTGGCAAAATTCAACTATATACTTTTGCAGTCCAGGCCAGTAAAAATGAATATTTGTATTTTGCATGAGTTTTTCTCACTACCAGATGACTACCTGGCGGTGGTTCATGCGCTACTCGCAACAGTTCCTTTCTCTAACTCACTGGCAATACGACTTGATAAACGTCAGTCCATTTGTCATCTGCCAGAGTCTAGTGGTCTCCATTTCCTCATTAAGACATCATCTTTAAGATAAAATCAGAGATACCTTCGGGTGCTTTTTTTTGCTGTGTTTGTGTTTTGATACAGTTGCTTCAAATTCTCATCTTTCTGCTGTAATTTAGTTAATTTCTCTGAGTTAAAGCGGTCTGCTTTGTCATCTATCTGCCTCTGGTTTGTCTCAACCATATCATCAAACAGGGTTTCTGCTAATTACACTTCAAATTGCTTGTCAGTGCTATTTCATCTGTCCTGTTTCGACTGGTCACTCTGTGATCTCTTTTGCACGCAGTCAGGAAATATCACAGGATATGTGTCCCGCAACAATTCAATTGCCTGAGTTTCCACTGGCTTTTTCAAATACAGTAGGCAAAAGATAATCCCAATTTAATGATGTTGTTCCAAATACTTGCAACAATTCCCATAAACTCCCCTTAGCACAATAGGTAAAATCAAACGCAGGGTCTTACAAGAGAGATGTCAGAGAGAGAGAGAGATAGGGACAGAGACAGACAGAGGGAGACAGAGAGAGAGATAGAGAGATTAAGATATATCGAGAGAGGGAGAGAGAGGGGGGGGGAGAGATAGAAAGAGTGTGAGAGAGAGAGAGAGAGATGGAGAGAAAACCAGCATGGATCTGCTTCTTTAGGTCCAGCAGCTTCCAAACTGCCCTGAGTGCTTTCAGTCAATACCAGACTAGAGAGATACTGAGCTGAGAGATGTGGCCACTCCCCTTTCATTTTACAAGTTTTTTTTTAGACTTAAAGGCCTTTTGTCTGAAGTAGTATCTGTTACCTATAATAAAATTGGCCCTAACACCCTTCAAACCCATTCTTTTTGGAGTCTGTGTCCTTTAGGATTTCTCTGAAAAAAAAGCCAAGTACAAAATAAACTTGTTAAAGGAGCAGCATCGCCACAGGCATTAGTTCTACTCATTTTATATTAATTATGGGGAGGGACAAAGCTGGCCCACGGGTTCAAGTCCCAGCTTGGAGCAAGGATTTAAACAGGAGCTTGCACAGGTTGACTGGATTAGTTTGTTTGCATGGAAAGGGACCACCAGCAAGTGGGAAGTTTTCAAAAGTGAGACAAGAGGAGTTCAAGGTTGAAGGGCAAGCTTCATGGGAATAACGAACCATGGATGACAAGAGATATTGTGGCTTTGACCACAAAACAAGCATGGATACGTCCCTCAAGTACAGGCAGCTGGGATCAAGGGAATCCCTGGAGGTATACAGGGAATACAGCAGTTCACTGAAGAAGGAAATCAAGACGACGAAAAGGGCACGAGATATCCTTAGGTGGCAAGATCAGGGTGAATCCAAAGAGGTACTTTCAGTGCATTACAGGAACAACAATAACTAGAGCGAGAATTGGGACCCGCAAAGAGCAAACTGGACATGTATGTGTAGAACCACAGGATATGGGCAATGTTCTCAAAGAAAATTTCTCTTCTGTGTTTACCATGAAGACATGAAGACTTTGGAACTTGGGGAAGTTAGCGTTGATATCTTGAGTACAGTCTTTATCAAAATAGAGAAGACGTTGGATGCATTATCATGTATGAAAGTGGATAAATCTCCTGGTCCTGACCAGCTATATCGATCAACACAGCAAGAGGCTAGACAAGAAATTGTGGGGGCGCCGGCTGATATTCGTGCATCATTGTTAGCCATTGTTGAGGTCCCAGTAGACTGGAGGGGAGCAAATATTTTGACATTATTCAAAAGGCTGCAATGAAAAGCTTGGAAACTATAGATCAGGAAGCTTAACTCTGGTGGTGGGTAAGTTCCTTGTGAAAATTCTGAGAGATAAGACAAACATGCTTTTGGAAAGATAAGGTTTGGATAGGAATCATACTTCACAAATTTATGAGAGTCCTTTGATTAAGTGACCAGGAAGTTTGACGAGGGCAGAGTGGTAGATGTGGTTTATATGGATTTCAGCAAGGCCTTTGATAAGTTTCTACATGGTAAGCTGCTCTGGAAGGTCAACTTGCATGGAATCGGGGGAGATGACAATTTGAATACAAAATTGGCTTGATGGTAGGAAGCAGAGAGTAATCGTGGAAGGATGCTTGTCGGACTGGAGGTCTGTGTATGGTGGAGTGCCTCAATGGTGGATGCTGGGCCAATTACTGTTTGTTGTCAACGTCAACAATTTGGATGAAAATCTACAAGGTATGATAAATAAATTTGCTGAACAATAATAGGTGGTACTGTGGATATTGAGAAAGGTTATCAGGAATTGCAGCAAAGATTTGTGAATTCAGCAAAAAATGGCAAATGGAGACTCATACAGATAATTGTGAGATCTTGCACTTTGAAAGTGAAACCAAGATAGTAGTTTCATGGTGAATGGTTAGGGCTTAAGGAGTGTAACGGAGCAGAGGAATCTTGGAGTTTAGCTTCACAGTTCTCTGAAGAGTGGAGTCACATGTAGACAGGGAAGTGAAGAACGTTTTTGGAATACTGGCGTTCAGCTGTAAGGGCACTGAATATAAAAGTTGAGAAGTTATGTTGCAATTGTACAGGATTTCAGTGATGCTGCACTCAAGGGAAGGAAATGGCCTGGTGGTGTTGTCGGTTGACTGTTAATCCAGAGACTCAAGGAATGTTGTGGGGACCCGCATTTGAATCCCACAATGACAGAACGTATAATTTGAACGCAGTAAAAAAAAGATAGAGTAGGCTCGAAGAGCTGAAAAGGACTCGCCTGTTGTTATCTCTGATATTCTTGTTATTACTTTTGGCGATTTTATCTGGAAAATTTTTATCTGCTGTTATTTCACAATATACTGTTTATTATTTTAGCAATCTGTGTTTTCTTTATTTGGAGATGCCGGTGTTGGACTGGGGTGCACAAAGTTAAAAATCACACAACACCAGGTTATAGTCCATCAGGTTTAATTGGAAGCACACTAGTGATAGTTTCACTTCTTTCATGTGCAAATCATAAAACCTTTTTTTTAAAAAGTTGCATTCTCGGGTTAGCTGTTAACAATGGTGATAGCTAGACAATGCTATCACTGTATTCTAACAGCTGAAAGGCTCAACAGACAATCAATTTTTCAATGTATAATTTCAGTTACACCACACTGTTAATTTTTGCTATAAATTCTGTGTTAGGATTGAGCCCTCCACTATCACCTCATGAAGGAGCGTCGCTCCGAAAGCTAGTGTGCTTCCAATTAAACCTGTTGGACTATAACCTGGTGTTGTGTGATTTTTAACTGTGTTTTCTTTAATATCGTACAATATAACAAGGGTTAATATTGATTGTTACAACACATGGTAAACCCTTCTACTTAATTTAAAACCAGCAACACAGAAAAGATTTATCCTGTGCAGTAATCTGTAAATATTCGAGTGGTCACGGACTATTTAAAGTAAACATTAACAACTTTATTTCTTAAAGTTTGAGAGAGAACAATTAACTAACAACTATTTACAATCGCTTCCTCTAACCTATCTTTTGCCTTCTCTTTTATAATACTAGTCCAATAAAACTCCCAATTCAAATTTACAGAAAAATTCAAATTTTAAAGTGGTCGAATCTTTAGCTTCTTTGGCTCTTCAGGTGATGGTTGAGGTTTTTCTCTTTGCAAACTCCTTCTCTAGTCAGGTACCTCTCAGGGAGTTCTGACTAGCAGGCTACGGCTGTTGATGTGGTGGCCGTTCTCCTCCCAACTGTTCAATTTTCCCCAGTCTTATACCACAAAGCATCAGATTGCATCATTGCCTTTTAAGATTGTCAATATAATCAATTAAAACTGGATTGGAATGTGGTATTTTTCTGCTACAATTTCTGATAATCTTCTTCAATTCCACAATACCACCTATTTATTTTTCAGCAAATTTATGCCTTGTAGATTTTCATCCAAATTGTTGATGTTGATAACCAATTGTAATTGAAACTGATTGACCTAATTAAAATCTGTTTTGTCGTTTCCAGGCAAGCAGATACTCCAGTAGCTGGAGCACAGGTTACGTTGTGTCTTATTCAGAACACTTGGTGCTGTCACTGCGAGCTTTTACTCTCTTAAAGGTTTGTTTGCCACATCTTCATAACACTATTACAAAATTAAATTACTTTTATAGTTCTTCATATATCGCATTAGTCTCCTTCCTCAGTTGTGTTACCAGGGCACGATTATTACTGCACCAGTCTGGTAATCCTTTATGCAGCACAGACATCTAGTAAAATAATGACTGAACAACACCCTGTTGTATATAATTTCACGCTATCAGAACCATTAGCACACAAACTCCTCTGCCTATTTATACAATAGTTGGTCGTTTTGTCGTTGGGACTTGACCATTCCTTGCTTATGTTCCGAGTAGACCAGACAGAATGTCAGTTTGGTTTACATTTCCATACCATTGTTAATTCAAATGAATTTCTAACCATTCCCATTATTACGGTGCTATCTAAGATAAGGTATCTTAAACTGTATCCATTAGCATTACCCTAGATCCTTCTCTGTTCATCTGAATAAAGGTCATGTGTCCACTTGTATTGCTTTTGGCCTAGTCTCAATTATTACATTCTAGATGAAATATCATTCTACATGACACTGACTCCACCGCTATTCCTGTTGCATAGTTCGAAAACATGCTGCACTTTTGTGTGAAATTTTGTAAAACACTTGTTTCTCCGTGAATGTCTTTGCATTCTTCTAATTCTATGGTCCTATCAGACTACAAGTAAATTACCATATTCAGTCGTGTCTGTGTTCACACTGCACTAGCCCCTACCTTATGAATGAATTAACGAGACCACATTTGTCTCTGTTTGTGCAACAAAAGACCTTTACAAATGGCAAACGCATCAGAAACTCTGAAAAGAAACTCCCGCATTTAGAGGCCTCTCCTGAATTTGTAGCTTAGCACAACAAAGGCATGATTTGTAGTTTCGAATTGGCCCAGACTTTGCATGTGATTGTTTCCTCCTCAGTTAAATCAAATAAACAAGAACTGAAACTGTTACCAATACATCAAATACATGTAAAATCTGATAAGTAAATCAGATTTGTGGAAAGGAGGGAAATAAATGGAACCGGGCGTAGATAATTCGCATTTTTTTAGGTGAAATGTAGGACAAGTTAACAACTGTCAGTGGCTACGCTTGATGGAAAGACAAAACGTGGCTTGTGGGGAGCATAAAAATTCAAAAGGAAAAGTCTTAGCCAGCTGTCCTCAGTGCATGTATACAGTCTACATTGTAAAATGATTCCCCTTGATAATATTATGAGTGGAAGGCACTACGGTATGTATTTGTTTACCGAACCATAACTAATGTTTATTATGTAACTTAATTGTTCCGCAAAAATTTCAGTTGGAATAAATGAGTGACACAGCGAGCGTGGCTCTGACCTAAAGTCTACAGATTCTGACATCCCTTCAATCTCCGAAAACAAGGATGCATGGACCAGCAAATGGGCTCTTCTTTGCCATTGTCTATCCCTTTCTTGCTGTTATTGGTGCCCCTGGTAATTAACGGATTACAAACTAAATAATTTTCTTTTATTGCACATAAACATTTGCTTTTCTGTTTCATAGTACTTTTAATATCCAATGTTACCCGAGAATCCCGGAATTCCTGTGCATTACAATTTATTAGTATATGTAATGGTAAATAATGGCATTATTCGCACTTGTATTTCAGAGTTTTTACGTTAATACATTACTCTTATAAAGCTGATATTTGTCATTTTTTTTAAATACTTGGACATTCGATATTATGCTTTTAACGTGAACTTCTGACATAATATTGTAAGACTTAATCTAGTGTATTTAATGTGATGTGAAACAATAGCTTTGTTTAGTTTCATGATCATTTAGCGTCATTCATATAATCCCAAGAATGAGTGGAAGGATGGTGGAAGAAACAAGTGTAGTTGAAAAATTTATAGCTGCTTCGAATTTTCAGTTCTCCTGATAGGTTTGTACCTTCGGCGTCTATGATGGTAATCCTGTTTTGACATCCTCGGTGGATGTAACAGTTGCTAACAAAATGGAGTAATGATTGTTCATCTGTAATTTCCACTTGAGATGGTAGTGTTACAATTGTAACGAAAGCCACTGAAATTGGTACAGTAAGGGTGCTTCACAGAAGTTTTGGCAGACATTTTGACACAGAGAAAGAAATGGATTGGACCTTCAGAAGGGAGGAGATGCAGACTGACTGAGGGAGTCATTTTCAATGACTAAATGGGCAACCAGCAATAATCATACTGGATAAATTCATGATGGAACGGCATTCTACAAGCTGGTGCTTCCAAATAAATCTGTTGGACTATAACCTGGTAATGTGTGCTTTTAACTAACTGCAGAGTGACACAAAAGGCCAGCATTGGAGAGAATCAGGAGAGACTTGGTAATCTCAGCTGATGGTAAGGTTACACAGGCGCAAGAGTGCAGAAATTGTGGACAGGACTTGAAAACTCGGAGATGAAATTATTAAAACTATAACATTAACAGACAGAACGTCAATGTAGATCAATAAGTGTCTCTGGATAAATCGGATTTAGGCTGATTAAAGCTGTCGATAGCAGATACTCAGGATAAGCTTAACGTGTATTTGGAAAAGCAAGGACTGATTAGAGATAGTCAACATGGCTTTGTGCATAGGAAATCATGTCTGACAAACTTGGTTGAGATTTTTGAAGAAGGAACAAAGAGGATTGATGAGGGCAGAGCCGTAGATATGATCTATATGGACTTCAGTAAGGTGTTCGACAAGGTTCCCCATGAGAAACTGGTTAGCTGGAGGCCTGTGACCAGTGGAGTGCCACAAGGATGGTCCTGCGTCCACTTATTTTCATCATTTTTATAAATGATTTGGATGTGAGCATAAGAGGTATAGTTAGCAAGTTTGCAGATGACACCAAAATTGGAGGTGTAGTGGACAGCGAAGGTTACCTCAGATTACAATGGGATCTTGATCGGATGAGCCAATAGGCTGAGAAGTGGCAGATGGAGTTTAATTCAGTTAAATGCGAGGTGCTGCATTTTGGGAAAGCAAATCTTAGCAGAACTTAAACACTTAATGGTCGGGTCCTGGGGAGTGTTGCTGAACAAAGAGACCTTGGAGTGCAGGTTCATAGCTCCTTGAAAGTGGAGTCACAGGTAGATCTTATAGTGAAGAAGGTGTTTGGTATGCTTTCCTTTATTGGTCAGAGTATTGAGTACAGGTGTTGGGAGGTCATGTTGTGGCTGTACAGGACATTGGTTAGACAACTGTTGGAATATTGCAGGCAATTTTGGTCTCCTACCTATCAGAAAGATGTTGTGAAACTTGAAAGTGTTCAGAAAATATTTACAAGGATGCTGCTAGGATTGGAGGATTTGAGCTATAGAGAGAGGCTGGACAGGCTTGGGCTGTTTTCTCTGGTGCGTCGGATGCTGAGGGGTGACGTTATAGAGGTTTACAAAATTATAAGGGGCATGGTTAGGATAAATAGACAAAGTCTTTTCCCTGGAGTCAGGGAGTCCAGAACTAGAGGGCACAGGTTTAGGGTGAGAGGGGAAAGATATAAAAGAGACCTCAGGGACAACGTTTTCATGCAGAGGGTGGTACGTGTGTGGAATGAGCTGCCAGAGGAAGTGGTGGAGGCTGGTACAATTGCAACATTTAAAAGGCATCTGGATGGGTATATGAATAGAAAGGGTTTGGAGGAATATAGCCTGCATGCTCACAGGTGGGACTAGTTTGGTTTGGGATATCTGGTCAGCACGGGCAGGTTGGACTGAAGGGTCTGTTTCTGTGTCGTGCATCCCTATGACTAGGTATATGCAGCTATAAAGGTCATCGCAGTAGTCTGAGAGCAACACCTATGGTGGGAGCAGACTGCAGTGTCCCCGGTATTAACAAATGTTCCACCCAGTCGTCAACAGTGAACCATCAACAATGATTTTGGAACAGGCAAATGTTGAGCATGGAAAATCAATGGAGCATACTGCTTCAGTTCCAGAATAATGCAACTGGCGATTGCAGCCCATTCAGTGTCATATTTCACTCTCTTCATCCCTTACAGCAAACTTGTTGGCAATTGTAGTCCTATCTGGACGACGATGTGGACTTTCTCGATGCGTCACCTACTATCTGAAGGCGATAGCAGCAGCTGATTTATTTGTCATTATTACTGGATGCATCTTAAACAGAATTGGCCGCATCTATTTTAGCTATAGTGTCCTGTCAACCACCACTGGCTGCAGCATAAATGCTGTGTTGGTCTATGCAGCTCGGGATGCTTCTGTTTGGCTGACAGTAGCCTTCACCATTGATCGTTTTGTGTCTATCTGCTGCCAGAGCCTGAAGAACAGTTACTGCGCTGTGAAAACTGCATCACTGGTCATAGGAATGATTTGTGTCTTTATTTGCGTCAAGAACGTCCCATACTACTTTATTTATCAGCCCTTATACAGTCTGAATGGGTTGCCTTGGTTCTGTAACATCAAGCCTAACTTCCATACTTCATCTGCATGGCAAGCTTACCATTGGCTCGATCGCATCTTAACTCCTTTTCTCCCTTTCTTCCTCATTCTGTTTCTCAACGTCCTGACAGTGAGGCATATTCTTGCAGCGAGCAGAGCCCGTAAGAGGCTCCGATGCGCTGAGAACCGTATTGATTCTGAGATGGACAAACGTAAGAGGTCTATAGTTCTGCTCTTTGCCATCACGTTCAGCTTCCTCCTCCTGTGGGCCACCTATATCGGACGTTTTCTTTACAGATTGATTGCACGTGACGAGTATGTCAGCAGCCTGAACTTCAGATCCTCACAGTACATCCTTCAAGAAACGACGAACATGCTCATGTTACTTAGTTCCTGCAACAACATCTTCATCTATGTGGTATCACAGAAAATGTTCAGAAAGGGATTGAAGGAGATTCTTATGTGTCCCTTTCAAATATTCACCACCTGCATAAAATGGCCGACAGGGAAAACAGAAAACTCTCCTACCAATATTTCCCATGGAGCATAGTGTGAAGCACTGTCTGATCCAAACCACAAATTCAAAAAAAGAAAATTCTTACCATCACTCAGGGCCAATATTTATCCCTCATTTCACATCATTAAAGCCAATTTGATATTTATTTGCACAGCATTTTTGTGAAGTCTCACACTGCATGTTTGCTGCTACTCTTCTGTCATATAACTGGATGGTACATAATTAGCCCTTCCTTCGTTAATGTGTTCCTTCCTCCCTTCTTTCCTTTCTGTTTTTTCTT
The DNA here is from genome assembly GCF_047496795.1 of Chiloscyllium punctatum. Classification (NCBI taxonomy): domain Eukaryota; kingdom Metazoa; phylum Chordata; class Chondrichthyes; order Orectolobiformes; family Hemiscylliidae; genus Chiloscyllium; species Chiloscyllium punctatum. The sequence goes on from NC_092769.1 coordinate 61,861,912, forward strand.
CTTTCCTCCCATCTTACCATCTTCCTTTCTTTATTAACCATGGAGTAACCAAATTGGATTGACGCCTTGTCTCTTTCTGACTACATCCTTACTCATGAAATAAGTTTTGTTTAATTCATTCATGGGGTTCGGGCACCTCTAACAGGATCAGAATCTCTTGCCCATCCCCAACAGCACTGAAACAGGTGCTGGTAAAACTTCTACTTTGAACTGCCTAATTCCTTAGGGTGCAGGTAAACCACAATGCTGTAAAGGAAAGGGCTCCATGAATGTTAATCTAGCACCACTGCACAACCACTGATATAATTCCAAATCGCGATGGTGCAGAGGAGAACTTCAAGCTGACAGATTTCCCTTGTTTTGCTTCCTTTGTCCTCCAGCAAGGTAGATGTCACGGCTTGCAAAGGCCTTTTGATAGAAACTCGGGTTTGATAGAAACTCGGGCACTTGCATCTGATAGAAGGTAGATGCTGCTGCTACTGTGTGACAGTGATTAAATGTTGAAGGTTGAGCGTATTGTGCAAATTGAGAAAGCTACACTGTTTTGGATGATGTCAAACTATTGAGTCTTATTGCACCTGTAATCATCCAGAGTCACGGGAAAAATTCCATCACAATCCTATTTCGTGCTTTAAAGTGTGGTTGACAGGCTGTGTGATCAGACAAGATATATACACGCCGCAAAATGATAAATGTCTCACTTGCTCCTGTAGCTGAAGTGTTTAGATTGCTTGTCCAGTTTGGCTTCCCGTCAAAGATGAAGTCAAAGTGTGATCCATTCGTAGCGAGGATAATCCAGGTAATTCCAGACCTCTGAGCCTGACATCAATAGTTGGGGAGCTGCTGGAGAAATACTGAGGGGTGGGATATATTCACATTTGAAAGAAAATAATCTTATCAGTCATTGAATAATGGTTTTGTGCAAGGTTAGTCATATCTTACAAACGTAATAGAATTATTTGAGGAGGTGACAAAGCTGATTGATGAGGGAAGGGATGGAGATGTCATACACATGGACTTTAGTAAGATGCTTGATAAGGTTCACCAGGGTAGGCTAATGGCGAAGGTAAAGTCGCATGGGGTCCAGGGTATTCTAGCTAGATGGATAGAGAACTGAATGGGCAACAAGCGACAGGGAATAGTAGTGGAAGGGAGATTCTCAAAAAGGAGACCTGTGACCACTGGTGTTCCACAGGAATCTGTGCTGGGACCACTGTCGTTTGTGATATACATAAATGTTTTGGAGGAAGGTGTAGGTTGCCTCATTGACAAGTTTGCAGATGGCACTAAGTTTTGTGGAGGAGCAGGTAGTGAAGGGGACTGTCAGAGAATGCAGCAGAATAAACATAGATTGGAGAGTTGGGCAGACAACTGCCAGGTGGAGTTCAATCCGGGCAAATGTGAGGTGATGTGTTTTGGAAGATCCAATTCAAGAGCGAACTCTACAGTAAATGGAAAAGTTCTAGTGAAAATTGATGTCCAGAGAGATCTGGGTGTTCAAGTCCATTGTTCCCTGAAGTTGAAAACGCAGTTCAGTTGAGTGGTCAAGAAGGCATACGACATCCTTTCCTTCATCAGACGGGGCATTGCATACAAGAGTCAATAGGTCATGTTGCATAAAAGAAAGGTCACTAGGATGCTGCCTGTTCTGGAGGGTGCTCGCTATGAAGAGAGATTGAATAGATCTAGGAATTGGGCGTTAGGTTTACACAGTGGATTTGGAATGGCACGGGCTTGGAGGGCTGAAGATCCTACTCCTTGGCTGTAAATTTTCTTTGTTCTTTGTTCTACTGAATGTTCTGCAGGAAGTGACATCAAATTAAGATTGTCGGCTGCTGTCAACTTTTTCTTGTCTCATGTTCTGCGAGATTTCAAGACACAGGTTTACCCCTCAAATCCCACAGCACCAGTGATTCGGTTCTCCCTTTGCGCTGGGTGACTTTCATTGATGACAGGAAGTTAACCAATAGCAAATAATATAATGTCTGGAGGAAGACATTTGAGAAACAGAGGGCTCACTTTCAACAAGCGTCGAAGCTGCAGTCGAGTACAGGTATATTATGGTTTCAGTCTTGCATGAAGAATGAAGGCACGCAAGACATAACGGAATAACAATTCACAGCAATGATAACAGAATTGAGTGATAATAACTGTATTATGCACCAGGCCATGCACCCTAAAATATTTCAAGAAAGTTGTCCAGACTCTAAATTTTCCAGTTCTTTTTAAGCAGGTATAAAGTGAATATTCTAGACATTCTACTTTTAATCAAAATAGAATGTATTTGCAATAATACCGATTTGAAACCCAAACAAAAGAGGACAGACTATAGAATAACAACTATATAAAAACCCAGTCGACTCTATCACAACTTAATGACGCTGTTCCAAATGCGAACAACATTTCCATAAATATCCCCTTACCAGAAAATGTAAAATCAAACACAGATTCTTACAGGAGAGATGTCAGAGAGATTCGGCACAGAACACTTTCTTCCATGGAGCTGTTTCTTTGGATTCTCCAGCTTAACGTGACCAGACACTCTGAACAAGGAGACTGATTGTGAAAACTAAACAAAACCAAAGCAGAGAAGTGCTGAACTGGAAAAAACTGGTCATCTCCCTTTAATTATACTTGTTTAAAATAAACGTGAAAGGAGCAGCATTGGCACAACTGTCAGAAAATAATATGTGCACTTGGCGTCCTTTCTGGACAAATGAGAAGAAAAATAGTTAACTGCATAGATGCCTTTACAATAGTGAAAGATCTTGGATTCCAGGCACAAAAGGGAATATTTCTTTTCAGAAGGATTCCAGAATTATACATTTAAATAAACAATTTTAAACGATCCAGTGGGAATTTCATTTGAAAATGTTTAGCTGGACAGTATCAAGAATATGGCGGTGGTTACCAAAAGGAGTGTTCGTGGGGAAAAGCAAAAATGCATATGAAAATTAACTCGGTGAAATGGTGATGGAGGGTTCGGCTGATAGAATGAGAGAAAGAAGTCAACAGGATGTTTGTGATTATTATGTGGAATAGACATGCCCTGGCGGATGAATGAGCGTTTTCTATTCTCAATTCAGTCTATTTATTTGTAACAACGTGATTTCTGCATTCCCTTCGATTCACTCTAAACTTTAATCACTGATTTCTACTTTCGGTAGACTTGTTTTCCCAAACTGAGTGACGGACTTCCTATTCGTTAGTGAGAGTCACAGTGTCGTAGCGGTATACAGCACAGAAAACAGACCCATTGGTCTAACTTGTTCATGCTGACCAGATATCCTAACACCATCTCGTCCCACTTGCTAGCACTTGGCTCATATACCTCTAAACCTTTCTTATTCATATATCCATCCAGATGTCTTTTAAATGGTGCAATTGTACCAGCCTTCACCCCTTCTTCTGGCAGCTCATTCCATATACGCTCAATACTTGGCATGAAAAGGTTGCCCTTTAGATCCTTTTTATATTTTACCCCTCTCACCCTCAAAATATAATTTCTTGTTCTGTTCTCCCACTCTCCATGGAAAAGACTGTGTCTATTTATACTACCCATGCCCCTCATAATTTAAACGCCTCTTTAAGGTCACACCTCACCCTCTGACAGTCCAGGGCAAACAGCCCAAGCCTATTCAGTCACTCCCTGTAGCTCAAACCCTCCAACCCTGGCAACACCCTTGTAATATTTTTTTTCTGAAGCCCTTCATGTTTCTTCTGATAGGAAATAACCAGAATTGCAGACAATATTCCGAAAGTGGCTGAACCAACGCTCTGTACAGCAGCAATATGACCTCCCAACTGCTATACTCAATACTCCGAAAAGTAAAGGAAGCATTGCAAATGCGGTCTACACTATCCTATCTACCTGCGACTCTACTTTCAAGGAACTATCGACAATTCGTTCAGCAACACACCCTAAGACCTTAACATTAAGTGTACAAGTCCTGATCTGATTTGCTTTTCAAAATGCAGAACCTCACATTTATGCAAATTAGATTCCAACTGCCACTCCTCAGACCATTGGCCCGTCTGATCAAGATCCCGTTGTAATCTGAGGAAACCTTCTTTGCTCTCCACTAACCTTCAAATTTGGTGTAATCTGCAGACTTACTAACTATACCTCTTATGTTCACATAAAAATCATTTATATAAATGACTAAAAGTAGTGGATCCAACACCGATCCTAATGACACTCCACTGCTCACAGGCCTCCAGTCTGAAGTGCAACCCTCCACCACCACTCTCTGTCTTCTACCTTCGAGCCAGTTTTGTATCCAACTGCTGTTCTCCCTGTATTCCATGAGGTCTAACCTTGTGAAGCCGTCTCCTATGGGGAACCATTTTGAATGCCTTACTGAAGTCGATTTAGATCGTGTCCCTTACTCTGGTCTCATAAATCCTCTTTGTTCCTTCTTCAAAAAACACAACCAAGTTCGTCAGATATGATTTCCCACGCATGAAGCCATGTTGACTATCCTTGATCAGTCTTTGCCTTTCCAAATACTTGTAAGTCCTGTCCCTCAGGATTCTGTCCAACAACTTGCCAATCACAGACATCAGGCTCACCATTCTATAGTTCCCTGGCTTTTCATTAGCCAATGTGCAGTCTCACTGGTTAAAATTCATTACACAAATATATCAGCAAGGGGCCCAGCAATCACTTCCTTAGCTTCCCATGGAGTTCGGGCACACTTGATCAGGCCCTGGGGATTTATCCACTTTCATACATGTCAAGACATCCAGCACCTCTTCCTCTGTAATATAGACAATTTTCAAGATGTAACTATCTATTTTCCCACACTCTCTGTCTTCCATGCCCTGTTCCACAGTAAATACTGATGCAAAATACTCGTTTAGAATCTCCCCCATCTCCTGTGGCACCACTAAATGGCCGCCTTGCTGATCATTGAGAAGCCTCATTCTCTCCCTAGTTATCATTTTGCCCTGATTGTATTTATAAAAGCCTTAGGATTATTCTTAACCCTATTTGCCAAGGCTATCTCATGTCCCCTTTTTGCCCTCCCGATTTCCCTCTTAAGTATACTCCTACTGCCGTTATACTTTTCTATGGGTCCACTCGATCTCTCCTGTCTATACCTGATGGATGCTTCCTTCTTTATTTTGACTAAAACCTCAATTTCTCTGGGTATCCAGTATTTCCTATGCCATAACCCTTTCCTTTCCCCTGCAGGAATGAACTGTCTCTGGACACGAGCTATATCATTGCTGAAGGCTTCCCATTTTCCAGCAAACATCTTCCCCCAACCAGCTTTTGAAAGTTCTTGCCTAATACCGTCAAAAATAGCCTTCCTCCAATTTAGAACTTTTAGATCCGGTCTATCCTTCCCACCGTTATTTTAAAACTAATAGAATTATGGTCGCTGGCCCCAAGGTGGTCCCCCAATAACACTTCAGTCTCCCGCTCTGCCACATTTCCCAAGATTAGGTCAAGTTTTGTACCTTCCTTAAAAGTTTTTTATCCGCATACTGAATCAGAAAATTAGATTACTTACAGTGTGGAAACAGGCCCTTCGGCCCAACAAGTCCACACCGATCTGCCACCCACCCGGACCCATTCCACTACACCTAACACTACGGTCAATTTAGCCTGGCCAATTCACCTAATCTACACATGTTTGGATTGGGGGAGGAAACCCACACAGACACGGGGAGAATGTGTAAACTCCACACAGAGAGTCGCCTGAGGCTAGAATTGAAGCCGGGTCTCTGGCGCTGTGAGGCAGCAGTGCTAACCACTGTGCCACCGTGCTGCCCACAAACTTAAATTCCCCTCCATCTTAACCATCAACACTATGGCAGACCCAGTCTATGTTTGGAAAGTTAAAATCCCCTCCCATAACCACCCTATTATTCTTCCAGATAACTGAAATCTCCTTTAAAAAATTGCTTCTCAATTTCCTGCTGACTCTTAGGGGTTCTATAATACAATCCCAATAAGGTGATCATCCCTTTCTTATTTCTCTGTTCCACCCAAATAACTTCCCTGAATGTATTCCCAGGAATATCCTCCCTAAGTACAGCTATAATGCTATCCCTTATCAAAAACACTATTCCCCCTCCTCTCTTGCCCTCCGTTCTATCCTTCCAATAACATTTGTAACCTGAAACATTGACCTGCCAGTCCTGTCCATCCATGAACCACGCTTCTGTATTTGCTATGATATCCCAGTTTCATGATCTTAACCATGCCCTGAGTTCATCTACATTCATTGTTCGCTCTCTAGTATTGAAGTAAATGCACTTTTATTTATTACAACACTTTGTTCTCTGCTTTTTCCCTGCCCCTCCTGACTGTTTGACTCGCTTCTTTTCGCAGTATCAGATTGATCTCTTTCCACACTATCTTCCTGGCTCCCACACCCCCCCCCACCTCCCCCATATTACTAGTTTAAATCCTCCCTCAATTCGAGGCCTCGCTCTCACAGACAAGAGGGACAGGATGCTAATTTGAACTTCACCTGTACCTGCGATGTTTATTCAGCATTCTGGTACCATCAGTACCATGCAGACCGCCCAAATTTGCAGTCTGGAGGCAGAATAGCAGTGCTGTCTGAAATTGAGGCAGATTTCACTTCGAACCACTTTCCTGAAAGTTCTGCATTCAATCAAGTTAACATGTCGCAGCTGCTGTTGCGTGAAACCGCGATGCAATTCTGTGCAATCAGATTCCCAGCATTATAAATCTTGCACAAACATGCTGAAGGTTTCTAAGTCGCATTCATTGGCGGTTGAGGACTGTTCATAAGTCCAGAGGACAACAGACAAAAACAGTTTTTAATATCGTTCATAGTGAATACTGACTCTGACTATTTCACCGACCGTGTGAGGGCCGAATTGGCTTCTATCTATTTGGGAATCGCTGTGACCTTCCCACTTACCTTCATTGAGAACATAAACCCTGCAATATGCATAACTATGAATTGCCATTCTGGGGGAAAATGTGAACAAATTTTTTCGATTTATTTTCTTATATATTTGTGGGAGTTGCGCGTCGCTGGCTCGCCAGCAAAAATAGCACATCCCTATTTGATCTTAAGAAGATGACGGTGAGCTGCTTTTTTGAATCACTGCCGTCCACTTCCTGTGGGTTGAACCCCCTCCACTTCCTGAGTAGCGGCACGGTGGTTCAGTAGTTAGCACTGCTGCCTCACAGTGCCAGGGACCCAAGTTGAATTCCAGCCTCAGGCGACTGTCTGTGTGAAGTTTGCACATTCTCCCCCTGTCTGTGTGGGTTTCCTCCCACAGTTAGAGTGTCTCTTATTGGTGATGGTCATTGTTTGGCATTCGTGTGGCGTGAATGTTACCTACCACATGTCGGCCCTAGCCTGGATATTGTCCAGATCTTGTTGCATTTGAGCACGGACTACTTTAGTATCAGAGGAGTCGGAATGGTGCTGAACACTGCAATCATTGGCGAACATCCCCACTTCTGACCTTATGACAGAGGGAAAGTCATTGATGAAGCAGCTGAAGATTGTTGGGCTTGGTGGACTGAAGGACTCCTACAGAGATGCCCTGGAGCTGAGATGACTGACCCTCCACAGCGACAACCATCTTCCTTTGTGCCAGGTGTGACTCTAACCAGCGGAGTGTTTGCTCTAATATCCATTGATTCCAGTTTTGCAAGTGCTCCTTGATGCCATACTCGGTCAAATGCGGCCTTGATGCCAAGGGCTGTGCTGTCACTTTCACCTCAACTCTGGAATTCAGCTCTTTTGGCCATGTTTGAACCATGGTTGTAATGAGATCAGGAGTTGAGTGACCCTGGCGAAACCCAAACTGGTCGGCACTGAGCAGGTGCTGCTGGATAACTCTGTTGTTGACCACTTCCATTGCATTACTGATGATGAAAAGCACACTGATTGGGTGGGAATTGGCCGGCATGGATTTATCCCTTTTTTTGTGTACAGGACATACCTGGACACTTTTCCACGTTGTCGGGGAGATGCAAGTATTGTAACTGTACTGGAAGAGCTTGGTTAAGGGAGCAGCATATTCTGTAGCACACGTCTTCAGTACTATTACCAGAATGTTATCAGGACCCATTGCCTTTCAAGTATCCCGAGCCTCCAGCCGTTTCTTGATATCACGTCGAATGAATAGAATTGACTGGAGCTTGGTATCTGTGATGCTGGGGACCACTGGAGGAACCTAAGACAGATAATTCACTCGGCACCTCTGACTGAAGATCGTTGCGAATGCATCAAACTTATCTGTTGCACTGATGTGTTGGGTCCCTCCATCACTGAGGATGGGGTATCTGTAAAGCCTCCTCCTCCAATGATTTGTTTAATTCTCCATCTCCATTCGCGACTGGATTTGGAAGGACTAAGATCTGATTATTTGGTTGTGGGTTCACTTAGCTCTGCCTATCACTTGCTGTTTATGCTGTTTGGCACACAAGTAGTCCTGTCACCAGGTTGACACCTGATTTTTAGGTATGTCTGATACTGTGAGGACATGTCCTTCTGCAGTCGCCGTTGAACCAAGGTTGAGCCCCAGCCTTGATGGCAATGGTTGCGTAGGGTAGAGAGGCGAAAGTGAGGACTGCAGATGCTGGAGATCAGAGTCAAGATTAGAGTGGTGCTGGAGAAGCACAGCAGGTCAGGCAGGATCCGAGGAGTAGGAAAATCAACATTTCGGGCAGGCCTCTCATTCCTGATGAAGGGCTCCTGCCCGAACCATCGATCTTCCTGCTCATTGGATGCTGCCTGAACTGCTGTGCTTTTGCAGCACCACTCTAACGTTGAGTTGGGTATATGCCAGGCCATGACGTTGCAGATTGTGCTGGAGTAGAGTTCAGCTGCTGTTGATGGCCTACTGTGCCTCATGGATGCCCAGTTTTGAGCTTTTAGATCGGTTCGAAGTCTGCCCAGTTTAGCACAGTGATAGTGCCACACAACACGATGGAGGTATTCTCAAATGTGAAGGCGGGACTTTGTCTCCAACAGGACAGTGCGGTGGTCACTTTTACCTATACTGCCATGGGCATATTAATAAGGATGACATCAAGTAAATATTTTTTTCCTTTTGTAGATTCCTTCACCACTTGCTGCAGACCCAGTCTAACAGACATATCTTTTCGAACTCGACCAGCTCAATCAGTAATGCTGCTGCCGAGCCACTCTTGTTTTTGGACACTAGTGAATATCTACTACTGAATATGTGTGCTACAGAATAAGATGTTCCCCTAGCCAAGCTCTTCCAGTACTGTTACAACACTTACAACTACCCGACAATGTGGGGAACTGCCCAGGTGTGTCCTGTACACAAAAAGCAGGACAAATCCATAGCAGCCAATTACTACCCAGTCTACTCTCCATCATCAGTAATGTGATAGAAGGGGTCATCAACAGAGCTATCCAGCAGCATCTGCTCAGGAATAACCTGCTCAGTGCCAACCAGTTTGGGTTTTGTCAGGGTCATCTAGGCCCTCCAGAGTACATTTTGCGCTGCTGACACCCTCAGTGCTTCCTCCAAGTGTTGCGCAACATGGAGGAGTACTAGTTAAGACTAAGGAGGATGATATGTGATAACCAGTAAGAGGTTTCCTTACCCATGTTTAATCTGAGCCATGAGACTTCATGGGGTCCCCAGTCGATATCAAGGACTCCCAGGGCAACTCCCTCCCGACCCTATACCACTGTGCTGCCACCTCTGCTCAGTCTGCCCTTCCGGTGGGACAAGATGATTCCAGGGATATTAATGGTGGTGTCTGAGGTGTTATTTGTAAAGTATGATTCCGTACGAATGATTACTTCAGGCTATTGCTTGACTAGTCTAAGAGACAGCTCTCCCATTTTCGGCACTATCCCCCAGGTGTTAGTGAGGAGGACTTTGCACGGTCGACAGAGCTGTTTGTCTTCTTTTTTCTGATTCCAAGGTCAATGCCAGGTCCTTTGTTTGTTGTGACTTTCTAGTAATTGATACAACTGAGTGAATTGCTAGGCCATTTCAGAGGGCAGTTGTGAGTCAACCACATTGCTGTGGCTCCGAGTTACATGTAGTCCACACCAGGTAAGGATGGCAGATTTCTTTCCCGAAAGGACATTGGTGATCCAGAGACTTTTTTCTGACAATTGGCAATGGTCATCAATTGATTCATAATTCCAGAGTTTATTTTTAAAATTGACTTCCACCATCTGCTGTGGCGGTATTCAAGCCCAGGGCCCAAGGCCATTATTCTGGGCTTCTGTATTAATAGTCGACCGATAGTACTACAATGCCACCGCCTCCCCAGGAATATCAGGAGATATCAGGATGTAGTGTGAGCAGCAACCCATCAGGTGAGAAAATCCCCAAGCAACTTGATTGAATGCCTATCAATGTTGAAGATATACGTTAAATCCAGATTAGATGCATAATAAAATAAGGTAAAAGAAGTTATTTTCCTTATGTGATGAACAAATGATGAAAATCGAACAAAAAGGAAAATGAATAAAATCCGAAAGTGCAGGCATAGAGTATTTTTGGAACAGATGGCCTAAAACCCCATTGAGTATAAAAGGATTTTTTCAAGTGAGATGTACATTATAGAATAATAGGAGCTTAATGAGAAATGCGACTCGTTGAATAAGGTCCTACGTGAATAAAATGTTTGAAAGCGCTTTTTAAACCTGCATTAATAGGCTTCTTCATTTACCTGTAGTGTACATCTTTGCTGAGGATACCTTTTCTCATGATGTTCAGAATGCATTCAATCTGAAATGAACAGTGCAGAACCAATTTGCTCCTCTTGTTATTTACTTGTATTTATTTCATTGCAGACTTTCTGGTAATAAGTTTAGAAAGTTCATGTTTCGCTCAAAACTTACAGAAGAGCCCGTTTTAAAACTTGTCACATTGTGTTTACGTTTTCATATGAGACTCTCTCTGGTTCTGGTCACTGTGTCCTTCAGCCTGCAGTAATAGATCGTGCTGTCAGAGAGTTGTAACTCACTGATGGTGAAATTCCCCTCACGTTTTAAACTATCAATAAATGCAGAAAATCCAGACACCCCCTTTCTGCTCTGAAAACATTTCGATAGCTATGGATATAGAATAAGAATTTAGAGCCGTTATCGTTGTCTTGACAGTATAGTTACAGGTAATATGAAGTATTTGTGGTTCCATAGCTGCAATTTATCATCACTGAATCTTCTTCGAAGCATTCCACTGCACCTGGCAGAGACTGAATCTGCTCAACACCCGCAAAAAATAACAGAGGGGAAACGTTAATGCGTTCATTGCCATTATCTCTTTCGCTGAAGCAATCTTTTTTTCTGAAATATAGAGAACGCACACAAAAAGGGAACCAAATATGATATCAATATCACCAACAAGTGATTTATTTACAATTTGGTGAACTTACCAGTTAGAAAAAAATGCAGCAATGAGGAATGAGTAAATGATAAGAGCTGACGCCGAATTTGAACAGAGGGAGCTGAAGCTGCATTGAACATAGAACATAGAACATAGAAGAATACAGCGCAGTACAGGCCCTTCGGCCCTCGATGTTGCGCCGATCAAAGCCCACCTAACCTACACTAACCCACTATCCTCCATATACCTATCCAATGCCCGCTTAAATACCCATAAAGAGGGAGAGTCCACCACTGCTACTGGCAGGGCATTCCATGAACTTACGACTCGCTGAGTGAAGAACCTACCCCTAACATCAGTCCTATATCTACCCCCCCTTAATTTAAAGCTATGCCCCCTTGTAATAGCTGACTCCATACGTGGAAAAAGGTTCTCACTGTCAACCCTATCTAACCCCCTAATCATCTTGTACACCTCTATCAAGTCACCCCTAAACCTTCTTTTCTCCAATGAAAACAACCCCAAGTGCCTCAGCCTTTCCTCATAGGATCTTCCTACCATACCAGGCAACATCCTGGTAAACTTCCTCTGCACCCGTTCCAGTGCCTCCACATCCTTCCTATAGTATGGCGACCAAAACTGCACACAATATTCCAGATGCGGCCGCACCAGAGTCTTATACAACTGCAGCATGACCTCAGGACTCCGGAACTCAATTCCTCTACCAATAAAAGCCAGTACGCCATATGCCTTCTTCACTGCACTATTTACCTGGGTGGCAACTTTCAGAGATCTGTGTACATGGACACCAAGATCCCTCTGCTCTTCCACACTACCAAGTAGTCTACCATTAGCCCAGTAATCCATCTTTTTATTACTCTTACCAAAGTGAATCACCTCACACTTAGCTACATTGAACTCCATTTGCCACCTTTCTGCCCAGCTCTGCAGCTTCTCTATATCCCGCTGTAACCTGCCACATCCTTCCTTACTGTCTACAACTCCTCCGACTTTCGTATCATCCGCAAACTTGCTCACCCAACCTTCTAACCCTTCCTCCAGGTCATTTATAAAAATGACAAACAGCAATGGTCCCAAAACAGATCCTTGCGGAACACCGCTAGTGACGGCACTCCAAGATGAACCTTTGCCATCAACTACTATCCTCTGTCTTCTTCCAGCCAGCCAATTCCTAATCCAAACCTCCAACTCACCCTCAATGCCATATCTCTGTATTTTCTGCAGTAGCCTACCATGGGGGACCTTATCAAACGCCTTACTAAAATCCATATATACCACATCTACCGCTTTCCCCTCATCTACCTCCTTAGTCACCTTCTCAAAGAATTCAATAAGGTTTGTGAGGCACGACCTGCCCTTCACAAAACTATGCTGACTATCCTTGATCACATTATTCTTATCCAGATGTGCATAAATCCTATCCCTTACAATTCTCTCTAAGACTTTGCCCACAACAGAAGTGAGACTCACTGGCCTATAGTTACTAGGATTATCCCTACTCCCCTTCTTGAACAAGGGAACCACGTTTGCTAGCCTCCAGTCCTCCGGCACTACTCCTGTAGACAAAGAGGACACAAAAATCAAGGCCAATGGCTCTGCAATCTCCTCCCTTGCTTCCCAGAGAATCCTAGGATAAATGCCATCAGGCCCAGGGGACTTATCTATTTTCACCCTTGCCAGAATTTCCAACACCTCTTCTCTACATATCTCAAAGCCATCCATTCTACTTATTCGTGCCTCAGTATTCATATCGACAACAATGTCCTGTTCCTGAGTGAATACTGACGAAAAGTATTCATTTAGTGCCTCCCCAATCTCTTCAGCCTCCACACGCAACTTCCCATTACTATCCTTGATTGGACCTATTCCTACCCTAGTCATTCTTTTATTCCTAACATACCTATAGAAAGCCTTAGGGTTTTCCCTAATCCTACCAACTAAGGACCTTTCATGTCCCCTCCTTGCTGCTCTTAGCTCTCTCTTCAGGTCCTTCCAGGCTACCTTATAACTCTCAATCGCCCCTATTGAACCTTCACGCCTCATCTTTACAAAGGCCGCCCTCTTCCATTTAGCAAGGGATTCCAATTCCTTATTAAACCACGGCTCCCTCACACGACCCTTTCCTCCCTGCCTGATAGGTACGTACTTATCAAGGACACTCAATAGTTGCTCCTTGAACAAGTTCCACATATCAATTACGCTCTTGCCTTGGAATCTACTTTTCCAATCCACACATCCTAAGTCATGCCTCACCGCATCATAATTTCCCTGCCCCCAGCTATAACTCTTGCCCTGTAGTACACACTTATCCCTCTCCATCACTAGAGTAAAAATCACCGAATTGTGGGCACTGTCCCCAAAGTGCTCACTTACCTCTAGTTCTAATACCTGGCCTGGTTCGTTACCCAGAACCAAATCCAGTATGGCCTCACCTCTTGTTGGCTTATCTACATATTGTGTCAGGAAACTCTCCTGCACACATTGGACAAACACTGACCCATCTAACGAACTTGAGCTATAGCTTTCCCAATCAATATCAGGAAAGTTAATGTCCCCCATAACTACCACCCTATTACTGTCACTCTTCTCCTGAATCATCTTCGCAATCCTTTCTTCAACGATTCTAGGACTATTAGGAGGCCTGTAAAAGACTCCTAACAGGGTGACCTCACCTCTCCTATTCCTAACCTCAACCCAAACTACCTCAGATGGCAAATCTTCGTCCATCTTCCTTTCCACCGCTGTAATACTATCTTTGACAAGCAAAGCCACACACCCCCTCTTTTACCCCCACCTCTGACCCTACTAAAACATTTAAACCCTAGAACCTGCAACAGCCAATCCTGTCCCTGATCTAGCCATGTCTCCGTAATAGCCACAACATCGAAGTCCCAGGTACCAACCCACACTGCAAGTTCACCTACCTTATTTCGTATACTTCTGGCATTAAAGTATACACACTTCAAGCCACTCTTCTGTTTACAGGCACCCTCCTTTAAGATTGATGCCATATTCCTAACCTCCCTACACTCCAGGTCCTGCACCCTAAAGCTACAGTCTGGGTTCCCATGCCCCTGCAGAGTTAGTTTAAACCCCCCCCCCCCCCCCCCCAAGAGCACTAGCAAACCTCTCCCCAAGGATACTGGTGCCCCTCAGGTTCAAGTGCAGACCATCCTGTTTATAGAGGTCCCACCTTCCCCAGAAAGAACCCCAGTTATCCAAGTACCGAAATCCCTCCCTTCTGCACCATCCCTGTAGCCACGCATTTAACTGTTCTCTCTCCCTATTCCTCGACTCTCTATCATGTGGCACGGGTAACAAACCAGAGACAACAACTCTGTTCGTTCTAACTCTGAGCTTCCAACCTAGCTCCCTAAAAGCCTGTCTAACATCCTTAGCACTCCTCCTACCTATGTCATTGGTGCCAATATGGACCACGACTTCAGGCTGCTCCCCCTCCCCCTTAAGGAGTTCGAAACTAAAGTTGTGTCACACCTTCTTGCTGTGGATTGGTTCATTCAATTTACGACACCCAAGCAGCTCACAAATTCTTTGTTCTCCATTCCAGAGAGCTAGCTATGTGAATGCAGATTGGGAAATGGATGAGTCCATTTTGAATTGGGGAAGTTAATTTGAATCTTCAATCCTGCTGCATCATTCAATGAGATAATTGTTGATCCCCCTCAAATCTAACGCCCTGCGTTATCTTCAAGATTCTCCGTTTACTTTTGATACACCAATCCCTACCGATGTGAAATGAACTCAGCAACAGAACAACCGATTTCTCTTCATACAAAATAACAAATTCAGTTCTGGCTCTTTAACAGGGCCAGAAGGGATACTGAATTTTGTCAGAACATCTGTGCCAACATCTTCCACTTAAATATCTGCTCACTGAGCATTAGAATATTCACAGCAGATATGACGAGATATTTAATACTGAATGAAACATATTCAGGCTGTCAGACGTTTGGAAATCTACTTTGTACGGTACAAGTCATCACTAAGTCTAAGAAAGTATTTTTCAGGTATTGAAAGTACCGTGGTGCAAAGGTTTGAAGTCAGGAATATGGCATTGATAAAGACTATTAGTTTTTAACAAATGGCGGGGTAGGCTGTAATGACCGAATTGCCACTGCAGCTGCTAGTCTCTAAAATTTCGGTGGTCTTATTAGTGCAAAATGTAGTTAATACACCAGACTCATTGAGTGGAAGTGAGCGTTTCTTCTGAGTATTTATATCGGCTGATTTCGACTATGTATTAACGCGGAGCTCAAAGTATAGTACTACACGGCAAAATCAGAAATAAGACCATGGTCCACCGTCAGAGTAACAGTTTTCTTGTCTTGATCCAAAACAGCAGAAAACCAATCAGGCAGATGAGGAGTCTTACCTCCCGGTTCCTTGTCCGATTTCCTCTGGACACATATTGAAGTTTCCACAGGACACTGGATTTCCCGGAGAAGAGTTTATGCACAAGCAGTAATTAGACTCTAATAGTACTGTGTGCCTTTCTAGAACCGGTGTTTCAGGCGGGTCCTATAAAACTAAATCTTCACCATTCATCTCTGTGAGAAAAATGTATTGTGCGTCAACTGTATGTGAACAAATGTAACCAGTGAAGTATATGGTGGTTAATTTAATTCAGGCTGAGCAGCACGACCATTACTCTCAGTAAAGAACCAAGGGAGGAGATTGTTTCTAGTGCTTTTGTAAGCGACAAAATTTTTAAAAGATGTTGTCACTGTCGTCTTTTAGAAAGACTGAACATAAATCAGAGACAAGCTTTATTTCGTAAGGAATAGATGGGCGACTCATCTTGCGGAGAATGGCTGAGGTCACCGATCTGACGTCGCCTGTGGTCTTCTCATTATTATTTAAGGTCTGATCACTCTTTCCAATCCCTTCACTCGTTGATCTTTGAAGTTTTCTCTACCTGCGCTCTGTCTTACATTTTCAGGAATTCAGTGTGTTCCATGGTTTAACGGCTTGAATTCCATACTGTAGCCCCAAATCGGGAAATATTTCAGTCTAATTACATGAAAAGCGAAATGATTCATGTTTACTTTCTTGATTCATCTTTAATGCATCCGATGAATGTATAAAATTCTGAATTTACTGCTGAAATTGCAGAAAGTTTAAGAATCTATGATCAAATGGGGACATTTAAGCGACAGCTGGACATGCACATGGATGGCAGTGAGTTGAGGGGTGCGTAGGTTAAGTTACTATATTTTACATTAGGATTAAACCTCGGCACAACATTGTGGGTCAAAGAGCCTGTTCGGTGCTATGCTTTTCTATGTTATAAGTTCTAAATGGCGTAAGCTCAGAATTAAATGGCGCCAATTTAAGGCTGAAATCAGCAGGAATTTCTTCTCTCAGTTGATTGTCAGTCTTTGCAACTATTTACCACAGAGAACTATCGGCGCAGAACCGTTGTGTGCATTTATAATTGTGGAAAATGTATTTTTGATCAAAAGTGGATCTGAGGGTACAGGGAGTATGCAATAAAACGGACATGTGGAATGTACGATCTGCCATGACGATGTCGAATCGTGGAGCATGTTCCATGGGCGTGACTGCCTACTTCTGTTCTTATTTCAGAAGGTCTTGTGGTTTTATTAGAAAACACTCAACTCTGAAGCTGATTGCAGTGCTATTGCAGCTCATATCAATAAATGTAATGTTTGCATCAGTTCGCGTTTGTCTCTTCAAAACTCAATGGAAAAACAGTGAAAGCTCTTCTGGCAGAGAAAAGAGGATCACTTTTGAAAGATAGTGTCGGTCAAACAGGCAACAGATCCACTCCTTCCTAAGTGAACGATGATTCAATAGTTTAATCTGGGTAACTTCAAATGATTATAAAATCGTAAGGATTCGGGTTGGAGCGGGCCATTCTGCTCAAATTTGTGAGATTTGTTTAATTATTTGGTTTGATTGTGACTTACCTATTTAGTGTTTAAACCAAATTCCTGTTCGCCAACACCTCACAAAGTCGTTTCACCTGGTATTGAATAAGAGTCTGAACGTGACATGTTTGTAATAGCTCAGACCCCATTATTCTTTTGGAAGGTTTCCGAGTCTTAAAACCTTTTGACAGACAAAGAGGTTATCTCCACTGAATTGTGACTTTAGTAATTTGAACAATGCCGCAGAATTCTAGATTGTCTCTCAGATTGTACTTGTCAAAGTGTTCAGCATTTCATATGTTGACCAATGAATTTCGAATGATCTTACAACGTTTTTGCTGGAGTGATAGCAAGTGTCTAAAGTAGACGATGGATTTTGTCAACCGCCAAAGATTACACATACCACAGAACTGATTATTGTTCATCTCAATAGCAGAGATACACTCATGTCAAGCTGAATTGTCAAAATTATTCCCTGTGCTTTATATCCACACGTGTCTTCCTGGTATCGACCTTTCTCGTTGGAACTGTGTTGGATTTTATGTAAGACTGGGAGACTCTCATTCATTTCAGGACTCAGTGCACAGTAATACACAACACTGGCTGTCAACTTCAAATCTTTCATAGATGATTGGAAAGTGTGATGTGCCCAGTTGAGTTTCCTCTTGAAATGTTCTCAGCTTCATAGAATATTGCATACCCTTCTGCTTACAGAGTCAGAGGGATATACACCTAAGAAACAGGCATTTTGGACTAACTCAACCATGCTGACCAGAATATCCTAAAATGTTTAGTCCTATTTGCCAACACTAGGCCCATATGCCTCTAAACGCTTCCTATTCATATGCACATCCATTAAATGTTGTACCTCTACCAGCCTGCACCGCTTCTTCTGGCAGCTCATTCCATTCATACACCACCCAATGCGTGAAACAACTGGACCTTAGGTATGCGTTAATTTTTTTTCCCGGTCATCTTCAAGCTATGCCCTCAAGTTTGAGACTTTCCCACCTCAGGAAAAGGCCTTGTATATTTACACTATCCATGTGGTTCATTCTTATGTAAACGTCTATAAGGTCGCCCCTCAGTCTCCAACGCTCCAGGGAAAATAACCCCAACCTATTCGGCCTCTCCCTATTGGTAAAACTCTCCTGGCAAACTGGTTGTAAACATTTTCTGAATTCTTTCAAGTGTGACAACATCCTTTCTGTAGGAGGAAGACCATAATTCGACACACTGTTCCAATAGTGGTCTAACCAATGTCCTCCCAGCCACACCATGACCTCCCAGATTCAGTACTTAATGCACTGCCCAATAAGGGCAAGCATACCAAACGCTTTCTTCACTCTACTATCGACCTGCTACTTCACTTTCAAGGAACTATGAACATTCACTCCAAGTTCCCTTTGCTCAGCAACGTTCCTCAAGACCTTACCATTAAGTGTATAAGTCCTGCCCTGATTTGTCTTTCCAAAATGCAGTACCTCACTTTTATCTACATAGATCTCCATCTGCCTTTCCCCATCTGATAATGATCCTGTTGCATTCTCAGGTAATCTTCTTCGCTGTCTACTATACTTCCAATTGTGGTGTCATCTGCAAACATTCTAACCAAACTTCTTATGTTGACATCAAAATCATTTACATCAATGATGAAAAGCAGTGGGTATAGGACTGATCCTTGTGGCACACCCCAGGTCATAGGCCTCCAGTCTGAAAAGCAACTCTCCACTATCACCCTCTGCCTTCTATCCTCGAGCCAGTTCTGTGTCCACAAAGCTAGTTGTTACTCTATTCCATGTGATCTAACCTTGCTTACCAGTTGACCATGAAGAACCTTGACAAAAACCTTATTGAACCCCATGTAGATCATGTTCACTGCTCTGCTCTCATCAATTTTCTTTGTTGCTTCTTCAAAACTAATAATCAAGTTAGTGAGACACAAATTCACGCGCACAAAGCCTGATTGACTATCCTTAATTAGTCCTTGCTTTTCCTAATTTATGCAAATTCTATCCCTCAGGGTTCCCTCCAATAACTTGCCTAACATTGATGTCAGGATCACCAGTCTATAATTACCTGTCATATCCTTGTCGCCAGCTTAAAAAAAAATAGTGGCAACAATGGTCGTCAACCTCCAGTCTTCTAATACCTCATCACAGGCTTTTGATAATACAAACATTTCAGCAAAGGGCCTCGTAAACACTTCTATAGTTTCCTACAGAGTTCCAAGTTACACCTGACCATTAACTGGGGACTTACCCACTTTTATACCTTTTAAGATGTAGGACACCTCTTCCTCTTTATTATGGACATTGTTTTCAGGATGTCGCTATTTATTTGCCCTCATTCTCTATCTTCCACATCCTTCCCCACAGTCAGCACTGATGGAAAATACTCCCCAACTTAGCATCTCCCCAATCTCATTTGGTTCCACATAGATGCTTTGCTGATTTTAAAGGGGCTAGATTGTCTCCCTAGGTAGCCTTTTACCCTTAATGCATTTGTAGAATCGTTTTGGATTCTCCTTACCTCTATTTTCCAAAACTGTTTCCAGTTCCCTTTTTGTCTCTTGATTTTCCACTTTAAGTATACTTCTATTGCCTTGCTACTCTTCAATGGATTCACTCGTTCTCTTCCGTCTATACCTGACATATATTTCCTTCTTAGTCTTTACCAAACTTTGAATTTCTGTAGTCATCCAGTATTCTGTATACTTACCAGCTTGCTCTTCACCCTACAAAAACAGAGTCTCTGGACTCACGTTATCTTATACATTCGCCCACACTCTGCTTTTGAAAGATCTTGCCAAATATTATCAAAATGGCTTTAATCGAATTCCAATCACTACTTTAAAAATAATAGAATTATGGTCACTAGCCCCAAAATGCCCCACCCCACGGCCACCTCTGTCACCTGTCTTGTGTTATTTTCCAAGATTAGGACAAAGAGTGTAGAATTACTGATGCAGGGCTTATGCTCGAAACGTCAACTCTCCTGCTGCACGGATACTGCCTGACCTGCTGTGTTTTTCCAGCATCACACTGTTCGATTCTGACGCCCAGCATCTGCGGTCCTCACTTTCACCAAGAGTAGGTATATCGACATATTCAATCAGAAAATCTTCCTGCGCACACTTAATGAAGTCCTCTCCATCTCCTAAACTTATGACAGTCCCAGTCTATGTTTGGAAAGGCAAAATTCCCTACCATTAACACCGTATTATTCTTACAGAAAACAGAGATCTTTTTACACATCTGTTCTCACTTTCCTGATGACTATTGTGCGATCTTTCAAACAATCCCAATAAGATGGTTATCACTTTCTTATTTCTCATTTCTCATTTCCACCCAAATAACTTCCCTGGGTATATTCCCATGTGAGTCAATAGGATTTGCATCCAAACACATTTCCTTCAGGCATAATCATCAGTAACATGAAAACTCTTCCTAATCTCCCACATCCGACTGGAAGACCACATCAGTCTACTAAAGGCAATCTTTGCACTTTAGCAATCCATAGACCCAGAAAATGGCACAGTCTCCCTGCTCTGTAAACAATGCTCCATGCTAGTTTTATACATATGTTCTTACATATGTAAAGTTCAGTCAAGAGATATATCTCGATACACGCATATAAAGCTTAAAAAGAAATTACTCGACATACCTTTCTAGATTTACCTAAACGAAAAGAGAACCAGTAAGGTTTTGTGCCCTATATCTAATGTATGAGGAATGTCTAAGGACTCTGAGTGTATACTTAATGGAGTTCAGAAGAATGAAGGGGAACTAATTGAAAGATACAGAATATTGAATGACCTGGACATGGTAGATTTTGGAAGATGTTTCCATTGGTAGAAAAGACAAGGAGTTGAGGGCATAACCTTAGAGTAAAGGGAAGACCTTTTAAAACGGAGACGAGGAGAAACTTCTTCAGCCAGGGAATGGTGAATCTGTGGAATTCATTACCACAGAAGGCTCTGGAGACCAGGTCACTGACTGTATTTAAGACTGATGTAGCTAGGTTCTTGAGAACCAATGGAATCAAGGATTATGGTGAGAAAGCGGGAGAATAGGGTTGAGAACCTTATCAGCCATGATTGAATGGTGGAGCAGATTAAATGAGCTAAATGGCCTACTTTCTGATCGTATGTCTTATAGCCCTATGGACGTAAGGTTACACTTTAAAATTAGCCAAATACCTGTCCTTCTACTGTGTTCACCCCACACAGGTTTCTCCAAGGTCAACTATGAATTTTGTTGTTTTAGTTTTCTTAGAACGAACTTCGATGTTCATAGATCATTTGAAATCACTGTAATGGAAAATTAACAAAATTAACATTTACTGTGAAATCTGAAAGAGAAAACTTTGCAAAATTTAATACTTTGCTAAATCTTGCAGGTAGATAGCCTGACTTTGCTGAACTTTGCAAACAGACAACTTGACCTTGCAAGCAGTCGAATTCAGCAGAGTCAGGCGAAACATAAAGGCAGTAAGCAATTATATCAACAGCGAAACAACTCCATATGTGGAAAGGGGCTCGAATGTTCCTAGCTCTTGCCCTTGAGTGTGTGATAAGGATAACCAAAATATAGTACAAAGAGAATATGTGAAAGTTGTTAAGGGCCCTTACATAAGACGTTTTTGCCAAGTGTATTGGGCCCCCCTTCAGAGGGTACAATAAAGCTTTTTCTTTGCTCTCGATAGCATTTGAGTCGAGTCGATTTGATTTCCACGACAATCGCTCAACAAAGGCAACAGCTCTGCTGGGTATTGGGTCAGACAGCAGTGTGGGTTTCTTCCTATGTTGAATCACTCCATGTGGTCACTGCCTCTATCTTTCCTCCTTTTTAAAGTGCTATTATTTTGATAATTTTCCCAAAGTACAAAACAATGCCACAGCTTGTAAATGAGAAATTACTGCTCTTAAATAGCTCAAAATAGGAGCAGCTCTTGTAGTGACAATTGTTTCCTGTCCTCCATCTTGGATTATCCAAAGGAGAAAACACAGGAACATATCATTCGGCAAACAAAGACTGCACCAATGCATGATGCCATTGTTAAAGCAGTTCAAGATATAATTCTCATAAATATCGCAATTATTAGCTGTCCTAAGAATGCATCTGCTTGTATTGTACTCACCATTTGCTGCATCAGGAAATCTGACCACGTTCTGGAGTATTGTTGGCGCTTCCTGCATTTGCAGTTCTGCAGTTTCCTCAGGTCTCTGGATTTGTATGTGATGGCCTTCATCTCTGATAATCTCCAATGTTACCTAACTGGGATTTTAAAAGTTTACCTGCCAAAATATTCACTAATAAACCACACTGTGGTCTTACATACAGGATAACGTGCATACCAGCACAGTAACAAATAATTTGGAAACCAAGAATGCGCAGGAACGTGATGTCATTCTAAATTTGTTTTTCTTACCTCTATGCAATACCTCTTCCTTTTATTATAATGATATAACCTTGGTTATCAGCAAACCCTCTGGAAGCTTGCCATCCACCGTTTCATTCTGCTTTGTGTGTTCTGATGTAATGCAATCATAAAGGATCTCACCCACTTCTCTTTTCTCCACGTCTAAATTCGTGTTTCGCCCTTGAGTGGACCTCGCCTTTCCCAATCTATTCTCTTGCTCTTAATATATCTATAAAACTCCTTGGGAACTTCCATAGAATGTCAAAAACAAGGATGTAATATGATATGGGAAAGAATGAAAGAATTGGGATAGCAATTGCAAGATAATGTCTCAAAATAGAGTTATCTCTCTGCCCATTAGCAGCAACTCAACTTGAGAGAGACAAAAAGCTATGGATTCTGCTTCAGGTAACCTCACACGTTGCAAACAGCAGTTCACCACAGGTATAACTGAATTACTCAACTTATCCGAGTAATAAATGAGTCGTGAAGTCATAGAAAGTTAGATCGTCTGTTAGTTCATTGAACTGTGATTAAACACAAATGTTATAACTTTGTTAATCGTCTCCAACAATGAATAAATTTGGGACTCTTTAAACGAGTTATGTTCAACTGCTCTGGAATTCGTATCGTCTCAAAGACGGTACTTGGTTCAGGGAATGGGCTCTTTCTTGCCGTTTGGATCCCATTCTGACTCGTACTGAGGCGCCTGGTAAGTAAAGTGTCACAGTTTAGTCGTTTCTCCTTGCCACATCTCATGACATTTTGCTGATCCTTTTTCATGATCAATTTGGGTTTTTTTTTCAATTGTTCAGCGTATCCTGACTATGACAAAACGCACTATGAAACGTTGCAAGACGCTATTCAAATCATTTTGTTGTGCATTTACAAATTATGTAATTTATTGCATTCCTAACCTATTGACCTTCATGTACGGCGTTCCACGAATATGAATTTATTCAGTATGAACATATGCAAGTGAGAGTCAGCAGTGTACCAATTCGACTCCATGCCTGCTCCACCTTTTAACACACCATACTGACATAAATGCAACCCCTAATCGACATTTACTCTAAACCAAAAGAGCATTTTGCTCTTTCACTTATGAAGCATCAATTAACATCTACTGAAATATTCAACTCCTCTGAATCCAGCACATCTTCTTGAAAGAAAAGAAGACTAGAGACTATAGTAGTGAAAAACAAACGGGTCATCTGTTTTATTTCAGCTCGCCAATTTCTGATCCAAACCACCAAATCATCCTCAATCCCATGCCTCCGTTTTTTGTGCATTAGCCTACCGTGGGGAACCTTATCTAACGCCTTACTGAAATCCATACACACAAGCTTTACCCTCATCCACGTGTTTGGTCACCATCTCAAAGAACTCAATAAGGTTCATGAGACACGTCCTATTCTTCACAAAACCGTGTTGACTATTGCTAACCAACTTATTCCATTCTAGGTTAATATAAAACCTACGTCTTTTAATCTTTCCAACACTTTACCTACAACTGACGTAAGGCTTACTGGTCTATACTTACCAGAGTTTATTTTTTAGGTAAAAACAATGACTGCAGATGCTGGAAACCAGGTTCTGGATTAGTGGTGCTGGAAGAGCACAGCAGTTCAGGTAGCATCCAAGTAGTTACTCCCTTTCTTGAACAATTGGGCAACATTTGCTCTCCTCCAGCCTTCTGGTACTGTTCTTATAACAATGACTACATAAAGATCAAAGTCAAAGGCTCTGCAATCTCCTGTCTGGCTTCCCAGAGAAGCCTAGGATAAATCCGGGAAAGGAGAGTCACTAATTTAAATCTTTAAAACCTTACCTCGAGCGTCGGAGCCCTCCATTTCTGTTTTCAGCAGCAGGAAGAGGGAGTCTTGGACCAGGGGCCTGCCGGGAAAGGCGAGTCACTAATTTAAATCTTTACATCTGACATCGGAGATCAGAGGGTCCTGGGAAAGGAGGGACTTCTTCCCCTCAGCTAAATAAGTGAGTGCTTTCTAAACCCAATATCCTACCCTTGTAGGCCTCCCGTCCATCCATCTCCTCTTAACTTAAACACCAGGGACACATCAGGTAAGCTTCTCTTGAGGGGACTAGAAAGGATGACAGTGCAGGGAGAGAAATGTTCCTCCTGCACAATGTTTGAGGTGTAGGATGCCATTAGTGTCCTATCCAAGTACATCTGCAGAAAGTGCATCTAGCTCTTGCTCCTCCAAGACCGCATTAGGAAACTGGAGCAACTTGGTTTTTTTTTTCGGTAGGCAGAGTCTGTGATAGATAAGAGTTACAGGCAATAGTTACTCCCATGCACGAAGAAAGCTGGGTAACTGTTAGAAGGGACATAAAACAGCCAGTGCAGGGATCCCCTGTGATCATTCACCTAGAAAACAAGTATACCATTTTGGATACTGTTGGCGGGATGACTTCCCAGGGGCAAGCATTGGGGTGCAGATCTCTGGTGCAGAGTTTGTCCCTGTTCTACAGAAGGGAAGGTGGGAAAGGAGGTTAGTCATTGGGAACTCAATAATCAGAGGGTCAGACAGAAGATTTGTTGGGAATGAAAGAGACTCACCATTGGTGTGTTACCTCCCAGGTGTCATGATCCATGTTGCCTTAGATCGGGTATTTGGGTTCCTGAAGGAAGAGGGTGACCAGCCACAAGTCATGGTCCACACGACATATGTAGAAAGAGGGATAGGGATGTAAGCCAGGATTTTGGGAAGCTAGGGTGGAAGCTGAGAGCACGAACAAAGTTGTTATCTCTGGTTTGTTACCTGTGCCACATGATAGTGAGGCGAGAAACAGGCAGAGATATGACCTGAACACGTGGCTGCAGGGATAATGCTGGAGGTAGCATTTCAGGTATATGCATAATGTGGGCTCTTTCTGGGAAGGGTGGGACTTCTACAAACAGGATGGTCTTCACTTGAACCAGAGGGGTACTAATATCCTGGGTGGGAAATTTGCTAGAGCTATTCAGGTGGGTTTAAACTCGCTCAGCAGGGGGGATATGAACCTGTGGCGTAGTTCCACTGCACAGGAGACTTTGAGTAGGGAGGGCATGGACAGGATTTCACAGTCAAGGAATGTGCTGGCAGACAGCAAGGTGGTTTGAAGTGTGTCTGCTTCAAAGCCAGAAGTATTTGGAATAAGATAGGTGAGCTTGCAGCATGGATAGGTGCCTGGTACTTTGATGTTGTGGCCAATTCAAAGACATGGATAGCGCAGGGTCAGGAATTGATGTTGCAGGCTCCAGGGTTTAGACCTTCCATTAAGATCAGGGAAGGTGGTAAAAGAAGGGGAGGCGTGGCTTTATTAGTCAAGGATAGTATAACAATGGCAGAAAGAGCGTTTGACAAGGACTCGTCTGCTGAGGTGGTATGGGCTGAGGTTAGAAACAGGAGAGGAGAGGGCACACTGCTGGGAGTTTTTTTATATAGGACTCCACAAATTTCCAGGAATGTGGAGGAGGGGATTGACAAAACGATTCTGGGTAAGAGTGAAAGGAACAGGATGCTCTTTAACTTCCCCAACATTGACTGGAAAAGCTACAACTGTAGTACGTAGGATGGATCAGTTTTTGTCCAAAGTGTGCAGGAGGGTTTCTTGACGCAGTATGTCAAAGGGCCAACAAGAGGGAAGGCCACATTGAATCTGGTGCTTGGTAATGAACCAGGCCAGGTGTTTGCTTTAGTGGGAGGTGAGCACTTTGGAGAGAGTGACCATAATTTGGTTATGTTTGGTTTAGCGATTGAAAGAGGTAGGTACATGCCACAGGGCAAGATTTATAGTTGATGGAAGGGCAATTATAATATTAGGCAAGACGTAAGAGGTATAGAATGGGGATAGGAACTATCGAAATGTGGAGCTGGTTGAAGGAACAGATATTGCATGTCCTTGATAGGTATGTCCCTGTCAGGCAGGGAGGAAGTGATAAGTTAAGGGAACGGTGGTTTACTAAAGAAATTGTATCTCCTGTTAAGCGGAAGAGGAAGGCTTATGTGATATGAAGATGAGATGATTCAGCTGAGGCGATGGAGAGTTACAGATTAGCTAGCGATGATTTAAAGGGAGAGTTAAGAAGAGCAAAGAGGGGACATGAGCAGTCATTAGCAGGAAGAATAAATGAGAACCTTAAAGTTTTCTATGGGTATGTGAGGAATAAAAGGATGACTAGGGTAGGAATAGGGCCAGTCAAAGATAGGAGTAGGAAGTTGTGTGTGGACCCTGTGGCAATCACAGAGTTGCTAAACGAATATTTCTCATCTGTTTTCACTCTGGAAAAGGAGAATATTGTAGAGGAGGAGACGGAGATGCGGCTATTGGACTAGAAAGGATGGAGGTTAGTAAGGAAGAGGTATTATCAACTCTAAAAGACGTGAAAGTAGGTAAGTCCCCTGGACAGAGGTGGGATTTATCCAAGAATTCTCTGGAATGCTAGGGAGGAGATGGCGGAGGCTTTGGCCTTGATCTTTGAGTTGTCTTTGTCTACAGGTCTAGTACCAGAGGACTGGAGGATTGCAAATGTTGTGCTCTTGTTCAAGAAGGACAATAGAGATGACCCAGGTAATTATATATCTGTGAGCTTTCTGTCTGTTGTAGGAAAAGTTTTGGAAAAGAGTATATGAGATAGGAATTAAAATCATGTAGCAAGCAATAATTTGATTGGAGATAGTCAACATGGTTTTTTTTAAGGGAAGTCGTGTCTCACAACCCTCACTGAGCTTTTTTTAAGAAGATGACCAAGCATGTGAATGAAGGTATGGCAGTTGACATGGTGTACATGGACTTCAAACAAGCCTTTGATTAGATTCCACATTGATAGGCTTTTGGAGATAATGTGGAGGAATTGGATTGATGGTCATTTAGCAGTTTGGATTAGAAACTGGCTTTCTAAGAAGGCAGCGAGTGGTGGTTGATGAAAAATATTCAACCTGGAGTCCGGTTACTAGTGGTGTGCCACAAGGATCTGTTTTGGTACCATTGCTGTTTGTGGTTTTTATAAATGACTTGGACGCAGGCATAGATGGATGGGTTACTCTAAAGTCGGTGAGTGGTGGGCAGTGTGGAAGAATGTTGCAGTTTGCAGGGGGACTTGGACAAACTGCAGAATTGTTCTGAGAGGTGGCAAATGGAATTCAATGCAGATAAATGTGAAGTGATTCACTTTGGGATGAATAACAGGAAGGCAGAATACTGGGTTAGTAGAAATATTCTTGGTAGTGTGGATGTGCAGAAGGATCTTGGTGTCCATGTACATAGATCCCTGAAAGTTGCACCCAGGTTAATACTGCTGTTAAGAAGGCATATGGTGTGCTAGGTTTTATTCGTAGAGGGATTGAGTTCCAGAGTCGTGATGTCACACTGCAGCTGCACAAAACGCTGCTGTGGCTTCACTTGGAATATTGATTACAGTTCTGGTCGCCCATGACAGGAAGGATGTGGAAGCATTGGAAAAGGTGCAGAGGAGATCTACCAGGATGTTGCCTGGTCTGGAGGGAAGGTCGTATGAGGAAAGACTGACAGATTTGGGTCTGTTCTCATTGGAGAAAATGGGGCTAAAAGGGGCTACGAGAGACATCCAAGATGATCAGAGGATTAGATATGGTGGACAGTAAGAGTCTTTTTCATAGGATGATGATGTTGGCTTGTACGAGAGGACATAGCTGAAAATTGAGGGGTGATAGATTTAAGACAGATATCAGAGGCAGGCTCGTTACTCAGCGTGGTAACGGCATAGAATGCCCGGTCTGCCTATATAGTTAAGATTTGATTACTCACAGTGTGGAAACAGGCCCTTCGGCCCAACAAGTCCACACCGACCCGCTAAGCGCAACCCACCCATACCCCTACATTGACGCCTTACTTAACACTACGGGCAATTTAGCATGGCCAATTCACCTGACCTGCACATCTTTGGACTGTGGGAGGAAACCGGAGCACCCGGAGGAAACCCACGCAGACACGGGGAGAACGTGCAAACTCCACACAGTCAGTCGCCTGAGTCGGGAATTGAACCCGGGTCTCTGGCGTTGTGAGGCAGCAGTGCTAACCACTGTGCCACCGTGCCGCCCACTCAGCCATTTTAGGGGCATTTAAACAGTCCTTGGATAAGCTAATAGATGGTGATTGGATAGTGTAGGGGGATGGGCTTAGATTAGTTCACAGGTTGGTGCAACATCGAGGGCCAAAGGGTTGTAATGTTCTATGAATCTTGCCTGTATTTGAGATAGAGATTCATGAATGGGATTGTCTTTGTTCAATAAGAGCTATTTTGTAAACAACATCCTGCAGCCCCAATAAGCTTCCGAGCAGCAAGTCGAGAGTGTGGTGCTGGAAAAGCAGGTCAGGCAGAATCTGGAGAGTAGGTGAATCGACTTTTCAGGCATAAGCCCTGTATCAAGAATGATGTTTTTCCAGCACCTCGCTCTCGACTCTGATCTCCAGCATCTGCAGTTTTCACTTTCTCCGAGCTTCAAATGCATGTTAACAATCTTATCACCAAATTCACCTCAAAGTCCCACACTGTACTGACCTATGTGATACTACATTCAGAAATTTCCTCCATTTAAGTACTGGATGTTGAGATACCTGAATTTAGTGTCTTTAGTCCAGCTACAAACTCCATTCTGCAACCACTGATTTTGTCTCTCTTCCTGGTCATCATCTAAGGTTGAATACTCAGTGCAAAATCATACAAAATGTGAGAGTTGTGCATGTTTCTGATAGTTTTAGGTAAGGCAGATAAGGAACATTATTCTCATCAGCTGATTGGAAAATGACGACAAGATACCATTTACAATTATGGGCAAGCTCTCCGGGGTAATCATTGTTGTTAATGAAGGGTTCACAGCATCCTCATCTCCTGTGACCTGGTTCACGATGGTCACAACAATCAGTCTGTTGAACATTAACCGTCTTTGTCATTGCCTGACCCTTTATTTGAAGATTGTGTTTGCTCAAGGTCCTGAGTTTCTGCTGAGAGTCTTCATGTGACTGAATAGAGGTACAGAGCTTTGGACACATGGGACTGAACAGTAGAGGGAATTTGAGTATATAATTTGAAGTGTCACCAGACTCGAAACGTTAGCTGCTTTCTCCAGACCTGCAGAACTCCCCCAGCATTGTTTTTGTTGCAGGATGTGTTGCCTGTTCCTTCCTTCTTTGCCACAATGTTGCCTCATCAGGTGGATTAGCAAGTTTTGAAGCTCTGCCTACAAAGATGGCGGCCGTGCACGTGCCCGGCTGCTCATTGTCCCAATAAAGATTGGTGTTTTTTACTCTGGGCCCAATGCTGGGAGCCGAGGCCCCATTGTGTATAAAGGTAAATGGAAAGATAAATTCATTATTGGGGGTTGAAAGACAGTGGCATAACGTTTCCTAAGACTGCTTATGCATTCACTGATTTCTCACTAATGCAGCACCATACTCTTACTGTTTATAGATCCAGGAAACGATTAGCTTTTCTCTCTCCAAACATGTTCCTTTCCCTCTTTGACACAATGCCTGTGTATTTCTTTTTTGTTTTGTATAGAGAAGAGATTCACAACCATGGTGACAAATGAATAAGTTCATCGCCATTGAAGGCTCGAATTGGCTTGTATTAATTTCCTTTTACATAACTGTAGCCTGACAGTGATAATATCAAACTGGAAAGCACACATCTTACCAACGTTAACTACTGCCTCTGTTCCCTTGTTCCCAATGAATGTGAAATGGCAGATCATCTGTGTCAGCTTCAACTATGTATTAGCAAATTGTTACACGTATAACACAAAGGAGACCTTTTCATGTATTTCAGTTTTTACAACACATATCTATCTATCAAATATCTTGAAGCTCATTTAATTAAACAATTTTAATAAATTATTGTTCCTTGTTTTCCTGTTTTGTGTCTCTTAATCCTATTTCTATTGTTACTTCTTGTTTTTACTTATCTCATTATGTTATTTAATACCCTCTACGGAGTTTCATTTCTTGTCTGTGTCCACCTAAAAATTCAGATGTTCTTACCAAGTTTGATAACAATGTACAGTATGTCATGCAGAATGGCATGAAATATGACTTCTGTTGGTGGGTTTCAGTTATTCAGTACATTACATTCAGAAGTTATTCTTTCTTTAGGATTCCCATCTGAAACATTAAATATTGTTACAATTTTGGACAAGGAAATTGATTTTCTTTCAGAGACAAGACGAATCTCTGAAATGTTGTGTCTGCCCCACAGACATGTGCGTGTAGTCCACTGACATGAAGCACCATTGCAAGCTGTTCCTTGCCCACACACCCAACCCCCCCAACTCCCACGCCACCCCCAGATGAGCTCCTGACCTCGTCCTGTCTTTTAGTACTCCTCTGTGTGTTATCACTGTACCCTTCAGGCTGTATCAAGTCTTCTGGTGTAATTAATTGATACACTTCCTACCTATGTACAGGAATTCCTCCCAAGACTGTGTCGTAACTCGGTAACAAAATACATCAACGACAATAAGTAACATCTGGGTTTCATATCAAGCCACAACCACAACCATTCCAAGTGAATTTCAACACAATATACCTAATGATTCCTGTCAGATGACTGGTTTGAAGAAGTTTCAGAGATGTTTTCTAATTTTCCTCCCCTAAAGTTTGAATCAGAACCTTCTTGTTTGATAATTCTTTGATATGGATGGGTTGCTTTTGATTCTCCTATCATTTAGTCACTTCGTGATTGAACCACTTATTGGTCTCAGGGTATGAGTAGAACCTGTCAATATTAAAGTGCCCACGGTTCAGTGAACGTTAAGCCACACCTACAAACCTGTCTCCCATCCACTCCCAGTTTTCATTCAAAACCAGCAACTCAGATATTGATAAACTGAAAAGGAGAAAAACTCATTTCAATGTGATGACACTGACAGTGGAATGAAGAGCCATTGTAAAAGTAAAGGTTTCAAATGAACTTTGTCCAATCTAGGTATCAAAGTCACGACCTAACATTAAAAATATTTTATTTTACTAACTGGGGAGCTGGACATATAGTCGGGCTATAACCACTTCTCTTACCTAGGCGAAGTCGCTGCTTAAAAGCCATGTAATGAATTAAGATGACCACTGGAAGCTCAAGGCACCAATACTTTCTACTCAACAATCAGTGAAATCATTGAGCTTTTGCTTCTTTCTCAACATTGACATCGTGTTTCATCAGCATCTCTTCCTGGATTTAATATTGTATGTATGTTTTATGCCTTTATTTTGATAGCAGATTCACTATCAATATCAACAAAACTGAATGACAAACCTGGCCGAGTAACAACAGAAAATGGGTCACTCGCTCATACATATTCCCAGTGCTCACGTTCAGAGGCCAGCCGTTAAAAAAAAAAGCAGTGGATGATGTTTAGAAAGTTAGTGAGTGATTTTTGTTTCTGGGAACTCAGTCGTGTCTTTGGAAATGACGCTCAGAACTTTTGTCATCAGGACATAATCTCGCTCAGTTTTCCTGTATGATGTATTGTGCGGTTTGACCCGGGTTGCAGAATCTCGTTTCCAAAAGATGTGCAGTAGACCCCGACTGAAGTTGCAGTTGTTGATTTTCACTGACAGCAGAGGGTTAGAGAGTGTGGGACTGGAATCTTGCTGCTTTCCTGTCTTTCCCTATATTGTTCTGCATGGAGCTAACGAAAATGAATCATTATCGGAGTTCGTTTGAAACCAAAATCATTTCAGGTTTCTTAAGATTCAAGGGTAAGAATATGGTCAGTTCATTGTTTTGTTTTCTGATTGTGTTTGTAAGATTATTGGTACAACGTGCCTGAGGATATCTGTATTAGATATTCCCAGAACAATCAACAATATTTTCTTGCAGGCAATCTCCCCATTGACAGGCCGGAATTGTGTGACAAGAAAACAGTAAAACGTATGTGAGCATAGGAACTAGTGTAGGCCATTCAACACCTTGAGCCTGTACCACCATTCAAATAAATCATGGCTGATCTGACACCTAACTCCATTTACCTGCCTTTGATCCATATCCCTTAATACCTTTTCCTGAACAAAAAAACTATCTCAGATTTAAAGTTAGCGAATGATCCTGTATCCAGTGTCATTTGCACAATAATGTTCAAAACATCTGACGAACTGTGTGTAGAAGTGCTTCTGAACATGCCGCTGAATACTCTGGCCTTAACTTTCAGACGATGGCCCATTTCAACTTGCAGATATTTTGGTGAACAGCCAAACGTGCCGGCTAAATGTACCACAGAGCCTGAGGTGTAAAAATCCTGGAAGATTCAGAAACCCGCCAATTTCAGCCAATTCAAATTGCAGTTATTGAAATGGTAATTGCCGCAATGAATTTTCCTCTTTATAAATAAAGGCTAGTACTTTCATTGTGATCCCAGCCACCGCAAACACATCCATGTCATCAGGAATCAGCCTGTGTGTGGATACACACAAAGTGATTGTGTAGCCCTTCAGCCATTTCTTCAGTTTCAACTGCTGTTTCTCTTTCGAAGCACAAACAGGCAGAGTCAAACGAAGTCTTTCTCTGATGTAAACAGAGTTTTTTGGCACCATAATTGTTTTAAATATTGGTCTAGATATTAGGTTTACAAGCTAATGGGTTCAAATCTTGCCGGCATTGTGTCTCACCATATTCAAACATTAAACAGGTGTCTGAAGAAATAATTTGCCAACATCGGGAAGAAATGCTTGTAAACATAGCTAAGGAATTTTGGTTTGCTAGGTTTTGATCTTTAAGTAGAAGGAAGGGATTTTTGCCTCGAGGCTGCTTAATTTGAAGATCTGTCCACATGTATAAAGCCATCCCAATGCTTCCCAATGCAGGACTGCCTGATCTTTAGGGAGGTTTCTTTCATAAACTGTTCCCAGGGGCTTCCAGCTACACAGTGATGTCATATGACATATAATGTGATGAGCTTCAACTATTGTGACGCAACAATAATGCTGGTCACACAATATGAATATGAATTAGTCATGGGTTACGTGGTACTGAATCATACAATGAAATGTTATCACATCTCCAGGGATTGAAATTTGCACATTACATTCACAAGCACTTCCGTGTCTGGCATCAATTTAAGCAACTGTTCTGGTCCTGTATTATGATTTCTGATGTTCATGATGTATTTTCTTGATGAGGCTCGAAATATATTGTATCTTGATGGCTGATTTTATTGGATAATAGATGGAAAATGGAAATGGAACCAGTCCGTACCTTTTGCTCCCCCTTGCAGATCTTTTGTCTTTCGATGTGTTCGCCCCCAATCCGCTCTGTGACATAAAGACTGGAATCAGTCTCCACAGAGACAAGGTAAGAGCCGAAAGTATGGAGAAGAAAGAGGAAGGCCGATGAGAGAGAAGGTGACACAATGAAAGGGAGAAAGGCAGAATGAGGGCGTCAGAGGAACAGGCACAGGAGGAGGGGTAAGTTGTTTGCAGAGACAAAGAGAGAGAGACAGAACAGGCATTAACTTTTGATCTCCGTTGTCAGTTGTAGTATTAAATTATTGCAGTACAATCACTTCCCTTCACCCTGCACGCCAGAAGCTTGTTGTGCAACAATAACGAGTCTAACTCCAAATTGGGAAATTGCGTGTTCAAATCATGTCAAACCCGGAGATGCTCATTGGACGCCTAACTACCTGGGCTTTACATTATGGCAGAGTTTGTTCTCTACATTTATTTATTGATCACAATTTTCTTTGTCGACTTCCGATCACGCATAAAGTTTTGCGGTCAGTTTTATTTGGAAACAATGTTTCATGGATGTGGAGTGCCCATTGATGGGTAAAAGTTCAGTTCCCCCAATGTGAGAAGTAAAACGCAAAAGGATCATCACGGGGTTTAAACATACATCTGCCTTCCTCTAGGCAGCCGTTTTGTTCAGTTGTGACAGCGTGGAGTTAGTATCATTTTACTGTTATTTTATTACTAAATCTATTAGCACCAAACTTTATTGGGTCAACTTATCAGGAAATTCTAGCTCCTCCTGTTATGGTAGAGTGAATGTGAGTTCAGAAACAAATGTTTTCAACCAACAATTCCTTTTCTCTCAATCGACAGTTACTCAACAGCAGGAGCGGTAACGACAGTCTGACGGCCCATCCTCATATTAAGGGTGACCCTAAACTTTATAGATTGTGTCAGTAAAATCCAATGGCGGACATTTATTTGGTTCAATCGCTGTCTGCCAAACGTAATTGACGGGGAGGACGCTGATGTGTGAAACAGAGTGGGGAATTATTGGAGTGTACAGTGCGCATGGAACACGCCACAACTAATGTGTTACAACGTGATCAGTTTATCGCATCTGCTATGAGTTTGAAGGCGTGTACTTTGACAGAAAGTGAATGTTGTTTTTTCACTGACAGCTTACAAGCACCTGTCATATGACATAATAGCAGTCTCAGAGTGGACTGAAAAATTGAAAGTATGCAACATTTATTGGGGAAAACGACATTTAAGCTTTGGTTGCTATCTTGACAACAATTCGAATTTAGCCAATCAGTTTAAATTGTGCCCCAGGATGCTAAAACCCAATTGCATTTGAATTTATTGTTTTGCCAACATTGAACCAATGTGACGATCTGATGTTGGTGTTAATAGGATTGGCAGTCAGGTTGAAATTTAGACAGAGTAACTACCATCTAGAGATACACCACCATTCAAATCACTCTCTATCAAAGGTTCCTTTTTTTCATATGAAACATCTTTGCAGTAGAAGACAGAAGATGCCCCAGGGAAATCTTCAGCCAGAGGGAGACAAGACACCGACGATGACTGTTAGGTGAGTGTTTTTGAAATTAAGTTGATGTAATTTTAATGTGTTTATTGGAACAGTATATTGTTACAGAGTAGAAGGTGTATAATAAGTAGTTAAGAGAAAAGGGGTGTAGAGTTGTAAATAGTTGTTGTGTAATATTCACTTTTAGAGCTAAAGAATAAATAGTGGATTCTTTCTTGATTATATGTTTTTGGAGATAAGTCTCTTGATTAAACTTAAAATATAAGCCATAGCTATTAATTTAAACTTGGGCAGTGTTTGTAGAGGAATACGACGGTGTTATTTTCTGGGTCTGTAGATTGTGAAGGAGAAATATGGCCTTTGCAGTGATATGTACTTCTTGTCAGATGTGGGAGTTTAAAGAGAGTTTAAGGGTTACTGTGGATTATATCTGCCATAAATGCTGTTTAATGTGAATCTTGTCAGATGGAGTGGATCAGTTGGAGAGACAGATAGAAGCGATGAGGAATTTGCAACAGCAACAGTATGTGATGGATGGCAGATATAGGATGGGGGAAGGTCTCAGATACAGTCATATAGATGGGTTAACTCCAGGAAGGGTAAGAGAGGTAGGCAGCTAGTGCAGGAGTCTTTTGTGGATATACCCATTTCAAACAGGTATGCTGTTTTGGAAAATGTAAGGGGTGATGGATTCTCAGGGGAACGCAGCATGAACAGCCAAGTTTCTGGTGTTGAGACTGGCTCTAATGCAACAAGGGGTACATCGGCTTCCAAGAGATCAATTGTGTTAGGGGATTCTGTAGTCAGAGGTACAGTCAGACGTTTCTATGACCAGCAGAGAAAAAGCAGAATTATGTGTTGTTTCCCTGGTGCCAGGATCAAGGATGTCTCAGAGGGTGCAGAATGTTATCACGGGGGAGAGGGGCCAGCAGGAGGTCAATGTCCACATTGGAACCAACGACATTGGAAGGGAAAAGGTTGAGACTCTGAAGGGAGATTAGAGAGTCAGGCAGGTCCTCACGGGTAGTAATATCTGGATTATTCCCAGTGCTACGAGCTCATGAGGGCAGGAAGAGGAGGATAGAGCAGATGAATGCATGGCTGAGGAGTTGGTGTATGGGAGAAGGATTCACATTTTTGGATCATTGGAATCTCTTTTGGGGTAGAAGTGACCTGTACAAGAAGGACTGATTGCACCTAAATTGGAAGGGGACTAATATACTGGCAGGGAAATTTGCGATAACTGCTTGGGAGGATTTAAACTAGTAAGGGCAGGCAGGGACAAGGTAGGACTAATACATTAAACTGTATTTATTTCAATGCAAGGGGCCTAACAGGGAAAGCAGATGAACTCAGGGCATGGTTAGGAACATGGGACTGGGATATCACAGCAATTACAGAAACAGGGCTCAGGGATGGGCAGGACGGGCAGCTTAATGTTCCAGGATACAAATGCTACAGGAAGGATAGAAAGGGAGGCAAGAGAGGAGGGGCAGTGGCACTTTTGATAAGGGATAGCGTTACAGGTGTGCTGAGGGAGAATATTCCGGGAAATACATACATGGAAGTTATTTGGATGGAACTGAGAAATAAGAAAGGGATGATCACCTTATTGGGATGGTATTATAGACCCCCCAATAGTAAGAGGGAAATTGAGAAACAAACTTGTAAAGAGATCTCAGCTATCTGTAAGAATAATAGGGTAGTTATGGTAGGGAATTTTAACTTTCCAAACATTGACTGGGACTGCCATAGTGATAAAGGTTTAGATGGAGAGGAATTTCTTAAGTGTGTACAAGACAATTTTCTGATTCAGTATGTGGATGTACCTACTAGAGAAGGTGCAAAACTTGAGCTACTCTTGGGAAATAAGGCAGGGCAGGTGACTGAGCTGTCAGGGAGAGCACTCTGGGGCCAGCAACCATAATTCTATTCGTTTTAAAATAATGATGGAAAAGGATAGACCAGATCTAAAAGTTGAAGTTCCAAATTGGAGAAAGACCAATTTTGACAGTATTAGGCAAGAACATTCGAAAACTGATTGGAGGCAGATGTTCACAGGTAAAGGGACAGCTGGAAAATGGGAAGCCTTCAGAAATGAGATAACAAGAATCCAGAGAAAATATATTCCTGTCAGGGTGAAAGGAAAAGCTGGTAGGTATAGGGAATGCTGGATGGCTAAAGAAATTGAGGGTTTGGTTATGAAAAAGAAGGAAGCATGTGTCAGGTACAGACAGGATAGATCGAGTGAGTCCTTAGAGTATAAAGAAAGTAGGAGTAGACTTAAGAGGGAAATCAGGAGGGCAAAACGGGGACATGAGATAGCTTTGGCAAATAGAATTAAGGAGAATCCAAAGGGTTTTTACAAATATATCAAGGACAAAAGGGTAACTAGGGAGAGAATAGGGCCCCTCAAAGATCAACAAGGCGGCCTTTGTGTGGAGCCACAGAAAATGGGGCAGATACTAAATGAATATTTTGCATCAGTATTTACTGTGGAAAAGGATATGGAAGATATAGACAGTAGGGAAATAGATGGTGACACCTTGCAAAATGTCCAGATTACAGAGGAGGAAGTGCTGAATGCCTTGAAATGGTTAAAGGTGGATAAATCGCCAGGACCTGATCAGGTGTACCCGAGAACTCTGTGTAAAGCTAGAGAAGTGATTGCTGGGCCTCTTGCTGAGATATTGGTGTCATCGATAGTCACAGGTGAGGTGCTGTAAGACTGAAGGTTGGCTAACGTGGTGCCACTATTTAAGAAGGGTGGTAAAGACAAGCCAGGGACTAGAGACCGGTGAGCCTGACCTCGGTGGTGGGCAAGTTGTTAGAGGGAATCCTAAGGGACAGGATGTACATGTATTTGGAAAGGCAAGGACTGATTCTGGATAGTCAACATGGCTTTGTGCATGGGAAATCATGTTCCACAAACTTGATTGAGTTTTTTGAAGAAGTAATAAAGACAATTGATGAGGGTAGAGCAGGAGATGTGATCTATATGGACTTCAGTAAGGCATTCAACAAGGTTCCCCATGGGAGACAGATTAGCAAGGTTGGATCTCATGGAATACAGGGAGAACTAGCTATTTGGATATAGAACTGACTCAAAGGTAGAAGACAGGGGGTGGGAGTTGAGGGTTGTTTTTCAGACTGGAGGCCTGTGACCAGTGGAGTGCCAGAAGGATCGGTGCTGAGCCCTCTACTTTTTCTCATTTACATAAATGATTTGGATATGAGCGTAAGAGGTACAGTTAGTAAGTTTGCAGATGACACCAAAATTGGAGGTGTAGTGGACAGCAAAGAGGGTTACCTCAGATTACAACAGGATCTGGACCAGATGGGCCAATGGGCTGAGAAGTAGCAGATAGAGTTTAATTCAGATAAATGTGAGGTGCTGCATTTTGGGAAAGCAAATCTTAGCAGGACTTATACACTTAATGGTAAGGTCCTAGGGAGTGTTGCTTAACAAAGAGACCTTGGAGTGCAGGTTCATAGCTCCTTGAAAGTGGAGTCACAGGTAGATAGGATAGTGAACAAGGCGTTTGGTATGCTTTCCTTTATTGGTCAGAGTATTCAGTACAGGAGTTGGGAGGTCATGTTGCGGCTGTACAGGACATTGGTTAGGCCACTGTTGGAATATTTTGTGCAATTCTGGTCTTCCTATCAGAAAGATGTTGTGAAACTTGAAAGGGTTCAGAAAAGATGTACAAGGATGTTGCCAGGGTTGGAGGATCTGAGCTACAGGGAGAGGCTGAACAGGCTGGGTCTGTTTTCCATGGAGTGTTGGAGGCTGAGGGGTGACCTTATAGAGGTTTACAAAATTATGAGGGGCATGGATAGGGCAAATAGGCAAAGTCTTTTCCCTGGGATCAGGGAGTCCATAACTAGAGGGCATAGATTTAGGGTGAGAGGGAAAGATATAAGAGACCTAAGGGGCAACTTTTTCACGCAGATGATGGTACGTGTATGGAATGAGCTGCCAGAGGATGTGGTGGAGGCTGGTACAATTGCAACATTTAAGAGGCATTTGGATGGGTATATGAATAGGAAGGGTTTGGAGGGATATGGCCCGGGTGCTGGCAGATTGGACTAGATTGGGTTGGGATATCTGATCGGCATGGACATGTTGGACTGAAGGGTCTGTTTCCATGCTGTACATCTCTATGACTCTATGACTACGACTCTATTTGGGAGTTCTCTGTCACTCATATTTTAACAGATTATGAGGCTCAGTGAGCTTTTCTGGGTGTTCGGTTTAATTGACAGAGGGGTTCACCACCGTGTTGTAACTCATTTCAGAGTAGAGCTTTTATAATTTAGATCATGATAGACCGGACAGCAAACAGGAGAGGAGCATTCAGACTTTCACAATTGAGTCACCTCAGCTGTGTAAACTTGGTCCATGTATCAAGATGAGATCTGCATTTGCACCTACTTAGTGGAAGCATAGCAAATTGGAGTGCTCCTGGAACTGTCACACGGGAGAGAATTGCTTTGATTCATTGATCGCAGGGTTACACATCCAATATGCTCCCACTGCGCCACTCCACTCACCTGAGCTACACAGCTGTAAAAATTTTGCTTCGTAATTCAAAGGGAAGTTTTCCATCTGGCATTTGGTATGTACCTATCAGCATGATATCAAAAGACATTCATTGTTGTTGTATAATATTCTGTTCCGTAGAATATACATTTTGCTTAATTTTCCACATTTTGTTGGTCCAACTTTGACTTCATATTGAATCAGAAAACTTTCACAGCACAGACGAAGGCCATGCAGCCCACCTTATCTGGGAGGTTCCCCAAAATCTTGTCTTCTCTGCACATTGTTACGTTTAACACAACCATAAAATTTTCTTTTAAGCTCATTCAATCTTACTTTTTGTCACTGTGATTTACAGGCCCTAATCACTCCCTGTGTGAAAACATTCTTCCTCATTTCATTTATTTTCCTAAGACTTTAAATTTCTGCCTAAACGTTTTCAATCCTTTCAGATCTGGGAGAATTTTCACTCTCTTATTTCCTCTGTTCAGACCCCTCATGACTTGGAAAGCTTCAA
This sequence comes from Chiloscyllium punctatum, assembly GCF_047496795.1. Classification (NCBI taxonomy): domain Eukaryota; kingdom Metazoa; phylum Chordata; class Chondrichthyes; order Orectolobiformes; family Hemiscylliidae; genus Chiloscyllium; species Chiloscyllium punctatum. The sequence continues at coordinate 61,902,414 of NC_092769.1, forward strand.
TCAGATCACCTTTCATCTTTCTGTTCCCCAAAGAGATCTGTCCCAACTTTCCAATCTATCTTCATCGCTGACATTCGTTATAAATGGCACCATTCATCTGAACCTGTTCAGCTCCAAACACTCCACTACCCCACTTCCTAAAGTTTCACATTCAGAATTGAGCACTAATGCAGTTCGAGGATTTATTCAGTGTCGGATTATGTGGGCAAGCAACCTGAAACACTTGTTTTCACTTTGAACAAGTGTTTTCCTTTGCTGTGTTCGTGCAATAATAGCTTTGTCTCATCCCTACTTCAGGCAGTCTGATCTCATTTAATGAAGCTGCTTCTTCAGAAAATTGATTAGGTATTACTGCAAAGATTGTGACAAGAAATGAGCGCTTGAGCCAACTTTGATTCCAGGTCCTCTCACACAGCAACACTACACAACGCCCAAAGCAAAGGTCATACCCCTAGCCTAAAGAGCCACAACCAGCCCAAACTGTCCAATGCTGGACCAGCTGAGACTCTCCACTTTGCTGTAGGAATTCCAAGCAGCAAAGAGTTTCCAGGACATCTGCTTATCATTCTGTCTCCTTCGTCCCGCAACGCTGCTATCTGTACCTTTGCCAGGGACTGGGCTCTCTCCACTGGCTGACACTTAAATCATTCTTTTTCTACTTACAAGCTTGGTGTCCAGAATTTGTCTTCATACATCTTTTGCAAAGTGAGCGTCGGTTTCTTTGCTGTGACTGAGGAGCAGTTAACATCTGACCCCTATCTGCACAGAATTAAGAGAACTGAGTGAAACACTCCCTCACTGAGACTCATCCCCACGGCCCTGTGATGCAGGGCTGCAGAGAATCCAACGCAGAAGCGAGGGTTAAACATGAGCCATTGTTTCTCCATCAGCTGCTCTGTCCCAGGGACAAAGAGAGGGATGGCATAAATGTGTGGCGTCAGTCCCATACAGACAGAAGCCATTTAGCCTATCAAGTCTACCACGACTCTCTGTCTCTTGTGACACTCTGAGGTTGTTCACAATCGATGTCTGTCCTAATAATGGTGAACTATGTCTGTGTGTTGATGCTGTCTCTGACATGCTGATCCTGTTGTCATTCATGTCTGAGCCAGCGTGGGGAATGACAGCAGGGTATGGACAAAACTACAAGCAATATGCTTCAACTTCACCAGTTTCTTCCCGTCTGTTCTCTGTTTATGTAGTTAAGCTCCCAGCATGCCCTCTGGCACTACACTCATAGAATCATAGAATCCCTACAGTGTGGAAACAGGCCATTTGGCCCAACAAGTCCACACCGACCCTCCAAAGAGTAACCCATCAGACACATTTCCCTACCCTTTCACTCTACATTTACCCCGACTAATGCACCTAACCTACAAATCCATGAACACAATGGGCAATTTAGCATGACCATTCACCTAACCTGCACATCTTTGAATTGCGGAGGACACTGGAGCACCCAGAGGAAATGCACGCAGACATGAGGAGAATGTGCAAACTCCACACGGACTGTTGCACGAGGCTGGAATCGAACCCTAGTTCCTGGTGCTGTGAGGCTACCGTGTTGCCCAGTTTGTTGCCCGAGATAGACTATAATTGCACGACAAAGCAGGTTTCCTGGTGGCAAGGTAGTTACAAATATACAAGGAGCTGATATATGAAGCTGTGCAGGATGAAGAAAAATTATGTGGTCGTTGCCATATCCAACATATGACCATGCTGAATTGCCCCTTAGGTGGATTATTCAGGGGTAAATATAGGGGGTTGGGTTTCTCTTCGGAGGGTCAGTGTGGACTTGTTGGGCTAAAGGGCCTGTTTCCACACTTTAGATAATCTAAATCTAAATCTAAATATGAGCTGACCAAATCTCAACCACAGAAGTGACCTCCTGTGCCTCCACGTGTGAAAGCAACCCACAGCACTGTGGATGTTCCTGAGGATCAGATCCTAAAGCCGCGTGACCAGAGGCAGAGTGACGTCATAAACTACAATGGGGAGCAAAAAAGATGTGATGAACTTGGACCATCTAAAAAAAACCCAAAATGGACAACTTCCTCATGGATTTAGAAAATACATTTCGGCTCATAACATTAAATGATAAGAGGTTTTGCTTTACATTTCCACCAACGTATATTAATAAGTAAAAACGGGAATTTGACGCACTACCACAAAACGATGTATGGTAAATTCAAGAATTTTCCTTATAAAGCACGCTTCAGATAAAGAATGTTGGCAAGGTGCAGACTATTTTGAAAGCTCACCAGTTGATTTTCTTTTAGTGAAACCAGCTGCAAAACGTGCAGTCTGCATTGAATCTTTCTAGCAAAGCACAAATCATTCACAGATGGTGATGTATTTTTGAAAAAAGCAATGACTTTGTGTCACTGACCTTTTATTCAAAGACTTTAAGAATAAAGAAGAAATAATGGAAAGAATAAGACCATTGCAAATCCATTCCTTCAAGCCATCATTGGTGGCTGGATCACCACATTCCATCAGACATTTGATTTAAAAAGCAATGGAGTTTATACAGAGTTAATTGTTTTGCCAAAATGATACTGAGCCAAAAGTCAAATAAGGGGACAGCGATTTTTGGCAAATCATAGACAGAAAAATAATCACTCCCCAGCATGTTTAGTTTGGGAAATTTGATCGGCTTGGACGAGTTGCATGGAAGGGTCTGTTTCCATGCTGTATGATTCTACCTGCTTCGAAAGTGTGATTTAGTTCTACATATCTCTGGTTACACATACGTCTGGGAGACCATATGCACCCAAATGAAGATAACCAGGTCCACGTATTGCATTCCCCTGTCGGATGCCTATTTGACGAACAGTTCACAACAAGCAGTCTCAAGCCACAACTCAGACTTCAAGGCACTGGTAGAGAGCCTCAGTGGGTGAAAGAGACTTAGTGTGTTGAGGACAAAATGAATTATCACCTATAGTGATTTACAGCACTAAAAATAAACTGTCTATTCTTTATTTTCTGGGGGTAGATTCAAAGTGATCTTGTGCTTAGACAAAGTGGGAGCCCACTGGGCTGCACTTCCCTGCACTCGTTTACCATAAAGTTTTCTTCATTCCCAAAACAGCTTTTCTTACAATATTCAATAAATTTCGGAAGATTTTATGAAGTTAATGGAAGGGGATTTCTACTTGGTCAGCAATCAACCACCTTAGGCGTTGCAGTGGGAAGGGTGGTCATCATTCAACTCAACCATGACAGGAAGCTGCAGGAGTATGTCAAATAGAAACAGGAAGATGTCTGTTTGATATGTGTACGTTCAATAGTATATTAATAGTAATGTTCAACAGAGCAGACCATCTTTGGTCGATGAGCACATCCCCATCTACTGATCTCAGGGGGTCATGGTTGCACCAAGAATCCCATCATACACAGCACGTAGATTTCCACTGTCAGAGGCAGCTCAGCGTTCTGACCATGATTGATACAGTGTTTATTTGCACTGTATATCTGGTCGGCATGGACGGGTTGGACCAAAGGGTCTGTTTCCATGCTGTATATCTCTATGACTCTATGTATCTCTCTGAATTAGCAACTTTTAACTGATACAGTTTCTAGCTGTTAGATTTATGTTGTCGACAAGGGCTTTTTTCATCCGCTGCTGATCAGTGAGGAAGGATATGGCAGGTTACAGCGGGATATAGAGAAGCTGCAGAGCTGGGCAGAAAGGTGGCAAATGGAGTTCAATGTAGCTAAGTGTGAAGTGATTCACTTTGGTAAGAGTAATAAAAAGATGGATTACTGGGCTAATGGTAGACTACTTGGTAGTGTGGAAGAGCAGAGGGATCTTGGTGTCCATGTACACAGATCTCTGAAAGTTGCCACCCAGGTAAATAGTGCAGTGAAGAAGGCATATGGCGTACTGGCTTTTATTGGTAGAGGAATTGAGTTCCGGAGTCCTGAGGTCATGCTGCAGTTGTATAAGACTCTGGTGCGGCCGCATCTGGAATATTGTGTGCAGTTTTGGTCGCCATACTATAGGAAGGATGTGGAGGCACTGGAACGGGTGCAGAGGAAGTTTACCAGGATGTTGCCTGGTATGGTAGGAAGATCCTATGAGGAAAGGCTGAGGCACTTGGGGTTGTTTTCTTTGGAGAAAAGAAGGTTTAGGGGTGATTTGATAGAGGTGTACAAGATGATTAGGGGGTTAGATAGGGTTGACAGTGAGAACCTTTTTCCACGTATGGAGTCAGCTATTACAAGGGGGCATAGCTTTAAATTAAGGGGGGGTAGATATAGGACTGATGTTAGGGGTAGGTTCTTCACTCAGCGAGTCGTAAGTTCATGGAATGCCCTGCCAGTAGCAGTGGTGGACTCTCCCTCTTTATGGGTATTTAAGCGGGCATTGGATAGGTATATGGAGGATAGTGGGTTAGTGTAGATTAGGTGGGCTTTGATCGGCGCAACATAGAGGGCCGAAGGGCCTGTACTGCGCTGTATTCTTCTATGTTCTATGTTCTATGATCAGGACAATCTTTGTCTTGGGATCCACTTTTACAAAAGGTTGCTGCTGCTGGGTCATAAACAATTGAACCTCGTGACTCCCAGATGTCATCAGTATCAGTGTTGATCGATGAGGCTTTTACTGATAGTCTGTAAAATATTTCACAATTTGGTTTCGTGATTCCTTGATAATTTAATTGACACTTCGTTTTGAAATGACTGCAATGTATTAGTAAGAATTGTCAGAGAGGATTATTCTGCACAATTTCATCAGAGATGTCAATCAGTGGAACCTTTCAGACACTGATAGAATTTGCAAAGATTAATGATTTAAAGTGACTTTAAAATTAAGCAAGGGTGATGTGAGAAGAAAACTTTTTCACAAAGCAAGCTGTTGGTACATGGAATGCACTGTCTGGAAATGTGGTAGAGGTATGTTCAATTGAGACATTCAAGGGGGCACTGGACTTTTTTGGATAGTAATTATATGCACAAATACGGGAAAAGGTAGATGATTGGTACTAGATGGTAGAGCAGACTAGATAAAAGGCAGTGCAGGTATATGGGCCAAATGATCATACGTGCCTGTGATCAATTTAAGATTGAAGTAAAAGTTCATAATTTTATTGCAAAGGCATCTCAATACTGAAAGTTCTTGATTTAAGGAAAAATATGATGATTTTAAAATGGGGACACTGCAGCCGTTAAAAGAATTAGCCACACACTCAAAACATGAAACTCCAGCCATTTATAGAGGTTGTCAAAATAAGCAGAAACAAACCCAACACTGTCAGACCGTCAATGCTGGATGTCACAGGACAATCTATTAACTTGTTGATGATTTAACAGGTTGAAGGACCAAGTGAATGCTTTCCAACGCACAGAGTAGCTGAATGGCCTCTCCACAGGGTGAGTGTGTTGGTGTACAGAGAGGTCAGATGACTGCCTGAAACTCTTTTCACAATAAGGGCAGTTGAGTGGCTTCTCTTCAGTGTGAATTCAGAGGTGCGACTGGAGGACAAATAATCGAGCAAATCCCTTCCCACAAACAGAGCAGGTAAATGGTTTCTTCCCTGTGTGAGTGTGCTGGTGTGCAGTGAGGGCGGATGACTGTTTAAACCATCTTCTGCAGGAAGCGCAGTTGAAGGGCCTCTCCTCAGTGTGAATTTTTGATGCATTGATGGGCCAGATGACCAAGTGCCCACAGACACTGCAGGTGGATGACTTTTCACCAGTGTGAATTCGCTAGTGAGAGTGGAGATAGTTAGTGTAGGTGGGCTATTGAACGTTTGCCCCCAGTAAGTGCAGCTAAAGGGCCTTCCTTCAGTGTGAATTCTCAGGGAGATTGTGTAAATTTCTTCCCACACACAGAACGGGTGAATGGCTTCTCTCAGTGTGAATGTGCCAGTGAATTTCCAGCAGGAATGAACGATTGAATTATTTTTCGTAGTCCTCACCTTTCCATGGCCTCTCACCAGTGTGAATACTTTGATGGTTTCTCAACAGGGATGGATAACTGAATCCTTTACCACAGTCCTCACATTTCCATGGTTTCTCCATGGTGCCAGTATATTGGTGTTTTTCTTACTGGATGATCAGTTATCCCTCATCCACACACACTCCGGCTCTGAAATGTGCAATGTTTTTAGCTCTTTCAGGTCTCAGTGCTTTGGCACACTCTCATTCATTGGTAAATATCCAACTGCTTTTCCAGTGATAGTGACATTTGAAATGTCTTGAAACAAGAAACGTTATCAGATCTGGACATCAAGTTTGAAGCTATCCTTCTGCAAAACTTCCATGCCTTACAGCCTGAAAAAGCTCTTCATGTCTTGATTCACTATTTCCTTCTTACTTTTACTCTGGCTGGTTTCAGTTCTCAAGCCTCGGTGTGCACAGTGGGATTAAACTGAATGAGAAGCAATCATTTTCTCTCTTTACTGTCCCCTTCACTTGCTACCCCACGCATTTCTGGACTTATTCTCGGGAAGGAGAGGCCACCAACTGCAGTACAAACCCGGGAGCTGCTGATGTTGGCCAGTCTGCAGCTGTACAGAGTATTACTAACATCACCCGGGCCAACACGACTCCATCTCGCCCTCTACCGACGGCAGAAGTTACAAACAAACGGCACGCGATCTGTATCTCTTCGCATGGTCAAAGGGAGTGATTGGCGGGAGCACGGACCAAGGACAAACGGGACATACACAGTAGGCGGGACAGGTGTCCAGCTGTGCAGCCGTTAACGGGGCATCGAAATCACGGAAAATATCCAAGCGTCTGTCGCCCGGATTAAAAGTCCAACCACTCGCTTCCAATTCAGAGTTTAAAGCCTTGATGTTCATATGAAACCTCCCAACCTACCCGCTGAATTCCATCCCTCTCCTACAACCCATCCGCCAGTATGATTCGGACATGCCGGTGTTGGAGTGGGGTGTACAAAGTTAAATATCACACAACACCAGGTTATAGTCCAACAGGTTTAATTGGAAACACACTAGCTTTCGGAGCGACACTCTTTCATCAGGTGGTAGTGGAGGGCTCAATCGTAACACAGAATTTATAGCAAAAATTTACAGTATGATATAACTGAAATTATACATTGAAAAATTGAATGTCTGTTAAGCCTTTCATCTGTTAGAATACCGTGATGGTTTCACTTCTTTCACGTGTAAATCACAAAACCTTTTTTTAAAAAAAGTTGCATTCTCGGGTTAGCTGTTAACAATGGTGATAGCTAGACAATATGTTGAAGGTGTTGGCCCCTTGTGTTCGCTGTCTATGCCATGATGTTTAGATTGATTCTAATCTAAAAAGTGCGATAATGGAGTTTTACATGAATGCATGCAGTTTTTGAGCAAAGTACAGTGTAACCCTGAAAGTACAAATTCACCCCCCAAAATATATGTATGCATGTGGGTCTTTGTGTGTGTGTGTCTGTCTGGGTTGGGGGTTGTGAGTGTGAGAAAGTGTGTGTGTGTGTGTGTGTGTAGTTAAGTCTGTGAGGGGGTGCATGTATGAGTGTGGGAGTGTGTGGGTGTCTGTGTGCGCGTCTGTTTGTATGTGTGTCCGTGTATGTGTGGATAGGAGTGCCTGTGTGTGTGTGTGTGTGTGTGTGTGTGTGTGTGTGTGTATAGTGCAATGGTGATCACCTGTAATGTGACATGAACCCAAGGTCCCAGTTGAGGCCCTCCCTACAGGTATCAGTCTCTGCTCGGCCACTTTTCTCTGCTGCCTGTCCCGAAGTCCACCTTGGAGGATGGTCACCTGAAGGTCCGAGGCTGAATGTCCTAGACCACTGAAGTGTTCCCCAACTGGGAGGGAATACTCCTGTCTGTTGATTATCAATGAGGATGAGTACCTCACCAAGACCTTCCCCACAGCTCCACTACTTGCCTTTAAACAACCGCCAAACCGCAAACAGATCATTGTTCGTAGCAAGCTGCCCGGCTCTCAGGACAACTCCATACAACCCTGTCATGGTGGACGCTGCAAGACGTGTCAGTGTGGACATAGATACCACCATTACGCGTGGGGACACCTCCCACCTTGTACATGGCAGGTACTCACGTGACTCAGCCAATGTTGTCTATCTTATATGTTGCAGGTATGGTACATTGGGGAAACCGAGCAAAGGCTACAACACCGGATGAATGGGCACTGCACAACAATCAACAGACAGGAGTGTTCCCTCCCAGTTGGGGAACACTTCAGTTGTCCAGGACACTCAGCCTTGAACCTTCACGTGACTATCCTCCAAGGTGGACTTTGGGACAGGCAGCAGAGGAAAGTGGCCGAGCAGAGACTGATAGCTAAGTTCGGTACCCATAGGGAGGGCCTCAACCGGAACCTTGGGTTCATGTCACACTATAGGTGATCACCATTACACTACACACACACACAGATACTCCTACACACACACACACACACACACACACAGGCACTCCTATATACACATACACACACTCCCACATGCACCCCCTCACAGATGTAAGACACTCTGCCTCACTACACACACACACACATATACACTTTCTCACACTCACAATCCAGACAGACACACACACACAGACAAAGATCCACATGCACACATATATTTTGTGGGGTGAATTTGTACTTTTAGGGTTACACTGTACTTTGCTCAAAAACTGCATGCATTCATGTTATACTCTTATCTCACATTTTAGATTAGAATCAATCTAAACATCATGGCATAGACAGAGAACACTGGGGGCCAACACCTTCAACAAATTGTCCAGCTATCGCCATTGTTAACAGCTAACCCGAGAATGCAACTTTTTTTTAAAAAAAAGGTTTTGTGATTTACACATGAAAGAAGTGAAACTATCACGGTATTCTAACAGAAGAAAGCTTAACAGACAATCAATATTTCAATGTATAATTTCAGTTACATCATTATTTTTGCTATAAATTCTGTGTTAGGATTGAGCCCTCCACTACCACCTGATGAAGGAGCGACTCTCCGAAAGCTAGTGTGCTTCTAGTTAAACCTGTTGGACTTTAACCTGGTGTTGTGTGATAATTAACTTTGTACATCCTCCATTATAACCGTCCAAACATTTCTATGACGCCCCCTGAGCCCAACCTCAAAGACGCCACCGATCATGCGCCTGGCGGAAAGATGATTGACAGATAATTTGGACCAATAGCAAGAGGAAGAGGTGAAAGCCCGACTGGGAACGTTTGGTCTACCAACCAATTGGAGTGAATGAGGAGCATGACTCGTCATAGAAAGAAAATAGGAGCGGGAGAAGGTCGTGGTCCTTCAGAGTCAGCACAGACACAAACCCTTCGGTCCAACCAGTCCATGCAGACCATAATCCCAAACTAAACTAGTCCTACCTCCCTGATCACATCCCTCTAAACATTTCTTATTCACGTTCTTATCCAATTGTCTTTTAAATGGTGTAACTGCATCTGCATCCACCGCTTTCTCTAGCAGTTCATATCCACACATTAACCACTCTGTAAAAGAAGGTCGCTTTTTAAAAATTGTTCCCTTCTCACCTTAAAAATATGCCCCATAGTCTTGAAATCCCCCACCATTGGGAAAAGGCACTTGTCGTTCACCTTTTGTACACCTCTCATGATTTTATTAACTTCTACAAGGTCATCCCTCAAACTCCAATGTTCCAATGCAAAAAGTCCCAGCCTATCCAGGTTCTCCTTATAACTCAAACCCTCCATTCCAGACAACATCCCAGTAAATATTTTCTGAGGCCTCTCCAGCTTAATAGCCTTCCTATAACTGGGCAACCAGAACTGGACACAATACTCCAGAAGTAACTTCACCAACATCCTCAGCATAATATCTTAACACCTATACTCAAAAACCTTTGTAATCTTAGATAACCTTCTTGGCTGTCCACCATACTACCAATTTTGGTGTTGTTATCTGAAAGCCTTTGAGTAAGCTCCACCAATCAATACAATCATAGCAAATCATCAAACTCTGTACCCTGAACCTGCTTTGTCCCCATAGCCTTTTATCTTTTTAGCCCTGCATGCAAGTGCTTAAAGTCCCTAAAACTGCAGATGCTGGAAATCTGAAGCAAAAATACTCATTTCTCTTTTTGTACTTACTCACTGTGTTGCCATGATGGTATTGTGGTTCAGTGTCACAATGCACAGGAAAAGAACACAATGCAACATTGAGCTACAGGGAGATGATGGCCTATTTGGATCGTCACTGAACGATTAATCTAGAGACCCAGATCATGTGCTGGGGACTCGGGTTGGAATTCAGGCACAGCAAATGGTGGAATTTGAATTCTGGTGTGGTTCATTAGTGTCCTTTTGGGAAGGAAACTGCTATGCAATGCATTTGATTCTTAGTTACACTCTGGGATTAGCTACCAATTAGGGACGGGCAATGAATGCTGTCTAGCCAGTGATGCCCTCATCCCATGAATGAATAAAGTATAATAAACCTTATTGATAAATAGGAGTTCTTGTGTCATTCTGCATTGTTTAGTTTACTTATGAATTTTGCCTCATTTAGATTTTGAAATTGTCCATGCGCTAGACAAGCTTAGATCATTAATTTGATCCCAACACTGACACTGAGTACTGTGCACACTCCTGGAGTCTGGAAACCAATTCCTCCCAGTCTATTTTACATCTCCACTGTTACGGGGCTTTTAATTCCATTGTCTTCAATTCTTCTTAGAATTCAATTCAGTGACACTTGACCAACTTCCTCTGAAAAGTCCCTTCAGACAATATGATGTTTACTACACGCACTGTCGTCAACTTTCACCATTATTTTATTCAAGGACACGTAAAACTTGCATGACTACTGAATGTATAAGAATATAATCCAAAGATAAATTAAATTTCACAGTTAAAATTGTAATTTAGTAAGAGGCCAAAACTGGATTTGGTATGTCGGGAGATCATGTACAGCACTGCAGTCAGAAATACAGACCAGCAAGTGAGAAATCCACTCCCTGAATTCCCAGCATTCACACAGACACTTCTGTGGCCACTTGGAAACCTGCATGAAGGAGTATACAGGCTGAGTGCCTGTGACAATCCTCCACTGTTTGATCTGAAGCTACAACAGGAATTGGCTATTGCAGCTGTGACAGAAGTGCGATAAGAATGATGAACTTGATATTCAATGGTGCAGATTCACCATTGTCTTCATCATGATAGCAACATTTCAGAGGCATTTAGACAGATACATAAACAGGCAGGAAATAGGGAAATATAGATCCATGAGCAGGGAAATCGGATTAATTTAGAATGGCGGTTGCCACAGACTTTTGTTGTACTGTTCTATGCTCCATGTTACTATTGAAAATTCCCTGCCTGAAGCAACACCGAATGATATGAACATTGGAACAGAAATAGGCCATTCAATCCGTCTCAGTCGGCTCACTATTCTATAAGTTTATGGTTTATCAAAATCTTCAGTGAGTTTCCCTCCTCCCATCCATTCTTCCAAATCAGTACACCATTGGGAACTTGAAATTTAAAGATCTCTACTTTAAATAAATTCAAGGTGACAAATTTAATGTATGACTGGGATGTTATTTTGGATTTGTCCATCAACAATGCAGGTTTGCCAGACGAGCAGTCATTTCTGACCTATTCTCTAAAAGCTTACATGGGCCAGTGAAGAACTTCCTCTAGTCAGCAGCAGGGACTAGAGTTCCAGATGACAGGAAGTGACAATGAAGCAATTTCCACAGAACATCATTGATTCATTTGAAACCTACAATGAAAGCGGACTTGAGCCCACAACCATTGAATTTGCAACTGCTTCGAAGTCCAACCCATTACCTATTGTGACACAGAACCCCAACTCCGGGTCTCTGGATAAAACCTTCCAGCATAGAAAGTTGTCTTTGGTCCACTGTATTCACATCTTTCCTCAAGCATCTGTCTCACCACCAGGTTATTAAGGACTGTCGGAAATATTGATCAAAATCTTGTGTCGACTGTAAGCTTAAAATACTCATCAACAATTCCATTGGATAAAACCTACGCTGCCACTCACTTGTTATCCATTTATCTTATTTCTGTTTCATTCAATGGGGGTCCATAATATGACAAGTTGAAAGGAATGATGGGAGAGAAAATCATGTTCCTTTACATTATCCCACTTGAATGAACATTTGAATAGAGATCAGATGGCAGGTTATAATTCTTGATAATTAATTTACTGTAGTGTAATCTGTTCAAAATCTCTGGTGAGATAAATTGACAAAAATCGAATTCCAGTCCAAAATACTCTCAAGATGGTAAGATGCAATGAAGACGGCAACATCGAGTATCTTTGAAAACAGTAATGAGGATGTCAATCCCAGGGGTAGAGAAGACCTTACCAATCCAAACAGTCTAACGTCTTAACCTCTTGGCTACCTCATCAAAAGAGCAACATGCAGGGTATGTCATCTCGGCAAGACCTCATATTTATCTTGCTCTCAAAGCAGCTGAGTAAATTGTGCAGAGCAGCAGATATTTCACCTAGGTGTTAGCGAAATAATGAACAGCAGGGTACAGTTCCCAAAATATGGTCCTACATCTAGGTCACTCTTACTGCAACACGCTGCTCGCATGAACTAAACAAAAAGACAAAAAATCTCAGTGACAAGATTTAATGAATTGAATTCTATGAAGAATTGATGTCAATAGAATGAAAAGACCCGTGACTCGAGGAGTGTACAGTGGTGTTTCCAGGAATCACCATTCGAACCACCTCTCCTCCTGATGGATAGTAATGAATGGGCAAACCTCACTTCTTTTTACTTAAAGTTCAAAATCCATCAAGTACTTTTCTAAAGTATGTTTGGAAACATTTCTTACAATGTTGAAAATGGTTAGCTCATTAAAGTCTGAAACAGTGACAAGGGAGTAATCAAGAGTCAAACCCATTAGATTTTTAAAACAGCGCCCGAACCATTCGACCACCCTTCTGATACTTAGAGCAAATATGCTCATATGAAATTACAGTCAGATTACAGCAATGGTTGTAACAGGGTTGTCCTGTTCATGCTTCAAAAGAGAAAACTAGTGCTGCTGGACTTGAAGTAGAGGAAATAGCAGACAGACTGCTTTTAATTTACCCACACATGTGCCTGGTTCCCAGTGACATGTGTTTGCAGGGGTTAGGATTCATATTGTTTCCACGTCTCCACAATTAAAGTTTCAGCCTTTATTTTGAAACAGTAACACTGACAGAGTTCATTTTGAATTTCAGTAACTGCCATTCTAACGTTTGAACTTGCTGACACCCGGGTATGGTGATCTTACAGGTTTGTTTTACCTCAGACTCTGAATTGAAACGGCGCATCATCTGAGAATTACAGCCATCCGTTCAGGAGAGATAATGTGGATGTGTCGGTGTTGGACTGGGGTGAACAAATTCAGAAGTCATACGACATCAGGTTGTAGTTCAACAGGTGTTTTTGAAAAAGAAAATGAGCTTTTGATCCTTCATCAGGTGAAAGGGAGGGAAGTGCACAGACACAAAATACACAAGCAGGCAGATTATAGCAAGATAATTCTAGGGAATTAAACATGTCTATAGATAAGTAGAAATAGTGTAAATGGCCTCCAGTTCTCCCTTCAAATAGCCACCTGACTTCAAACAGACCATTGTTCACAACAAACTAACCAGACTTCAGGAGAACAGTGACCACAATGCCACACAAGCCCGCCACAGCAACCTCTGCAAGACATGTCAGATCATCAACATTTCATGTGGGAACAGCACCCACCACGTGGATGGTATAAACTCATGTGACACAACAAATGATGTCTACCGTATACGCTGCAAGAAAGGAAGCCCCACTGCATTGGTGAGACCATGCAGATGCTAAAGCAATGGATGAACAGACACCATGTACAATTGCAAGACAGGAATGTTCCCTCCCAGCCAGCGGTTAAGGACATTCAGCCTCTGATCTTCAGGTAAGCATGCACCAAAGCAGCCTTCAAGATACACAACAAAGCAGAATTGCCAAAAGAAACTGATAGCCATGTTCCATACCCAGTAAGATGACCTCAACTGTGATCTTGACTTCATGTCATACTACACATAACTCCACCACACTTCTGCTTGTAAAATCTTCCTAATTGTTCAATTTTGACAGCATCACCTTGATAATTTATTATCTTTCTACCTTAGATTGTACAGGTTTGGATTACTTGTTACTTTGGTTAGAGCTGAAAATGTGTTGCTGGAAAAGCGCAGCAGGTCAGGCAGCATCCAAGGAGCAGGAGAATCGAAGTTTCAGGCATGAGCCCTTCTGGTTTGGTTAGAGCCCAGGCATGTGACTCTGATATCTATCATAATATTCCAGCCATTTGGTTTTTCCTTGAACACCATTTTATTTTTGATTTTTGATAATTACCTCTTTACCTTAATGAATTGGCTCATAGATCATCCCTTCACTTGCTATTCAGTTGTTTATTCACACCACTTGACGCTTTTGATCACCTGGAAAGACTTGTTCAGAGGTAAAAACAATAACTGCAGATGCTGGAAACCAAATACTGGATTAGTGGTGCTGGAAGAGCACAGCAGTTCAGGCAGCATCGAAAGAGCAGCGAAATCGACGTTTCGGGCAAAAGCCCTTCATCAGGAAGGGCTTTTGCCCGAAACGTTGATTTTGCTGCTCGTTGGATGCTGCCTGAACTGCTGTGCTCTTCCAGCACCACTAATCCAAGACTTGTTATTCAGCCTGCCGACACTCCACTCACACTATCCATAATTATCTGCCGATACCTGATTATATTGCCATTATCTCTCCACACATTATATATATTCTGTGCCTATGCGCTTCCCTCCACTTTAGCTGATGATGGAGCAGCTCTCCAAAATATTGCCATTTCAAATAAATCTGTTTGACGATAACCTAGTGTCATGTGAATTCTGAATTTATTCAGGACAGATGTTAGGAAGCATTCCTCCACACAAAACGGTACACGTGTTTTGAACTCTCTTACACAATTAGCAATTGATACATGTTAATTTTAAGTCTAAGATGATACATTTTTGATAAGCAGAGGTATTAGAGATATGTGTCAAAGGCAGGAAAATGGAGTTACGCCACAGATCAGCCTTGATTTCATTGAAAGTTAAAGTGGACTCAATAGCCTGAATATACTCTTCCCGTTTCTATATTCCCATAACTTACTGTTTTCTTGTCACACATTTCCACCTATTAATAGCAACATTAATAGCAAGAAAATACATTGAGTTATTAACTATTCTGTGAACATTCAGTACATTTATGTCCAAGCATCTGATAGCAATATTCTTACAAACACAGGAACAAAACAATTAACTGACCATATTCTGACATAAATCTGTGCATTCTTCATTTACACAAACCTGATCATGATTGGCTTTCCTCAATTTCATATGGAGCAACACAGTGAACCGCGGAGAACAGAAACATTCCAGTCCCACACTCTCTAATCCACTGAGTAAAAACTACAGCTTCAATCAGTCAATTACTGTATGTCCTTGGGACTCGAGATACTCCAACCCAGGCCATACCCTACCAATGCACCAAGCACAGGCTCAGGAAAATGAAGGGAGATTATGTCTTGATTACTAAGTGTCTGAGCGTCATTTGTAAATTCCCCCAGTGACTCATCCATAAAAGTCAGGCATCAATTTTCTAAAGGTGTCAATTGTGCAATTTTTTCATTTTATAAAATATTGGTCTTTGCAAACCTGAACATGAGCACCGAGAACATCTGTTAGCAGTCTCTTTGTCGGTTGTGGAACAGCCCATCTTCCACAATTCCACAATTAGGGATGGCACGGTGGCTCTGTGGTTAGCACTGCCTCACAGCACCAGGGTACCAGGTTTGATTCCAGCCTCGGGCGACTGTCTGAGTGGAGTTTGCACATTCTCCACGTGTCTGCATAGGTTTTCTCAGGGTGTTCCAGTTTCTTCCCACAGTCCAAGGTGTGCAGGTCAGGTGAATTGGCCATGTTAAATTGCCCAGTGTTAGGTGCATTAGTCAGAGGGAAATAGGTCTGGGTAGGTTGCTCTTTGGAGAGTCGCTGTGGACTTGTTGGACCAAAGGGCCTGTTTCCACATTGTCGGGAATCTAATCTACAAAGGCACCATTCCCTCACTTTTTCCTCCGCTACATCAATGACTGACAGTACTGACACGACCTTGTGCTCCCACAAGGAGACTGAACAGTTCATCAGCTTTGCCAATACATTCCACCTTGACCTCAAGTTCACCTGGACCATCTTGGACATCTCCCTCCCCTCCCTGGATCTCTTCAACTCCATCAATGGTGACTGATTCAACACAGACATCTTCTACAAACCCACTGACTCCCACATCTAACTGCACTACACCTTCTCCCATCCTGCCTCCTGTAAAACGCTATCCTGGATTTCTAATTCCTCAGCCTCTGCTCCCAGGAGGACCAGTACCATCATAGAACACGCCAGATGGACTTCAAAGATGGCAATTTCCCCTCCCACATAGTTGATAATGCCCTCCAGCACATCTCATCCATTTCCCGCACCTCTGCCCTCAGACCCCACCCCTCCAACCACAACGAGGACCGAACCCTTCCAGTCCTCACCTTCATCACACCAACCTCCATATAAATCACATCATCCTTCGCCATTCCCGCCACCTACAAATGAATTCCACCACCAGAGATATATTTCCCTCCCCACTTCCATCCACTTTCTATAAAGATCATTCCCTCCTCGATGCCCTTATCAGGTCCACACCCCCAATCAACCCACCCTCCCCTCCAGGAACCTTCCCCTGCCATCATAGGAATTGCAAAAAGCGCACCCACACCTTCCCTCCTCATCTCCTTCCAAGACACCAAAAGAGCCTTCCACATCTATCAGAGTTTTACCTACACTTCCACACGTCATTTACTGTATCTGTTGCTCCCATTGCGATCGCCTCTACATTGTGGAGACAGGACGCCTACTTGCAGAATGCTTCAGAGGACATCTCCGGGACACCCACATCACTCAATCCCACTGCGTGTCCGAACACTTCAACACCCCCTCCTACTCTGTCAAGGACATGCAGGTCCTGGGCCTCCACAACCGATGCCTGGAGGAAGAACGCCTCAATTTCCACGTTGGGACCCTCCAACCACACAGCATCAACATGGATTTCACCAGTTTCCTCATTTTCCCTCCCCTCATGTTATCCCAGATCCAACCTTCCAACTCTGTATCGCCCTCATCACTTGTCTATCTTCCTTCCCACCTACCCGCTCCACCTTCCTCTCTGACCAACCACCATTACCCCAATCTTCATCTACCTATCACACTCTCAGCTAACATTCCTGGTGAAGGGCTTTTGCCCGCAACGTCAATTCTCCTGCTCCTCTGATGCTGCCAGAACCAAACTCTCGACTCTGATCTCCAGCATCTGCAGTCCTCACTTTCTTGAACTCAATCAGAGTCATAGAGATGTGCAGCATGGAAAAAGTCCTTTTGGTCCAACTCATCCAGGCCAACCAGATATGCTAAATTAATCTAGTCCCCAAATCCTCCCTAGTCAGATACTCATCTAGATGCCTTTTTAATGTTGTAATGTACCAGCCTCCACCACTTCCTCTGGCAGCTTATTCCATACACACACCATGGTCTCCATGAAAACATTGGCCCTTCAGTCCCTTTTAAAACTTTCCCACCTAACCTTAAACCTATGCCCTCTAGTTCTGGACTCCACCTTCCCAGGTAAAAGACCTTGTTTGTTTACCCTATCTATGCCCCTCATGGATTAGAGTGCAAGCCAACCAACTACCATCATTATGACTCCTGGAACTAACTGAGAGCCATGGTGTAGCAAATCTCACACAGATACAGGGGTCTAAAGAATAGATTTGGAAGACATGGAAGAAATACTCGAGGACCAGGATGTGTTTAATCTGATGTACATATTAGTACCATCCTGCTGCAATAGCACTACCCGGCAGCTCTTTGACAGGAAACAAGTCAGTAGTGGTGAATTTACATATAGTCATATAGCAGCACTCCCTTCAGTCCAACCAGTCTATGCTGAACATAATTCTAACTAAACGTGTCCCACCTGCAAGCTCCTGGACCATATCCCTCAAAACCTTTCCAATTCATGAACCCATCCAAATGTCTTTTAAACTCTAATTGTACCTGCATCCATCACTTCTGCATGGGCAGCACGATGGCTCAGTGGTTAGCACTGCAGCCTCTCAGTGCCAGGGACTCTGGTTCAATTCTCACCTCGGGCAACTGTCTGAATGGAGTTTGCACATTCTCCCATTGTCTACATGGGTTTCTTCTGAGTGCGCTGGTTTCTTCACACAACCCAAAGATGTGCAGGTCAGGTGAATTGGCCATGCTCAATTGTCCAGAGTGCTAGGTGCATTAGTCAGGGATAAATATAGGGTAGGGGAATGGGTCTAAGTTCGGAGAGTTGGTGTGGACTTGTTGGGCCAAAGGGCCTGCTTCCATACTGTAGGGAATGTAATTTTTTTTTTAAAATTCATTCCAAACGTAAACCACCCTCTGTGTTAAAAAAAATTGCCTTTTAATGTGTTTTTAAATAACTGTCCTCTCACCTTAAAAAATATGCCCCCGACTCTTGAAATTCCCCATCTCAGGGAAAACTGCCACCAACTCTATCCATATCTTTCATTATTTCATAAACTTCAATCAGGTCACCTCTCAACCTCCTACGCTCCAGTGAAAAAAAGTGCCAGCCTATCCAGCCTTTCTTTACAACTCAAACCTTCCATACCAAGCAACATCCTGGTAAATCTATTCTGAACTGTCTCCAGCTTGATAATTTCTTTCCTATAACTGGGCGACCAGAACTGGACACAGCATTCCAGAATAGTCCTCATCAATGTCCTGTACAATCTAAACATTATTTCTACATGCAAAGGACGAAGTAAACAAGGCAAGCGTGTCAAACACTGTTTAAACCGTCCTGTCAATACGTGACGCAAACTTCAAAAAGTCATGTACCTGCTACTGTAGGTCCCTGTGTTCTACAACACTACCCAAAACATTAATTGCATATGTTCTACCCATGGTTGTTGCACCAGAATGCAACACCTCACCTTTATTCAGACTGAACTCCATCTGCCATTTTTTTAAACCTGCTGACCCATTTTGATCAGGATCCCTTTGTAATCTACTGTCCACTGTGCCACAAATTATCATCCACAAACTTACTGACCATGCCTTCTCTATTCTTATCCAAATTATTTATATAAACGACAAACAGAGGACCCAGAACCGATCACTGTGGAACACCACTAGTCACAGACCTCCAGTCTGAAAAGTAACACTCCACCATTACTCTCTGCCTCCTGCCATTAGCCTGTTATGATGCGGAGATCTAACCCCTCTGCTACTTTAAACTACAACACCCAGATCAGCTCATCTCGCAATCTGCTAAAAAGTGTGAGTGAACAAAAGAAAACCCGATTTCCACTGCTTAAAGAAAAATAGTAAGTTTATTTTCTTAATTCTAACAGTGAACACTAAACAAAAACTATTAACAAACCCAAACCTCCCTTTTTTCTTAACTAAATCACTATCTAACCCCAATTCTATTAACATGCTGATCCAATAACAATTATTAAACATCAAATTACCTTAAGCTCTCAGAGTCCACACAGTTTGTTATGCTGTCTTCCTCCTGGTGTTCCAAATCCACTACTTTCTTTCATCCTTCCAATTCTGCTGTTTCCTCCTGTCTTTCCAATTCCCTGTCTTCTCCCAGGGTCATCTGCTATGATCTTTCTTTATAATGCATCTTTGTATAAAATTTCTTGGTACCTTTAATGGACGATGCCTTTGAGAGATTTCTTTTACAGCATTGTGATGTTTGTTTCTGCGGAGGCAGTTAGCTCAGACTAATTTTAAAATGCCCTGACATTTTATGTCCCCAAGATTCGTACCTTCTCATTAATCTGACGTTTTCAATACAATCAAATTCAAATGGCTTGTGGTATCCTGGGAAAATTTAAATCAATTAGTTAAATTCAAATCCAGTTGCCTCAACATCAAAACACAACCCCAAACGGATGGTTACGTATCAATTCTCAGCACTTGTTGGCTAATGACAGACATATGCTGTCACAACCTCTCAGCTCAGAAAAAGCACCTCTCTTCAAGTGACCATACACTCTCTCAACTTTGTAACAAGCCATTATGCATCCGATTGGCAAGTTTACCTTGAATCCTATGTGACGTAACTTTACTAATTAGTCTACCGTGCAGAACCTTGCAAAAGGCTTTACAAAAATCCAAATAAATGCCTACTGCTCTGTCATTATCAACCTCAAAAACCTCAAGTTTGTGAGAAACTATTTTCCCCACATAAAACCATGCTCACTATCCCTAATCAATTTGTACATCTTTAAATATCCATAAATCCTACCTTTTGTAATCACCTCCAACGATTTACCCACAAATGAAGTCAGACTCACAGGTCTATAGTTCTCCAGTTTCACCTTAAAGCCTTTCTTAAACAAAGGAACAACATTAGCCACTCTCCAGTCATCAGACACCTCACCACTTTTTCCCGAAACATTGATTTTCCTGCTCCATGGATGCTGCCTGACCCGCTGCACTTTTCCAGCACCGAACTCTCAACCTGAACCGTAGTTATAGATGAAACAAATATTTCTGCAAGGCATAATTTTCTTCCTTAAAGTTCTGGGATACATGCAATCAGGTCCTGGAGATTTATCCACTTTTATATTCCCTAAGACCTCCCCAATGTTCTATTCTGTAATGCAAGCTGTTCTTCAAACATCAATGTTTATTTCTCTGCACTGTCTACTCTATTTCTTTCTCCACAGCAAAAACTATGCAAAATATTCATTTAGTATGTCTCCAATCTCCTGGAGTTCAACACAAAGACAATCTCCTTGATCTTTAAGAGGCCCTACTCTCTTTCTAGTTACCCTCTTGTTCTTACTGTAGTTGTACAATCTCTTTGGATTATCCTTAACTTAATCTACCAATGCTATCTCATATTCCCTTTTTGCCTTCCTGATTTCTCTCTTAAGAATGCCCCTGCACTCCTCATATTAACAGATTCGATTGAGCCAAGTTTGCTACACTTAAAATAAGATTCTCTTTTATTCTCAACTAGAATCTCAATATCTTTGCTCATTCATTGTTCCTTAATCTTACCGACCTTATCCTTCTCTCTAACATGCTGAACTCACGGCATCACAGGCTTGAACGCCTCCTACTTGTCAGACATCCTATCCTCTGTGAACAATCTACTCCAATCAACTTTTGAACGCTCTTGTCTCGTATCATTAAAACATGCCTTATTCCAATTAAAAACTTTTAATTTTTATGCAAGGTTTATCCTCTTCCATAACCATTTTGAAATTAATAGAATTATGTTTGCTAGACCCAAAGCATTCACTTTTACTATAGTCATCTGCATTGCGTTATTGCCCAAAAGATGTAAACTTTGCTCCTTCTCTACTAGCAGCATCCAAATATTGATAAAGAAAATTTCATTGAACACATTTGACAAATTCTTAGTAACTTTAACACTATGGCCGTCCCAGTCAATGCCTGGAACATTAAAAATCCCCCATTATTTCAACTTATTATGTTTACATATAGTTGAGATCTCCCTATATATTTATTTCTCACTTTCTATCTTACTATTGGGGGGGCCGAGTACAACCCCATCAAAAGTGACCTTTCCTTTCTCACTTGTAATTTCTAACATATGTATTTTGAGGAGGAGGAAGAGAGGGTTGGTAGAATTCGCATGAGCAGGCGATGCATCGGGACTGGCCACTGTGAGCACCCTTAAAACAGGAGACTTCGAGGATCAGTTAAGTTCCTTGGAGGAAAAAAGGATAATAGTCAGCCAGGAACACCAGGATCAAGGAAAAATGTGTAGGGTATGCCAGCAAGAAGCACAGATAGCCCTAAGCACCAAAATGCTGAGACACTTCAGAATATTACCAACGACATTATAGCTCATGAGGCAACCTGCAATAATACAACAGGATTTTGTTCAACATATTAGCTGGCTCCTGTTTATGGTTAGCATAAATATGCTGCAATTAGATGCTCATAGAGTACTGGACTGGGTGTCAAATGAGCAACTGAGGACCTGGGTGGGGACAAAGATGCCCGCGTCAGCTCAGAAATTTCAATTTCACCAACCAGGTCTTAAGCATGTGTGACAATAATAAAGGTCAGCTTTATATTGGTGTGGTTCTTCATATACCTCAACATGGGGACAATCTGACACATCCATAATGAGAGTTTATAATGTGGGTAAATACCATGAAGAAACTGGATCACAAGTAACCCAGCAACTCATGCTACAGTTCTAAAGGGATTCCAAAAAGGGATGGATTGGCTTCAATCCAGGGGAACCACGAGGCATGTCTGAAAGAAATGATAAAAGAGCTATCTCAGTGTGGATTTTTCTGTTACAAAAATTGATCATTGTCCATCCTGCTGGTGAAGAACCAAACTTTTAAGTATACCTTAGTGGGAGAAACCTACTATGTCACCGAGATAGCCTAAGGATAATAAAAAGGAAGGACGTGGTGCACCCAAGATGAACAAAACGTGGTGATCTGCAATACGCCTTCTGACTTAACTATTAGCCACAAAATTCTGTTTAAGCCAGAGCCCGATGAGAAACTGTATATAGCTCTACCTGTCCACCCAAGTGATGTAGATGAAAATTTACGGCAGTTTGCACCTCCTGGACTTCCATTATTCCATACTTCATTGCAAATTGAAGACAATTTTCGAGACAAAGAAGTTATCCATTAATAGGCAATGCACGAAAAGAAGATTAAAGCTTACACAGAAGGCGTAGACACTGACTTGCAGGCTCCATGTTTCCAGTGGAAAACCTGGAACGAGGAACTGAATATTCAAGTCTATCCGCGGATCAGAATTGCATTTCATGTGATTTTTCTACTGTAATTGTTATACAATGCCTATTGTTGCAATTGTTTTAACAAACAAAACGTTGGGGCAGCACAGTGGCTCAGTGGTTCGCTCTGCTGCCTCACAGCGCCAGGGACCCGGGTTCGATTCCAGCCTTGGGCGACTGTCCGTGTGGAGTTTGCACATTCTCCTAGTGTCTACATAGATTTCCACCGGGTGCTCCAGTTTCCTCCCATAGTCCAAACGCGTGCAGGTTAGGTGGATTGGTTATGCTAAATCACCCATAGTGTTCAGGGATGCCTAGGTTAGGTGCATGCATCAGGGATAAATATAGGGTGGGGGAATAAGTCAGGGTGGGTTACTATTTGGAGGGTCGGTGTGGACTTTTTGGGCTGAAGGACCTGTTTCCTCACTGTAGGGATTCTATACAAAAAAAATCAAAACTGAAAGTTAAGAAATGGAAGGGACTGACAACAGGGGTTGATCTCAGACGCTAAAAGATAACTCATGATTGCTTACTATTGGGTAGGAATAATATAGATGTGGCTGGTTAGTGGCATTCCTCACTATTTGTTCATTTGTACTGATATGCAAGACATTGAAAGCTTATAATAATATATTTTCTGCAGAAAAGGGAAGTGAGTAAGATATTGTAAACTGATTTGTAACTGATTACACTTATGACTATAGTTTTAGTAAATGCAATGATCTAAATGGATTTCAAATAACTGAAATAAAGTAATGTAATGCTAAGAATACATCACTGCAAGAACGCAATGCTCACCACTGTCTGCAGGTACCCTGAACGACAAAAAACCCAGTCGGGATGATCCTCAGATAAACCTTTGAATTAAAAGGGAGGAAGATATTGGATAAAGCTGAAGATAACAGGAACTGATAACAGACTATACAATGGGCTGAGAGTAGAATTACACTTAGTGATTCAGCTCTGCTAAGAGCTAAGACTACAGAAAATCAGTAACTGTCAACTGTATCAAATGGGGACAAAACATTCAGGATTGCTCACATGCATGGATAATTACAAATAAGGCATACAATTGGCACAGAGACCAATAGAAAATAAGGACTGCAGATGCTGGAGATCAGAGTCAGACAGCGTGTTGCTGGAAAAGCACAGCCGGTCAGGCAACATTTGAGGAGCCGGAGAATCGACGTTCCGAGCATAAGTCCTGATGAAGATTCCTGATCAAGGTCGTACGCTCGAAACGTCAATTCTCCTGCCCCTCTGATGCTGCCTGACTGCTGTGCTTTTCCAGCACCACACTCTTTGACACAGAGACCAGTGCATAAAGCAGGCCAGGAAAATCCTTGATTTTCAACAGATCTTTGAAGAATATCTTTGCCAGAGGTACCCCATATCAGGAGGCATTGGGAAGGGATCAAGAAGAGTTCCAACCTAGCAAGTTGCGAACTCTGATGGGTAATAATGTTTGGGGTGAGTTGCAGAACCCAAAGTGGCAAAAAATATTGATCGAGATATCTCTAGCGGTTAAAAGCTTGTTAATCGTTGAAGTACTTCATAAATTAATTGAATTATATAGAGCTACAAGCTTCTCTGCTGCATGGCTGTTTAAAAATACACTGTTGTCTCTCAGACGGTCAAGAGTATTATTCATTAGATCTTCCAGCAGTGAGGAAAGAACATGATGAAGCAGGGATATATTCAGAGTAAAAACCAGTTAGTCCCTTGCTCACAAACTCACTGATGACACAACAGTTTAGATTTCACACTGAATCCCATGTGCACATGAATGGTATCTCCCCAGTGTGAGATCGCTGGTGATGCTGCAGCTCAGATTTCATAGCAAATCCCTTCCCACGGTCAGTGCAGGTGTATGGCCTCTCCCCTGTGTGCGATCGCTGGTGCACAGTGAGTTGTGTTGACCACTTGAACCTTGACCCACAGTGAGAGCACCTGAATGGTCTCTCGTCAGTATGAACACGTTGATGGGACACCAAGTTCCCAGATCTTTTAAAGCACTTCCCGCAATCTGGGCATTTAAAAGGTCTCTCCTCTGTGTGAAGTTGCTGGTGTTTCTGCAGGCTGGATATCACAGCGAATCCCTTCCCACACTCAGTGCAGGTGAATGGCGTCTCCCCAGTGTGAAATCGCTGGTGGACAGCAAGTTGGAATGATCGCCTAAACCCAGTCCCACAGTGAGAGCACCTGAACGGTCTTTCATCAGTGTGAATACGTTGATGCAACATCAGGTCCCCAGACCTTTTGTAACACTTTCCACAGTCTGGGCATTTATAAGGTCTCTCTTCTGTGTGAACATGCTGGTGACTCAACAGGATTGATTTCCGTGCAAATGTTTTCCCGCATTCTGAGCAGATGAATGGTCTTTCCCCAGTGTGAATCCGCTGGTGATTAATGAGGTCACATGCTTGCTTGAACCCAGCTCCACAGTGAGAGCAAGTGAAAGGTCTCTCATCAGTGTGAACACGTTGATGCAACTTCAGGGCCTCAGATCTTTTATAGCACTTTCCACATTCAGGGCATTTAAAAGGTCTGTCCTCTGTGTGAACTTGATGGTGTTTCAACAGGGTGGAGGATCGAGTGAATCCTTTCCCACACTCAGAACAGATGAATGGCCTCTCCCCAGTGTGACTGTATTTATGTTGTGATAGGGCAGATGACCTGCTAAAACCTTGTCCACACGTACAACATGTGTATGGTTTCTCCCCACTGTGAACAGTGCTTTTTTCTTCCATGTTCAAAATCCAATGATATTCAGGCTGCCAACAAACTGGGCGATTCTGTCAGATCCTGAAGGGATGCTCGGTTTTAACTCTCCTCACTGCAGATCTTCCTAACACCCTGCAAAATTAGTTGAAAACATTAAAAAAAGGGAAGCAAGTGAGAACCCAGAAAAAGAAAAAAAAATTGATAAGGCCATAAGACATAGGAGCAGAAGTAGACAATTCAACCCAGTGAGTCTGCTCTCACATTCAATGAGATCAAGGCTGATCTGGTAACCCTCAGCTTGACTTTCCTGCCTTATCCCATAAACCTCAAATCCCTTACTGATTAAAATCCTGTTTATCTCAGAGTTGGATACACTGAGCAGCCCAGCTTCTCCAGGCCTGCAATTCAGTACCCCCTTAGAGAAATAATTCCTCCATACCTTGGTCTTAAATATGTGACTCCTTACTCTGAGATTGTGTCCTTGGGTCCTTGAATGTCAAAGACGGAATAATCTCTCTGAATCTACGCTGTCAAACCTCTCTGAGGATCATATTCTCAGAGGTCTTCTCTAATTCTTCTAAACCTCAAAGAGTACAGTCTGCTCAATCTCCTGAGAAAACCCTCCCATGACCGGGATCAAACTCCTGAACACGCTATAGTCTGCCTACCCTAAAATAAAGACACTAAAACTGTTCATAGTATTCCAGGTGTGATGTGACTAGTGTTTGGTCCAGTTTCAGCAGACATCCCTATTTCTATTCCCCATTCCCTTTAAAATAAAGGCCAACAGACCACTTACCTTTCTGATTTCCTGCTGGATGCCATCTCTTTGTCTTTCAAACACAAGAACCACAATTCTCCCTGCTTGTAGCTTTTTGCCATTTTTTTCTCCTTTGTCTTCCTGCCAAAATGCCTAAACCTTAATTTTGTTTTCCCCCACACTGTATTCCATCTACTAAGTTTTGCCCACTTGCTTAACTTGTCCCTATCTCTGCTGTTTCATTGTGTCACCCTAACTACTTGTTTTCCTATCCATTTTGTGTCATCTACAAACTTGACAGCAAAAAACCCAAGACCACTTCTACCTGGAACAACGAGGGCAGTAGGTGCTTGGGATCATCACCACCTGAATTTCCCCTCCAAGCCACTCACCACCCTGACTTGGAACATACCACCATTCCTTCATAGTTGTTGGGTCAAATTCCTGGATTTACCTTCCTATTGGCATTGTGGGTCAACCCACAGCAAGTGGTCTGCAGCGAGTCAAGAAGGTAGCTCACTACCACCTTCTCAAGGGCAAATAGGGATGGGCTATCAATGCTGGCCAGCCAGCGATGTCCAAGTCCCACAAATGAATAAAAAAAAGTGAAATAGAATCAGAAGGGGGAGAATCCATGTGGGTTGAGTTAAGGAATCACAAAGGTAAAAAGACCTTGAAGGAACTTGCGTAGAACCCTCTTAGCAGTCATCAGGATGTGGGGAAGAAAATAAATCTTACGAGACAGAAAAGGCATGTAAGAAACGCACTATTGCAATAATCATGGGGGACTTCAAAACGCAGGTGGACTGGGAAATTTAGGTTTGCAGCAGATCAAGAAAAAAGAATTTGTGGAATGTCTGCAAGAATATTTTCGGAGCAGATTGTGGTAGAGCCCACGAAGGAACAGCAAGTCAGGCAGCATTCGAGGAGCAGGAAAATCGACGTTTTGGGCAAAAGCCGTTCATCAGGAATAGAGACACTGGATGGAGGTGAGAGAGGTGGTGTACCAGCAGACATAGAACATAGAACAGTACAGCACAGAATAGGCCCTTCAGCCCACGATGTTGTGCCGACCACTGATCCTCATGTATGCACCCTCACATTTCTGTGACCATATGCATGTCCAGCAGTCTCTTAAATGTCCCCAATGACCCTGCCGCCACAACTGCTGCTAGCAATGCATTCCATGCTCTCACAACTCTGTGTGTAAAGAAGCCACCTCTATACATCTCCTCTATACTTTCCTCCAACCAGCTTAAAACTATGACCCCTCGTGTTAGCTATTTCTGCCCTGGGAAATAGTCTCTGGCCTTCGACTCTATCTATGCCTCTCATTATCTTGTATACCTCAAGTAGGTCCCCTCTCCTCCTCCTTTTCTCCAATGAAAAAAGTCCAAGCTCAGTCAACCTTTCTTCATAAGATAAGCCCTCCAGTCCAGGCAGCATCCTGGTAAACGTCCTCTGAACCCTCTCCAAAGCATCCACATCTTTCCTATAATAGGGCGACCAGAACTAGCCGCAGTATTCCAAGTGCGGTCTAACCAAAGTTTTATAGAGCTGCAACAAGATCTCACGACTCTTTAACTCAATCCCTCTGTTAATGAAAGCCAAAACACCATATGTTCTCTTAACAACCCTATCCACTTGGGTGGCCATTTTAAGGGATCTATGTACCTGCACACCAAGATCCCTCTGTCCCTCCACACTGCCAAAATCCTATCCTTAATCCTGTACTCAGCTTTCAAATTCGACTTCCAAAATGCATCACCTCGCATTTATCCAGATGTTGCATCTTTTCCGGTTGCGCAAACCAAGGACTGTAAAAAGGAACGGTCCTTGCAGAAGGCAGAGAGGGATGAGGACAGGAAGATGTTATTGGTGGTGGGGGTCTAATTAGAGTTGGTGGAAGTCTTGAAGGATGATGAGTTGGATGCGGAGATAGGGGGTGGTAGATGAGGACAAGGGGGACCCTGTCTTTATTGCCTTGGGGAGTGTTTAGAGCAGTGGAATGGGGAATGGAGATGCTTCGGTGGAGGCCTGACTGGATAACCGAGGGAGGAAAAGCATCTTGTTCAAAATAGATGGGCATCTGGGATGCTCGCAAGTGGAATGCCTTCTCGTCCGAACAGAAGCATCGGGGGCGGAGGAATTCAGAGAATGGGATGGAGTTCTTGCAGGATACAGGGTGGGAGGTGGTGCATACAACACATCATCCTTAAAGACTTCCGCTATCTCCAACTGCACCCCACCACCGAGAATATCTTGCCCTCCTCAAGGGAGGTAGAATTTAAACAATTAAAAGTAGGGTCTTGGGTAGTCTGTAGAACAGAGACGCTTTAGGTTTCAATTATCTAATTCTTTGAAATCTGCATCACATGTAAACAGTGTGGTTAAGGAGGCTTTTAGTGTTGTTACCTTTATTGTTCAGACCTTGTGTGTTGGAATTGGGTTGTTATGTTGAGGTTGACAAGGATGTTGGTGAGGCCTTATCTGGAGTACTGCATCCAGTTCTAATCACCCTGTTATAGGAAGGATATTATTAAGCTGCAGAGAGTTCAGAAGAGATTTAGATTTTTTAGATTCGACTCCCTACAGTGTGGAAACAGGCCTTTCGGCCCAACAAGTCCACACCGATCCTCCGAAGAGTAACCCACCCAGACCCATTTCCCTCTGACTAATGCACCTAACACTATGGGCAATTTAGCATGGCCAATTCACCTGACCTGCACATCTTTGGACTGTGGGAGGAATCCGGAGCACCCAGAGGAAACCCACGCAGACATAGGGAGAACGTGCAAACTCCACACAGACAGTCGCCTGAGGCTGGAATCGAACCCGGGTCGCTGGCGCTGTGAGGCAGTAGTGCTAACCACAGAGCCACCGTGCCAACCCTTTTATCTTTTCTTTTAAAAATAATTTTATATACTTCTTCAGCTACTCATTCAACCCTTTCTTTTTCCAAAAGCTACTCGTAAACCTACATCTTTTCAGGAATTCCAAATTATAAACAACATGTTGTGTAAAGAAATTCTCAAGTCTCCCTCTATATCTCATCAATTCAATGTTATATTTACCTATGAAGTCCTTGACACTAATTCCTCTACACTGATATCTCATCAGCCCAAAGAGCCTATACTACAACGATAAATATGAACCAACCAACCTTTCTGAAATCTTGGAGTGAGGATGAGTAAAATTTACATTAGAAATGCAATTCATTTGTTACTTTGAGAAATAACTTTTCAAACTAAGAGTGTTAAAACCCATTCCCAACCACATTCAAAGACTACGGACACCTATTAATAACTGTGATATCTTCTGTTTCCATTTACAGTTCAATGGCTCGGGTATACTCTCAAGTAAAAGGAGATGAACAGTCAAATGTTAACTGGCTGTTCTAGTTATTCTGCCATTTCTTAATCCCCGATGTACTTTCACATGTTTGGATAAGTGATCGCTGTGGGCAAATTTCTTCTCACAGATGTGGTATGGCTTCACTCCAGAATGGGATCGTTTGTGTCAGGATAACTCACCTGAATGAAAAAAATCGCCATCCACAATCTGGCCAAGTGCATGAATAAGGTTTCTCCCCTGTGTGGCGCCTGTAGTGGGCCTTTAAATGGTTGCTTTTTGTATACATCTTGTTACATCCCGGGAATGAGCACTTATGCACTCTGATTACATCAGCAGAGGATTTATCAGGATGTTGCTCGGAATGAAGGGACTGAGTTATAAGAAGAGGCTGGATAAGTTTGGAAATCTTCCATAGGAGCATAAGACATTGAGGGGTGACCATATAGATCTTTATAAAATCCTGGGGGGTATGGATAAGGTCAATTGCAAGTGAACTTTCCCTAGGGTGAGGAATTTCAAGAGTCGGGGGCATATTTTTAAAGATGTATCATGAAGATATGGGTGTATTGTACCTTTAAGAGATTTAAAAGCGGGTAGAGGTACCTGACAGCACCAAGTGTTCTCAGTAAAATAACAATGTAACACATGGTCTAAAGCTAAATTAGCTGGTTGCCTGGAAACGACAAAACAGATTTGAATTAGGCCAATCAGTTTAAATTATACACCAAAAAATACCAAATTCTAATCAGGTTTGAATAGGGTAAATTGACAATTTTAAAAGCAAATGACACAATCCGATGCTTTGAGAGCATAAGACTGGGGGAAATTGAACAGTAGAGAGGAGAACTGTCAAGCTACCAGCATGCAAAAAGGCTGCCTAAAAAATAGCTATCTTATAAAGTACAGTTATCGATCCGTAGCCCGTGAAGCCGAATCCCCAAGAAGAAAAGACGACGCAGGAAGATCCAAATAGAAGAACCGAAAGGTGCCTGATTTTGACATACGAAGTTGTTTTTGTAAATCTTAATTGGGTGTTTCATCGGACTAATATTGTGGATGGGGAAGGTAGATGATAGGTTCGAGGACGGAGTTGTAAATAGTTACTAATTAATTATTCTCTGTTATACTGTAAGAAATAAAGTTGCTAATTTTTACTTCAAATAATTCTTGGCCTCTTGAATTTTCACAGATTACTGCACAGGATAAATCTTTTCTGTTTGCTGGTTTTAAATTAGGGAGAGTTTACCCCATGTTCTAACATTTTGGGTGCCCGGGTGCGTGAACTGAACTGGTTTAGACAGATTTGAATAGATCTGGGGGTACAAAAAATCCTAGCAGATTTAAACACTTGCAAGTTAGTGTCCTAGACCTTTAAATAAAACATAGGTGAGACAATTTGTTTAATTTCAGTGACGAGTGCTTGATTACATTAAAAGTGACAGATGATTTTTATTAATGACTTGGAAGAGGGAGTCGAAGGGTGGGTCCGTAAATTTGCAGACGATACGAAGATTGGTGGAGTTGTGGATAGTGAGGAGGGTTGTTGTCGGCTGCAAAGGGACTTAGATATGATGCAGAGCTGGGCTGAGGAGTGGCAGATGGAGTTCAACCCTGTCAAGTGTGAGGTTGTCTATTTTGGAAGGACAAATAAGAATGCAGAATACAGGGTGAATGGTAGGGTTCTTAGTAAGGTGGAGGTGCAGAGGGATCTTGGGGTCTGTGTTCATAGCTCTTTGAAAGTTGCCACTCAGGTGGATAGAGCTTGTAAAAAGGTCTATGGTGTATTAGCAGAGGGATTGAATTCAAGAGTTGTGAGGTGATGTTGCAGCTGTACAGGACCTTGGTTAGGCCACATTTGGAGTACTGTGTGCAGTTCTGGTCACCTCATTTTAGGAAAGATGTGGAAGCTTTGGAGAGGGTGCAGAGGAGATTTATCAGGATGTTGCCTGGAATGGAGAATAGGTCATACGAGGATAGGTTGAGAGTGCTAGGCCTTTTCTCATTGGAACGGCGAAGGATGAGGGGTGACTTGATAGAGGTTTATAAGATGATCAGGGGAATAGATAGAGTAGACAGTCAGAGATTTTTCCCCCGGGTACAAATGTAAGGTGAAGGGTGGAAGGTATAGGGGGGATGTCAGGGGTAGGTTCTTTACCCAGAGAGTGGTGGGGGCATGGAATGCGCTGCCTGTGGGAGTGGCAGAGTCAAAGTCATTGGTGACCTTTAAGCGGCAATTGGATAGGTACATGGATAGGTGCTTAAGCTAGGACGAATGTTCGGCACAACATCGTGGGCCAAAGGGCCCGTTCTGTGCTGTATTGTTCTATGTTCTATCTGGCTCTTAAAATGGCTAAAGAGGTTCTGGGATTTGAATTTGATTCTCAAATTTGCCAAGAAAAGTTTTGAAAGAAAGAAAAAGGCCATACTTTTAGAATTAGCAAAGAAATTAGATTTGGGTTTAACAAAGCACACAAGGAAAGCTGAAATTGGAAGGGAATTACTCAAATACTTAAGTCTATCAGAGAAACAGACAAGTGCAGCAGAGGCAGAAAAGCTTAAATTACAATTGAGAAAAATGGAGTTAGGAGATAACTAAGACAGAGAGGAAGAGAGAAGTTTCTTTGCTGAGCAAAGAGGGGAGGGGTGAGGGGGTGGAGGGGAGGGAATTTGACCTTGAGAAGTTGCGACTTAGTCAGCAAAGTCAAGTTAACAGGATGGAGATTTTAAAAGAAGGTAGTGACAACTACAAATATGTCAAAACTCTGGCACATTTTGAGAGAAAGATGTTGAAGCCTTCTTTATTTCATTGAAAATTTGGCTCGGCAGATGGAGTGATCCGAGGATTTATAGGTAATGCTAGTTCAGACTAAATTGATCAGCAGAGCTACTGAGGTATTTGCCGCACTGTCAGATTACAAAGGGGTCAAGAGATTACAAAGAAGTGAAACAGGCTATTTTAAGTGCTTATGAATTGGTACCAGAAGCATACAGACAGCGATTCAGAAACACAAAGGAGGAACCAGGTCAGATTTATGTTGATTTCGAAAGAACAAAACAATCATTTTGATCATGCTTTGAAAATAGATAAGACCTTTGAGGATTGACGAGAGATTATTCTGATGGAGGAGTTTAAAAACTCACTTCCAGAGATGGTAAGAAATCAAGTGGAGGAACAGAAGGTTCAGGAATTGAGAAGGGCAGCAGAATTAGCAGATGAGTACATGTTGGTGCCTAATACAAGCTTCCAGCCAGAATTTCGCCCTGTTAGGGATAGAAGTTGGGAGAAGGGGAGATTCTACACTACTAAACCAAGAGTAGAGAACACTGGTCAGAATTTACCACAGGATAAAAAGGAAGTCCAAGAGGGTGGAAAGGTGGTGAAAGGCCTCAGGTATTTCCACTGTGGTAAAATAGGGCACATAAAGTCACAGTGCTGGTTGTCAAATAAAAGGAGCTGTGGGAAAAGATGTGGTAAAAGAAGCTAAGCCAGTGGCATTAGTGAAGATAGTAAAGAAGACCCTAAGAAGAACCAAGGAGCTGCAGGAGAATGCACAGCCTAGTCAGGGGCTGGGTATGGAGTTAGTACCTGATCACGACAAAGAATTCGTCACTGTGGGTAAAGTTTACTCAGAAAGAACAGGGGAAGAAGGACAAGAAGTTATAATTTTAAGAGATACAGGATCTAACCAATCACTGATAGTAAGGGACGAGCAAATATGTACGCTCTCTGGTCTGTTACCCGAGAGTGTGGTAATTTGTGGGATAGATCTTAGCGAGTTTTGAAAAGATTTGTAGCTCAGGTTGAGGTTCTGGATGTAGGTTTGCTCGCTGAGGTGGAAGGTTCATTTCCAGAAGTTTTGTTAGCCTACGAAGTAATATCTTCAGTGGTCCTCCAGGCAGAGCACTACTGATAATTCTTCCTTTCGATTTATATGTTTTGGTTTCTTTGGGTTGGTGATGTCATTGCCTGTTCTTTTTCTCAGGGGGTGATAAATGGAGTCTGACTTGATGTGTTTGTTGATAAGAGTTCTGGTTCGAATACCATGCTTCTAGGAATTCTCGTGCGTGTCTGTGTTTGGTTTGCCCTGCCCTGGGATGGATGTGTTGTCCCAGTAAAAGTGGTGTCCTTCCTTATTTGTACATAAGAATACTAGATAGAGAGTATGATGTCGTTTTGTAGCTAGTTAATGTTCATGTATCCTGGTGGTTAGTTTTCTGCCTATTTGTCAAATGTAGTGTTTGTTATAGTTCTTGCATGATATTTTGTGAATGACATTAGTTTTGCTTGTTGTCTGTATAGGGTCTTTCAAGTTCATTACCTGCTGTTTTAGTGTGTAGGCGGGTTTGTGGGCTACCATGATGCCAAGGGGTCTGAGTAGTCTGGCAGTCATTTCCAAGATGTCTTTGATGTCGGGGAGAGTGGTGTGGGATAGATGGACAGACATTTAGCATTCCCCTATGTAAAATCAGGTTGGAGTGCAAACTCAAGACTGGGGAAGATACAGTGGGGTTGAGTGACAGAGTGTCAGTTTCAGGAATTTAGTTTGTTCTTGCGAATGATTTGGCAGGATCCAAGGTGGTAGTGACACCCCATGTCGTGGAGAAGTCCAAGGAAGATCAAGAAACTGAGGAGTTAAAACAGAAATATCCTGATATTTTCCCAGACTGTGTGGTATCCAGATCCCACAATCATAAGTCACAGCACGAAGTGAAAAGTAAAGAGAAAAATGAAGGAGTTGAGGTTCAGTTAGCAGATATGTTGTTTGACATAATGGTGTAAAAAAGATCTGAACAGGCAGAGGGTCCGTGTGAAGTGTTTACTTCTGATAAGTTAAGAGACTTGCAACAGCAAGACAAGACAATAAAACATATATATGTGGATGTGTATTCTGAAAAGGAGGCAGAGAATATTCTGGATAGTTAATATCAGAAAGATAGAATCCCAAGGCAGAAATGGAGACCACGGCAGGTTACTGCAGAGGAGAAATGGGCTTTAGTGCGCCAGATTGTGTTATGAGTAGCACATGAACTACCTTAGGAGGTCACCTAGGGGTACGAAAGACTCACGCTAAGGTACAAAAACATTTTTATTGGCCTGGAATGCACAAGGATATGCTTAACTTTTGCCATGTGCGTCATACATGCCAAAATGGTAGGCAAGCCATGGCGGTAATAAAACCAGCACCTTGGTTGCTGATTCCTGCATTTGAAGGACTTTTCACACGGGTTATAATTGATCATGTTGGTCTCCTTCCAAGAACTAAAAATGGGAACCAGTACTTGTTAACCATAATGGACGTGTCTAACAGATTTCCGGAGGCTGTTTCATTATGGAGTATCAAGGCAAAAAGGGTAGAAGAGGAGTTAGTAGCTTTCTTCACAAGGTATGGGCTACAGACCAAGGGTCAAATTTTACTGCTAAGCTGTTTGAGGTTATAGATAGTTTTAGTGTACAGCACTTTAAATCCAGTGCATATCATCCCGAATCCCAGGGAGTTTAGATAGGTGGCATCACGCCTTGAAGACCATGTTGAGAGCATACTGTCAGGGTTACCCGAATGATTGGGATCAAGGTATCCCATTCATACTGTTTGCCATTAGAGATGACCCAAATGAATCTACTCAGTTCAGTCCCTTTCAGTTATACTCAGTCATGAAGTGAGAGGCCCCTTGAAATTAATTAAAGAAAAATTGACTGGACTAAAGTCAGAGATCTCACACTTATATTATGTATTGGAGGTGAGGGAGAGACTAAATCGAGTAGGTTAGTTAGCTAAACAGCACCTAAAGAGGGCACAGTGTAGAATGAAGCAGGTGGCAGATAAAGGCTCTGAGACTCTGATGTTTCCCAAGGAGATGATGTCTTAGTACTTTTACCAGTGATAGGAGATCCCTTCAAAGCCACGTTTAGTGGTTCCTATCAAATTGAGAAAAAGTTGAGTCAGGTGAACTATCTAGTAAAGATGCCAGACAGAAAAAAAAGGTAATGAGTATGTCATGTGAACATACTGAAACTGTATTATACTAGAGAGAAAGCACTGGAGGAACAGGTTAGTTACTGCCCCACAAAGTAAGGAATCAAATCCAGATGATGTGGATTTTGATACGCCTCAAAACAGATTAAAAAATGAAGAAGTCCTTGAGGAGTGGGAGGGGTTAGTAGGCTGCCTGTCTTGGAATGCAGTTGAAAGATTTGTTACTGCAGGATAAGGACATATGTAAGAATCAGATGGGGAGGACTAATGCTGTTGTACATGTTGTACATAATACTGCTCCGATAAAACAACATCGTTATTGGCTTAATCCTTTCAAATCCAGACAGGTCCAGATGGGGTTGGAGGACATGCTCAATGAGGGCATCATCGAACCAAGCTAGAGCAAGCGGAGTTCACTGATCGTCTTAGCTCCCAAACCGGATGGGACTCAACGATCCTGCATGGATTATCGGAAGGTCAATGCCGTTACAAAATTGGACTCATAACCAATTGCTAGATTGAAGGACTGAATCAAGAAAGTCAGACAAGCCAGTTACATCACCAAGTTGGACTTAATGCATGGTTACTGACAGCTATCTTTATCAGAGATGGCGAAAGACATTTCTGCATTTGTAACCCCAAATGGGCTGTATCAGTGATGCCCTTTGGAATGAAGAACACACCTGCCACATTCCAAAGATTCATGAACAGAGCTGTGGCTGGGTGAACTGTGCGGTCTATTTGGACAATGTAGCCATCTTTAGTAAGTCCTGGAAAGATCGCGTGGTACTGTTGGCAGAGATCTTTGAACAACTACAAGAAGCAAAACTGGTGACAAACTTAAATAAAATGGAACTCGCAAAAGCGGAGGTGATGTACTTGGGACACAACATCGGTCATGGAAGGATGACCCCACAGAATGCAAAGACAAAGGCCATCGAGGAATTTCCATAACCAACCATGAAGAAAGAGGTGCTTTGATTTTTCGGACTCAGTGGATTCTATCAGATTCTTGTTCCAAACTTCAGCAGTGTAGTGGCAGCACTAACTGATTTGCTGAAGAAGAACACAAAGTTTCAGTGGACAGAACAATGCCAGGAGGCATTCAATCATTTGAAAACCATATTAACCATCAAACGCAGTTTCAGCTACATCAAACTTTTCAAAACCTTTTAGAGTCACCATTGATGCTTGTGACACATGAGTTTCTACAGGAAGATGAAGATGGGATTGAACTGCCAGTTGGTTACTTTTCGAAGAGGATCAACATCCACCGGGGAAATACTCAACAACCAAAAAGGAACTACTGAGTTTGGTACTGGCCTTATAACATTTTAATGTGTTTGTCACTAAAAATGTGTTGGAGATGGTTGTATGCACAGATCACAATCTGTTTGCATTTTTAGATGCTTTAAAGACAAGAATATGAGGCTATTTCGTTGGAGTCTTATGGTACAGACTTTAAATTTTAAAATCATACATATTGCGGTCGGAAGAATGTAATCACAGACACGTTATCGCAGATTTAACTGATAGAGTTTAGATGAGATTTGTCTTTTATTTAATGTATACACATCGACACACATATATGGGAAGTGGTTAAGGTGAACTTATATAAAAGTTATTTGTATTTTAGGGTAATGTGCTTAAAAGTAGAGAGAAACAAAAACAAAGCCATCTTTTCATTATTTTCTTAAGGTGGGGGGGGGGGGGGAGGTGTTATGAAAATGTGGGTGTACTGGACTTTTAAGAGAGTTAAAAGTTGGTAGAGCTACCTGACAGCAACAAGTGTTCTCAATAAATTAGCTGGTTGCCTGGAAATGATAAAAGAAATTCGAATTACGCTAATCAATTTAAATTATACCCTGAAAAATACCAAACTCCAATCAAGTTTGAATTGAGTATATTGACAATCTTAAAAGCCAATAACACAATCTGATGCTTTGGGAGTTTAAGACTAGCGAAAATTGAACAGTTAAGAGAACTGCTAAGCTACCAGCATGTAAAAAGACTGCCTGAAAAATACCTCTCTTAAAAGTATCATTATCGATCAGTCAGCTGTGAAGTAGAATCCCCAAGAAAAAAAGACACAGAAAGATCCATATAAAAGAACCAAAAGCTGCCTCATTTTGAGATAAGAAGTTTTGTTTTTGTAAATCTTAATTGGGAGTTTTAGCAGACTAGTATTGTGGAAGGGAAAGGCAAACGATTAGAGGATGGAGTTGTAAATAGTTTAGTTAATTATTCTCTATTATACTTGAAGAAATAAAGTTGCTAATTTTTACTTCAAATAATTCTCGGCCTCTTGAATTTTCACAAATTACTGCAGGGGATAAATCTTTTCTGTGTTCGCGTTTTTAAAATTAAGCAAGAGAGTTTACCCCATGTTGTAACAGGTGAGACAAG
Organism: Chiloscyllium punctatum; assembly: GCF_047496795.1. NCBI lineage: Eukaryota > Metazoa > Chordata > Chondrichthyes > Orectolobiformes > Hemiscylliidae > Chiloscyllium > Chiloscyllium punctatum. Next base: position 61,940,513 of record NC_092769.1, read on the forward strand.
GAAAATTTAAAAAAAGACATGAAGGGCAACTTTCTTTTCTTCACACGGATTGTCTGGAATTTCATTCCACACGTGAAACAAAGCACTGAATGCGGATACACTAACAATGTTTAAAAGACATCTGGATAAGTACATGAATAGGAAACGTTCAGAGAGATATGAGCCAAATGCTTACAGGTGGAAGTACTTGAGGTATAGAACATGGTTGGAACAAGCAATCGGTTTCTGTGCTGTCTGACTCGATGACTGTGTGATTGAAATTTACAGAATACTGAGAGGCCTGGATACAGTCACTGTGGGGAAGACGTTTTAACTAGCACGCGCTACTAGAACTTGATGGCACAGCCTCAGAGTGAAGTTGGCCCTTTTGAACTGAGATGAGGAGGAATATCTTCAGCCAGAGGATGGTGATTCTGTGGAACTCGTTGCCGTAGAGGGTTGTGGATGGCAAGTCTGTGAATGTATTTACGACAGACAAAGAGAGGTTCTTGATTAGTGAGGAGCTGAGTGGTTATGGGAGAAGGCAGGAGAACAGGGTTGAGAAGCACATAAGTCACAATCATAGAGATGTACAGCATGGAAACAGGCCCTTCGGTCCAACCTGTCCATGCCAACCAGATATCCCAACCCAATCGAGTCCCACCTGCCAGCACCCGGCCCATATCCCTCCAAACCCTTCCTATTCGTACACCCATCCAAATGCCTCTTAAATGTTGCAATTGTACCAGCCTCCACCACATCCTCTGGCAGCTCATTCCATACACGTACCACCCTCTGTGTGAAAAAGATGCCCCTGAGGTCTCTTTCATATATATATATCCCCTCTCACCCTAAACCTATGCCCTCTAGTTCTGGACTCCCCCACCCCAGAGAAAAGACTTTGTCTATTTACCCTATCCATGCCCCTCATAATTTTGTAAACCTCTATAAGGTCACCCCTCAGTCTCCGACGCTCCAAGGAAAACAGCCCCAGCCTGTTCAGCCTCTCCCTATAGCTCAAATCCTCCAACCCTGGCAACATCCTTGTACATCTTTTCTGAATCCTTTCGCATTTCACAACATCTTTCGATATGCATGCATTATTCCAACAGTGGCCTAACCAATGTCCAGTAAAGCTGCAATATGACCTCCCAACTCCTGTACTCAATACTCTGACCAATAAAGGAAAGCATACCAAACATCATCTTCACTGTTCTATCAACCTGCGACTCCACTTTCAAGGAGCTATGAACCTGCACTCCAAGGTCTCTTTGTTCAGCAACACTCCCTAGGACCTTACCATTAAGTGTATAAGTCCTGCTAAGATTTGCTTTCCCAAAATGCAGCACCTCGCATTTATCTGAATTAAACTCCATCTGCCACTTCTCAGCCCATTGGCCCATCTGGTCCAGATCCTGTTGTAATCTGAGGTAACCCTCTTCACTGTCCACTACACCTCCAATTTTGGCGTCATTTGCAAACTTATTAACTGTACCTCTTATGCTCACATCCAAATCATTTGTGTAAATGCCCTTCTTAAACAGTGGCACCACATTTGCCAACCTCCAGTCTTCCGGCACCTCACCTGTGACTATCGATGATACAAATATCTCTGCAAGAGACCCAGCAATCACTTCTCTAGCTTCCCACAGAGTTCTCGGGTACACCTGATCAGGTCCTGGCGATTTATCCACCTTTAACTATTAAGGCATCCATCACTTCCTCCTCTGTAATCTGGACATTTTGCAAGGTGTCACCATCTATTTCCCTACAGTCTCTATCTTCCATATCCTTTTCCACAGTAAATACTGATCCAAAATATTCACTTAGTATCTCCCCCATTTTCTGTGGCTTCACACAAAGGCCGCCTTGCTGATCTTTGAGGGGCCCTATTCTCTCCCTAGTTACCCTTTTGTCCTTAATATATTTGTAAAAACCCTTTGGATTCTCCTTAATTCTATTTGCCAAAGCTATCTCATGTCCCCATTTTACCCTCCTGATTTCCCTCTTAAGTATACTCCTACTTCCTTTATACTCTTCTAAGGATTCACTCAATCTATCCTGTCTATACCTGACATATGCTTCCTTCTTTTTCTTAACCAAACCCTCAATTTCTTTAGTCATCCAGCATTCCCTATACCTACCTGCCTTCCCTTTCACCCTGACAAGAATATCTCATTTCTGAAGGCTTCCCATTTTCCAGCTGTCCCTTTACCTGCGAACATCTGCCTCCAATCAGCTTTTGAAAGTTCTTGCCTAATACCGTCAAAATTGGCCTTTCTCCAATTTAGAACGTCAACTTTTAGGTCTGGTCTATCCTTTTCCATCACTATTTTAAAACAAATAGAATTATGGTTGCTGGCCCCAAAGTGCTCCCCCACTGACACCTCAGTCACCTGCCCTGCCTTATTTCCCAAGCATAGCTCAAGTTTTGCACCTTCTCTAGTAGGTACATCCACATACTGACTCAGAAAATTGCCTTGTACGCACTTAAGAAATTCCTCTCCATCTAAATCTTTAACACTATGGCAGTCCCAGTCGTTGTTTGGAAAGTTAAATTCCCCTACCATAACCACCCTATTATTCTTACAGATAGCTGAGATCTCCTTACAAGTTTGTATCTCAATTTCCCTCTGACTATTAGGGGGTCTATAATACAATCCGAATAAGGTGATCATCCCTTTGTTGTTTCTCAGTTCCACCCAAATAACTTCCCTGGATGTATTTCCGGGAATATCCTCCCTCAACACAGCTGTAATGCTTTCCCTTATCAAAAATGTCACACCCCCTTCTCTCTTGCCTCCCTTTCTATCCTTCCTGTAGCATTTGTATCCTGGAACATTAAGCTGCCAGTCCTGCCCATCCCTGAGCCACGTTTCTGTAATTGCTATGATATCCCAGTCCCATGTTCCTAACCATGCCCTGAGTTCATCTGTCTTCCCTGTAATGCCCCAACAGAGAAGCAGACTAGATGGGCCAAATAGCCTAATTCTGCTCCAATGTTTTATGATCTTATGGTTATTATTAGTCACTTACATCTGCATATACAGTGAGCACATTAAATCAGTACCAATGCTATGGTTTGAGTACTTTAGATGAGTCCGTTTTTGTCCAACATGTTCAGGATAGTTTCCTGACACAGTATGTAGATATGCCAACAAGACCACATTAGATTTGTTACTGGTAATGAACCCAGCCAGGTGTTAGATTTGGAGGTAGGTGAGCACTTTGGTGATCATGACCATAAATCGATTATGTTTACTTTAGTGATGGAAAGGGATAGGTATATACTGCAGGGCAAGAGTTACAGCTGGAGAAAAGGCAATTATGATGTGATTAGGCAAGATTTAGGATGCATAGGATGAGAAAGGAAACTGCAGGTGATAGGCAGAATTGAAATATGGAAATTACTCAAGGAACACTTTCTGCGTGTCCTTGATAAGTATGTATCTGTCAGACAGGGAGGAAGTGGTCGAGACTGGAGGATATCTATTCTTGTCCCCGTGTTCAAGCAGGGCAGTTGAGACAACTCTGTTAATTACAGACCAGTAAGCCTTACTTCGGTTGTGGGGAAAGTGTTGGAAAAGGTTATAAGAGGTAGGATTTATAATCATCTACAAAGGAATAAGTTGGTTATGGGTAATCATTATTTTGTGAAGGGTTGGTCGTGCCTCACAAACCTTATAGAGTTCCTTCAGAAGGTGACCAAACAGGTGGATGCAGGTAAAGTGGTTGATGTGGTGTATTTGGATTTCAGTAAAGCATTTGATAAGGTTCCCCATGCTAGTATATTGCACAAAATATGGAGGCCTGGGACTGAGGGTGATTTAGTAGTTTGAATCAGAAATTGGCTAGTTGAAAGACGACAGATAATGGTTGATGGGAAATGTTCATCCTGGAGTGCAATTACTAGCGGTGTACCTCAAAGATCTGTTTTGGGGCTACTGCTGTTTGTCCTTTGCATAAATGACCTAGACGAGGATGTAGAAGGATGGGTTAGTAAATGTGTAGATGACACTAAGCTCAGTGGAGTTGTGGATAATGCCAAGTCATGTTGCAGGCTCCAGGGACATAGAAAAGCTGCAGAGCCAGCTGAGATGTGGCAGATGGAGTTTAATGTGGAAAAGTGTGAAGCGATTCGCTGTGGTAGGAGCAACAGGACTAAAGAATACTCTTGGTAAGATTCTTGGTCGTGTAGATGAGAGATCTCTGTGTCCATGTTCACAGATCCCTCAAAGTTGCCACCCAGGTTGATAGGGTTGTTAAGAAGATATATGGTACATTAGTGTTTACTGGTCAAGGGACTGAGTTTCAGAGCCATGAGGTCATGTTGCAGCTGTACAAAACTCTGGTGCGGCCGTGACTGGAGTACTGCATTCAATTCTGCTCACCACATTATAGGAAGGACGTGGAAGCATTGGAAAGGGTTCAGAGGAGATTTACTCGGATGCTGCCTGGTATGGAGGGAAGGTCTTATGAGGAAAAGCTGAAAGACTTGAGGCTGTATTTGTTGGAGAAGGTGAAGAGGTAACTTAATTGAGACACAAGATAATCAGAGGGTGGACAGTGAGAGCGTTTTTCCTCAGTGGTGATGGCTGGCACAAGGGGGCATAGCTTTAAACTGAGGGGCGATAGATATAGGACAGATGTCAGAGGTACTTTCTTTACTCAGACAGTAGTGTGGGCATGGAACACACTGCCTGTAACAGTAGTAAATTCACCAACGTTAAGGGTATTTAAATGGTCATTGCATAGATATATGGATGAAAATGGAACAGCGTGGGTGAGATGGGCTTCAGATTGGTTCCACAGGTTGATGCAACATCAAGGAAGACCTGTACTGCACTGTAATGTTCCATGTTCTGTCATCAAGACGGCATTCTTGGAGTGTCAATGAGATGGTTTGGGACCAATACATTAAGGATCCAAATAGGGTACAGGCCATACTCAACTGTATACTGTGTAACGGCCAAGGGATGGTTAATTCAGTTGGTTTGCGATGCAGAGCGTCACTAACAGCACGTGTTCAATTCCTGTACCAGCTGAGGTCACCACATTCTTAACCTTGCCCTTTACCTGAGACACGATAACCCTCAGGTTGAAGCACAATCAGTCATCTCTCTCTAATGAGAGAGCAGTCCTATGATCTTCTGGGACTACAGCAACTTTAATTTCAAATTTCAATTGTGCAATGAGAAGGGAATAACTGGTAATCTAGCTGGATGATTCCCCTTGGGGAAGAGTGAAGCACTGTGAATGATGGAGAGTGACAGAGTTGATTCTGAGACTAGGGGGTCAAAATTTAAATAAAGAAAATTATGACGGTATGAGATCCAAGCAGGCAACATGGACTTTTGCCCAAACCGTTGATTTTCCTGCACCTCGGATGATGCCTGACCTGTTGTGCTTTTCCAGCACCACTCTAATCTACAATAACTTGGATAACATAGCTTCAAGGGATGACAAACATTTACAGACCAAATGGAAGTACTGCACAAAAATAAAATGGAAAAGGAGGCCCTGCCATGGCTATCAAGGAATATTAGGGATAGTACTGGATCCAAGGAAGGGGGGTACAAATTGGTTAAAAAGAGCAGCAGACCTGAAGACAGAGAGCAATCCAGATTTCAGCAAAACAGTACTAAGGGACTAGAGTCATAGAGATGTACAGCATGGAAACAGACCCTTCAGTTCAACCCGTCCAGATATCCCAACCCAATCTAGTCCCAGCTGCCAGCACCCGGCCCATATCCCTCCAAACCCTTCCTATTCATATACCCATCCAAATGCCTCATAAATGTTTCAATTGTACCAGCCTCCACCACTTCCTCTGGCAGTTCATTCCATACACATACTAACCTCTGTGAAAACGTTGCCTTTTAGGTCTCTTATATCTTTCCCCTCTCACCCTAAACCTATGCCCTCTAGTTCTGGACTCCACGACCCCAGGGAAAAGACTTTGCCTATTTATCCTATCCATGCCGCTCTTGATTTTGTAAACCTCTATAAGGTCACCCCTCAGCCTCCGACGCTCCTGGGAAAACAGCCCCAGCCTGTTCAGCATCTCCCTATAGCTCAATTCCTCCGACACTGGCAACATCGTTGTAAGTCTTTTCTGGACCCTTTCAAGTTTCACAACATCTTTCCAATAGGAAGGAGACCCGAATTGCATGCAATATTCCACCAGTGGCCTAACCAATGTCCTGTACAGCCGCAAAATGACCTCCCAACTCCTGTACTCAATACCCTAATCAATAAAAGAATGCATACCAAATGCCTTCTTCACTATCCTATTTACCTGTGACTCCACTTTCAAGGAGCTGTGAACCTGCACTCCCTAGCAACACTCCCTAGGACCTTACCATTAAGTGTATAAGTCCTGCTAAAATTTGCTTTCCCAAAATGCAGCACCTCGCATTTATCTGAATTGAACTCCATCTGCCACATCTCAGCCCATTGGCCCATCTAGTCCAGATCCTGTTGTAATCTGAGGTAACCATCTTCGCTGTCCACTACACCTCCAATTTTGGTGTCATCTGCAAACTTACTAACTGTACTTCTTATGCTCGCATCCAAATCATTTATGTAAATGACAAAAAGTAGAGAACCCAGCACCAATCCTTGCGGCACTTCACTGGTCACAGGCCTCCCGTCTGAAAAACAACCCTCCACCACCACCCTCTTGTCTTCTATCTTTGAGTCAGTTCTGTAACCAAATGGCTAGTTCTCCCTGTATTCCATGAGATCTAACCTTGCTAACAAGTCCCCCATGGGGAACCTTGTCGAACGCCTTACTGAAGTCCACATAAATCACATCTACCACTCTGCCCTCATCAATCCTCTTTGTTACCTCTTCAAAAACAAATCCCTTACAATCAAACAGGGGAAGTTAGAATGTGAAATAAAGATATGGTACACCAATTAACTATATATTTTGGTTCCTATCATCTCAAAAGGATGACAGAAATAATATCATGGGGAACATGAGTGGGAGGAACCAAAGGAAATCAGTATTTGCAGGGAAATGGTGTTGGGAAAATTGATGGGATTAAAAGCCAACAAATCCCAGCACTTGTTACTTCTTACCTCCAGAGTTCTGAAAGTCATCCTAGATATTGTGAATGCATTCTGAAACTAGAATCTAAATAGAGTAAATTGAGTGTCATCTTTCAAGACTCTAAACTCTGGAACAATTTCTATGGATTGGAAGGTAGCTAATGTGACCCCCACTATTTAAAAAAGGAGGTAAGAGAAAGTAGGGAATGATAGACCAGTTAACCTAACACTGGAAAACAGTGACAGGATTGGATAGAGTCAATCAGCATGGATTTATGAAAGGGAATTAGAAACGAGACCAAGTTGCTGAAAGAAAGCATGCAGGTGCAGCAGGAGGTGAAGCGTGCCAATGATATGTTGGCCTTCATAGGTGGAGGATTTGGGTACACGAGCAAGCATGTCTTGCTGAAATTGTACAGGGTCTTGGTGAGACCACACCTAGAGTATTGTGTGCAGGTTCAGAATATTTATCTGACAAAAGATGTTCTGTTTATGTAGCTGCACAACAAAGATTTACTAAATAGATTCCTGAGATGGAAGGACTGACATATGAGGACAGAACAAAGAATGAAATTCACTGGAGTTTAGAAGAATGGCGTAGGATGTCATAGAAACTAATAAAATTCTAAACACCCGAACACGGTAAATGCAGGAAGGGTGTTGGCGAGGGCAGTGTGTGTTGGCGAGGACGGGGTGTGTGCGCGCGCGTTGGCGAGGACGGGGTGTGCGCGCGCGCGTTGGCGAGGGCGGGGTGTGTGCGCGCGCGTTGGCGAGGGCGGGGTGTGTGCGCGCGCGTTGGCGAGGGCGGGGTGTGTGCGCGCGCGTTGGCGGAGTGTGTATGTGTGTGTGTGTGTGTGTACATGCGTGCAATGGTTGTGTGTGTGCGTGCGAGGGCTGTATGCGTGTGAGGGCTGTGTGTGTGCACGTGCGAGGGCTGTGTGTGTGAGTGTGTGCATTTGCGAGGGCTCTGTGTGCGGGCGTGCGTGTGTGCGCGAGGGCTGTGTGTGTGCGCGCGCGTGTGTGTATGTGCGAGGGCTGTGTGTGTGTGCACGTGCGCGAGGGATGTGCGTGTGTGCACGTGCGCGAGGGATGTGCGTGTGCGCGCGCGAGGGATGTGCGTGTGCGCGCACGAGGGCCGTGTGTGCGCGCGCGCGCACAAGGGCCGTGTGTGCGCGCGCGCGCACAAGGGCCGTGTGTGCGCGCGCGCGCACAAGGGCCGTGTGTGCGCGCGCGCACAAGGGCCGTGTGTGCACGCACACGGCCCTTGTGCGTGCACAAGGGCTGTGTGCGTGTGCGTGCACAAGGGCTGTGTGCGTGTGCGTGCACAAGGGCTGTGTGCGTGTGCGTGCACAAGGGCTGTGTGCGTGTTCGTGCACAAGGGCTGTGTGCGTGTGTGAGGGTTGTGTGTTTGCGCGAGGGCTGTGTGTGCGCGCGCGTGCATGTGTATGTGCGAGGGCTGTCTGTGCGTGGTCGCGCGCACGAGGGCTGTGCGTGGTCGCGCGCACGAGGGCTGTGCGTGGTCGCGCGCACGAGGGCTGTGCGTGGTCGCGCGCACGAGGGCTGTGCGTGGTCGCGCGCACGAGGGCTGTGCGTGGTCGCGCGCACGAGGGCTGTGCGTGGTCGCGCGCACGAGGGCTGTGCGTGGTCGCGCGCACGAGGGCTGTGCGTGGTCGCGCGCACGAGGGCTGTGCGTGGTCGCGCGCACGAGGGCTGTGCGTGGTCGCGCGCACGAGGGCTGTGCGTGGTCGCGCGCACGTGGGCTGTGCGTGGTCGCGCGCACGAGGGCTGTGCGTGGTCGCGCGCACGAGGGCTGTGCGTGGTCGCGCGCACGAGGGCTGTGCGTGGTCGCGCGCACGAGGGCTGTGCGTGGTCGCGCGCACGAGGGCTGTGCGTGGTCGCGCGCACGAGGGCTGTGCGTGGTCGCGCGCACGAGGGCTGTGCGTGGTCGCGCGCACGAGGGCTGTGCGTGGTCGCGCGCACGAGGGCTGTGCGTGGTCGCGCGCACGAGGGCTGTGCGTGGTCGCGCGCACGAGGGCTGTGCGTGGTCGCGCGCACGAGGGCTGTGCGTGGTCGCGCGCACGAGGGCTGTGCGTGGTCGCGCGCACGAGGGCTGTGCGTGGTCGCGCGCACGAGGGCTGTGCGTGGTCGCGCGCACGAGGGCTGTGCGTGGTCGCGCGCACGAGGGCTGTGCGTGGTCGCGCGCACGAGGGCTGTGCGTGGTCGCGCGCACGAGGGCTGTGCGTGGTCGCGCGCACGAGGGCTGTGCGTGGTCGCGCGCACGAGGGCTGTGCGTGGTCGCGCGCACGAGGGCTGTGCGTGGTCGCGCGCACGAGGGCTGTGCGTGGTCGCGCGCACGAGGGCTGTGCGTGGTCGCGCGCACGAGGGCTGTGCGTGGTCGCGCGCACGAGGGCTGTGCGTGGTCGCGCGCACGAGGGCTGTGCGTGGTCGCGCGCACGAGGGCTGTGCGTGGTCGCGCGCACGAGGGCTGTGCGTGTGCGCGCGAGGGCTGTGTGTGTGCGTGTGAGCACGAGGGCTGTGTGCGCGCGCGCGTGGGGAGTGTGTGTGTGTGTGTGTGTGTGTGTGTGTGTGTGTGTGTGTGTGTGTGTGTGTGCACCCGTGCACGCAAGGGCTGTGTGTGTGCGTGCGTGCACGAGGGCTATGTGTGTGTTTTGCACGCGCGAGGGCTGTGTGTGTGGGTGCGTGTGCGCGCGAGGGCTGTGTGCGCGCGCGAGGGCTGTGTGTGTGTGCGTTCATGTGTGTGCGTACGAGGTGGTTGTGTGTGCGTGTGTGTGCGTGCGAGGGCGGTGTGTGCGTGTGTGCGCGCGAGGGCTGTGTTTGTGTTCATGTGTGTGCGTGCGCAATGGCTGTGTGTGTATGTGTGTGTGCGTGCACGATGGCTGTGTGTGTGTGTGTGTGTGCGTGCGCGATGGCTGTGTGTGTGCATGAGTGCGCAGGGCTGTGTGTGTGTATGTGTGTGAGTGAGAGTGTGCGAGGGCTGTGTGTGTGTGAGAGTGTGTGTGTGTGTGTGTGTGTGAGTGTGAGAGAGAGAGAGTGTGGTAGGGCTGTGTGTGTGTGTGTCTGTGTGTGGGCTGTGTATGTGTGTGTGTGGGCTGTGTGTGTGTGTGTGGGCTGTGTGTGTGTGTGGGCTGTGTATGTGTGTGTGTGGGCTGTGTGTATGTGTGTGTGTGGGCTGTGTGTATGTGTGTGTGTGTGTGTGGGCTGTGTGGGCGCATGTGGTGTGTAAAACGAGGGAGCAGTCGTCCACAGTTTAAAGTTATCAGGGAGACCTTTTAGGACTGACATGAAGAAAAGTGTTTTTTTTAAACGCAGACTCGTGACACTGAAGTATTTGCTGCCACAGAAAGCAATTAAGGCCAGAATGTGGAATGTTTCCCAGAAGAGAGGTATAGTTCTAAGGCCTGAATGGATAAAAAGGTTTGGCTCTAAAGTGGTAGCAGGCTCCTGAGTGGCAAGATCATCAGGATCATACTGAATAGTGGAGCAGGATCGAACATCGCAACAATCTACTCCTATACTTATTTTCTCTTTTCTTATTTTGTTAAAGGTGGGATATAAAAACAAAATTTTTGTAACTAACACAGATATTAGCACTATGTTATCACTACGGTGGCACAGTGGTTAGCACTGCTGCCTCACAGCACCAGAGACCTGGGTTCAATTCCCGACTCAGGCGACTGACTGTGTGGAGTTTGCACATTCTCCCCATGTCTGCATGGGTTTCCTCCCACAGTCCAAAGATGTGCAGGTCAGGTGAATTGGCCATACTAAATTGCCCATAGTGTTAGGTAAAGGAGTAACTGTAGGGGAATGGGTGGGTTGCGCTTTGGCGGGTCGGTGTGGACTTGTTGGGCCGAAGGGCCTGTTTCCACACTGTAAGTAATCTAATCTAATCTAATCACTATTGAATTAAAATTGTGTAACTTCTTACCGAACAGCAATCTCAGAGCAGCTTCACCACACTGACCGCAGCAGTTCGATGAGATGCAGTGTGATTTTGGAAGCTTCTGCACTGGAGGCTCTGTCTCGCTTTTGATTCAATTCTCAATTGTTGAATATTCTGAGGAAAGCAACATAGTACACAGGAAATAAGAAAACATCCTTGGAAGTGTGCTGATACTGGGGAGCAGTGAGAGAAACAACGTGCCAAGTTTTGTGGGGTGTGGTGGGCAATGAATGACCACAATTTCTAAACGCACCCATCCTGCTCAGGTCTCTCACTCCACACACTGCTCCATTCTCTCAGCCTCTTTCACAGTGGCAGTGTCAAAGATGTGCACAGGGACACTTACTCATCAATTTCGGTCACTAACACATACACAAGCATCTCCCAACAGCATTCTGCCCATACTCCTTACTGAACACAGCAATGATTTAGCTCATTCACATCAAAGACAGATAAACAGTGAAACAATAAATTAACAAACAAGACAGAGAAACACAGCGTTTCTCTGTCTAATAATAACTCTTCAAGTTGGCGTTCAGTGTGCCCTTTTTCATCATGTGAAGCGCTTTGAGAATTGATATATTTTAATCCGATCTGTTCTCACTCTTACAAACCTCTGGGTACGGAGGATGATGCATTTCAGAAGACAGTTATGGCTGTTGGAGGTCAGTCATCTCAGCTCTAGGCCATCTCTGCAGGAGCTCCTCTGGGTAAAAATTTTTAATCAACATGTTCAGAGATCTTACGATGCATTCCTGCAGATGACACTTGAACACAATAGATCCCTCAAAGTTGCCACCCAAGTTGATAGGGTTGTTAAGACATATGGTGTGTTGGCTTTCATTAGCAGAGGGATCGAGTTTAAGAGCCGTGTGGATATTCCACAGCTCTGCAGAATCCTGGTGAGGCCACCCTAGTAACATTGCGTTCAATTCTGCTCACCTCATTACACGAAAGACGCAAAAGCTTCAGAGAGGTGGCAGAGAAAACTTATCAAGAGGCTGCCCGGACTGGAGGGCCTGTCTTAAGAAGAAAGGTTGAGGGAGCTAGGATTTTTTTTCTCATTGGAGCGAAAAAAAAAGAATGAGAGGTGACTTGAAAGAGGTATACAAGATGATGAGAGGCATTGACAAAGGTGGATAGTAAGAGTCTTTTCCCCGTAGCAGACATGATGGGGGCATCATTTTAAGGAGGAAAGGGATTCTTTTCACAATGAGTGGTGGGTGTGGAATGTACTACCAGCAGTGGTCAGATACATTGTGGACATTGAAGCGACTCTTGGGTAGGCGCATGTATGATAGTACAATGACGGTTTCTCTGATCTTAGAGTGGGATAAGAGAAGTGGCCATAACATCAAGGGCCGAAGAGCCCGTGCGGTGTTGTTCTGAAACAAAACTGAACCAAGAACAGTGGCCATTGAATGGGGCCTGCTCCTGGGAAGAAACCGGAGGCTCCCTGCAGCTTAAGTCGCGGCCCGGGAAAGCACACGTTCGGAGCTTCAAACGTAAACCGATCAATCACGAAACCGTCTCAGCGGAATACGCTACACGCTTCCCTCCCCTTTTCACCTTCACTCACCGCCTTCGGACGGAACACCACCGACATTTCCTTCGGGCTCCCCACTCCCCACTCGCGACACGCATGCTCACAATTGCCACTCACCCTGCGCATGCTCCGGTACCGTGCCCGGTACCAATCGATGACATCATACGGGGCGGGGCTGGAGGATCGAGCCGGAGCCGCTGGTCCTCCGAGCATTCGCAGAGAGCCAAGGGGGCGCGAGCCGGACGCCCTGGCCAATCGGAAGATGGGGGCGGGCTCCAGCTCCACCCACTCAGGGTGACAGTGATGGGCCGGGCTAATGGGAGGCTCGCTGGAGCCAGAACCTCGCTTTTAGGTGGAGGGGCAAAGTTAAAAATCACAACACCATGTTCTAGCCTGTAGTTCAACAGATTTATTTGAAAGCTGCGGTTTTCGGAGCGCTGCTCCTTCATCAGGTAGCCGTGGAGCAGGATCAAAAGACACAGAATTTACAGGAAAAGATTACAGTGACACTCTGCCCTCACATTTCACCTTCACTCACCGCCTTTGGGTGTGATAGACGAACATTTCTTTCAGGAGAAAGAGACGAGTGCAGATGCTGGAGATCAGAGTCGAAGAGGGTGGTGCTGTATTAGTGGATTAGTGGTGCTGGAAAAGCACAGCGGTTCAGGCAGCATCCGAGGAGCAGTCAAGCACAGCCGGTCAGGCAGCATCGGAGGAGCAGGAGAATCGCGGTTTCGAGCATAAGCTCTTCATCAGCATTGGGGAGGTGGCTCAAAGGAGCTGACAGGTAAATGGGAGGGGGCTGGGGGGGAAAGCAGCTCGGAGTGCGATAGATAGATCAAGGTTGGGGTGAAGGTGATAGGTCAGACAGTACGGTGGAGTGGATAAGTGGGAAGGAAGATGGGCAGGCAGGACAGTTCGGAGGGCAGTGCCAAGTTGGAAGGTTGGATCTGGGATAAGGAGGCAGGGGAAATGGGGAAACTCGCTCGCTTGAGTGGTGAACCAGACTTGATGGGCCAAATGGCCTAGTTCTGCCCTCCATCTTCTATCTTATCATTCTTTTTAAATGCCGCTTAAAAATTCCTATAACTGTTAAACAGTCCCCTAACTGTTCTCTAAATCGGCAGTTGCTAAAATTCTAGCATCGTCTCCCTGCTCTTACATTCCAGCCTGTGATCAAGAACAGAAAGAATCGCCAAACCCTCTGGACCAATTGATCCCTCTGGGCAAAAGTGAGGACTGCATATGCTGGAAACCAAGGTCCAAATTAGAATGGTGCTGGAAAAACACCGCAGGTCAGGCAGCATCCGAAGAGCAGGAAAATCGATTTTTCGGGCAAAATGGGCCCATTTACCTCTCCACCCTGAAGGTTCCCTGCCTCCATTCCTGATGAAGGGCTTTTGACCGAAAAGTCGATTTTCCTGCTCCTCGGATGCTGTCTGACCTGCTGTGCTTTTCCAGCACCCTCTAATCTGGATATTTGATCTCCCTGTCCAATCACCTTTAAAGATTTGTCAATGTCCACTCTAAACTCTCTGATTCACTCTAAACTACTCAGTATTCTCTCGTTTATTATTTAACCTCTCTAAATTCATTATCACCCAATTCTCTGGGTTGAATTCATTTCACAATTTTCCTTCCCAATTGTTTGATATCTCATGCAGTCCACAGTGTTCTTGTTCATGGTTAACTACATGACCAATTGTTGCATCATCTGCAAAATTCTAAATCATGGTCACTACAACTAAGTATAAATCATTGATCTATATCAGAAAGCAATGGAACTCATAGATGGCATGGTTAGTAAGTTTGCAGACATCACCAAAACTATTGTCAGTAAAGAAAGTTCTCAAAGATTCCAAAAAGGATCTCAATGGGTCAATGGGCTGAAAAATGGCAGATGGAGTTCAATCTGGATAAATGTGCGGTATTGCATTTTTGTCCAACAAACAAGAGTAGGGCTTATACAATTAATGGGAAAAGGTGAGGACTGCAGATGCTGGAGGTCAGAGTCCAGACTGTAGTGCTGGAAAAGCATAGCAGGTCAGGCAGCATCTGAGGAGCCGGAGAATCAACATTTCAGGCATGAACCCTCCATCAGGATTCTCTTGATCGATTCTTATATAATAAATGGTAGAGACTTGGTTCGTGTAGTAGATCAGAGGACCTAGTGGTGCAGTTACATAATTCTTTGCAGTTTGTGTAGCATATTGACAAGATGGTTAAAATTCATTTGGCATGCTTGCCTTCATTGCTCAGACATTTGAGTGGAGTTGGGACGTTATGTTGAGGTTGTGCAGAACATTGATGAGGCCTCTTCTGGAATACTGTGTCCGGTTCTTGTTGTCTAGGAAGGATATTATTAAGCTGAAGCAGGATCAGATAAGTATATCAGCATGTTGCCGGATATGGAAGTTTTGAGTTATAAGGAAGGGCTGGATGGGCTGGGACTTTTTTCACTCGAGCACAGGAGTTTGAGAGGTGACCTTATAGAAGTTTATAAAACAACGAGAGTTTAGATAAATAGGTCTTTTCTCCAGGAGAAGGATTTCAAGACTAGTTGCAAATTTTTAAGATGGAATGAGAGTGATTTTAAAAAGCAATGAGAGGCAATTTTTTTAAACAGGGTGGTTTTATGTGGAATTAATTTCCTGATGAAGTAAGAGGCATTTGGATGGGTATATTAATAGGAAGAGTTTAGAGGGATATGGGCCAGGTGCTGGCAAGTGGGACTAGATTGAGTTGGGATATCTGGTTGGCATGGACAAGTTGGACCAAAGGATCTGTTTCCATGCTGTACATCTCTATGACTCTAAGTGGTGGATGCGGGTATAATTACAACATTTAAAAGACATTTGGATAGATACGTAAATAGGAAAGGTTCAGAGGGATTTTTTTAAAAATCATTCATGCTTAGGCCAACATTTATTGCCCAGAGGGCAGTTCAGAGTCAACCACGTTGCTATGGGTCTGGAGTCACCTGAAGGCCAGACCAGGTAAGTACAGCAGTTTCCTCTCCTGACAGGCGTTAGTGAAGCAGATCATTCCTTCCACAACAATAGATTAATGGCCATGTTTAGATTCTTTAATTCAAGATATTTATTGAATTCAAATTCCACCAACTGCCTTGTCAGGATTTGAACCCCTGTCCCCAGAATATTACTTAGGCTTTTGGATTAACACCCCAGTGAGTACCAGGAGCAGTCGGATTAGATTAGTTTTGTTTGAGATTATGTTCAACATGGACTGGTTGGACTGAAAAGTCTGTCTTCATGTTGTATCACTCTATGACTATGAAAGAAGCATCCCAACATAGTTTATTTCTGGTTGGGATCAACAGCAGCAATAACAGTAGAATCGAACCCCTCGTGTCAAATGTTAACTTGCTGCTGTCTCCGGAGGTTGTTTTTCTGAGTGATTCCTTCTCACTAACGGGACTGATGAACGGCGTCTCCCCAGTGTGACTTAGTAAATGTATTTCCACCTTAGTGGGCAATTGAATCCCTTTTCACAGTCCTCATATTTCCCTGTTTTGTTTTCAGCGTTGTAGGTGTCCTTGTGCCGAACCAGGCTGTCTGGTAAACATTTCATGTTCACACAGACACGAGTCCCATTTTTCCCTGTTGTGAATGTAATTTTATTCTTCCTCATTCTCTCACATGGTGTGGGTATCGCTGGTCAGGACAGCATTTATTGTTCATCCCTGGTTCACTGCTGCCTCTCTGCGCCAGAGACCCGGATTTGATCCCAGCCTCGGGCAACTGTCTGTGGGAGTATGCACATGGGTTTCCTCCCTAAGTCCAAAGATGTGGAGTTTACGTGGATCGACCATGGGAAATAGAGAGTAAGGGTGTGGATCTGGGTGGAATGCTCTTAAGAGGGTCGGTGTGTTCTTCATGGGTCGGATGGCCTGCTTCCCTACACTGTGGGGATTCTCAGTTTAAGGGTCAGCCACGTTGTTATGTTTCTGGAGTCACAGTAGGCAGGACCAGGTAAAGATGGCAGATCCCATTCCTGAAGGGACATGAATGAATGTGATTTCAAGAAATTTAAGTCATGATCTCTATTCCTGAAGTCAGGCTTGTATTCCATGTTTTATTCATGGAATTTAAATGTCAACCTGTTGTTGATTAGTAATAATATTATAAACGGAGACAAATATTCCCTTTCTCCCCGCCTTTGACCAGGAGCACTCCAAACCTCAGCATTTCACACGCCTCTATCCTGTCATAGAAGGACCGCGCGCTCACCAATTGCATCATTGGGCCGCAGAGTCGTCCCCCGTGCTCATTCACATCCCCTTTTCCAGCAGGATCTTCGCGGCTGCGCCATTGAGCTTCTCTGATTCCAGGTCTGGGAACTGGGATTATACGATAGTCTACAGCAATGGTTACTTCCTTGTATGGGGGGAAATTGGTGAATTAACCCGTATTAGACTACACTGCCATTGAAACATGCAATTCAACAACATCCTGCACTGCCCCCTGACCCTTTGATGTTTTGTAGAAATCTATCAATCTCAGAATTCAATATTTTCAATGATGGAATCTCCACAGCCGCTGGGGACATCGAAATATAAGTTTCAACCCATTCTGAGTTCACACATCTTAGTCCATTGTTTGTCAATTACTGACAATGTGCATTTGGTGCTATTCCTAACATATCCTTTGCCACTGTACTTATTGCTCTTTTTAACTTTTGTTTCTTTGTGTAACGCCGTGATCATATAGTATTTAGTACTCTGTATTGTGGCCACAGTAACCTCGGTAAGAATCCACATCACAGCAATGAGTGGTGTTTCTGTTTCACTTTTCATGAAATGGAGTAAAGAAACGTGGTAAGAAATTAATTGTTTTGATGTGAAAATAATCTCTGAGCTGATTATTTTTCTCCCCTTCAAACCCTGATCTCCCACATCTGTGTTTCATATATCAGAATTCAAACCCATCCCTTCTTGGAGATTTCTCTCCCGCCCACAATCAGTAATCCCCCTTGACGCCCCACCTCTCATTTCCCCGAGGTACTGCACAATATCGCACTCTCATTCACAATGACACCGTTCAGTCTGTGCTGCTGCTGTCACTGTTGCTGGGTGAACATGCCGCAGTCTCACCATCGGAACCGCCAAACCGGTCGTTCTATTTCGATACCATGGTTGTAAAATCAAACCCCCTATAACAGCTTTTATTGAAATGGACCAGTGATTATTGGTGCATGAGGCTGGGGAAAATGGCATGGGACAGTACTGGGCAAAAGAGACTTTATTGGAAAAGCCCAGTTTCTGTGGCCTTCTGCATTATTTATTTCACTTGCTCTTTCGACACTAGCTAGAGTGCAGTTCTGCAATTCACATTATCGCAGCAACGTGATAGCATTGGAAACAGGGCAGAAGGGATTTATCAGGATGTTATCTGGGCTGACGAGTTTCAGTTTTGAACAGAGATCGGAGAGACTGGAGTGCTAGAGCAAAGGAGATTCTGAGGAGACAACTGAGATATACAAAATGATGAGGGATATGGATAGGAAAAGCCCAGTTTCTGTGAAGTATTCAGTTATAAATTTGTGATGCTAAGGCATACAGGACGATGGGCCAAATGATAGAAAATGGGATTCGGATCGTTAAGCAGTTGTTTTTGACAAGTGCGGTCGTTTGACAGGCTGAAGGACCTTTTTCGCCCCTCGAGTTCTCGGTAGTTTAGTGGTTAGTATCCGCACCTATCACATGGGAGGCTGGATTCGTCTCCAGAGAGAGTGCGAATTTTGGAAAATTGTTGCTCTTTCCCAAGTGCGACCTATTAATGTCTGTCCTTCCATTCCTCGATGGGACATGTCACAGGAAGGACGCTGCTGTCTGAAATCAGGGTGGGAACGTCCTACAGGTCCCGGGGAGAAAGAGCGTCACTGAAAGTGCAAACACGTCACTTCTGTAAGCAGCAATTTCTGACTGTGTAGGAATGAAAACCAAAAAAATAGACGTGTTCCTGGTTGAAGTGTTTGCTGGATGTAGGAAGCTCAGGAAGATGCCAAACAAATCGATTCAGATGCGAGACTGCTGAAATATTTCCCGCCGCGTTAATGAGATTGTCCAGGTAGAGTATCATTTTGATGCATTGAATTCGGGTTGATGGGCCCAGCTTGCTTCCACTAGGCTGCATTAAAGCCTATAAAGCAATTTAAATGTCACGGATGATGCTTACTGGATGATACGGTGGCTCAATATTGTGAGATCTGCAGGTTAGGTGGATTGCCATGGTTAACATGGGCATACGGTCAGAAGGCACGCAACAGTAGGTTATAGTCCAAGTGGTTTATTTAAAGTCACAAGCTTTTGAGTGCTGCCCCTTTGTCAGGTGAAGTATACAGGGATAGGACGGGGAGCTAGACCTGGGTGAGCTGCTCTTCCAAGGGTCAGTACAAATTGGCCAAATTGTTCTCTTGGCACTGCAGGTATTCTATAACTCTGTAGGAAAGGGCACTGACAGGGTTTACAGGGACGGGATTTTATTCACTTGGGGATGTTGGAACAGTTGGAACTGTTACCTACGATGTCTTAATCGAAGTTTTCCAATGATGTAAGGTTTGGAGAGAGTGAATAGGAGGAAAGTTCTCTCTTTCATGCGAGTCAGTAACTAGACGTCAGGCATTCAAAACTATCGATGAAGGATAAAGACAGGATGGGAGTAGAATTTCTGTCACTCCGAGAAGCCGTTTCTAAAATATTTTGAATGACACATGAGACACACAAGAAGTGAATTTCGCAAGGAGAGAGACATCTGTGGCCTGGTAAAGGGTAGGTGTGGAGTGTGGTCGGGGGTGTGGGGGTGGTGTTGAGGTGGGGGGGAAGGTCATGGGAAACAATCTCTAATTGGATGGAATTTAAAAAGAAAGAAATTTTGTGAACGTGTGCAGCTGAATAAGATTGAGTTTAAAAAGCTCAGGGTTTTGAAAGATTTGTCATATTATTTCACGTGAAGTATTATAAATGGAACTGAATGGACTGTTTCTTCTAAATTGTAAAGGAAAGATATTCCATAATGAATAGGAAATGAAGCGTCACTCAGAGATCGATTTACTGCTTTAATCATGTGCTTTAAAGATGTGACCACATTTGCCGTGATGTTGGCTCCATTTTGTACTCGCTTTAATTTGCCAAAGAAACCGAGCAACAAGACTGATTGTTTTTGCAGCTTAACCCTCTGTTCTTCTTAGTATTTTCTTTAATCTGAAATAACCGAAGCAAAGTTGGATACAAGATTAAATATTCCAATTAGATAAATCTAGTTCACTTCCAATAATTGCAACGGTGTGAGGTTGCTGCAAAATTAAAGTCAATCAACAAAACAGCTTTTCCTGGAATTTAACCCAGTTCAGGTTCAGCCATATGAGAAAGGCCATTGCGTTAAACCATCACCTTCACTTCTTTCTCCATAGGTGCTTCTTCATGTGTTGAATAGTTGCAGGATTGTTGTCGAAATTTGAAACATTTCGCCAGGAGCAGACGTTTCTCAATCCCCAGAAACTGGTCTTTTCCAAGAAAGACTACTTTGCTCAAAAACGCAAATAGCAGGAGAACTTAACAAGTACTTTGCGTCAGTTTTCACAGTGGAAGACAGGAGTAATATCCCAAAAATTAAAGGGTGTCACGGGGCTGAGTTGAGTATGGTTGCCATTACGAAAGAGATAGTGCTAGAAAAGTTAAAAAGTCTTAAAATTGATAAATCTCCTGGCCCCGATGGGATACACCCGAGAGTTCTGAGAGAGGTTGCTGAGGAAATAGCAGAGGCATTGGTTGAGATCTTTCAAGAGTCACTGGAGTCAGGAAAGGTCCCGGACGATTGGAAGATGGCTGTAGTAACCCCCTTGTTCAAGAAAGGATCAAGGCAAAAGATGGAAAATTACAGGCCAATCAGCTTAACCTCGGTTGTTGGTAAAATTCTAGAATCCATCATTAAGGATGAGGTTTCTAAATTCTTGGAAGAGCAGAGTCTGATTAGAACAAGTCAACATGGATTTAGTAAAGGGAGGTCATGCCTGACAAACCTGTTGGAATTTTTTGAAGAGGTAACAAATAGGTTAGACCAGGGGAACCCAGTGGATGTGGTCTATCTGGACTTTCAAAAGGCCTTTGATAAGGTGCCACACGGGAGACTGCTGAGCAAGGTGAGGGCCCATGGTGTTCGAGGTGAGCCGCTGGGATGGATTGAGGATTGGCTATCTAACAGAAGGCAGAGAGTTGGGATAAAAGGTTCTTTTTCAGAATGGCAGCCGGTGACGAGCGGTGTCCCGCAGGGTTCGGTGCTGGGGCCACAGCTGTTCGCATTATATATTAATGATTTGGATGAGGGAACCGGGGGCATTCTAGCGAAGTTTGCCGATGATACAAAGTTAGGTAGACAGGCAGGTAGTACTGAGGAAGTGGGGAGGCTACAGAAGGATCTAGACAGGTTGGGAGAGTGGTCCAGGAAATGGCTGATGGAATTTAACGTGAGCAAGTGCGAGGTCTTGCACTTTGGCAAAAAGAATATAGGAATGGACTACTTTCTAAATGGTGAGAAACTTAATAAAGCCAAAGCACAAAGGGATCTGGGAGTGCTAGTCGAGGATTCTCTAAAGGTAAACATGCAGGTTGAGTCTGTGATTAAGAAAGCGAATGCAATGTTGTCTCTTATCTCAAGAGGGTTGGAATATAAAAGCAGAGATGTACTACTAAGACTTTATAAAGCTCTGGTTAGGCCCCATTTGGAGTACTGTGTCCAGTTTTGGTCCCCACACCTCAGGAAGGACATACTGGCACTGGAACGTGTCCAGCGGAGATTCACACGGATGATCCCTGGAATGACAGGTCTAGCATATGAGGAACGGCTGAGGATACTGGGATTGTATTCGTTGGAGTTTAGAAGATTAAGGGGAGATCTAATAGAGACGTACAAAATAATACATGGCTTTGAAAAGGTGGATGCTAGAAAATTGTTTCTGTTAGGCGAGGAGACTAGACCCGTGGACACAGCCTTAGAATTAGAGGGGGTCATTTCAGAACGGAAATGCGGAGACATTTCTTCAGCCAGAGAGTGGTGGGCCTGTGGAATTCATTGCCACGGAGTGCAGTGGAAGCCGGGACGCTAAATGTCTTCAAGGCCGAGATTGATAGGTTCTTGTTGTCTAGAGGAATTAAGGGCTACGGGGAGAACGCTGGCAAGTGGAGCTGAAATGCGCATCAGCCATGATTGAATGGCGGAGTGGACTCGATGGGCCGAATGGCCTTACTTCCACTCCTATGTCTTATGGTCTTATGGTCTTATCCTTCCCCTGCTGTTCAATGGCAACAGAAGTTGCTCCAGGTGAGTGAGGTTGGAGCTCTCAGCCTCGGCATTTCATGCACCTCTATACCGCGCACTAACCGATTGTGTCACCGGAGCCACAGAGGAGCTCCGCCCGCTTATTCCCACCCGCCTCCCTCTCCCTCCCTGTTACCGGTTGTATCTTCACGGCTGCGCCACTGAGTTTCTCCAGGCAGCTTATTGACATTGTATCCAAAAGCTGGTGTATTATTCGCAACATGACAAACTAATCATATTTTTAATCGCCACCTCGTCATAATTTCAAAAAATCACGTTCTTTCCAATATCTTGTTTAGCATATGAAAATTGCAGTCAGTACAAAACAAGATAATGTTGGAAAATAACCATAATTTTAAAATTACATTGTATAATTCATACCGACTAACCGCTTCTTAGAAAAGATGTTGCTGATCAGGAAAACCAATGCCTTTATTTGTTAGATCACAAGAGCTAGGAGCAGGGCTGAGCCATCTGGCCATTTGAGTCTGCTCTGCCATTCAATGAAATCATTGCTGATCTTTTAGTGGACTCAGCTCCACTTACTCGCCCTCTCACCACATCCTTTAATTCCTTTATTATTCAAAAATAAATCTTACTTTTAAAAGCATCTACTGAAGTAACGTCAACTATTTCACTGGGCAGGGAATTCCATAGATTTACAAGCATCTGGGTGAAGAAATTCCTGTTCAGTTCAATCCTAAATCTGTTACCCCTTATTTTGAGGCAATGCCCTCTTCTCCTAGTTTCACCGGCCAGTGAAAACATCCTCTCTACTTCTATCTCATCTATTCCCTTAATGCTTTTGTATGTTTCTAGAAGATCCCCACTCATTCTTCCAAATTTCAATGAATATAGTCCCAGTCTACTCAGTATCTCCTCATAAGCCAACCCCTTACACTCTGGAATCAAACTAGTGAACTTCCTCTGCACTCCTTCTATGCCAGGACATTCCTGTCTCAAATCAGGAGACCAGCATTGCATGCGGTACTCCAAGTGTGGCCTCACCAGCATCCTGTGCAGCTGCAACATAACCTTCCTGCTTTAAAACTCAATCCCATCAGCAATAAAGGACAAAATTCCATTTACCATACTAATTACTTGTTATACCTGAAGACCAAAATTCTGTGATTCATGCAGAAGGACACCCAGCCCCTCTGCATAGCAGCATGCTGCAACATTTTACCATTCAAGTAATAATTCCTTTTACTGTTACTCCCACCAAAATGGATGACTTCACATCTACTAATATTGCATTTCATCTGCCAGACCTTTTCCCACTCACTTAAAGTGAGTGCTTCCTCTGCAAAGTTCCACAGTCCTCTGCACACTTTGCTTTATCATTCATCTTAGCCTCACCTGCAAACTTTGACACACTACATGTGGTCCCCAACTCCAAATCATCTATATAAATTGTGAATAATTGCAATCCCAACACTGATCCCTGAGACACATCACTAGTTACCACTAGACCGGGTCCCAACCAGAACAGCATTCATTTATTCCCACTCTTTGCTTCCTGTTAGTCAACCAATCCTCTATCCATGATAATACTTTAACCGTAATGCCATACATCTTTATCTGATACAGCAGCCTCCTGTGCAGCACTTATAGAAGGCCTTTTGGAAAAGTACATCACATCTACTGGGTCCACATTGTCCACCCGACTTGATGTCTTCATAGAATTCAAATTGATTTGTCAAGCATGACCTGCCCTTCATGAACCCATGCTGCATCTGCCCAATGGGACAATTTCTATCTAAATGTCTTGCTACCTCTTCATTGATAATAGACTCAAGCATCTTCCCTACTTCAGACGTTAAGCTAACTAGTCTATAATTTTCCATGTTTTAGCTACCTTCCTTTTTAAAGTGTCACGTTTTCTGTTTTCCAATCTTCTGGAACTGAGTGGCCAGTTAATTTTGGAAAATTACCACAAGTGCACTTGCTATTTCTCCCGCCATCTCTTTTAGTACTCTAGGATGCATTCCATCAGGGCCAGGAAGATTGTCTATCCTTAGGTCCATCAGTTTGCCCAACACTACCTCTTCTGTAATAACGACTGTTATTAGGACAAACAGGAAGACAGCTAACGATCCATATCCATGAACACCAACTAGCCACGAAACGACATGACCAGCTATGCTTAGTAGCCACACACACAGATGACAAGCAACATGAATTCGACTGGGACAACACTACCATTATAGGGCAAGCCAAACAGAGAACAGCCAGGGAATTCCTAGAGGCATGGCACTCATCCACAGATTCTATCAACAAACACATCGACCTGGACCCAATATACCGGCCACTACAGCAGACATCTGGAACTGACAACCGGAAGCGGCAGACACAGGCCACTATAAATGCCGGAGGAAACAGCACAGAAGCACTTCACAGGAGGCTCCCAAGCACTGAGGATGTCACCTAGGCAGGGGACGAAACGTTTGCAAGACAAATTCCCAGCTCGGCGAACAGAACCACAACAATGAGCACCCGAGCTACAAATCTTCTCCCAAACTTTGAACACTCTTTTTCATTTTAGAACATAGAACATTACAGCACAGTACAGGCCCCTTAGTCGTCGATGTTGCACCGCCCTGTCATGCTAATTTGAAGCCCATCCCACCTACACTATTCCATGTACGTCCATTTGCCTGTCCAATGACAACTTAAATGCACTTAAACTTGGTGAATCTACTACCGATGCAGGCAAAGCATTCCATACCCTTACTACTCTCTGAGTATATATTTATAGTAAGTTTTGCTATGTGTTTATATTCTGTGATAGAACATGAGGAAAATCTATCTTACTTTTCTTACAACATAGAACAGTAAAGCACAGTACAGGCCCTTCAGCCCATGACGTTGTGCCGAGCATTTATCTTAATCCAAGATCAACCTAACCTACACACCCCTTAAGCAGTTGCTTAAATGTCCCTAATGTCTCTGACTCTACTCCACCACTAGCAGTGCATTCTATGCATTTACCACTCTCTGCTTAAAGAAACTACCTCTGACATCTTCCCATACCTTCCTCCAAACACCTTAAAATTATGACCCCTCATGATAGCCAAATCTGCCTTGTGGAAAAGTCTCTGGCTATCTTCTCCATCTATGCCTGTCGTTACCTTGATTTTTTTAGATTAGATTTGCTACAGTGTGCAAACAGGCCCTTCGGCGAACAAGTCTCCACCGAACCTCCGAAGAGCAACCCACTCAGACCAATTCCCCAACATAACCCCCTGCACCTAACACTACGGGCAATTTAGCATGGCCAATTCACCTAACCTGCACATCTTTGGACTGTGTGAGGAAATGGAGCACCCAAAGGAAACCCACGCAGACACAGGGAGAATGTGCAATCTCCACATAGACAGTTGCCCGAAGTGGGTATTAAACCCAGATAAATCCCTGGCATGGTGAGGCAGCAGTGCTAATCACTGAGCTACTGTGCCACCCCTACACCATACACCTCTATCAAGTCACCTCTCTTCCATCTTCTCTCCAATGTGAAACGCGGGAGCTCACTCAACCTGTCTTCATTAGACAAGGCCTCCAATCCAGGCAGCATCCTGGTAAACCTTCTCTGGACTCTCTCTAAAGCATCTACAGCCTTCCTATAATGAGGTGATCAGAACTGCTCACAATATTCCAACTGTGGTCTCACCAGGTTTTTATAGAGCTGCAGCAAAAGCTCACAATTCTTAACCTAAATACCCCTGTTAGTGAAAGCCAACACACCTTCTTAACATCCGTTTCAAGTTGTGGGTGGCAACTTTCAGTACATCTCTGTACATGGATCCCAAATCCTTCTGTTCATCCACATTGCCAAAAATCCCATCTTTAATCCTGTATTCAGCATTCAAATTCCACTTTCCAAAATGAATCACTTCTCATTTATTTAAGCTGAACTCCATCTGCCACTTCTCAGCTCAGCTTTGCATCCTGTCAATATCTTGTTGTCACCTGCAACAGCCCTTGACACTATTTAGAACATCACCAACCAGTCTTTGTGTCACCAGCAAACTTACAAACCCACACTTGCACTTTTTCATCCAAGTCGTTTTCAAAACTATGAAGAGCAGAGGCCCAATAACAGATGCCTGTGGAACACCACTGGTCACCGAACTCCAGGCAGAATTCTTTCCATCCACTACCATTCACTGCCAGCCAATTCAATATCCAAGCAGCCAAATTTCCCTGTATGCCATACTTCCTAACTTTCTGAATGAACCTATCATGGGGAATCTTATCAAATGCCTTACAGAAATCCATATACACCACATCCACTGCTCAACTTTCATCAACTTGTCTTATCACATCCTCAAAGAACTCAGTAAGGCTTGTGAGGCATGACCTGCATCTAATAAAGCCATGCTGACTATCTTTAATCAAACTATTTTCCAAATAGTCACAAATCCTATCTCTCAGAATCCCATCCACTACCTTGCTTACCACAGACCTAAGACTGACTGGTCTGTATTTCCCAGGAGTTTCCCTATTCCCTTTCTTGAACAAAGGAACAACATCCACCTCCCTCTAGTCATCCAATACTGATCCCCTGGAGAGTAATGATGCAAAGATCATTGCCACAGGCACAGCAATCTCATTTATCGTTACCCAAATACTATCGCGGATACACTCAGCAAACTCATCCTCAAGGCTACCCTGACTGAGCTGGATCGACCAATCAACATGTAGATTAAAATCCTCCTTTTTATATATTATTCTTTAACAGGACTAGGCAGCATTTATTGCCCATCCCAGAGGGCAATTGAGAGTCAACCACTTGTTGTGTGCCAGGAGTTACATGCAGACCAGACCAGAAAAGGATGGCAGTTTCCTTCTCTGAAGGGCGTTAGTGAACTAAAAGGGGTTTTTTCTGACAATTAGCAATGGATTTATAGTAGTCATTAGATTCTTAATTTCAGGTATTTATTGAATTCAAATTTCATCTTTTGCCATGGTGGGATTCAAAGTTGTGTCCGTAGAACATACTTGGATGTCTGGATTAACAGTTTGGTGATAATACCACTGGCTATACCATTTTTATAGGTATTAGTTATTTATTTGTTTATTGCCCACCTCAATGTGATATTATTATCTGGTGGCCTATAGACTATGCCGATCAGCGACTTTTTCTTCTAAGAATTTCTAATTTCCATCTAAATAGATTCAACCTTATTCTCCATCGAGCCTATATCATCTCTCAATACCGCCCTGATATCCTCCATGAATATCAGAGCTACACCACCTACTTTACTTTCCTGTTCATCCTTCTGAATAGTCTGATATCCCTGGATATTTAACTCCCAGTTATGACCATCTGTAACCATGTGTTCGTAGTGGCGACTAAATATTTATTTGCAATGATTTGTGCTGTTAACTCATCGACCCTGTTACAAATGCTATGGGCATTCAGGTAGCCCACATGCTCGTTTACATACCCTCATGATTTCTAATATCTCTAATAATGCTTCCTTTTTACTTCTTTCATAGTCTGCCTTGAACTTAAAACCTCATGTTTATGAGTTATCCTTAGATTAGATTACTTACAGTGTGGAAACAGGCCCTTTGGCCCAACAAGTCCACACCGACCCTCCAAAGAGCAACCCACCCAGACCCATTCCCCTACATTTACCCCTTCACCTAACACTACGGGCAATTTAGCATGGCCAATTTGGCCTGTGGGAGGAAACCGGAGCACCCTGAGGAAACCCACACAGATACGAGGAGAATGTGAAAGCTCCACACAGACAGTTGCCTGAGGTGGGAATTGAACCTATGTCTCTGGCGCTGTGAGGCAGCAGTGCTAACCGCTGTGCCACTGTACCGCCTACCTTTCTAGTTACCATCATAATTCCTATCGATTTCCCTTTCCATTCCCCCCCACCCCCAATCCAACTGAGTCACTAATTTAAAGTCCAAGTGACCACAATAATTATCCTTCTCGCTGGAACAGTGGTTCCAGATCAGTTCAGGTGGAGACTGTCCCATTGGTAAAGGTCCCTCCTGTTCCAAAACCTATGCCAATGCTCCATGAAACGGAACCCCTTTTTCCCACACCACTCCCTTGGCCACTTGTTTACTTCCCTTTTTTATCCCTATTCCAATTTACATGTGGCTCGGGCAATAATCTGGAAATTACAATCCTTGAGGACCTGTTCCTTAAGTTTGCTCTGAATATTTGATTATCACCAAACAGATCCTCCTGTGGATCCTTGCCTTTGTGGTTTGTCCCAACATGGACCACAACAACTGGATCCTCTACCTCCTGCCCCAATATCCTCTTAAGAAAGTCAAAGATGTCCGACACTGTTGCACCGGTCAGCCAACACACCATGTGGGACTCCCAAACTGGCTTGCAAAGGATATTATCTATCCCCCTAAATATAGAATCCCCTGTAACTACCTGTCTTTTAGCTCCTCCCTCTTGAATGGCCTCCTGAACTATGGTGCGTGGTCAGCTGGCTCACCCTCCACGCAGCCCTCTTCCTCATCCACACAGGGAGCAAGCATCTCATACCTGTTGGATAAGGTCAAGAGCTGTGGCATTCCTGAGCTCAGGATCACTTTACCTGCCTCACTGGTAATCACACCCTGTTTCCCTGATCACTAACTGAATTTGAATTGCTTAATCTACCAGGTGTGATTGCCTCCTGAAACAAAGCATCCAGGTACTTCTCCGCCTCCCGGATGTGCTGCAGTGTTTGAAGCTCAGATTCCAGATCATCAACTCTGAGCCGCTGTTCCTCCAACAACCAACGCTTGCTGCAGATGTGGTCACTGCAGTTTACGATGGGATCAGCCAGCTCCCACATCATACAGCTATGGCACATCACATGGCCATCCATCTCAACTTAGTTAATAACTTTATTGATTTATATAAACTCATGAGTTAATTAATACTTCTCTGCTATGCTCTTTTGCACACTTACTGCAGATTTTCCAGCAGCCAATCAGATCACAGATTCCCTGGGCAGCATGGTGGCACAGTGGTTAGCACTGCTGCCTCACAGCGCCGAAGACCCGGGTTCAATTCCCGCCTCAGGCGAGTGACTGTGTGGAGTTTGCAGTTCTCCCCGTGTCTGCATGGGTTCCCTCCGGGTGCTCTGGTTTCCTCCCACATACCAAAAACATGCAGGTTAGGTGAATTGCCCGTAGTGTTAGGAGAAGGGGTAGATGTAGGGGAATCGGTCTGGGTGGGTTGCGCTTCGGCGGGTCGGTGTGGACTTGTTGGGCCAAAGGGCCTGTTTCCACACTGTAAGTAATCTAATCTAATTACTGGTTGTACCTGCAGACCATCCCTCTGTGATTCATGCACAAGGACAGCAGGTCCCTCTACATAGCCCTGTACAGGACTTTGGTTAGGCCACAGTTGGAGTACTGTGTGCAGTTCTGGTCGCCTCACTTTAGGAAAGATGTGGAAGCTTTGGAGAGGGTGCAGAGAAGATTTACCAGGATGCTGCCTGGAATGGAGAGTAGGTCATACGAGGATAGGTTGAGAGTTCTCGGCCTTTTCTCGTTGGAAAGGCGAAGGATGAGGGGTGACTTGATAGAGGTTTATAAGATGATCAGAGGAATAGATAGAGTAGACAGTCAGAAACTTTTTCCCGGGTACAACAGAGTGTTACAAGGGGACATAAATTTAAGGTGAAGGGTGGAAGGTATAGGGGAGATGTCAGGGGTGGGTTCTTTACCCAGAGAGTGGTGGGGGCATGGAATGCGCTGCCTGTGGGAGTGGTAGAGTCAGAATCATTGGCGACCTTTAAGCGACATTTGGATAGGTACATGGATGGGTGCTTAATCTAGGTTAGAAGTTCGGCACAACATCGTGGGCCGAAGGGCCTGTTCTGTGCTGTATTGTTCTATGTTCTATGTTCTATAGCAGCATTATGCAACTTCAAAACCTCGGGGGGAGGGGGGGGGAGGGGGGGCTCGGGTGCCAGTCGGCCAGTGGACAGTCTTTTGGCTGCCTCCTGCAGAGGAGGTTCTCGGGGCTGGTTCTGCGCGGTGCGGGCACAGGGGTGGTCCTCTCGGCCTATGCCGATGACGTGCTCCTCACTTTCACCGACCCGGCTGACCTGGGGAGGATGCGTGAGTGCCAGGCCGTGTACTCAGCAGCGTCTTCTGCCAGGATCAACTGGGCCAAATGTTCCGGACTACTGGTCGGTCCGTGGCGGGTGGACTCTCTGCCGGAGGAGTTATGGGGGTTCAGCTGGAGTACCACCCATCTCCTCTACCTGGGGGTCTACCTCGGCCTGGCTGAGGAATCCTGGCCGGTGAACTGGCAAGAGCTGGAGGCCAAAGTCTCAGCTCACCTAGTCCGCTGGACAGGACTGCTCCGAGTGCTATCTTACAGGAGTCGAGTGCTGGTCATAAACCAGCTGGTGGCCACCCTACTGTGGTACACGCTGGTCGACCTCTTCTGGGACCAAAAGATGCACTGGGTCACTGCGCAGGTTCTGAGTCTCCCTATTGAGGAGGGCGGTCAGTTGCTGGTGTGCGTCCGCACCCAGGTCATGACATTCTGCCTTCAGACCTTGCAGCGATACCTTTACGTCGAGCCTCCTCCTAGGTGGTGCGCCCTGGCGACGTATTTTTCCACCAGGTGCGTAACCTCAACCACGACACGCAGCTCTTGTTCATCGACCACGACGGTTTGGAGGTCACCCTCAAGACGCTGCCTGCCTTTTACCAGGACCTGATCACTGTCTGGAATATGGTCGAATTGCATCGTGCTTACCCTCCGGCAGGAGTAGCAGCAGTTGTCAGGGAGCCGTAGCTCAGGAATCCGCACCTCCGTACTCGCCGGTTCATGTGGCTGTTGGAGGAGAGGGCTGTGGCAGTGAGGGTGACCAGGATTAGGGACGTGCTGGGTGGCGGGGGCCTGGGCTGAACGCTGCCGCAGGATATAGCGAGCAGGGCAGCGGTAGACGTCCGGTACATAGCCACTGCCATCCGACGCCTTAAAATGGCCATGCTCAGACCTGACGTAGCGCATCAGTTGGAGGATGCTTAGGTGTGCGGAGGAATCCCGTCCACGCTCATGTCTGCCCGGACAGAATTTCACATTGGCCCCAAGGTCCCGTACTTCCTGCGGGAGCCTGTGCCCCACAACCTGAGCCACCTCCGGAATTTTATTTTTGTCCCTTTTAAGGAAGTAATAAGGCGGGCCCTGTATCGACTGCTGCTGCACACCGTCCACCTCTTCTCCCTCATCCACTGTCCGGACATGCCTTGGCGTGCCCATTTGCCACTGGGCGGTGGGGATCCCCAGTGGAGGGCTCTCTACGTGGGAGTCCTCCCCCTTTCTCTCGGGGATTTGGGGTGGAGGGTGTTGCACGCAGCGGTCCCCTGCAAACGCAGATTGCGGTGGTTCACAGACTCCCAGCCAAACTGCTTGTTCTGTGGCGCTGTGGAGTCCATGGACCATGTATATATTGGGTGTGGGCATTTGCACTCCCTTTTTGATTTTCTCAAAAACCTCCTCCTCTGCTTTTGGTTGCACTTCAGTCCCATGCCCCTGATCTTCGGGCACCCGGTACAGAGGAGGGAGGGCAGGTCTGAAGACCTCCTCGTGGGTCTGCTCCTGGGCCTGGCCAAACTGGCCGTAAACAGGTCCAGGCAGCGGGCCGTGGAGGGGGTTGTTAGGGCTGACTGCCTGCCCCTCTTCCACGGTTACGTTAGAGCCTGGGTATCTCTGGAAAAGGAGCGCCGCAGGGAGTGGAGTGCATTATTTCCCCCTCCAACTCTATTTTGATTTAATCCTTGCCCTCCCCTTCACGGTTTGATCACACAGCATTGCCCTTTGATGTGAAGGGCACTGCTTGTCACTGGCCACTCGGGTGTTTCTTTTCTTCCTGGTGGTGGAAACTGAATAAAGATTCTTGCACCTTGTGTCTTTCATTGTGTCTCACACCTGCACACACATACTGGGCAAAAATAAGCACTACCGCAGTTAGGCGGTAGTGTGGGGGTTAAAAAAAAGGAGAAAAAATAAATAGGAGTGTCAGAGGTTATGTTCATTCTGAGAGCTGCTCTGCAGAAAGACAATAGATTTCCTACCAGCCACGTCACAGTGGAGAAAGTGCCGAACGCAAACCACGTGACCAATGGGACATGCGATTGGAGTGACAGCGCGGGGCTACTCTGTGGCTTCAGTGACACAATCGGTCAGCGCGCGGTCCTTCTATGACATGTAGAGCCGCGTGAAATGTCGAAGTGAGGAGCTCCAACCTCACCTGGAGCAGCTTCTGTTGACATGGAACAGCAGGACAAGGATAAATGTGCGCTTTTGAGCAAAATAGGTTTTCTTTAAAAATACCAATTTCTGAGGAATTGAGAAACGTCCACTCCTGGAGAACTGTCTCAAATTTCAACAAAAATCCTGCAAAGTTTGAACACGTGAAGGGGAATCTATGGAGAGAGAAATAAAGGTGATGCTTTAGGTCGATGTCCTTTCCATATGGCGGAACCTGAACTGGGTTAAATTCCAGGAAAAGTTGTTTTGTTTCTTTAATTTTATTAATTTTGCTGCAACCTCACACTATTCATTGCAATGATTGCAAGTGTATTCGATTTCTCATTGGAATGTTTAATGCTGTGTTCAACTTTGCTCTGAATTTATTTCAGATTCAAGATAATACTGCCGAGAAAAAGAATTAAACTGCAAAACCAACTAGTCTTGTTGATTGGTTTCTTTGGCAGATTTCAGTGAGTATTAAATGGGCTCAACACCATGGTGATTATGGTCACATTTTTAAGGCACATGATTAGAGCAGGAAATCGGCCTGAGTGAAGCTTCACCTCCTATTCATTATGAAATATCTTTCATTTACAATAATGAAAAAAAATCCTCTCAGATCCATTCATAATGATTCATGTGTAAACTATGCCAAATCTTTCAAAGCCCGGAGCTTCTTTTTTAGCTCAACTTTATTCAGCTGCAGATTTTCACAAAATTGCTTTACTTTGAAAGTCAACAAAATTAGAAATTGTTTCACCACACCTTGCTCCGACTATACTCCACCCTACCCCTTTACCCGGCCACAGGCCGTCACTGCTTGTGTCTCCATATGTTTCTTTCAAAATATTTTGGAAATGGCTTCTCAGAATGACAGAAAGTTTGCTCCCATTTTTTTCCTTATCTTTCAGCAATGGTTCTGCAAGCCCGACGTCTAGTTATTGACTCACTTGAAAGAGGAAAGTTTCCTCCTATTTACTCTCTCCAGACTTCGCATCATCTGGAAAAAAACGCCATTAGGTCTTCCCTGGTTCAGGGATAACAGTTTCAACTTTTCTAACATCCCGAAGTGATCAAAGTTTGTGTGAAGATTTGTAGCTCGGGTGCTCGTTGTTGTGGTTCTGTTCGCCCAGCTGGGAATTTGTGTTGCAGACGTTTCGTCCCCTGTCTAGGTGACATCCTCAGTGCTTGGAAGCCTCCTGTGAAGCGCTTCTGTGATCTTTCCTCCGGCATTTGTAGTGGTTTGAATCTGCCGCTTCCGGTTGTCAGTTCCAGCTGTCCGCTGCAGTGGCCGATATATTGGGTCCAGGTCGATGTGCTTGTTGATTGAATCAGTGAATGAGTGCCATGCCTCTAGGAATTCCCTGGCTGTTCTCTGTTTGGCTTGTCCTATAATAGTAGTGTTGTCCCAGTCGAATTCATGTTGCTTGTCATCTGCGTGTGTGGCAGATTCTATGGACTACCTAAAGTGCACAAACCAGACATCCCACTCAGACCCATCATATCGCTACCAGGGACACCATCACACAAATTGGCTAAAGAACTACAACAGAAACTGAAACACCTTATCAGCGGATCCAGACACTCTATACAGTCAACACAGGAATTCTTGGACACCATCAGAAATATACACATGGACTAGGAAGAAACTATGGTCTCATTCGATGTAACGGCACTGTTCACCTCTATCGACAAAACCCTAGCCAGAGAAACAATAGCCAACCTGCTGGACATACAGAACAGACAACAAGACGGGGAACCTATCAACAAAGACTGCATACTCAAACTACTGGACCTGTGCCTCACAACACACTTCACATTCAACAACCAAATATATGAACAAATCAACGGCACACCCATAGAAGAAGCTGTAATGAAAAGATTAGAACAAACAGTCTCACTGCAAATTCAACCCAAACTCTGGGTCAGATATGTGGATGACACCTTTGTAATCATTAAAAACACAGAAATAGAAAACACACACCGGATCATCAACGCCACAGTCACAGGAATCCGATTCACTACAGAGGAAGAAAAGGACAACCAACTCCCGTTCCTAGACGTGATGGTACAGAGAACACCAAACGGAGATTTCACCGCAAAGGTATACAGGAAAGCCACACACACAGACCAAGTCCTGAACTACGAAAGCAACCACCCAACACACACAAAAGAAGTTGCATCAAGACACTGTTCAAAAGGGCCACAACACACTGCAGCACACCAGAACTGCAAAAAGAGGAAGAAGAACACCTCTACAATGTATTCACCAAAAATGGATACCCTTGCAATTTCATCAACAGATGCCTAAGGGAAAGACAACAGAATGAGGACATGCCACAACCCAAAGGACTAGCCGCGTTACCATATGTCAAGAACATTTCTGAACTGACAGCCAGAGTACTACTACCACTAGGACTCATAACAGCACACAAACCAACAGCCACTCTCAGACAAAAACTCACCAGGACAAAGGACCCGATACCCAACATGAGCAAAACCAACGTAGTGTACAAAATCCCATGCAAGGACTGCACAAAACACTACATAGGACAAACAGGAAGACAGCTAACGATCCGCATCCATGAACACCAACTAACCACGAAACGACATGACTAGCTATCCTTAGTAGCCACACACGCAGATGACAGGCAACATGAGTTCGACTGGGACAACACTACTATTATAGGACAAGCCAAACAGAGAACAGCCAGGGAATTCTGAGAGGCATGGCACTCATCCACAGATTTTATCAACAAACACATCGACAAGCACATCCCGCCTCAGGCGACTGGCTTGTGGAGTTTGCACGTTCTCCCCATGTCTGCATGGGTTTCCTCCGGGTGCTCTGGTTTCATCCCACAGTCACAAAGATGTGCAGGTCAGGTGAATTGGCCGCGCTAAATTGCCCGTAGTGTTAGGTAAGGGGTAAATGTAGGGGTATGGGTGGGTTACGCTTCGGTGGGTCGGTGTGGACTTGTTGGACCGAAGGGCCTGTTTCCACACTGTAATGTAATCTAATCTAATCTAATCGACCTGGACCCAATATACCGGACACTGCAGCGGACAGCTAGAACTGACAACCGGAAGCGGCAGAGACAAACCACTACAAATGCCGGAGGAAGGAACACAGAAGCACTTCACAGGAGGCTCCCAAGCACTGAGGATGTCACCTAGACAGGGGACGAACCATCTGCAACACAAATTCCCAGCTCGGCGAACAGAACCACAACAACCCTAAGTGAATAAAATACCATCGCAGTAAAGCCTGTCAGCGTCCTCTAGTCTCTTTATACGCCAGTAAACTCCGTCATTGTCCTCTCCTATAGAATCTTTGAATCCCTACGCGGTGAAAGAACAACTCGGCCAATCGAGTCTACAGCATCCAAACCCAAACCTAGCTCCCCTCCATATCCCTGCAGACCTCATCGGGCGAAGGGACTGCGCTCAGAAAGCTTGTGATTTCAAATAAATCTTCTGGACTATCACCTGGTGTTGTGTGACTTCTGACTTTAACCCTGCGTTAATCCACTTAATTTACACATCTGTGCATACTAGAGGGAAATTTAGCATGGCCAATCCACCTAACCTGAAGATCTAACAGCAACACTAACCTTTGATACACCATACCATTCCAGTAAGCACCTCTTTTGTCTTTTCTGATGGCTTTATAGCCTTGTAACTCAGTCCAGTGGAAGCAAGCTAGGCCCATCAACCCAAATGCAATGCATCAAAACTCTACTCTGTTTTACAACCTCATTAGCACTATGGATAATGTTTCTGCACTCGCATCTGAATCGATTTGCCCTGCATCTTTGTCAGCTTCCTGCTTCCAGTAAGTACTTCAATTTGGAACAAATCTTATCAAACGGTTTTCATTCCAACACGGACTCAAGGAACAGCTTGCAACAGTAATGTGTTTGCACTTTCACTGACACTCTGCAGTACTTCCCCACGCTGATTCAGACAGTACCATCCTTCCTGTGACATGTCACATTGGGAATAGAAGGACAGACATTAATAATAACATGCAGTAGTCAATTTCAAAACTATGGCATTCTTGAATTGAACCCCAGTCTCCCACGTAATAAGGAGGGATACTAACCACAACTCTATCGAGGACTAAGGTGCTGAAGGAGGCCCTTTCGCCTGTTGTGGCCACAATCGTCAAAACCAACCCTTAATGATCCGAAGCCCCCATTTTCTATCACTTGGCCCATAGCCTTGTACGCCTTGGCATCACAAATTCATATCTGAATACTTCTTATAGTTGACAGGGTTTCTGCCTCTCCAACACGTGCTGGCTGGAAACGTTTTCCACACATCTATTCAAACCTTTCTCTCTCTTACCTTAAATCTGTGGCACTCTGGTGATTGATCTCTCAATCAAAGGGAAACATTTCTTTCAGTCTACCCTATGCATTCCCCTCATTATTTTGTATATCTCAATCTTGTCTCCTCAGAATCTCTTCTGCACTAAAAGAAAAGCAACCCCCAGTCTGTCCAATCTCTGTTCATAACTGAAACTCCTCAGCCCAGACAATATCCTGGTAAATCTCTTCTGCACTGTTTCCATTGCCATCACATGCCTGCTGTAATGCAAATTGCAGAACTGCACAAAGTATTCTTGCTAGAGCCGAGTGAACAAATGAAATAAATGACGCAGAAAGCCACAGAAACTGTGGTATTTTCCAACAAAGTCTCTTTTGCTCAATACTGCCCTGTGTCCTTTCTTGAGCCTAATGCTCCAATCATCCCCGGACAATGTCAGTAAAAGCTGTTGCATGAAGATTGATCTCACAATCGCGGCACCTAAATAGATCGACTGGTTTGAAGCTCCTGATGGTGCGATTAGGGCGTGTTCACTCAGTAATAGTGACTATAGCAGCACAAACTGAACGGTGTCAATGTGAAAGTGAGGGTTAGATTGTTCAGTGCCTCAGTGGAGTGGGAGGAGGGACGTAAAGGAGGGTTAGTGACTGTGAGAGGAAGAAAAATCTCTGAGGAGAGGAGGGATTTATTCTGCAGCATCTGACAAGGATAAATGAGAAAGTGGGGTTTGCAGGGACAAAACTATCACCTCGCAGGATATTTTGATGCAAAAAAATGAATAAGTCCTTGGCGAGTTTCTTCGCGGGGGTTGTTATAAAGAGGAAAATGCAGAGAACGCTTGTGGCAGTGACTCAGATTTGAGCCGATATTGCTGTGGCCACAATGCAGAGTACTGAACACTACACGGTCAGGGCACCACACAGCAGTTGGAACTTTAAAAGAGCAATGTGAGTGGTATGGTGGCTCAGTGGTTAGTACTGCTGCCTAACAGCACCAGTATCCCAGGTTCAATTCCAGCCTTTTTTTTCTCACAGAGATGTGCAGGTCAGGTGAATTGGCCATGCTAAATTGCCCGTAGTATGAGGTGCAGAGGGAACCGGGTCTGGGTGGGTTACTCTTTGGAGGGTCGGTGTGGACTGGTTGGGCCGAAGGGCCTGTTTCCACATTGCAGGGAATCTAATCTAACAAGGACAGTGGCCGAAGGTATGTTAGCAAGAGAACCAGATACCTAACAGGAATCCTTGCCAAACACTGGACTGAGATGTGGGGACTCAGAGTGGGCCGAATCTTTAACTTCACTGCTTCCAGAGGCTGTGGAGATTCCATCACTGAGTTTGTTAAAGGCTCAAGGGATAGTGCAGGATACTGTGGAGGTGTATTTATCAATAGCAATTTAACGTTGGTTACTTCACCAGTTCCCTCACACAAGGAAGTAACCAATGCTGCAGACGATCATCGACAGTAATCCCAGTTCCCAGGCCCAGAATCAGAGAAACTGAGTGGCGCAACCGCGAAGATTCAACCAGAAATGGGGATGGGAATGAACTCTGTGGCTCCAGTGACGCAATTGGTGAGCGCGTGGTCCTTCTATGATGTTACAGAGGTGAGTGAAATGCTGAGGTTGGGAGTTCCAACCTCACTTGGAGCACCTTGTTAGGCCTGGTGAATGGAACATCAGGCTGGGGGAAATATCACAGAACAATATTAACCAAAACAGACCTTGCTAAAACAAGGCCAGTTTCTTTGGTTAGATCATAGTCTGTCCCGGGCAAATGTCTCAATTATTAACCAAGTTGTGGATTACTGGCCCCAACCCGTGACAGACTCACCCTGCCTGTTAACTTCACTCCTTTGTATGTTTGCCTGTGTGTCGTTTAAAACAGGATTCTTCTGTCATATCCGCGACATTTCATCAGATCCAAGAGAACTTTCATGGGATTAAAGCCATAGAGAAGTGAAAAAAAATCATAAATCGTGGGGTGTGATTTTGAAAGCCAGAAGGGTGAGAACAGCATGGTGAAGAGAGATTAGCAAATGATAATGTACAGATGAATTTGAATGTCATTGAACATGACTCGACAAATGTTACTATCCACAGGAAAATGACAACGAAGAAGGTATCAAATGCAGAAGTTGCTGGAGAAACAGCATCACTGGAGAAAAAGCAGAGTTCACGTTTTGGGTCCAAAGACCGTTTTTCAGAACTGTTCAGAATGAGGAATGTGATTGTTGGATCAGCCTTTACTGAAACTTGAGACAAATAATGAGTTTGTCCATCTGAGTGAGTTGCTCATCTGATAGGCCCTTTTGTTTGTCTGATATTGTGTGTGTCTTGACGGTGTATTGTTGCTTTTGTACATGAGTGTTTGTCACATTCTAGGTGGTGCCACACAATGGAATTCTGTGGCAAGGGAAGCCTCCCAACACATGTCCTCCTGTCAAAAGCAAGGAAGTGGTGAATATTTGTTTCTTTCACTATATCATTAACAGGCAGCAGCAGAATCTGCCCAGACAGTAGAGTCAGCCCAGACAGCAGAGTGGTGCAGTGGGAGCGTGTCGGGCCCATTTCGATGGATCAAAACTATCCCCTGCTGTATTTCCAAGGCTGTATTTGTTGTTTTGACAATCAAAGCTAGTTTTGCTCACAGCGTCTCTACTTCAGCTTCTTGCTCCCAGTCAACACTTCAATCTGCAGTAAACCGTGTTTCTTCTGAAACGGACACAGGCTGTAAATGTAGTAAACACGTACTAGCGTATAATTTTCCCTTTCGCTCAACCCCTTTCTCACTAGCAACTAACACCAGTGTGATTGTCCAAATGACCTTTTCCTGTTCTGTCTCATTCTGGGATGATCTGAACATAACAAAGTTATGAAATGGACCAATGCAGCAGCAAGAGGGTGATATATTTGACCAATAATCCCTGGGGACTGCGAGAATAAGGAAGAATAAAAACACATTCACAACAGGGAAAACTGGGACCTGTGTCCACACGGACACAAATTCAATTGATTGCCCAACCTGGATAGACACAAGGTCACCCACATCACAGAGAAACCAGGAAAATTTGGCTAATGTGGGAAGAGCTTGAATTACCCGCTGAGGTGGAAACTCATCTCCCCAGTCACACTGGAGAGAGGCTGTTCACCAGTCTCACGTGTGGGAAGGAATCACTCAAACACCAGTAAGTTCACATATAACAGTGGGGGTTAGATTCTGCTGTAACTGTTGCTGTTGATCCAAACGAGGAATGAAACATGTCTGGGTGCCTGTTTCCATTGGAGTTGTACTATTTTCTTACTTGAGGATACTGAGTGCTGTAAAGGGACAAAGAGACCTTGGAATGGACATTTACAGGTCCTGACATGTTGGACAGGAAGATCAGGTGGTCACAAGAGCTTTGGGACGCCTTCTGTTCTTGATGACAGTGGGAGTATAAGAGGAGGAAGAAGATGCTCAAACTTTAGCAAGCACTAGTTTAAAGAACAGCTTGAGGACTGAGCATAACTTTAAAAAACCTCATAATTTACAAGATAGAGAGCAGAAATAGGCCATTTGGCCCATCAAGTCAGTTCTTCCATTCAATTAGATCATGCTGACACCATTCCAGTTCAGGAAGGGACGTGCCTTGTAGGGGAACTTGCCAAAGGTGGTGTTTTGATTCATTTTCTACTCTTGTTCTTCTAGATGGTACAATTTGTGGGCTTGGAAGGTGCTGTCAAAGGAGCCTAGGTGAGTTACTGCACTGCACCTTGTAGATGGTGCACCTTGCTGCCACTGTGCCTCAGTTGTAAAGGGAGTAAATGTTCAAGGTACTGAATGGGGTGCCAATTAGCTGGACTGTATTGTCGTGGATGGTGCCAAGTTTCTTGAGTGTTATTGGAGCTGCACCCATCTGACTTTTGCCTTGAGACAATGTACAGGATCAGGGAGTCAAATGTTGATCACAAAAGTTTTACCCTCAGACTGCGTTTGGTAGCCACAGTACTCGTATAGTGGATCCAGTTCAGTTTCTTATCAATCTTAGCTCCCAGGATATGATAATGTGGAATTCACTGAAGATAACGCCATTGAATGTCAATGGGATATGGTCAGATCCTCGTTTGTCAAAATTGGTCATTGTCTGGTAGTTGTGTTGTGTGCTTTGAAACTTAGCCCGATAAGTGACAATGTTGACCTGGGACACTGCAATTAGATGTGTACTGCTTCACCATTTGAGGAGACATAAATGGTGCTAAACATTATGCAATCATCAACAAACATTCCCGCTTCAGGGAATGCCAGTGATGAAGCAACTGAGATGTTAGGACGAGAATAGGATCCTGAGCATCTTCTGTCTTCAGTACTATCCAAACAGAGTGAAGAAGGGTAAGGAAAATAGGAGGATGTATAAAGGGAATATAAAAGAAATGGAGAGGAATACTCGTATGTAACATATGGTAGGAAATAAGCTTGGATGAGTATGTTGTCGTTCAGGTAGTTTAATTGCATATCCATAAAAGTGAACTTAAGTTCACTTAAGGTTCAGAAATTATTCCTGCTGAAGGGTTTATGCCTGAAAAGTCGATTTTCCTGTTCCTCGGATGCTGCCTGATATGCTGTGCTTTTCTAGCACCACACTCACGATTCAGAAATTATCTGTATAACTTGAGATAGTCACCTAAGTATTGCTCATAAGTGCTGTTAGCAGGTGGCGGGGACAGATAAGCTCTGAAGATAACATGGAAATGGAAAGCCTGTTGAAATTGAGAGAACTCAGCATGCTGTTATTTGCAGCAAATGATTGACATACAATTTATTTTATACCAATGTTGCATACAACAGTTGCGATGCAAAATTGTATTAACGTGCTGTTTTGAGCTGTAAGCGGCAGTGTCTGCAAGCTTGAATAGAACAGGGAGAATAATAATCTGATTTCCATTGACTCTTGTTTTACTATGATTCTTTGATACAATACGCTGTCAAATGGAGTTTTAATGTTGACAATAGTAACTCTTATCTCTGGGATTCAGCTGTTTGGCCCATGTTTGTACCAAGACTGTAATTAGATCAGGAAGTGAGTAACGCTTGTTTAACTCAAAGAGTTCCATGACCATGATATTGCAAGATAAATGCTGCTTGATGCCCTTGTTGTCTCCCTGTTGTGATTACATTTATGTCTCAGGCCAGATGACTGACAAGGCTGCATTTACTCACTACACATTTCTGGTTTCTCTTCACTGTCAATGATGCTTTTTCCTTCCATCTTCAAGAGGCCAATGATATTTAGCTCCTTTAAATCGAGTGTTGTTGGCAGCCTATTGTTTGACATGAGATTCCTGTCTGAAAGTGCCTGTAAAATAAACTTAAATCAGGAGAAAGTGGATTGTCATTAGAAACCCACTTGTATCACTAATGAAAGGGCAGAAGTTGAAAACTAACGGAGAATTCAGGCTGTGGGAACAGACTACAGCCAGTCATTATTCACTGCAGAGCCAGTGATGTGGAAGGTTCAAGTGATACCACAATAATGCTATCTGTGTAAGAATATGAACTGTACAACTGGCTGACCAGAACATGTCAGTCTAACTGATCAATGTAAATGACCTAGGCTTGCAGAAAAAGTATTACTGTAAGCAAATGGGAATTCACATACTACCTTTGGATATGTGCAATCCTACTTATGTACTGATGCAGTTGCATCTGGAGTATTGTGTTCAGTACTGGTCACCATGCTTATGAGAGGTTGTTAATACATTGGAAGGAATTCAGAGAAGGTTTAATGGAATAATACCTGGAATAGCCAGGCTTGGCCTTTATCCTCTATGGCTTAGAAGAAAAAGGGGAGACTTAATTAAAACATAAAAGATTCTGACCAAGTAGATGTTGAAAAGGTGTTTCCGCTTTTGGGAGAACCTAGAACTTGGGGTCACAGCTGAAAAATAAAGGGGAGATCATTTCAAACAGAAATGAGAACACATTTATTTTTTTCTCAGAGGGTTCAGTGTCTTTGGAATTCACTTCCTCAAAAGGTAGTGGATGCAAAATCTTTAAATATTTTTAAGGCAGAGAAGGATAGATTCTTGATGTCTAAGATGGTGAAAGATAATCAGGGACATGCAGGCACAAAGATTTGAGGCCACAATATTATTGAGTGGCAAAGCATTTTCCAAGGGCTTCATTCAGATGTTCAAATAAACTGGTGAGCAAAGAAACTGGAGTCTTGTCCAATTACTGCATGTAAGGGGGGTTTCTGAGTTCCCACTTTGCCCACCCAGCAGAAATATATACCCGACCAGTTTCAATTAACATCTTACATTTTAGTCAAATCATGTACTAAACTCTAGGAAATGAAACATTCATGGTGAGATGATGCATCTTTGTAGAAGGAATAGAGAACATGTGGAACAGGAACATGTTACAACACGGAAGTGAACCCCTCTGTTAATTAAACCAAACACCCAGAAAAGCTCACCTCACCTACTTAACCTGTTTAATATATGAGTGACAGAAAACTCCCAAATTCCACTATTGAAAGAAAAAACATCCATTTATTTTCTTATGTCTGAAGTGAACATTAAACAACTATTCCTTTACGGAAAATAAACTATCATCCTTACCTGGGCCAGCCTGAATGTGACTCCAGCCCCACAGCAATTCAGTTGACTCTTAATAGCCCTCTGGACAATTAGTGATGGCAATAAAGTCTTGTCTAGCCAGTAATGCCCACATACTGTGAAAGATTTTTAAAAATATTATTGATTTGTTCAGTCTCCGCAAGCATACTCTCATACTCTATTTTCCCCTCTTAATCAGTCCCTTTGTCTCCCTTTGCTGAAATTTTAGACAGGTCCAAATCCTCAGGTTTGTTGTTTTATTAGGCCAATTAGTATGCACTTTCCACACCATCATTTCCCCTTTTTTTTGCCATGGTTTGATCATTTTGACAGAGTGGCAAGGAGAGAAGGTGAGGTGAAGCATGGGCAGCCGGAAAGGGTAAGTTTTCCTGCTTTTAAAGGGACTTACCTCGGGAATCAGGCCTCCATTTTGACAGAGCGGCAAAGAGAGAAGGTGAGGTGAGGTGATGGCTGCCGGGAAGGTAAGAGTTTAATTTATATTTGGTGGCTAAGTCCGAGATACTACACATGTAGAATTTCCCTCCTGCTCCCTCCTCTAACCGGAAGAAAAAGACTTTGTAAGGTAAGGCTTTTATTTCTTTCTTATCATTTGTTTTAATATATTTAAGTGCATTGTTTGATTTTAGTTAGTTCATATAAAGCTGAGCTTACAATGGCAGGGGACCTCAGACCCGTGGCATGTGCCTCTTGCATGATTTGGGAGCTTAGGAACATGTCTGACATTCCTGACTCTTACACTTGCAAGAAGGGTGTCCAGCTGCAGCTCTTGTTTGACCGCATGACGGCTCTGGAGCTGCAGATGGACTCACTGTGGAGGATGCGCGATGCTGAGGAGGTCATGGATAGCATGCTTAGTGAACTGGTCACACTACAGGTTAGAATTGCTGAGGGAGACAGAAAAAGTGTAGGAAGGCTGTGTAGGTGTCCCTGCGGTCATCTCCATCCAAAACAGGTATACCGTTTTGGATACTGTTGGGGAGATGACTCACCAGGAGAGGGCAGCAGTTGTTCTGATCACAGCACCGTTGGCGGGCACTGCTGTTCAGAAGGGCGGGAAAAAGACTCGTGGGGCCATAGTCATAGGGGATTCTATTGTGAGGGGAGTAAATAGGCGGTTCTGTGGCCGAAGGTGGGACTCCCAGATGGTATGTTGCCTCCCAGGTGCTCGGGTCAGGGATGTCACCGATCGGCTGCAGAGCA
Organism: Chiloscyllium punctatum; assembly: GCF_047496795.1. Lineage (NCBI taxonomy): Eukaryota > Metazoa > Chordata > Chondrichthyes > Orectolobiformes > Hemiscylliidae > Chiloscyllium > Chiloscyllium punctatum. Next base: position 61,984,790 of record NC_092769.1, read on the forward strand.
TTCTAAAAGGGGAGGATGAACAGCTAGTTGTCTGGGTGCATATAGGCACCAACGATATAAGTAGAAAATGAGATGAGGTCCTGAAAGAAGAATTCAGGGAGCTAGGAGAGAAAAGAAGAGGAGGACCTCAAAGGTAGTGATTTCAGGATTACTACCAGTGCCATGTACTAGCCAGCGTAAAAATAAAAAAAATAGGCAGGATGAACATGTGGCTTGAGAGATGGTGTAGGAGGGTGGGGTTCAGATTTGTTGGACATTGGGACCGGTTCTGGGGAAGGTAGGACTATGACAAAATGGATGGTCTACACTTGAACCAGACCAAAACCAATGTCCTTGGGGGAGTTTTTGCTGCTGCTGTTGGGGAGGTTTTAAACTAATGTGGCAGGGGGCTGGGAACCAGAAGAGAAAATAAGTAGGCGGCAAGGAGGAAACTGTACGAATCATGAAGATAGCATTATAAAAGGGAAGACTAGGCAGAGAGTGGATGAGCGCAAAATAACTGGTGACCTGAAATGCATCTACTTGAATGTAAGGAGTGTAATTTGTAAGGCACATGAATTTAGGGCCTGGGAGTATGACATTATTGCAGTCACAGAGACTTGGTTGAAGGAAGGGCATGATGATTGGCAACTAAATGTTCCAGGATATAGACTTTTCAGACGGGACAGGAGGGAAGTAAAAGCTGGGGGGCGGGGTGGGGGGGGATGGTGGAGTTGCATTGCTGGTCAAGGACGATATCACAGCTGTGCTAAAGGAGGACACTATGGAGGTAGTGTGTAATGAGGCATGATGGGTGGAGCTGAGAAATAAGAAGGGTGCAGTTACATTGTTAGGGCTGTATTACAGGCCTCCCAACAGTGAGCATGAGGTAGAAGAACAAATAGATAAACAGATCATGGAAAGCTGTAGAGGCAATAGGTTAGTGGTGATGGGAGATTTAAATTTTCCCAACAATGACTGGGATACACTTAGTGTCAGAGGTCTGGATGGGATAGAATTTGTAAGAAGCGTCCAGGAGAGTTTTCTAGAGCAGTATGTCAGTAGTCTGACGAGGGAAGGGGCCATATTGGACCTGGTATTGAGGAACGAGCCAGGCCAGGTGGTAGAAGTTGCGGTGGGGGATTTCTTTGGGAACAGTGACCACAATTCTGTGAGTTTTAGAATACTCGTAGATAAAGAAGGGTCCTAAGGGAAGAGTACTAAACTGGGTCAGGGCCAATGATATCAAAATTAGGCAGGAGCTCGGAAATGTGGATTGGTCACAGCTTGTGTCCAATGTGGAAATGTGGAAGGGAAGTCCACATTTGATATGTGGGAGGCTTTCAAAGATAGTTTGAAGATAGTGCAGAATAGGCATGTCCCATTGAAGGCAAAGGATAGGACAGGCAAGATTCGTGAACCGTGGATGACAGGAGAAATTGTACGACTAAACAAGAGGAAAAGGGAAGCATACATAAGGTCTATGCAGCTAAGAACAGAACAGGCCCTGGAGGAATATCGGAAGAGTAGGACAAGTCTTAAATGAGAAATCAAATGGGCTAAAGGGGGTCATGAAATAGTTTGAGCAAGCAGAATTAAGGAGAATCCCAAAGCATTTTATTCTTATATAAGGAGCAAGCAGGTAACTAGAGAAAAGGATTGGTCCACTAAAGGATAATGAAGGAAGGCTGTGTGATGAACCTGAGAGAATGGGTGAGATTCTAAATGATTACTTTGCATCAGTGTTCACTGAGGAGAGGAACATGAATCTTGAGATTAGAGATAGAAGTTTGATTAGTTTGGATCATGCTGGCATAAGTGGGGAAGATGTGTTGGGTAGGCTAGATGTTATTAAGGTGGACAAATCCCCAGGACCGGATGGGATTTATCCCAGGTTGCTGAGGGAGGCAAGAGAGGAAATACCTGGGGCCTTGACAAATATCTTTGTGGCATCCTTAAATACAGGTGAGGTGCCGGAGGACTGGAAGGTTGCTCATGTTGTACAAGAAGGGTAGTAGGGATACTCCGGGTAACTACAGACCAGTGAGCCTGACGTTGGTGGTGGGAAAGTTGCTGGAGAGGGTACTGAGGAATAGGATCTATCCATATTTAGAAAAGAATGGGCTTATCAGTGATAGGCAACATGGTTTAGTGCAGGGGAGATCCTAACTTACAACTTAATAGAGTTCTTTGAAGAACTGACTAAGTTGATAGATGATGGAAGGGCTGTTGATGTCATATATATGGACTTTAGTAAGGCATTTGATAAGGTTCCCCATGGTAGACTAATGGAGAAAGTGAAGTCACATGGTGTGCAGGGTGTTCTAGCTAGGTGGATAAAGAACTGGTTGAGCAACAAGAGATAGAGAGTAGTAGTTGAAGGAAGTTTCTCGAAATGGAGAAAGGTGACCAGTGGTGTTCCACAGGGGTCAGTGTTGGGTCACTGTTATTTGTAATATACATAAATGATCTGGAAGAGGGCACTGTTGGTATGATCAGCAAGTTTGCAGATCACACAAAGATTGGTGGAGTAGCAGAAAGCATAAGGGACTGTCAAAGAATACAGGAGGATATAGATAGACTGGAAAGTTGGACGGAAAAGTGGCAGATGGATTTCAATCCAGACAAATGTGAGGTAATGCATTTAGGCAAGACTACTTCGAGAGCGAATTATACAATGAACGGAAGAACTTTGGGAAAAGTTGATGGGCAGAGAGATCTGGGAGTGCAGGTCCATTGTACCCTGAAGGTTGCTGCAAAGGTAGATAGAGTGGTCAAGAAGGCATATAGTATGCTTGCCTTCATTGGACGGGGTGTTGAGCATAAGAACTGGCAAGTCAGGTTAACATTGTACAGGACTTTGGGTCGGCCACATTTAGAATACTGTGTACAGTTCTGGTCGTCACATTACCAAAAGGATGTGGACGCTTAGGAGAGGGTGCAGAGAAGGTTTAAAAGGATGTTGTCTGGTATGGAAGGTGCTAGCTACGAGACAGGTTGAGTAGGTTAGTTTTATTTTCATTAGCAAAAAGGAGATTGAGGGGGGACCTGACTGAGGTTTACAAAATTATGAAGGGTATAGACAGGGTGGATAGAGACAAGCTTTTTCCCATGACGAAGGATTTCATAACAAGAGGTCATGCTTTCAAGGTGAGAGGTGGAAAGTTTAAGGGGGCATACACGCGGCAAGTACTTCACACAGAGGGTGGTGGGCATCTGGAATGCGTTGCCAGCAGAGGTGGTAGAGGCAGGCATGGTAGATTAATTTAAGATGTGTCTAGACAGATGCATGAATAGGTGGGGAGCAGAGGGATACAAATGCTTAGGAATTGACTGACAGGTTTAGACAGTACATTTGGATTGGCTCAAGCTTGGAGGGCTGAAGGGCCTGTTCCTGGGCTGTAAATGTTCTTTGTTCTTTATGTTTCCCATGTGCCAGAATGGGATGAATAACCTTGGGAGTCTGTGCCCTGTTCAAATGTTTGCCATTACTATCTCCCATAAACCATTTAAAAACTGATTCACAATTAATCACAAGCAGCTCATGCCTCATACCAATATAATTTATTTAATTCCAGAACCTCAGTTTCAGAAAAAACAACATCACTCTCCATCTTAATAAAGAATTGTCTTCTATTGTGGTCACTCCTCCTTAAGGGTCTACGATCAACTTGATTGTCAATTATTCATAGAATCCCTACACTGTGGAAACAGACCCTTTGGCCCAATATGTCCACTCCAACCCTCCAAAGGGTAACCTACCCAGACCCATTCCCCTACCCTATTATCCTATATTTACACTTGAATAATGCACCTAATCTACACACCTCCTGAACACTATGGGCAATTTAGGTAAAAACAATGACTGCAGATGCTGGAAACCAGATTCTGGATTAGTGGTGCTGGGAAAGCACAGCAGTTCAGGCAGCATCCGAGGAGCAGTAAAATCGACGTTTCGGGCAAAAGCCCTTCATCAGGAAACTTTTGCCCGAAACGTCGATTTTACTGCTCCTCAGATGCTGCCTGAACTGCTGTACTTTTCCAGCACCTCTAATCCAGAAACTATGGGCAATTTAGCATGGCCAATTCACTTAACCTACACATCTTTGAATTGTGGGAGGAAACCGGAGCACCTGGAGGAAATTCACACAGACATGGGGAGAATGCGCAAACTCCACACAGGCTGGAATTGAACCTGGGTCGCTATTCCTTTCTCATTACCCAATACCCAGTTGTTTCTTCAGCAATGTAGAGTCATAGAGATGTACAGCATGGAAACAGATCCTTTGGTCCAACCCGTCCATGCCGACCTGATATCCCAACCCAATCTAGTCCCACCTGCCAGCACCCGGCCCATATCCCTCCAAACCCTTCCTATTTATATACCCATTCAAATGCCTTTTAAATATTGCACTTGTACCAGTCTGCACCACTTCTTCTGACAGCTCATTCCATACATGTATCACCTTCTGCATGAAAAAGTTGCCCCTTCGGTCCCTTTTATATCTTTCCCTCTCACCGTAAACCTCACCCCTCTAGTTCTGGACTCCCTCACCCTAGGGAAAAGACTTTGTCTATTTATCCTATCCATGTCCCTCATAATTTTGGAAACCTCTAAAAGGTCACCTCTCAGCCCCCGACGCTACACGGAAAACAACCCCAGCCTGTTCAGCTTCTTCCTATAGCTCAAATCCTCCAACCCTGGCAACATTCTTGTAAATCTTTTCTGAATGCTTTCAAGTTTCACAACATCTTTCCAATAGGAAGGAGACCAGAATTGTATGCAATATTCCAACAGTGGCCTAAACAATGTCCTGTACAGCCGCAACATGACCTCCCAACTCCTGTACTCAATACTCTGACCAAGAAAAGAAAGCATACCAAACGCCTTCTTCACTATCCTATCTACCTGTGACTCCACTTTCAAGGAGCTATAAACCTGCACTCCAAGGTCTCTTTGTTCAGCAACACTCCCTAGGACCTTACCATTAAGTGTATAAGTCCTACTAAGATTTGCTTACCCAGTAGAAGAACAAAATTGTTCCATATACACACGAAGACTTTATCCTCTATCTTACTGCTATTGTTTTGATTTGACAAATTTGTATGAAGATTAAAGTCACCCGTAATTACTTGCATCTCTAAAATCCATTCTAATGCCTTTCTGGTACTGCAGCTTGGGGTCTATAGCCTTATCATTTTCTGCTCATTGATGTTTCTAAGCTCAAATACTAGAGATTCGACTTCACCAGAACTGACTTGCTTGTTCACAATGACAATTCTTTCCTGTTTTAATCAGCAGTTCTAGCCCACTCCCTTTCCCTTTTTGCCTGCCCAACCTATTCTTGTTAGACAATCATGCTGATTCCAGACATCAATTTCATAAACCTCCTCTAATCCACCTCCAATAAATTTGCAGAAGACGACCAAAACGTGCACACAGCAATTGAGATGTGTTCTCACTAATTCCCTGTACAAATGAAGCAGAACATCCTTCCATTTATGTTAAATTCCTGTCATAATATAGAATATAGCCAATTAGCTTTCTGGATTACATGCCAAATCAACATACTAACTTTATGACTCATACTTTATAACACCTCTGCACCTCAGAATTCTAGTCATGCTCCATTTAAGGAATATTCTGCTCTTATTTATTCTTCCTGCTGAAATGAATGACTTCACGTTTTCCCATATTGTACTCCATCTGCAAGATATCTTGCCCATACACTAAACCTATCAATATCTGCCTGCAACCTCATGTCTTCATCACAGCATATTTTTCTAGCCATCTTTAACTACCATGCCTTCAAACCCCTCATCTAAATGGTTTATATAGGTTGTAAAAGGTTGGGTAGTGTATTAGGCCAAGCATCTTTAAAATTAACAAGATAGAACCATATAATCCCTACAGTGCTGTAAGAGGCCATTGAGTTGGCACCGCTACGCCAGACTTTCCTTACCCCAACCCAGTTACTCATCATGGGTATTTGCCATGGCTAACCAACCTAATCTGCACATCCCTGGACACTATGGGACAATTTTTATCATGGCCAATCCAGCTACCTGCCCATTTTGGGAGGAAACCCAAGCACATGCAGAAAATCCACACTGACAGAGGAAGAATGTGCAACCTTCACACAGTCGATTTAGACTGGAAACAAAGTTGGATTCCAGGCTGCAAGGCAGCAACACAAACCACTGAGCTGCTGTACTGTCTAAAATTGATGATGAAATCTGGGATTGAACCTTCACATTTTCACTCCCTGGGAAGTTTCAGCAAAAACAGATACTGGGGGAATAATGCTCTTTTCACTACTATGAAATGGGCTAAATTACTTATTTCTGTGTCATAATGAATCTAAGACTGATTTCTGCAACCTCTGCTCATAATAAAACCCTTGAGTCCAGGAATGATTGGGGTAAATCTGCACTGCTCCCCCAAGAAGGTCCAATCTCTCTTTCCCTAACTGTTCATAGCCCTGATCTCAGAAATCTTTTAGCATAATTGAAAAAACTTTTTATTTTGCACTGTGAAAGGCCGATGATAGTGAGCTGCTGGTGAATGGAGTGACTTTGTAGATCTTGCTATAACATCTAGTTGAAAATTACTATCTGCAAACGAATCCCAGTGACCCTGCTGTAAAAATAAAGTAGACAAAAAGCAGTTCTCCCCACTGTAAAAACACAGCACTCTGCCTCCTGTCGCCCACGGCGTGTGATGGCGTCACAGTTGCAGACCCCCTTTCACTCATTGGTTGCAATGTCAGCTCCGCCCCTCGGTCGCCCTGGTTACTTGGAGGAGCAGCAGCACCAGCTCTGTCCTCCAGATCCGCCCCTTGGTTACGTTTGGTTATGTGATGTCATCAAGCAGGCGGGCATGCGCATACTGAATTGGAACTGTGAGCATGCGTGCCGTGAGTCGCCTCTGGACGGAAGTGTTTATCGAGGTAAAAACAATGACTGCAGACGCTGGAAACCAGATTCTGGATTAGTGGTGCTGGAAGAGCACAGCAGTTCAGGCAGCATCCGAGGAGCTTCGAAATCGACGTTTCGGGCAAAAGCCCTTCATCAGGAATAAAGGCAGTGAGCCTGAAGGGTGGAGAGATAAGCTAGAGGAGGGTGGGGGTGGGGGAGAAAGCAGCACAGAGTCCTGTAGTTAAAAATCACACAACACCAGGTCACCTGATGAAGGAGCGTCGCTCCGAAAGCTAATGTGCTTCCAATTAAATCTGTTGGACTATAACCTGGTGTTGTGTGATTTTTAACTTTGTACACCCCAGTCCAACACCGGCATCTCCAAATCAAGAGTACAGTAGGTGAGTGGGGGAGGGGATGAAGGTGATAGGTCAGGGAGGAGAGGGTGGAGTGGATAGGTGGAAAAGGAGATAGACAGGTAGGGCAAGTCCGGACAAGTCATGGGGACAGCGCTGAGCTGGTAGTTTGGAACTAGGGTGAGGTGGGGGAAGGGGAAATGAGGAAACTGTTGAAGTCCACACTGATGCCCTGGGGTTGAAGTGTTCTGAGGCGAAAGATGAGGTGTTCTTCCTCCAGGCGTCTGGTGGTGAGGGAGCAGCGGTGAAGGAGGCTCAGGACCTCCATGTCCTTGGCAGAGTGGGAGGGGGAGTTGAAATGTTGGTCCACAGGGCGGTTTGGTTGATTGGTGCAGGTGGTCCCGGAGATGTTCCCTAAAGCGCTCTGCTAGGAGGCGTCCAGTCGCCCCAATGTAGAGGAGAGCGTATCGGGAGCAATGGATACAATAAATTATATTGGTGGATGTGCAGGTAAACCTTTGATGGATGTGGAAGGCTCCTTTAGGGCCTTGGATGGAGGTGAGGGAGGAGGTGTGGGTGCAGGTTTTGAACTTCCTGCAGTGGCAGGGGAAGGTGCCAGGATGGGAGGGTGGGTTGTTTGGGGGTGTGGACTTGACCAGGTAGTCACGGAGGGAACGGTCTTTGCGGAAGGCGGAAAGGGGTGGGGAGGGAAATGTATCCCTGGTGGTGGGGTTTTTTGGAGGTGGCAGAAATGTCGGCGGATGATTTGGTTTATGCGAAGGTTGGTAGGGTGGAAGGTGAGTAGCAGGGGAGTTCTGTCCTTGTTACGGTTGGAGGGTCTGAGGGCGGAGCTGTGGGTTGTGGACGAGATTCATTGGAGAGCATCTTTAACCACGTAAGTGTTTATCTGTCACATCCACAAACAGTTAGTGAAGGGAATCGTTAGCCACAATATTTCCAACAAGAAGGTTTCACGATTGCACAGTTTAGGTTTCTCGCCCCAAACATCGAGTTGTCCGATGCTGTAATTTGTGCCGTAGGGAGCCACAGGCTTCTTTCCAGAAGCAGGCTCTGGTCAACGGTTGCCACCTTGGTTCCGCAGGGGTCGAGGCGGGGGAGAGTGCGCAGGACCCATTTGTTTGGTGATGTCACAGTGGGGGGGTGCGGTTTCCCCCGCCCCCGTTCCCAAGCTCCTTCTTCCCTCCCCCATTCTTCTCCCCTCCGTCCCCAATCTGGCCTATTGTCTCCACCTGGGGATCTGCTGTTTTGTTTGACTATTCCCGGTGGGGAGCGGTTACTGCAGTAAAAGTGTAGTATGAAGTCGAGATGTGATTAAAAAGCAGCAATCCCTCCAGAATCGAACTCCTGTAACTCCCTGTAAACTTGCAGGTGTCTCAGAATGTCTGACTGAATCCTTCCTGCACATGGAGCAATGGAATGGTCTCTCTTCTGTGTGACCACTATTGGATGGCCAGCTCAGGTGAGAAACTATATCACTGTCATTATTCTGATATTTTGACAGTATCTCCATTGTCTAGGGATCTTTCATCTCTCTTGGCTGGATGACCAGATGAATTCTATTGCATTTGGCAGAACATCCATATAGGAGAAAGTGAGGACTGCAGATGCTGGAGATCGTAGTCAAATAGTGTGACACTGGAAAAGCACAGCCAGTCAGGCAGCATCTGAGAAGTAGAAGAGTTAACATTTTGAGCATAAACTCTTCATACAGTTTCTCTGAACTGCATATGGTGCAATTTTATTTCAGTCTAACTTAAAGCTTTTTCCAAGGCCACTGGAACACACTCAGGCTGTGTAACTGGTTACAACTGGTTAGAAAATAGACAGTAATAGCAACAGAAGTAAGCCAAATGCCCCCTTGAGTCTGTACCAATATTCAATAGGATTATGGCTGATCTGAAAGTGCTCACAGATTGATAGACACAGCTTAGGAATGTATTAAACAGGGGAAAAATGTAAATTATTAGTTCAATTAAATAGTTTCAATCTTTTCTGAACCCTTTCAAGTTTCACACCATCTTTACAATAGGAAGGAGACGAGAATTGAATGCAATATTCCAACAATTGACTAACCAATGTTCTGTACAGCTGCAACATAACCTTCCAACCCCTGTACTCAATGCTGTAACCAATAAAGGAAGCATACCAAACACCCTCTTCACTATCCTATCTACCTGCGATTCCACTTTAAAGGAGCTATGAAACTGCACTCTAAGGTCTCTTTGTTCAGCAACACTCCCTAGCATATTACCATTAAGTGTAAGTCCTGCTAAGATTTGCTTTCCCAAAATGCAGCACCTCACGTTTATCTAAATTAATCTCCATCTGCCACTTCTCAGCCTATTGGCCCTTCTGGTCCAGATCCTTTTGTAATCTGAGGCAACCTTCTTCGCTGTCCACTACACCTCCAATTTTGGTGTCATCTGCAAAGTTACTTATGCTCACATCCAAATCATTTATATAAAATGATGAAAAGTAGTGAAACCAGCCTGATCCTCGTGGCACTCTCCACTGGTCACAGGCCGCCAGTCTGAAAAACAACCCTCCACCACCACCCTCTGTCTTCTACCTTTGAGCCAGTTCTGTATCCAAATGGCTAGTTCTCCCTGTATTCCATGAGATCTAACTTTGCTAACCATGGGGAACCTTGTCGAACGTCTTACTGAAGTCCACGTAGATCACATCTACTGCTCTGCCCTCATCATCCTCTTTGTTATTTCTTCAAAAAACTCAATCAAGTTTGTGAGACATGATTTCCCACACACAAAGCCATGTTGACTATCCCGAATCAGTCCTTGCCTTTCCAAATACACATACATCCTTTCCCTCACAATTCCCTCTAACAACTTGCCCACCACTGACATCAGGCTCACTGGTCTGTAGTTCCCTGGCTTGTCCTTACCGCCCTTCTTAAACAGTGGCACCACATTAGCCAACCTCCAGTCTTCCGGCACCTCATCTGTAACTATCGATGATATAGATATCTCAGGAAGAGGCCCAGCAATCACCTCCCTAGCTTCCCACAGAGATCTAGGGTACAAGATTGGGTTGGAATATCTGGTCGGCATGGACAGGTTGGACTGAAGAGTCTGTTTCCATGCTGTACATCTCTATGACTGCACCTTTATGCGTTTATCCACCTTTATGCGTTTCAAGACACTCAGCACTTCCTCCTCTATAATATGGTTCACAGACAGATTAAAAAAAATTTTAATTTATGAATCAGCAGTGAATGTAAACAGTTTCAGCAAATGTCCATAGATATTTGCTTATTCCCTACATACTATTTGCTTTTCTCAGAACATTCAACAATTTGAGACCTGAGTAGAAAATGAGATAGAGACGGAACAGCCAGTCTCGAGCTTTCAAAATCACTCTGCATGTCCTTGACCTTCTTGAACTGCTGCAGTCCACGTGGTGAAGCTTCTCCCAAATTGTTGTTCGGCATGGAGTTACAGGAGTTTCATCCAATGAGGATAAGATAGTGCTGATATCTGTGTCCATTACAATCATTTTGTTTTTATAACCCACGTTTAACAGATTAGAAATGTCGGAACAGGAGTAGACCATTATGGCATTCGATCCTGCCCTGCTACAAGTATCTCCCACTTTCTGAAAGTTCTCTTTATGCCACTTCACTTTTACAAAAGACCTATTTTAGTACCTGTTTTCACTATCCTTTCTTGCTGCAACTCCACTTTCAAGGAAGTGTGAGCCTGTGCTTTGTTCAGCAGCACTCCCCAGGACCTTACTATGAAGTGTACAAGTTGTACCCTGATTTGCCTAACCAAAATGTAGCACCTCATATTTATCTAAATTAAACTCCATCTGCTACTCATTTGATCAAGGTCCCATTGTACTCTGAAACAACCTTCTTCGCTATCCTCTACACCACCACGTTTGGTGTCATCTGCAAACTGCAGAACCACACCTGCTTGATTCATATCCAGATCATTTATGTAAATGACAAAAAGCAGTGGACCCAGCACAGATCCTTGTGGCAAATCGATGCTCTCCATTCCGAAAAGCAACCCTCCTCCACCACTCTCTGTCTCCTACCTTTGAGCTGGTCTGTATCCAAATGGTTACATCTCCCTATATTCCATGTTCTGTAACTTTGTTAACCAGTCTGCCATGTGGAAACTTGTCAAATACTTTACTGAAGTCCTTATGCACCAGGACCACTACTCTGCCTCTTCGTTGCATGTCATCTACATTCTGAGAGATATTTCATTTAAGTTTCTTCATCTAAATCATCAATATATATTGTGAATGCAGTAGAGGGGGCAGTGGCGTTGTGGTATTACTGCTAGACTGTTAATCAGGAGACATACTATTTGCTTTTCTCAGAACATTCAACAATTTAATAATAATAGTCTGGGGATCAAGGTTCTTGCTGTGACAGTTCTCCCACATTGTTATTCAGTGAGGGGTTACAGGATTCTCAGGCAGCTACTATAAAGAAACATTGCCCTGTATCCACAAGAGGACAGTGCATTCCTGGAAGGGCAATTTATCGGTCATGGTTCTCCATACACATTGCTGTTGACCTTCCTCAAGAGCGAATCTTTCAAACTTATTCCTAACATGTAGAGGGAGGAAGCAGTGCCATTAAGTATCCCATTGCTCTCACTGTCTCGCTTCCCATTGAGGGCTGAATCTGTGAAGGTCCAGGATAGGCAGTGGGTCCCTTCCCTGAAGGACATTTGTGCACTAGTTGAGTTTTTATGACAATCCAGTAACTTTTCATGGTCACCGATTCTGAGTGTCTTGCACACAAATTACCAGATTCAATATACTCCCTTTCACAACCTCCTTTCATGTTTTAAACAGTTCTCTTTCTCAGACTCACCTTTTTCTGATTTAAATTTGTTTTACAGAGAGTCACAGAGGCGCGTTTATCAGTAAGAATTCAAAACAAACATTCCATCAGGATCAGAGAGTGAGTCAATTCATCAAGACTTGAAATCTATTAGATTTCCAACGTTTATCTTTTCTGTTTGTGGGAAAAGATTTCAAACATCGGGGTGGCTGGAAATGTACCAAGACACATCCACCCAAGTGAGTCTTCCAGTGAACTAACTGTGGACAGGTCTTGAACAGTTACACAGACTGAATAACATCTCACGATTGTCAGTGGGGAGAAACTGTAGCCCTGTCCTGTGTATGGGCGAGAAGGCAGCTGATCTTCGCTTATAGAGAGATTTGGCAGACACCTGCCCTATGGAGAAACCATGGAAATGTGCAGACTGTGGGAAAGGATTCAGATATCCATGCTTGCTGGAAGCTCATCGACGCAGTCACACAGGGGAAAGGCCGTACAGCTGCTCTGTTTGTGGGAAGGCATTTGCTCAGTCATCAGACCGTCTAAGACATGAACGCACTCACACTGGGGCAAGGCCATTCATCTGCCCTGAATGTGGGAAGGGATTCAGTGAGTCTTCCAACCTGCAGACACACCAGCGAGTTCACACCGGGGAGAGGCTATTTATTTGTTCTGTATGTGGGAAGCGATTCACCCAGTCATCTGAACTTCTACGACATGAATACACTCACACTGGAGAGAGGCCATATACTTGCTCTGTTTGTGGGAAGGGATTTATTCAGTCGTCTGACCTTCATAAACATGAGCGCACTCACACTGGGGAGAGGCCATACGCCTGCTCTGTTTGTGGGAAGGGATTTACTCAGTCATCTGACCTTCAGAAACATGAATGCACTCACACTGGGGAGAGGCCATTTATCTGCCCCGAGTGTGGGAAGGGATTCAGTCAGTCATCCAATTTGTCCAGACATCTGCGATTTCATTCAGGAGAGAAGCCAATCATCTGCTCTGAATGTGGGAAGGGATTCAGTGACTCGTCCAACCTGCTGACACATGAGCGCATTCACACTGGGGAGAAACCATTCCCCTGCTCTGAGTGTGGGAAGGCATTCTCTCATTTATCCAAACTCAAGGCACACCAACTGGTTCACAGTGATGACAAACCTTTCAAATGTTTGCACTGTGTGAAGAGCTTTAAAAGCAGATATGCAGTGCTAATACACCAACGCATTCATACTGGGGAGAGACCATTCCACTGCTCCGAATGTGGAAAGCGATTTGTCCATTCAAAAAACCTTCTGAAACACCAGCGATTACATACTGGTGACAAGTTGTTACCTGCACCCTCTGTAGGAAAGGACTTCCTCAGTCATCTCACCTGGTGAAACACCAGCGAGTTCCGAAGTGACTGCATCTGTTGCTGTTGTTGTCCTTAATAAAACTTTTTCTCACATCACTTCTGCATCTCTTTCCTAAAACCTTAACTCTAGCTTCCATCAACATTGGGCCACCATTTCTTATTTCTTTCCTTCAGCTAAACCTGTCAAAAACCTGTCACAAAGCATAGTGGCCAGAAGTGGACTCTAATTGAGTCCTAGAGGCAGTTGTCAAAAGGTCAGCACCTTTTCCTTATTTTTTCTGCTCGATATATTTAGTTTATGAAGTTCAAAGTTCCATGTGTTTTACTGTCTGCTCTTTTGATGTGACTTGTCACCCTTTTAGTGTCCCTCACCTTGAAACCAGAAGCTCTGGTTTCAAGTCCCATACCTTCTGTGAAGTTGTGCCAGAGCGGTTTGATTATTTTCTTGTTTTTTAATTCATTATTGAACCATATCCACTGGGGTCTGTTTCTGCTGAAAGTAATGAACTCCAGCTCAGTTAAAGGAATCACTGGGTGGGCGGTAGTTGGGGGGGGGTGAGAGCACATCTGTGTAATCACTGCTTATTTGGAAAATGAGTTGACTGATTTGTAGAATTCACAAACTACTTAAAAGTAAACTTGGAAGCTTGTTCTTTTCAGTCCCACTGATACCTTGTATTGATCTGTGTGAAAATCCTGTGTTCCCTTGTGAAATAAATCTGTATCCATTGGTTGCAGAAGCCTGTATCCTATTGTCTTTATTAACCAGCATTGTAGTTGCTACTGTTTTGATACTGCAGCTTTGTCTCTTTATGGATTTTAAATGTGGGACCAGTTTGTGTGAAGTTAGGAAGTGGAGGAGGAGAGGGATAGACAGAGGCAGTCTGGACTAAATTACTGAGCTGCTTTCTCTCGCATGTCCTCTCTCTAATACCACAAAAATGCCTCTTTCAGTGGTGCAAACATGGGGAGTTGTACTCCAAGTAGAAGGAGCTGATAGGATGAACTGAATGATGGGTCAGACCTGAGGGTATTTAAACTAGCTCCTGGCAGCCATAGTTCCTTTGCCAAGTGGATGGAGCAGGAGATGAGTATTAGACTGTTTCTATCTTTGTGAGAGAGAATGAGTGTGGGTACTATTGGAGTCTCAATGCCAGTTATGATCCTTTAAACTCCCCTCTCTGAAGCAGACTCCAGGAGCAATGTCCATCCTTCTGTTGTGCCTGCCACAGTATGTTTTAACCCTTATATCCAGCAAAAGAACTGCGAGTCGACTCAATAATAATGAACAGTAATATACATTTTATTTGACACAATTAATTGTATCACAACAAAATACACTATAAACTAATGATTGACGCTACAAATCTATCTTGTGCTTTTACTTAACTCTGTGTGATCAGATACCAGCACACTAGATCTTGGCCTTCATCACATGGTGATAGTCATCTGGTCTTCTCCAGATAGTCTCAGGGGTGTCTTCGCAACTTGGTGGTTGATCTCGCGTTACCGCGCCCGAGGGTGATGTTGTGGCAATTCTCGTACTTGGTAATTGTTTCAGCCCTATTGGGAGGGTCTTTTAATGTCCTCCAATAGATTGAAGTGGACGTGTCGATGTTGGACTGGGGTGGACAAAGTTTAAAAATCACACCACACCAGGTTATATTCCAACAGAATTATTTGTAAGTACTAGCTTTCGGAGTGCTGTTCCTTCATCAGGTAGCTGTGGAGCAGGATTATAAGATACAGAATTTATAGCAAAAGGTCACAACGTCATGCATGCAACTTACACAAAATATTGAACAAACCTAGATTGCTGTTAAGTCTTTCATCTTTTAGAATTGGTTGCAGGCTTTGGTTTATTAATATGTAAATCTCAGTTTAACCTGATAGCAATTTCGATCGCGTTCTGGTCAACTATTCCAACCCAAATTTGGATATGTATTGTGTCATCTGCAGCTACCAGGTCAGTTACATACTACCTGTTGGTAGCTGCAGCCTGTCTGGATTTTGCAGCATGTTTATTAGCACAGTCACTCTGGGCAAGGCTTGCCTCAGTTTTTGCAGCATGCCTTAGTTATTGTCGAAATCTTTATAAATCCATAATAAATTAATTATTTTGAGCAGCTTGTCCACCCACAGACCCTCCTCTTGATCCTGAATGCCTAAGATCAAGCAAACATCACCAAACTATATTTAAATGGAACATCAAAAATTCATACCCAATGGCTGATCAAGCAAAAATAGTAAATTAAAATAAATAAGACATTGGCGAAATGGGCAAATACAAAAAGAAATTCATAACAAAAATCGAATGAACATAATTAAACTGAAGAATATTATACATAAACAATGGGATAGGACACTTAACACAAACAAATATCTACTAGGCTTAGCAAAACATTTACAATGTTGATATAACGTTCAATAAGCTTGGGGAGACTGGAAGTTGAGTGAGCTCTCCAGATTCAGATTGACAGTGAGGATGATGAGGTATACCAGGGTAACCAGAATTAACAACACAGACAGATGTGACACAATACAGACCTAGGGATGGATTTGTAGGTTGGAGCCCCGGTTCCAGAAATCCTCCCACCAAGTTTTTAATTTAATTTCCTTTATTCACTCTTTGACATCATTTATCTGCTGTCATACCTTTAATCATAGAATTGCTACAGTACGGAAGCAGGCATTTTGGCCCATCAGGTCCACACTGGCCCTTCGACCCAGAACTACCCCATCTCTGTAACCCTGCATTTCCCAAGGCTAATCCCATCTGGCCAGGACATCTTTTGGACTGTGGAAGGAAACCAGAGCACCCAGAGGAAACCTACACACTCACAGGGAGAATGTGCAAACTCCACACAGACATTCACCCAAGGTTGGAATTGAACTCAGGTCCCTACCATTGTGAGGCAGCAGTGCTAACCACTGAGCCATCGTGGCACCCCCAATGATTGAACTGAGCTCAGTTTGCTAATATATATAGTATAGTGTGCTGCATTGTTATATTTTGATTTAAATAATCTAGAGGTCACACATTGGGCTTATTTGGTAAATCCCAGACTCATGGTTCCACATTGGGTACCTGACAATGCAACACTAAGATCTTTACCTCCAAACAAGTTGATTTGATTCCTGGTTGTTATGACTGAGATCACTGCTTGGACTACTGTGGGCTCCTAAGTATAGATTGATGGAGAAACAAAAAGGAATGAGGGAAGAGGAAAGCAGGGGAGGAGTCAGGGGAAGAGATCCTGAACGCAAAAGTGACGGCATGGAGTCTCACAGTATAATGGGACATTTTTGGTTTTCAAAAGCTGCCTTCTTGAATTCTTGCAGGCTGGGTTTTTGGTGAAGTTCTACGGGTTCTACATGCTGTGGCCAACTGGGTCTGAATTAGGTGTAACATTGCCGGGAGGGTTTGGGCTCAGTGTCACACTTCTCCAGATATTCCCCCAGAGTTTGCCGAAGTTTCTCACTTGCATTAAATTCCCCTCTCTCCCTTTGTGTGTATTTATCAGCTGAGTTAGGCCTATCCTGGCAAGTATGTGTGACCCAATACAGTAGGTGGTGTTGGTGACATTGGGCTGTCCCATTCGGATATGTTGATGTGCTAAATGGGGTTGTGAGGCAGTATTCTCCTTCTCCTCTGTCGGCTACCCTGAGTTATGTCAATGCCCAGATTGCGAGCTTCTATGGGGCATTCAAATAAATTGGTTATGGGCCTGTTATCATTGTGTACGGTAAGGTGCCATCAAATCCTATCCATATGCCCTCCTGAATAGTGCCTATGTTTTCTACTTTGAACACCCCTAGTCCAATTCTGTCATTGGTTATTATTGGGAGTCCTAATATCATCCCTAAAGCTTTCCCAAGAGTTCCTTTACAGTCATCGTTGAACCAGACTTTGGTCAGTTGCCTCAGTTGGCAGTCTGATAATTTGGGGTGTTTCTTTCCCGTGAATAAAATGCTGTATCTGTTCGTAGCTGATCCAGGATGGAACCTGTCCGTGTGAAACCTGATCAAGATTTTCTTTAACTGTTCTATCATCCACTGTCATTCCATGTTAGGGACGTGGAATGCACTGCCTGCAACAGTAGTAGACTCGCCAACGTTAAGGGCATTTAAATGGTCATTGAATAAACATATGGATGAAAATGGAATAGTGTGGAATAGATAGGCTTCAGATTGGTTCCAAAGGTTGGCGCAATATCGAGGGCCTGTACTGCACTGTAATGTTCTATGTCTATATATGGTGCATAGGATCTGATTCTCTTGTCTGCTGTTCTCTTCCAATTTCTCTTTTATCATCTGGTTTGTTGTTTTCGCATGTCCTTCTAGCACAGCTACCATAAGGCTACCAGCTTTATTTCCAACTACTTCCCCTTCGACTATCCTGCGGACTATTCTCATTGTGTCCAAAGTCTGTTTTAGTTGTCAGGTCAGGACTCTGAATTTATTGTCCACATCAGCCAAATCAACGGCATTAGTGATTGATACCCCTGCCCCATATGTTGTCATTAAATCATTAAGTATTTCCCTTTTATGGTGTTTCTCCATTCCAAGTTTGATCTTCCCGTTGTCTGTCCCTATCTCTTATCCCAATAGTATAGTCTTTTCAGTTGGGGGGAGCACCATTCTGACAGTTGGGTTCCTGCTAAATTCACCACCACAGATACCAATTCGTGGTTGATGTTCACATAAATCTTTGCCAGTAGTTTTAAAACTAGTCCGTTTTGTGGACCAGAGATGGCTTCAGGGCAAACGAGTTAGGTGCCTCTGCAGCTGGTTTTAAGCCATTCCTAATTTCATACAGAGCAAACATCCACTCTGAGTTTCCCATGGTATCGCTGCCCAAGTTCCAATCCCTTTTCTGGGCTGTTTGCTAAGCATCCTATCTCGGGGCATCCTTTGTTTACAAATCCCCACCAATCACCCGTGATTTCTATGCTCAGGTAGCAATCATCTGAGCTCCCATTTATTTTCATATATATTGCCCGCTGGTTGTTGCATCTGAACATTATATTTTTATTGGTGTGGACCCATAACAGCTGAAAATGTGTTGCTGGAAAAACACAGCAGGTCAGGCAGCATCCTAGGAACAGGAGAATCGACGTTTCGGGCATAAGCCCTTCTTCAGGAATCCTCCAGCATCTGCAGTCCTCACTTTCTCCTCGTGGACCCATAACACACAACCCTCACATTTGCCTGCAATTGGTGGGCCAAATCATAAGTATCCTGGGTACATATATCCTGGTCTGTTCAGTGTTTCATGTGTGTTGTTCCCTGTGATGATGACCATCCTGGTGGGGTATATCTTGGTTGTGTTCCACGCGTTCATGGTTATCCTGGGAAGAGATCAGGGTTGTTTCTGTTATCCTTGACTAATATCTGAATCGTTTCAAACAGGTGTAATCTATATGCTCTCACCCTCCCCTGCTTTCTTGTTTAAAAAACAAAAGAGAATAATAACGTGAACCCCATTTGGAAGGTTAAGTTGGGTTTAGAGGCCTAGTTTCTGGTGGTAGGGGTGACAGTGGTTTTAAATGACCTGACCATGGGGTGGTCAGAAAAGACTGAAATGAGATGGTCATCATGACCAATGAGTTAAATGTCAATTTGAAGATGAATATGAAGGAAATGTGAAGTCGAGGATGAGATGGACGTTGTAACCATGGGCAGAATCTGATTTGGAGATTATAAGGATTGGAAGACATAAAGTGCCTGTGAGTTTGGACCATCAGAAACAGTTGCACCTCACCTTGGGTGGCTGTCAGGAGCAGTTTCATCACCTGGATTACTGAATGAGTGCATTTGTCAAGTAGGCACCCAACAGAAACTCATCAGTGCGCTGTGAATCCTCAGTCTTTAATGGCTTGGCAAATATTGCATCCCGCCCCGGTTCCCATGTTCATGTCCTGTCATTCCCTTCAGTGGTGACACCCGGAATGACCATTTATAGTCTGGGTCAATCATGTTTCTGTAGTCAGTACTCGTCTTCTTGTATTGTCACGTGCAGATATGTCGTTCGGGGTCTGAGTTATAGCGAGTCGGGGATGTTCGATTTCCCTATCTCTGGATCATTGGGGAGCCGTGTCAGGTCTATTCTGTTGGGAGAGTGTAACATATCCGTGTTGTGACTGGTGAGTCTTTCCAACCAGCTACAGAGTCCTCCATCGAGTCAATTAAATTGTCTGGGGCCCCTTAAACGTTGAAGCTATGGTCAGTGGCGGTGATGAAAAAGTATAGATTTTGTCCAGGATGCAGTCTGATTGAGGATGTGTCAGGGTCTTGTCTTCTCATTTACTCTCGGGCAGTCTCATCTAGCATACATATACTAAGGTGGTGAGAGTGGCTGTGTTGTGTGCCATTGGCTTGTAACTGGTTTACAGGGTACCAGTCAGTTTTTCCTGTGGCTAGTAAAATTTTGTATACTGAGGGGCTTTCCTTATCCACCAGAGTGTGTGGACCTGAATATTTAAGGGAAAGAAAGACTCTAGGGTTGTATATCTGTAACATTACCTGCTGTCCTATTGTGTAACTGACAGGATTGACTTTACTGTCAAAGTAAGCCTTACTTACTTTCCTTTTACCCCCTAACCTGACAGCTGCTGCTGAGTGGCCTCGATATTCTCAGTGAGCTTCTGGACCACTTTTTTTGTGTGTGAGGGCAGTGAGGGCAGGTTCTGTGAGGTTGAGGCAGAACAGGTAGTTGACTCCTTTCATGGGTTGGCATGTGATCAGGCAATGGGGAGTAGATCCTGGAATCAGGAGATGGAGTTCATGAGGACAAACTGAAGTACTGTGTCCCAGGTTTAATTATTCTGCTGTACCATCTTTCGCATCATCCTTTTTAGGGTGCAGTTCATCCTTTCCATAATTCTGCTGGATTGGGCATGGTATGCAATGTGGAATTTCTGCTGAATACCAAGCATAGTCGTCACACTCTGAGTGACTTGGCCGGTGAAATGGGTTCCCTGATCTGACTCGATAGTGTGGGCTAGACCCCATCTTGTAAATACTTGTTGCATTAGGATTTGTGCCGTCATTTTCGTGATATCTGTCCTAAAAAGAAAAGCTTTGACCCTTTTTGTGAAAGTGTCTAAGATGACCAGGATGTAAGTCAATCCATTCCTACATGGTGGAAGGGGACCTATGTCATCATTTTATAAATTTGTCTCAGGTCTTGCACTTGGACAGTTGTGCTTCAGTTCTCCCTTTCGGGTGTACCTATCGGGATTGTTTCAGGAGTACACCAGACAGTGCTCTAAGTTGAGTTCTACATCCTTGTAACTTGGGCCACCAACACAGTTCTTTTAATTATTTGGTAGTGGCCTCTATTCCCTGGTGCCCATGCCCATCAAGGTATTGATGCATGACTTGATTACTGTCTTGAGTCAGGACTATATAGATTCCTGCTTTTAAAACTAATCCATTCCATACTTGTTGGAAATGTTGCCATTCAGTGTAGATGTCTGCATAAACTCCTGCAAAATCTGTTTTCAGGAATCATTAAGGTATTGTGCTTACCTAAGGCCCTCTACGTTTGTCTGACTGTCAGTGACTACATCTGCCTGCTCACCTATGGGTGGCTGCCAGAATTCTATTACATGAGCACCTCTTCTGGCTAATTAATCTGCTTTGTAGTTACCTTCTGGGGATGTTTTGTGATGGCTTCTAACTTTAGTTATGCCTTCCACTGGTGGCCTGCAGTGTGTACTATAATAAGGGGCCTGATAGTCGCGGTTTCCCATCAGTTTCCCATTGCAGCATGCCAAGGACAGACAAGTGGGCATGTCAGCAGGATGCTGTGTAAAAATGACCGGCTATTGGAAGTCCGGGATCATGCTTGCACATGGACTGGAGATGTTCTGCAAAGTGGTCAACCAGAATACCTCTGGTCTTCACAGCTTACAATTCCTCAACATTTAGAGTTTGATAATATCCCTGCACATCATGATCTAGATTGTTAATACATATCTGAAAAAGAAAGGGTCCCAAAACTAATGTTGGAGTACTCCACTCCAAACCTTCCTCTGGCTTGAAGAATATCCATTGATCATTACTCTGTTTCCTCTGAGCCGTGAATTGTTTTTTGCTCAAAGGATACGCCCATGGAACTCATTCTCCCATACAGTAATAGCGGCAGTCATTAAAAATATTCAATGCAGAGGTAGTTAAACTCTTGACTGACAAGAGAGTCAAAAAATATTGGGACTAGACCAGAAGCTGAGACCACAATCAGATCAGACAAAACCTTATTGATGAAGAGACAAAAAAAAAGTTGTAGTTTCTGGAATCAAAGCAGGTCTGAGGGGCCAAGTATCCTAGGTAAAAACAATGACTGCAGATGCTAGAAACCAGAGTCTAGATTAGAGTGGTGCTGGAAAAGCACAACAGTTCAGGCAGCATCCCAGGAGCAGTAAAATCGACATTTCGGGCAAAAGCCCTTCATCAGGAATTTTTGTCCGAAACATCGATTTTACTACTCCTCGGATGCTGTCTGAACTGGTGTGCTTTTCCAGCACCACTCTAATCTAGACCCTGGGCCAAGTATCCTATCAAGCTGCTGAAATGTAGTTTCAGTGAAGTGAGAAGATAGTCAAAGATCATTGTGAGAGACTGGACGGAAATTAAAACAGACGAAAGTTTCAGGAAATTTCTGAACTATGTTACTTCTGCTGATTTATCAGAAAATGTAGGATTCCCATTTAAATGCTAGAATTTTGTTGTAATCTGTCTAATTTCAGAATGAATACATCATGCCACTAATTCTAACAATGGATTGCCATCATCACAACAGAAATTGCTGGGGAAACCTAGCAGGTCTGACAGCATCTGTGGAGAGAAAGCAGAGGGAGTTAATATTTCTCTCCGCAGCTGCTGTGGGATCTGTTGAGTTTCTTCAATAAATTGTGTTTTAATTTAGATTTCCAGCATCCACAGATTTTTATTGCATTTAAATTAAATCTCAACATTGCTTTTGATTATCTACATTCCTTTCTAATAAATGCACCACAGGGTAACCTTCCTTTTTATCCAGTTAGCCTATCATTTATTTTCATTTCTGTCTTTTCTACTTGGTTTGTATTAAAACAAAAGCAAAATAGGATGATTTCTGGAATTGTGAAATGGAAAAAAACTGCAACTTCTCAACAGCACTGTGGAAACAAAGGGAAAAAAAACAAGTTTAAGGCCTTTAGTTGACAAAACCACTTATCACTGATGTAGATTCCATTCCCATGTGCTCCAAAAACCACTCTGTCTCTGTGATCGTTGTTCTGAGGCACTGAGTGTAAAGAGTTCAGGATTCTTAAAATGTAGAGAGCAGTGATATTTCAGCTGTTGCAGCATGCAGGAACTGCTAGGTTGTGGAGGTGACACGTTCTCTCAAACATCACTTTGAAGTGCAAATGTAGGAATCCTTTGCTAATTTCCCAATTCTCTTGTCTAGGCCCAATCCTGGTGGTAGGTTCTATTTCCTGATAGACACTGGCATTACAATCTGGCAGCTTTCATTGTCTTTTTTTTTCGAATACTGACCCCATAAAATACAAGATTTGTTCAGTTCAATTTCAAAATCTGCTTTTGCTTTTTGAGGTTCATATCACCAGATATTAGAAGAAGAGGATGTACAAATGGAACACTCAACAATCACTGCAAGGTCCAACAGTGATGCTCAATTCCTCAAGGTTCAAATATCAACAGCCTTTGATCATGGAAACAGAAAGCACCATTCACAGTGGGAAGGAACCGTACGTATGTTCTGTGTGTGGACGAGGCGACAGTCAAACACCTGGATTGTCAAAACAAAAGTGGAGTCACACTGGGGAGAAAATATGTAAATGTGAGTACTGTGGGAAAGGTTTCAATTATCCCTATGAGCTGGAATGTTATTGATAGCAGTGAAGCAACTAACCAATTAAGCAAGTTCTTTTGGTGGTGTTATTTAAAGCAGTACAGCTGGTCCCATTACAGACAGGAGAATGTTCCTGTGGACAGTGTGTGAAATTGTTGAGTATCTTTGACTTGGAAATATATTGCCATTCCTTCAGTGTTGCTGGGTCAAAATCCTGGAATTCTCTCCCTAATGGCAATGTAAGTCGACCCACAGCAGGTGGATTGCAGCGGTTCAAGAAGGGAGCTCACCACCATCTTCGAGGGGCAACTAGGGACGGGTAATAAATACAGGCCAGCCAGTAACATCAACACTCCACAAAGTGAATAAGTTTTAAAATATCTTCAATCTCATTTGTTGCGTCTTTTGAGATTAAAACATTGCAGGGTAAATATTAATGAGATGAACATTTGGAATGTCAGCACACACAAGGCCACAGTGACAGCAGGAAATTTTCTGTGCTGTAAAAAATCAATGACTTGATCATTTGGGAGGAGAAATTAATCTCCAATGATTAAAAAATAAGGCAAAAGCTGTGTCAATAAGAAATTATGCATTCATGCTCATCTCCATCCCTGGTGGTCTAGTGGTTAGGTCAGGGTGATTCCATGGGGGAAAGAGAGATGCTGGAGATCAGAGTCGAAGAGTGTGGTGCTGGAAAAGTACAGCCAGTCAGGCAGCATCCGAGGAGCAGGAGAATCGACGTTTCCAACATAAGCTTTCATCCCCTTGGCCTGAGTTTGATTCCCAATGAGGGAATTATAATTTATTGTTCCTGGCAGTGACAACAGCAAAAGCAAAGCAGCTCTGGTGGGAATCTGTTCAATGCCTCAGATCAGTTAATGTCCCTGAGAACATTAGAGTTTTAGATTAGATTAGATTACTTACAGTGTGGAAACAGGCCCTTCGGCCCAACAAGTCCACACCAACCCTCCGAAAAGCAATCCACCCAGACCCATTCCCCTACATTTATCCTTTCACCTAACACCAGGGGTACTTTAGCATGGCCAATTCACCTAACCTGCACATTTTTGGACTGTGGGAGGAAACTGGAGCACCCGGAGGAAACCCACGCAAACACGGGGAGAATGTGCAAACTCCACACAGTTACCTGAGGTGGGAACTACACCCAGGTCTCTGGCACTGTGAGGCAGCAGTGCTAACCACTGTGCCACCCACAAAAATGCAGCTATTCTCCCCGCCGGGGAATTGAACTCCCGTCTCCCATGTGACAGGCAGGGACACTAACCACTATATTACCGAAGATCTTACAGAGTTTCCTCTGAAAAAAGGGAAAACTGCTTTGACTGTCTCTCCTCAGTTGGGCAGTTCAACATTCATTCTCTTCTGATCCTGATTCCCAAGGATTTTCTAAAGATTCACAAAGCTGAGACTGGGTTTTGTTGTTTGTTTTATTTGCATTCCCAGGATTGGGTCAGTGGGTTTGGGAATTTGAACGGTGCCCATTAGCAGGACTCTGTAGGACCATTTCAGCTTCCCCTCCTCTGATAGTGCTATGAAATTGACTATGATGCTCTCAGGAACATGTACTGATGTGAGACAGTGAAAGGATTGTTGTTCCTGCTGATCAGGAATTCAAACCTCATCTCGGCTTCAGGACAATTAGAAAGGTGAGTTTGGAAGTATAAAGAAGCTGTGAGCTGCACTCAAGGCAAGTCGGAGCAAAACCTACAAATACCTGATCTGTACACAGACACATTATAAGACATAGGAGTGGAAGTAAGGCCATTCGGCCCATCGAGTCCACTCCGCCATTTAATCATGGCTGATGGTCATTTCAACTCCACTTACCCGCATTCTCCCCGTAGCACTTAATTCCTTGTGACATCAAGAATGTATCAATCTCTGCCTTGAAGACATTTAGTGTCCCGGCCTCCACTGCACTCCGCGGCAATGAATTCCACAGGCCCACCACTCTCTGTCTGAAGAAATGTCTCCGCATTTCTGTTCTGAACTGAACCCCTCTAATTTTAAGGCTGTGCCCATGGGTCCTAGTCTCCTCACCTAACGGAAACAATTTCTTAGCGTCCACCTTTTCCAAGCCATGTATTATCTTATAAGTTTATATTATATCTCCCCTTAACCTTCAAAACTCCAATGAGTACAATCCCAGGATCCTCAGCCATTCATCGTATGTTAGACCATTCCAGGGATCATCCGTGTGAATCTCCGCTGGACATGCTCCAGTGCCAGTATGAGGTGTGGGGCCCAAAACTGGACACAGTACTCCAAATGGGGCCTAACCAGAGCTTTATAAAGTCTCAGTAGCACATCGCTGCTTTTATATTCCAACCCTCTTGAGATAAATGACAACATTGCATTCGCTTTCTTAATCGCGGATTCAACCTGCATGTTTACCTTCAGAGAATCCTCGACAAGCACTCCCAGATCCCTCTGTACTTTGGCTTTATGAATTTTCTCAATGTTTAGAAAGTAGTCCATGCTTGTATTCTTTTTTTCAAAGTGCAAGACCTCGCATTTGCTCACATTGAACTTCATCAGCCATTTCCTGGACCACTCTCCCAAACAGTCTAGATCCTTCTGCAGCCTTCCCACTTCCTCAGTACTACCTGCCTGTCCACATATCTTCATATCATTGGCAAACTTCACTAGAATGCCCCCAGTCCCTTCATCCAGATCATTAATATATAACGTGAACAACTGCGGTCCCAACACTGAACCCTGTGGGATACTGCTTGTCACCGGCTGCCATTCCGAAAAAGAACCTCTTATCCCAAATCCCAACTGTCTGCCTTCTGTCAGACAGCCAATCCTCAATCCATCCCACTAGCTCACCTCGAACACCACGGGCCCTCACCTTGCTCAGCAGCCTCCCGTGTGGCACCTTATCAAAGGCCTTTTGGAAGTCTAGATAGACCACATCCATTGGGTTTCTCTGGTCCATCCTACTTGTCACCTCTTCAAAGAATTCTAACAGGTTTGTCAGGCACGACCTCCCCTTACTAAATCCATGTTGACTTGTTCTAATCCGACCCTGCTCTTCCAAGAATTTAGAAACCTCATCCTTAACGATGGATTCTAGAATTTTACCAATAACCGAGGTTAGGCTAATTGCCTATAATTTTCCATCTTTTGTCTTGATACTTTCTTGAACAATGGGGTTACAACAGTGGTCTTCCAATCATCTGGGACTTTCCTTTACTCCAGTGACTTTTGAAAGATCTCAGCCAATGCCTCAGAACTCTAGGATGTAGCCCATCAGGGCCAGGAGATTTGTCAATTTTAAGACCTTTTAGCTTTTCTAGCATTGTCTCTTTTGTCATGGCAACCATACTCAACTCAGCCCCTGACTCCCTTTAATTGTTGGAATATTACTCATGTCTTCCACTGTGAAGACTGACGCAAAGTACTTATTAAGTTCTCCTGCTATTTCCTTATCTCCTATCTATAGGCTTCCAGCATCAGTTTGAAGTGGCCCAATGTCTACTTTTGCCTGTCGTTTGTTTCTTATGTATTGAAAGAAACTTTTACTATCATTTCTAATATTACTGACTAGCCGACCTTCATATTTGATCCTCTCCTTTCTTATTACTCTCTTTGTTATCCTCTGTTTGTTTTTGTAGCCTTCCCAATCTTCTGATTTCCCAGTGCTCTTGGCCACTTTATAGGATCTCTCTTTTTCTTTGATACATTTCCTGACTTCCCTTGTCAGCCATGGCTGTCTAATCCCTCCCCGGATAATCTTTCTGTTCTTGGGAATGAACCTCTGTACTCTGTCCTCAATTACACCCACAAACTCCTGCCATTTTTGCTCTACTGTCTTCCCTGCTAGGCTCTGCTTCCAGTCTATTTTTGTCAGTTCCTCTCTCATGCCCTCATAATTACCTTCATTTAGCTGTAACACCATTACATCCGATTTTACCTCCTCTCTTTCAAACTGCAGACTGAACTCTACCATATTATGATCACTGCTTCCTAAATGTTCCCTTACTTTAAGATCTTTTATAAAGTCTGGTTCATTACATAGCACTAGGTCCAGAATAGCCTGCTCCCTTGTGGGCTCCATGACAAGCTGTTCCAAAAAGCCATCCTGTAAGCATTCCAAGAATTCCCTTTCTTTGGGTCCACTGGCAACATTATTTACCCAGTCCACCTGCATATTGAAGTCTCCCATGATCACCGTGACCTTGCCTTTCTGACATGCCTTTTCTATTTCCCGGTACATGTTGCGCCTCTGGTCCTGACCACTGTTAGGAGGTCTGTACATAACTCCCATTATGGTTTTTTTGCCTTTGTGGTTCCTCAATTCCACCCACACAGACTCCACATCATCCGACCCTATGTCATTCAGTGCCATAGATTTAATTTTATTCTTAACTAACAAGGCAACCTCGCCCCCTCTACCCACCTCACTGTCTTTTCGATAAGTTGTAGATCCTTGGATGTTTAACTGCCAGTCCTGAACCCCCTGCAACCATGTCTCTGTGATGCCTCCCACATCATAATTATTCACGATGATCTGTGCCTTTAGTTCATTTATTTTGTTACGAATGCTACTAGCATTCAGGTAAAGTGCCTTAATGCTAACATTCTTATCATTAGAGATATTGGAAGTCATAAGATGTCCTCAGTTATCCTTCCCTTTTGTTGCATTCCTAATCTGCCTCAAGGTTAAATCCACCTGCATACATGCTATCCTCCTGCTTATCTTTCCATTTAACTCCATACTCCCTGTCGCTTTCACTTTCCTTTCCCCCCAGCTCAGAAGTTTAAAGTCCTACTGACCACCCTATTTCACTAGAACATTGGTACCAGATCTGTTCAGGTGGAGACCGTCCGAACGGTACAGATCCCCCCGGTTCCAAAACTGATGCCAATGCCCCATGAAATGGAATCCCTCTTTCCCACAGCAATCCCTTAGTCATGTGTTTACTTCCCTAATTTTCTTATCCCAATGCCAATTGGCACGTGGCTCGGATATTATGACCCTTGAGGACCTGCTCTTGAATTTCCTTCCTAGTGCTTGATAATCCCCAAACAGGTCGTCCACCCTAGCTTTGCCTATGTTGTTAGTCCCAACGTGGACCACAACAACTGGATCCTCCCCCTCCTGATCCAATATCCTTTTAAGCCGGTCAGTGATGTCCTGCACCCTGGCACCGGGCAGGCAACACACCATGCAAGACTTCCGATCTGGCTTGCATAGGATACTATCTGTCCCCCTAATTATAGAATCCCCAATAACAATTACTTGTCTTTTTGTTCCCCCCTCTTGAATGGCCTTCTGCACCATGGTGCCGTGGTCAGCTGGCTCATCCTGTCCAGAGCCCTTTTCCTCATCTGTAGAGGGAGCACCACTAGCCCTGTGTCCACCTCACATCCCCATGTTGCAGAGTTCTGATGTTTACCTGGACATGAGCAGCAATGGGAACATTCACAAGATGAACAACCAGCAAAGATAATCACTGGCACTGCTTCACCTGAATATTCCCCACTTTGTGAAGCAGTTCCCTTCACTGGGAAAGGAAACACATTTGTCCTTGGATACCTGCTTCAGGGTCGCTTTCTTCTGTGCTGGAACATTCCATCGTTTTGTTCACTCACTCGCTATTTCATGATCCACTCCAATGAAATGTACTTCCATACTTTGAGTCATCGTCTTTCCGAGTCAAGATCCTGAACAAATTCAGCAAGAAACCTCTGGTTGTTTGTAGTCCATGATCTAGAATGTGACGAGTTGATCAACACCTTTTTTGGTGTCGGCCCTTCACTGGAGCTCAGTGCCTCAAAACTGTTAGCATCAGCCTGTTTTGGAGGGGAACTTGAAGGTGTTGCTGTTCCCATGTATCTGCTGCCCTAGTCCTTGCAGATGGAAGAGGTAGTGGATTTGGAAGGTGCTGTGAGTTTTTGATGAAATTTGCAGTGTATCTTGAAAATAGTACACATTGCTGAACTGAGCATTAGTGGTGGAGGCAATGGATACTTGTGGATGTGGTGCCAATCAAGCAGGCTGCTTTGTCCTGCATGGTGTCAGCTTCTTGAGTGTTGTCGGGGATGCAGCCGTTCAGGCAAGTGAGGAATATTCCATCACAGTTCTGACTTGTGCCTTGCAGTTGCTGGACAGGCTTTTAGGATTCAGGAGATGAGTTACTCGCCGCAGTATTCCTAGCCTGTGACCTGTTGTTGTAAACACTGCATTTATGTGGTAAGTCAAGTTGAGTTTCTGATCAATGATAACTCCCAGGATGTTGATAGTGGGGGATTCAGTGATGGTAACATCATTGAATGTCAAAGAGCGGTGGTTGGATTGTCTCTTATTGGTGATGGTCATAGCCTGGCATTTGTGTGGCATGAATGTTACTTACCACTTGTCAGCTAAAACCTGGATATTGTCCAGATCTTGTCGCATTTGAACACAGATTGCTTCAGTATCTCAGGTGTCATGAACGGTGCTGAACATTGTGCAATCATTGGCGAACATCCCCACTTCTGACCTTATCATGGAGGGAAGGTCATTGCTGAAGTAGCTGAAGATGGTTGGGCCTAGAACACTACCCTGAGAAACTCCTGCAGGAATGTCCTGGAGCTGAGATGGCCAAACTCTAACAACCACGACCATCTTTCTATGTGTCAGGTATGACTCTAACCACAGAAGTGTTTTCCCCCGATGCCCACTGATTCCAGTTTTGCTCACGCTCTGTGATGCCACATTCAAATGCAGCCTTGATGTCAAGGGCTGTCACTCTCACCTCACCGCTGGAATTCAGCTGTTTTGTCCATGTTTGAACCAAGGTTGTAGTGACATCAGGAGCTGCGTGGCCCTGGCAGAACCCAAACTGGGCATCACTGAGCAGGTTATTGCTGAGTGGGTGCTTCTTGATAGCATTTTTGATGTCACATTCCATCACCTTACTAATGGTCAAGAGTAGACTGATGGGGCAGTAATTGGCCAGGTTGGATTTGTCCTGTTTTTTTATGTACGGGACATATTTGACAATTTTCCACATTGTCAGGTAGATGCCAGTGTTGTAACTGTACTGGAGTAGCTTGGCCAGGAGAGTGACAGGTCCTGGAGCACAAATCTTCAGTACTACTGTGAGAATGTTGTCAGGTCCCATAGCCTTTGCAATATCCGGTATAGAGTCAGAGATTCTAGAGATGTACAGCATGGAAACATACCCTTCAATCCAACTCATCCATGCTGACCAGATATCCTAACCCAAACTAGTCCCACCTGCCAGCACCCTTCCCATATCCCTCCAAACCCTTCCTATTCATATACCCATCCAAATGCCTCTTAAATGTTGCATTTGTACCAGCCTCCACCACTTCCTCTGGCAGCTCATTCCATACACATACCACCCTCTGTGTGAAAAAGTTGCCCTGTAGGTCTCTTTTATATCTTTCCCCTCTCACCCTAAACCTATGCCCTCTAGTTCTGGACTCCCTGACCCCAGGGAAAAGACTTTGCTTATTTAACCTATCCATGTCCTTCATAATTTTATAAACCTCTATAAGGTCACCCCTCAGCCTCCGACGCTCCAGAGAAAACAGTCCCAGCCTGTTCAGCCTCTCCCTGTAGCTCAAATCCTCCAACCCTGGCAACATTCTTGTAAATCTTTTCTGAACCCTTTCAAGTTTCACAATATCTTTCCGATAGGAAGGAGACCAGAATTGCACGCAATATTCCAACAGTGGCCTAACTAAAGTCTTGTACAGCTGCAACATGACCTCCCAACTCCTGTACTCAATACTCTGACCAATAAAGGAAAGCATACCAAACGCCTTCTTCACTATCCTATCTACCTGCAACTCCACTTTCAAGGAGCTATGAACCTGCACTCCAAGGTCTCTTTGTTCAGCAACACTCCATAGGACCTTACCATTAAGTGTATAAGTCCTGCTAAGATTTGCTTTCCCAAAATGCAGCACCCCACATTTATCTGAATTAAACTCCATCTGCCACCTCTCATTGGTCCATCTGGTCAAGATCCTGTTGTAATCTGAGGTACCCCTCTTCGCTGTCCACTACACCTCCAATTTTGGTGTCATCTGCCAAATTACTAACTGTACCTCTTATGCTCGCATCCAAATCTTTTATGTAAATAACAGAAAGTAGAGGACCCAGCACTAATCTTTGTGGCACTCCACAGGTCACAGGCCTCCAGTCTGAAAAACAACCCTCCACCATCAGCCTCTGTCTTCTACCTTTGAGCCAGTTCTGTATCCAAATGGCTCGTTCTCCCTGTATTCTGTGAGATCTAACCTTCCAATCAGTCTCCCATGGGGAACCTTGTTGAACGCCTTACTGAAGTCCATATAGATCACATCTACCTCAAGATCTAACCTTGCTAATCAATCTCCCATGAGGAACCTTGACAAACGCCCTACTGAACTCCATATAGATCACATCTACCTAAGAATACTCAATCAAGTTTGTGAGACATGATTTCACACATACAAAGCCATGTTGACTCCCTAATCAGTCCTTGCCTTTCCAAATACATGTACATCCTGTCCCTTAGGATTCCCTCCAACAACTTCCCCACCACCGACATCAGGCTCACTGGTTTATAGTTCCCTGGCTTGTCCTTACCGCCCTTCTTAAACAGTGGCACCATGATAGCCAACCTCCCGTCTTCCGGCGCCTCACCTGTGACTATCAATGACACAAATATCTCAGCAAGAGGCCCAGTGATCACTTCTCTAGCTTCCCACAGGGTTCTAAGGTACACCTGATCAGTCCTGGGGATTTATCCACCTTTACCCATTTCAAGACATCCAGCACTTCCTCCTCTGTAATATGGACATTTTTCAAGATGTCACCATCTATTTCCCTACAGTCTAAATCTTCCATATCCTTTTCCACAGTAAATACTGATGCAAAATACTCATTTAGTATCTCCCCCATTTTCTGTGGCTCCACACAAAGGTCACCTTGCTGATCTTTGAGGGGCCCCATTCTCTCCCTAGTTACGTATTGCCAACAATCGAACTGACTGAAGACTGTTATCTGTGATGCTGGGGACCATTGATGGAAGTTGAGGTGGATCATTCACTCGGCACATTGGGCTGAAGACTGCTGCGAATGCTTCAGCCTTATCTTTTGCACTGATGTGCTGGGCTTTTCCCTTCATAAGGTTGAGGATATTTGAGGGGCTTCCTCCTCCAGTGAGTTTTTTAATTGACCACTGCCATTCACAACTGGATGTGGCAGGACTGCAAAACTTAGATCTGATCTGTTGGATGTGGGATCGCTTATTTCCGTCTATCACTTGCTGCTTATGTTGTTTGGCATGCAAGTAGTCGAGGCTTCACTATGATGATACCTCATCTTCAGGTATGCCCGGTGCTGCTCCTGATATGCCCTCCTGCACTCTCCATTGAACCAGGATTGATCCCCTTGCTTAATGGTCATGGGAGATTCGGGGAATATGCTGGGCCATGAGGTTACAGATTATGCTGGAGTACGGGTCTGCTGCTGTTGACAGTCCACAACGCCTCATGGGTGCCCAGTCTTGAAATGCTAGATCTGTGCAAAGTCTGTCTCATTTAGCATGATGATAGTGCCACACACCTCAATGGAAGTCATTCTCACCGTGAAGGCGGGATCTCATCTCCACAAAGACAGTGCAGTGGTCAGTCTTACTGATACACCTGACTGATGTATCTGCAGCTGGCAGATTGGAAACAATGAGGTCGAGTACGTTTTCTTCCCATTTGTTGGTTCCCTCACCACCTGCTGCAGACCCAGTCCAGTAATATCTTTTAGGACCCGACCAGCTCGATTGGAATGGGAAACAAAAACAGAGGTTGCTGGAAAAGCTTAGCAGATCTGACTACATCTATGAAGAGAAATCAGAATTAAAGTTTCAGGTCCAGTGAGCCTTCCTCAGTACCAGCATTTCTAGCGACTTCTGTTTTTGTTAGAGATGGCAAAAGTGTGTTCATGCCCCCTCACAGGGGGAGACACACAGACACATTCCCCTGGAAGGGACTGAGGCCTCAGGACAGACCAACTCCAGAAAGTAGGATTTCACACATTTGGCTTATCTTGTCACCCTTAACAATTTCTCCTTCAAATCCTCCCACTTCCTCCAGACCAAAGGGGTAGCCATGGGCACACGTATGGGTCCCAGCTATGCCTGTCTATTTGTTAGCTACATAGAACAGTCGATCTTCCGTAATTACACTGGCACCACTCCCCACCTCTTCCTCCGCTACATTGGTGCCACCTCATGCTCCCGCGAGGAGGTTGAGCAATTCATCAACTTCACCAACACATTCCACCCTGACCTTAAATTTACCTGGACCATCTCGGACACCTCCCTCCCCTTCTTGGACCACTCCATCTCCATTAATGACGACCGACTTGACACTGACATTTTTTACAAACCCACCGACTCCCACAGCTACCTGGATTACACCTCTTCCAACCCTATCTCTTGCAAAAATGCCATCCTGTATTCCCAATTCCTCCGCCTCCACGATATCTGCTCCCAGGAGGACCAGTTCCACACAGAACACACCAGATGGCCTCCTTCTTTAGAGACCGCAATTTCCCTTCCCACGTGGTTAAAGATGCCCTCCAACGCATCTCGTCCACATCCCGCACCTCCGTCCTCAGACCCCACCCCTCCAACCATAACTGGGACAGAACGCCCCTGGTGCTCACCTTCCACCCTACAAACCTTCGCATAAACCAAATCATCCACCGACATTTCCGCCACCTCCAAAAAGACCCCACCACCAGGGAAATATTTCCCTCCCCACCCCTTTCCTCCTTCCGCAAAGACCGTTCCCTCCGTGACGACCTGGTCAGGTCCACGCCCCCAAACAACCCACCCTCCCATTCTGGCACTTTCCCCTGCCACCGCAGGAACTGCAAAACCTGCGCCCATACCTCCTCCCTCACCTCTATCCAAGGCCCTAAAGGAGCCTTCCACATCCATCAAAGTTTTACTTGCTCATCCACTAATATCATTTATTGCATCTGTTGCTCCCGATGCGCTCTCCTCTACACTGGGGAGACTGGATGCCTCCTAGCAGAGCCCTTTAGGGAACATCTCCGGGACACCCCCACCAATCAACCACACTGCCCTGTGGCCCAACATTTCAACTCCCCTTCCCACTCTGCAGAGGACATGGAGGTCCTGGGCCTCCTTCACCGCCGTTCCCTCACCACCAGATGCCTGGAGGAAGAACGCCTCATCTTCCGCCTCGGAACACTTCAACCCCAGAGCATCAATGTGGACTTCAACAGTTTCCTCATTTCCCCTTCCTCCACCTCACCCTAGTTCCAACCTTCCAGCTCAGCACTGTCCCCATGACTTGTCCTACCTGCCTATCTTCTTTTCCACCTATCCACTCCACCCTTCTCCCTGACGTATCACCTTAATCCCCTCCCCCTCTTACCTATTGTACTCTATGCTACTTTCTCCCCACCCCTACCCTCCTGTAGCTTATCTCTCCACCCTTCAGGCTCTGCCTTTATTCTTGATGAAGGGCTTTCACCCGAATCATCGATTTTGCTGCTCCTCGGATGCTGCCTGAACTGCTGTGCTCTTCCAGCACCACTAATCCAAAATCTGGTTTCCAGCCTCTGCAGTCATTGTTTTTACCTTATCTTGTCCCATTTCAGACTTCAATACCAGAGTGCGATTACAGCAAATTGCTCCTTTGGATGTTGGATGCAACATGTGTACAAAAATTTAAACAGGCCCCAGTGAAGCTTGTGCTGTAACCACTGAGCTACAGAGCCACGGCAATGAAGACCTGACAGAGGGGGTCTCATGCACTACAAACTGCAATATAATAGATAATTGGATAGCCTGTGTATTATAAAGCAAGATGTAACAGAGCTGAAGGGATCATATACAGGAAGTTGGGAGAGTGTAATGCTGAATCAGAAAGTGTCCAGAGTGATGTAAACAGAGATCTTCCCTTGTAGTGTAGTCGTTAGGATTCAGTGCTTTCACAGCTATGGCCAGCTAATGGTTAACATTTACAGTAATGAATATGAAACACTATCTGATCTTTAGAAGCAGAATTATGTTATGAACCAATGAGAATCACTTCACTGCATGTCACAGTTTCACATCAGCAATGTCAGCTGTAATTGCCGGATGTGCAATCAGTTTAAAACAAGAATGCAGGGGACGTCAGGAAAAGGGAAAGAAATGGTGGTTTAAGAGGTGACTGTGGGCCTGTACAGCCAGGCACAATGTGGATGCTGAAGACCAGTTTTCCTGTTTACCCTGATATACAGATCACTCCAGATCAATCATCCACAATGTGTGTTGTCCTTTGATGACCAACAATTTTAGGAGCAGAAAGAGACTATTCAGCCCATTGAGTCTGTAGTGTCATTGAATGAGCTCATGTATAATCTGATTATGCTAAACTGCACTTTCTTGCCTTTCTTCATAAACCTTCATACCTTTACTGATTAAAAATTTGTCGCTCTCAGACTTGAATATACTTAATAACCCAAATCCAACCTGGAAAGAATTCCACCGGAATGTGAGAATGGCAGAACAATGGTGTGTCTTACTGCCAGTTTGGAAAAAACAGACTGGGGGGGTGGTGGAGGAAGGGCATTTTGACAGAGACTGTGACAGGTAAAGCTAAAAGAAAGGGAAGGAATGGGAGCAGATTCACAATCACACCATTGTTCTGCCATTCTCACATTTCGATCACTTGATCTGAATGATCCAGCCCAATCCCCACTACTGTGCAAAAACTGTACCCTCCACGCTTCACATCAGCTCTGATGAAAAGTCATCCAGATTGAAAGCATTAGCTTGCTGCCTGATCCACGGTGATCTCCAGCATTTTTGTTTTCAGTGCAGATTCCAGCATCTGCAGTAATTTGCTCCTAAATTCTTTCTCATCTCTGTCTTATAATGGCAGTGGGGGGTGGGGCGGGTGGGAAATGTACATGTGATATTGGGCACTCTGATACTAAACTGTTCCAGACAGGAACCGACCTTTCTGCATGCAACAAGTTAAATCTCCAAATAGCCTGTGCATTTCAATTTTTTATGTTGTACTGCTTCTGAGCAGGCCAAGGCAATGGATTTCAGTGCTTCCTCCCATTTACTTTCATCTCTGATGTGAAACTCTCACTGATTCTGACAGAGTTGCTCTCTTTGCTGTTTTCAATGTCAGGAGTTCATGTTCATTTTAAAGAATTTGTACAGGAACAATAAATCCTCATTCCCTGACTGAGAATCGAACCAGGAAACAGCAGGGTGCTGAATCCCAAATACTGGAGCACCAAGGAAGATGCACGCAATGTTTGCAACTTTTCTTCTTCAGGCTGCTTCTGGGGCGGCATGGTGGTTCAGTGGTCAGCACTGCTGCCTCCCAGCCCCAAGGACCTTGGTTCAGTTCTAGCCTGGGGTGACTGTGTGAAGTTTGTACATTTTCCCTGTGTCTGCGTAGGTTTCCTCGCAAAATCCAAATATGTGCAGGTTAGGTGAATTGGTCATGCTAAATTACTAGGTATAAACAATGACTGCAGATGCTGGAAACCAGATTCTGGATTAGTGGTGCTGGAAGAGCACAGCAGTTCAGGCAGCATCCGAGGAGCAGTAAAATCGACGTTGCGGGCAAAAGCCCTTCATCAGGAATAAAGATGGGGGAGGGGATGAAGGTCAGAGGTGAATGGGGCTGGGGATGGAGGTGATAGGTCAGAGAGGAGGGTGGACCCTCTCTGACCTATCACCTCCATCCCCAGCCCCATTCACCTATTGTACTCTTTGCTACTTTCTCCCCACCCTCAACCTCCTCTCATTTATCTCTCCACTCTGCAGGCACTCTGCCTCTATTCCTGATGAAGGGCTTTTGCCCCAAATGTCGATTTTCCTGCTCCTTGGATGCTGCCTGAACTGCTGTGCTTTTCCAGCACCATGCTAAATTACCCATCGTGTTCAGAGGTGTCCAGGTTAGGTGCATTAGTCCGGGTTAAATGTAAAGTCAGTGCGGACTTGTTGGGCCAAAGGCCTGTTTCCACAGTAGGGATTTATGACTTTTTGTTCAGTTGTAAAATGATAGAGTTGCTGTTTCTAACAGCAACAGGACAGACCCTGTCAACGCCAGTCATCAAATATCTTGCTTCTAAACCCTGTTTCCAGCACTTGGTGTTGTGTTTAGAGTGCTCATCTAAATAGTTATCCCACTCCTTGAGGGCTTAATGGAACAAAAACAGCTCATTCAACCAATGATATGAAGAATTGCTGTTTTCTGGAAAAGGAAATCTACATCTTCCTCCTTGAAGACACTTCCAAAAGCCAAATTCTTTCTTGGAGCCGTTTGCCAGTTTTCCTCATGATGCCAACAGTGTGGGATTAAATCCATGAGGCTACTACTAAAGGAGTAAAGGGAATCCCTTTTTAACCCTTCTGCTTATCTGTGGTGTGGTGTCCCTCAGGGTAAACCACCACCAGTTGTCACTTTCTAATAAAGGTCCAGAATGAGTATGACGACTTTTATCATTTAATGTGTGGCTCAGTGTCAGACTTTGTGATATTACAGGAGCAAGTGAGCACTGCAGATGCTGGCGATCAGAGTCAAACAGTCTGGCACTGAAAAAGCACCACAAGTCAGGCAGCATCTGAGGAGCAGGAGATTCGGTGTTTCAGGCATAAACCCTTCATCAGGAATCGTTTGTGATATTATATCCCTGGGGAACTCAACGGATGCTTTATTCTCTTACATGAAATATACATGTTAGTTATGCGTGTAGTAGATAAATACAAAGACTATGCACCATAATAACAAATAAATTGAAAATCTACAATGGCAGCCACATAACCCAGCACGGTGGCTCAGTGATTAGCAATAAATAAAAACCAAAAGAACTGCATTTCTGAACAGAAGAGTTAATGTTTCAGGTATGGTGACCCTTCCCCAGTTCCGCGGAACTGAAACATTAACCCTGATTTCTCTTCAGACATACTGCCAGACCTGCTGAGTCTTCCCAGTAACGTCTGGTTTTGTTTCTGATTTACAGTGTCTGCAGTTCTTTTGGTTTTTATTTAGTGCTTAATCACTGAGCCACCATGCTGGGTTATGTGGCTGCCATTGTAGATTTTCCATTTATTTGTTATTTTGTTATTAACAGCAACTTCTGTTTTTGTGTCAGTGGTGAGCACTGCTGACTCACAACATCATGACCCGGGTTCAATTCCAGCCTCATGCGACTGTCAGCACATTCTCTCCATGTCTACGTGGATTTCCTCTGGACGCTCTGGTTTCCTCCCACAGACAAAAAATGTGCGTGTTAGGTGGATTGGTCATGCTAAATTGCCCATAGTGTCCGGGGATGTGTAGTATGGCCCCTGCGCGAGTTGGACTATTTACATACTGCTCTAGAAAACCCTACCGGATGTTCCTTACAAATTCTGATCCATCTAGACTTCTAACACATAAGTGAATCCCTGTCAATGTTGGTAAAATTAAAATCTCCTATCACCACCACCCTGTTGCTCCCATATCTTTCTATGATCTCTTTACAAATTTGTACCTCTATCTCACGTTCGCTGTTGGGAGGCCTGTATTACAGCCCCAACATTGTTACCACAGCCTTCCTGTTTCTGAGCTCTGCCCTTATTGCCTCACTGCTCGAGTCTTCCATAGTGCCCTCCTTCAGTACACTGATATCTTCTTTGACCAGTAATACAGTTCATCCACCCCTTTTACCTCCCTCTCTATCCCGCCTGAAGTATCTATATCCTGGGATATTTAGTTGCCAATCATGCCCTTCCCTCAACCAAGTCTCAGTAATAGCAAGAAGATCATACTCCCAGGTACTAATCCAGGAACTATGTTAATCTGCCTTACCTACTATACTTCTTGCAGTAAAACAAATGTACGTCAGACCACCAGTCCCTTTGCGTTCATCATCTGCTCCCTGCCTACTCTTCCCCTTAGTCACGCTGACTTCATTACCTAGTTCCTTACAGGCTTTAGTCACTAACTCCTTACTGTCCACTAACCTCCTCATTTGGTTCCCATCCCCCACCACATTAGTTTAAACCCTCCCCAACAGCATTAGTAAAAGCACCCCCAAGGACACTAGTTCCAGTCCAGTCCAGGTGTAGACCATCCAATTTGTAACAGTCTCATCTCCCCCAGAACTGGTCACAATGTCCCAAAAATCTGAACCCCTCCCTCCTGCACCATCTCTCAAGCCACATATTCATCCTCCTTACTCTATCATTCCTACTCTGACTAGCATGTGGCACTGGTAACAATCCTGAGATTACGATCTTTGAGGTCCTACTTTCATAACTCGATAAATTCTGCTTGTAGGATCATAACAGTTCTTACCTATATCACTGGTGCCTAGGACCACAGTGTTTCTGACTTCTTTCAAGCTGCAGACTCCAGCGTTTGATTATAAAGTTGAAAAGGATGAAATTATTTCAATACTTTTAACTATTAACCTACACAGTTCAGCTTCTAGTACTGATCTCTGTTATCTGTCAAACTTAACATGGTTGTTTGGCTAGGGTGACCCCCTTTACTTGGATCTGAATCTGAAATTCCATCCATTTCTCTGTTTTATCTGAACTGTTCTTGATCAACTCCCTGTCATAGTCTAACTTCCTCTCACTCCATGAGTGGGTATAACTGTCTTAGATATTTTATTGTTACTTCCATTGACTCTCTAAATGAGGTTTTACAGCTGTTCATCCCCTTAGCATTTTCTGCTGGCAATTATCTTCCCTTCGTAGCTCCCACAATGCCATTTGGTAAGGAATTATTCACTAAGTAACGATGAAGGGACAGTGATCTGTGTTCAAATCAATGACCATTAGTTTATATCAATATAGTGTTATAGACTAACTTCTGACCACAGTCAAGCAACTAGATATTAGAGAAGTTACAAAATGGTTTATGGTTAAATAGTTTTCAAGTGTATTTTAAAGCCCATAACTGAGGTTCAGAAAAGGAGAGGTTTAGTGAAGAGGGGTTACAGTTTATGGCCTTGGCCGCTGAAGGTTGATGGCACCAAATGTGGGCCAGTTAAAATCGAGAAAGCTCAGGAGGTTGGAATTAGAGGTAATGCAGATATCTCAAAGGACATTTGTAACAATTATTTCTTGGGATGTGGGCATCACAGGTTGGATTAGTATTTATTGACCAGCCCTAATTGCCTTTGAGAGGGCTGGAAACTGGAGAACATTATAGATCTAGGTAGAGAGGAGGCTCCCAAGAGATTTGAATAGAAGGACATAAAGTTGAAAATTTATCTGTTTGAGCATGGGGTGATGGGTGAACCAGACTTGGAACGAATACTGACACGGGTTTTGAATAACCTCAGGATTACATCACTGGGTGAACAACCTGTAAATCGCTCCCTT
The DNA here is from genome assembly GCF_047496795.1 of Chiloscyllium punctatum. Lineage (NCBI taxonomy): Eukaryota > Metazoa > Chordata > Chondrichthyes > Orectolobiformes > Hemiscylliidae > Chiloscyllium > Chiloscyllium punctatum. The sequence goes on from NC_092769.1 coordinate 62,025,504, forward strand.
ACAGCATTGTGGGAGCTTGGGTGGGAAGAGAAAGCTGCCAAGGCAGAAGCACGTGGTTAGAATGGACAGTGGTAACAACTTCATTCAGAAACAGGCAAGGAAGGAACTATAAAACACCAAACAGAGCTCAAGTACAGCCATTAACAGAGGCAGAGGAAGTCAGGCAAGTGCAGAGAGGGAAATGTGAGAGGTTGGTTGGGAATTCATTCGATAGTTAAGTCCAGGAGTAACAAGGATGAGAGTTTCAGCAGCAGATGAGCAGAGACTAGGAGGAGTCAGGTGATGTTACTGAGCTGGAAGTGGACAGTCTTGATCATGATGGGGCTATGTGTTTGAAAATTCATTGTGGGTTGAAATACTTCACCATAGTTTTGATACATTTGGTTCAGACTCAGACAATTGCCAGGGAGAGGGATGGAGTCAGTGGCAAGGCAGTGAAGTTTGTGTTGGGGAATGAAGACAAAGGCCTCAGTTTTGCCAGGATTTATCTGGAGGAAGTTTCTGCTCCACTAAGACTCGATGTCAGACAACTCAAGACAGTGTGTGACCTGGAGGGAACTGGGAGGTGATGGTGTTCACATCCACCTGCTACCCTGCTCCTTCTCAGTAGTGGAGGCTGAGTGTTTGGAAGATTCTGTGAAAGTTATGATCAAGTTGTAGGTGTCTAAAACCCTATCCTTTAGTCATTATCTTCACAAAGAAGCCAGAGTCTTGTGAGAGATTCTCTCTCACTCTTTCTTTTGCTTGACATCAGTTTCACAGAAAAAAGGGGAAGATTTCCAAACCAACCATCACACCATGATCTGATGGATTTGCCCATTTGATCACATCTGGAACATGATCTAATATTGAACATGGAATGAACAAGCCGCATTCACAGTGGAGAGAAACCGCACACGTATTGAGTGCATGGGCAAGGCTTCAGACAATCATCAGAGCTCACAAACCACAAATGCTGTCACACTTGGGAGAAACTGTGGAAATGTGGGGATTGTGGGGAGGAATTCATTTCCCCTTCTGAGCTGGAAAGTCATCGATGCTGTCACACTGGTAACAGGCCATTCACCTGCTCAGTGTATGAGAAGGGGTTCACTCAATCATCTAACCTGCTGCAACATTACCTCGTTTAAGCTAAGGAGAGACCATTTAAATGTCAAGACTGTGGAGAATCTTATAAAACCTCTGGGAACTTGATGTTCATACTAATGAGATATCTTTTAAATATCTAAACTGTGGAAAATACTATAAAATATCTGGGACCCGATGTCCCATCAACGTGCTTACACGAAGGAGAGACCTTTGAAGTGCCCAAACGGTGGGATGGGTTATAAAACTCCCAGGGACCTGATGTCCCACCAACTTCCTCACATTAATGAGAGACCTTTGAAATGCTTAGCCAATGTGTTCACTCTGAAGACAGGTATCTGGAGGTTTTGTAGCATTTCCCACAGGCTGAGCATTTCAAAGGTCTCTCATTAATGTGAGCAAGTTGGTGGGACATCAGGTGCTCTCTCTGTGGGACTGGGTTCAGGCGATCATCTGATATCATGAAGCACCAGCAGATTTACACTGGGAAGAGACTGTTCAGCAGCTCTGAGTGTGGGAAGACATTCACTCATTCATCCAAACTGCTGAGACACCAGTAAGTTCACACCGCAGAGAGATCTTTTAAATGCCCAGACTGGGAGAAGTGCTATACAAACTCCTGGGGACTGACTTGTCATCAACATGTTCATAGTGAGGACAGACCTTTCAAATGTTCACATTGTGGGAAGTGTTTCAGGAATTCTGTGGAACTGAAGTCACCATGAATGTGGTCACACCGAGGAGAGACTTTTTAAATGTTCAGACTAGGAATCACTATACAAGTACCTGGGGACAGTTTTATCATCAACATATTCACATTGAGGAGAGAACTTTCAAATGTCTAGTGTGTGGAAAGTACTATTGAAGTTCTGTGGAACTGATGTTCTGTCAACATGTTCACATGATGAAAAACCTTGCCGGTGCTTTTATTTGGGGATGGATTCAGGTGATCATCTCAACTCACCAGCAAGTTCACACTGGGGAGAAAACGTTCCCCTGCGCCATGTGAGAAAAACAGTTAGCTCACTTACCAACCCAGCTGAGTCAGCAGAGAGATTGGACAGACCGTTCACCTGCTCCATGTGGGGGAAGGAATTCACTCACTCATCGACCCTGCTGAGACAGCACAGAGTTCACAGATATCAACAGCAATTGGACTAAGCTGTTCATCATCTTCAGGCCTGAAAGCAAAGTTTTAATATTTTGGATAACAGTCAAAAAAATCAGATTTGAGTTAAACACATCGTAAGGATGTGATCATGGAGTACTTGGAAGAGTCAGCACGGCTTCATCAAAGGGAATCATGTCTGACAAATCTGTTAGAGTTCTTTGAGGAGGTAACGAGCAAGTTAGATAAAACTGAGCCAGTGGATGTGATCTGTCTGGATTTTCAGAAGGCATTTGACAAGGTGTTGTATGCGAAGCTGTGAAATAAGGTAAGAGTCAATAGTGTTAGCCTGACTGACAGAAAGCAGAGAGTTGGGATAAAAGGTATTTTTTTCAGAAGACAGCCAGTGACTAGTGGAGCGCAAATAGTCATGTTCTATATTAATAATCTGGACAAAGGAATTGAGGGCATGGTTAGAGATGACACAATGATAGGTGGAGGGACAAGTCTTCAGAGAAATTGGGAACGCAGCATAATTATTTGGGCAGGCTGAGAGAGTGGTCAAAGAAGTAGCAGGTAGAATACAGTGTTCAAAAGTGTGAGGTCATGCGTTTTGATTGGAAGACTAAAGGCATAGTGTATTTTCTGTATAGGGAAAGGCTTCAGAATCTGAACTGCAAAGGGACTTGGGAGTTCTAATTCAGAATTCTCTTAAGGTTAACATGCAGGTTGAGTAAAGCAAATGTAAGCATTCATATCAAGAGAGCTCTTAAACAAGAGCAGAGATGTACTGTTGAGGCTATAAAAGGTTCTGGTCAGACTACGTTTGGATTGCTGTGACCAGTTCAGACCCCACATCGAAGGAAAGATGTGCTGATGTTGGACAGGGTCCAGGTTTACAAGATTGGTTGCAAGGATGAAAAACTTGTCATATAAGAATCAGGATGGTCAGGGTGGTTTATGTAGGGATTGATACATACCTAGAGGTCAGTTAGAGACTGCAATCTAATCAAGGGATGGGGGGGGAGGGGGGTTATATAGAGAGTAACAGGAGGGAGGGAGTTACAGTAATACAATTGAGAGTTTCAGGGGGTTTTTATATATAGATTAACAGATACCAGAAATCTGACTGGAATCTAATCAAGGGATTCAGGGAGATTTCTATATCTTGAGTAATACATAACCGGGAGTGAGTTACAGACTGGAATCTAATTGATGGTTTCAGTGTAGTTTATTTACATAGTAACAGATACCTGAGTTACAGACAGGAATCTAATTAAAGCTCTTTGAAGCCACACTTGAATATCATCTTGATGTCAAGGGCTGTCACTCTCAAATCACATCTGGAATTCAGCTCTTGTCCATGTTTGAACCAAGACTGGAATAAGGTCAAATTGGGCATCACTGAGCAGGTTACAGGTGCTACTGTTGATGACACCTTCCATCGCTTTTCTTATGATCGAGAGTATATTGATAGGGCGATTAATGGGTGAGTTTGATTTGTCCTGCTATTTCTGTACAAGACATACCCCGGCAATTTTCCAGATTATTGGATAGATGCTGGTGTTGCTACTGTACTGGAAGAGCTGAGCAGTTGGGAAAATTGAGTGCATTAATTACCACATTTGGAGCAGGTGAATGGTCTCTTCCTAGTGTACATTCACTATATGAAAGCAGGTGAATAAACTGAGTGAATCCTTTTCCACACTATCGCTAGTTTGAATGTGTTGCTATATCAACAGTTTTGGGACTATGTGAATCCCTTGCCACACTCAGAGCCGATAAACAATTTCCAGCAAGTTTGAAATCCAAGCAGATCCTTTCCTACACACAGGACAGATAACAGCCTCTTCCCATTGAGAACTCGTTGTTGTACAGTGAGATTCACTGATTGCCTGACACTATTTCCACAGGAACTGTAGCTTAATGGCTTTTCCTCAGTATGAACAAGCAGGTGGTTCCAGAGGCTGGAAAACACTAAATCTGTTCCCACGTGTACAGCAGGTAAACACCCTCTCTCCAGTGTGACTGTGTTGATGAATTTCCGGCTGGGCTGGGAAATTAAATCTCTTCCCACAGTTTCCACATTTCCATGATTTCTTCATGGTAAAAGTGTCCTCGTGTTTGTCCAGGATTAATGATCAGTGCAAGAATCATCCATATATGGACTTGTGGATGGTTATATTTCTTTTCACATGTAAAACTGCTCCCTAACATCTGGTTTACAGAAGTCATTCCTGTCAGTTCAGGATGGAAACTCTGAACAGATAACACCAGTTTCTCTGGATCATTGCGTCCCCAGTCATTCTCAACAGCGGCTATATGGCCCCCTTAGGGGCCCTGACAGACTTGAAGGGGGCCACAGACTGAAAACTGTGAAATAATTTTCTGTCTATCTGTTTGTGTTGTATCCTGTTTGAAAGGGGGGCCCTGGAAACTGTGAAGAGCTCCTAGGGGGCCGTGGCCAAAAAGAGGTTGAGAATCTAGTTCACCAAAGCTGGAAATTCCTATCCCCTGGAGGTGATGACTTTGTCTCAATGTAACTGGTTTAGTCATGCATTACCACAGCCTATTCTTCTGGGGAGATGTGTTCAAATTCTACTTCGCTCACGCTGTCCTAAAGGGATAGGGAAATCAGCTACCCTTCTCTGGTCTGGCCTACATTGACTCCGAGACCTTCAACAATGTGATTGATTCTCCACTATCCTTTGGACAATGAGGGGTGCACAATAAATACAGGCCTGAAAGGCGGGCATGGCATGGAATTGAGTGTATTATTTCCCCCTCCAACTCTATTTTGATTTAGTCCCTGCCCTCCCATTCACTGTTTGATCAAGCAGCATTGCTCTCTGAGAAGGGCACTGCTTTGTCACTGGCCACCCTGGTGTTTCCTTTCTTCCAGGTGGTGGAAGTTGAATAAAGATTTGTACATCTACGGTCTTTCACTGCGTCTCACACCTGCACACACACAACATGGGTGCTGGGGAATATAACTTTTTCACGCAGAGGATGGTACGTGTATGGAATGAGCTGCCAGAGGATGTGGTGGAGGCTGGTACAATTGCAACATTTAAAAGGCATTTGGATGAGGATATGAATAGGAAGGGTTTAGAAGGATAAGGGCCAAGTGCTGGCAGTGGGACTGGATTGGGTTGGGCTATCTGGTCGGCATGGACGGGTTGAACCAAAGGGTCTGTTTCTGTTCTGTACATCTCTATGACTCTATGATTCGACCGCAGTTAGGCGGTAGTGTGGGGTTAAAAAAAAATAACCAGAAAATAAATAAAGGCCTGCTCAGGGATGACTACATACTACTGAAAAAAAAGAGTCTTTACTTCCTTCCTGAACTGAAATACCATTGAGTCCTGGAATAATTCCACTTCTTCCAACAAATCTGCACAACTGGGAACGCACCGTGATAACTAAACACCATGCCCAGTCTGCGCATGCTTCAACCCCTGGGATGATTGACGGCACGTCCTGACCAGTAGAAAGGCAGGAAGCACAAGACGGCTTTTGGGATTGGCTGGTCTCCGAGCCAATCAGAGTGAACGAAGGGCAGGGCCGTGTTGTCTAAAGAGCATGCGCATTGTAGGGACTGGAGGCCGTGGGTTGAGAGTTGGAAGGAGACAGACAGACGGACGGAGGAAGGGATTGGGTGAGTTCAGGAACAACTTGGTGGAAGTTGTCTATGTTCAGTTTAGTACCAAGCCCTCGGAAACTCCTTTTGCACAGAGTTAGAGTGAAGGGATTTACTTCCAGCAAGCTCAAATCAAAAGGAACGTCTGTTTCTCCTAGACTGAGGAGAGGCTGATTATTGAAGACAGAAGGTCAGTTAAGTTCAATCAATATTTTCTCTCTCTGGAGATACTGCCTGAGTTGTAGTAATTTTGCTTTCCTGCAGATTTCCCCCTGCTGCACATTCCTGTGTCTGTTGTAGGGATTGTTGTAGTGAGAGGCTGCTGGGTTTAAGTGGCTCAGTAACTTCTAACGGGAGGCTGTCACAAGAAGTATTCCCAAATTTTGTAACAAAACTGAAGGTGTCTGATCCAAGTTCAAGGATTTCTTTTAAGAAGCGATGTTTCTCAAGAGTAGTTCTAATATAATTTACCTCCAACGTTATTACTGGGACTTGAGCAACGCTAAAGAGGCCAGCATTCACTGCTATCCTGCTGTGACAGCTCTCCCACAGTGCTGTCGGTGAGGAGTTACAGGATTGTCAGGTAACAGCCATAAAGAAACAGCAACAAAGGGTGGTGTGTGTCTGGGAGCGGAGTTCACCATATATGCTGGTCTTGACCTTCTTGGAGAGACGACCAATCATTTATACCTGTGATGGAAAAGGAGGAAATTGTGTCCTTAAGAATCTCCTCCCATTGAGGGCTGAGTACAGTAGAGGCTCAGGGACAGGCAGTGGGTTCCCCTCCCTGAAGGGCATTCATGAACTAATTGAATTTTTATGACAATCCAAGAACTTTTCTTGGTCACTTTGAGTGTTTTTCACAAATTACCAGATTCAATGAATTCCATTTCACAATCTCTTGTACTGTCATAAACAGTTCTATCTCTCATACACTCCTTTTCCTGATTCTTAAACTTGTTTTACAGAGAATCACAGAGGTGCATTTATTAGTAAGAATTCCAAAGCCTGTCCAGTTTAGAGAGTGAATCAATTCGTCAGGACTTGAAAACAATTGGATTTGCAACATTTGTCTACTGTCTGTGGGAAAAGATTTTAAGAGTCAGTGTAACTGGAAATGCAGCAAGACACATCCATGCAGGTGACTTTACAAGTGAACTGACTGTGGAGAGAGCTCTTGCTCGTTACACAGCCTGAGTGAAAGTGTTCCTGTGAACTGACTGGACAAGTCTTGAACCAGTTACACAGACTGACTAACACTACGCCACTCACTGGGGAGAAACTGTATCCCTGTCCTGTGTATGAGCAAGGAGTCAGCTGATAATCTGATATGGAGAGATGTGAAGACATCTGCACTACAAAGAAACCATGGAAATGTGTGGACTGTGGGAAAGGATTCAAACGCCCATCCCTGCTGGAAACTCATCGACGCACTCACACTGGGGAGAGGCCGTTCATTTGCCCCAAGTGTGGGAAGGGATTCAGTGACTCATCCAACCTGTGGAGACACCAACGAGTCCATGCTGGAGAAAAACCATTCCCCTGCTCTGTGTGTGGGAAGGGATTCACTCAATCAGCCAACCTACTCCGACATCAGCAAGTTCACACCGGGGAGAGGCCGTTCATCTGCCCAGAATGTGGGAAGGGATTCAGTGACTCATCCTGCCTAATGAAGCACCAGCGAGTTCACACTGGGGAGAGGCCATTCCCCTGCTCAGAGTGTGGCAAGGCATTCTCTCAGCTATCCAACCTCCGGGCGCACCAACTGGTTCACACTGATGAGAGACCTTTCAAATGTTCGCACTGTGAGAAGAGCTTTAAACACAGATGTGACGTGCTGACACATCAACGCATTCATACCGGGGAGAGACCATTTCTCTGCTCTGAGTGTGGGAAACGATTTGTCCATTCAAACAGCCTTCTGAAACACCAGCGAATACACACTGGTGAGAAGCTGTATGCCTGCTCCGTCTGTGGGAAAGCATTTACTCAGTCATCCCACCTTCTAAGACACCAGCGAGTTCACAAGTGACTGCAGGGCAGGCATCTGTTGCTGCTGTTGTTAAAAACTTTGATCCAGCTGCAGGGAGGAATGATTTGATGTGATGGAGGATTCCTCCGTCCCTTGAGGACCAGGAAAAAAATGCAATGGAATAGAGAAATATGCGGTGTTGTGATGTATCATGGGCAGGCCAGCGGCGGGTGGCATTGTATCACTTTAAACACCAGAGGCACAGAGAAACTGTGACTTTGATTCATCACATTTTTAATTTATACATTTGAAGTGTGTCGCATTGCAGGCAGAGCTGGGCCCCCACATACTGATACACAGGAAAAAAACTAATTCATAAACACATACATGGAAACACAGGCAAAGACACAAACACACAGGCAGGCACAGTCAAGCACATACAGATAGAGATAGTGTCCCTCAGTATATTGTCAGGGTCAATCTGTTTAATAAATTCTGATTTGTGCAATAAATCTGTGTAATCCCTGTTCCTTATGGAATAAATGTGTTCATTGGTTGCAGAAGCCTGCGTCCTGGTTGTCTAATTGAACCTGTTATGGCTGCTGCTGGTTTGAAACTGCAGCTTTGTCTCTTTGGAATTTTAAGTCTGGGGCAAGAGTGTTTGAAGTAAGGGGGGTGGAGGGGTGGGTGTTGTAGGGAAAGCACAGATGGAGACAGTCTGGACTAAACTATTGAGCTGAAAACAACAAACCCTTGGTCAGACAGCATCCATGCAGAGAGCAAGTTAACATTTTGAGTCTAGGTGACTCTTCAGAGCCATCTAAACTTGAAATGTTAGCTTGCTGTCTTTCCACGATGGTGCCTGACCTGCTGTAATTTCTAGCATCTGTAATAATTTGTCCCGAAACAGTTGAGTTGCTGCTTTTTCCATCAACCCCCCGCTCTCCCCTCTAATCTCTGAGATGTCCCTTGGTGTCCTCCAGGTAGAGAGAGCTGACTGGATGAGCTGGGATTTGGGCAGTAAGGGGGCTTTGAGTGATAGACTTTAAAGCATTTAAAGTAGGCCCTAGCAGCCATAGTTCCTCTTGCCATGTGGACAGAACAGGAGGTTTCTGTCTGGTTGTGTGAAGAGGACCGTGGGTACTGTTGGAATCCCAATGCCAGTTTTGAGCCTGTAACCACCTCCACCCTCCCCTAACCGTTAGGCTGAAGCAAACTCCAGGAGCAGGATCTGTCCCTCGTGGCAGAGAGGGTGTGTGAGAAATCATTGAGGAAGCTGGGCACTGCTGGAATGGCGAGTATCCCCTCAGTGTCATCATGATTTTTCCTTCACTCCAGTTCATTTTTCTGACATTTTCCCTCTTTTTCCATTTTCCACCCCCCCCCCCCCCCATCTGTCTTTCTCCCCCTCTGTGCCTCTTACCTCTTACTGTCTCTCTTACGTTTTGTTTTGTATTTCACTCTACCTTTTTCTGTCCTTGTCTCTGTTCTTTCCCACTTTTTTCATTTTTTGTATTCTCCCACTTGGCCACTGCCCTCCATCTTGTTTTGCAGCCCTCTAAGTTATACATCTCCAAAGTAATACAGTCTTTCTACTGCTCCCCCCATCCTCTACATCCAGGTTTTGTCTCCACCAAATTTTGCAGTCCCACAACGTTGCACCCTCTCCAACCTTTTGCACACCCCTTAACATTGGTTTCCCCCTACCCCACTTTGTGTGGGCCCCCTCCAATTTTACAAACTCCTACATCTTGGTGTCCCACCCCTATGTTTTGCATCCCTCAAAAAGGTTACACCAATAATGTCCCCCAAAATGTGTTCTGAAATTGATTACCACCAGTTCATACTACAATCTCCTTCCTTAAGGAGGGCTATTGGGAACAATTCAAAGAAGGTTCAGAAGGCCAGTGCCTGGGATGAAAGGGTTATCATGAGGAAAGATTTGGGTGTGGCTTCATTGGAGTTTAGAAAAATGAGTGGTGATCTCATAAAAACATAAAATACTGATGGGACCTGACAGGTTAGCTGCTGAGAGGAAGTTTGCTCTTGCTGGGCGGGGGGCGGGGGGGCGGCGGGGGCGGGGGGGCGGCGGGGGGGGGGTGGAATCTAGATCAGGAAAACTGTTTTCACGTAGAGTTTTTGGTTTAAGATAGACACAAAGAGGAATTTATTCTAAATGGTTGTGTGTAATGGTGACAGCCATGCAGGCTGGGTTATGGAAAATATGGCTGAGGAACAGATATTTCATCAAAAAGGGACAGGCAGTAAACTCAGTCATAAATTTATTGGATGGTGGAGCACGATCAATGGGCCAAATGGCCTAATCCTGCTACTGTTTCTCATGTCCTGACTAGTCCATTGTTAATGTCGTGTGATGTCAGCTTTCATTCATAATATCAAGCACTTGCCCACCTTTTGCATCATCTGAAAATTTCTTATTTATGTCACTACATCTCATCTGCATCAAAGATGTACTTCAGGAACAAAGAACCAAGGATTGAGCCCAGTGGAACCTCACTGGAGTCCACATCCTGTCACAGAAAAAAAACACCCAGTGATCATCAGTCATCGGTTCCTACCATCTAGTCAATTTCAGATGTAAGTTGAGACTTGTGCTTGGATCTTGTGAGGTTCATTTTTATGCCCAGTTTACCATTTAGGACATTGTAGACCTGGAGGTAATGTTTCTACTTGAGGGTAAGATCTTAAATGAAGAGCCATGATCACAAGGTAGTTCTTCATAAATCCAACAGGGAAATAAGGACTTGTTGGGATGAAGAGTTCACCATTACAGGAAGTGTTTCAAAAAATAAGCAGAGAAAAAGTGAGTGATAGGCAGGGAGAACAAATGTAAGGGGGAAAAAAGGGACCGCGATCATTGGGATCTCTTCTGGGGTAGAAGTGAACTGTACAGAAGGACGGATTGCACCTGAATTGGAAGGGGACTAATATACTGGTAGGGAGATTTGCTAGAGCTGCTCAGGAAGATTTAAACTATTAAGGTGAGGGGGTGTGGGGGGGGTGAAAGATAGTGAGGAAAGTAATCAAGCTGAGACTGGTACATTTGAGAAAAGAAGCCAGTCAAACAGTCAGGGCAGGCAGGGATAAAGCAGAGAACAAGGTAGGACTGATTAATATAAATTAAACTGTATTTATTACAATGCAAGAGGCTGAGCAGGGAAGGCAGATGAACTCGGGGCATGGTTAAGAACATAAGACTGGGATATTGTAGCAATTACAGAAACGTGGCTCCAGGATGGACAGCACTGGAAGCTTAATGTTCCAGGATACAAATATTCCAGGAAGGACATAAAGGGAGGCAAGAGAGAAGAGGGAATGATATTTTTGATAAGGGATACCTTTACAGCTATACTGAGGGAGGATATTCCTAGAAATATATCCAGGGAAGTTATTTGGGTTGAACTAAGAAATAAGAAAGGGATGATCACCTTATTGGGATTGTATTACAGACCTCCTAACAGTCAGAGGGAAATTGAGAAACAGATTTGTAAGGAGATCTCGGTTATCTGTAAGAATAATAGTGGTTATGGAATTGGATTTTAACTTTCCAAACAAAGACTGGGACTACCATAGTGTTAAAGGTTTAGATGGAGAGGAATTTAAGTGTGCACAAGAAAATTTTCTGATTCGATATGTGGATGTACCGACTAGAGAAGGTGCAAAACATGACCTATTCATGGGAAATAAAGCATAGAAGGTGACTGAGGTATCAGTGGTGGAGCACTTTGGGAGCCAGCAACCATAATTCTATTAGTTTTAAAATGGTTATGGAAAATGATAGACCAGATCTTAAAGTTGAAGTTCTAAATTGGAGGAAGGCTAATTTTGATGTATTAGGCAAGAACTTTCAAAAGCCGATTGGGGCAGATGTTCGCGGGTAAAGGGACAGCTAGAAAAAGGGAAGCCTTCAGAAATAACAAGATAACAAGAATCCAGAGACAGTATATTCCTGTAAGGGTGAAAGGGAAGGCTGGTAGGTATAGGGAATGCTGGATGACTAAAGAAATTGAGTGTTTCGTTAAGAAAAAGAAGGAAGCCTATGTCAGGTATAGGCAAGACAGATAGAGTGACTCCTTAGAACAGTATAAAGGCAGTAGGAGTATACTTAAGAGGGAAACAGGACAGCAAAAAGAGGACATGAGAAACCTTTGGCAAAAAGAATTAAGGAGAATCCAGAGGGTGCTTACAAATACATTAAGGACAAAAGGGTAACTAGGGAGAGAATAGTGCTCCTCAAAGATCAGGTGGATGAAGTTGAGGGAGATGCTGTTAGGTCAGAGAGGGGAGTGATGGACAGGTTGAAAGGGTGGTACCAAGTTGGAGGCTTGGGACTGGGATAATGTGGGGCAAGGGGAAGTGAGGAAGCTAGTGAAATCCACATTTATCCCCTGTTATTGCAGGGTCCCAAGGCAGAATCTGAGGTGTTCTTCCTCCAGGTGTTGGGTGGTAATGGTTTGGTGGTGGAGGAGGCCCAGGACTTGCATGTCCTTGATGGAGTGGGAGGGGGAGTTGAAGTGTTCAACTATGAGGCAGATGTTCTCAGGGACACCTGCACCCTCCAACCCCACTGCCCCGGAGTTAGAGGATTTGAGCTATATGGAGAGGTAGAATAGGCTGGGGCTGTTTTCCCTGGAGCGTTGGAGGCTGAGGTGGTGACCTTAGAGAAGTTTATAAAATCATGAGGGGCATGGATAGGATAAATAGACAAAATCTCTTCCCTGGATCTCTTCCCAGAACTAGAAGGCGTAGGTTTCAGGTGAGAGGGGAAAGATATAAAAGAGATCTAAGGGGCAATGTTTTCATGCAGAGGGTGGTACGTGTATGAAAAGAACTGACAGAGCAAATGGTGGAGGCTAGTATGATTGCAACATTTAAAATGCATCTGAATGGGTATATGAATGGGAAGGGTTTGGAGGGATATGGGCCGGGTTTGGGATGCCAGCCAGATTGGGTTGAGGTATTTGTTTGGCATGGATGAGTTGGATCAAAGGGTCTTTTTCCATGCTGTACATCTCTATGCCTTTATGATAGTATGACAGGGAGAAAGAAATGCTAATCATGGAGACTTTTAGGAGGTGAAAATGGATTGCTGCTGAAAGCAGTCTATGTCATGACAAGGCTTGGACTGTGGTGATGCCTAAAGGATATCAGGCATAGGAGCAAGAGTAGGCCATTCAGCCCATCAAGTCTTCTACCATCAAAAGACATCATGGCTGATTTGGATAATGTTTAACACCACTTTCTGCCTTATCCCCATAACCCCTGATTCACATATTGATCAGGAATCTGTGGACACATTACCTTTGCTCATTGACAGATTAGCCATTAAATGTCTGATTGCAGGATGTGGTGTGACAATTCTGGAGCTGAATGTTAACACTGACGAGACCAGTCAGGTGCTCTCACTGTGGGACTGGCTTTAGAGGATCATGTGAACTCACAGTCCACCAGCAAATTAACACCAGGGAGAGAACAAAAGGTTCAAATCAGTCATCCATCTAGTTACACAATAACTTGCTTATTTTGATAAGAATAATTTTCAATATTCTGTGATCAGAGATTTAAAAGTAAAATGGACTTGCTGTCCTACAAACCCATTGACACTGATGAGAAGCTGTTCACCTGCTTCGTGTGTTGGACCATAGTAACTCAGTCATCTCACTGACACGTGAGTTCAACAGTGATTGCAAGGGTTGGATTCTACAAGACTGAATGACATTTTGATAGTGATGTTTTGCTTCTATTGATATCGACAATCCTTGTGTCTAGGCTGGAAGCTGATATTTTGAATACATAGTTAATAATTCAGCTTTACATGAACAGAGATGACACCAAAATTGGAAGTGGAGTGGACAGTGAAGAAGGTAAATTCAGATTACAATGGGACTTTCATCAGATGGGCCAAGGGGTTGAGAAGTGGCAGATGGAGTTTAATTTAGACAACTGTGAGCTGCTGCATTTTAGAAAGGCAAATCAGAGCATGTAATGGTAAGTTTCCGAGGAGTGTTCCTGAACAAAGACACATTGGAGTACAGATTCATAGTTCCTTGAAGATGGAGTCACAGGTAGATAGGGTAGTGAAGGTGTTTGATATGGTTGCCTTTATTGGTTTGTGCATTAAGTATAGGAGTTGGGAGGCCCTGTCACAGGAGGACAGGACATTGGTTAGGCCACTTTTGGAATTCTGAATTTAATTGTGATTTCCCTCCTGTAGGAAGGATGTTGTGAAACTTGAAAGGGTTCAGAAAAGATTTCCAAGGGTGTTGCCAGGACTGGAGAGTTTAAGCTACAGGGAGAGGCTGAATAAGCTGGGGCTATTTTCCCTGGAGCATTGGCGGCTAAGGGGTGACCTTAAAGAGATTTATGACATCATGAGGGACATGGATAGTCTGAGTAGCCAAGGTCAATTCACTGGGATTGAGGGGACAGCATAGGTTTAGAATCAGAGGGGAAAGATTTAAGAGAGACCTCAGGGGCAACTTTTACATGGAGAGTATGGAATGAGCTGGCAGAGGAAGTGGTGGAGGCTGGTACAAATACAACATTTAAAACGCATCTGATGGGTACATGATTAGATTACCCAAACAGGCCATTGGGCCCAACAAGTCCACACCAACCTTCCAAACAGTAACCCACCCAGACCCATTCTCTCTGACTAATGCACTTAACACCATGTGTAATTTTCCATGGCCAATCCACCTGACCTGCACATCTTTGGATTTTGGGAGGAAACCCAGCAGACATGGGGAGAACATGCAAACTCCACACAGACAGTCACCCAAGGCTGGAATTGAACCCAAGTCCCTAGCAATGTGAGGCTGTAGTGCTAACCACTGAGCCACCACGTTGCCCTACATTTGTATGATTTTGCAGAGTACTCAGCCTCAGATGACGATCAGGAAGCGAGATGAAACCAGTGACATCAGAGTGGAGTTTGTAGCTGGACTAAAGACACTGACTTCAGGCATCTCAATGTTCAGTAGTTAAATGGAGGCAATTTCTGTTCATTCAGAATGTAGTATCAAACAGGTCAGTACAGTGTGGGACGTCGAGGTGAATTTGGTGATACCATTGTTACCATGCATTTGCAGCTAGGAGAAAGTGAAGACTGCAGATGCAGGAGTGTTTAGGAAGCGGTTAGAGGGATATGGGCCAAATGCTGGCAAATTAGACTATTTAAGATATTTGGTCAGCATGGATGAGTTGGACCGAAGGGTCTACTTCCATGTTTCAAATCTCTATGACATTGGTGTGCATTTTTCTTTTCCATCCGAGTGTTCAACACCACTTGCTGGAGCTCAAAAAGGATAATCTGGGAATGGATCTTTTGCAGGAACAGAACTTCAGCCTGGATACAGTCCTCAGGGTCACACTGAAAGGAATGAATAGCACTTTGATCCTTCTCATTTCTCTTCTCTTGATGTGCGCTAAGAAATGTTTCCCAGCTGCACTTTTCAATGGTTCTAACCCCTAGACACAGAACAGAAGCTCCTTTATAATTATGTTCAGAGTCAGGGGGAACATCAGTGAATGCTGGAAATGTGCTGTCAAATCAGAGACTGGTGTCAAACTGTGATCTGTTCCTAACTGAAAGTAAAATAATAGGTTTAAACTTCCAGTTTGAATTGACTGGAGCCATTACAGAGTAACCGCCACTTTAAGGCTGGTGCGAACTCTTTAAACAGTTTCTTTCAAAAAGGTCTATTTTAAGTCTACGTTAAAATAACTGATGGAGGAGTTCACAGGAGCCTGATAACCTCAGGTACACTCACAATCTCCAGATAAAGAATGTCCTCTATCATCTTTCTAAGTATGTACTATTTTATTGTGAAGAAAGTAGAATAAATGAATAAACATTTAAACAAAAAAATGGTCATAACAATACAGGATTGGACCATCTAGATGCTTTTGGTTTGTAGTGAACAATGGTGCTGG
Source organism: Chiloscyllium punctatum (assembly GCF_047496795.1). Taxonomy (NCBI): domain Eukaryota; kingdom Metazoa; phylum Chordata; class Chondrichthyes; order Orectolobiformes; family Hemiscylliidae; genus Chiloscyllium; species Chiloscyllium punctatum. Next base: position 62,041,266 of record NC_092769.1, read on the forward strand.
TTTTTAAATGGTATTGTGGCCGATCTAGTCTGTCCCAAGCACTCAGAAGCTGGTAGTGATACTCATACCCAGAGGCAGGTGGTGACTACACCAGGGAAATGGTGATTAGAAACAAGAAAATGCCTGAGGACAGGACCAGCAGCAGCAGAGAGCAGCGGGTGAAGGGCTCAGACTTGAAGTCTAGCAATCAGACTCGACTGGTCCAGGTAACAAGATAAGAGACACAAACCTCAATTCAGGTGAGCAATGGTTTTCACCAGACCCCATCCAGGAACTTTCCAGAATGTGGTGGACCCAAACAGGCCAAGTAAGGACTGGCACCATTTCAGGCCATTCAGCTCAGAGGCTGCAGAACAAAAACTGCACAGTGGCAGCTGCAGGGAAGTGCTGAACAAGCACCAACCTCCATTTTACCATGTCCTTACTGTGATAGCAATAACGCCTAGAGAATGAGTGGGTGAGGTGGGAAATGGTGCTGATATTTGAATCATCATTTCACCAAGCCTTAATCCCTCAGTTTCTCCCTGTAACACTGGGTAGCTGCCTGAGAAATTCACTGAGTGACATTCCCCCAGCTTCTTCCTTTTCAGATAATAAGCCAATTTCTTCTTGAATATCTCAATTGAATCTGCCTCTACCATCCTCTCAGGCAGCATATTCCAGAACTTAACATTCACTTTCTCCTCGTGCCTCCATTCCTTCACTTTCCAATTACCTTAAGATTTTACTTTAATTTCCAATGAGTGAATGGACAGTGTTGTCATGGAAACTTCATATGTACAGTGATGTGACTTGTGTGAGTTTCTAACTCTGCCCACTTCACTGCGATTTCCACATCAGCCTGAAAGTGTTTTCCTTCATACACCAATTTTATCTTGAAAGTTCCTGTTACTGCACCAAAGCTTCAGACACTGCATTCCAGATTATAACAACTCATTGTAGAATGGAATGTTTCTCAGAGTGTCCTGTCTGCTCTGAAGCTGCAGGTTGAGATTCTAGCTCAGCTCCAACTTCACTTACTCATGAGGAAGCAGAAGAAAAAAAATCATTAGAACAAAGCCGAATGTGAAGATATGTGTGCAGTGGATCCAGGTCAAGGTTCTTTCCACAAACCACGTAAGAGACTGCAGATTATCTTCCAAACAGCATTGATGCATGGACTACATTAGTTGAAGAAGGCATTTCACCACCAATAAATAAATCGCCAATAAATACTGATCTGGACAGCAAAGTCCACATTCCTTCAATTTAATTAAAATTAAGATGGGTTTCTGTTTTGTGGAGAGGTAGCAGCTTAATTCGCGTTGGAGTTGAGAAGGTGAATCCAAGATTTACATGAGATGCAGATTTGTTTGAGGATTTTCACAGAATGACAAAATGTCGCAATTATTGGTCACCACTTTTAAGTAAATGGCAAATAATGCAGGGTGAAGATGTGAAGATTATTTCATTCAGCAACATCTGAGCATCTGGAACAGTCTGAACGGCAATGGGATTCAACAGTTCAACAGTTTTTTTCTCAAAAGAACTTTGGAATTTAACCTTTGAAGGAAAGATTTGGAGTAGTATAGACAAATGGCAGTGGAGTTGGGACAGATTTGCAGCATCGCCGGAGGGAGAATGTGCAGCCCCAATAGCCACCAGCCCCTGTGCTCTCTGATACTGCCCGCGTCACAGTGGGGCCCCGCTGATTGACGGCAGAGTGGGCGGGCGTGGCTGGTCCTTCAACCAATGGGAGTGAATGAGGGGGGGGGGGGCGAGTGTGACCACACGTGACAATCAATTCCGCTGGCGTTGTGCTGTGTGAATGGTGACCGGAGTGAGTGCAAGAGGAGGATACGGGAAAGGTAGAGCGAAACCGTAGAAGTCGGGAGACAAATGGAGTCAGTCTGGACTGCGAGGTTTTCTGATGATTCGGTGAGGGCCGCTGCTCCCGAATTAGAAACTCTCTGTCCCGCAATAAACGTGAAAACAGCTGCGGGCCCCAGGCGTGTTGCCGCCGCCATCTTTGTTGAGGACAATGGACAGGAACGCGCATGCTCCTTCCTTGGTGGAGGCGGGGCGATTTGAAGAGGAGTATTTACTGTACATGGGGTTAAAAACAATGACTGCAGACACTGGAAACCAGATTCTGGATTCGTGGTGCTGGAAGAGCACAGCAGCATCCAAGGAGCTTCGAAATCGACGTTGCCAGAAACTGCTGTGCTCTTCCAGCACCACTAATCCAGTATTTATTGTACACAGCAAACTGAAGACAAAAGAAATGTTTTGTCTTTTCTAGATTTCTATACTAGACAAACAGTGATTTTTCTTTAGTGAAATCGTTTTACAGGGTATTGCTTGAGAATAATTGAGACCGCGATCTCCAAGCAAGTTCTAATAGTCAGCATAGCCATCAGGATCTGAATACTGATCTAAACATTATTGGCATTTAACTCTGGATGGAAAAAAAGATTCGTCTGTTGTGACTGCAGGAAAATATCTCTGATATGCTTGTAAATCGGAAAGCAGCAAGATGTTGGTGATTAGATCACCCTTGGGATATGTGTTCAGTTTGCTGAGAAAGATGTCCTGAAAGGGAGCACGGAGTTATCCAACTTACACCTCATCTCTTTGAAAGCACAGTCATGTTTAGTCCCAATTACCCACTTCCTGATTTAGCCTATAAGCTCCTCGTTCTGAAGTACCTGAAAATTTCCTTTTAAAATTTCTAAGGACTTGAATTCCACCACCTTTTCAGGTGGAACACTCCAGATCCTGACAACTGTCTGTTGGTCCAGAAACTGCTCAAGTCCATGTTGAGCTTGGAGGTTATAAAGAGCTGAATTGAAAGATGAGGTGCTGGTCCCTGAGCTCTCATGGAACAGTGCAGGCGGCTGAGGTCAGTATAGGTATGAGCAAACAATTAAATGACAAGGCTGCACTGCGATTTCTGCTTGACTCAATAGAGTTCTTTGGGGTTAGGTGAAAATAGACAAATGAGACAGGAAGATGGTGAAGCTGAATGATTGAGTATGGCGTTCAATCTCTGTTCAGGCAGTTCAGAAACTCACATGGTCATAATTGGAGCTGCTAATTTGTAAGTGATACCAGCAGAGTATTTTCCTACAGTTTTGAAAGTATAATATATCAACTGAAAGGGAGGGGCTTTTGATTATGCTGGAAGTGTTTGAAATTAAGGAAGATCACCAGCTCATTTAAATTCTCTTAACAGAAGTAACTAGCTGAATCTAGAGAGAGGTCGTGACAGAAGATCTCAGACCTGTCATGTGCTGTTCTTGCACAATTTGGGAAATAAGGGCTGCTTCCAGTGTCCCTGATGGCTATGTGTGCCAGAAGTGTATCCATCTGCAGCTACTGAGTGACTGCTTTTTGGAGCTGTGGGTAGACCCGCTGTGGAGCATCTGCGAACCTGAGATTGTTGTGAACAGCACATTTAGTGAGTTGGTCTCACCGCACGTGAGGATTACTCAGGCAGAAAGGGTAAAGTGAAATAAAAAGCTGAGGAGGGAGTTCAGGAATCCCCAGTCATCATCCCCTTCTCAAACAGATATTCCACTTTGGAATCTTTTGGGATTGTGGGGGGAGTGTGGGGGCTGTGCGAGTGGAGTGGCCTCTCCGGGAAATCAGCAATGGTTAGGTTTATGACACCACAGATAGCTCTTCTACACAGAAGGGGAGGAATGAGACCGGCAGGGCAACAATGATAGGGAATTTAATAGTCAGAGGTACAAACAGGCACTTATGTGGCCACAGGCATGAATCTAGGATGGTGTGTTACCTTCATAGTGTCAGGATCCACAATATCATGGAGCAGCTGCAGGATCTTCTGGAGCTGGAGGCCAAACAGGCAGGCAGGTAGACAAAGAGATGAGGACCTGAAAGCTGAATATAGGAGGATAGACAACCCATGAAAATGTAAGTCCTCAAATGTAATAACGTCAGAATGAGCAGGAATAAGACGAGAGATCAGCTGAATATGTGGTTGGAGAATTGGTGTACCAGGGAAGGATTTAGATTCATCAGGCATTGGAACCATTCATGGGTTAGTTGGGACCTGCACAAGCCTGACCGGTTGCCCCCGGGCAGAGCTGGGACAAATCTCCACTTGGGGGCTTTTGCTTGATCAGTTGGTGAGTGTTATGGACTAAGCCAGACCACTCAGAACATTCTTAAGCAGGCAGCTCAGACCATAATTTTGCAATTTGATTCAGTAAGCGTACAGTGAAAATTACCCGGAATAAGTTAGCTACGTTGACTACTAGATTTTAAAACAGACAAAAATGTATTCACTAAATTACACAATGAAATACAAAGAACAGAATAAGGGCCCCCTGCAGAACTCAGCCTATCCACCTAGACTTAATTATGCTGTTCCGAATATACACAACAGCCCCAATAAGCAAATTTCCTTTAAAAACCAGTATAATTGGAACACATGCTTATAGGTTGAGGTTGAGAGGCAGAAAGAGAGAGAGAGAGAGAGAGTTTCCACACAGCTCCCTGTTGAACTTCTCACCAGGTCAAAAATTGAACTAAAACTGCTTATTTCAGCTAGAGAGCTAATTATACAGGTCACTTCCAAAACCCGAGCACTTTGGCCTGAAGTCTCATCTGTTTACACTTAAACAAAAGGCCTCTCAAAATCCTTTTCATCTCCGTCCCAAACCACTGATCAGACCCCCAGCTCGGTTTATAACCCTCTGAAGAAAATCAGAGTGCCCTTGAGCCAAGGAACAGCTTTTAGGGAAAAAAGGGACTAGCTTTGTGACAGTGAGGTTTCAAACTAGTGGGAGATGGAGACCAAAGTGTAGGCTTAGATGGGTCAGATTCAGATCAGAAAACGGGAGACAGAATATTAGTGGTGCAGTCAGCTGCTCAGAAAGACAGAAGAAAGGAGAATTAAATGAGGATCAAGTCTCTCTTCATACATCAGTCCTGACATCCCATGAATTAATCTGGTGAACCTTCTTTACACTCTCTCAATAGCCAGGGCATCATTCCTTGGAAAAGGAGAACTAAGGTTCACACTATTCCAACTATGACCTCACCAAAGCCATTGCAGAAAGATGTTCCTGCTCCTGTTACTCAATCCTTTCACTATGACGGCCAGCATGTCACTTGTATTCTTCGCTGCTTGCTCCTCCTGCCTGCTTCTTAAAAGAGAGAGCCCCAGAGAAACGTTGAGCAAAATGGGGTCAGAGTCTGATATAAAATTGTTGAACATAATGTCCCCCATCATATCCATGCTGGTCATCAAGCACCTACTAACTTGAATCTCATTTTCCAGTACTTGGCAAGTAATCTAAACTGTAGTGCCTTGTATAATCATCTAAACACTTCAAGGTTCCAATGTTTCCCGCGTGTTTCACCCTTGCAGATGTTACCAGACCTGCTGAGTATCTCCAACTCTTTTTGATTTTAGTCATTGAGTCATAGTGCACGCAGACAGACCCTTTGGTTCAACAAGTCCATGCCAAAATAATTCCAAACTAAACTAGTCCCACCTGCCTGCTCCTGACCCATATCCCTCCAAACCTTCCCTAATCATGTATCCATCCATGTGTCTTTTAAATGTTGTAATTGTATCAGCATCCACCACTTCCTCAGGAAGTTTATTCCACATACAAACCATGCTCTGTGCAAAAAAATTGCCTCTTAAGACTTTTTAAAGTCTCTCTCCTCTCACCTTAAACATATCCTCCCCCGGTGTTGAAATTTGCATCTTAGGGAAAAGACAACTACCATCAACTCTATTTATACCTCTCATTATTTTATAAACTTATTAATTGCTTCAGATTATTTCAGATTTCCACCATTTTGTTAAGCGTCATAGATTTATACAGCACCAACTCATCCATATTGATGAGATACCCTAAACTGATCTAGACCCATTTGTGAGCATTTGGCCCATATCACTCTCAACATTTCCTATTCATGGACCCTTCCAGATGCCAGTTAAATGTTGTAATTGTGCTACATTCACCAGCAACTCTGGCAGCTAGTTTCATACACGCACCGACCTCTGAGTGAAGAGATTACCTCTCCCATCCCTTTTAAATCATTTCCCCTCTCACGCCAAGTCTCTCCCCTCTAGTTTTGAGCTCCCTCACTCTGCGGGGAGAAAGACCTTGGCTATTCACCATATTCATGCTCCTTCAGAAGGTAACCCCTCAGCCTCTGAGTTTCCAGCCTCTTCAGCCTTTCCCTTCAGCTCAAACTCTGCAATCCCAGGAATATCCCCTTTTAAATCTTTTCTGAAACAGGAAGACATTTTATTATCTGAATGGTGACAGATTAGGAAAGGCTAGGGTGTAACAAGACCTGGGTGTCATGGTGGAACAGTCGCTGAAGGTTGGTATGCAGGTGTAGTAGGCAGTAAGGAAACCTAATAGCATGCTCTCCTTCATAGCGGGACAATTTGAGTATTGGAGGACGGATGTCTTGCTGCAGTTATGCAGGTTCTTGGTGAGGCCACATCTTGGGTATTATGTGCAGTTTTAATCTCTTAGTCTGAGGAAGGACATTTTTGCTATTGAGGGAATCCAGCGAAAGTTCACCAGACTGATTTCTGGGATTGCAGGCCTGACATGAGGAAAGACTGGATTGACTGGGCTTGTATTCGCTGGAATGTAGGAGAATAAGGGACTATCTCATAGAAATATATAAAATCATGAAAAGACTGAATTAGCTCGATGCAGGAAGAATGTTCCCGATGTTAGCAAGCTCAGAACAAGGGGTCACAGTCTAAGACTAAGGGGTAAGCCTTTGAGGACTGAGATGAGGAAGAGTTTTTTCAGAGTTGTGAATCTGTGTAATTCTCTCCCACAGGAAGCTGTTGAGGCCAATTAATTGGATATATTCAAAAGGGAACTAAACATGGCCCTTGCAGCTAAAGAGATCAAGAGGTTTGGGGAGAAGGCAGGAAAGGGATACGGAGATTGAATGATCACCCATGTTTTGGATTGAATGGTAGTGCAGGATCGAAGGGCTGAATAGCTTACTCTTGCACCTATTTTCTATGTTTTCATGAAATCTTTCAAGTTTAACAACATAGAGTCATAGAGATGTACAAGAGAGAAACAGACCTTTTAGTTCAACCCGTCCATGCTGACCAGCTCATTCTACACATGCACTTTAAGTCCCTTTTAAAACTTTCCCATATCACATTAAACTGGTCCTCTCTAGTTTTGTACTCCCCTAGCCTGGGAAAAATAGCTTGGCTTTTCACGCTATCCGTGCTCCTCACGATTTTAAAGACTTGCATAAGGCCATCTCTCCTCCTCCAATGTTCTCGGGAAAATAGCCCCAGCCTATTATTCAGCCTCAACCGTAGTTCAAACCCTCCAACCCTGACAACATCCTTGTAGATATTTTCTGAACTGTTTCAAGTTTTCTAACAGCTTTCCTATAGCAGGGAGACCAGAATTGAATGCAGTACTCCAAAAGTGGCTTAATCAATGACATTTACAGCTGCAACATGTGCATCCAGCTCCTTTAATAAATGCGCTTACGTACCAAATGCCTTCACTATCCTGTCTACCTGTGACTCCACTTTCGAGGAACTATGAACCTACACTCCAGGGTCTCTTTGTTCAGCATCACTTCCCAGGAACTTTCGATTAAGTGTTTAAAACCTACTCTGTTAACATATTTTCGAAATCAAGGAGACTAGAATTGAACACAGTATTTGAAAATTGGCCTCACCAATGTCCAATATAGCTGCAATATGACCTCCCAACTCCTGTACTCAATCATAGAATCCCTGCTGAATGGAAGCAGGCTATTCAGTCCACAGGTGCACACCAAGCATCCAAAGAGCACCCCACACCATGCCTTTAACCCTGCATTTCTCTTGGCTAATCCATCTAACCTGCACATCTTTGGACTGTGGGAAGAAGCCACAGCACCTGGAGGAAACCCGTTCAGAGGGCAAATGTGCAAACTCCAAACAAAGTGTGGAATCAAATCCAAACACATTAATTGATTAATGCACTGACCGATAAAGGCAAGTGTGCCAAATGCTTTCTTCAACACCCGATCTACCTAAAGCTCCACTTTCCACAAGCTATGCACTTGTCCTTAGCCCTGTGAAGGGATTGAAGAATATGGGGAGAATTCAAGGTCAAGATTAGTTATAGATCTATAAAATGCCTTTTCTCCACGCTTGATTCTCCCACCTCTATTTCTTACTGTAGTTTTGCACAAAATTAATTGGTTCCCTTCTCTGAAGAACTGTTAGGAACCAGTTCAGTTTTAAAGATCATCCAGCAGTTTCCTTAAGTGCCATCTCCACGAGTGACCAAATTAATTTTTCTCAGTTTTACAACCTGCGTTCTTCTGATTAATCCTAATACATTTGTTTTCTGTTTGAATTGTTTTGCAATGAGAGATTTAAAACAAAACCGTATCAAGGTCTGACAGTCATTTTGTTTGTAATAACCTAATTATTTCAGGATTTTGAATGTTGAAGGCAAAAGCACCGTTCACACTGGGGAGGAACATATATCATCTGTGCTTGGAAGAGTCTGTGAAGGTTCATCTGAAATGTCCAAACACCAGCGCAATCGCAATGGGGAACGACTTTGGCAATGTAGGGACAGTGGGAAGAGATATCTTTACCCATCACAGCTGGAAACTCACCACTGCAGTCACACTGGAGAGAAACCATTCACCTACCCCCATCTGTGGGATAGGATCTGTTGTTGAACCTGTTGTTACATCAGTGGCTTCACACTGGGTAAAAGCCAGAGTGTGGGATGGAATTCAGTCGGTCATCCAGCTTACGGCTACACCAACGCAGTCACAGTGGGGAGAAACCATTCACTTACTCCGATTGTGAGAAGGGATTCACTTCATCATCCAACCTGTCGATACATCAGCGAGTTCACACTGGGGAGAAGCCATTCACTTGCTCTGAATGTGGGAAAGGATACACTCTGTCATCCAGACTCCTGAAACGCCAACAAATTCACACTGGAGAGAAACCAATCACCTGTTCGGAATTTGGGATAGGACTTACTCAGTCATCCAACCTGTGGACTCACCAGCGACTTCACACTGGGGAGAGACCTTCCTCTTGGTCCCAGTGCGGGAAGGGATTCAGTTGGTCTTCCCGTCTGTAGATACATGAGCGAGTTCACACTGGAGAGAAACCATTCATCTGCTCTGATTGTGGGAAGGGATTTACCCAATCATCCCACCTGTGGAGTCACCAGCAAGTTGACACTCGGGAGAAACATTCCCGTAGTCAATTCACCTGTTGATACTTCAGCATGTTTACTCTGGGGAGAGACAGTTCACTTGTTCTGTATGTGGGAAGGGATCCACTCTGCCATCCAAACTGTTAGCACACCAGTGAAATAACATCAGGCGGGTGCTGTATATTTGTTCTGTTTGTGTAAAAGGATATGCAGTTTGCATTCACACCAGCGAATTCACAAAGAATCACAGGTGTAGGGTTTTGCTTTTACTTACACAAAGGAATGAACCTCGGTCATCGGGCTGTTTGTATTGATATTATTAAACCCTGTTTTCTTTAAAGTGCAGATATTGTCAATGAAATGTTGATACAGTTGTGTATCTTTAATGGTAAGTTTTGAAAGTGATCACAATGTTTCTGTACATCAATATGTTTACACTGGGTATGGAGTGTCCACCTGCATATTGTTTGTCAAGTATTTTTGTGGTTCATCAGACTGCTTAAACAGCAAAGAGCTTTGTAGGAACTTTCAGTGTTGGATTTTGATGGTGTTGTTTATTTTCAAACTATGTTTTCTGGACCTGTTTTTGATGATGTTTGTAAACACCACGGGTTCAGTGACTTATTTGGGATAAGAATAATACAAGTCAGCTTTTCATTAAAACTGTGTTGCATCAAGTCTGTCTTATTCTGAGTGCCTTCAGGATACAAAGATCATGTGTACCCTTCGTATGAGCAGTTTGGATCCTACCACCAAGGACCTCTTCCCCTCTCCACCCCTCCCTCCTTTCTGCAAGGAGCTTCGCCAATCCTTGGTTTGTGCCAGTGTCCCCACCAACTGCACCCAAACCTCCAAGTACCTTACCCTGCAACCGGAAAAGATGCAAAACCTGCCAGTACACCATCCCCCTCACCTCCATTCATGGCTCCAAGCAGTCCTTCCAGGTGACACAGAGGTTCACCTGCCTCTCCTCCAACTTAGGTTAACTTATCTGGTGCTCCCGATGTGGTCTTCACTACATCGGAGAGACCAAATGCAAAGTAAGGGAATGTTTTCCTGAGCATCTCAGCCGGGCCCACAGGGACCGCCCAGACATCTCAGTCATCACCCATTTTAATTCCCCTTCCCATTTCCACAACGAGTCCTACTGCAAATTGGAGGAGCAGCACCTCATCTTTTGCCTGGGCAGCGTACAGCCCTGAGGACTCAACTCTCCAATTTCAAGTAATCTCCCTTCCCAGTCCTTCCCCCTCCTTTCCATTCCTCTCAGCCACCAATCCAATTCATTCCTCCCATTGACCAACCAGGTCATACCCTCTACCTGTCTTCACCTATCCCCACCTCACCACCATAGCCCCCCACCCCCTTTAAATACTTCTGTTACAACTGCCCCCAGACCTGAAGAAGGGTTACACCTGAAACGTCGACTTCTCCACTTGCTGATGCCTGGCTTGCTGTGTTTTTCCAGCATTCTGCTTGTCTACCTACAAAGATGGCAGCTGTTTTATGCAAAGAGGAGGCTTACCGTTGTCCCATTTTGTGAAACAGGAACAAATCGTTTATTTATTCAGGATCTGCCCCACCCACGAAGTGTTTATAAAAAGCGTCTACATTCAACCGCCCTGTCCATTGCCTCACCACTCCTCCTCCGCAAAAGAGACCTTTTGTGGAGAAGAGAAAAAAAAGGCCACTCGAATTTCTCCCACAGCGTATGAGCCAAGTGATCTGCAGGTGGGCAAAACACTGCGCATGCCCAGAGATCATCACTGCTGCAGATGGGCATTGACTAGCATTGGGAATACTGGGCAAATTGGCCACTGTTGTTTTGAATTTATTTCTTTCAGTATGTAACAGCAATCTTTCTATTATCTCCTACAAAGACAAGTGGTATAAGAATACCATTGAATGAAGAATTACAAGTCCCTTTCACTCCCCAGGGATGTTATGTAACAAAGTCTGACATTGAGCCACTTATTAAAAGATAAAGTCTTCAAACTCATACTGGACTCTCATTAGGCAGAAATGGTTCATGGTGGTTTAGCCTGTGGGACACCACACATTTGATGAGCAGAGACGCTGCGAAGGAGAGTCACTCATGGTAACTCAGCCAGTTAGAGAATTCAAGCGACACTGTTGGCGTCATCAGAAAATGTACGAAACAGCTTAAAGTTTCCTGGCTTTCAGAACTGTCTTTAAGAAAGAAAATGCGGGCTCCATGTTCCAGCAAATGGCAATGTTTACTGTCATGGGCTGAAAGAACTGTTGGTGTTCTACTAAAAACCTCAAGATATTGACGAACTATTTAGATGAGCAAGTTACTTGAGAAAATTCTGAGGTAAGATATTTATACATTTGGAAAGACGGTTTGATGAGGAGTCAGCAAGGCTTTGTGCATGGGAGATTGTGCCTCACAAAATTTGTTAGAGTTCTTTGATGGAGTGACCAGGAAGGTTGGTGAGAGCAGGGCAGTAGACATAGTCTATGTAGATTTCAGTCAGGCCTTTGATAAGGTTCTACATGGAAGACTGCCCTGGGAGGTTAGATCGCTTGGAATCCATGGGGAGCTAGCAAATTGCATACACAATTGGCTTGATGGTAGGAATAGTGGAAGGATGCTTGTCAGACCAGAGGCCTGAGAGTAGTGGAGTGACTTGGGGGTCAGTGTTGGGCCCGTTGCTGGTAGTTATCTATATCAATGATATGGTTGAGAATGTACAAGGCATGGTTGGTAAGTTTGCAGATGACACTGAAATAAGTGGTATCGTGGACAGTGAGGCAAGTTATCAGACATTGCAGCAGGACCTTGATCAGCTGGGGAAGTGTGCTGAGAAAGGGCAAATAGAGTTTAATACAGATAAATGTGAGGTCTTCCATTTTGAAAAGTCAAATCATGGTGAATGGTAGTGACTTAAGGAGTGTACCTGGACCTTGGAGTTCAGGTGTACTGTTCTCTGAAAGTGGAGTCACAGGTAGACAGGACAGTGAAGAATGCTTTTGGCATACTGGCCTTCATCAACTAGGGCATTGAGTATAGAGTTTGGGAAGTTATATTGCAGTTATACAGGACGTTGGTGAGGGTGCATTTGGAGTATTGTGCTCAGTTTTGATCACTTTGCTCTTAGGAAGAATATTATTAAACTGGAAAGAGTGCAGAAGAAATTTATAAGGATGTTGCCAGGACTCAATGATTTGAATAATAGGGAGAGGTTGAACAAGCTAGGACCTTTTTCTTTAGAACATAGTAGACAGAGGGAAGAATACAGAAGTGTGCAAAATCATGAGAGGCATGGACAGGGTGAAGCAACTCTCTTTTTCCCAGGGTTGGGGAATCGAGGATTAGAAGGCATCATTTAGAGAGAAAGAATAAAAGGGAATCTGAGAGGCAATGTTTTTACCACAGAGGGTGGTACGCACATGGAATAAGCTGTCAATGGAAGTGATTGAGGAGGGTACATTAACAGCATTTAAAAGGCATTTGGACAAATACACAGATAGGAAATGTTAAGAAGGATCTAGGCCAAGTGCAATTGGTTGAGAGTGGATGGACAATTTGGTTGATATGGATCAGCTTGGGCCAGAGGGCCTGTCTCCATGCTGTCGGACTCTGTGACTCTTCAAACGTCAGAGCAGACAAGGCTACATGCCAAGTGCTAGATACAGGGTTTAGAAGCAATGGTTAATTGATGACCAGCATTGATATGAAAGTTTAAAAGATCTCTTTCCATGCTATTTAAATCTCTGTGATTTGCAATCACTTCACAACTTAAATGAAAAAAAAATGCCAAGAACTGTGTCGTTAAGAAATGTTGCAAGCATCCTGACGCATTCCTTGGTCGTCTGGTGGTTATGATTTGGTGCACTCCCTGCTGTTTTGTGGGTATGATTCCTGATCAGGGAATGAGGAGGAATTGTTTCTGTACAAACTCTTAAAATGAACAGGAATTCCTGACTTTAACACCAGCAAACAGACGAGATGTCTCAGAATTGGTGAGAGTTCATTATCAGAGATGAAAACAAATGGAAGGCAGCCCCAAAAACCATCATCTTCGACAGCCAGCCATAGCACAACAGAAACAAAAGTCTATTCTGTTGAAGCATGTAGGTGCTTGCAAATTTGATAAGTTGGATGTGGAAAAGTGGGTTCCTGATCCGAGATAGCTTAAGTTGACAGGATATAATCTCACAAAGTTTCACATTTAAGACAGAGATGAGGTGGAATTTATTCTCTCAGAGGTTGTGAATCTGTGTAATTCTTCACAGCAGAAGGTATCAAGGCTGGGTCATTAAGTATATTCAAGACTAAGATGGTTAGGTTTTCATTAGTAAGAGTTCCAAGGGTTCTCCAAAAAGGTAAGAAAATGCAGTTGTGTCTTAACAGATCAGACATAAGCCCATTGAATAGTCAAGTAGAGTTGATGGAATTAATGGTCTTTCTGCTCCTAAAATTTATAGTCTCAATGTGAGGCTGCCAAACCGCCTTTCATAAAGTTTACCAAATTAAAAATGAATGGATCCCCTCGGGACATGGAACTGTTGTGAGATATGCAGAGGGCATCACAACAAGAGAGAGTACTTGTGGATGATTGTTTCAGAGTGATCTGTATGCAAGGGTAAACAGTAAAAACCAGTCTTCTGTACCCATATTGAGCCTGGCTTCACTAGGCCTGCAGTCACCTCTTTGAAATCAATATTGCGGTTCACTTTTCAAGACTATTTCAAGACTAGGGCGGCACGGTGGCACAGCAGTTAGGACTGCTGCCTCACAGCGCCTGAGACCCGGGTTAAATTCCCGCCTCAGGTGACTGACTGTGTGGAATTTGCACGTTCTCCCCGTGTCTGTGTGGGTGTGCTCCGGTTTCCTCCCACACTCCAAAGATGTGCAGGTCAGGTGAATTGTCCATGCTAAATTGCCTGGAGTGTTCGGTAAGGGGTAAATGTAGGGGTATGGGTGGGTTGCGCTTCGGTGGGTCGGTGTGGACTTGTTGGGCTGAAGGGCCTGTTTCCGCACTGTAATGTAATGTAATCTAAACTATTCTTGTTTTCAGCCAATTGCATGTCAGCCATCTGCAGCTGACATTATTAATGTGGAACTGTAACATGCAGTGAAGGGATTCTGATTGGTCCACACCATAATTCTGCTTCTAATGATCAGTCAGTATTTTCTACTTATTACGATAAATGTTCATCATTAACAGATCATGGCAGTGAAAGCATTGAATCCTGATCATGGGACCATCAGAGAAGAACTCTGTTTCTAACACCATGGATGTAACCCACTCTACCCTGTCTCTGTTTTGTTGCATTGTCTTGGTTTTTCATACACAGGCTACCCAGTCATTTGTCTCAGATTGCATCATGCTTCTCCTGCACCCAATTATAATCATACTATACTCAATCTTTGTCCATTTAAAAGTGCACACTTCCAATGTTGACTCCATAGCTAATTGGATAGAACATTGGTATTGCAAGTCACTGGTGGAAGCTACAATCTTCTGTTCCCGAGTCAGGCGTATTATCCAATGCACCACTGGCCCCATGCAGCCTAAGGTCTACATGCTGCAGAGCTGTGGTATTAACAGGAACATAAGTGGGAATGCTCATATTCACAAGATGAACAAGCAGCAAAGATAATCGCTGTCACTGCTTCACTTCAATAGTCCCCACTCTGCAAAGCAGTGACTTTCATTGGCAAAGGAAACACTTGTCCCCGGTTGCCTGATGCAGGGTGACCTCCTTCTTTTCTGGAACTTTCCATCATTTCATTCACAGCCGCTGTATTATTTTATGATCCACTTTAGTGAAATGTACTTTCATACTTTGAGTGATAGTTTCTTCGAGTCAAGACTCTGAACAAATTCAGTGAGAAACTCCTGGCCATTTCTAGCCAAGAGTCCGGAATCAGGTGAGTTGAATGACACTTTTATTGATGTTTCCCCGTAGCTGCAGCTCAGCACTGAATGTGACATGGCTTAGATGGTAAAAGCAGTTGATTATTAAACCAGGAGGTCCTAAGATTGAGTTCCCAGCAGACCCTTCATCTTTCATTAGAGTCTTCATTTAAATTTCTCTCAAAAGCTATGCTGTTGAGCTAACCTGAGGCAGCTATTGACTGAACAGGCTTCTTACACTTGAACTGACCATGATATTATTTGGTGCTTCCGCTATGGCCCCATATGAAAATGCTGAACTGTAACAACGAATTGATTCTGGAGTTTATTTCCCCTTTCTGACAAACACTTCTTCTCCACTTTTAGATTTGTTCCTTCAATCCCCATTTTGTGGGAATAACAAGGAGAGGCAGGATAAACTACAGAATGTCTGGGGAACAAGGTGGTAATAGAACATAGAAGAGTGCAGCACTTTACAGGCCCTTTGGCCATCGATGTTGAGCTGACCACTAATCCTGTTGTAAGATCAAACGAACCTTATTTCAGTATCATCCATGTGTTTA
The DNA here is from genome assembly GCF_047496795.1 of Chiloscyllium punctatum. Taxonomy (NCBI): domain Eukaryota; kingdom Metazoa; phylum Chordata; class Chondrichthyes; order Orectolobiformes; family Hemiscylliidae; genus Chiloscyllium; species Chiloscyllium punctatum. The sequence continues at coordinate 62,056,920 of NC_092769.1, forward strand.
TCCAAGCTTTGTTTAAATTTCCCTAGTGTACCTAACTAATCCACCACTGCTGCCAGTGCATTCCATGCACTCACCATTTTCTGTGCAAAGAACCTACCTCGAACATCTCCCGTAAACTTTCCTCCAATCACCTTAAAAGTATGCCCCCTCATAACAGCCATTTCCACTCTGGGAAAATAAAGTCTCTGGCTATCCATTCAATCTATGCCTCTCATCATCCCGTACACATCTATCAAACCACTTCTCATTCTTCTTCGTTCTAATGAGATAAGCCCAGGCTCCCTCAACCTTTCTTAATAAGATACGTCCTCCAGTCCAGGCAGTACCTGGTAATTTTCCTCAGCACTATATCTAAAGCTTCCACTTCCTTCCCATAATGGGATGACCACAACTGAACACAATATTCCAAGTGTGGTCTAATCAGGGCTTTATAAAGCTAAAACATAATCTCAAGGCTCTTAAACGCAACCCTCCAAAAATGAAAACCAATACACCACACGTCTTCTTAACAACCCAACAACTTGGGTGGCAACTTTGAGGGACCTACAGTCATGGATCCCATGATCCCTCTGTTCCTCCACACTGCCAAGAATTCTGTCTTTCACCTTGTTATCTGCATTCAAATTCAAAATGAATCACTTCTCACTTTTCTCGGTTGAATTCCATCTGCCATCTAACAGCCCAGCTCTGCATCCTAACAATGTCCCATTGCAACAACCCTCCACACTATTCAGAACTCCACCAAGCTTTGTGACATCAGCAAACTTACTAACCCACCCTTCCACTTCGCCATCCAAGTCATTTATAAAAGTCACAGATAGCAGAGATTCTTATGGAAAAACACTGGTCAGCAAGCTCCAGGCTGAATATGTTCCATTTACTACCACCCTCTGTCTTCTATGTGCCAGCCAATTCTGTATCCAGAATGATACAGACAAGATGAGCTGGTAACTGTCTTTCTCTGCTATAATCATTCACTACTTTTGCACAAACATAGAACATAGAACATAAAACAATGCACCATATTACAGGCCCTTCAGCCCACGATGTTGTAAAGAGCCTTTATCTTATTCTATGATGAACCTAACCTACACACCCCTCAATTTGCTGCCATCATCTGCTTGTTTAGCAGTCGCTTAAATTTCCCTAATGTCTTTGACTCTAGTACAATTGCTGGCACCCACCACTCTCTGCATAAAGAACTTACCTCTGACATCGCCCCTATAACTTTGTCCAATCACTTTCCACACCCCCACTACTCTCTGACCCCTCGTGACATTCTGCCCTGAGGAAAAATCTCTGGCTATCTATTCTATCTATGCCTCTCATTACCTTGTATACCTCTATCAAGTCATCTCTCTTCCTTCTTCTCTCCAGAGTAAAAAGCCCCAGCTAACTCAACCTCACTTTATGGAACAAAGAACATAGAACATGGCAGCACAGTATAGGCCCTTCGGCCCTCGATGTTGTGCCAACCTGTGGAACCAATTTGAAGCCTATCTGTCCTATACTGTTCCATTTTCATCCATATGTTCATTCAATGACCATTTAAATGTCCTTAAATTTGGCGAGTCTACAACTGTTTCAGGCAGTGCTTTCCACACCCCCACTACTCTCTGAGTAAAGAAACTACCTTTGACATCTGTCCTATGTCCTTCTCACCTCAATTTAAAGATATGTCCCCTCATGCTAGCCATCACCATCCGAGGAAAAACGGCTCTCAGTGCCCACCCCCTCCAACTTTCTGATTATCTTGTACATCTCAATGAAGTCACCTCTCAACCTTCTCTCTAATGAAAACAACCTCAATTCCCTCATTCTTTCCTAATAAGACCTTCTCTCCATACAAGGCAACATCCTAGTAGATCTCCTCTGCACCCTTTCCAAAGCTTCCACATCCTTCCTATAACGTTATGGCCAGACTGGTAGGCAATACTCCAAGTGCAGCTGCACCAGAGTTTTGTACAACTGCAGCATGACCTTATTGCACTAAAACTCAATCCTTCCATGACTGAAAGCTAATACACCGTATGCCGTCTCAACAACCCTATCAAGCTGGGCGGCAACTTTCATGTATCTATGTACATAGATACCAAGGTCTCCCTGCTCATCTACACTACCAAGAATCTTAAAATTAGCCCAGTACTCTTTATTCATGTTGCTCTATCCAAAGTGAACCAACGCTCACTTTTCCGCATTAACTCTATTTGCCACCTTGCAGCCCAGCTCTGCAGCTTATCAATGTCCCTCTGTAACTTACAATATCCTTCAGCACTATCCACAACTCTCCGACATTAGTGTCATCCACAAGTTTACTAACCCATCCTCCTACCATCTCTGCCATTTATAAAAATAGCAAACAGCAGTGGCCCCAAAACAGATCCTTGCAGTACACCATGAGTAACTTAACTTCAGGATAAACATTTCTCATTAACCACCACACTGTCATCTTTCAGCTGGCCAATTTCTGATCCAAACCGTTAAATCACCCTCAATTGCATGCCTCTGCATTTTGTGCAATACACTGCCATGGGGCACCTTATCAGACGCCTTATTGAAACCCACATAAGCCAAAACAACCACTTCACCCTCATCAATCTGTTTGACCACCATCTCAAAGAACTTAATAAGGTTTGTGAGGCATGACCTGCTGTTCACAAAACTGTCTTGACTATCCCGAATCAACTTATTCCTCTACAGACGATTATAACTCCTATCTCTTATAACATTTTCCAACAGTTTACCCACAGCTGAAGTAAGGCTCACTGGTCTGTAATTACCATAGTTGTCTCCCTTCTCCTTTTTGAACAAGGGGGCAACATTTGTTATCCTCAAGTATTCTGGCACTATTTCTGTCGACAATGACAATGTAAAGATCAAAGCCAAAGGGTCTGCAATCTCTACCTGACTTCCCAGAGAATTCTAGGATAGATTCCATCTGGCCCAGGGGTCTTATCCATTTTAACACATTCCAGAATTGCTAGGGTGGCATGGTGGCTCAGTAGTTAGCACTGCTGCCTCACAGGGACCTGGGTTCAATTCCTGCCTCAGGCAACTGTCTGTGTGGAGTTTCCATGTTCTCCCCGTGTCTGCATGGATTTCCTCTGGGTGCTCTGGTTTTCTCCCACAGTCCAAAAAAGTGCAGATTAGGTGAATTGGCCATGCTAGATTGCCTGTAGTGTTGGATGCATTAGTCGGGGGGAATGGGTCTGGGCAGGTTGCTCTTCGGAGGGTTGGTGTGGACTTGTTGGGCTGAAGGGCCTGTTTCCACACTGTAGAGAATCAAATCTAATTTAATCTTCTCTTTATGAACCTCAATCCCATCAAGTGTAGCAGCCTGTATCTCAGTATTGTCCTTGACAACATTGTTTTTTTCCTGTTGTGAATAATAACAAAAAATATTTATTTAATGCTTCCTCTATCTCCTCAGATTCCATGTACAACTTCCCACTACTATCCTTGATTGGCCTTAATCTTTTTCTAGTCATTCTTTTATTCCTGATATACCCATAGGAAGCTTTCAGGTTTTCCTTGATCCTACCTGCCAACGACTTCTCATGTCACCTTCTGGCTCTTGTTAGCTCTCTCTTTAGGTCTTTCTTGGCTAACCTGTAATTCTCAAGCGCCCTAACTGAGCTTTCATGTCTCATCCTAACATAAGGCTTCTTCTTCCTCTTGACAAGAGATTCAACTTCTTTAGTAAACTAGGCTCCTTCACATGTCCACTTCCTCCCTGACTGACAATACATGGTATTAAGGACCCACAGTAGCTGTTCCTTAAATAAGACCCACATTCCAATTGTGCCCATCCCCATCCTATGCATCCCAAATCTTGTCTAGTCTCATAGTAATTACCTTTCACCCAGCAATAAGTCTTAACCTGCAGTATATACCCATCCCTTTCTAGCGCTAAAGTTAAGATAAATGAATATGGTCACTATCACCAAAGTGCTCACCTACCTCCAAATCTAACACTGGCCAGGTTCATTACCCAGTACCAAATCCAAAATGGTCTTACTCCTTGTTGACTTGTCTCCATACTGTGTCAGGAAACCATCCTGCACACACTGGACAAAAACTGACCCATCTAAAATACTTGAACTATCATACTTACATCAACATTTGGAAAGTTAAAGTTCCGTATAACAACTACCCTGTTATTCTTGCACCCATCCAGAATTATCTTTGCTATCCTGTCCTCTAAATCTCTGGACTATTCAGAGGCCCATAGAAAACTCCCATCAGGGTGAGCTCTCCTTTCCTGTTTCTAACCTCAGCCCATACTACCTCTGTAGGTGAGTCCTCAAACTTCCTTTCTGCAACTGTCATACTGTCCTTGAATAACAATGCCACACCTCCCCCTCTTTTAACATCTTCTCTGTTCTTACTGAAACATCTAAATCTCAGAATCCGCAACAACCATTCCTGTCCCTGCTCTATCCATTTCTCCAAAATGGCTACAACATCGAAGTCTCAGGTACCAACCCGTGCTGCAGGTTCACCCACCTTATTCTGGATGCTCCTGGCATTGAAGTAGGCATACTTCAAACCACCTTTCTGCTTGCCAGTGAACTCTTGTGACCTTGAATCCTCATTTCTGTCCTCACCTATTTCAAGCTCCTGGACACTGGAACCTGAATTTAGGTTCTGACACCGCTGCTGAATTAGTTTAGAACCCCCTGAAAAGCATTAGCAAATATCATCCCCAGGATATTGGCATCCCTCTGGCTCAGGAGTAGACCATCCCGTTTGTAGAGGTCCCACCTACCCCAGAATGAGACCTAATTATCCAGGTATCTGAAACCCTCCCTCCTTCACCATCCCTGTAGCCACTTGCTCAACTCCTCTCGCTCCCTATTCCTCATCTCGCTAGCATGTGACACGTGCAATAAGTCAGAGATAACAACTCTGTTTGTTCTAACACTAAGCCTCCAGCCTAGCTCCCTAAATGTCTGCCTTAAATCCTCATCCATTTTCTTATCTATGTTGTTAGTGCTGATGTGGACCAATACTTGGTTCTGCTCCCCCTCCCCCTTAAGGATCCTGAAAACATGATCTCAGCCCTGGCACCTGGGAGGCAACACACCAACCATGAGTCTCTCTCATTCCCACCGAAACTCCTGTCTGTCCCCCTAACTATGGAGTCCCGAAGGACTCATGCTTTGCTCATCTCCAAACTTCTCTTCTGAGTAATAGGGACAGATGCTGTGCCAGAGACATGTACCCCATGGTTTTACCACAGTAAGTCATTCCGCCCAACCGTATCCAAAATGGTATTCTTGTTATTGAGGGGAACGGCCACAGGGGTTCCCTGCACTGCCTGCCAGTTCCCTTTCCGTCCCCTGACTGTAACCCATCTGCCTTTTTCTTGCACCTGAGGTGTGACGACCTCCCTGTGTCTGCTTGCAATAATCCCCTCTGCCTCCCGAATGATCCGAAGTTCATCCAGCTCCAGCACCAGTTTCCTAATGCGGTTTTTGAGGAGATGGAGTTGGGTGCACTCCCCACAGATTCAGTCAGCAGGAACACGAGTGGTGAACCTTACCTCCCACATTTTACGGGAGTAACATGCAACAGTCCGAACTGCCATTCCCACTATTCTAAATTTTCAAAGAGACTATTGAAAAATAAAGATTTTTTAAAAAACTAGGTACCTTACCAATCCGGTGCACAGAAACATTCTGTTGGGTTAGAGGGGGAGGATGGGTGGGTGACACTACTTAAGAGTAGTGCTTTGAGTAACACAACCACCCAAATACATTACTTCACTTACTCAGCAGTCCCTTGTCCACTCCTGCTCAGCGTGTGCTCCGCCTATTCACAAGGTAAGTTTTGGACTTTGGCACTCTTTCATTTGTCACAATCTTTAGAAGTTTTGCTGCCAGGTTTCACCGTTGAGGAAAATTATGCCCCTACAAATTCATTATTTCTCATGGGAAAAATTCCCAGTACTCTGATGTACGTTTCTTACAAATAGTTGCTTCCAAACCACTTTGACTAGAACCAGTCTTGTCAGAATAATGTCGGCCTTGCACCAATTCAAAAAGTTTATTTGTCATTGAATTTTGTCATTTTCCATGGATATATAATACCTTACAGGATCACAGTCACTATTACCAAAATTCTCTCCAACTAATACTTCTATTGCTTACCTAGCTACGTTACCTAAAAATAGGCCCAATATTGCAGGACTTTGCAGAGTTTTCAAAACTTTCCTGGGCAATTTTAAGAATTCAGCCCCTTCTGGGCATGTCAAATTGTGACTATCCCATTTCATTCTACGAAAATTGAAATCAATTGCTATTATTAACCTTTCGTTTGTGTACTTGCCTGAAATATGCCGTCTATCCGCCTTTCTATCTTTTCCTGACTGTTTGGGGTCCAGAGAATATGCCCAGCAAACGTCGATAAAGTTATTGACTCTCAACTGCATACTGGAATGACGCAGCTAGCCACTCAACTCGAAGAGAGTTCGGGATGAACTACAAATGCAAGCCATGTCAGCGACATCTACATCCCATTAAGTAATTTTTAAAACTGCAGTTGAATTTCTTCTGGCTACAGGAGGCTATCCCACTAATAATTGGAGAAGTGACCATTTCTGAGCTGCTGGTTCACTGCAGAATCTCTCTCTTAATATTGGATTTTACTTCATCTCAGGCTTTGCTGTGTTCAACATGACTCGTTCGTGCATGGACATAACGGTATTTGACCTACTATCACAACTTAGATTAGATTAGATTACTTACAGTGTGGAAACAGGCCCTTCGGCCCAACAAGTCCACACCGCCCCGCCGAAGCGTAACCCACCCATACCCCTACATCTACATTTACCCCTTACCTAGCACTATGGGCAATTTAGCATGGCCAATTCACCTTGCCTGCACATCTTTGGACTGTGGGAGGAAACCGGAGCACCCGGAGGAAACCCACGCAGACACGGGGAGAACGTGCAAACTCCACACAGTCAGTCGCCTGAGGCGGGAATTGAACCCGGGTCTCAGGCGCTGTGAGGCAGCAGTGCTAACCACTGTGCCACCGTGCCGCCCATATCTGTCCGTCTCACTTTCACGAATTCACACAATAGTTGCCTCAGTTAACTGCAGTAAACAATAGGTAGACAGAAGTAGACAACGAGTGTGCTGGATGTATGTTTGGCTATTAATATAAATAAACACAGATAAGTGCAAGAAACCCGATCTTAATACTCTTAAGCATAAGATCCAACTTAACAAGAGAGAGCCAAACCTATGGTGACCCAAATGGTTAATTCAACATTAATAAATATTTTAAAACAAGATATCGAATTTCCGTAAAGTGCATATTTTTATAAAGCCACTGTTTCTGCTAAATAGACAGGAAGTTAGATGGATGTAATAGTTTTATTACGGAATTACAGTTCATGCATTCTCACCTTTGGCAATTGATGCACAAGAACATCCTGATGCCTCTGCGTCATTGATTTCCACTTTACTCTTCTCGAAAAATAGACACATTCAGATTTTCGCCATGATGCCCCATTTGTTAGAATGTTTTCCCATTCACTTAACCGATATCTATCTATTTTTAGTTTCCTTATGCACTTTTCACAAGTACCATTGGCTGTGTAGTCAGCCAATTGTTAACCATTATTTTCCCCACTTTCACCAAGTTATTTAAAGAAACTGTAAAACGTTGATTTCACAATACTGATCACGTGCCACTCGATCTTTGCAATCAGAATACTACTAAATTGCTCTTTGGGCCAGGTAAGCTTGCCAATATTCTGTCAGATCCAAAGTATAATCGCTTCACTGCAAGCTGTTATGTTCTTAAGTAAAAATAATGTGACACTTCATTCCATGTATATTCGGAAAGTTAATTGAATATTAGCTATTATTGCAAGACAGTTTGAATACAGGAGCAATGAAAGCGAACTTCAATTGCTTCGGAGTTTGGTTAGTCCACAGCTGATGAATGATAAGATCGCCTTATCTCAGGTAAGATATTATTACCATAGAGGGAATGCTATGAAAGTTCACTAGACTTCCATCAGCCATGATTGTATTGAATCACGGGAGTTCGGTAATGTGTATAGCCTAGTTTCTATTTTCATGTTTCTATGATTCCTATATCTAACTGCAATGCATGTATTGCACCCCCTTTATTAACTGCACATGTTGCAATTTGTCAAAAACCTACAATGAACTGTAGGCATGATTTTCCCATTACAAAGTAATATTGATTGCACCTGATTACTTTGACAGTCCGTAATAATAGTTCCTTATGGTAGATGCGAAGTTAACTATTTCTTTGTAGTTTTCTATTTCTTTGAAATAAAGGATTTTAATTCACAATTTTGTAACCTACTGGAATATTTTTTTGACACTCGTGAATTTTGGAAACTAAAAACCAACGCATGAAATACTTCACCAGTCACTATTCTGTTAATATCCTAACATGAAGTTGACCACGATCACGAGATGTCAACAAGGAGCATCCAGCCTTGGCCTCCTCTATTTCTCATCAATAAAGTGCCAACGATGGCAGCTTCTGGAAAAACCATGTCAGTTGTTAGAAAGCTCACAGCTCGACCTTAGCACCATCTGAAGAAGAGAAATCACTGTCAGAATAGCATTTAAAAATCAGAACATATAATTCTTGTTTCTATGGAATACACTTTCTCCATTCATCTCCATAAATCTATAAATCCCGATCCCAAATACAGGTCCTTCTCCTCCCTGCTCATTGTTTCAGATACTGGGCCTGGGCTCCTAATAATTTTTTCTCCTCACCAGATTCTCACTCTTCTGTCCTTAAAGTAGTGACTCCGGCCGTCGGCCAATCCGATTGTTTCACTCAAATTCACCAAATAATGCAAATCTCAACAGCAGGTCATCTTCGATAGGACTATTCGTAATTTTGAATGTTTAGAAAGAATCACTTATTGCTGATTGTGGAGAAGAGTAAGTCGACTGGTGAGCTTAGAGTTTCCTTCTTCCCGGGGCCATTCTACCAAGAGGTGTCTCTGAGTTAAATTGATGCAGCCTCATTCACTCCACCCATGATACCTCATTGAACTGCAACAGTAACTGCAACAACAACTGAAAGACTAGAATTTTAACGTAAGAAAAGGTATTCCCATATTGTATTACATCCAGTCATAGCACAGAAATAGACGAAGTTTTCGAAACTAAACTAATCCCACTTTGCCACATATCCTTCCATATTCATTTATCTGCACAAATGCCTTTTAAATGTTTTAATTGTACCGACACCTGTAACTTCTGGCAGTTCATTCCACACATGACCACAACTGTGTGAAAAAATTACCCCTCCACAGCCTATTAAATTTCTCTCCTCTCACGTGAAAAAATATGCCCCCTAATTTTGAACTTACCCGTCCTGTGGGAAAGACCTTTATTATTCACCTTATTTCTACTGATTTTATAAAGCTCGAGAAGATCTCCCTTCAATTTCCTGTGTTCCAGTAAAAAAAAGTCCCAGCCTGTCCAGCCTAGCCTTATAACAGAAAACTTGCAATCCTGGAATCATGCTGGTAAAGCTTTTTTGAGTCCTCGCCAATTTAATTATATGTTTCCTATAGCAGGCCAGCCAACATTGTACAGAGTGTTCCAAAATTGATCTCATCAGTGCCCTGTACAACATTGACATGCCGTCCCAATTCCTAGACTCAATGGTCTTTGATCGTCTCTCTGTTAAACCACTACTTTTGGTGTCCGCAAACTTACTCACCATGCATTTCATTTTCTCGTCTAAATCATTTACATAAATGATGAACAAAAGCAGAACCAGAACCGATGCCTGATGAGCACCTAGGGTACTAATAGAGATGGCAGAGGAAATGGCAAATGCGCTCGTGGTAAATAAACAAAATTCAATTGATTTTGCGGCTGTTTCAGAGAATGGAAAACAACAATGTTAGGCTCGTTAGCTTAACCTATGTAGGGGAGAAAATGCTTGAATCTATTTTCCAAGAAAAAATAGCGAGGTGTCTGGTAGAAATTATCCCAGCGGGCAGGTGAAGCATGGATTCATGAAAGGTAGGCCCAATTTAACTAATTTATTGGAATTATAGAACATAGAACATAGAACATAGAACAATACAGCACAGAACAGGCCCTTTGGCCCACGATGTTGTGCCGAACTTCTATCCTAGATTAAGCACCCATCCATGTACCTATCCAAATGCCGCTTAAAGGTCGCCAATGATTCTGACTCTACCACTCCCACGGGCAGCGCATTCCATGCCCCCACCACTCTCTGGGTAAAGAACCCACCCCTGACATCTCCCCTATACCTTCCACCCTTCACCTTAAATTTATGCCCCCTTGTAACACTCTGTTGTACCCAGGGAAAACGTTTCTGACTGTCTACTCTATCTATTCCTCTGATCATCTTATAAACCTCTATCAAGTCACCCCTCATCCTTCGCCGTTCCAACGAGAAAAGGCCGAGAACTCTCAACCTATCCTCGTACGACCTACTCTCCATTCCAGGCAACATCCTGGTAAATCTTCTCTGCACCCTCTCCAAAGCTTCCACATCTTTCCTAAAGTGAGGCGACCAGAACTGCACACAGTACTCCAACTGTGACCTAACCAAAGTCCTGTACAGCTGCAACATCACTTCACGACTCTTGAATTCAATCCCTCTGCTAATGAACGATAATACTCCATAGGCCTTCTTACAAACTCTATCCACCTGAGTGGCAACCTTCAAAGATCTATGTACATAGACCCCAAGATCCCTCTGTTCCTCCACCTGACCAAGAACCCTACCATTACCCCTGTATTCCGCATTCTTATTTGTTCTTCCAAAATGGACAACCTCACACTTGGCAGGGTTGAACTCCATCTGCCACTCCTCAGCCCAGCTCTGCATCATCTGCCACTCCTCAGTCCCTCTGCAGCCGACAACAGCCCTCCTCACTGTCCACAACTCCACCTATCTTCGTATCATCTGCAAATTTACTGACCCACCCTTCAACTCCCTCATCTAAGTCATTAATAAAAATTACAAACAGCAGAGGACCCAGAACTGATCCCTGCGGAACTCCACTTGTAACTGGGCTCCATGCTGAATATTTACCATCAACCACCACTCTCTGACCTCGACCGGTTAGCCAGTTTTCTATCCAATTGGCCAAATTTCCCACTATCCCATGCCTCCTGACTTTCCGCATAAGCCTACCATGGGGAACCTTATCAAATGCCTTACTAAAATCCATGTACACTACATCCACTGCTCTACCCTCATCCACATGCTTGGTCACCTCCTCGAAGAATTCAATAAGACTTGTAAGGCAAGACCTAGAATTGATTCAGGTCACTACGAATGTGGTGGATGTAGCATATCTGGATTTGGAGAAGGCATTCAACAAGGTGCTGTACAGAAGGCTCCTGCATAAGATAAAGTGCACGATGTTATGGGCACTGTATTAACATGGATAGAAGATTGATTAACAATAGAAAGTGAACAGTGGGAATAAATGGGCGTTTTCTGGTTGGCAACCAGTGGAGAGTGGTGTGTCTGAGGCATTAATGTTGGAACTGCAATTGTTTAAAATTACATAAATGACTTAGAGTTAGGGACAAAGTGCAGTTTGTCAAAGTTCACAGGTGATACTAAAATGAGTGGTAGAGCAAAGTGTGAGAGGACAGTGGAAGTATGCAGAGGAATAGAGATAGGTTAAGTGAATGGGCAAGGGTCTGGCAGATACAGCACAACGTCGATAAACGTGAGGTCATCAAGTTTGGTAGGAATAACAAAAAAACGGACTATTATTAAGTGGTTAAAGAGGGACATGGGTGCCATTGTGTATGAAGCACAAAAAAGTTGGTTTGCAGGTGCAGCAGCGAATTAAGAAGGCAAATGTAATATTGCCCTTCATTGTTAGAAGGATGGAATTTAAAATAGGAACGTTATGTTGCAGCTGCATATGATGCTGATGAGGCAACATCTCACCGAGTACAGTTTTCTCCTCCTTACATGAAAAAGGATTTCCTGACACTGGAAGTGGTTCAGATGAGGTTGACTATGTTGATTCGGGAAATGAGAGGGTTGGCTTATGAGGAGAGATTGAGTAGACTGAGTCTGTATTCATTGGAATTTAGAAGAATAAGGGGGTGGTGGGATCTTGTAGAAACATATGCAGTTATGAAGGGATAAGACAGAAGCAACGAGATTGTTTCCACTGGCGGGTGAAATTAGAACTAAGAGGCGTAGCCCCACAATAAGGGGGAGCAGATTTAGGACTGAATTCAGGAAGACCTTATTCACCCAAAGGGTTGTGAATCTGTGGAAATCTCTGCCCAGTGAAGTCGTTGAGGCTGCCTTGTTTAATGTTTTTAAAACAGCGATTGGTAGATTTTTGAACAGTCAAGGAATTAAGGGTTATGGTGAGTGGGCGAGTAAGTGGAACTGCATCCACAGAAAGACCATTCATGATCTTATTGAATGGTGAAGGAGGCTTGTGGGGTCAAATGGCCTACTCCTGCTCGTATTTCTTCTGCTCTTATATTGTTTCTGTTCTAACAGTCCTCCAATCCAAACGGCAGTACTCAGGACGACTAAATAAAAACCAACAGAATTGCAGATGTTGTGTATCAGATACCAAAGCAGAAACTGCTGGAAAAGCTCTGCAGGTGTGGCAGTATCTGTGGGGGGAAAAGCTCCCCCATCTATAGTTTCTTGGCATTTCTTTACAGACCTCTTAAATAATGGCACCACTTCAGATAAGTCTCTGGTCTTCTGGCACTTCAACCATGATTGTCAATGATACAAATGTCTCAGCAAGGCGCCCAAAAACCTTTTCCAGTTTCCGAGAAACACCTGATCAGGTCTTAGGGATTTATCTCAATTTTTCCACTTTAAGACTTCTGACACCTCTTCTCTGTAAGAGTATTTCTTTTCAAGACATTACTATTTATTTCCCAAGATCCTTAGCTTCCGTGTGCCTGTGTACAGTAAATACTGACGCAAAATATTAGTTTAGTGTCTCACTCATCTCCTGTGATTCCACTCATAGACGGCCACAATGATCATTAAGGGGCTGTATGCTCTCCCTAGTTACTCTTTTATGCTTAATGTAATTATTTAATCTCTTTGGATTCTTCATTACTCTAATTGCCAATACTATTTTATGTCCTTTTTTACTGTCCTGATTTCCTTCTTCAGAATATTCCTGCTGCCCTTATACCTTTCTTGGTATTCACTCCATACCAGCTGTCTACATCTGATATATGCCTCCTTCTTTTCCTTGAGTAGAGTCTCAATTTCTTTAGACATCAGGCATTCTCTACACCTACCAGTCTTTATGCATGGCTCAGTCTCAGTAGGAACATTTGCTTTTCCACATTGCAATAACAATATCATTGATGGCAGTGGTTTTAATGCTAATAATCGAATCCATGTTTCAGCTGTTACTTCACTAGGTGATCTCTTTGTTTTGTTACATCAGGATATTTGTCAATGGCTACTTTGAAAAAAAAACTCAGAATCTAGACATGAGAATTTGAGGTTTCTCCAGCATTTTTAGCTTAACAGAACAAATTATGACTCACTATTTCCATGTAATGGATGTTCTGCACCTAATTTTCCCTCCAATTTGACTAATTGTGGTTTCAAATATTTCAGACTGAAACCATTTACAACATAGGTAACATGAGATAATTGAACGTGAAATCATTGGGTAATGAAAACAATACATAAAATTATCTGACAACTTCAAACAAAAAAAAACATTGGTGAAGGTGGCAGAGAAAGAAGAGTCAGGTTGAAGTCTGAGGTGAGATTTCAAGTCAGAATCTCCCATCAACGATTCCAGTGATGTCAATGTAAAACATGGTTGCTGGCATGGGGACAAACACAGAATCTGCAAACATCTGTTCTTCTATAAATACAATTGCTCTGTCAAAGTTTTAACGGGAAATAAGCTAATCTGTTTGTTCACTCACTTGGAACTGAGGTAGATATTGCAAATTAATCCATCCTCTGGAGACTCTTTCTTGGAATATATGATGGATGATTTCAATACGACATAATGCAAAGATCAACTGCTTTAGGAATACCTATTCTTTCTGAAAACAGGATGCACGTGCCAGCGAATGGACGTATCTTTGCCATTTGCTATCCTATTATCGCTGCTATTGGTGCCCCTGGTAAGAAACGGATTCTTTGAAATGTTCGTATGTTATAAATATCGGATATTTTGTATCTTCCCTGTCCGGATCAGTATTTTGTTCTGATATTCATCACTGCCTGACGTAAGAGAATTCGAATAATTATTACTGTAAACAAGTGTGTTGGATGATACTATACTATGCCATGAACAAATATGGCATGTTACTTTGAATTACCTTACGGGAAACCACAAGATACTGTTTGATTGATAATGGTGCAACTTAACGGGAATGCTGTTTATTAGATAGCTAACATCTTAGCAGGACTTATACACATAATGGTAAGGTCCTAAGGAGTGTTGTTGAACAAAGGGACCTTGGAGCGTAGGTTCGTATTTCCTTGAAAGTGGAGTCGCACGTAGATAGGATAGTGAAGAAGGCGTTTGGTGTGCTTTCCTTTATTGGTCAGGGTATTGAGTACAGGAGTTGGGAGGTCATGTTGCGGCTGTACAGGACATTGGTTAGGCCACTGTTGGAATATTGCGTGCAGTTCTGGTATCCTTCCTATCGGAAAGATGTTGTGTAACTTGAGTGAAAAGGACAGTGATACTGGGAGAGAGAGAGAAAAAAAACAATCATTGGCAGAAAGACGTTCCAGCTTGTTTCTTTCTGAAAGAGCTAATATGTGACATCACACCAAATTTGCAATTGGCTAATTAGTTTATATCAGATACTTTAATTTAACTGAAGAATACAGTTAAGACATTCAACCTTATTTCAATTCCGTGTAATAAATTAATTAGAAATACCTGAGCAGGGGATGTGTTGAAAGTGCAGGATATGAGAACTGCTGGACACCAGTGCAGCGACAGTTAGATGAGAGTTGATGATATGGAGTCTGAGCTGCAGGCACTGCAACACATCAGTGATGGATGGATATGCTTGGATACAGCTTGTGCAGTCAATCACACTCAGAGACAGGAGGGTGTGACTGCGAATGAGGGACCCACGAGAGGATGCAGAATTTAACTTTACTGGAGCATCAGCTGTACTTTTATCTCGTAGGTAGAGGAATTTGCTTTCAGTATGAATGAGACTACAGAGTACCGGGAGGATAAATGAAACACATTAGGAATCATGGTCAAGAGTGCCATTCAAATGAAGCACGAAGAGAAAGTCATAGTGATAAGGGGAGAGAGCAAATAGGGAGGGAGATAGAAAGGGCTTACCACCCCAAAGACTGAAAGACTTGAAATCTGTTTCGTACAGCTGGTGCCAAAAATCAAGACGTCTCTTCTGGGAAGGAGAGGAATGTGGAGTGAGAGGAGTAGTGTTTTTTTATTAATCAACACTTTCAGAGATCTTGTTGCACACTGCTAGAGTAGTTGTGATTTAAACCCCAGTCTTACCTTCCTCAGAAGTTGGGATGCTGCAACTCTGTCGATATGTCCAGAACTGTAAACTTGGTAAACAAAATGAATAACTTAGTTGAGAAGGATGTTCCTATAAATGATTGAGATCTTCAGAGACCAAATCAGAAGATAAGAGGAAAATGACCTAACTTGAGAAACTTGAACGTTCATGTGCCTCGAAGATCTGAGAGCAATCACTTTTTTCTGCATAATCAAAACATTAGGTGGTCAGGGATGAGAATGATTATATGTTTCGAATGGCTTGAAAACCAAAGTAATGACTTAGCAATGATACATAGAATCCAGGCACCCAATAAAAAGAATAGACAGAAGAATTTCTGTCAAAATGACAGGATGCATTGTCAGTCAGAAATTGTGAGTTGATGTATGAAGAGGCTGGTCAATTGCCTTTTTAAAGTCCTTTCTTTGTATTTATTCTGATAAACATTAAAATAATGAATTTGTGACGTTTAATATTCACATACTCAGTGTGTGCTGTAGTACCTGGTCCAAAGTGGTAAGTAAACTCGGCAATGTTTCTCCCCAGAATAGCTTGGAAAAAACAAAATCCTTGAGGAACCAAAGAATGTGCTAATGTGTCAGTACAGTACTTAAATCTTACAAAAAAAAATTGAACATTCCTGCACTCACGATTGAGTGAGGAGTCTGTTGAAATAAAGACATTATCGAAGATAATTTGGAAAGTTACTGCACATCAGTGGGCATATGTTTGACGAATACATGAGGTGTTTTATGCATATGATCACGGGCAGTAACTGGCTGAGATGATTTAAGTTTGGTAACTAGCCACAGTAATTAATGCAGTGAGCAGAGAACGGAGTGTATGCTGAGGACTGATTGCAATGTCTCTTACCATGGGAAGTAATTGATCCAGCATTACATGTCAGATAATTATCAATAGCTTTGGAATCGATGATGTCTAGAGTTGATTAGATTACCTGGGTGATTACCTAGAGATCTGGGTGTTCTTGTACAACAATCAATGAAGGTAAGCATGCAGATACATTAGATTAGATGACTTACAGTGTGGAAACAGGCCCTTCGGCCCAACAAGTCCACACCGCCCCGCCGAAGCGTAACCCACCCATACCCCTACATCTACATCTACCCCTCACCTAACACTACGGGCAATTTAGCATGGCCAATTCACCTGACCTGCACATCTTTGTGACTGTGGGAGGAAACCGGAGCACCCGGAGGAAACCCACGCAGACACGGGGAGAACGTGCAAACTCCACACAGTCAGTCGCCTGAGGCGGGAATTGAACCTGGGTCTCTGGCGCTGTGAGGCAGCAGTGCTAACCACTGTGCCACCGTGCCAACGTTGAGAAACGTAGAAGGTTATAATTAAAAGTTGGTCGAAGATTACTACTAAAGTTTCACCGAAAAAATACACTTGTAGCAAACAATTCCTTTCTCATCCCTCACAGCAAATTTGTTGGCGATTGTCGTTCTAAAACGAGGTCGGTGTGGACTCTCCTGTTGCATCACCTACTACTTGGTGGCAATAGCAGTGAGTGATTTCCTTGTCATCGTCAATGGGTGCATCCTTAACCGGATCGGCGGGATCTACTTTCGAGACACTGCTCTTGGCACCACTTTTGCATGCAGACTCAGCAGCATTCTGATTCTTGCAGTCCGAGATGGCTCAGTCTGGTTGACGGTGGCCTTTACCTTCGACCGTTTCGTGGCCATCTGCCACCAGAACATGAAGAACAGATATTGTACTCAGCAAACGGCCTCAGTAGTGATAGGAATCGTGTGTACCCTGAGCTGCATCAAGAACACCCCTTTTTACTTCATTTTTAGGCCATTGTACAACCTGAACGGCGTGCCCTGGTTTTGCATTATTAAATCAATTTATTATAATTCGCCCTTCTGGCAAGCCTACGACTGGCTGCACCACATCCTAGTCCCGTTTTTCCCTTTCCTTCTCATTCTGCTGCTCAATGTGCTGACTATAAGTAGCATATTAGCAGCCAACAGAGCGCGCAAGCGGATCCGGGGCGCCGAGAATCGTGCAGACCAGAAAGTGTCCAATCGCAAGAAGTCCATTGTACTACTCGTTACGGTCTCTCTCAGCTTTCTTTTCCTGTGGGCCACGTATGTTGGACGTTTCTTGTACGTGCAGATTTCAGGTGATGGCTACTTTGGTGGCCTGGAATTCAATGACCCTCAATATATCCTTCAAGAGACGGCTATCATGCTCCAATTCCTTAGTTCCTGCAATAATATCTTGATCTACACTGTAGCCCAAAAACAATTCCGCGAAGAGCTGAAGAACGTGCTAATCTTTCCATTCACCACCTTCAGAATTTGTATAAAATGGTGAAAAGACCAAGCAGTCGTCTCATATTTTCCTTTTTCTGCTATCAGCAGCGTCTCAGCTGATAATACGTTTTGACAAACCTGCATCAGGGTTTTCATTCAATTTGGTCCACTGCAGTTATGAAAAGCTCATTCTCCAGTTTCGCCAGTTCTCTGTTGCGTTGCCAACACTAAAGGATTGTGTAACTTCTGGAACCGCTGTATTTAACAAAAAATGATGCTGTGCCATGCTCTCTGTCATCAGTCTGTATTCCAAGACTCCATTGCGATAGACTAATGTTCAATCTTTTCTGCATTTATTTCCCACTTTTCCTTGCTCCCGCCTCTTCTTTTTCGCTCCCCTTTTTGTGTTGTCTCAATATCATAATCCGGTCCAATCTCAATTCCGCGCTTTCATTCACTTTGACAGGACCCAGACGAAAATATTATGAGATTCATTCAAGTGTTTGACTGGCTACTCGTTCTGCATTGTCAAGTCTATCGATTGTGTTTCTCCTAGCTGCTAAAACTGTGGCTAGATGGGTCACACCTTATGACCCTTTCTCCAATTTCTCCTGATTATGCTGCTCAATGCCTTTTTGGTAAGAACTATCTTCAATGATATCATTGTCTTCAATAATGCTGTGCACAGCATTATTGTTGTAGCTCCATGTTCAACATCCTATTTCCTGTCGATTTTGCAAGCCGTTGTTGAATTCTTCAAGCTTCAGGAGTTTATTCCTCATTTTCTGCATTCTAACTCAATTTTAAAAATAAACTCATTTCCTTGACGCAATGTCAGCAATATGTTGATGATTTCCTTACAATAAATCCATATTTTAATTGTAAAAGACGTTAGAACTGAGTTACCCATTCAATAGTTCCTGGTTGAATTGTTGCTACTCCATCTGTGTGAATATATGGGATAGTATGACCATGGCACCCACCATATGCATTGTTACTGTAATGCATTTGACCACCACAACCAAATAGCCCTGTCCACTATTAATGATTGCAAATCTATTAAGCTATACCTTAAACATTCGCAAAGACTGAGCATCACAGCCCTCTACAGGAGAAAGCTCCAAAATTTCACAACCAAGGAAATTAAAATTAATTCTCCCATCTTGGACGTCAGTGGCAGACACCTCAATTTTAAATTGTGATGTGATTCCAGATTTCCATCTATGGGAAACCCCAGATCTGCATCGTTCTGATGTAGCTGTTTAAGTACATTGTACATATCAATGTGATTACTTTTCATTCTGTTAAACTCTAGAGAACATGCACCAAGTTTGCCTGTGTTCAGAAGACAGTCTCATCGCTCTGGGAACAAATCTGGGGTGCCTTTGTTGCACTCCTCTATGACAATAATATCTTGCATGAGGTTAAATTTAAAAATCTCATGACACCATTTTATACTCCAATAGGTTTGTTTGGAAGTACTAGCTTTCGGGGCACAGCTCCTTTCTCAGGTACCTAGTGGGGCAGGATCATAAGACGCACAATTTATAGCACATGCAATTTTAAAAGTCTAGATTGCATTTAGGTCTCTCATCTTTTAGGATGGGTTGCAGGTTTCGATTCATTACGATGTAATTCCCAGAACTTCTTTCAAGTCACATTCCAGTGATAATTTAAGTTTTTATTTTAAAAAGTGACATCTCAGCTCAGACAATACATTTGAAGTGTAAGGTTCGAGTCCGTCTGTGTTCCAACCTTGAATCAGAACGGTTCTATTTCCAAAGTAGGTATTTATAAAATGTCACATAGATTTACTGCCTGCATTGACCACCTGCTAATTGTGTGTTTTTTGAGCAAAATGGAATGCGTCTGCAAATATAATCCTGCAAATGCAGATTCACCACATAAACTTACATGTGTGCGTGCATACACGTGAAGGGGAGAGAGAGAGAGAAGAGTGGGAGATAGTATGAGTGTGAGTGTTTGCGTGCATGTGTGTGCTTGCTAGAGTGTGTTCGTGTGACCGAGTATAAAGCTATGAGTGTGAGTGTGAGTGTGGGTGTGAGTGTGGGTTTTTCTATATCTGAGAAAGTGTATGTATGAGAGTGAGTCTACGTGAATGATTTTGTGTGTGTGTGTGTGTGTGTGTGTTTGTGCGCGCGCGCGCGTATGTGTGTGTGTGTGTGAGAGAGAGAGACAGAAAGAGACTGTGTCGTTTTGTGGGGTCATCTGTGTGTGACATGAACACCAAGTTCATGAGATTAGGCAGCAGGAAAAATGCAGTCAGTATTCCACGTATTGTCTAACCAAGGTCATAGAGTAATCGAGTCATCCAGCATGGAAACAGACCTTTCAGTACAACTAGTCCATGCCGACTAGTTTTCCCTAACTAAACTAATTCCATTTGCCTGCGTTTTCCCCTTCAGGTACATGTCCAAATACACATGAACTGGAATTCACCACTCTTATCCTCAAACTCTATCGTTATAACACTAACGTTCTATTATCCTATAAATATTTTATTGCAGCTGCATTTTCACCTTCAGTGATTCATAGGCAAGGACATTATCACTATCCAAGCTCATGCCATTTAAGACGTAACTACGCATGCGTTTCTTCGGCCAAAGTGAATAACCTCACTTTTCTCCACATTGTTCTTCATCTCTTTTCAGGCAGTGAACAATTGACCCCAGGACAGTGTGAATTAAAAACAGATAAAGACGTAGAGAGTTACTACTAAGACACACCTTAGAAATTATAGCACCAAGTGCGAAGGAAATAGACACATGATCAATATTACATAAATTGATGTCTGACCTAGTGCAGTAATAACTGCAACGGAACTGATTGTAATCAAAACAGCTTTCGTAAATAATGTAATATAAAGATAATATGGTCTTCCAGCATAGTAGCAATTAGGCCCAGGCTGACTGTGATAGTAGCTCATCCACAGACGAGCTGAATAGGAACAAGGCCATGATTCCATAAAACGTCTCAGAGGCAAGTCCTATGGTATCATGTAAACTGAAATATAGCCATGTCAAGTAATCACATGAGGCATGGCGACACGTTCAGCTATAACAGAGAGAGAAGTCAATTCAATACGTTCTCTGTAACACATACCGCTGAGACAAAGCCTGGCTAATATCAAGAACTATGAAGCAATGGAAACAGAAACAAAATTAACTGCAAAATGTGCAGAGAAATGAGGTAGCCTATTCCGATTTTTTAAAAAAGACATTATTTACAGCAATAGAAACAAAGGTAATAGAAATAACACCAAAGGTCCTCGACATGAAATGGTGTTCTATCATTTGATAAAGAATGCAGTTTAATTGAGATAAAGACACAGGTTCGCTGCATACAAACTGCGAAAGTGTGAAGTATGACATAAATGGAAACGAGTCCAGTTCAATATAACAAATCAAGATTCAAACTTGATGCCAGGGATAAATACAATAATAATGAATTGGCTTAACAAAAACACAAAACGTCTGATCTTCCAGAGACTAATGCAGTAATAACCAGTCTGGCTAATCATTGAATATAGAGCTCTGTATAACGAAAAAGAAAGCGACAGGATAAAAACAATGTTAGTCAGGGTTTATGAGACATTAATTGCGAGGAAACTGTCATTTCCTGCCTATTAGATATCTGTATTAAACAGTTATTTGTCCACCTCACCTAACGGTATACCGAAGGATTTGATAGCGTCACGTCCATTTGGCTTATTTAAATGTGGTATTGTGTCAGGAAAACAAAAACTACACAATGAGGACGTGCTACATCGAAATTACTAAAACTTCTACAGCACTCAAACTAAATAATCTGCAGCGATTATGGAATGGAGAATAGGTCGTACGAGGATAGTTTGAGAGTGCTAGGCCTTTTCTCATTGGAACGGCGAAGGATGAGGGGTGACTTGATAGAGGTTTATAAGATGATCGGGGAATAGATAGAGTAGACAGTCAGAGACTTTTTTCCCCGGTACAACAGAGTGTTACAAGGGGACATAAATTTAAGGTGAAGGGTGGAAGGTAAGGGGGTAGGTTCTTTACCCAGAGAGTGGTGGGGGCATGGAATGCGCTGCCTGTGGGAGTGGCAGAGTCAGAATCATTGGTGACCTTTAAGCGCAATTGGATAGGTACATGGATAGGTGCTTAAGCTAGAACAAATGTTCGGCACAACATCGTGGGCCGAAGGGCCTGTTCTGTGCTGTATTGTTCTATGTTCTATGATTACTAATGCAGTTCACTAACATCTGAACCGATCAGGTAACAATGTTCTAGCGAAGAGGATAAATAGGGTGGTCAGTAGGACTTTAAGCTTCTGAGTTGGGGGGAAGGGAAAGTGAAAGCGACAGGGAGTATGGTGTTAAATGGAAAGATAAGCAGCAGGATAGCATGTGTTGAGGCGGACTTAAAATTGAGGCAGACTGGGAATGCAGAAAAAAGCAAGGATAACTTAGGACATCATATGACTTCCAATATCTCTAATGACAAGAAAGTTAGCATTAAGGCACTTTACTTGAATGCTCATAGCAATCATAACAAAGCAGATGAACTAATGGCACAGATCATAGTGAATGATTATGATGTGGTAGGCATCACAGAGACTTGGTGACAGGGGGGTCAGGACTGGCAGTTAAACCTCCAAGGATTTTCAACTTATCGGAAAGACAGGGACGTCGACAGAGGGGGTGGGGTTGCCTTGTTAGTTAAGAATAAAATTAAATCTATGGCACTGAATGACATAGCGTCAGATGATGTGGAGTCTGTGTGGTGGAATTGAGGAACCACAAAGGCAAAAAAATCATAATTGGAGTTGTGTACAGACCTCCTAACAGTGGTCAGGACCAGGGACGCAACATGTACCGGGAAATAGAAAAGGCATGTCAGAAAGGCAAAGTCACAGTGATCATGGGAGACTTCAATATGCAGGTGGACTGGGTAAATAATGTTGCCAGTGGATCCAAAGAAAGGGAATTCATGGAATGCTTACAGGATGGCCTTTTGGAACAGCTTGTCATGGAGCCCACAAGGGAGCAGGCTATTCTGGACCTAGTGCTTTGCAATGAACCAGACTTTATAAAAGATCTTAAAGTAAGGGAACCCTTAGGAAGCAGCGATCATAATATGGTAGAGTTCAGTCTGCAGTTTGAAAGCGAGAAGGCAAAATCGGATGTAATGGTGTTACAGTTAAATGAAGGTAATTATGAGGGCATGAGAGAGGAACTGACAAAAATTGACTGGAAGCAGAGGCTAGTGGGGAAGACAGTAGAGCAAAAATGGCAGGAGTTTCTGGGTGTAATTGAGGACACAGTACAGAGGTTCATCCCCAAGAAAAGAAAGATTATCCGGGGAGGGATTAGATAGCCATGGCTGACAAAGGAAGTTAGGAAATGTATTAAAGAAAAAGAGAGATCCTATAAAGTGGCCAAGAGCAGTGGGAAATCAGAAGATTGGGAAGGCTACAAAAACAAACAGGGGATAACAAAGAGACTAATAAGAAAGGAGAGGATCAAATATGAAGGTAGGCTAGCCAGTAATATTAGAAATGATAGTAAAAGTTTCTTTCAATACACAAGAAACAAACAACAGGCAAAAGTAGACATTGGGCCGCTTCAAACTGATGCTGGAAGCCTAGTGATGGGAGATAAGGAAATAGCAGGAGAACTTAACAAGTACTTTGCATCAGTTTTCACAGTGGAAGACATGAGTAATATCCCAACAATTAAAGGGAGTCAGGGGGCTGAGTTGAGTATGGTTGCCATTACAAAAGAGATAGTGCTAAAAAAGCTAACAACTCTTAAAATTGATAAATCTCCTGGCCCCGATGGGATACATCCCAGAGTTCTGAGAGAGGTGGCTGAGGAAATAGTGGAGGCATTGGTTGAGATCTTTCAAGAGTCACCAAAGTCAGGGAAAGTCCCGGATGATTGGAAGATCGCTGTTGTAACCCCCTTGTTCAAGAAAGGATCAAGACAAAAGATGGAAAATTATAGGCCAATTAGCCTAACCTCGGTTGTTGGTAAAATTCTAGAATCCATCATTAAGGATGAGGTTTCTAAATTCTTAGAAGAGCAGAGTCTGATTAGAACAAGTCAACATGGATTTAGCAAGGGGAGGACATGCCTGACAAACCTGTTGGAATTCTTTGAAGAGGTGACAAGTAGGTTAGACCAGGGAAACCCAGTGGATGTGGTCTATCTAGACTTCCAAAAGGCCTTTGATAAGGTGCCACATGGGAGGCTGCTGAGCAAGGTGAGGGCCCATGGTGTTCGAGGTGAGCTACTGGGATGGATTGAGGATTGGCTGTCTGACAGAAGGCAGAGAGTTGGGATAAAAGGTTCTTTTTTGGAATGGCAACCAGTGACGGGCGATGTCCCACAGGGTTCAGTGTTGGAGCCACAGATGTTCGCATTATATATTAATGATCTGGATGAAGGGACTGGGGCATTCTAGCGACGTTTGCAGATGATACGAAGTTAGGTGGACAGGCAGGTAGTACTGAGGAAGTGGGGAGGCTACAGATGGATCTAGACAGTTTGGGAGAGTGGTCCAGGAAATGGCTGCTGGAATTCAACGTGAACAAATGCGAGGTCTTGCATTTTGGCAAAAAGAATAAAGGCATAGACTACTTTCTGAACGGTGAGAAAATTCGTAAAGCCAAAGTACAAAGGGATCTGGGAGTGCTAGTCGAGGATTCTCTAAAGGTCAACATGCAGGTTGAGTCCATGATTAAAAAAGCGAATGCAATGTTGTCACTTATCTCAAGAGGGTTGGAATATAAAAGGACCGTTGTGCTACTGAGACTTTATAAAGCTCTGGTTAGGCCCCATTTGGAGTACTGTGTCCAGTTCTGGTCCCCACACCTCAGGAAGGACATACTGGCACTGGAACGTGTCCAGCGGAGATTCACACGGATGATCCCTGAAATGGTTGGTCTAGCATATGAAGAACGGCTGAGGATTCTGGGACTGTATTCATTGGAGTTTAGAAGATTAAGGGGAGACTTAATAGATACCTACAAGATAATACATGGCTTGGAAAGGGTGGACGCTAGGAAATTGTTTCCGTTAGGTGAGAAGACTAGGACCCGTGGACACAGCCTTAGAATTAGAGAGGGTCAATTCAGAACAGAAATGTGGAGACATTTCTTCAGCCAGAGAGTGGTGGGCCTGTGGAATTCATTGCCACAGAGTGCAGTGGAGGCAGGGACGCTAAATGTCTTCAAGGCAGAGATTGATAGATTCTTGTTGTCTCGAGGAATTAAGGGCTACGGGGAGAATGCGGGTAAGTGGAGTTGAAATGCCCATCAGCCATGATTGAATGGCGGAGTGGACTCGATGGGCCGAATGGCCTTACTTCCACTCCTATGTCTTATGGTCTTATGGTCTTATCGTCTCAAATACAACTGGGCATGAAGTCAGTGATATCCACGTCCAAAGAATGAATTAAAAGAATATGTGTTACCCAAATACCCATGGTCTATCGGTGCCCCACTTCATTTTCGATCACTGTGACTGTGAGAGATGCTTCATATGGAGACGGAATCAATAATTTCTCAACAGAAACCAGGTTTTCGATGCTATCTGCGTTGGGAAGTGATTCAGGAAATTTTCACTAAAACGGCAGAGAAAATTGTTTTTTTGTGTGTTAGATCCGAAAGCACTGCGGATGCTGTAAATCAGAAACAAAAACAAAAATTACAGGAAAGACTCAGCGGGTCTGGCAGCCTCTGTGTAGAGAAATCAGTGTTCATGTTTCGGGTCTATTGACTCTTCCTCAGAACTCTCATTTTTCTCCACTGATTCTGCCAGACCTGCTGATCTTTTCCAGCAATTTCGGTTTTTTTTGTTTATTGATTGCGTGTGTTGTTTCTTTCTGCCTGGAGCTGGACGTACCACTGAGCCGAGCCGCCTTTCTTCGAATAGGCATTGAGCCAACATCCAGCCAGAGTATTCCGGAAGATGCTAGAGTTCCTAGTACGAGGGGAAGAAGACGGGAAGTGGAACCTCCTGGTCTCCTGAGCCAAACTTACACTCAAAACCGGTTCTATTATTGATTCCACCCAATAACCTCACTCTTTATTTTCCGGGGTCTTTCAGTCACTAGTGACACAAACCCCAGGAACAATGGACTGAAAGAAATGTCAGAGTCCCGTGATCACCAGCGTTTACAACAGTCACACCTGATACTGTCCTTTCCAACACAGATTCAGGAAAATCCTCAGGAAAATCCAGACAGATACAGAATAGGAGCTGATCTCCAGCTGAATACAGATGAGTAAAAAAGAAGGCATATTCGCTGTGTATTCGAGATGTGAGAATTGAAGCACCGCCGTATAAGTATGAGGGCTCATTACTGCTGCAAAGTCAGGGTTGGCCCAATGCATCATACGTTCCAAGTTTCTCTCCAGATTTTCATAGCAGCAAATGAAATGGGACAATTAATCTTAGTTTAAAAACCAAGCAAACATGTCGTTATAGCTCATTCCGTATGCATTGCAGTCTAATTTCTACATTAACGATCTTGGTGTTAACATATCGAATTTTCAAAATGTTAAGCCTGCGTGCTCATTCTTTGTTTTAAATTGCAATTTGAGTCTGCGCTGAAATGTCGGGAATGTTGAATCCAGTCCCGAGTCCCGAACATGCATTGTGATCCAGAACATGGAGACACAACCTCTGCAGTTTAATCATTACTTCCACATCTCACCAGTGCCTTGGGTTTTAATCATGGTTTGAAAGACTGTGCTCAATTTTGGGCTGGATGAGACCTAACCAAATGTCACATTAAATTTAAGTATATTGCTTGCCATTCCGGACTGTGAAATATATTTATTAATTTCCGAAATCCTGGGACAATTTTCTGTCATCTCTTTGTGACAATGGTCTCCATTTCCATGAAGTGTTCATGCCCAATCCGTATTCCTGGATTACGTGATAAGACCTCTGAGCCTCAAAAATAACAGGTTAAACCAAAGAGGTTTATTACTATTGAATATTGTTAATGGATGTAAATCCTTGGGGGCCTGTATCTCGTAAATGCGGCCATCAGAATAATGTATTGTTAGTTTTCGTATGACGGTGACTATAAGCGGTGTCCCTATGCCAGAAGCAAGATACTGTAGTGACTGTCATCCCAGGTCAGTGATTCACTGTGTAACTGACTGCCTCAGGCAATGCTCACTAGCATTCTATAGCACTTAAGTCTTGTTGTGGGAGGTTAGATGAGAATTTTGAGGTCCAGACGAATTATGACCCAGGCTGGTGGAGGAAATGGAGTAGAGTAGTGCTGGAAAAGCACAGCAGTTTAGGCAGTATCCGAGGAGCAGGAAAATCGACGTTTCGGGCAAAAGCCCTTCATCAGGAATACAGGCAGAGTGAAGGGCCTCGGACATGTTCCGCCTCAAAACACTTCAACCCCAAGGCACCAATGTGGACTTCACCAGTTTCCTCATTTTCCCTTCCCCACCTCACCCCAGTTCCAAACTTGCAGCTCAGCACCGTCCCCATGACCTGTCCTACCGGGCTATCTTCTTTTCCACCTATCCATTCCACCCTCCTCTCTGACCAATCACCTTCATCCTCACCCTCACTCACCTATTGTACTCTATACTACTTTCTCCCCACCCCCACCCTCCTCTCATTTATCTCTCCACCCTTCAGGCACTCTGCCTGTATTCCTGTTGAATGGCTTTTGCCCGAAACGTCGATTTTCCTGCTCCTCGGATGCTGCCTGAACTGCTGTGCTTTTCCAGCATCACTCTACTCCAGAATCTGGTTTCCAGCATCTGCAGTCATTGTTTTTATCTGGTGGAGGGAATGACAGAGGTAATCACAGTGACCTGTGTAAAGTTATCAATTTCTCTCTGGGGACAAGCAGGTGTCAGAGGACTGGACAACAGCAAATGTGGTTTCACTTTTCAGGAAGCATGGTGTGCATAAACCAGGAAATCACAGCATATAAGCTTTCACATCAATGGAAGGGAAATAGAGAATTAATCTCCACTTGAAGAAGCAAGGGTCACCAGCAGTGCTTTGTCAGATGGAGGACATGTCTAACAAATTAATGGAATTTATTGAGGTGTGTGGCAAGGTTCCTTGTGTAGATGCAGTTGTTGAAATTTGTATGATCTTCTGAAATGCCCACACAGGAGACTTATTGAGAATGTTAATAAAAATGGCATCCATGATACTGTGACAATTTGGATTCAAAATTGGGTTAGTAGTAGAAGACTGGGGAGGTGATAGAAGTGTGTTTGTGTGACTGGAACTCGGTGTGCAGTGGTGTACCATAAACTTCAGTGGTTGGTCCCTTATTGTTCATGACATACATTTAAAGTGTATAGATGAGTGGTTGGTGCGAATGTAAATATTTTTTGGATTACTGAGGAGGCAGTGTGGTTAATAGAGAAGAAGAATATCTTAGTTTATAGGAATACGTAGACAGGGTGGTCAGGTGGGTAGAAGAATGGCAGAATTAATTTCACACTGAATATATCCGTTAGGAAAGAAAAGTCGCTGTTCTTACTTGGTTTGGCCTACATGTGCCTCCAGCAATGTGATTTATTCTTACCTGACCTCTCGGCAAATAGATTTGGGTAATACATATTGGACCAGGAAACAATGCTTCACAACCCTTAAACAAATTTGCGTATTTTTTAAAAAAGAACGTGTAAGTTGATGCACTTTGGTGGATTAACAAGACGAGAGTATAACTTTGCCGATATACAACATTGTTTAAGCCACAGCTGGATAATTGTGTGCACTTGTCATCGCCACATGAGAGGCAAGGTGTGTTTTCACTTCAGAGCATAAAGAGGGATTCTTTATGCTCTGAAGCGAAGTTAATTTATGTTGTGTCTTTTGCTTTAGAGTAGAAGCAAGTGTGGGAGTAATGTGAAATTCACTACTGGAAAGGGGTTGTGTTAAACTGGGGCATTCAACATTGAATTATAATGTTCCTGGAATAGTGTTTCAAATTGTCCGTGTCGCACTCTGAGCTGCTCCTTAAGAAAGTCAGCACGTTAACAACGGGTCAAATGATCTCCTATTGTGTAGTCATTCTGTGATTTTAGTCGATGATTATTAAATTGATGACAGTCAACTGGGACTCTAAACTTCATTGGATTCTATGGAATCTTTCTGCAGTCAATTATATAACAAAAATGCACGGGAAAACCTCCATCTGCAAATTTTTAACCAATTACTATTCGACTTGGAAAGATATCTTAAAATCTACAAAATCGCTCTTTAATGGCACCGTGAGTGTATTTGTACCCAATGGAGTGCAGCAGTTAAAGAGGGTAGTTCATCACCACCTTCAGATTGGCAACTATGGATGGACAATGAACTCTTGCTCAGAGAGTGACTTCTACATTCCAAGAATAAATAAAAACATGCACACACAACAGGGTTACTTCCAGTTAACAAATTCGGCAAAGTAATTCGCTCAGTAAAGAGTGGAATAATTACTAAAATATTTTTCGGACGTGGTGTATATGGATTTCAATAAAACGTTTGATAAATTCCACATTATCGGCTGCTCAGGGAAGTTAGATCGTATGGCATGCAGAGCGAGCTAGAAAGTTGGTTACAAAATTGGCTTGATGGTAGGAGGCAGAGGCTAATAGTTGAAAGTTGCTTGTAAGACTGGAGGCCTGTGACTATTGGAATGCCTCAGGGGTCAGTGCTGAGCCTTTCCTGGTTGTACCTATATCAATAATTTGGATGCGAATGTGTAAGGTTTGATTAGTACGTTTGCTGATGATACTAAAATAGGTGGCATTGTGGACAGCAAGGGAGGTTATCAGAAATTGCAGCGGGACCTTGAGCAGCTGGGGAAGTGGGCCCAGAAATGGCAAATGGAGTTTAATATAGATGAGTGTGAGGTCTTGCGTTTTCAAAGTCTAATCAAAGTAAGAGCTTAATGGTGAATGGTAGGGCCTTAAGGAGTGTAGTGGAACTGAATGGTCTTGGATTTCAGATTCACAGTTCTATGAAAGTCATTGATTATAGAAGTTGGGAAGTTATGTAGCAGTTATACACAGCGTTGGTGAGGCCACATTTGGAGTGTTGTGTGCAGTTTTGGTCACCTTATTATGTGAATGATGTTATTAAACTGGAAAGAGAGCTGAAGAAATTTACAAGGATGTTGTCTGGACTCAATGGTGTGTGTTATATGGAGAGGTTGGAGATCTAGGACCTTTTTCTTTAGACCGTTGGAGACTGATGGACGGACATTATAAAGGTGTATAAGATATGGATGTAAGTTAGCTCGCTGAGCTGAAAGGTTTGTTTTTAGACATTTCGTCTAGAGGGAAAAGAATAAAGAGGAACCTAAGGGACAACGTTTTTGCACAGAGTGTGTTTGCATATAGAATGAGCTCCCAGCGGAAGTGGTTGTGACAAATACATTAACATTACTTAAAAGGCATTTGGACAAGTACATGGGTTGGAAAGGACTAGAAGGATTCGGGTCAATTGCAGGGAAATGGGGTTAGCGTGGATGGACATTTTGTTCGGCATGGACCAGTTTGGACCAAAGGGCTGTCTCTGTACTATAAGACTCTATGACTCTTTGGCATCCATGTGGCATTTGGCTGTTTAACAAAGCCTAGCTGAACTCTGGTAGTGGCCATGGTAGTTAGCCCAAAGAAAGATGATTGTGGATTTCCAAAATTTGGAGATGCCAGTGTTGCACTGTAGTGTATAAAGGTAAAAATCACACAACACCAGGTTACAGTCCAACAGGTTTATTTGGATGCACTGGCTTTTGGAGCACTGCTCCTTCATCAAGTGGTTGTGAAGTATAAGATCGTAAGACACAGAATATATAGCAAACCACCTGATAAAGGAGCAGCTCTCTGAAAGTATGTGCTTCCAAATAAACCTGTTGGACTATAACCTGGTGTTGAGTGATTTTTAACAGTGTAATTCCAAAGCCACTCATCTCAGTTTCAGGAAAACCATCACAGAATTTCATCAGAATAGTTTTCTATTTCTCAACATATTCACCAGCTTCACATTAGAAGCATTGATGCTTATTAGTGTCTACACAATGCATAGCATCATTACCAGCTCGTCACTGACTGAAGCACCTATTTTTGCATGCAGGTAGACGTGGAAAACTTTGATGTCAGGCCTGATAAGTGAAAATAATATGCTTACCATATAAGTACCAGGAAATGAATGTTCTAACTAATCAAAATTGACCATTGGCCAACAATGATTTCTTTTTTAAAAAATCATTCATTCAGAGGATGAGGGCATCGTTGGCTAAGCCAACAATTATTATCTATTCTAAATTGCCTAGAGGGCAGCTCAGAGTCAACCATATTGCTGTGGATCGGGAGTCACATGTCGGCCAGAGCAGATAAGCATGGAATTTTCCTTCCTTAAAGGACATCAAATTGGTGTTTCCAATAAACAGCAATGAATTTTTAGATTAGATTCGCTTCAGTGTGGAAACAGGCCCTTCGGCCCAACAAGCCCACACCGCCCCGCCGAAGAGAAACCCACCCCCCTACCCTATATTTACCCCTGACTAACACTGTGGGCAATTTAGGATGGCCAATTTACCTGACCTGCACATCTTTGGATTGTGGGAGGAAACCGGAGCACCCGGAGGAAACCCACGCCGACGCAGGGAGAATGTACAAACTCCAGACAGACAGGTGGGAATCGAAACCAGGACCCTGGTGCTGTGAGGTAGCAGTGCTAACCACCGTGCCACCATACCGCCCCATTTGTGCTGGTTTGTTAGAATTTAAATTCTAGACTTTAAAAAATTGAGTTCAAATTTCACCATCTGCCATGGATGGATCTGCAGCTATGTAGAATTTAATTACATGTTTTACTGAGCACATTTACGTATTCAAATTCACCTCCGAAATACAGTTATCAAACAAGATCTATTTCCTTGATTTTCTATTTCAGAAATTTGCCAGAAGTCCTGTACTACGCTTGAAACAAACCTAAGTTCAATCGTCAAGATGCACATGACCAAAATTACATGTTCTCCAAGCTTGATCGGGAGGCAGTGCTGTTGTGATAATTTAACTGATTTAATCATCCAGAAACCAGGTTAAAGGTCTGGGAGTGAGACAGAAGGTGACTTTCATTTTAAAATACTCAAGTGAAAGTAGCGTAATGGTGATTAGCGTAATGGTGATTACATCTATTGTAATTAAACCCTGTGTGCCTCAGTAATAGATTTTGGGACACTTAAATACAGACTTTACCAAGCTTGCACACATACGAACACACTCTCTCACGTGCACTCACACTCACACGCACATACTCACTTTGTCTCTCTCTCTTTCCTGCATGTGCACACACATACATGTTTATGGTTTAAATTTGTATTTGCAGAATTATATTTGCAGATACATTCTTATTTTGCTCACAGAAATGCACAACATACAAGCAGTCAATGTCGGCAGTCAATCCAAGTAATACTTTGTACGTTCCACTTTGGAAGTAGAACAAGTGTGACTCAAGATTAAGATGCCGACAGACTCTAACCTCACCTTTAATGCATTGTCTGAGCTGAGATATCAACCTTTTTTTAAATAAAACCTTAAGTTATCTTGAGAATGTGACATAAAATAAGTTCTTGGATTTATACATTAAAGAACCGAAATCAGTAACCCCATTCTAAAAGATGAAAGACCTGACAATATAACATTTGTGCAATATAACAGTTCAGATTGTCACAATGCTGGTCTTTTACAAGGTTACTATGCTCTTGAGTTTTCTTTTTCAGTGAGGGGGTAATTGGCCAGGCTGCAACTAGACTGTCTTTGAATGGTTTTATTGGGTCCTTTTGCTTAACCCTAACAGATAATGCCTCCAACCTAAGAATTTCATGTCTTTAAAAAACTAATATAATCGAAGGGGAGCGTCCAGCTCGCTCTGTAGCTAATTATCGTTTAGATTAAAGTTAGTTGCAGCAGTGGACGTGTGAAAAGGCTGCTGAACTCTCTCTTCTGACTTCGTAACCTCTAAGTGTTTTGTTTCATTTTTACTTTATGTGCGAAGGGGTCTGTTTATGAGGATTGTTGCGAGTATTTGTGAACAGCATCATTAAGTCGGGCTAGTCTGTCAGGTGTTTGGACAGAACAAGTTATCCGGTCTTCTAGTTTTTGTTCTTTGTGTTTCATTCTGTAATTTCGGAAATAAATTCAGTTTGTTTTAAACTTGGCAGTTGTACCAGCTAATTCAATCATGGAATATCGACTGTGCACTTATCTAAAACGAAGAGTAAAGTTATAGTCTGGACTGCCTGCTTAAAAAAAATTTGAAGGGTCGGGCCTGGTCCATAAAAAAAATCATGTTTCAGTAATCTTTTGCTATTAATTCTGTGTCTTATGGTCCTGCTTCACAACCACCTGATGAAGAAGTGCGTTTCAAATGCTAGTGCTTCAAAATAAACCTGTTGGACTAATCCTGGTGTTGTGTGATTTTTATCCACCCCAATTCAACACTTGCTCCTCCAAATCATAATACAGTGACAATTACAAATTAACTGTTCCAGTACAATAGCATATCATAAACACACCCCTTGGAAAGAAAGAGCAAGTTCAAGCACAGATCTTTACAGGCAGGAGAGGGCGACATCCAAAGGGATGGTAGAAGAAGTTCAGAAGATTTCTTCACGGAAGCTTGGAACTCCCTGGATTCACATATCTTATGATTGTTACAGCTAAACAAACTAGAAAAAAAAACTGAGCTAGGAGAACTGACCATTTCCCTTCCATTATTAAGCTCCTTTGACTCATCGGCGTCTCTGTAGTTATGAGCTCTCTTCAATAAAAAAAGGACAAAATAACCTTGCCAGCATGACATCATTGTCATGCTTCCCCTCTTTAAAAATAAAACTGAACTGTCACTATACAAGGATGGCTTCATTTTAAACCCATTAGTCTTATTCTGTTAGTACAATACAACAAATATATATTACATTGACTCTAAGCATGCAAATAATGCACTCCGGCAATCGATTTCAATCCATTTACTCCTGCCACCAAATGCTTCCACTTTCTTTTATTTCAAGATTCGACTATGCATCAGCAATTACGTTTTCTCATCCTGCCACACGGATAATTTTCAAGTCGAATGGCTACAGTAATGAGTTCCATCTAAACAGTCTGGAATTTTTGTTGTCTTTTTTTTCCCAAAAAAACTTTAATGGGCTGCGATCAGTTTATATAAGTGTCTCTGGTACACCAAATTTTGTAATGCCAAGACCAAGCTCAAAGTCTCCTTCTCAATTGTGGAAAATTTCTGTTGGTGAATGTCCAATTTCCTCGACAAAAAAAGGTCTTTCTTTCTTCTCGCTCTCTTCTTGTAACATCATAGGACATTAGAGCGCAGAACATGAAACATTACAGGACAGTACAGGCCCTTCGGCCCTTGATTTCCCATGAAACCAATCTGAAGCCCATCTAACCTATACTATTCCATTATGATATATATGTTTATTTAATTATCATTTAAATGCCCCTAAAGTTGGCGAGACTACTACTGTTACTCTCTGAGTAAAGAACGTACCTCTGGCATCCGTCCTATATCTATCATTCCTCAATTTAAAGCTATGTTCCTTCGTGCAAGCCACACCATCCAAGGAAAAGGGCACTCACTGTCCACTCTATCTAAACCTCTGGTGATCCTGTATGTCTCCATTAAGTCACCTCCCAAACTTCTTCTCTCAAATGAAAACAGCCTCAAGTCCACCAACCTATCTTCATAAGACCTTCCCTCCATACCAGGCAACATCCTGGCAAATCTTCTCTGCACCCTTTCTAATGCATCCATGTCTTTCCCATAATGCAGCGACCAGAACTGTATGCAATATCCAACTACGGCTGCACTAGAGTTAGGTACAGCTGCAACATGATCTCATGGCTCTGAAACCCAAACCCTCTAATAGGGAAA
Organism: Chiloscyllium punctatum; assembly: GCF_047496795.1. Classification (NCBI taxonomy): domain Eukaryota; kingdom Metazoa; phylum Chordata; class Chondrichthyes; order Orectolobiformes; family Hemiscylliidae; genus Chiloscyllium; species Chiloscyllium punctatum. Next base: position 62,091,692 of record NC_092769.1, read on the forward strand.
GCTGACACACCGTATGCCTTCTTAAGAACCCTATCAACCTGGATGGCAACTTTCAGGCTTCTACCTACATGGACACAGAGATCTCTCTGCTTGCCCACACTACCAAGAATCTTACTTTTAGCCCAGTACTCTGTATTCGTGTTACTTCTCCCAAAGTGAATCACCTCCCACTTTTCCGTATTAGACTCCATTTGCCACCGCTCAGCCCAGCTCTGCAGCTTATCTATGTCCCGCTGTAACTGCAACATCCGTCAGCACTGTCCACACGCTACAGACCTTAGTGTCATCCGCAAATTTACTAAACCATGCCCTCATCTAGGTCATTTATAAAAATAACAAACAACATTGGCCCCAAAACAAATCCTTCCGGTACACCACGATTAACTAAACTCCAGGATGAAAATTGCCCATCAACCACCACCCTTTGTCTTCTTTCAGCCAGCCAATTTCTGATTGAAACCGCTAAGTTACCCTCAATCCCATGCCTCCGCATTTTGTACAATAGTCTACCGTGCAGCACCTTATTTCACGCTTTTCTGAAATCCATACACTCCACATCAACAGCTTTATCCTCATCCACCTGTTTGGTGACCATCTCAAAGAATTCAGTAAGGTTTGTGAGGCATGACCTACCCTTCATAAAACTGTGTTGACAATCCCTAATCAAATTACTCCTTGTTAGACGATTATAAATCCTTTCTGTTCTAATCCTTTCCAATACTTTACTCACAACTGAAGTACGGCTCACTCGTCTATAATTACCAGGATTGTCCCTACTCCCCTTCTTGAACACGGGGACAACGTTTTCCATCTTCCAGTCTTCTGGCACTATTCCTGTAGACAACGACCACATAAATATCCCAACCAACGGTTCTGCAGTCTCCTCCCTAGCTTCCTAGTGAATCCAAGGGTAAAACCCATCCAGCACAGAGGCCTTACCTTTTGTCATGCTTTCCAGAATTGCTAACGCCTCAACCTTATAAACCTCATTCCCATCTAATGTAATAGCCTGCATCTCAGTGTCTCCTCGACAATGTTATGATTTTCCATGAGAATACTGATGAAAAATATTCATGTAGCGCTTCTTCTATCTCCTCAGACTCCACACACTGCTTTCCACTACTGCCCATGACTGGCCCTAATCTTCCTCGAGTCATTCTTTTACTCCTGACATACCTGTAGAAAGCTTTTGGATTTTCCTTGATTCTACCTGACAACGACATCTCATATCCCCTTCTGGCTCTTCTTACCTCTCTCTTTAGGTCCTTCTTGGCGAACTTGTAACTCTCAAGCGCCCTTACCGAGCCTTCACGTCTTATCTTTACATAACCCTTCTTCTTCCTCTTGACAAGAAATTCAACTTCTTTAGTGAGCCATGGCTCCCTCGCTGGACCACTTCCTCCATGCCTGATTGGTACATTCTTTCAATTGTGCACATCCCTTTCAATTTTCTTCCCCATCCTACGCATCCTAAATCTTGCCTAATCACATCATAGTTGTCTTGCCCCCAGATATATCTTTTGCCCTGCTATATACTCCTATCCCTTTGCATCGCAAAGTAAACCTAACCAAATTGTGATCACTATCATCAAAGTAAAAGTATAGCACCAAAACCCAAATCACTCGCATCAATAGCCACCTTGAATGACTTTGCGTAATTGAGTGTGGCTAATACTGGGGCAGTGGATAACATTGCTTTCAAGCTGTCGAATGCCTTCTGACGTTCCTCTATTCACTGAACTTTTCGGCACTTCTTCAATAAGTCAGTCACTGAAGCAGCCACATTGTAAAAGGTTCGCATGTATTTCGAGTGAAATCCACTCAATCCCAGGATTCATCTTTCTCTCTTCGTCCATGTCTGGGGAATTCGCTAATAACCTTTGCTTTCTCATTTCGTGAAATCATCTGTGAATGTCCGATAACGTGACTTGGGCTTTGGTGAATTCACTCTCGGACGGTTTATCACCAAACCTGCAGTTTAAAGTCGACTGAATAATTCCAATAAATGTTGCAAATGTTCCTTACATGTGTGAATAAAAGTCACGAGGTCGTCAATGTATACCACACAAAATTGACTTTACTGGCTCTTCTTTGAAATGTGTCTGGCGCACTTTTCATAACAAATGGCAAGAATTTAAATTGATACAGTACGTTCAGTGTTACAACCACCTTTATCTTTCAGATAAAGGGTCCTGCCAGTATCTTCTGAGTAAGTCCAAGTCAGAAATATAAATTATTTGCACCACCTTTTCAATACAATCTTCCAAATGTGGAGTCAGATATAATTCAGACTTTGCAACTGCATTGACGACTTTTCGGTAGTCTACATATAGCCATTAGATACCAAATGGTTTTGGCACTATTACTACGGGTGAGCTCTAGTCATTGAAATCAGGCCGAATATGTTGTCATGGAGCATATGTTTGATCTCTTTCTGAACTTTTGTTAACTCTGGGGAGTTAAGTCTATAAATATGTTACTTTATTTGGAACAGCAGCTCCTGTTTCGACATCATGCATAATTAGGTTAATACTTCTCAGCTTATTCCCATATATCTCTTCATGCGATAGTAATAACTCTTTCAGGGCACTTCGATTTTCCTTGGGAAGGTAATTCAATAACTATCCCAATTTTTGAGATCTTCCTCATTGTCAAATTTAATTTGAGGAATGTCCAATTCAGAATCTTCTCGACTTGGTTCTTCACTTTGTGTCGGAACTAGCAAAATATTCTCATTTTGTTTTCCTTCCCCATCAAAATACCTTCTGAGCATAATCACATGACAGACTCTGTGAGATTTCTTTCTATCTAGAGTTCTTATCACATGGTTCACCTCATTCAATTTACTTTCGAGTTGATACAGTCCACTAAACTTTGTCTTTTAAGGATCACCTATCACTGGAAGTAACCGTAACTTCTTATCCCTATCGTGAAATTGCAAGTTTTTTTTTTTCTCTTGCCTGTCGCCTGCTTCATTGCAACTGCGACTCTTTTAAATGCTGTCAAAGCAACTCCCCTGCTCTACTTAATCGAAAGTTTGACACACGTATGTGGCCTTTGAACTCTGACTCACTAATTTCTCCTTAATCAATTTCAATGGTCTTTTTACTTCATGCCCAAAAACTAATTCAAATGGACTGAATTTGATCAATTCATTTGGTGTGCCTCCAATCATTAAAAAAAACTACAAAAGGAATTCCCTTATCCCAATTATGTGGATAGTCTTTACTATAAGCCCTCAAAATAGTCGAAATGTCAGGGCCCATCTTAAAAAAATGTTTAGGTTTCAGGTTATAAGACTGGGTCGTATGAAATTAACCCATGTTATGGGACGAGCTAGACCTCCACAAAGTATATTTAGAAGATAGTTCAGAACATATGCTTTTCTTATTTTTAAAGTAAGTGTAAGGTATTACATCTAGATGGAATTCAATTGGTAAAACTATTGAATATAAGCGAAACACACTTCATTTTTACACTACAGTTAAAATACTGATAGAAAAGGGAGAATAACTAGCTTAATTGCAACTTTATCGAAATGTTTAACAAAATAAAATATCATATTAATTATTGCTAATTAACTAAAGCATCTCATAAATAAGTCCAATAAAGACAAATTCTGAAAAAAAAATTGTCTCACATGCAATTCCAGCAGCAGGCTGAAAACCCCAGCATTTAGCCCAGAGAAGAGTAAGGTCTTCCAACATCCAGCTTCAAGGCCACAGCAACTGTTACAGAATACTAAAATTAAAACAAACCTCTTGGTTCTGTGGGAGCTTGACCCTCATCATTCAGGTTGCTTCTATTCTTCCGACTTAAAAAAAAATGTGGCCACACAAACTGTTAATTGGATTGGCTTTGGGGCTCTGGAAAGGTAGTGGCCTAATGGCATCACCGCTAGATTATTATTCCAGAGGCTCAGCTAATGTTCTGAGAACCCAGGTACAAATTCCACCATGGCAGATAGTGGAATGTGAAATTAATCCTGAATTGGATCTAATAATAATCACGAATCCATTGTCGATTGCTGGACAAACCCATCTGGTTCAGTAATGCCCTTTAATGAAGGAAATCTGTCCTTCTTACGTGGTCTGGCCGACACTACACTCCTGGTCCATAATAATGTGCATTTGTGATGGGCAATAGATACTGACTTAGCCAGAGACACCCACATTCTGTGAATGAATAATTAAAAACAAACTAGGTCTCAAACTTACTATGTGTAAAAAAAAACACAGGACAAAATATACCTCCTGGACTCATAGTAAGGTCACACTCACAATTAGCGAGGGCTCCATTTATGTTTCCCTAGACCGTGACTGACTCGGCATTGCATTTCCTAATTCCCTTTAGTGAAGCAAGCTGCTATCTTTACCTGGTGTGGCCGAAGTGTGACTGAGGCAATAATGTGCTTCATTCTTAACTGCCCTCTCGGTAGTGTGAGATGGGCCACAAATTCTGACCATTCCAGCGATGCGGTCATCTCATGAATGAATAAAAACAAAATCTCCCAGCCTTTTGTATATACTCCACTCAGCCCTGTGTCCGTTTTCATATATTAGGCTGCCTTGGTTTATGCCACACAGGGTACCAGGACCTCTAATGGGCTGTTAAATCCCTCTTGCCTTCAACATTACCAAAAGGGAACGCTCTGATTAAATCTTCCCTTAGGCTGAAATAACATGAAGACCAACTGGAGAACTTGTATGATGTTCTTTCTTGGGCTGAACGCATTATTGATAGAAGTAATCTGAATTCGAAAAACGCAAATATCAGTGTCACTGAGAGAATAAAGAACAGACATTGGCAATGCCTTCCCTGCTGAATCTAATGTGGTGCTCTCATGCTCTCAGGACATATGGATAATTTTTACAAGCTGGTACAATGACAATGAAAACAGTGAAAACAGAGCAATTCTGCCACAATCAGTAATGGCATCCTATCAGAAAGGTCAGCATTCTGGCAGAGGCAATCGTCTTCTTTAGACCGCTCCACCAAAATATTACATACAACCTGCTTCTTATTGAAACAAACACGATTCTTCGGCGACCTGACAGGGTAGGTGCTGAACGTGTGCTTCCCCACTAAGACAGTTTTCGACTCGCGGGCATAATCTCAGAATAAGCAGTCGCACATTTAAAACAACGATGAGGAAGCATTTCTTTTGTCAGAGGATATTAAATCTGTGGAATACTTTACTATAGACGACTATGGTTGATGTGTCAGTTTCAAGGCTGAGGTGGACAGCTTTTTAATCAGTCTGAAATCAAGGTTGATGGCGGGTGGAGCGGCAAAGTGAATTTAACGATTATTACATTATCCACGAACTCATTGGATGGTGAAGGACAGATGATGTGCTGAATGGAGTACGTCTGAATCTACATCTTATGGTCTTCATATGAAGCTGCACAGCTCACCTGACTGAAACGCTCATTCTCTGAGGGAATTGCGCCACGGTGAAGCATGCAGAGGGAAACACACGAGATACAGTCATTGAGGGTGATTGATGTGGACTCCTCTGTGTGCCAGAGAAAACAGTGAAAATCGAGCTTCAGCAATCACATTGACCTTACTCGACTGGCGTTAACTTCCCATAAACCATCATAGCCCTTGATTTATCCAGACTCCCCTCTGATCACGTTTTCAATCCAGTATACGTCAGGCACTGAAGTTCCCGACGGTCCACGACATAATTGTGCTTCAAAAGATCAATCAAGATTTCGTATTCATTATGATGAATGGAAATCATTCATATCGGTCATCAACGCTTTTTCCTTGACTCGGCCCCGACACTTAAAGCGCTGAGTCCGTGCCATTAGACCACCAGGACAGCAGACAGTGATGTATACAGCAAGGATTATACATGCTCCATTTGATTCACGTCAGCTCCCTCCACCCCATGCCCAGGCAAAAGTACCTCCCATAAAACACACCTTAAGGTAAAATACAAGCAACTTCTCCAGGGCCATTACGATGAAGCTGGGGCATGACATGGACTTTAAGCTGAAATGGCCCCAAATCGGGCTAATGCACAATCCCAATTTCTGAAACCGACCAACGCAATCACTGCATCTCCTGTGAGTCAAAAGGAAAGAGATCAGAAAACATTGCCCCCAACCTTGTGAGTATTTAGAAACACTTTGGGCGCTGGAATCAGAGAAGAATGAAAGTTGAACTGATCGACAGAGCAGAGATTGTCCAGGCTCCTTCGTCTATTTTAAGAAGCTGCGACATTGACTCGGATGTTCTTGAAGACATTAACTGAACTGAAACGTTGAAATAATTCTTGCTTCTGCCATCAGGAATTCAAACTTTATCTCGACTACGGGACAACAAAGGAACTTTAACAACAGATAAGACACATATTTGCTTGTTTAATTTAAACTTGGAATGGGTTCCACATTCACTGTATAATTTGAACATAGACTGTGTTTCACATTCACTTTCCTCAAGAGGTAATGGTCCTTAATTGAGCCAAGACACCTGCTAATACTAGGTGCCCTCCGACTAGGTGATGTATGGAGATCTGTAATATACTCTCCCTAATTCTCAAAAACCAAGAGTGCTTTCCAGGTATTCAGCATTTTAAAAATGTCGTCATAGAGTTAATCGTAGAGTTGAACAGCACAGAAGTAGACCCTTTGTTCCGAGTGCCCATATCGACCAGAAATTCTAAATCAACCGAGTTTCATTTACAAGCATTTAACCCATAACCCTGTAAACTCTTTCCATTAATGTACACATCCTGATACCATCTTATTGTACCAGCATCTATCACTTCATCTGGCAGCTCCTTCCATATACGAACAGTCCTCTGAGTGTAAAAGTTGTTCCTTCGCTCCCTTTTAAATCTTTCCCTGCTCACCTTAAATCTGCGCTATCTAGTTCTGGGCTCCCCTGTACTGGGGGAAAAAAAGACTTGATTCACGTCCCTCATGAATTCATGCAACATTTGGCATCAGATGTTCCAGGAAAATTAGACACAGCCATTTCAGCCTCTCCCTCTAGTTCAAAATCTCTAACCCTGGTAACATCCTTATAAATATTTTTGCACTCTTGCAAATTTAACAACATGTTTTATATGGCAGGAAGACCAGAATTGAATTCATTTTTTTTTCTAAAAATGACCTCACCAAAGTCGAACACAGCCGAGTTAACATGACATTCCAACTCCTATATTCAATACACTGACCAATAAAGCTCCGTGCACGAATGCCTTCACTAATACCTAATTATAGGGAAGCAATAGTCGTTTGAACCAGCGACCCAGATAATGTTCAGGAAACCTGGATTCGAATCCTGTGTGGAAGCTGAATTCAATAAATATTTGGAATTAAGAATCTAATGATGACTGAATGTTGTTGGAAAAACCCATCTGGTTCACTATTGCTCTTTAGGGAAGGTCACTGACAACCTTATCCAGTCTGGCCGACAAGTGACTCCAGACCCAAAGCAATTTGGTTGACTCTTAACTGCACTCTGGGCAATAGATACTGCCTGACCAGCGACGCCCTCATCCTGTGAATTAATAATACTACTCTGTCTATCTTTGAATCCACCTTCAAGAAACTATGAACCTGCATTGAAAGGACGTTTTGCTCAGCAGCACTCCCCAGGGCCCTAATATTGAATATAAATGTCCTTATTTGCCTTACGAAAATGCAACATTACACATTTATCTAAATTTAATTCAGTCTGCCATTCCTTGGCCCATCGGCCTATCTGATGAAGTTCCCATTGTACTGCATGTTACTTTGGAAATGGGGAATCAAATTTCAATGGGTGATCAAAATATAGAGATAGAGGCGCAGTTATTCCTCTGATGACAGAGCACAATTAAATATTTACATTTGTGAACATAACTGTATGAGTGGAATGTCTGTCTAGCGCCACACTCCACTCTAACTGGAGTTAGAGGTTGAAGATTATGTCAATATTCGCAGAATATCCTCTTCACCTGTTAATCCTGAGTTGACAGAAAACATGAACCGGGTATCTGTACTTAATAGGAATCAGCATTTCAAAAAAAAGAATATATTTTATGTGCTGGTAGAATTTATGACCAGCAGACTTTACCAGTTAAAACTACAACCGTCATCTACTATAACTATCTCTCTTGTTGATGCAGTGCCTTGTCTATCATTCCATTATATACTCTCAGCCTCATGCATACCCGCTGATCATTGCATGGCTATCTGCTGCTAGAGCCTAAATGCCAGATACTGCACAAAGAGAACTGCATCGCTAGTCCCAAGAATAGTTTGTGCACTGAACTGTGTCAAACATAGCTCTTTCAAAGTCATTTTAAGCCCTTGTACATCCTGGAAGAAGTGCTCTGATTTAGTGACATTAGGATCACGTTATACAAGTGGTCTGTCTGGCACGGATACTACTGGCTGGTTGGCAACTTAATCCCATTTCTGCCATTCTTCCATATTCTGCTTCTCAACGTCCAGATGATCAGATATGCCTTAGCAGCCAACAAAACCCGTCAGAGGGTCCGGGGTGCCAAGAATCGTAGACATATATAATAGAACAGAGAATAGTACAGTACAGGCCCTTCAGCCCTTGATGTTGTGCCAGACTGTTAGCCTACTCTAAGTTCAGACTAACCTACATACCCTTCATTATACATTCTTCCATGTGCCTATCCAAGATTCACTTAAATGTCTCTAATGTATCTGGCTCTACTAACATTGCAGGCAGTGCTTTCTACGCATCCACCACTCTCTGAGCAAAGAACCTGCCTCTGACATCTCCCCTAAACCTTTTTCCAATTATCTTACAATTGTGGCCGCTCATGATAGACATTTTCGCCATGGGAAAAAGTCTTTGGCTATCCACTCTATCTTTGCCTACCAACATGTTGTAAACCACTATCAAGTCACTTCTCAGCCTTCTTCGCTACAATGAGAAATTCCCCAGCTCCCTCAAGCTTTCTTCATAAGACATACTCTCCTGATCAGGCAGCATTCTGGTAAATCTCCTCAGCATCGTCTCTGAAACTTCCACAATATTCGTATAATGAAGCGCCCAGAATTGATCACAATATTCTGGATTAGTGGTGCTGGAAGAGCACAGCAGTTCAGGCAGCATCCAAGGAGCTTTGAAATCAAAATATGCCAAGTGTGGTCTAACTGAGGCTCTATAGATGTGCAGCATGACCTAGCGGCTCTTAAACTCAATCTCGCTGCTAATGAAAGCCAACGCACCTAATGTATACCCGTCTATCCTGGGGGATTTATCTATATTTATTTTTCAAAATTTTCAGCACATCCACCTTCCTAACATGAACCTGCTCTAGCATATCAGTCTGTTTCATGTTGTCCTCACAGACGTCAACGTTCCTCTCAGTAGTGAATACTGAAGCAAAGTATTCATTAGGGACCTCCCCATCTTCCTTCAAGTCCAGGCACAAGTTGTCCCACTCTCCCTGATCGGCCCTATCCTCACTCTGGCCATCCTCTTGTTCCTCACAAAAGTGTAGAACGCCTTAGGATTCTCTTAATCACACCCAATAAAGCTGCTTCATGACCTGCCTAGCTCTCTCCTAAGTCCATTCTTCAGTTCCTTCCTGGCTAACATGTAACCCTTTAAAGCCCTGTCCTTGCCTCCTCAACTGTAAGTAAGCTTTCTCTTCCTCTTGACTAGATGTTCCACATCCCTTGTCACCCAAGGTTCTTTCAACCTGCCAACCCTTTCTTGCTTCAGTGGCACACACTTGTCCAATACTGTTAGCAAGTGCTTCCTAAACAGCCACCACATTTCTCTCGTGCTTTTCCCTGAGAACATCTGTTGTTGCCCAATAGCATTGTAATTCCCCTTTCCCCAATTAATTGTTTTCCCATACCATCTGCTCCTATCCCACTCCATGAGTATAGTAAAGAAAAGGGAGTTGTGATCATTATCAGATAAATGCTCTCCCACCGACAGATGTGACACCTGGCATGGTCGTTGCCAAGCACTGAATCTAATATGGCCTCCCCTATAGTCAGCCCATCTGCACATTGCGTCAGGAACCCTTCCTGGACACACATGACAAAAACTGATGCAGTCAAACTATTTGAACTAAGTAGATTCCAACCAACATCGCGGAAGTTAAAGTCACCCATGACAATGACCTTGTTACCTTTGAACCTTTCCAAAATCAGCCTGCCAATCTTCTCCTCCGTGTCGTCATTCTATTGGGGGACCTGGAGAAAACTCCCAAAAAAGAAACTGCTTGGACCCATACTGACTCTGTGCCAACTCTCCTCGCCAACCTCCACCTTTGCAGCTGTGATGCTATCCCTAATTAGCAATGCCACTCTTCCACCTCTTTTACCTCCCCCCATTTCTTTTAAACATCTAAAGTCTGGAACATCTAACAACCATTCCTGCTCCTGTGACATCTAAGTCTGCGTAATGGCCACAACCTCATAGTTCCAAGTACGGACCCACGCTCTGAGTTTGTCACTCTAATTCCTGATACATTTTTGCATTAAAATAGACACACTTCAAGCAATCACACTGACTGCACCGTAGTCCTATTAAGTGCCGATCTCTCCTCACAGACTCTCTCGCAAGCTGCATTTGGCTTTACACTACTACTCTGTCATGTTACCGGTAGCTCAAATTCCCACACCCCTGCCAATTCTAGATTTAACCACCCAGAAGAGTTGTAGCAAATCCACCGTGCAGGATATTGGTGTCTCTGGAGTTCAGGTGCAACCCATCCCTCTTGTTCAGTTCCTGCCTTCATTAGAAGGTATGCCAATGATTCACATATCTGAAGCACTCCCTCCTTCACCAACCGTGCAGCTACATGTTCATCTGCACTCGCTCTCCATTCCTAGCCTCATGAGCATGTGACACCAGTAGCAACCCTGAGATTATTACTCTGCTCGTTCTGTCTTCTAGCTTCCTACCATCTCCGTATATTCTCTATTCAGGTCCTCCTCTCTTACCCTACCTATGTCATTGTTATCGATGTGTACCATAAGTTCTTCTTGCTCTCCCTTCCACTTATGAATCATGCAGGCTCGATCTGGGTTATCCCTCACCCTGGCACCGGGAGGCAACGTACCATCCTGGAGTCTTGCTTGCTACCACATAACCTCCTTCTTGTTCCTCTAAACGTTAAATCTCCTATCATGATCTCTTTCTCTCCCCCATGCTCGCCCCTCCCTCTATGAGCCGCAGAGCCAGGCTCAATGCCAGAAACCTGGCTACTGTGACATTTCCCTTTTACGTCGTTTCCCCCACACGATGGGAGAGTGATTTTGACTTTTTCTTTAATTCATTCAACGCGCAAATCAAACATCTTCCATTGCATTTAGCGATGCAGATACACACAGAAGGAAGGTATACACAAAGGTTTAAATTAACACACGCATACATAAAAATCTTTAGGAAAATTAGCCGCCAGTTCGGCCACCTCCAACAGGAACAGAACCAGACGCATTCCCCTCCCTCCCTTGTCAGCCTTCCGCTGATACAGTTCCTTCTAGGACACCCTGGTTCACACCACTTTCCCCCGCGCCCCACAGCCATATGGCACCTTCCCCTGCAATCACATAAGGTGGCTACACCAGTTCATTTAACCAAGGCCCCCAAACACACCTTCCAGTTGACGCAGTGTTTCACCTGCACTTCACGCAATCTATGCTTCTGTATTCGCTCGTCACGTTGTGATCTCCTCTATATTGGGGAAACGAAACAACGAGTGCACGACCACTTTGTGGAATATCTGCATTCTCTCTGCAAAAAAAACCCCTAAGCTTCTAGTTGCCTGCCAGATCAACACAGCGCCTTGTTCCCTGGCCAACATCTCTGCCTCAGGCTTGCTACAGTGTTCCACAGACGCTCACTGCATACTGGAAGAACAACATTCCATTTCGTGCTTGGGAACTCTACAGCCTTCTGGACTCAGTGTCGACTTCAAACACTTTAGGGTTTGAATTTCTCCGCTTACTCCAAGGCCCATACACCAGGCCTTATTATCAAATGGTCTGCTATTGCGCACAACCCACTGTTGGCAGTAACAGTTCCCATTAATAGCTATTCAGACTCCTAGCCAGATCGTTATCACTCATTTGTCTGACTAACTGTTGTATCTCCCTTTGGGCTCTATCTCCACCTGTCATTTATTCCTTACCCTCTCCCGTACGCTATCAGCTGAATTTTAAAAAATCCGATTTGTCATCAGTTCTGAGAAAAGGCCACTGGAGCCTAAACATTAAGTCGGATTTCTCTCCACAGATACAGCCAAACATCCTGATAATTTTGAGCAATTTCTGTTTTTGATTGTAATTATCTTGTCATTGAGTTGCTGTCATGAGTTCTTGAACAAAGAGGAAAATCGCGGTCACCTTTTCTAAAAGTATCAGAGGAGCACTGAACCAGCTAGATATCCAGAATATTAAATTTCGACCTCTTATGAGATTGTTGAAATCAGCATGGACAAACCTAATATTGCCAGACCATCAACCCTGAATTGACAACAAAATACACACTCTGCGAAACACGTTGCTACCATTAAGATGGAGGGAGGGTCGTTTGAATCCCTTCCTGGGAAGTCTCAGCACTGCATGTACCGCAATAGTTGGAGATAGAACTGAAATAAAAACTGCCGATGGACACGGTAATGCAAAGTTTAAAAAAAACAGTTCTGGTCGTCTCTGTGGAAGCAAATAAAGAGTGAACATTTGCAGCACCGTATGAAACTCAATCAGACCATTTTGAACGAAAGACCGTGGAATTGAAGACGTCATCGCTATTGTTTTAACTAATGGGCTACACAGCGAATCGGTGTCAGTGAGTAATTCAATCACCCTCCACTTTGTAACAAACGGTCACCGAAGAGATAAACAGTCTGAACTTTAAAAAAAACTTACTGAAACCGACAATGTCTTGCAGCATTTTAATCTTGACATTTTATCCCAGCGTTTTATTCGGGAGCTGCATGGTTTACCTGAATAATGTAAGGTACAACAAGAATTCTGACGGGTCTATGTCACATGTTCTGTTCCTGGAATTTAGGAATGCAATTTATGTTTTGCGATAAATTTGCATCGAGAGCAATCGTCTCCATCTCGAGATGCAAATCGAACCAGTGTTGCTGCAGTAAAAGTGCATACTCCTAACCTATAAACCATCAGGCAACGTAACGACACTCTTTCTAAACAGGATTATACCCGGTACTTGTGCAATTTCCTCACATCCGTTTTGTTTTTACAAATTGATTTTGTGCTTGACTTCCTTGCGTAACTATTGTTTCTTTAATCTATTACTAGAATCTATTCTCGTCGCTTTGCTTTATTTTTTGTGAGCCATGAACAAATTTCTGCATCAGCCATTGTTCAACAAGTCCTTTTTTCCCCCTGTAGTTCATGTACGTTCTCATTCATTGTAGTCAACGTGCACTTAAGCCTTTCTGATGTTAGTGTTTAAGTTTGGCATTCTTAATTCCAAGCCAAATTTTTCACTATCACATTGAATGTTGGATTCGACCATAACATGGCTACTGATTCCTCAGACATCGACTGAGAAATCAAATTCCATGTCATTATACACCACCGGATTTCACGTTGGATCAACACCACATAATTGTAGGAAAATTGGACCAAGGAATAACTGAAGTGGAATGGGTGCACTGCTGGGATTAAAATAGCCAAAATCTCTGTATACTACGCAGGAATTTTAAATAAATCATGGCGCCATCGAGCAAGTGAACTTATTCAATCGACGTGTCAATTTCCTTAAGTAATCGATAGCTCAGTTCTTTCCATTTCAATGCTTTTCAGTGAAAATTACAAGAATCTTCTGCTTTTGCAATAACGGACCACCCATCACTGAATAGTCGCCATTGAAACATATCGAAACAGAATTTCTTCTTGCATTGGTTTAAGATGCATATTTCATCCCAAACAATTTAAAAGGAAGTTGCTAAAATAACTGAATTAAGTTTGGGGTGCATTTAGCCCACTCGGGTGACATTCACCTCACAATTGTACAAATGAATTGTATATGACGTAATTTTCGTTTTGGTTTCCAACATGGAAAAAAAAGAAGCAAAACGTGAAATACCATGAAAGTGAATGAATGAAAGGAAGGATGATCGATAAACCTGTGTTCAGATGCGATTTATGAGAAATACGTCAATATTTTAATAAATCAGTGTTTTATTTTCTGGAGGACAAACCTTAGCACGCAGAGAGACAACAGTAAAACTGCACATATTAATGTTGAGGACACAGTTTAATGATATAGACCAAATTTGTGAGCACACGTTCATGTTCAGGATGAAATAAAAGGCACATAAAAGAGAGTTTGGTACAGATAACGACGATAGTCCTATCTCGCGAAGTGAATAGAGGAAGAAGGATGAATGGGTGGTACATGTAGCCAGAAGAAACCGATGAATGTAGGAGGATCTGAAGGGAAGGTCTGAGTGAAGAAAAGGAAGTGAGAGAAGGAAGGGGAAAAAACTGCAAGAGTCAATATATATTGTTCGAGAAGATTGGAACGTTGAAATGGTGATCAGAAACATGAAATGTGGTATAGAAACTCATCCAGATATGCAGTACTTCCAATAGTTCTGCATTCTTTTCAAGTTGATGAAAGCAAGCCCACAAAGCTAGAGAATTGACCCAATGTCTTTTGAGTGCAAGAACGACAATGCACAGCTTTTTGATTTAAATGTGTGTGTGCGAGAGTTCTACAAACTGAGCCATCCGGAAGGAAAAGTAACAAAATCCATAGTGTATTTTTTTCTTTCCTTTTCACCGTTTAAAGCATCTAGTGCAGGACGTGAAGGGGCACAACAGCAACTTCTTCAGCTCTTCTCGGAATTTGTTCTGAGATATTACATAGATGAAAACGTTGTTGCAGGAATTGAGTAACTGGAACATGTTTGCTGTCTCTTGAAGGATAAAACGTAGGTCAGTGGAATCCTGGCCGCTGTAGTAACCCTCACCTGTAACTTGGACATAGAGGAAATGTCCGACATAAGTGGCCCACAGGAGGAGGAAGCTGAACGAGATGGAAAAGAGTAGGACAATGGACCTCTTGCGGTTTTCCATTTCCGTGTCTCCACAATTCTTGGCACCCAGAAGCCTCTGACGAGCTTTGCTGGCTATTAGGATGTGCTTGACCGTCAAGACATTGAGCAACAGAATAAGGAAGAACGGAAGAAATGGGGTTAAGATGCGATCCATCCAGTGGTAGACCTGCCAAACTGGCAAGGTGTAAAAAGGCATCTTAATGTCACAGAACCAGGCAACCCCTTCCAGGATGTACAAGGGCTTAAAAATGAAGTAGAAAGGGATATCTTTGATACAGCTCAGCGCACAAACTATTCCTGTGACCAGCCCTGCATTTCTCTCAGTGCAGTAATTGGCCTTTTGGTTCTGGCAGCAGATGGCTATGAAACGGTCAAAGGTGAAGGCCACTGTTAGCCAGACTGAGACATCTCGTGTGCACCGGATCAGTACAAGGCTGAGAGAGCATAACGGTGTGGTGGACAAGATGCTGTACCGAAAATAAATGCCACTGATACGGTTGAGGATGCAGCCAAAGACGATGGCAAAGAAATCAGCTCCGGCTGTTGCCACCAAATAACGAGTCATGCATGGTGAGAGTCCACATCGTCCTCGGCATAAGATTACAATCGCCATCAAATTGGCTGTAAGAGATCAGTAGAGATGAGTTAAAGGGCTGTTTTCAATTCAGCTTCTGTGTCATTTAGTCTGTAACTCCAGATCCGCCCATTTTCCACATCCAGAGACTAACTGCTCTCAAGCTTTTGTTAATTGCTGGCAGCTAATACTCCAGCAATCAAAGAAAATGACATCCTTTCATACAGCATGACATTTTTCACAATGTCTCATAATAAACAGATTATGTACTGTCGTTCATCAGAACACAACGTTCTATCATTCAATTCACTGCAATATGCTGGAACCTGGCTGAAATCTCATACACGTAGATTGTAATGAATGTGAGTAAAACTTGGCCCAGTCCTGAATGGAAAGAGCTATATTTCAAACACATTTCCCATTTTCTATCCACTACTTACCAGGGGCACCAATAATAGCGATAACAGGATAACAAATGGCAAAGATAGGTCCATTTGCCGGATCGTGCATTGCCCTTCAGCAACAAAAGAAATGTTCATTGTCGTCGAACTTAATTCTGAAACACATTGAAACAGCCTTGATTTATTTAGAGTGAGAGTCTCCTGAGGCATAATTAAATTTTGACTTGCACTTCAGCTAGAGTTTGATGAGGAAACAGATTGTCTCACGTTATTATGCCGACAACTTGTAACATCCACAAGATGATTACATTCTCTTCATGTCTGCGTGGGTTTCCTCTGGGAGCTCCAGTTTCCTTCTACAATCCAAAGATGTGCAGATTAGGTGAATTGGCCATGCTAAATTGCCCGTAATGTTCAGGGATATGTAGGTTAGGTGTATTAGTTAGGGATAAATATCAGATAAGAGGGTAGGGGAATGGGTCTGGGTGGGTTACTCTTTGGAGGGTTGGTGTGGACTTGTTGGGCTGAACAGCCTGTTTCCACACTGTAGGGATTCCATGACACACAGATGCATAAGAATATGTGACTGCACTGATTAGCAATGTAAGTATGCCATTTGGCTCTATGACCCTACTGCACCATTCAATTACTTTATGGCTAATCTGGACATAACCTCAAATTGACTCTCCCTACTACCATTGGCAATCTTTCATAGAACATACTTAATAGAACAGTACATCACACTAGGGTTCCATCTGCTCTCGATGTTGTGTCGATTTTTATACAACTCTAGGTTCAAACTATGCAACATACCCTTCATTTTACTATCAACCATGTGCCTATCTCAGAGTTACTTAGATGTACCTAATGTATCTAGCTTTACTCCCACTGCAGGCAGTGCATTCCATGGACTCACCACTCTCTGTGTAAAGAACCTACCTCTGAAATCTCCACTCAAAATCTTCTTCCAATCACCTTAAAATTATGCCCCCTCAAGATAGCGATTTCCACCCTTGGGAAAGGTCTCTGGTTGTCCACTCTACCTATGCTTTTCATCGCCTTGTACACCTCTATCAAGTCGCCTTTCATCCTTCTTCGTTACAACGAGAGAACCTCCAGCGTTCTTCAGCTTTATTCTAAAGACAATATCTCCAGTCCAAACAGCATCCTGGTAAACCTTCCCTGCACTTTCCCAGAAGCTTTCCAATCCTTCCTATAGAGAGGTGACCAGAACTGAATACAATATTCCAAGTCTGTTCTAACAAGACATTTATAGAGCTGCAGCATAACCTCGCAGTCCTTCAACTCAGTTCCCTCAGCTAATAAAACTCAACACACCGTATACCTTCTTAACGGACCCTATCAACTTGGGTGGCAACTTCGTGGAATCTATGGACGTGGACCCCAAGATCCCTCTGTTCTACCACACTGCCAAGAATCGTGCCTTTAACCCTATTCCCTGCATTCAAATTCGATCTTCCAAAACGAATAACTTCACACTTTTCTACTTTAAACTCTATCGGCCACTGCTCCACCCTGTCAATGTCCCGCTGCAACCTACAACTGCCTTTCACACGATACACAACTCCACTAATCTTCGTATCATTGACAAACATATAAACCCACCCTTTTACGTCTTCATCCAAGTCATTTATACCAATCACAAACAGCAGAGGTCCCAGAACAGATCCCGTGGAACACCACTGATCACCCAGCTCCAGGGTGAGTATTTTCCATCTAGTACCATTCTCTGTCTTCAATGGGCCAGCTTTTTCTGTATCCAGACAGCGAAATTTCCCTGCGTCTAATGCTTCCTTGTTTTCTGAATTAGCCTACCACAGGGAACCTTATCAAACATCTTGCTAAAATCTATATACCAATATCCACTGCGCAACCTTCATCAATGTGTATTGTCACATCCTCAAAGAATACAATCAGGCTTGTTTGGTCTGATGTACTCCTCACAAAGCCCATACAGAGTATCTGTAATGAACTTATGCTTTTCAATATAATCACAAATCCTGTCGCTTACAATCATCTCCATGAATTTGCCCATCACCGACTGAAGGCTCAATGTTCTTTAATTCACAGCATTATCTATTCCCCTTCATGAACAAGGGAATAAGAGAGCCAACCCTCCAGTCATCTGATGCTACTCCAGTGGGCAGTGATGATGCAGACATCATCGTCAAGATGCAGCAATCTCTGCTTGCTTCCCATAATAACTTTAAGTATATCCTGTCTGGCCCAGGTGACTTACCGATCCTCATGTTTTTCAAAATTTCCAATACATCCTCCTTCTTAACATCAAACTATTCGAGCATATCAGCCTGTTTCACACTGTTCTCACAAACGACGAGGTCCCTCTCACGAGTGAATGCTGTAGCAAAGTATTCATTAAGGACCTCCACTACATCCTCTGGTTCCAGGCAGAAGTACCGTCCACTACCCCTGATAGGCCCTAACCTCACTCTGGTCAACCTCTTGTTCCTCACATAAATGTAGAACGCTTTGGCATCTTCATTAATCCTACCCTCCAAGACTTTCTCATGCCCCCTTTCAGCTCTCCAACGCCCATTCTTCAGGTCCTTCCTGCCTACTTTGTAATCCTTTAGAGCTCTGTCTGATCCTTGCTTCCTCAATTTTAAGTAAGCTTCCTTCTTCCTAATGACGAGATGTTCCACACCCCTTGTCAACCAAGGTTTCTTCATCTTACCACCCCTTCCGTGCCTCGGTGGGACAAAGCCATCCAACACTCGCATCAAGTGCTCCCTACACAAACTCTACATTTCTGTTGTGCGTTTCCCTCAGAATATCTCTTCCCAGTTTATGTTCCACAGTTCCTGCCTAATAGAATTGTAATTCCCACTCTCCTAATTAAATGCAGTGGTGACCCCGGAATCCGAAAGCCCTATTGTTCGAACAACTTGGAATCCGAACAATTATTTCGAGAAAATTTTGCCCTAAAATCCAAACACATTTTTAGAATCCGAACACCACTTACTGTTCAGATCGCACATTGTTTTTTTCAGTTCGTCCCGGGAAGTAGTCGCGAAAGCATCTCTCGTGTGCCCATCACTAGTTTACCTTGGTTTGTGCCGGTTTTTAAAATTATCATCCTTGTGCATTCACCATGGCACCCAAGAAGAGCAGTGAAGCAAATAAGTGCATTCCCCATTAGTACTCATTACTAAGGTAAATGAAGTTATTTTCATGTTAGTACATTTATTTCTTGCTTTTATTATTATTCCTTGATATTTAGGTCATTTACTCATCTTGTTTTACCTTAACCATGTGTATTGACAGTTAAAAGTGTCTTGAATTTTTTTTGGGTCCAGAGACGGATTTATTCACTTTCCATTATTTCTTATGGGGAAAATAGTTTGGGAATCCGAACTTCTCACAATCCGAACGCCTCCTGGAACGAATTAAATTCGGATTCCGAGGCACCACTGTACTTCCCTATACCGTCTGTCCTATCACTCTCCATGGTAATAGTAAAGGTCAGGGACTCGTGATCTCTATCACTGAAATGTTCTCCCACCGAGAGATCTGACACCTGACATGGTTCTTTACCAAGCACCAAATTCATTAAGGCCTCTCCTCTAGTCAGCCTATTGAGTCCAGAATCCTTCCTGGACACACCTGGCAAACTCTGTTCCATCCAAACTATTTGCACGAAGGCGCTCCAATCAATAACAGGAAATTTAAAGTCACCCATGATAACAACGCCATTACTTCTGCACCTTTCCAAAGTCTGCCTCCTAATCTGCTCCTCCATGCCTCTATTGTTATTGGGGATCTATAGAAAACTCCCAATAAGTTTGCTGCTCATTTTCAGTCTCAGACATCCAGCCATACTTACTCAGTAGACAAACCTTCCTCCACAACCGCCCGTTCTGCCTTGTGATACTATTCCTGATTAACAATGCCTCCCCCCACCCCACCTCTTTTCCCTCCCTCCCTCTTCACAATGAAGCACATAAGCCCCAGAACTGCCAAAAACCATTCCAGCCCCTCTGGTATCCAGATCTCTGTAAAGGTCACAAAATTGTTACTCCAAGTACTGATTCATAGTCATTGTTCATGACCCTTATTCCTGACAATTCTTACATTAAAATCGATCCAGTTCAACCCATCACACTGACTACAACTTTGCCCTATCAACTGTCTACCCTTCCTCAGAGACTCTCTGCACGTTGCCATATTATAGAAAGGAACTACATATTGAGAGGAATGGAAATAAAGTGATATAGTTCTGCTCTATCTGGAATATTCAGTCACTAAAGTTATTAATGCCTTTTAAATCTTCAAATGCACAGCTATCTAAAATGTATTGCATGAAATAGACTTGTAACTATCGAAATGGTTTATTGCACCATTGGCAAAGATTATCCTGGTAATCCACACTGTATCTATCTGTTCACTAGCTACCCCATCCTCTGATCCGTAGATCCGGTTTCCATCTCCCGCCAAACTTCCTTGATTGTCAGCAATGTACTCAGCTCGGCCTTAAAAATATTCAAAATGATTGCTTCCACCATTTTTTTAAGGAGGAGAGTGAGAAAAGCTTGTGACTCTTAGAGGGAGAGTTAATTATGTCATCTCGTTTTAAAATAAGGGAACCTTGTTTTAAAACAGCGATTCCCAGTTCTAGAGTCTTCCAGATGAGGAATCCGTTTTTCTACAGTTCCCTCGTCAACATGTCTCAGGGTTTCATTACTTCTCACACTTTCAACGTCTGGCACGTACAATAGATCTCTTCTGATCTTTCCACGTAAGACAACATGCCAATTCCAACTACTCTTCTAACGCTTCGCTGAACTGCTTCTAATATACCTACATTTTTACTGAAACAAAGTTGACCAAATACTACTCCAAAGGTAAATCCATTAGTGCACTATAACTGAAGCATTAACTCCGAACTTTTATATTAAATTTCCCTTACTACAAGTGCCAAATATCTGCTGAATTTCCTAATTACCAGCAGCATCACTCTACATTGGATACCAATTATTTAACTAACTGAGCTAACAAACCAAAATATTCTTCATTGTTTCACCTTCCAAAGAAGAGATTTCCAAAGACTCAGTACTATCTGTGAGAATAGTAGAGATTATGTGCCTGCATAATGTTCTGGATGTGTAGGTTAAATGTGTTAGCCATGGGCAAAACAGGGTTATAGGGGTAGGGTAGAGAGTTAAGACAAGGTGGATGCTCGTCCGAGGTTCGGTGTGATTTGGATGGGTCGACTGTTCTGTTTCCAGTCTGTAAGGATTCTATGACTCAATGATAATTCATGCTAGGTCCTGCATATCCCATCAGGATAATATTTGTCAATGATTCAGTATACCATTTAGATGATTATGACCAATGTCCTGCAATACATTTTAGAAGACTGTGTAGTGAGGCATAGCTTTTGAAGATAAAAATACATTATTAATCTCAATGAGTCTGAATGTTCTAGTTAGAGCAGAACTTTATCCCTTCATTTCCACGCTTCTCATTATGCCATTCCTTCCTATAATGCTGCAACTTTAAATGTCTCAGCATTTCCAACTGAGATTTTTAAGTAGACAGGCGGAAAGAGTGTAGGGTGACTTTTTTTTTTCTATTTCACAGTGAACCCAATGCGTTGGAACCAGTTCGAAGTACATTAATCAACTGATGTGGGAAAATACTGGTTGTCTTGTGCACACAGGCTGAAGAGCTTAGAGATTAGAAAATCAAGAGGCCACTTGAATGACACAGATAAGACAATAAGGGGTGTTGATGGGATAGGAATAGTCCTTCCTCTAACCAAAGGGGTTATTTGTAGCAAACATGAGGAGAATTTCATTTCTCACGAAGGGTAGTGAGACGTTGGAACTCATTTCCTCGTAAGGTGCCAGAATCAGAGGTTTGAAGAGGTTTAAACCAGAGGTAGAGAGATAACTTTTTTTCGAAAAAGGCCGTACACAATTGATGTGAGTACTTGGGACTACGAAGGCATTAGGTTAGTCTTGATCTTTTTAACTGACGAAGCAGACGTAAAGTTAACATCAGTCCTAACTTATAAGTTCGCAGGAAGCACTTGCTAAAATGACTCGGAGAGTTGAACTTGTGTTTATAGAGTTTTCAAGGATAGGGATAGTGTGCCTTGGCTATGTGGAATTTGAATAGAAGAGTTTGGACTGATTCTGAGGCTCTCTGCTCTCGATTAGAAGTTGAACCAAAATCATGTTAACCAATTCACAGATTTCCTCTCACTACTAGAATAAGAACGGGTATGTATTTGCAGGGTGTGGAATCTTTCCTTTGACCTGGCCAGAACTTTATCCTCGAAGATCAGCATTAATAAAAGAACATGAACCAAATGTGAGCTTAAATCTCTCGGCTAATGTAAAGCGTCAACTTCTACTGACAGAACAGGTTCTAGTTCCTCCCGTCTCCCGCTGCTGCGCATCAGACTAATTTGTGAAGGGATTCCATATCCGACTCAAGGACACTGCCTTCTGTAAATCAGGAACCCCTGTTTTATTTCTGTCCAGCTGTGAGGTTCAGTCTTGCGGAATGGCGTCCAACACCGCGTCTATATTAACATCTGCCACTCCAGACAAGAGAGTAATGTGAATGCTGCTTGTTCTCAATCTATGTGTCTTTTTCCGGGTCACTCCCACCAAACAGACATTGTGCTTATTTATCAAGAGCCCTTCAAAGCGGTAAAAACGGTCTCTGGTTTAGTTCCACTGCGAGTTCCCTGCTTACCCTCCAAGACCTTTCTGCTAGTCAATGGTACAGACCCCACCAGCGCTGACCAGAAATAAGTCAGTTTCTCAGCATCGACTGCATTTTCTGTTGTGACTTCTGAGTGGTTCCTTTACGGCGGGGGATTTCTTCAGTCAAATTCAAACTGTAACAGAGCGGATTTCTGCAGGAAGGAAGCTTGTTGTGAGGATGAATCCAACATCAAACCTATTTTTTCTCTGGAAATTCAGGGCATAAAGGGCGAAGGCTGAGCCAACTGTCATTGTAAAACTGAGTACATGTACAACACAGAGGGATGGACCTTAGCTTTTAGAGATACAAAACTCTTTCTGCCGATTATCACAAAAACAAGTGATAATCCAGTATCAAGCTGCCCTGAACGCCTAGACTTCCACCTCTTTCTGGGATGTTGCCGCTATCAGCTTGAGTTTTATAAACGCTGACAGTGTGTGATCGTGATTTTTTCTCTCTCTGGGATTTTTGTTTGTGAATCGATGTGTGGAATGACTGACACCAGATGGGAACCAATTCTCTTGGTGGGACCTCAAGCGCTGGTTAATCAAAATCTCTGCATCTGACCAGCTCCGGGGATTCAATTATGAATCAGCATTTTTTGAAAAGGGGAACATCGGATGGTACAACAAGCATCCCACTTTCTCACTCTCATTCAAGTTGGATTATCTTAAATGGGCTCGGATTATCAACACTCCGACTCACAACTCTGTTAACTGGGATTTTTCTGTCAACACAACAACGGTGTCGGGGAGGTCTCTTCTACGCGAACGATTTCTGACTGAACCAGTCATTGTGTATCAGGTACTGTGAGAGCGAAGCTAAATGTTCATTGATTGGTCCGAGATCCAGAGGGGAAGAAATCCCGGAGTACAGCAGTGTTCAAGGAACCTGGTTGAGTTCCTGGGGGAGTTTTATTATTGGGCAATCAGTGACTGATTTAGCTTCATTCTTCTCGACGTTGCTTTCAGTTGCCTTAATACAAACAATAATTTTCCCTCTTTTCATCCCTAAGATGGAAACGTGAAAATTCGGACAATTATCCAAATGAATGCCAATGTTTGAGAAACTTGTTCGTACCTGTTTTTCACTAGGCTTTGGAAGTTCGTGACAGCTAAGGTACCGACAGCGAAATGAGAATCTAATGCAAATATCGTGTCTTCTATTAACTCCAGTTTTTGGAAAGCACACAACCAACACATACTTGATCGTTTGCCTGCAATCTGAATAACACCCATGCATGACTAACTGAACGAGTTCCCTCTTCTCTGAATTCTGAACTCAGGATTTCTTCTTTGCGATTATTGCTTTCAAGATGTTGTTCGATTTGTCACTTTTGATGCTTTGGAAGTCCCGTCTGTTATGCGTCTTCCCATCCCCCCAACCTCCAGTCTTCTTGGCAGTTAGATATCATGCGGCCTTTGGACAAAACTCTCATAGCACTGAGCTCGTTTATCTATAGTCGTGTAAGTTGTTATAGACCAGGCCAGACACCCTCAAAATATTTCAAGGAAGTAACCTAGACCGTAAGTTTTCTAGTTGTTTTAAGCAGGGGTAGAGTGGATATTCAACGAGTGATGTAATTGGCAAGCCACTTATTTTTAAGCAAAACGTGGGCAGCACGGTGGCTCAGTGGTTAGCACTGCTGCCTCACAGCGCCAATTCCCAACTTGGGTGACTGTCTGCGTGGAGTTTGCACATTCTCCCCGTGTCTGAGTCGATTTCGCCCCACAATCCATAGTGTTAGGCACGTTAGTCAGGGGTAAATGTAGGTGAATGGGTCTGGGTGGATTGCTCTTCGGAGGGTCAGTGTGGACTTGTTGGGCCGAAGGGCCTGTTTCCTTACTGTGGGAAATCTAATCTAAAACAGAAATTCTTTGCAAGATTGACAAATGAAATATAAGCAAAATAGAACAGAATATAGAATAACTTAATCTATCTGAAAACTCAACAGGTTATCCCAACCTAATGATACTGTTCCATAACAACTTCCTTGGCAATAAAGGTAAAATCAAGCGCAGGGTCTTACAGGAGGGAGAGAGATAGCAGAGAGAGTCAGCAAGGAACACTTTCTTCCATGTCGCTGTTTCTTTGACAAGTCGCCCCAAAAACTGATTGCTTTCTACAAACAAACCAAAGGAACGCTGAGCTCGGAGAACTGGTCACTCCCCTTTTAGTTTTCAAGTGCTTCTTCAAGTACAAAGTAAACCAAATATTTCCGAACCTGCGTCTTTACCACTCCTCTGAAAAACAAACGACAACATAACCTTGTTAATGGAGCAGCGTCGTCACATCTTTCCCCTTTAAAAATATTGAATCGTCAATATGTAAAGATGGCTTCATTTTAAAGCCCCTTAATCTTACATTGTTATTACACTACAACACGCATATACATTACATTGTCTATAAACATGCACACATACACTACTGCACTCTGTTTCATTCTGTTTACTCATCCCACTGAACGCCTCCGTTTCTCATTCAAGTCTGGACAAAGCATCGTCAATCACGCTTTCTCGTCCAGCCAATGCACAATTTTCAAATTGAATTGTTGTAACAGACCTCAACAGTCAAAAACCTTTGTCCTTTTTTTTCTAAAAACAAAATTCAATGGGTTATGATAAGTATATATGATTGTCTCCGTTACTGGTGACGTGAACGTTGAAATATTGTAACGCCAACACCAAGCTCAAACTCTCCTTCTGAACTGTTGAATAGTCAATAGTCAATTTCTTCGAGAAATATCCGATAGGACTTTCTATCTTCTCGTCATCTTCCTGTGAGAGCACAGCACTGACACCCACATTACTAGCATTGATGGACACCTTGAATGGCTTTGATAATTAGGTGTGCCCAGTATTGGGTCAGGGGTTGAAACAGCTTTCAAGCTGTTAAATATCGTCTGATAGTCCGCTGTCCGCTGA
This sequence comes from Chiloscyllium punctatum, assembly GCF_047496795.1. Classification (NCBI taxonomy): domain Eukaryota; kingdom Metazoa; phylum Chordata; class Chondrichthyes; order Orectolobiformes; family Hemiscylliidae; genus Chiloscyllium; species Chiloscyllium punctatum. The sequence goes on from NC_092769.1 coordinate 62,117,393, forward strand.
AACTTGCTGCCTTCCGTTACCAGTTCAGTGAGTGGAGCAGCCACACTGGTAAAATTTGGGATAAATTTCCGATAAAATTCATTCAATCCCAGAAATTGCAGGACTGCCCTTATTATTGGTGGTTTGGGCAACTCCGCAATTACCTTTGTTTGAATTCCTTGGAGCCATTTGACCATGTCCAACAACATGTGCTAGGAAGATGACTTGGGCTTCGGCAAATTCACTTTTATCACCAAGCCTGCCGTCCAAAGTCGGTCCAGGAATTCTGCTCAACGTTGCAAGAATTCCTTCCATGTGTGACTAAAAAAAAATGCCAGGTTATCTCTGTGCATGTCACAATCGGGTAATCGTTAAATGACTTTAATGGTTACTGTTTGAAATCCAGCCTGAGCTTTTTCGTACCAGATGGCATGAATTTAAACAGATGCAGTCCATCTGGCATTACAAAAGCCGAAATTGTCTTAGCTGTTCGGAAAAAGCGACCAGCGTAGAGATATAAGTTGCTTCTGCAACCTTTTCAGTCTTCCAAACGTGGAATCGGATATGCATCAGACTTTGCAACTGCATCAAAGTTGAGGTAGTCCATAAATAAACGTAGGGTACTATTTGGTTTGGCACCATTGCCATGATGAGCACCACTCACTGTAGCTCACTTTGATTATGCCATTCCCGGATCTTGCACTCAATCTCCTTTGAACCTGTGCCAACATGAGAGAGTTTTGCATATAAAGATGTTACTTAATCAGAACAGCATCTTTTCAATCTACGTCATGTATAGTTCGTCCTTCACAGCTTAATTCCACATATGTCCCCATGTAATAGTACTAACTCTTCCAGATCATTTTGAATTCCTCTGGAAGGTACCTCAATAATTCATCTCAATTTTTTACAACGTCCTCATTGTCCAATTTAATTTGAACCATGTTCAGTTCAGAATCCCCTGAACTTGGTTCTTCACTTCGTGTCATAACCAATAATAGTCTCCTTTTGCTTTCCTGCCTGGTCAAACCTGTAGGTAGAGCTAGTGAGGTATTTGCATCACTGTCAGAGGAGCTATCTGGGGGATTATAAGGAGGTGAAGGAATCTATCTTAAGTGTATATGAGCTTCTACCAGAAGCCTACAATGTTTCAGGAATCTAAGGACGGATCCTGGTCAAACCTGTATTGAGTTTGAAAGCATCAAGCAAATAAAGTTTGATGGGTGGATAAGAGATTTTAATATACAGCAATCTTATGATGTTCTTAGGCAGAGAATTATTTTGGCGGAGTTCAAAAATTCACTGCCTGACGCAGCGCATGCGGAAGAGCAGAGAGTTAAAATGGCGAGGTTAGCAGCTGAAGTGACTGATGATTATGAGTTTCTCCATAAAACGCGGTTTGACTTCCCAAAAGAATTTCAATCCATGAGGGATAGACGTTGTGGAAAAGAGAAATCCTTCCATGGGAAGATCATGAGGCGAACCTACTATAGGGTAAAAAGGAAGCCCCTGAAGGGGATAAAGAAGGTAAAAAGTTCCGATGTTTTCCTTGCAACAAAATTGGCCACATGAAATCACAATGTTGGTGGGCTACGAAAACTCCAGTTGAAAATATGACAAGTCTGGGTTTTTTTTGGCATGGTAACAGAAAGCATAGTGGAACTAAAAAAAGCTGCTTCAGAGTAAACAAGCTAATCGGAGGTTGGTTGCGGAGCAAGTGTCAAATCAACTGAAAGATATACCTGCAAAGGCAAAGTTTATTCATGTCGGCCAGGTGTAGCAGGTAAAGAGGTTACAATATTAAGGGACACAGGATTCTCTCAGTCTGTCTGCTGAAGGATGTTGTGATATGTACTCCTGATGGACAATTGCCAGAGAAGGTACTGGTAATGGGAATCCACGGTGAGACAAAAACGCGCTCACTTATGTAAAGTGAGACTAAAGTGTCCAGAAAAAAGCGGAGAATTTGAATTATATTGAACTGGATTGAAATCATTGTCACGTGGACCGAGGAACAGTGAAAAGCTTTGTCTTGTGGGCAATGCAGGTACTTCACAGAGTTAAGTAGCATACATAAATAAATAATACAAAAACAGCGGCAAAAACAAAAACACAGGTACAGGTGAATGTTAAGTGTTTGTGAACCTGTTCAGTATTGTAACACCAGTAGGGTAGAAACTGTTTCGAAACGGCTAGTGCATGTGTTCAGGCTTCTGTAACTTTTCGACATGGTGGAGTTGTAGAAAAATATTGCCGGGTGGAATGGATCTTTGAGAATGCTGGTGGTCTTTCCTTAACAGCGGGCTTGGTAGATGAATTCTATAGATGGGAGGTTGGCCTTTGTGATTGTCCAGGCCGAGTTCACCACTCTCTGTCTCCAGTGTTGAATGGTACCATTGCCATACCAGGTAGTGATACATGCAGACAGAATGCTCTCGATGGTGCACCCATAAAGGTTGGCAAGGGTATTCGCCGTCATGTCAAACTTTCTCAGCTGCCTGAGGAAGAAGAGAGTTGTTGGGTCTTTGTAACCAGTGTGTCCACAAGAAGAATCCAAGAAAACTTGTTGTTGATGACCACTCATGAGCTTGACATTCTCCACTAGTTCTACCTCTGTGCTGTTAATGTGTAGGGGGAATGAGTAACATCCACCAAAAGTCAATAATCCTTGGTTTTGCTGGCATTGAAAGATAGGTTGTTCTCAGTGCACCATTTTTCCAGGTCTCCCACCTCCCGTCTATAGTCTGTTTCGTCGCCATCTGAGAATCGACCGACTATGGGGTGTCATCAGCGAACTTGTAAATAGCATTAGCCTGGTATTTGGCGATGCAGTCATGGGTATACAGTGAGTACAGTAGGGGCTGAGTACGCACCCCTTGGGGGCTCCAGTGTTGAGTGTTAGTGAGGATGAAATATTGTCACCAATCTTCACTGATTGTGTCTGTGAGTCAGGAAAGTGAGGATCTAGTCGCAGAGTGTAGGGCTTAGTCTGGGATCACTAAGTTTAGAAATCAGTCTCAAGGGGATAATAGTGTTGAAGGTTGAACTGTAGTCAATGAGTAGGATTCTTACATAGCTGTTCTTGCTGTCAAGATGCTCTACGGAGGAGTGAAGGGCAAGTGATAAGACATCTCACGTGGATCTGTTGGTCCGATAGGCAAATTGGAGTGGGTCAAGTGTAGTGGGGAGGTTGGAGTTGATTAATGCCATGACCAGCCTTTCAGAGCACTTCACGACCACCAAAGTTAGGGCCACTGGGTGGTAGTCATTGAGACATGCTGCATGAGACTTCTTAGGCTCAGGGATGATGTTGGACCGTTTGAAACATGCAGTGACAGTGGCCTACTGCAGGGACAGTTTGAAGATGTCTGCTAAGACCTTGGCCAGTTGATCTGCGCATGCTCTGAGTGCACAGCCTGGTACTGCGTCTGGTCCCATCACTTTCCTCGGATTCACACGAAGGAAAACTGATCTGATCTCTGATACAGTGATTGTTGGGATAGGTTCATCAGGATTTGTCAGAATAGGTGTTACCTCTCCACTAAAATTCTGCTCAAAGCGAGCATAGAAGACGTTGAGACCATCTGGAAGGGATGTGTCATCATCTGCTATCTTGCACTGTCTCTTTTGAGAACCTGCGATGTCATTCAGTCCTTGCTATATTCGCTGGGTGTCTGTCTGGGTCTCTAGCTTCGATCAGTAATGATCCTTGGCTGTTTTAATGCCTCTGCGAAGGTCATTCTTGGATTCTTAATATTTGAGTGGGTCTCCTGATCTGAAGGCCTCAAGCAGGTTCTGTGTATCCTGATTCAACCAGGGTTTATGTTGGGGAACACCTGGATTGACTTACTCAGTACGTAGTCCTCCATTCACTTGCTGATAAAGTCTGTGATGGTGGTGGCTTCATCGTCCAAGGTACCTGCGGACTGTTTGAACATGGCCCAATCAGCCAATTCCAGACAGCACTAGAGGTGATCCTCTGCTTCCTCCGACCAGTATCGGATCTGTATCCGCGGTGGAGGGTGGGGGGGGGGGGGGGGGGGATGGTGGGGGGATCTCCTGCTTGAGCTTTTGCCTGTAGGCCAGGAGTAGAAACTCAGCATTGTGGCCTGAGTTCCCGAAAGGAGGGTTGGTGATGGAGCGGTAAGCAACTTTCACAGTGGTGTTGCAGTGGTCTAAAATGTTGAGGCCCCTAGTGGGGCAGGTAATATTGTGGTGGCATTTGGGCCAACACCTTCCTTAGATTGGTTTGATTGAAGTCGCCAGTTGCAATAAACTGAGCCTCGGGGTGTTCGGTCTCCAAGGTGTTAGTGGTGGAATACAGCATGTCCAGAGCTTCCTCAAACTTTGCTTGTGGCAGTATATACACAGCAGTTAGTATAGCAATGGTAAATTCCTGTGGTAGATAGAAGGTGCTGCGTTTGATGGTGAGGAATTCAAGGTTTGCGGAGCAATTTGTGGTTGGAGTACTGGACAAACTATCAGCTGCAGGAATGCAATTTGTCCTTGCAAATTATATCGCTAATTCACCAGTAGGCGTGCTGCCTACTGTGGTTGAAAAGCCAGTGGAGAGACAGACAACTGAAGCAATGCAAGACGCTTATCCCTGATTGTGTCGTAACGAGGTCACAGATTCACCGGTTGAAACAGGGGGCATCAAATGGTATTGATAAGGAAGCTGAAGTGGCATTAGCAGAGACTATGTTCGATCAGATAGTTGAGGCAAAACAGGAGCAAATAAATAATCATGCAAGTATCTTTACCTCTGAAAAACGCATTGAGATGCAGCAAAAAAAATGAATATTTAAACCAGTTCTATCAAAAGGCATATGTAGAGAAGAGCTCTGAATGTACCCCTGTGTGTAATTAGTGAAAAAATATTTTATTAAAATAAGTAAATAGAGACCATCACATATTCAAGCAGATAAGAAAAGGTCAGAAATTCATCAAATCATATTGCCAGTGGGGGATAGAAAGGAGGGGTTGCAAGCGGCGTAAGAGGAGCCACTTAAAGGTCATTTAGGGGGGATGAAAACACAGGCGAAAATACAAACGCATTTTTACCGTCCTGGAGTGTCATACATGTCAGGTAATTGGAGAATCACAGGCAGTGATGAAACCTGGATTTTAATACCTATTCCAGCATTTGAAGAGCCTTTTACAAGAGTCTTAATTGATTGCGTAGGTCATCTACCTCAAACAAAGAGTGGGAATCAGTATTTGTTAACAATAATGGATTTATCAACGAGATTTCCAGAGACTGTTCCATTGCGCAATATCACAGCTAAAAGGATTGCAGAGGAATTACTCAAATTGCATACTAGATACGGACTACCAATAGAGATACAGTCATATCAAAGCTCTAACTTCACATCCAAATTATTCAAGGAAGTTATGGACAGCTTAGGCATAAAACAATTCAAATCTATTGTGTCCCATTCAGAATCGCAGGAAGTGCATCAATATCATGCTTTTTTTTAGATTCCCTACAGAGTGGAAACAGGCCCTTCAGCTCAACAAGTCCACACCGATCCTCTGAAGAGCAACCCACCCAGATCCACCTCCCTCTGACTAATGCACCTAACACTTTGGGCAATTTAGCCAACCGACCTGAACTGCACATCTTTGGATTGTGAGAGTAAACAGGAGCACCTGGACGAACCCCCTGCAGACAATGTGCAAACTCCACGCAAAGTCTGGAATCGAGCCTGTGTCCCTAGTGCTGTGAGGCTACAGTGCCAACCGCCGAGCCACCGTGTAACTCTTCTTGAGGATTAACACGCAAAACAATCCAAATGATTGAGATAAGGGAACTCTGTTTGTTCTTTTTGCAATCAGAGATGCACCAAATGAATCGACCAAATTCAGTCCATTTGACTTAGTTTTTGGGCATATCGTGAGAGGACCATTAAAATTGAAGTTGGTAACTCAGAATTTAGAGACCACACATATGGCCTATGGGTTAAATTTTAGAGAATGATTAAATAGGGTTGGGGAGTTGGCTCGAGGGCATTTAACAATATTGCAGAATGCAATGAAACAGGAAATGGAAAAGAACTCAAAAATTCGCAATTTTGCCATCAGGAATAAGGTATTAGTCTTACTTCCAGTAAATGTGAACCTTTGTATGTAAAGGGTAGTGGCCCTTAACAAATCGAAAGACAAATGAATGAGGCGAACTTCTTGATAGCGATTTCAGACAGAAAGAAATCTCACAGAGTGTGTCATGTGAATATGATCAAAAGGTATTTTGACAGGGAAGGAAAGCAAGAGGAGAAGGTGTTGATGATTACAACACAGAAGGGAGAACCAAGTTCAGAGGATTCTGAATTGCACATTCCCCAAATTAAATTGGACAATGAGGAAGTTGTCAAAAATTGGGATAGGTTATTGTGTTACCTTCCTGAGAACAATCGAAATGTCCTGAGAGAGATACTACTATCAAATGTGGAGATACGCAGAAAGAAACTGGGAAATGATAACCTACCAGTGCATGATATAGATATAGGCGATGCTGCTCCAATTAAGCAACATCATTATAGGCATAACCCTCTAAGGTTGGCACAGGTTGAGAAGAAGACAGAACACATGCACCATGATGATATAATCGAAGTGAGTTACAGTGACTGGAGCAAACCCATAGTCATGGTGCCAAAGCCAGATGGTGCCCAACGGTTATGTGTGGACTATCGCAAAGTCAATGCAGTTGCAAAGACTGATGCATACCAGTTCTGTGGTTGGCAAGCTGTGTTGAAAAAGTGAGGCAAGCAACTACGTTGGACGTTTTCTGAGGCAACTGAAGTTCCTTTGTCAAAAAGAGCAAAGGCAATTTCGGCTTTTGTAAAGTCAGATGGACTGTATTAGTTTGAAGTCATGCCATTTGGTATGAAAAACAGTCCAGCCCCATTCAGGGACGAACCAATGAGGTTATTGTTGGATTGCCCAACTTTGTTTACATGGATAGCCAGGTAATTGTCCGTCACTCATGGAATGAAAATTTACAGTACTTATTGGACTTGTTGAGTTGACTTCGGAAGGCAGGCTTGGTGGTAAGCCTAGCTAAAAGTAAATTTGCCAAAGTCCAAGTCACTTCCTGGGTCATGTTATTGGAAATGGACAAATGGTCCCAAGGGATGCAAACCCAGAAGTAATTGGGGAATTTCCCACACCATCGACAAAAAAAAACAACAGTATTGTTGTTCCTGGGATTGAGTAGATTTTAGCAAAAGTTTGTGCCGAATTTTAGCAGTGTGGCTCCTCCACTTAATGAACTGCGAAACAAATAAGGCAAAATATTTCAGTGGACAGCAGACTGTCAGAAGGCACTTGACAGCCTGAAAACTGTGTTAATTACACAGTTTACACACCAGATTACACAAAGCCTTTCAAGGTGGCTACCAATGAGAGTGATGTGGGTGTTGGCGACATGTTCCTACAGGAAGATGACGAGACAACAATAAGACTTATTGGGTATTTCTCCAGGAAGTTGAACGTTCATCAGCAGGAACATTCGCCAGTTGAGAAAGAGACTTTAAACTTGGTGTTGGCACTACGATATTTCAGTGTTTATCCTACCAAGCAACGCATCTCAGATTATCATATACACTGATCATAACCCATTGAAGTTTAAAGAGAAATTTAAGGACAAAAATACCAGACTGTTTAGATGGAGTTTGTTATTACTACTATTCAATTTGACAACTCTGCATGTAGCATGTCGAAAAAAAACGTGATTGTCAATGCATTGTCGAGACTCGAATGAGAAACAGGGTTTTTCGGTGGTGGGAGAACAACAGACTGAATCCGAGTGTTGTCGTGCATGTTTGCATGCTCATAGTCAGTGAATATGTGTGTGTTTAAAGTACTAATTGATTGGTGGAGGGAAGGCTTGAAAAGTGAAGCCATCTTTGAATATTGATGGTTCACTTTTTTAAGGGGGGAGGTGTCAGAATGTTGGTCTTTTTGCACAGTTCCTGTGCCCTTGAGTTTTGTTTCGAGGAGGTGAGACCCAAGTTTTCATCATGTCTGAAGTTTGAATGGTTCATTAGTTTTGTTTTGTTTATACCTAACAGATAGTGCTTCAGGCTAAAGGTTTCCAAGTCTTTAAAGCAAAACTGGTATAATCAAGGGGGCATGGCCATCTCTCACTGTCCAGTTCTGTTCAGTTCCGGGATTATTTGAGTCAAGTCACAATTGAAACTGGAAGCTCTCTCTACCTTACTGACCTCGCAACTTGTAAGCTGTTTGAGTCATTTTTACTCTTTATGTTGGACTGTTGCAAGTATATTCGGAACAGCATCATTAAGTCAGGTTTGCATAGGATAAGCTATCTGTTATTCTATTTTATGTTCTTTGTGCTTCGTTCCGTAATTTTGTAAATAAATTCTGTCTGTTTAAAACTTGACAGTCGAACAAACTAACTCACTTGAGGGACATCCACTATGCACCAAGCTAAAACAAACAGCAAAGTTACAGTCTGGACTACCTGCTGAAAAATGTTTTCCAGGGTTCGCCGCGCCCATATCATCCTGCTCCCCTAAATCTGCCTTCCCAGTGCTTTTCCCAACCCACAACACTTTGATTTCACGTGGTCTACTTTGTTGCAATGAAAACACTGGAGCTTTTTAACTTCTTTTTCCCCGACAAAGGTTTCTGTTTTTCCAAATAGTAAGTTAGCCTTATGACCTTCACCAAGTTCTATCTTTCCCTTTCCACGGAATGATTTCCCTTTTCCTCAATTTCTATTCCTCGTGGATAGAAACGGATGTAGAAAGCCAAACTTATATTTATGATCCAAATCAAAATCATCAGCCATTTTAGCTGCTAATTTTACGTTTGAACTCTATGCTCCTCTAAATAAATTTTCACTCCCTCAGGATGTGAATTTCTGAACTCCTCCAAAATGATCGCTTCCCTAAGAGCATCATAAGTGTGTTCTATTTTTAGTGCCGTTATCCACCTCTCAAAATTACTTTGTTTCTTTCAAAATCGATGCAAATTTGAACAGTGTCCCTCTCTGGATTCATGAAACGTTGTCTGGAAGCTTCTGGCACAAACTTATATGCACTGAAAATGACTTACTTCACCCAGAGCAGCACGCTGGCTCAGTGGTTAGCACTGCTGCCTCACAGCTTTCAACTGCAGGAGACTGTGTGGCGTTTGCACATTCTCCCCATGTCTGCGTGGGTTTCCTCTGTGTGCTCCAGTTTCCTGCCACAATCCAAAGATGTGCAGGTTAGGTGAATTCGCCATGCTAAACTACCCATTGTGTTCAGGAATGTGTAGTTTGAATGCATTGGTCAGGGGTAAATGTAGAATAATAGGGTAGGGGGAATGGGTCTGGATGGGTTACTCTTCGGAGGATTGGTGTGGACTTGTTGGGCTGAATGGCCTGTTTCCACACTATAAGGATTCAATGATACGCCCCAGACACCTCCTCTGATAGTGGCGCAAATACTTCACCGGCTCTACACACAAGCTTTATGTGGATCACCGCATGTGTTTAATTGCCTTTTCAACTGAGATGGAAAATGATTCCACATCGTTCTCATTAAACTTTGACAATGCTAAATATATTTAAACAGATTCTCACCAGGTCTTTCGCTACAGTGGGATTGATGATCTCTCTCTTCATCACTAAGCTTACCTTCAGCCTTCATCTCCAGTCTTTTAAGCTGGCTTTCCTGTCTAAGTGCAAATTTGTGAAGTTCAAACTTCCTCCCATTCCCCCTTTCCTGTCGCTCCTTTTCTTATTGTTGTACCAAAACGATTTGTTCTTTTTCTCTTTTCTCTGCTCTTAATCATGTCTCGTTTCCTTTTCTTTTCCTTTCAAGTTGCTACATTTTCAACAGGCTGGATTTTAGCCATCCCTAAACACATTGACGGGGCTTCCAGCATATTTAAATATCTCTTTTTCTTACCGGTTAAGGTAACTCCAACTCCAACTCCAACTCCAACTTGACTGACAATTCTAGCAGCTTTTCCTTGTTTCAAAGTCACTTCTTCCACCCCAGAAAACTCTTCGTGACTGAAAGAGGCCATTGCTAACCAAACACTGTTTAAACCAACCGAATGCAAAACCTGGAACAAAAGACACTACTGCCTACTGCTTGCTGCCTTTGAGTCCAGCAACTCTAATTCCAATTTGGAACTATAGGTAAACCCCACAAAAAGACCCAATCTGCCATGGACCAGTCGAGATACGAGCAAAACATTTCAAGAAAGTGGCCCGGACCCTAACTTTGCTGGTAATTTTAAGCAGATGCAGAGTGGATATTCCCCATGAATTGCAGCCGGATCAACCACTTAGTTTTAGACAAAACAATTTATTTGTAAGATTACCGAATGAAACACAAACAAAAGCCATCACAATATAGAATAACTTCCGAAAATCCAACAGATTATCCCAATTTAATGATGCTGTTCCAAATACTTGCAACACCTCCATAAGCAAGCCGTGGGAAGAAAAGGTAAAACCAAACACAAGGATTTACAGGAGGGGGAGAGAGAAAGATGGCAGAGAGATTCAGCATGGAACAACTTCTTCCATGTAACTGTTTCTTTGCCCAGTAGCCTCAGAAAACGGACTGCTTGCTCAAATCGAATCAAATCAAACCAGCGTAAAGCTGAACTGGGGGAACTGGCTCGTCCAGTTTCATTGTGCAAGTGTTATCTTTTAAATAACTTGAAAACTTAGTTAAATAGATAAACCCAGATATTTCGGAACCTGTGCCTTTGCGACTTGTCTGAAAAAAAACAAGGACAACCCAACCTTGTTGAAGGCGCAGCATCATCACAATATGTATCCATCATTCATCAAATCAGACTTATTTTATCCATTTTGTTGCAAAGCTCATGGCCTTATCATTCATTTGATAAGGTCAGCAGTCTGATTTCATTTCTTCCTTTCACAAGCTGATCTGGTGATGAGCATGATTTCCCATCACGCTTGTGGAATTCAACTGTTAGCGGTAGGGTCACCGTTACCAACAAGATTCCGTTGAAACACAGTAGATTGTTGCAGGAGGCGGTCATTCAGCCTTTCGAACCTGCTGCACAATTCATCACGATTATGGCTGATCGTCCACTTCAATTGCCTAATTCTGCTTTCTACTAAGAACCTTTGATCCTATTTGCACCAAATGCTATTTCTCGCTGCCTCTTGAATACGTTCAATGTTTTGACATCAACCTCTTCCGGTGGTAAAGAGTTGCACAAACTCATCATTTTTTGGCTGAAGAAATATATCCTCATCTCAGACCCTGAATCCCCAGACAGTGACAGCGGGTTCTGGCCACACCCACCATCGGGAACATCCTCACTGCATCTACTCTCTTTAGACCTGTTAGAATTTTATAAGTCTCTGTGCGATTCCCATATCATTATATTATATTAGCCATAACTTAGGATAAGTAGAATTAAAACGTCTCCAAACTCTTAAGGGATCCGATAAACAATGCAGAAGCTTTGATAGATAATCGGATATTAAAGTAGTCAATGGATTTAGAAAGAGGTTGGGGTATAACATAAAGATGCCTGATTCGCCCCAAGTGTCTGACATTTTACAGTGATATCAAAGGTGAAATGCCCGCTCCTGTTCCGACCTGATATGACTTTGCATCATCAGCGTTGATTTCCAGCACAACTCAGAAAAGAGATGAACAAAACAGCACATTATTTGGAACTTTTGAACAGCCTGAGCCGCTTTCCCTCAAAAGTCGGACATTTCGAAGAGATTCCATAGAAATACTTGACAGTAGGTTAATTGCTGAATGGAATGGACGTGGAGACATTGGTTTCTCTGTATGTGATGGAACGTCCAGGACTGATGAAAATCGACATCACAGTGACAGTTAAACCACAGTGGAAGTTGTACAACTGGAATCCAATCGCCAACTCATAGACAATTGTTCAATTTAAATGATGAAAACTAACAAACTAATACCAAGAAATGAGAGATACAGATTATGAAAAGAAATAACTTGAAGTAATTCTCAGGAAAGTGGAATGGAGGTAGTTTGGCTGTCTGATGATCGAAAAGTCAAATAGATACAAAGGTCGAATGGGCGTACAATGTGGTTATAAAATGAAGCAGAAAGCTGAAATCAGTGCAGAAAATGGTAAAAGTGTCACGCGAAGTTGCAAAATAAAGCATACACAACCTGAGATTTATTAAGAATGGCATTGAGTACAAGAACAAAGAAATAACATACGTTCATCTGAACTGGAATGCTATGTCGAGTTCTGGATAATATCCTTTTGGACGGTTGTGAAGGCATGACAGAAGATACAGAAAGATCAACAAGAATGATTTCAAGGTCCAGAGAATTCAGAGACGAAGGCAGATAATTAACTATTTGCCTTAAAGAAGAGAAGTTTGGAGTAAAAATAAACGTAATAGATGTACTCAAAATCACGAAGGCTCTGAATAGAGCAGAGAAAGTGAAACTTCTGCCATTGATGGAACAAGCAAATTAATACAGATGCTGAAATCTGAACTGAAAACAAAAAATGCTGAAGTTTACAGCGGGTCTGGCAGCAGCCAAGGAGGGAGAGCAAGTCAGCGTTTCGAATTTAGGTGGCTCTCTTTTTCGCAGGGCGTGGGTCGAGAAACCACTGTGTCTCCTTGGTTTTCGCGGCTGCCTCACAGCTCCAGCAATCGATTCTAGCCTAAGGCGACCGTCTATGTGGAGCTTGCACATTCTCTGCGTGTCCGCACGGAATTCCTTTCGGAACTCCGCTTTCCTCCCACAGTCGAAAGATGTGCAGTGTAAGTGAAATAGCTATACTAAATTGTGCATGGTATCTGGGGATGTGCATGTGCAATAGCCATGGAAAATGGGAAGGTGTAGTTTTGGGTGGGATGCTCTTAGGCTGGTCAGTGTAAACGCAATGGGCTGAATGGCCTGTTTCCATGCCGTGGGTTTTTTTTTAAAGGCAAATTTGCTGAACTTTAATTGGACAGGTTACGGACACATTAAATGTGTGGAGTTCTGGGCAAAGATATACTACATTATAGCTTCAGAGATGAGGGATATGCACGAAGTGGCTAATACACAAATATTTCATTTTAAAATTCCATTTTTATTTTTCTTGGGGAAAGATAAAACCATTCTAATTGCAGTGGGCTAAATCTTATCCAAAACGCTTTCAAGTGAGTGTCTCTAATCTGGATTTCTTATTGACGACAAGAAGATTTTTAAGAAGGACATATTCAGTTAAAGTAATTGTTACTGGTCAAAACCTCAACATTTTTATTTCTGAAGTTAACACGTCATGGGAGTTGCTGCTTATCTTTCTTTCCATATATCTGTATTCCTCCATCACGGGTTTTTTTTCTTTCCACTTTGACACTTGGCAAATTTAAATGTGCATGGTCATTTTATTTTATTTAGACACCGACCTTGGTTTGTTTGACGTGATTTACCATCATGAGAACATGGCCCACAGATTGTAAACTGTCAGTCAGTTTCAGTTTCTGCAGGTTACGCTGTGATTTTACTATTATTCACAAGGCTCAGATTCTTCTGCATCCCTGACAAATTCAATTCCCGGTAACTCATTTCCTGTGTCTCCCCCATGTTCCCTGAGTCACTGAGTTTTACATTATCTTCAATGTTCAAGACAGGGATGGGCTAATTGGCCCGCCATTGGACAATGCCAGCAATTGTCACACCGCAGGAATCTTTTTTCCATTCTCACAATAATAAGCCATTTTCACCCAAAGTATGGTGCTTTTCGATTCCTTTCTTCCTCTTGCAATTTTCCCGGCCCTGATAATTGCATCACCTCGAACAACTTCAAGTACTTGACTTATCAATGAGTTCTATATTCTGACGCATCTTTTAGTAAAATAAAAATCTCCTTACTTTGTCCATCTATTGTATTACTGAACTTGTGCATTGATAGCTCTTTGTTTGCAGTGATCTAGAAAATAAAAAAAATCCACATTCATCTTTTTGAAACCAAGTAAGATGTTTCTATGAAGTCGACTCCTAATTCCGTATTTTCTGGTCGAAAGTGGACCAGTCTGTTCGAACTCTTCAGAATACCTGGATTGTTGCTGATTTCTGACAGGGAAGTCAGAGTTTGCAGAGGCGATCATAAGAAATAGAATCATAGAGGGACGTTCCACGTTAAAACTGTTCTGATTTTTACTTAATTATGGCTGATCATAGAACACTCCAGCATCCCATTCATTTCCAAAGAACAAACATGTTTTGTTATTAATCATTCATGGGATGAGGGAGGCATTGCCTAGGTCAGTGCCTATGGCCTGTCTCTAATTGCCATGGAGGAGGTGGGGGTGAGCAATCGAATTCAGTTGCTGCAGACCTTCGGTGAAAGCACATTCATAATTCGGCTGGGAAGGAAGTTCAAGAAGATTGACCCAGGGACAGTGACGGAATTGTTGCTTGCATTGCAGTGAGCGTATGATTTAGTGACTAATTTGTAATAATTAGTTATTATACATGCTGACGAATGTTCCAAAGTTTCATGCTTTTGTTGCAGGAGCTAGTTGCTAAGATTAAAAAAAAGGGTCTGCTTTGATTAATATTAATTAATATGCAGCAAAAGATCTGACCCTTATTTTCTGAGACTTCTTTAATTCATCGATGGAATGTCAGCATCTCTGGTAATGACTGCCCTCATTGCCCATGCATTTCGGAAGGTGCATCTTTGTGTTCTTATTGTCACATGTAAGCCACGCTTGGTATGGATGGCACATATACTTCCTTAAGGACGTTAATACTTATACCAAAACAGAAGGTGCTAGTTAAAGCATTCACTCGATTTTGGATCATGCTTGTTTCATTACTTTCTAAATCAAGGAACTGAATAAACCTTTCAAATACTTAAATAGATTACAGCAGCTGAATAAGGAACATCACCTCCACTACAACTGTTCAAATGAAGGGGTACGAGATTCGAAACGTTATCTATGCTTTCTCTTCACATAAGCTGATAGATGGGGTGCATTTATCCAAGAAAAATCTGTTTTTTTTCGTTTATCGTTATAATCCAGTCTTTTTTCAGTTTGCTTTAACATTTTATGTGTAATATTCAAAAGGCTGAAAGCAATCGTTTCTACAAAATAAAAGTAAATAATCAATAGGATGAGTTTGGCAAGATTTAGCATAACCAGATTCAGCCTTGGCTTTCGGAATAGTTGGTATTCGTGGGCCTGAAGCTTATGAATATTCACGGTATTCAGGGCAGCAGAGGGCGCTGGGACAATGTGCTGAATTAGTGGGAGCAATTTTACTGGAAATGAAAAAAGTTTGAATCATGTGTTTCTTTGAAATGTAACAGACTCCAGAGTTAAATATGTGTTTCTTTCCATACAAAGACAGATTTGTTTTTAAATGATTTGTCAATCTGTAACGTTTCCAAGAATATATGGTGTGATAGATTTCCGTCATGGTCCTTAGTCACCTGTCCCAGTTAAGTACACTTGGAAATCCTGGTGCCTGCTGTCTTTGGATGCCAGTGGATTATCCACCTTGTGCAAACTTTCTTGCGATCGTTGGATCACAGCGTCTTCAATTCTAACTGTCAATACAATATTGACATGTGATTTAGTGGTGAACAGACTTATTTACAAAGTACTGGCTTGGTTGAAGACACTTGGAAGTTGGAATTGCATTTATTGTGTTTCGCTGCCTTCTTTGTTCTGTCGATCAGCAACATTAGGTGATAAATGCTTAATCTGAGTATTGTTGAGATGTTGAAATGGGATATGATTTGGAGACGCTGGTGTCAGACTGGGATGTACAAAGTTAAAAATCACACAACACCATATTATAGTCCAACAGGTTTATTTGGAAGCACTAGCTTTCAGAGCGCTGCTCCTTCATCAGATGGTTCTGGAAAATAAAATTGTAAGACACAGAATTTATAGCAAAAGTTTACAGTGTGATGTAACTGAAATTATATATTGAAAAAGATCTGGATTGTTTGTTAAGTCTCTCATCTGTCAGAATGACCATGTTGGCTTCAGTTCTTTCATATGAAAATCGCAAAACTGTTTTTAAAACGTTACATTCTCAAGTGAACTTTAACAGATAATGGATTGAAGGTGTGAGCTTCCCTCTGTGAGGCTGTCTGTGCCACAATGGTCAGACTGATTCTGATCTAAAAAACAGATTTACAGAATCTTACATGGATTCATGCAGTTTTTGAGCAAAGTAAAATGTAATTCTGCAAGTACAAATTCACCCCACAAACTTATATGTGTATGTGTGTATATGGGTGTGTGTATGTGGCGGTGTGGTTTATGAGTGTCTGTGAGAGAGTGTGTGTATGTGTGTGAGTGTGAGTGTAAAGGGGTATAAGTCTGTGAGAGAGTGTGTTTGGGAGTGCATGTGTGAGCATATGAAAGAGGGTCTGCGTGTGCTTATCTGTAGGCAAGTGTGTGCGTAGGAGTGTGTATGTATGTGTGTGTGTCTCTGTGTGTAGGAGTGTCTGTGTGTGTCGGAGTGTCTGTGTGTGTGCCTGTCTGTGTGTATGTATAGTACAATGGGGTCACCTGTAGTGTGACATGAACCCAAGGTCCCGGTTGAGGCCAACCCCATTGATACTGAACTTGGCTATCAGCCTCTGCTCGGCCACTTTTCATTGTTGCCTGTCCCGAAGTTCGCCTTGGAAGACGGTCACCCGAAGGTCCCAGATCGCTGAAGTTTTGGATAATAAACAGGATATATATTCATGGTAAGTGTCTATAATATCAACATTATTCATAATAAGTAAACCCGAAGGTGCTGTATACGAAAGGAAGAGGGCATGAAATCACTGGACGCAGTTAGTCAAATTAATGTGCAGGACACTGATAATTAAGAGACAAGAGGTACCAGTAGTTTGAGACCTCAGTGATTTCCCAAATGGAGCTGACAAATCTCTATTCCAAATGCTGATTTGGCAGCATCAAACAACTGAAAAGAGATTTCAATATTAATAAACAGATAAGACTCCCTTTTCAGTTTAATGATAGCGTCAATTCATTGCTTAACAAATTCCAATATAAATCATGAGTTATTTTTAGTTAGAAGTATAGCAGAAATCGAATCTCTCTGAAGCATTTAATCAATCACTACATAAAAAGAGACAGAGAGATTGATGGGGAAATGGAGATAAATTCCTTCCCTGAGATAATTGAAGAGCTCTTTGCTTTGAGACAGCCAATCCTCGACTAATAATCAAATTAACGTCTCCTAACAATATTTCGTAAGTCGCTGGTGACGATATCTCTCATCAGTCTCTCACTCAACAAGGAAAATGCAATATTGCCCCCTTTCTTCCTTCTCTTAACCACTGAGTGTTTTAAACTCAGCAGTAATCTTAGTCTGGCAGCAGATCTGCATTGACCTGCCCTTTGCTCAACTTCATCATCATGAACAGAAATCACAGCAGACGCCCATTTCTAATTGAAGACCTGTAGTTGTTCGTTTCTGATGGTTTTTCTTTTCGCTAATCAGGTGCCTCGTTTGAGGCATTTTAGCGTCTTCTAACAATTGAATGATTTTTAAAATTTTGTTCAACAGTCATTCAGTGTGAGTATCAAAGGACAACCCTTATGCAGGCTTATTGCAGAAAGAGCGGCTGAACTGAAATGTCAACTCTGTAATGGCGATATAGCCCATTTCAAGCACTGACAATGAATCCAACCACTTACCAAATCCATACAGAAAAGAACTCTGACCACCAGGAGGAAACCACGCTGGCCTTGTGCCTTCTAGGGAGCTCCAATACCATTTCTATAAGAGACACTGCCGCCCAAGATGTACCCGCATATCATACTGCAAGACAAACGCAATGAAGCAAACAGGTAAAAACGCTACAACATCTTGGTTTGCCCCAAACCAGAATCTTTGGAAATGTTGGTGATCTTCAAAAACGTTACTTCCTTTTGTTTAAACTTCCTTTCGGATAAGCGTGCAATCTCTTGCCGCTCTGATAAGAAATAAAATACATAAAATAAAGTAAGTATGATGATACTATGGTTTTGAGATGGGTATTTTGTCCTTGATTTTTAAAGATAAGTTTTGAGTCATAGGTATAGAGCTGTCTAGTTCAAGCCAATAAAGTAAAAGCTGGTGAGCCAGAGTCTAAGTTTCACCTTTCTGTAATTGTTGAGGGTTGGAAGTTGGTGGCAAAGTTTTCTGTCTCTCTCTCTCATTATTACACCTAAAAGTTTTGAGTTCTCCTTCTGTGCTGGAATCTCATGTGAGGCAATGTATTCTAATGACTTTGCATTTGCCAAGTGTGTATTTATGGAATGTTACTGTATTGGCATATTTGCCGTTTGTTCATTAGATATTGTATTATTCGGTTTAGTTTTCTAACACAGTTACAGTTATACCAATTCCTCTTTCTGCTGTTTGCAGTTTGGTACGGTGCCTCAGTGGTTAGCACTGCTGCTTCACAGTGCTTGGGACCCGGGTTGGATTCCAACCTCAGGAGATTGTCTGCGTTGGAGTTTGCACATTCTCCCCGTGTCTGTGTGTGTACTGTTCCAGTGATTCGGTTCCTCCCGATATGCAGCTTGGGTGAATTGGTCATGCTAAATTGCCCATAATGTTCAGGAATGTGTAGGTCAAATGCATTAGTCAGGTGTAAACATCGGATAATATGGTGCGGTCTGGATGGGTTATTCCTCGGAGTGTTGGTATGGGCTTGTTGGGCCGAAGGGCCTGTTTCCACACTGTAGTTCCTATGATTCGAATGTAACTGGGAGAAAGAAAAACTGTTTTGCTATATGCTGAGTGGTATGACCTAGTTAGTGTCTAGGCTGCCATCTAGATATACCTGCAGGCGGTTCTGTTGGGTCCAATACAAAAGTAGGAATATCCTGCCTTTTTCTTTGCTTTTGATTGTTTTGTCTTGAACAAGAGGAGAACGTCTCCAGGTTTCAATGACAAGTTGCTGCCATTTTGGTTAAAAACGAGGAATCAGTTACTTGATATCTCGCCAAGATCATCTCCCTGCGTTGAACCTCACACTGATGCAACAGTTCAGTCAGTCCATACAAACACACTGCCATGCACTATCACCTCCGACATCATATCTGAGATTTCAATTTTGAAAGGTCAATACATCTGACACTACGATATAAATATCAGGGATTTTTTCCCCCCAAAATATCGCTTTCTGTTGTGCAGAGTATGTGTCATTCCACCTAAAATTCCTCTTTCAAGAGAGTACATTTCTTGGTCAGGGAGCAGCAGCCTTTATTCAATGTTTGAGAAGAACAGGAAACATGACACTTAACTGCCATGCTTCAAAAATTGGCACTGATACAGTCACTTAATTCTCACAGTTAATGGTAGATTTGCAAAGTCCAAGACAATCATAGTGCTCACCTCTCGTTAGAAAGAAATGACTGCTGGTGAGATTAACCAAAGGGCCACCAGCCCTCAGGCAATAGGAGAAATTGAGCAACCTCAGCCAATGTGGTATTTGATCAATTGTATTGGTGTCACTCTGCATCACTAACCAATCGTCCAGCCAACTGAGTTAACTGACCCCATTGGTTCAAAAGTACAATTATATTATTCGCTTTCCTAATATTACAAAAAGAAATCATGAAACTGTGACTGTTTGTTCATCGAGTCGTGACTAAGGTGCGTGTTGCAAAATACTTGTACCTCTGGAGACTCTCAGTTCGAACAAATATCGTACTTTTTGGAGGTGTTGCTCTATATCGTCGGGAACTCCTCCAGCTTCCAACAGACAATGCATGGGGCACCAAAAGGGCTCTTTTATGCCATTTGCTATCCCATTATCGCTATTATTGGTGCTCCGGGTAAGTAATGGTGGCCAACGACGTTTTTTTCTTCGAAAATCGCCACAAATCTTATATTCTATCTTCAAAATCGGGCTGAACTTTTCCAAAATCAACATTACCTGAATGTAGGGGCTATCAAAAGGTTTCCAGAATGTTTATGCATTATATGCTATTACGTTGTGGTGTGGTGAAATGCACTCATTGTGGTTGCAGAATGGAGTGCTCATACATTTCATTCAATTTATTATACTCCACGTTTATAGAAACGTCAATTATTAGGTTGTTCAATCATGCACTGGATGAACAAGGATCTGTTACGTAGCGTTTGTTTTAATTTCACAACGCGGAAATTAGCATTTATTTTGTGACAAAATTTCTTTTAAAAAATCAACATAGCGAAGTGCATGGATTTTATTGCCGCAGCAGAATATGATTTATCCCATAAAGTCGTCATAATGACCTAATTTTATCACGAAAAACAATTCCAGCGATTACGGGACTCTCCAGTCCGACCTTTGCACTAATTTCGTAGTTACAGTAGAATGAGTGTCCACGTACTGGGCCCCAAAATGAACATGATCTGATGGAGTATTCTGGAAATATTTGAAAAGACCTGGGCAGACAAGAATTTTAACTTATCGCTTATATTAGCATCTACTGATGGGTTTTGTATATGATAAAAGAGAGCAATTGTTAATAGCCAACAGTTGTGGTTGCATCAAGGACGGTCAATAATATTTTTTCATCATGACAGTCTGAGAGCAATGAAAGGTTAAAATCAAAATGGTTGAAATGAGTGCTAACCAACAAAAGAGAACAGTCAGGAGCAATTGATATGTGTTGTCGACGGGAGGTTTCTCCCACATTGAGGGTAGTTGAGACTGGCATTGCAGTTCTGCATTGATGGGTGGCCGATCGTGATTGTTCGGTGGTTAGCTATTGCTCACATCGAGCAAGCGAGAAAGACAAGTGATTGTGACCTTGCGTTACGTTATTTATATTTTTAACTTGCTTGGTTCCCCAGCATGACTCTAAAGGTTGTCTGATATTCATTGGGGGGGGGGAACTTACGAAAAGGGAAATCTAATGAACACATCCTGAATGAACAAGGTCAGAATGTGCTACATGTTAACGTTGAAGAGAAAGCTCGAATTCAGTGACACTTCGATATTAAAAACACCTTTTTAGGACCAAAGTAATATAAACACATGAATACAAACGTCAAAGAAATTTTCAAACTATGATCACCAAATTGGGATACCTTCTGGGGAAGGAGGCTCCTGTACAAAGAGGACAGGTTGCAACTAAACTGAAGGGACACTGACATCCTGGGCGGGAGGTTTGCTGGAACTCTTCAGAAGAGTTAAAACTAGTTTCGAATGGGAATAGGACACGAAACTACCAATCAGAGGATGGAGTAGCTGGTGAAAAGGCAGATACAGCGTGGAGAGAGTCTGTGAAGAAGGATAGACAGTTAAAAGAGCAAAGTTACAGTCAGTGTGATGCTTTGAAGTGTGTATTTTAATGCAAGAAGTGCCAGTAATAAGGGCGATGAACTTAGAGCGTGGATCAGTACTTAGAGCTACGATGTTGTGGCCATTACGGAGACTTGGATATCACAGGGGCAGGAATGGAGGTTGGATGTTCCTGGATTTATATGCTTGAAAAGGAATAGGGAGGGCGGTAAAAGAGGTGGGGGAGTAGCATTCCTAATGAGAGAGCGTATCACAACTGCAGAAAGGGTGTTCACCGAGGAGGATTTGTCTGTTCAGTCAGTATGGGTGGAAGTCAGAAACAGGAAAGCAGCAGTCACCTTACTGGAAGTTTTCTACAGAATCCCCAATAGCAACAGAGATACGGAGGAGCAGTTTGGGAGGCAGATTTTGGAAAAGTAATTTCACCTTCCCTAATATTGATTTAAACCTTGTCACAAAGCTGGTCCTTTCTCAAAGTTACTGTGCGCTTGAGTTTTTTTTTCAGTGAGGGGTAATTGGCCAGGTTCCAACTAGACTGGTTTTGAATCGATTATTGAGGCCCTTTTGGTTTGCAGCTAGCAGATGCTGCCTCAGGCAGAGGCTTTTATGTTTTCCTAAAGAACCTTAAATAATCAATGGGGAGTGACCACTTCTGAAAACAAAGTTTCTCCTTGGGTTTAGTTCAGCAGGAGTGTGTGAAGAAAGGCTGCTGGAAGCTTTTGCCGGAAACATCGATTTTCCTGCTTCTCGGATGCCTTTCCAGCACCACTCTAATCTAGACTCTGGTCTCCAGCATCTGCAGTCATTGTATTTACCACGTTGATCTTAACCTTACTGCGAATCGTCTGGCAAGGCTGCCCACCTTGAAGACGTTCTCCTCCTCTCTCTACAAGAATCTCAGTGAGTCTCTCTCTCTCTCACACACTGCAACCCCCAGGTCATCTCCTCTGCCCTGAAGCTCTTCCTACCTGCCAATCTTCCTTCCTACCTATCTGCTTCACCCTCCTCTCTGACCTATCACCTTCATCCCTACTTCCATCCACCTATTGTACTCTTGGCTACGTTGTCCCCAGCCCCACCCCCTCCCATTTATCCCTCCGCCCTGGAGACTCCGTCCTTCATTCCTGATGAAGGGTTTTGCCCAAAACGTCGATTTTCCTGCTCCTCGGATGCTGCTTGACCTGCTGTGACTTCCCTGCACCACTCTAATCTAGACTCTGATCTCCAGCTCCTGCAGTCCTCACTTTTGCCCTCTCTGTCTCTCTCTCTCTCTCTCTGTCTCTCTCTCTCTCTCTGGCTTAAAACCTGTAAGCCTGTGTTTCATTTTAACATTTGTGTCCAATTTATGGGCAATGTTGCAAGTTTCTTCAGAATAGTATCAGTAAGTTGGAATATTCTGTTGGGTTTTTGGATTGGATATGTTATTCGGTATTCTATTTCCTGTTCTTTGTAATTCATTCCATAATCTTGTAAATACGTTTTGTTTGTTTAAATCTCAGCAGTTTGACCAGCCAATTGACTCTGGGAAGGTCCACTATACACTTATCTGAAATAAATAGCAAAGTTACGGTCTGGGATAGCTGCTTAAAAATGTTTTGAGGGGCTGGGCCTCCTCCATAACAACCTCATTAGTGCAATTGGTCGGATGGGGCAGTTTTTGTTTGGTGCGTCCAGGAAGGATTTCTGACTCCATACGTAGATAAGTCGATTTGAGAGGTGGCCATATTGGATTTGGTTCTGGGCAACAAACCAGGTCAGATGCCAGATCTGTCAGTGGGAAGGCATTTCAGTGATAGTGATCACGAGTCCCTGACCTTAACTATAGACATGGAGAGAGATAGGAGCAGACTGTATGGGAAAATATTCAATTGCGTGAGGGTGAATTACAATGCTATTAGGCAGGAACTGTGGAGCAAAAGTTGGGAATAGATACTCTCAGGGAAATACACGACAGAAATGTGGAACTTGATTAGGGAGTGCTTCCTGCGACTGCTGGATAGGTTTGTCCCACTGAGGCAAGGAAGAGATGACAGGGCGAAGGAATCTTGGATGACAAGAGATGTGGAACAACTCATCAAGAGGAAGAAGGAAGCTGACTTAAAGTTGAGGATGCAAGATTCAGACAGGGCTCTAGAGGGTTACAAGGGAGCCAAAAAGAAACTGAAGAATGGACTTAGGAGAGCTAGGAGGAGGTATTTAAAAACCTTGGTGGTTAGGATTAAGAAAAACCTCAAGGCGTTCTACACTAATGTCAAGAACAAGAGGATAGCGAGAGTGAGAGGAGGGACAATCAGGGATAGTGGTGCAAACTTGTCCTTGCAATTGTAGGAGGTAGAGGAGTTCTGCAATGAATACATTGCTTCAGTATTCACCAGTGAGAGGTTTGTTGTGGTTTGTGAGGACAGTGTGAAACAGGCTGATATGCTCGAAAAGGTGGATGTTAAGAAGAAGGATGTGCTGGAAATTTGAAAAACATGAGGATAGATAAGATCCCTGAGCGTGACAGGATATACCCAAGGTTACTACGGAGCGAAGGAAGAGATTGCTTCGCCTGTGGCAATGATTTCTGCTCCTCGCTGTCCACTGGAATAGTACTTGATGATTGCAGATTGGCAAATAATATTCCCTTGTTCAAGAAGAGGAATAGGAATACCGCTGAGAATTATGGAGCAGTGAGTCTTACGTCAGTGGTTTGCAAATTCTGGGAGAGGATTTTGAGATACGGGTTTTGTTCTTGTTTGGAAAAACATAGTTTGATTGGTCAGCATGGAGGAGCAGTTCTTGCCTTACAAGCCTTATTAAATTCTTTGAAGATGTGACAAAGCACATTGATGAAGGTAAAGCAATGCAAGTGGTTTATATGGATTTTAGCAAGGTTTTCCCCATGGTAGGCTCACTTAAAAAGGAAGGAGGCATGTGATACAGGGAAATATGGCTGGCTGGATACAGACTTGGCTGACTCATAGAAGGCAAAGTGTGATCGTATGGAGAAAATATTCAATCTGGAGTTCGGTGACCAGTGGTGTTCTGCTGGAATCTGTTCTGGGATCTCTGCTTTTTGTGGTTTTTATAACTGACTTGGATGAGGAAGTGGAAGGGTGTGTTATTAAGTTGACCAATGACACGAAGATTGGTGGAGTTGTGAATACTGTGGAAGGCTGTTGTAGGTTGACAGGATGCAGACCTGTGATGAGAAGTGGCAGATGGAGTTCAACCTGGAAAAGTGTGAAGTGATTTATTTTGGAAGTTCTAATTTGAATGCAGATTACAGGGTTAAAGGCGGCATTCTTGGCAGTGTGGAGGAACAGAGGGCTCCATAGCTCGCTCAAAATTGGCACATAAGTTGATAGTTTTGTTAAGAAGGAGTATGGTATATTGGCTTTCATTAGTAGGGCTGTTGAGTTTAACACCTGCGAGGTTATACTGCAGTTTTCTCAAGCACTGGTTAGACCAAACTTGGAATATCGTGTTCAGTTCTGGCCAACCCATTGTAGGAAGGATGTGAAAGGTTCAGAGAGGTTGTGGAGGAGGTTTACCAGGATGCTGCCTGGACAGTAGGGCATGTCTTATGAAGAAAGTTTAAGGAAGCTAGGTCTTTTCTCATTTGAGCAAAGAAGGATGTGAGGTGACTGGAAACATGGGTACAAGATGATGACAGGTATAGATGGAGCAGATAGCCAGAGACTTTTTCCCAGTGCAAAAGTGGCTATCATGAGGGGGCATAATTTTAAGGTCATTGGAGAAAGGTTTGGGGGGATGTCAGAGGTAGGTTCTTTACACGGCATGTGGTGGGTGCATTGAATGCACTGCCAGCAGTGCTAGTAAAGTCAGATACATTAGGGATATTTAAGCGACTCTTGGATAGGCAAGTGGATGATAGTAAAACGAAGGGCATGTAGGTTAGTTTGATCTCAAAATAAGAAAAATGTTCAAAACAACATAGAGGACGGATGGGCCTGTATTGTGCTGTACTGTTGTACGTTCTATGTTCTAAATATTTAGAAGTCATGGTGCAGCAATCTAATTAAGCCGTTTTTATAAAGGTGCAGCATAATAAATTGAATAATATTTTGCAATACTTCATTCTGCAACCGCAAATATCACACTATCATTGGCCTCTTCACAGCATTATATCATGCAATGCATACAAAATACTGGAAATGCACAAATTGAATTATATATAAGTATACACGCAAAGTGTACAAATAATCTCTTTCTTGTCAATAATTTACAATTCTTGTCTCGGTATCGCTGTGTTTTGTTTTGGTGAGATCTTGGGATTATATTGGAAACACGGGTTTTCACAATCTTTTCTGCCACCGGGAGCTAAAAGTGAAGGAACCCTTATGTGGCCTGGACCATAATATGGTAGAATTTATTCTGCAGTTTGAAACGAAGAAGGTGGGAATCAGACATAATGGTTTTACAGTTGAATAGTGGCAATTATAGTGGCATGAGGGAGGAACTGACTGATTGAGAAAGGAGTTTAGCAGAAAAGACAGTGAAACAGCAATGACAGGAGTTTGCGGCAGTAATTCGATAGACATAGCAAAAATTCATCCTGTGGAAACAGAAGCATACTAAGTGGAGTTGAGGCAAGCCTGGGTTGATCAGGGAAGTCAGGGACAGCATAAAAACAGAAGAGAAGGCATAATATGGCGAAGGGCAATGGGAAGCAGGAGGACTGGGAAGCGCACAAAGATCAACAGAGGACAACAAAGAAAGAAATAAGGAGGGAGAAGATTAATATGAGCGTAATGAGCTGGTAATATTAGGAGAGATTACACGGGTTTCTTTAGATATATAAAGGCAAAGGTGGACATTGGGCCATTGGAAAATGATGCTGGAGAGGTAGTAATGAGAACAAAGAAATGGCTGAGGAACTTAATAAGTACTTTGTGTCAGTCTTCTCGGTGAAAGACATGACCAATATCTCAAACATACATGACAGCCAGGCGGCAGATATGAGTACAGTGGCCATCGCCAAGGGAAAATTGCTAGAAAAAACGGAAAGGTCTGAAAGTGGATACATGGCCTGAACTCGATGGGCTACACCCTAAAGTTCTGAAAAGGATAGCTGAAGAGATAGTGAAGATTTTGATTGTGATATTTCAGTTACCACTGGAGTCAGGTAGGATCCCAGAGGCCTCAAAATTGCTAATATAAGACCGACAGTGGGGATAATAGAATCTTTCCCACGATGGAAGATGTAGTGGTGTTCTACAAGGGTTGACATTGGGTCCATTACTTTTCGCTTAATGCATCAATGATCTTTATGAAGAAACTGAGGACATTCTGCCTACATTTGCAGATGACACAAACATAGGTGGAAGGGCAGGTAGTATTGAGATGGCAGGGAGGCTGCAGAAAGGTTTAGACAGTTTAGGAGAGGGGGCAAATAAGTGACAAATGAAATAAAATGTGCAGAAGTGTGAGGTCATGCACTCTGGGTGGAAGAATAGAGGCATGGACTATTTTTTAATAGGGAGAAAACTCAAAAATCAGAAGGCCTGAGGTGGGAATTGAGCCCGGGTCTCTGGCACTGTAAGGCAGCAGTGCTAACCACTATGCCACCGTGCCGCTCACAGATTGCCCTGATGAGAGAGATAAAAATAAGGAGTTAAATGCCAACGATATTGCCTAGCAAAGCAAAATCGACGAAGCTCCAAATAAATTAGATAACAATGTTAATTGGTCTAAAGTATTTTTTTAAATTTGTGGTAACCTTATGTCGTTCTTTAAGATCTCTCCATAGTGTATTTCTCCCGCAACTGCTGCAAGTAAAATACAAGGATTTAAAGTTAACATACTCAGTGACTGGACAGATCTTCATTAGTAATTACTGAAATATTTCACTCTCTTCCTCTTTCAGTTGCCACGCTGTACCTCACCACATATGTCCCTTCAAAGTATCGCCAAAGCAAGTGCAAACAATTTATACTATTATTCTCAACACGCGACATTATGACAGAGAATTTTCTGCAAACATTGGATTGTAAACAAAGTTTGACAATTTATTGTATGTCCTCCAGCAGCCACAGTGCTTGTGGCTGGTTTCCTGTCGTCTTCAGTCAAATTAACTTACCCTGACACTGACCCTTCACGCAGACCAATCAACTCTCAGCAGCACTGAGATCTGGCTACTCAGCACGCATTCAATTTCAACCTATGCAAACAGGGTGAGAAAGCCACACCAATATGCAGGCATTCAATCAGATTTCAGGACTGGGAATACAGATGGTTAGAGATTTCATTCACCGTGCGACCTTTGCCGTATCAGCAGCTTTTAGAGTCTGAAATGAAGCTTCAAATTTATGGATTTTATATCGTCTCAGGCTTTTGCCTGTCCACCCCTCCATCTCGCACAGACATTGGATTTTTCCCTTCCCTCTGATATCTGGCTACTCGTCTCCCTGCCTCTAATCTTTGTTGGCCAGTTTTTAAACACCACTGTTCTTGTCCTGTTAATATACTACCAGAATCTTACACACAGACTCCTAGACTCTTGTCTCTTATCTCAAGAGGGTTGGAATATAAAAGCAGAGATGTACTACTAAGACTTTATAAAGCTCTGGTTAGGCCCCATTTGGAGTACTGTGTCCAGTTTTGGTCCCCACACCTCAGGAAGGACATACTGGCACTGGAACGTGTCCAGCGGAGATTCACACGGATGATCCCTGGAATGACAGGTCTAGCATATGAGGAACGGCTGAGGATACTGGGATTGTATTCTTTGGAGTTTAGAAGATTAAGGGGAGATCTAATAGAGACGTACAAAATAATACATGGCTTTGAAAAGGTGGATGCTAGGAAATTGTTTCTGTTAGGCGAGGAGACTAGGACCCGTGGACACAGCCTTAGAATTAGAGGGGGTCATTTCAGAACAGAAATGCGGAGACATTTCTTCAGCCAGAGAGTGGTGGGCCTGTGGAATTCATTGCCACGGAGTGCAGTGGAAGCCGGGACGCTAAATGTCTTCAAGGCCGAGATTGATAGGTTCTTGTTGTCTAGAGGAATTAAGGGCTACGGGGAGAACGCTGGTAAGTGGAGCTGAAATGCGCATCAGCCATGATTGAATGGCGGAGTGGACTCGATGGGCCGAATGGCCTTACTTCCACTCCTATGTCTTATGGTCTTATGGACTCTTGTACCTACCCTCGTCTTTCTCTGACCATGGAATGGTCACTGGACTCGAAATGTTAACTGTACTGTATCCCCAAAAATGTTGCTCGATCCGATGTGCTTCTCCACCAATATCGGTTTCTGTCTCCCATTTCCAGTCTTCCTGCTGCCTCATCTCCTCCCCAGTGTTGCCATGCTGCCTGCTCCAAAAGTTCAGCCTGCGAACCTACCTTCGATTACCACGCTAATCCTCTGAATTCTGTTCATTGTACCCCAACAAAGGTGGCGTGCTGTACCCCTAGACTCTGTCCATTTCCTCACAATGTCAATCATCTTCGCCTCCCAGTAAGTCAGGCCTCTTCTTCCATTCTATGTCAGGCTGCCATTTCTCCATCTAAAGTCCAATACGTTGCAAACCGAACCCCCAATTAAACCACCTAACACCACCGAATGATCCACGCCGCTGACTCCGTCCCCAACGCAGTCCACTCTTTCTGTCTGGCTTCACGCATCCTGGTTCCTGTCACGTGGCTGAGTGATGGTGAGTGACTGAGGGTGACTGTGTGTGGGTGAATATACGCTGTTGAGTGGTTATGATGAAGTGAGGTTGAGCCGTTCAGTCAGTCCACAGTTCACTTTTGATGCTGACTCGTACATACAAGTGTGCACAAATTTTGATGCATTCCAGTGCAAAGTTACTTCTGGTTAGAATTACCCGTTCTTCTGCTTAGTCCTGGCACCAGACATGGAATATACATTGCAGTTTCTTTTTTTAAAGATTTCAAGGGGATTTTCTGTCAGGGGTGAATTCAACTCCTGAAGTTAAAGTTGTGATTGTAGCTTCAGCGACTGAGGTATGTACGGTGGGAAATCGTCGCAGGAACTTTTTGCCAAAACCATGAGGCTGAATTATATAAAATATAGAATAGGATCCAGCAGGTTTTTTTCATGGTGTACTCAAGCACAGAAACATAGGAGTACAGTGAAAAGCTTTACAATGCCACCGCTTATGACGCCATCTTAAGTATAAATGCATCAGTGCAAATCTTAGGTACCAAAAAGAATTTTTTAAAAATTAGTTGCATTATTTTGCAGTCTTCAAAGAATAACTTGAAAAGAAGACATAGCTAGAGGATAGACATTGCATTTGGATAAATAATTACAAATAAATATTACATTACAATACCACGGTGCAGGCGCCTCCACAAACGGTCTGATAACCCACACCAGACTCCAGCCTAACAATCGTCCCCTCTCCCCTCCAAGCTTCTTCCACTCCGTTCCAAGTCAAGTTTCCTCCGGATTGTTTCCTCTGCATCGGCCTCAGCTCGGCACTCGCTGCCAGCGCTGGCCGCTGATCTGGGACTGCTTCCCCCAGAGCGATCCCCGGTGCCGACTACTGCTACCGGGCTGCTTCCCCGCGCCGGCCGATGCGGGACTGCTTCCCTGGCGCAGGCGTCCACTGTGGGAGACACCTCTGGAGACTCGCCAGATTCTCAATTCCCCTTCAGCTAAGTCATAATTCAACAAGATGTAGAAAGGAGAAAAAAAAAGGAGAAAGGAAAAGAACAGATGGAGCAGAGGAGCTTGAATACTCAAGAGTCTGAAACTGCGTTTGAGCAACATGTTGTTTTGAGACAGTAGTAAGTGTTTTGAATAAGTTCAACAACGTCTCTCTCGTTTTCTTTCTCAGCCAATTTGCTGGCGATTGGAATTTTATCCCGAGGACGTTGTGGACTCTCCAAATGCATCACGTACTATCTTGTGGCGATAGCTGTCAATGATTTCTTTGTGATAATAATTTCCGTCATCCTAAACAGGATTGGCCGCATTTACTTTCGGTACAGTGTCTTGTCAACCACACCGGTATGCAGCCTTGGTGCTGTACTAGTCTATGGTACCCGAGATGGCTCAGTGTGGCTGACAGTGGCCTTCACCGTCGATCGTTTTGTTGCCATCTGCTGCCAGAACTTGAAGATCAGATACTGCACTGAGAAATCTGCATCACTGATCATTGGAACAATTTGTATCCTGAGTTGCATCAAGAATGTCCCCTTATACTTTATCTACAAGCCGTTGTATACGATTAGGGGTGTGCCCTGGTTCTGTGATATCAAGTCCAGCTATTACACGTCTCCAGTCTGGCAGGCCTACGACATGCTCGACCCCATCTTAACCCCCATTTTACCATTCATTCTCATATTTCTTCTCAATGCCTTAACTATAAAGCACATCTTATGGGCCAACAGATCCAGGCAGAGGCTTCGAGGTGTTGAGAATTGCCAAGATTCGGAGATGGTGAATCGCAAGAGGTCCATTGTCCTGCTGTTTGCCGTCTCACTCAGTTTCCTTCTCCTGTGGGCTACCCAGGTCGGGCGTTTCCTCTACGTGCGAGTTCGAGGTGCAGGTTATTTCAACAGCCAGAATTTCAAAGACCCACAGTACATCCTTTCAGAGACTACCAACATGCTCCAGTTACTCAGCTCCTGCAACAACATCTTCATCTACGCTGTATCTCAGAACAAGTTTAGGGAGGAGCTTAAGGTGGCGATAAAGTATCCATTCACCATCTATATCAGATTCTTCAAACGTTAAAAGAAAAACAAAATTGACCCATCTTATTTATCATCTATCAGAGTGACTCCGTTTGCAACGCTCTTTCTCGAATTTGAATCTGGCATTTGTGTGTCGAGGCTCCTGCACTTGAGAGAGATGTCATGTCCATTATCCAGCTGGGATAGTTCTCGGTTCCGAATTCTAAAGGAATCTGGAATTATCGGAGCTCCTATCTTTCAGGATGATCAGTGCTCACTATTTCAATTCTCCAGTGTTCTGGGCCCATGGAAATTTATGTACTCATTTCTTTTCCACCCACTCTCATTCCCTCCTTCCTCCATTTTAACTTTCTCTTTAGCCTTTGTTTCTTATCTCAGAACTGGCATCACCATCTGACAGTGATTTCTGTTTAAATGTTCATTGTTTCATTTTCTCGAGGCCATTCATTTATTTAAGTATTCTTCATGATACTTTGAAAGGATTTTCTAGACTGGTCCTCCCAAATATCTATGATGCCACTTGCTTTTCACACAATCCTGTTACTTTCCAAATTGCCAGTCATAGAGATGTACTGCACGGATACAGACCCTTTGATCCAACTTGTTCATACCGACCACACATGTTAACCTAATCTAGTTCCACTTGCCAGCACCCGGCCCATATCCCTCTAAACCCTTCCTATTCATATACCCATCCAGATGCTTTTTAAATGTTGCGATTGTACTAGCCTCCACCTCTTCCTCTGGCAACTCATTCCATACACATTCCACCCTCTGCGTAAAAACATTGTCCCTTAGGTCTATCTATATCTTTCCCCTCTCACCATAAACCTATGCCCTCTAGTTCTGAACTCCCCCACCCGAGCGGAAAGATATTGTTTATTTATCCTATCCACGCCCCTCATGACTTCATAAACCTGCAGAGAAAACAGCGCCAGTCTCCCTATTGCTCAAATCCTCCAACCCTGGCAAAATCCTTGTAAATCTTTTCTTAACCTTTTCAAGTTTCACAACATCCTTCCGATAGGATGTCATTCCACACTTGTGCAATTTACTCTATTGCAGCCCCGAGGATCATTGGCTACCGATGTCCCCTTAAGACTGTGGGCAGTTCTAATGGACAGGGAGAAGTCTTTTCTAGATGGAATGTCTTTAATACTAAAACAAGCAAACCTGTTTATACTCACGTTCCAAGTCTCATTCAATATGACCACCATTCAATAAGACCATGGCGAAAACTGTTGCCGAAAATCCACTTTACTTCCTGTCTCTACGAACTTCGATTTATAAAGAACTCTCCATTACAAAACAAAACAGCAATTGTTAATGTTGCGGGAATGTGATAGACCCGAATCAGTACCCCTGGCAGATCGACAGGAGCAGCGGTTGCATTGGTGGCGGTGTGATGTCCGCCTGGAATGCAGTAGTGACGACGGTGGCCCCAGAGCAACATACCTGGAAATGACAGTGTTGCTGACGCGTTGGTGGGCCCAGAATGTTTGCGAATGCTACCCACGCCCGTAATGTGGAGATGAGCACAAAAAAGGAGGAAAAGCTCTGATGTTTGATATATTCTCGTTGTATCTTAATATCGTCTGGATCTATAAATGCACGAAGCGTGGTAAATAAGAGACTGTTTGCTCTTCATTTGTTAAATGCAAATGACAATAAATAATGCACTTCAATTCTAAGGTAGCTCAGCTGTATTAAACATAGAACATAGAACATTACAGCGCAGTACAGGCCCTTCGGCCCTCGATGTTGTGCCGACCTGTCATACCAATCTGAAGCCCATCTAACTTACACTATTCCATTGACATCCATTTGCTTGTCCAATGACGACTTAAATGTACTTAAAGTTGGCGAATCTACTACCGTTGCAGGCAAAGCATTCTATACCCTTACTACTCTCTGAGTAAAGAAACTACCTCTGACATCTGTCCTATATCTATCACCCCTCAATTTAAAACTATGACCCCTCGTACTCACCGTCACCATACTTGGAAAAAGACTCTCCCTGTCCACTCTATCTAACCCTCTGATTATCTTGTATGTCTCTATTAAGTCACCTTTCAACCTTTTCTCTAACAAAAACAGCCTCAAGTCCCTCAGCCTTTCCTCGTAAGACCTTTCCTCCATACCAGGCAACATCCTAGTAAATCTCCTCTGCACCCTTTCCAAAGCTTCCACATCCTTCTTATAATGCGATGACCAGAACTGTACACAGTACTCCAAGTGCTGCCGCACCAGAGTTTTGTACAGCTGTAGCATAAACTCATGGTTCCGGAACCTGATCCCTCCATTAATAAAAGCTAAAACTGTATGCCTTCTTAACAACCCTGTCAACCTGGGTGGCAACTTTCCAGGATCTGTGTACCTGGATACCGAGATCTCTCTGCTCATCTACACTACCAAGAATCTTACCATTAGCCCAGTACTTTGCATTCCGGTTACTCCGACCAAAGTGAATCACCTCATACTTGTCTGCATTCAACTCCATTTGCCACCTCTCAGCCCAGCTCTGCAGCTTATCTATGTCTCTCTGTAACCTACAACATCCTTCGTCTCTATCCACAACTCCACGGACCTTAGTGTCATCTGCAAATTTACTAAACCACCCTTCTACGCCCTCATCCAGGCCGTTTTAAAAAATGACGAACAGCAGTGGACCCAACACCGACCCTTGTGGTACACCACTGGTAACTGGACTCCAGGATGAACATTTCCCATCAACCACCACCCTTTGTCTTTTTTCAGCAAGCCAATTATTGATCCAAATTGTTAGATCTCCCACAATACCATTCTTCCGCATTTTGTACAATAGCCTACTGTGGGGAACCTTATCGAACGTCTTGCTGAAATCCATATACACATCGACCGGTTTACTCTCAACTACCTGTTCTCAAATAACTCAATAAGGTTTGTGAGGACGACCTACCCTTCACAAAACTGTGCTGACTATCCCTAATCAACTTACTCTTTTCTAGATGAATATAAATCCTATCTCTTATAACCTTTTCCAACACTTCACCAACAACTGAAGTAAGGCTCACTGATCTATAATTACCAGGGTTGTCTCTACCCCCCTTTTTGAACAGGGGAACCACATTTGCTATCCTCCAGTCTTCTAGCACTATTCCTATCGACAATGATGATTTAAAGATCAATGCCAAATGCTCAGCAATCTCTTCCCAGGCTTCCCAGAGGATCCTAGGATAAATCCCATCCGGCCCAGTGGACTTATCTATTTTCACACTCTGCAAGATTTCTAATACCTCTTCCTTGTGAACCTCAACCCCACCTAGTCTAGTAGCCTGTATCTCAGTATTCTCCTCGACAACATTGTCATTTTCTAGAGTGAATACTGTCGAAAAAATATTTATTAAGTGCTTCCCCATCTCCTCTGACTCCACACACAACTTCCCACTACTATCCTTGATTGGCCCTAATCTTACTCTTGTCATTCTTTTATTCCTTAAATACCGATAGAAAGCCTTAGGGTTTACCCTGATCCTATCCGCCAACAACTTCTCATGTCTCCTCCTGGCTCTTCTGAGCTCTCTCTTTAGGTCTTTCCTGGCTACCTTGTGACCCTCAAGTGCCCTAACTGAGCCTTCACATCTCATCCGAACATAAGCCTCCTTCTTCCTCTTGACCAGAGATTCCACTTCCTTCGTAAACCACGGCTCCCGCGCTCTACAGCTTCCTCCCTGCCTGACAGGTGCATACTTGAATAAGCTCCACATTTCTAATGTGCCCATCCCCTGCAGTTTCCTTCCCCATCATATGCTTCCTAAATCTTGCCTAATCACATCGTAATTGCCTTTCCCCCAGGTGTAACTCTTGCCCAGTGGTATACACCTATCCCTTTCTATCACTAAAGTAAACATAACAGAATTGTGATCGCTATCACCAATGTGCTCACCTACTTCCAAGTCTAACACCTGGCTGGGCTCATTGCCCAGTACCAAATTTAATGTGGCTTCGCCCCTTATTGGCCTGTCTACATACTGTGTCAGGAAGCCTACCTGCACAGACTGGACAAAAACTGACACATCTATAGTACTCGTACTATAGTGTTCCCAGTCAATATTTGGAAAGTTGAAGTCCCCCATGACAACTACTCTGTCTCTCTCACTCGTATTGAGAATCATCTTTGCTATCCTTTTCTCTACATCTCTGGAACTATTCGGGACAGTATTGGAACTGTTCAAACAGTGAGAAAGGGCAAATGTACAATTCTCACATGATCTTCAGGAAATATGTTGCTTATGGGAAGCTTCATTATACAGGGCTGAGAAACGGAATGGATCTACCTCCAGAATTTCGTACATCAAACATGTCTGCAAGAGTTGCTGATATCAACTGGAATCATTGTGTCCATTGGAGCCTATGTTGGAATGTTTGTGTGTGTGTGTTTCGATGTACATTGTAATCTTAACCTCCTGTCCTTGTGTGCCTGAGAGTCTGCGTGTGATTGAGTGTGGACCCTTGAGAATGCGAGTTTGCGTCCGCACCTCTGAAACTACCTGCGGGTGTTTGGATGATTGGCACCGAGTCTGTCTGTAGGCTGGCATCTGCAGCTGGGTATTTGCTTCCAGTGCATTCTGGTGTGTTGCTCTGGACACACGAGCGTACCACTTCGTCCTTGGCATCAGTTTCAGTTCATTATTTCACTGTCCCACAGGATTCACCATGGCCAACATCCAGACGGTGAGATCAATGGAGTTCTTGAGGAGTTATTGAATCGGGACTGAGCCAATTCCAATTAAAGATCCCGAGCTCCCGGGTCACAGTATCATCTGCAACTGCCCTTCCAAGTCAATCAGCTTCTTGACTTGGAAATATATCACAATTCCATCAGTGTCACTGGGTTAAAATCATTCCTGGTGTTCGTACACTAAAGGGATAGCAACAGTTCAAGGAGGCAACCTTCCACCATCTGCTCCAGAGAATTAGGGGCTGACAAGAAACACTGACCCATATAGCGATCCCCATACCATGTGAAAGAATTGCTGAAGTACAGACGCAGTTTTAATTTCTGCTATCTCTTAAAGCGGGACCATTTCCACTACTGTACTATCGTCAAGTACAGGAAGTAACCATTCACTGACAGGCAGTTCAGCCCCTCCCGATCTCAGAGCAACATTTGGAGGCACAAGGCAGAGAAGTGAGAGTATCCTGATACAGGACAGCAGATTATTGAGGGTGGGAAATAGAACCCGCGTTTTCAAATATCCAGCTTCCGTTTACAGAGCGGAAAGGACAATGCTACTACTCGGGATCTGGGTTGCCTGGTGATTATTTATGACAGGTAATTGACAATTAAACACATCTCGTAGATTCTCTCATTTCCTGAATCTGGATTGAATCTGAATTTAAAATATCCACCACTCTGAACTGTACCTTATTGAACACATCTTTCAGGACTAAGTCCCGGAGTTTCTGACACACAGCCACTGTCGGCAGATGTTTAGACAAAAAGCGAAGCAGTGACATTAAGCTGTTCCTATGACACCATCTGTAGTGACAATAATTTATTCTTGTATTCGCAACGCCCCCCACCCCCCAGATTCACAACCTGAGTTTATTCTGTGGAATCACTTGCACATTCAGAAAGTATTGAGGCATGGGATACAGGGGCAGTTGTCCGCTTAAATACAGAATTGGCTGGCCCACAGAAGACAGAGGGTGGTAGTAGATGGAAAATATTCAAAGGAAAGGAATTATGTGTCGAGTCAGAGGAGATATTTTTCATCAATATTCACACTAGAAAAAGACAATTTTGTCGAGCAGAATACTGAGATACAGGCTACTAGACGAGACAGGATTGAGGTTCACAAAGAAGAGGTGTTAGTAATTCTGAAAAGTGTGATAATAGGTAAGTCCCCTGAACTGGATAGAATTTATCCTAGGATTCTCTGGGAAGCCAGATAGGAGATTACAGAGCCTTTGGCTTTGATTTTTATGTTGTCATTGTCTACAGGAATACGGCACAAAAACTGGAGGATAGCAAATGTTGTCCCCTTGTTCAAGAGGTGGAGTAGAGACATCCCTGGT
Source organism: Chiloscyllium punctatum (assembly GCF_047496795.1). Lineage (NCBI taxonomy): Eukaryota > Metazoa > Chordata > Chondrichthyes > Orectolobiformes > Hemiscylliidae > Chiloscyllium > Chiloscyllium punctatum. The sequence continues at coordinate 62,154,367 of NC_092769.1, forward strand.
AATTATAGACCAGAGAGCCTTGTAGGTAAAGTGTTGAAAAGGTTATAAAAGATGGGATTTAAAATCATCTAGGGAGGAATAAGTTGATTAGGGATAGTTAACAGTTTTGTGAAAGAAAGGTCATGCCTCACAAACCTTATTGAGTTCTTTGAGATGGTGAAGAAACAGGTGGATGAGGGTAAAGCGATTGATGTGGTGTACATGGATTTCGGTAAGGTGTTTGATAAGGTGCCCCACGGTGCGCTATGGGATTGTGCGTGACTAAGCGGTTTGGATCAGAAATTGGCTAACTGGTTGATGGGAAATGTTCATCCTGGAGTTCAATTACTCTGTTTTGGGTCCACTTATGTTTGTCATTTTTATAAATGACCCTGATGAGAGCATAGAAAGATGGATTAGTAAATTTGCGGATGACACTAAGGTTGGCAGAGTTGTGTATAGTGCTGAAGGATGTTGCAAGTTACAAAGAGCCATAGTTAAGCTGGAGAGCTGGGCTGAGAGGTGGCAAATGGAGGTTAATGCAGAAAAATGTTAGGTCATTCATTTTGGAATGAGCAACAGGAATGCAGTGTATTGGGCTAATTCTAAGATTTTTGGTAGTGTGGATGAGCAGAGAATGTCCATGTACATGTACATAGATCCCTGAAAGTTGCCACCCACGTTGATAAGGTTGTTAAGATGGCATACAGTGTGTCAGCATTTATTGTTAGAGGGGTTGATTTGAGGACCACTGATTGTTGTTTATAAATGACTGAAGTGCTTAGGCCATACAATTTAGAAGTTTATGGATTGTATAAAACTTGGTAGTAACAGACTTCAAGACGACTGAGAATGTTGAAATAGGGAGGTACAATTTAGCGTAGTTAAATGTGTGACTGCCTTCATACTGATAACCACCTTGGCAAGGAAGGAATGAGAGAGGAAATGCAAAGATACTTTCAGCAGATAACATCGTCTCGAGAGTTTCTCCATTCACAGGTAAAACATGCCTTTGAACCATCCCTCCACAACCTGAAGCAATGAATTGAATCAACTCCCCAGTCATGAGCATGAAAATTGAAGAAATTAACTATAATGAAGAAGAGGTTGGTACACTTTCTGTCAGTGACATTCCTATTGATATTAAACCACGTGAGCTTTACCTTGTCTTTTGATCATTTAAGGGATGTGATGGTTCACTGATCAAGGTAATATCACAACAGCCAGTTGGCTTTGTTACATTTAACAGCAGAGAAGCAGCATTCATCTGTGTTCATCTAGCCTGGGATCCTCCATCTGAAGCATTTGCTCCATCATCTGTGAGTTTTTTTTTCAAATTTCTTCTCATTTCTTTGATTTATTTTCTCCATTTCTCGTTTTTTCGCTTTTTTTCTCTGATTTTACTTACCTTGGGCTGAAGAGCTCGGCCACGGATTGGTGGTGGTGACTGGATCCAGCACAGAGCCATGGGTTAAGGTTCTCAGGAGCTTCTGCAATGACAAGGCCATCATGGTCGCTCCAGTGAAGGTGAGTTTGGCTTTCAGCTGGCGTCTCAGTTCAATGCAGATTCACGGTGGAGGCGACGGAGGTGAGTTTGGGCCCAGTATGAAACCCAACGACATCGGTGGCGACTGCATTCGCGAGGTCCAAGAATGAATCACAGTGGGGAGGGGTCAATGGAAGTGAGATCACACCAAAAGAGAAGCGATGTGTTAAAGGGAACTCGTGCCGGGCCTCCAGGCCCATGGCCCATGGCAGAGCACTTAAGAAGAAAGACTGTGAAGCTGAATACTTTTTTCTGCATTTATATTATATGAGATTAATGTTTTAAGGTAACACCGGTGATTGGCAAAACTAGACAATACTTTTTCCATTATATTTTATGAAAAGTACACATGACAATAAACACATCAAATCAAATTTAATAAAAGGATACAGATTTTTAATTAGTAATGGATTGAAGGAGTATAAAGCGCTGGCAGGAAATTCCAGTTCAGGCTTAGTCATCATATTAAATGTTGGAGGAGGTACTAGGGGCTGAATTGCCTCCTTTTGTTCTTATATTAAATGACTGTGAAGCTGAAGCTGAAAACTTGCAATTTCAGCGAAGTAGATATGGGGAAAAACAGAAGGATAGTCAGATGAATTTGTATTCCAATCTTCGATAAGGATGGAGTAGTGCAGGAGATAGTCTTATGCATACCACCCTCTTTGTAAAAATGTTGCCCCTGAGGTTCCCTTTATTCTTTCCCCCGATACTTAAACTGATACCCTCGAGTCCACGATTGCCCAATCCTGGGGAAAAGATTGAGTGCATTCACCCTACCCATGCCTTTCATGATCTTACACACTTCGAGAAGATTCCCCCTCAATCTCTTATGGTCTAAAGAAAAATATCTCCTAGCTTGTCCAAACTCGCCCTATAACTCAGACTCTTGAACCCTGGCAACATCCCCATAGATTTCTGCACTACTTCCAGTTTAATAACATCCATCCTATAGCAAGGTGACCAAAACTGAGCACAATTCTCCAAGTGCAGCTTCACCAATGGCCTGTACAGCCAAGGCATAACTTCCCACCTTCGACACTCAATACCCTGACAGATGAAGGCCAGTGTGCCAAAAGCCTGTTCCACTGTCCTATTTACCTATTACTCTATTTTCAGAGAACCATGCACCAACGACCACGGTCCCTCTGTTCCATTACATTCCTTAAGGGCCTACCCTTCATCGCGAAACTACTAACTTGATTAGACTTTCGAAAATGTAAGACCTCACACTTACCTGTATTAAACTCCAAACACCATTTCTTGGCCCATTTCCCCAGCTGATCACGGCCCTGCTGTAATTTCTGATAACTGTCCTGGCTGTCTACAATAACCCCTATTTTTATGTCATCAGCAAAATTACTAATCATGCCTTGTACATTCTCATCCAAATCATTGGTATCAATAACAAATAGTGATGGCCCCAGCACCAAACCCTGAGGCATTCCATTCGTCACAGGCCTCCAGTCTGACTACGATCCTTCCAATATTACCTTCTGCTTCCTACCATCAAGCCAAACGTGCAGCTAATTTGCCAGGTCCCCCTGGATTCCATGCAATCTAAGCTTCTAAAACAGCCTACCACGTGGAAGCTCTGCGAAGAGGTTCATCTTCTATGTCTTGAATAGGTAATCCTTCGAGATATTGAGGGAAGTAGAAACCACAAAGTGAGGTTTGGGACCAGGAATGTTGTTCCTGGGTTGAGTTCCAGCTCCGGATCGGTGTTCAGGCTCTTGCCTTCCAACCATGAACTGTGAATGCTTCACATCACAGTATGATTGAAAGCCACAACTGATCAATAAGAACAGAGAGGTGAGCCTTGAGGACCGAGTGGTCCTTAAACAAAATCGGGTGGGACGCAACTGACCAGAAGCCATTCTGGAGTCTCTGTGCGCAGGAGCAGTGTCATTGTAACCGAGGTACGGGCTATGGGAGCTGAAAATCCACTAAAGGTGAGCAGAACCAGAATGGATTGAAAAACATGGTAAGGACTGGAAAATTCTTCTGATCGGAATGAGAAATTTGAGACCTTAGTTTGAAGCAGACCAGGAAAAGGCTGCAGGGCAGTGCCTGGATTCAGGGCCACCATCTTTATTGGGGGCAATGAACAATTGGAAGCATGTGCAGCTTCATGTCTCAAGGGCCTGTAAAAGGAGGATCTGCACAAAGCAAATTCAAAGCAAGCAAGATTTCCAAAGGCTGTTCTACAGCTAAAATGATTAGATCGTAGAACATAGAACAGTACAGCACAGTACAGGCCATTCAGCCCACAATGTTGTTCAGACCGTTTATCTTCATTTAAGATCATTCCTGATGAAGGGCTTTTGCCCTAAACATTCATTTTCCTGCTCCTCAGATGCTGCCTGACCTGCTGTGCTTTTCCAGCACCACTCTACTCTAGATCCTTCATCTAAGATCAACCTAACCTACATGCCCTTCAATTTACTGCCATCCACGTGCTTGTCCAGCAGTCCCTTAAATGTCCCTAATGTCTCTGACTCTACCAAAATCGCTGGCAGTGCATTCCATGCACCAAACACTCTCTGCATAAAGAACCTACCTCTGTCATCTCCACTGTAACTTCCTCCAGTCACCTTAAAATTATGACCCCTTGTGACATTCACTTTTGTCCTGGGGAAATGTTTCTGTCTATCTATTCTACCGATGACTCTCAATACCTTGTACACCTCTATCATGTCACCTCTCTTCCTCCTTCTTCTCTCCAATGTGAAAAGCTCTAGTTCACTCAACCTCTGTTGCCCTCCAATCCAGGCAGCATCCTTGGAAATCTCTCCTGCATTCTCTCTAAAGCATCTACATCCTTCCTAAAATGAGGTGACCAGAACTGGACACAATATTCCAAGTCTGGTCGAATCAGTTTTATACAGCTGCAGCAAAATCTCACAATTCAAACTCAATCCCCTGTTAATGAAAGCCAAAACACCATGCACTTTCTTAACTTGGGTGGCAACTTTGAGGGATCGATGTACATGGACCCCAAGATCCTGCTATTCCTCCACATTGCCAAGAATCCTGTCTTTAACCCTGTTTTCACCATGCAATTTCAACCTTCAAAAATGAATCACTGTGTATATCCAGGTTGAACTCTATCTGTCACTTGTCAACCCAGCTCTGTATCCTGTCAATGTCTTGTTGAGCCTGCAACAGCCCTCAACACAATCTACACCACCACTATCAATTGCAAACCAACTAACCCACCCTTCCACTACTTCATCCAAGTGATTTATAAAAAACTCCAAAAAGCAGAGGTCCAAGAACAGATCCCTGCAGGACACCACTGGTCACCAACCTCCAGGCAGAATTATTTCCATCCGCTATGACTCGCTGTCTTCTTTTAGCAAGCTAATTCTGTATCCAGACAGCCAAATTTCCATTATCCCCTATCTCATAACTTTCTGAATGAGCCTACCGTGGGGAACCTTACCAAATGCCTTCCTGAAATCTGTATACACCACATCCACTGCTCTACCTTCATCAACTTGTCTCGTCACATCCTCAAAGAACTCAATAAGGCTTGTGAGGCATGACCTGCCCCTCACAAACCCATACTGACTAATAAAACTACGTTTTGCCAAATAGTCATATATCTCTCCGGATCCTTTCCAGTACCTTGCTTACCACAGAAATAACACTGGCTGGTATGTAATTCTCAGGGATGTCCCTATTCCCTTTCTTGAACAGAGGAACAACATTTGCCTCCCTCCAATCATCCGGTACTACTCCTGTGGAGAGTGAGGGTGCAAAGATCATCACCAGAGGCGCAGCAATCTCATTTCTCGTTTCCTGTTTCTCACTTCCACACATACTGACTCTGTTCACACACCCACCTCGATCATTTCCCTTTCGGCAGCTGTGACACTATCTCTGATTAGCAATGCCACTCTTCCACCACTTTTATCTCCACTCCTATTCCTTTTGAAACTTCTAAACCCTGGAACATCCAACAATTATTCCTGCCTGTGTGAAATCCAAGTCTCCACAATGGCCACAACATCATAGTTCCAAGTTACGATCAATGCTCTAAGTTAATCAACCTTATTCCTGACACTTGTTGTATTAAGATAGAACCACTTCAAACTATCACACTGACTACACCTTTACCCCTACCAAGTGCCTATCCCTCCTCACAGACTCTGTCTAGCTGCATCTAGCTGTTAAACTACCTAATCCATCATCTGATCCGTAGCCCCAGTTCCCACACCCCTGTCAATCTAGTTTAAACCCTCCCAGAAGAGGGTTCCTCTTAAGAGGAGGCAATGGTCTAGTGGTATTATCGCTCGCCTATTAATCCAGAAACCCAGAATAATGTTCTGGAGACTTGGGTTTGAATCCTGCCATGGCAGATGATAAATTTGAATACAATTTTAAAAATCTGGAATCAAGTGTCAACCGATGACCATGAAACCATTGTCAATTGTCAGAAAAACCCATTGGTTCACTAATGTCCTTTAGAGAAGAAAATCTGCCATCCTCACCAGGTCTGGCTTACATATGACTCCCGAGCCACAGCACTGTGGTTGACTCTCAACTGCCCTCTGAAATGGCCTAGCAAGCCACTCAGTTGGATCAGTCACTAGAAAGTCACAACAAACAAATGAAACTGAATGGACCACCTGGCATCAATCTTGGAACCGGAAAAGACAACGGCAAAACGCAAACAGCCTTATCGACCGTGCAAAGTCGTCCTTACCAACAGCGGGGGGGCTGAGTGCTGAAATTGGGAGAGCTGTCTCACAGACTAGTCAAGCTACTGCCTGACATAGTCATTCTTACGGAATCATACCTTACAGATAATACCCCAGATACCACCATTACCATCTCTGGATATGTCCTGTCCCACCGGCAAGACAGACCCAACAGAAGTGGCAACGCAGTAGCATACAGTCAGGAGGGAGTTGCCCTGGGAGTCCTTAGCATCGAGTCTAGACCCCATGAAGTCTCATGGTTTCAGGTTAAAAAGGGGCAAGGGAACCTCTTAATGGTTACCAGATACCGTCCTCTTTCAGCTGTTGAATCAGTACCCCTCCATGTTGAGCAACACTTGGAGGAAGCACTGAGGGTGGGAAGGGTGCAAAATGTACTCTGGGTGGGGGATTTCAATGTCAAGAGTGGCTCGGCAGCAGCATTGCTGATCGAGTTGGTTGGGTCCTAAAGGATATAACTGCTAGACTAGGTCAGTGGCAGGTGGTGAAGAAAACAACAAGAGGAAAAAACATATTTGACCTCATCCTTACTAATCTGTTCGCTGCAGAAGCATCTGTCCATGACAGTGTAGGTAACAGTGACCACCGCCCTGTCCTTGCTGAAAGGAACAGACTTCAAACCAATCTAGCAGCTCAAGACTGGGCATCCACGAGGTGCTGTGGGCCATCAACAGCAGCAGAACTGTATTCCAGCACAAGCTACAACCTTATGGCCTGGCATATCCCCCTCTCAATCACGACCATCAAGTCAGGGGGTCAACCCTGGTTCAATGTAGTGTGCAGGAGAGCATGCCAGGAGCAGCATCAGGCATACCTGAAGATGAGGTGTCAACCTGGTGAAGCTACCAAACAGAACTACATTCATGCTAAATGGCATAAACAGCAAGTGATAGACAGAACTAAGTGATCCCACAACCAATGGATCAGATCTAAGCTCTGCAGTCCTTCCACATCCAGTCGTGAATGGTGGTGGACAATTAAACAACTCACTGGAGGAGAAAGCTCCATAAGTATCCCTATCCTCAGTCATGGAGAAGCCCAGCACATCAGTGGAAAAGATAAGGCTGATGCGTTCGCAACAATCTTCAGTCAGATGTGCCAAGTGGATGATCCATCTCGGGCTCCTCTAGTGGTCCCCAGCATCACAGATACCAGTCTCCAGCCAATTTGATTCACTCCACATGATATCAAAAAATGGCTGGAGGCCTTGGATACTGCAAAGGCAATGGGCTCTGATAACACTCCAGCAATAGTACTGAAGATGTGTGCTCCAGAACTTGCCGCTCTCCTCACCAAGCTTTCCCAGTACAGTTACAACACTGGCATTGACCCGAAAATGTGGAAAAATGCCCAGGTAAGCTGTACATAAAAAAGCAGGACTAATCCAACCCAGCCAATTACTGCCCAGTCAGTCTACTCTCCATCATCAGTAATGTGATGGGAGGGGTCATCAACAGTCCTATCAGGCAGCACCTGCTCAGCAACAACCTGCTCAGTGACGCCCAGTTTGGTTTTTGCCAGGGTCACTCAGCTCCTGATCTCTTTACAGCCTTGGTTCAGACATGGACAAGAGCGCTGAATTCCAGAGGTGAGGTGAGAGTGACAGCCCTTGACATCAAGGCTGCATTTGACCAAGTATGGCATCAAGGAGCCCTGGTAAAACTGGAATCAATGGGTATCAAGGGGCAAACACTCCGCTGGTTAGAGTCTTACTTGACACAAAGGAAGATTGTTATGGCTGTGGAGGGTCAGTCATCTCAGTTCCAGGACATCTCTGCAGCAGTCCCTCAGGGTAGTGTCGTAGGCCCAACAATCTTCAGCTGCTTCATCAATGACTTTCCCTCCATCATACGGTCAGAAGTGGGAATGTTTGCCAATGATTGCACAATGTTCAGCATCGTTCACGACTCCTCATGCACAGAAGCAGTCCGTGCTGAATTGCAACAAGATCTGGACAATTTCCAGGCTTGGGCCGACAAGTGGCAAGTAATATTCATGCCACACAAATGCCAGACAATGGCCATCACCAATAAGACATTCAACGGTATTACCATCACTGAATCCCCCACTGTCAACATCCTTGGGTGAAAGATGCCCTCCAACGCATCTCGTCCACATCCCGCACCTCTGCCCTCAAACCCCACCCCTCCAACCGTAACAAGGACAGAACGCCCCTGGTGCTCACCTTCCACCCCACCGACCTTCGCATAAACCACATCATCCACCTACATTTCCGCCACCTCCAAAAAGACCCCACCACCAGGGATATATTTCCCTCCCCACCCCTTTCCGCCTTCCGCAAAGACCGTTCCCTCCGCGACTACCTGGTCAGGTCCACACCCCCCTATGACCCACCCTCCCATGCTGGCACTTTCCCCTGCCACCACAGGAACTGTAAAACCTGTGCCCACACCTCCTCCCTCATCTCTATCCAAGGCCCTAAAGGAGCCTTCCACATCCATCAAAGTTTTACCTGCACATCCACTAATATAATTTTTTGTATCCGTTGCTCCCGATGTGGTCTCCTCTACATTGGGGAGACTGGGCGCCTCCTAGCAGAGCGCTTTAGGGAACATCTCTGAGACACCCACACCAATCAACCAAACCGCCCCGTGGCCCAACATTTCAACTCCCCCTCCCACTCTGCTGAGGACATGGAGGTCCTGGGCCTCCTTCACTGCCGCTCCCTCACCACCAGACGCCTGGAGGAAGAACGCCTCATCTTCCGCCTCGGAACACTTCAACTCCAGGGCATCAATGTGGACTTCAACAGCTTCCTCATTTCCCCTTCCCCCACCTCATCCTAGTTTCAAACTTCCAGCTCAGCACTGTCTCCTTGACTTGTCCGGACTTGTCCGACCTGCCTATCTTCTTTTCCACCTATCCACTTCACCCTCTCCTCCTTGACCTATCACCTTCATCTCCTCCCCCACTCACTCATTGTACTCTATGCTACTCTCTCCCCACCCCCACCCTCCTCTAGCTTATCTCTCCATGCTTCAAGGCCACTGCCTTTATTCCTGATGAAGGGCTTTTGCCCGAAACATCGATTTTGCTGCTCGTTGGATGCTGCCTGAACTGCTGTGCTCTTCCAGCACCACTAATCCAGTATTTACAACATCCTTGGGGTTACCATTGACCAGAAACTCAACTGGACTCACCACATAAACACAGTGGCTACAAGAACAGGTCAGAGACTAGGAATACTGCAGCAGGTAACTTACCTCCTGACACCCCAAAGTCTATTCACCATCTACAAGGCAGAAGTCAGGAGTGTGATGGAATAGTCTCCACTTGCCTGGATGGGTGCAACTCCAACAATACTTAAGAAGCTTGACACCATCCAGGACAAAGCAACCCACTTGACTGGCAACACATCTACAAACCTTCAATCCCTCCACCACTGGCTCTCAGTAGAAACAGTGTACTATCTGCAAGATCCACTGCAGAAATTCACCAACGATCCTTAGACAGCACCTTCCAAACCCACGACCACTTCCATGCAGAAGGACAAGGGCAGCAAGTACTTGGGAACACCACCACCTGCAAGTTCCTCTCCAAGCCACTCACCACTCTGACTTGGATCAAAATCCTGGAATTCCCTTCCTACTGGCATGTGGGTTAACCCACAGTAAGTGCACTGCAGCGATTCAAGAAGGCAGCTCACCACTACCTTCTCAAGGGCAAATAGTGGTGGGCTATCAATGCTGGCCAGCCAGCGACGCCCAAGTCCCACAGCTGAATTTAAAAAACCCTTCCGAAGAGCTCTATAAACTTCCCACCCAGGATTTTGGTGCCCTTCCAGTTCAGGTGCAACCCAATTCTTGTACAGGTCCCACCTTCCCCAGAAGGTATCTCAGTGATCCACATATCTGAAGCCCTCTCTCCTACACTAGCCCTGCAGTCACGTATTCATCTCTATTCTTGCCTCACCAGCCATGGCACCAGTAGCAATCCTAACAGTACTACTCTGCTTGGGCTGTCTTCTAGCTTCCAATTTAAACCTCTATATTCTATTTTCAGGTCCTTATTCCTTTTCCTACTTATGTCATTGGTACCGATGTGTACCACAACTTCTGGCTGCTTACTCTATCACTTAAGAATCCTGTCGACTCAATCTGAGACATCCCTGACCCTGGAACCTAGGGGGCAACATACCATCTGGGAGTCCCATTCCCTACCACAGAATCTCCTCGTTGTTCCTTTCACCATTGAATCACCTCTATTGCTCTGCTATTCATTCCTCCCCACCTTCCCTTCTGAGCAACACAGCCAGGGTCAGTGCCAGAAACCTGGCCGCTGTGGCTTTCCCCTGGTGGGTTGTCCCCCCACAACAGTATACAAAACGGTATACTTACTATTGAGGGGAATGGATACATGGGGTCCCTGTACTGTCTGTCTATTCCTTTTTCCTCTCCCTCAGCTACATTTATCCTGTAAATTAGGTGTGACTACCTCCCTATAACTCCTCTCTATCACCCCCCTCAGCCTCCCAAACGATCCAAAGATAATCCGGATCCAACTCCAATTCCCTAATGTGATCTGTGAGGAGCTGTTTGCATTTCTCACAGGCAAAGTCAACAGGGACACCACTGGTGATCCTTACCTCCCACATCTTGCAAGAGGAGCATGCAATGCTCTAGCTTCCATCGCCTCTGCTCTAAATTGCCAAGAAATATTGAATCAATGAAAAAAGCCTTACCTTACCAACCCTCCTTGTTTGGAGGAGGATAATGGGTGGGGGACACTACATATGTCATGTCTCGGGTTTAGCCACAGCCTGAATATATCAGCACTTACATAAACTCTGTAAGCTGAGGGGGTTGACCAACTGCATCACACCTGGAATATCTACTTCACATCGGCCTTTAAAATAAGAAAACTTAGTGTCTAGGCTACCTTCTTATAATATTTTGAGGGGGTCTGGCCTGGTCCATAACTGAGTCAAAGTCCCAGTGTCATTAAGGAAGGGGATGATGAAGCGGCACGGTGGCTCAGTGGTTAGCGCTGTTGCCTGAGCACCAGGGACATGGGTTCGATTCCAGCCTCAGGTGACTGTCTGTGTGGAGTTTGCACATTCTCCCCGTGTCTGCGTGGGTTTCCTCCAAATGCTCCGGTTTCCTCCCACAGTCACAAAAGATGTATCTACAAGATGTACTGCAGAAGTTCAAAAGATGTGCAGGTTAGGTGAATTGGCCATGCTAAATCGCCCATAGTGTTTGGTGCATTAGTCAGAGGGAAATGGGTCTGGGTGGGTTACTCTTCAGAGGGTCGGTGCGGAGTTGTTGGGCCGAAGACCTTGTTTCCACACTGTAGGGAATCTAATCTAAAAAATCTAATCACAAAGTGCAACTTTCAATTTCCCAAACCCCCTGGGAATGGAAAGGGAATTGAGCAGAAAATTCAGTCTCCAACATAATTAATCTTTAGAAACTTATTGGGAACCAGAATTACAGGAGAATGAATGGTGAACTGTCCAACTGAGCAGAGACAGTAAGGGAAAACTCCCCATCTTTAAGGGTGTAGGATATTGACATTCATGTTCTTTGGGACATGAACTGATCTAAGACGATGCAAGGCTTCTCATTAGAGTTGCCCAGCTGTTATCACAATAAATCCTGATTTGTCAACAAGGAATCGAACCTTGGCCGTAGTGGGGAAAGCACAAAATCTTAACCACTCGACCACCAAGGATGATAGCTAGCATGTTTGTATCTTTGAATGACACAGCATTTTTAGCTTTTTCTTTACTGGAGATATATTTATCCTCCAAAATGGTCGCATTGTCGAGTTTTTACAGCCTTTAGCCCATCATGCCACTGCCAGTCATCAAACATCCATGTGCTCCAAGTTCCAGTTTCTGGCACTTGGCCCATGGCGTGACGTTTCAAGTGCTCATCTTAATGAGATTTTCCCTGTAATATTTTAATCTGAAATGACACAATGAATGGGGCTGAAGTTTGAGATGTTAAAACTGTGTTCATGCCCCCTCAGGGAACTGAACCTCACATTCCTCAGGGAAGCACAGACACAGCCCCCAAGAGTGAGAGACCTACCCACAGAAAGCAAGATTTCATCCGTTCTATTTGTTCTTGTTTCATTTCAGACTTTGAAACAAGAGCCTGGTCACAGTAAGGAAAGGAAGCATTCAATTGGTCCTCTTTCCCTGTTACTTACCCATTGATTCCCGGTCACAGTTTATACTGCCTCACCTCATTCTCCCTGCCAAACTAGAACATTGCTCATGTCAACTGATTCATTTCCTCAAACAGGGAAGTGGAATTCCAAACTCAAAACGGATCAACCCTGGCCTGCGGACAAAATGACATCATACTGTGCCATCAGAAATAATTTTAGACAACGTTTAAAACACACCTTTTGAGTCTTCTGAAAACCCAGCTACAATGCCCTTAGTTCCTTTGACAAGATCATTAATGTGTACTGTGGTCCCAACACTGACCCCTGTGGAACTCCACTAGTCACTGACTGCTATCCTGAAAAAAGAACTCCTCCAAGCCCACCCTCTTCCTCTGCCAAACATCCAATCCTTTATCCATGCCAGGAACTTGCCCCTAACACCTATTTTCTTTCGCAGCCTGAACTGCTCAAATACTTCTCCTGTTTTGTGTGTCAGTAAAAGTCAGCCCTTCTGTTTTTTTAAAATATGAGGAAGAACACATGCACACGATCCAACACAGTGTGCTGACCTGATTGGTGAAGATCTAGTTTTTAAACAGGATCACTTGTATCATAGAGTCAAAGAGCAGAGCAAGTTGACCCTTTGTTCCAAATTGGCCATGCCAGCCAAGTTTCTCAAGCTAGACTAAGCTCACCTGTCTGTATTTGGTGCATATCACAGACTAATATCAGGATAGATGACAAATGTAATCAGAATGGCTCAAATCTGCAAGGGGACAGCCAATAGGTTTCAACAACATCACTTTTACTACTCGGCCATGAGTATAGGAAGAAGGATTAGAAGAACCCCTACAGTGTGGAAACAGACCCTTTGGCCCAACAACTCCACACTGACCCTCCGAAGAGTAACCCACCCAGACCCATTCCCTTACCCTACATTTACCCCTGACTAATGCACCTATACATCCCTAAACACTATAGGCAATTTAGCATGGCCACTTCACCTAATCTGCACATCTTTTGGATTGTGAGGGGAAACCAGAGCACCAGAAGGAAACCCACGCAGACACGGGAGAATGTGCAAACTCCACGCAGACAGGCACCCAAGGCTGGAATTGAACCCGGGTCCCTGTCACTTGCAGGACATGCAGCAATATCAATTTAGCAGCTGTCCATGCTTTCAGGGAGTCTCCCACCCTTTGCAGTGGGTGGATAATCTTTAGTTTTCACAAATCCAGATGCTGTCTCTTCCAGTGTGTGATGTCAACACACAATGACACCTGAAATGAACCTCACTGTAAGTCCTATTAACATTGGATATCTGGGGCAAACTCTCCAATGGGTAAAATCATACCTGACACATAGGAAGACAGTTGTGATTGCTGGAGGTCAGTCCTCTCAGCTACAGGACATCTCTGCAGGAGTCCCTCAGTGTAGTGTTCTAGTCTCAACCATCTTCAGCTGCTTCATCAATGACATTCCATCCATCATAAGGTGAGAAGTGGGATTGTTCACTGGTGATTGCACAGTGTTCAGCACCTTTCATGACTCCTTAGACACTGAAGTAGTGCGTGCAACAAAATTTGAACAATATCTAGGCTTGAGCTGAGAAGTGGCAAGTAATATTGTGCCACACAAATGCCAAGCTATGACCAGCACATCAAGAAACAACCTATCCACTGCCCCTTGACATTCAATGGTGTGACCATTGCTGAATCCCCTCCTATCAACATCCTGGGAGTTATAATTCATCAGAAATGTAACTGGACTCACTACATAAACACAATAGCTACAAGAGTAGGTCAGAGACTAGGAAGTCCAAGGTGAGTGACTCATCTACTGACTCCCAAAAGCCTGTCTACCAACTACAAGGCACAAGATGGAATATACACCACCTGTCTGCAGCAGTACAGCCCCAAACAACATTCAAGAAGCTTGACACCATCCAAGACAAAGCACTGCATCTATTCCCTCCACCATTCAGGGGCAGGACTGTGTGCTATCTACAGGATGTACTGCAGAAGTTCACCAAAAATCCTCGGACAGCATCCTGCAAAGCCTTGACCATTTCCATCTAGAAGGACACAGGCAGCAGATTCATGGGAACACCACCAACTTCAAGATCCTCTCCAAGCGACTCATCACGCTGACTTGGAAGTATATTGCCGTTGCTTCACTGTTGCTGGATCAAAATATTGGAATTCCCTCCCTTAGGGCATTGTGGGTCAACCCACAGCAGGTGGACTGCTGCAGTTCAAGAAAGCAGTTCACTACCACCTTCTCAAGGGCAACTAGGAACAGGTAATAAATGCTAGCAAGTGAGAGATGCCCACATCCCACAAAAACAAGTAAAAGAAAATAATTTTTCAGATGTATTTAAATGCACACATGTGCAAGCTCACAAGGATACAGACCGAGTGCTGAAAAATGAGACAGTTGGTGATTATTTTTAACAGGTACAGACCTGAAGGCTGCAGAATCTTTCTCTGTACCATATACCTTTGCGACTCTTAATATAGGAATATAATAAGCAACATTTGGATCCAGGTCAGAGATATTAAGGTAGATGACTTATTTTTCGTCAATACTTTAAGAAGGGAAGTGAGGTACAGAGGTGGAGTGGTTCAGATGGAAATTCTGAAGCTCAGCAGTGGAATCTGAAATTGCCTTCAAATGGAGAAATAAAAATGGGTTATCCTTATCAGGGTGGTCTTAGAGAAAAGCATACATCTCAGAGATTCATGAGGTTGGAGTAAATAAGAGGGAGGGTTATGAGGCTGGAGATTACAGAGATAGAGAGGTTTGTGAGGCTGGAGGAATTTACTGAGCTAGGGAGGTTTGTGAGGCTCAAGGATGTTGTGATTGGAACAAGTTTGGCCTGGTGGACCTCAGGATATGAGTTCCCTGATTGAGGCTGTTAACCTGGTCCAATCAGGGATCCCTGGCTGACAGATATAAATAGCACTGCACACACACCATGGGTGCTGGGGAAAAAAATAAGCACTACCGTACTTAGGCGGTAGTGTGGGGGTTAAAAGGAACAACAAAAAAAAAATAAACAAAAGTTCGGGTGTCTCTGGTAAAGGAGCACGCGGGTGTCCACTGACACCCTGGAGTTGTGACTGGCCACTTGTGTGTTTCCTTCCCTGCTGGAGAGATTGGACCATTCCTGTGACCGTGCGAGGACTGTTCCTGTTGCTGCTTGGGGCCTGCCTCCCTGCTGCTGCCTGGGACTTTGGAGAGGCCTGCCTCTGCTGCTGCTGCCTGAGGCCTGCCTCTGCCTTTGCTGCCTGGGACTCGCCTTGGGGCCCCTCCCCAGGACTTCCACCACCACTACCACTGCTGCTGTGGCCTGAGGAGAGGCCTGCCTCTACTGCTGCTGCTGCCCGGGGCCTGCCTCCGCCTTTGCTGCCTGGGACTCTCCTTGGGGCCCCTCCCCAGGACCTCCACCACCACCACTGCTGCTGCTGTGGCCTGAGGAGAGGCCTGCCTCTACTGCTGCTGCTGCCCGGGGCCTGCCTCCGCCTTTGCTGCCTGGGACTCGCCTTGGGGCCCCTCCCCAGGACCTCCACCACCACCACTGCTGCTGCTGTGGCCTGAGGAGAGGCCTGCCTCTACTGCTGCTGCTGCCCGGGGCCTGCCTCTGCCTTTGCTGCCTGGGACTCGCCTTGGGGCCCCTCCCCAGGACCTCCACCACCACCGCTGCTGCTGTTGCCTGAGGCCTACCTCCACCACTGCTGCCTTGGGCTCGGGTTTGGGGCTGCCTGGGACTTTCCTTGGGGACCCTCCCCAACAGGCCTGCCCCCCACCACAGCTGCAACCGAGGAACTGCCCAGGACTTGCCGCAGGCCTACTTTCCACCACTGCTGTTGCCTGAGGCCTGCCTCTACATCTGCTGCCTGGGACTCAATTTTGGGGCTGCCTGGGACTTGCCTTGGGGACCCTCCCCAACAGGTCTGCCCCACACCGCTGCGACCGAGGGCCTACCTGGGACTCGCCTGAGGCCTGCCTCCACCGCTGTTGTCGCCTGAGGCAGGTCTCCACCGTCGCTGCCTGGGACCCTCCCTGCGACCTCCACCACTGCCGCTGCCAGAGTCCCGACTCCACCACCGGCAGCAGAGGATGGCGAGCCCGAAGGTCGCGGGGCCCAGCCGCACCTACGCCGGGGTAGCCGCTGCCTTAGGCTCGGCTGGCCCAGCCCCGGCTGCAAACCACACCCCCTTCAGGCACCTGACCAAACGCCTGGGGGTCAAGGCCTATCCCCACCCCAATATGACCATCGAGGCCTGCAGCAAGGCTATGGCTAGTGTGGTCGGCCCACTGGCCATAGTCGCTGCGGCCCGGATGTACGGGAAGGCCGTGTTTTTCCTAAAGACCGAGCAGGCGGTCCACCTGGCCGTGGAGAGGGGGCTCGCTGTGGGCGGGACACATTTGCCCGTCGACCCTCTGGAGGTCACGGCCCAGAGGGTCGTGATCTCCAACGTCCCGCCCTTTATTGCCAGCGAGCTCCTTCTCCCCCACCTCACCACCTTGGGGGAGATCCGGTCAGGGATCCAGCCGCTCCTGCTCGGTCTGAAGGACCCCGCCCTCCGTCACGTCTACTCCTTCCGTCGCCAGGTGTTTATTTGCCTGGCCCGGGAGGAGGTCACGGAGGGCTCGTTTACCCTCCTCCACGAGGGCGCGGCCTACCGCGCCTTCTGGACGGCGGACGGCGTGCGGTGCCACCTGTGCCGCGAGGTGGGGCACATTAGAAGAAACTGCCCCACCCAGAAGGCCGCCCAGCCCTCGCCAACGGCTGACGGTGGTGCCGCCGCACCCACTCCCCCTCCCCCAAAGTCAACACCGCAGGCCCCGGCACCGGAGCCTGAGCCGGAGGCTTCCGATCCTCCAGCCTCCGGCAGGGAGGGGGGTGAGCGTCCAGCCGGCCGGAAGGCGCTCAGAAAGGCACGACGCGTCAGGCCCGCCCACGGGGAGACCACCCTATCCCCATCCCCGACACCCAGCCCACGACCTGCCCCGCCCCGGCACGACGATGCCCCTGCGGCCGTGCCAGCGTCGCCCCGGCGCGGGAACCCTGACCCCCAAACCCCCGGACCCGTACCCGACCCTGACCCCACGTCTACCCCCCGCCCCGATGGAGAAACCCCTGGGGCTGCGACGCCCGCCCCGGGCGCTGCAACACCTGGCCCGGGGGACCCTGAGCCCGAGCCCGAGCCCGAGCCCGAGCCCTGCCCCGCCCAGCCACACCCTGGCACTAACCTGGGGGGGACCACCATTGCCCGACCTCCCGCAGCCACCGTGTCTCCGGGCCCCGGAGAGGAAACTGGGCCCCTGCCCCGCCCGCCGTCACCTGATAAACCAGGGGCGGGGCAGGAAGTGACACAGCTGACCCTCCCCACCCTGGCCACGCCCCCTGCCTTCCCCCAGCCAATCGTATTCCGGGAAAGGCTGGGGGGAGGGGCTTCAGGCCCCATGACCACCAAGGCGGGCGGGGAGGGGAAGGCCCATAAATCCCCCCCTGTCTCTCTGGGGAAGAGGGGCTGGCCCTTGGAGGGGAGAGACAGTCCTGCAGCGCGCCGGCGGCGCTGCCCCTCTCCAGGGGACGGGCCCACGGGACCCCCCAACGATCCCGCACCGCGGCCTGGCCTGCCCAACAACAACGACGACGAGGGCCGCGGTGCGGGCGTCGACAAAGGACCCTTTACTGGGTCGCCGAGCGGCGGAGGGGAGGTAGGTGTTATCCCCGCTCCTCCCTCCCAGACTGTTTTTCCGGGAGCCTTGGCCCTGGGGGACGACCTTTTCCTGGGGGATGACCTTTTCCCCGAGGAGCCAGGCGTCCCGGTGTCGGGAGGAGAGCGGGGCCCCGAGCCTCCGCCGCCCGACGACCCGAACTCGGGGCGTTCCGGGACGGGGTGCGCCGAGGAAGGTACCGCCGGTGACCCTGGGGGTGGGGTCGCCGGGGGTTCGAGGCCTGTTGGCGGCGCCGGACCAGCCCCCATCCTCTCGGTGGGGGAGGGGTCGGCGACCGAGGGCGACCTCCCGGAGGAGGGTTCGGGATCGGTGGCGGACACCGGGGACGACGCGGACTCCGTCTGCAGTGACGTTTTTGAGTCCCAGGTGCCCCCCGCCGATCTCCCCCTCATCCCCCTCGAGGAACTCCGGGAATTTGTCGAGGAAACTCGAGGTCGCCGGGATAGAGCCCAACTGGCGCTCGACCGCTGGAGCTCTTATGAAAAAGTTTATTGGTCGGCCCACGCTGCTCGCCAGGCGCCTGGGCTCGACGTCAACGAGCGAAAGCGAGTCAGGAACTTCCTGGGGGCACTCCTGGTGAGGGCGAGGGACTCCTGTGCCCCTCCCTCGTCCTCCCAGTAATTGTATTTGTTTTTAACTGTACTGGTGGTGGTAGCACAATGCTTCCGACATGGAGACTACTATAGCCAGCCTCAACATCAACGGCAGCAGGGAGTCACAGCGCAGATTCCAGACCCTCTCGGTCCTCCGGGACGGGAGGTATGCGGTGTGCTTCCTGCAAGAAACCCAC
Source organism: Chiloscyllium punctatum (assembly GCF_047496795.1). Lineage (NCBI taxonomy): Eukaryota > Metazoa > Chordata > Chondrichthyes > Orectolobiformes > Hemiscylliidae > Chiloscyllium > Chiloscyllium punctatum. The sequence continues at coordinate 62,173,295 of NC_092769.1, forward strand.
ACTACCCCGGGAGACGAAGCCACCTGGCTCCTGGAGTGGCGAGGGGGGGTCTACATGAGTCACCTCACCCGCAGATCTGGCGGGGTGGCTATCCTGTTGGCCCCGCATTTTCAGCCCGAGATCTTGGGGGTCAGGGAGCCGGTGCCAGGCCGTTTGCTTCACCTGACGGTTCGGCTGGGGGGCGCGGTGCTTCACTTGGTGAACGTATACGCTCCCCTGGCCGGGCCGAGGCAAGCGAGCTTCTTCGAAGAACTGTCCGCTCATCTGGCTTCCATCGACGAGAACCAGTGCGTCGTCCTCGGGGGAGATTTTAACTGCGTCCTCGAGGGCAGGGACCACGGCGGTACCCGCACTGGCTGCGCGTCGGGGAAGAGGTTGGGGGACTTGGTCAAGTCCTTCGACCTGGTGGACGTCTGGCGGACTCTCCATCCCGACTCCATCGCCTTCACCTTCGTGAGGCCTGGGGTCGGAGCGTCCAGAATCGATCGCCTGTACGTTTCGCGGGCGTACGCCTCCTGTTTTCCGAAGGCCTCCACGCGGCAGGTGTCGTGCACGGACCATCACCTGGTGTGGGCGGAACTCCTTCCGTTCGGCGCCAGGCTCGGCTCCGCGTACTGGCACTTTAACAACCTGCTGCTGGAGGACGAGCGGTTCCGGGACTCGTTTCGTCGTTTCTGGGCCGGCTGGAGAAGGAAGCGGGGAAGCTTCCCCTCCCTGAGGCTATGGTGGGACGTGGGCAAGGCTCACGTCCGCGTCTTCTGTCAGGAGTACGCGAGGGGGTCGACCAAGAGGCGGAAATCCAGGATCGCGGAGTTGGAGAGGGAGATGCTCGACCTGGAGTCACGCCTCGGTCAGCCCGACGCGGACCCGGCCCTGCGCGGGGTGTACGAAGAGAAGAAGGCCGCGCTCCGGGACCTGCAGCTCGTCGGGGCTCGGGGCGCGTACGTGAGGTCGCGGATCCAGCTCCTGCAGGACCTGGACCGCGGCTCCCCCTTCTTCTACTCGCTGGAAAAAAGGCGCGGCACCCGTCAGCAGCTCCTTGTGCTGCTGGCCGACGACGGGTCCCTCGTCTCGGATCCGGAGGGCGTCAGGGCCCACGTCCGAAACTATTACACGGCTCTGTTCTCTCCGGATCCGTCCAGCGAGGACGCTCGCAGAGTTCTGTGGGAGGACCTGCCGCAGCTCAGCCCGGAGGACGCCGGAAGGCTCGACGCTCCCGTCACCTTAGAGGAGCTGACCGGCGCCCTCGACCGGCTCTCGAGGGGCAAAACCCCGGGGCTGGACGGGCTGACTGTGGAGTTCTTCAGGGCGTTCTGGGACGTCCTGGGGAACGACTACGCACAGGTCCTGGGGGAGTGTCTCAATGCCGGACAGCTGCCCCTTTCTTGGCGCAGGGCGGTCATCGTCCTGCTGCCGAAGAAGGGGGACCTTCGTTCTTTGAAGAACTGGCGTCCGGTCTCCCTCCTCAGCACGGATTACAAAATTTTCGCCAGGGTGTTGTCTTCTCGCCTGGCTTCCGTGCTGGCCCACATGATTCACCCGGACCAGTCCTACACGGTCCCGGGCCGGAGGATACACGACAACGTCCACCTGGTCCGGGACCTGATCCATTTCTGTCGACGGGCTGGTCTGCCGAGCGCCTTCCTGTCCCTCGACCAGGAGAAGGCGTTCGACAGGGTCGATCACGAGTACCTGCTCGGGACTCTGCGGGCGTTCGGGTTCGGGACGCGGTTCGTCGCCCGGATCCGACTTTTGTACGCCGCCGCAGAGTGTCTGGTTAAAGTTAACGGGTCCCTGACGGCGCCCCTTCGCTTCGGGAGAGGAGTGCGTCAAGGCTGCCCCCTGTCCGGCCAGCTGTATTCCCTGTGCGTGGAGCCTTTCCTGCGCCTCTTGCGGAGGAGGTTGTCGGGGCTGGTTCTGCGCGGCGCGGGCACGGGGGTGGTCCTCTCGGCCTACGCCGACGACGTGCTCCTCACTTTCACCGACCCGGCTGACCTGGGGAGGATGCGCGAGTGCCAGGCCGTGTACTCGGCGGCGTCTTCCGCCAGGATCAACTGGGCCAAGTGTTCCGGACTACTGGTCGGCCCGTGGCGGGTGGACTCTCTGCCGGAGGAGTTACGGGGGTTCAGCTGGAGTACCACCCATCTCCTCTACCTGGGGGTCTACCTCGGCCCGGCTGAGGAATCCTGGCCGGCCAACTGGCAGGAGCTGGAGGCCAAAGTCTCGGCTCGCCTAGGCCGCTGGACAGGACTGCTCCGAGTGCTATCTTACAGGAGTCGAGTGCTGGTCATAAACCAGCTGGTGGCCGCCATGCTGTGGTACCGGCTGGTCACTTTGGTCCCTCCTCCTGGCTTTGTCGCTGACATCCAGAGAACGTTGGTCGACTTCTTCTGGGACAAAAAGATGCACTGGGTCGCCGCGCAGGTTCTGAGTCTCCCTATCGAGGAGGGCGGTCAGTCGCTGGTGTGCGTCCGCACCCAGGTCGCGACGTTCCGCCTTCAGACCTTGCGGCGATACCTTTACGTCGAGCCTCCTCCTAGGTGGTGCGCCCTGGCGACGTATTTTTTCCGCCAGGTGCGTAACCTCAACTACGACACGCAGCTCCTGTTCGTCGACCGTGACGGTTTGGAGGTCGCCCTCAAGGTGCTGCCTGTCTTTTACCAGGACCTGATCACTGTCTGGAACATGGTCGAATCGCGTCGCGCCTACCCTCCGGCTGGAGTAGCGGCTGTCGTCAGGGAGCCGTTGCTCAGGAATCCGCACCTCCGTACTCGCGGGTTCGAGTGGCTGTCGGAGGGGAGGGCCGTGGCGGCGAGGGCGACCAGGGTCGGGGACGTGCTGGGTGCCGGGGGCCTGGGCTGGACGCTGCCGCAGGACATAGCTAGCAGGGCAGCGGTAGACGTCCGGTACGTGGCCACCGCCATCCGACGCCTTAAAACGGCGGTGCTCGGACCCGACGTAGTGCACCAGTTGGAGGACGCTCAGGTGTGCGGTGGGATCCCGTCCGCGCTCACCCCGGCCCGGACGGAATTTCACATTGGCCCCAAGGTCCCGTACTTCCCGCGGGAGCCTGTGCCCCACAACCTGAGCCGCCTCCGGAATTTTAATTTTGTTTCTTTTAGGGACATAAAAAGGAGGGCCCTGTATCGACTGCTGCTGCACACCGTCCACCTCTTCTCCCTCATCCACCGTCCGGACACGCCTTGGCGTGCCCATTTGCCACCGGGCGGTGGAGATCCCCAGTGGAGGGCTCTCTACGCGGGAGTCCTCCCCCTTTCTCTCGGGGATCTGGGGTGGAGGGTGCTGCACGCAGCAGTCCCCTGCAACCGCAGATTGCGGTGGTTCACGGACTCCCAGCCCAACTGCTTGTTCTGTGGCGCTGTGGAGTCCGTGGACCATGTATATATTGGGTGTGGGCGTTTGCACTCCCTTTTTGATTTTCTCCAAAACCTTCTCCTCTGTTTCTGGCTGCACTTCAGTCCCACGCTCCTGATCTTCGGGCACCCGGTACGGAGGAGGGAGGGCAGGTCCGAGGACCTCCTCGTGGGTCTGCTCCTGGGCCTGGCCAAACTGGCCATCAACAGGTCCAGGCAGCGGGCCGTGGAGGGGGTCGTTAGGGCCGACTGCCTGCCCCTCTTCCGGGGTTACGTTAGAGCCCGGGTGTCCTTGGAGAAGGAGCACGCGGTGTCCACCGACACCCTGGAGTCGTTCAGGGAGAGGTGGGCGCCGCAGGGAGTGGAGTGCGTCATTTCTCCCTCCAACTCTATTTTGATTTAGTCCCTACCCTCCCCTTCACTGTTTTGCTCACACAGCATTGCCCTGTGGTTTGAAGGGCAGTGCTTGTCACTGGCCACGCGGGTGTTTTTCATATCTTCCTGGTGGTGGAAATTGAATAAAGATTCGTACACTTTGTGTCTTTCACTGTGTCTCACACCTGCACACACACACCATGGGTGCTGGGGAAAAAATAAGCACTACCGCACTTAGGCGGTAGTGTGGGGGTTAATTTAAAAAAAAAAAAAAAAAAAAGAAAAAAAAAGAGAAAAAAAAAGAGAAAAAAAAAGAGAAAAAAAAAGGAAAAAAAAAAGAAAAAAAAAAGAAAAAAAAAAAAAAAAAAAAAAAAATAAACAGGAAAAAAAAATAAAAAAAAAAAAAAAAAAAAAAAAAAAATAAATAGCACTGCACACACACCATGGGTGCTGGGGAAAAAAATAAGCACTACCGTACTTAGGCGGTAGTGTGGGGGTTAAAAGGAACAACAAAAAAAAAATAAACAAAAGTTCGGGTGTCTCTGGTAAAGGAGCACGCGGTGTCCACCGACACCCTGGAGTTGTGACTGGCCACTTGAGTGTTTCCTTCCCTTCTGGAGAGATTGGACCATCTTGTGACTGTGCGAGGACTGTTCCTGTTGCTGCTTGGGGCCTGCCTCCCTGCTGCTGCCTGGGACTTTGGAGAGGCCTGCCTCTGCTGCTGCTGCCTGAGGCCTGCCTCTGCCTTCGCTGCCTGGGACTCGCCTTGGGGCCCCTCCCCAAGACCTCCATCTCCACCGCTGCTGCTGTTGTCTGAGGCCTGCCTTTCACCACCGCTGCCAGGGACTCGATTTTGGGGGCTGCCTGGGACTTGCCTTGGGGGCCTTCCCCAACAGGTCTGCCTCCACCACAGCTGCAACCGAGGAACTGCCCAGGACTTGCCGGAGGCCTACTTTCCACCACTGCTGTTGCCTGAGGCCTGCCTCTGCCTTCGCTGCCTGGGACTTGCCTTGGGGCCCCTCCCCAGGACCTCCACCACCACCACCACTGCTGCTGTGGCCTGAGGAGAGGCCTGCCTCTACTGCTGCTGCCGCCCGAGGACTGCCTCCGCCTTTGCTGCCTGGGACTCGCCTTGGGGCCCCTCCCCAGGACCTCCACCACCACCACTGCTGCTGCTGTTGTCTGAGGCCTGCCTTCCACCACCGCTGCCTGGGACTCGATTTTGGGGGCTGCCTGGGACTCGCCTTGGGGCCCCTCCCCAGGACCTCCACCACCACCGCTGCTGCTGTTGCCTGAGGCCCACCTCCACCACTGCTGCCTTGGGCTCGGTTTTGGGGCTGCCTGGGACTTTCCTTGGGGACCCTCCCCAACAGGCCTGCCCCCCACTGCTGTGGCTGGAGGAACTGCCTGGGACTTGCCGGAGGCCTGCCTTCCACCACTGCTGTTGCCTGAGGCCTGCCTCTACATCTGCTGCCTGGGACTTGATTTTGGGGCTGCCTGGGACTTGCCTTGGGGACCCTCCCCAACAGGTCTGCCCCACACCGCTGCGACCGAGGGCCTACCTGGGACTCGCCTGAGGCCTGCCTCCACCGCTGTTGTCACCTGAGGCAGGTCTCCACCGTCGCTGCCTGGGACCCTCCCTGCGACCTCCACCACTGCCGCTGCCAGAGGACCGACTCCACCACCGGCAGCAGAGGATGGCGAGCCCGAAGGTCGCGGGGCCCAGCCGCACCTACGCCGGGGTAGCCGCTGCCTTAGGCTCGGCTGGCCCAGCCCCGGCTGCAAACCACACCCCCTTCAGGCACCTGACCAAACGCCTGGGGGTCAAGGCCTATCCCCACCCCAATATGAGCATCGAGGCCTGCAGCAAGGCTATGGCTAGTGTGGTCGGCCCACTGGCCATAGTCGCTGCGGCCCGGATGTACGGGAAGGCCGTATTTTTCCTAAAGACCGAGCAGGCGGTCCACCTGGCCGTGGAGAGGGGGCTCGCTGTGGGCGGGACGCATTTGCCCGTCGACCCTCTGGAGGTCACGGCCCAGAGGGTCGTGATCTCCAACGTCCCGCCCTTTATTGCCAGCGAGCTCCTTCTCCCCCACCTCACCACCTTGGGGGAGATCCGGTCAGGGATCCAGCCGCTCCTGCTCGGTCTGAAGGACCCCGCCCTCCGGCACATCTACTCCTTCCGTCGCCAGGTGTTTATTTGCCTGGCCCGGGAGGAGGTCACGGAGGGCTCCTTTACCCTCCTCCACGAGGGCGCGGCCTACCGTGCCTTCTGGACGGCGGACGGCGTGCGGTGCCACCTGTGCCGCGAGGTGGGGCACATTAGAAGAAACTGCCCCACCCAGAAGGCCGCCCAGCCCTCGCCAACGGCTGACGGTGGTGCCGCCGCACCCACTCCCCCTCCCCCAAAGTCAACACCACAGGCCCCGGCACCGGGGCCTGAGCCGGAGGCTTCCGATCCTCCAGCCTCCGGCAGGGAGGGGTGTGAGCGTCCAGCCGGCCGGAAGGCGCTCAGGAAGGCGCGACGCGTCAGGCCCGCCCACGGGGAGACCACCCTATCCCCATCCCCGACACCCAGCCCACGACCTGCCCCGCCCCGGCACGACGATGCCCCTGCGGCCGTGCCAGCGTCGCCCCGGCGCGGGAACCCTGACCCCCAAACCCCCGGACCCGTACCCGACCCTGACCCCACGGACCCCAAGTCTACCCCCCGCCCCGATGGAGAAACCCCTGGGGCTGCGACGCCTGCCCCAGGCCCTGCAACACCTGGCCCCGGGGACCCCGAGCCTGAGCCCCGCCCTGGCACTAACCTGGGGGGGACCACTGCTGCCCAATCTCCTGCAGCCACCGTGTCTCCGGGCCCCGGAGAGGGAACTGGGCCCCTGCCCCGCCCGCCGTCACCTGATAAACCAGGGGCGGGGCAGGAAGTGACACGGCTGACCCTCCCCACCCTGGCCACGCCCCCTGCCTTCCCCCAGCCAATCGTATTCCGGGAAAGGCTGGGGGGAGGGGCCTCAGGCCCCATGACCACCAAGGCGGGCGGGGAGGGACAGGCCCATAAATACCCCCCTGTCTCTCTGGGGAAGAGGGGCTGGCCCTTGGAGGGGAGAGACAGTCCTGCAGCGCGCCGGCGGCGCTGCCCCTCTCCGGGGGACGGACCCACCAACGATCCCGCACCGCGGCCTGACCTGCCCAACAACGACGACGAGGGCCGTGGTGCGGGCGTCGACAAAGGACCCTTTACTGGGTCGCCGAGCGGCGGAGGGGAGGTAGGTGTTATCCCCGCTCCTCCCTCCCAGACTGTTTTTCCGGGAGCCTTGGCCCTGGGGGACGATCTTTTCCTGGGGGATGACCTTTTCCCCGAGGAGCCAGGCGTCCCGGTGTCGGGAGGAGAGCGGGGCCCCGAGCCTCCGCCGCCCGACGGCCCGAACTCGGGGCGTTCCGGGACGGGGTGCGCCGAGGAAGGTACCGCCGGTGACCCTGGGGGTGGGGTCGCCGGGGGTTCGAGGCCTGTTGGCGGCGCCGGACCAGCCCCCATCCTCTCGGTGGGGGAGGGGTCGGCGACCGAGGGCGACCTCCCGGAGGAGGGTTCGGGATCGGTGGCGGACACCGGGGACGACGCGGACTCCGTCTGCAGTGACGTTTTTGAGTCCCAGGTGCCCCCCGCCGATCTCCCCCTCATCCCCCTCGAGGAACTCCGGGAATTTGTCGAGGAAACTCGAGGTCGCCGGGATAGAGCCCAACTGGCGCTCGACCGCTGGAGCTCTTTTGAGAAAGTTTATTGGTCGGCCCACGCTGCTCGCCAGGCGCCTGGGCTCGACGTCAACGAGCGAAAGCGAGTCAGGAACTTCCTGGGGGCACTCCTGGTGAGGGCGAGGGACTCCTGTGCCCCTCCCTCGTCCTCCCAGTAATTGTATTTGTTTTTAACTGTACTGGTGGTGGTAGCACAATGCTTCCGACATGGAGACTACTATAGCCAGCCTCAACATCAACGGCAGCAGGGAGTCACAGCGCAGATTCCAGACCCTCTCGGTCCTCCGGGACGGGAGGTATGCGGTGTGCTTCCTGCAAGAAACCCACACTACCCCGGGAGACGAAGCCACCTGGCTCCTGGAGTGGCGAGGGGGGGTCTACATGAGTCACCTCACCCGCAGATCTGGCGGGGTGGCTATCCTGTTGGCCCCGCATTTTCAGCCCGAGATCTTGGGGGTCAGGGAGCCGGTGCCAGGCCGTTTGCTTCACCTGACGGTTCGGCTGGGGGGCGCGGTGCTTCACTTGGTGAACGTATACGCTCCCCTGGCCGGGCCGAGGCAAGCGAGCTTCTTCGAAGAACTGTCCGCTCATCTGGCTTCCATCGACGAGAACCAGTGCGTCGTCCTCGGGGGAGATTTTAACTGCGTCCTCGAGGGCAGGGACCACGGCGGTACCCGCACTGGCTGCGCGTCGGGGAAGAGGTTGGGGGACTTGGTCAAGTCCTTCGACCTGGTGGACGTCTGGCGGACTCTCCATCCCGACTCCATCGCCTTCACCTTCGTGAGGCCTGGGGTCGGAGCGTCCAGAATCGACCGCCTGTACGTTTCGCGGGCGTACGCCTCCTGTTTTCCGAAGGCCTCCACGCGGCAGGTGTCGTGCACGGACCATCACCTGGTGTGGGCGGAACTCCTTCCGTTCGGCGCCAGGCTCGGCTCCGCGTACTGGCACTTTAACAACCTGCTGCTGGAGGACGAGCGGTTCCGGGACTCGTTTCGTCGTTTCTGGGCCGGCTGGAGAAGGAAGCGGGGAAGCTTCCCCTCCCTGAGGCTATGGTGGGACGTGGGCAAGGCTCACGTCCGCGTCTTCTGTCAGGAGTACGCGAGGGGGTCGACCAAGAGGCGGAAATCCAGGATCGCGGAGTTGGAGAGGGAGATGCTCGACCTGGAGTCACGCCTCGGTCAGCCCGACGCGGACCCGGCCCTGCGCGGGGTGTACGAAGAGAAGAAGGCCGCGCTCCGGGACCTGCAGCTCGTCGGGGCTCGGGGCGCGTACGTGAGGTCGCGGATCCAGCTCCTGCAGGACCTGGACCGCGGCTCCCCCTTCTTCTACTCGCTGGAAAAAAGGCGCGGCACCCGTCAGCAGCTCCTTGTGCTGCTGGCCGACGACGGGTCCCTCGTCTCGGATCCGGAGGGCGTCAGGGCCCACGTCCGAAACTATTACACGGCTCTGTTCTCTCCGGATCCGTCCAGCGAGGACGCTCGCAGAGTTCTGTGGGAGGACCTGCCGCAGCTCAGCCCGGAGGACGCCGGAAGGCTCGACGCTCCCGTCACCTTAGAGGAGCTGACCGGCGCCCTCGACCGGCTCTCGAGGGGCAAAACCCCGGGGCTGGACGGGCTGACTGTGGAGTTCTTCAGGGCGTTCTGGGACGTCCTGGGGAACGACTACGCACAGGTCCTGGGGGAGTGTCTAAATGCCGGACAGCTGCCCCTTTCTTGGCGCAGGGCGGTCATCGTCCTGCTGCCGAAGAAGGGGGACCTTCGTTCTTTGAAGAACTGGCGTCCGGTCTCCCTCCTCAGCACGGACTACAAAATCTTCGCCAGGGTGTTGTCTTCTCGCCTGGCTTCCGTGCTGGCCCACATGATTCACCCGGACCAGTCCTACACGGTCCCGGGCCGGAGGATACACGACAACGTCCACCTGGTCCGGGACCTGATCCATTTCTGTCGACGGGCTGGTCTGCCGAGCGCCTTCCTGTCCCTCGACCAGGAGAAGGCGTTCGACAGGGTCGATCACGAGTACCTGCTCGGGACTCTGCGGGCGTTCGGGTTCGGGACGCGGTTCGTCGCCCGGATCCGACTTTTGTACGCCGCCGCAGAGTGTCTGGTTAAAGTTAACGGGTCCCTGACGGCGCCCCTTCGCTTCGGGAGAGGAGTGCGTCAAGGCTGCCCCCTGTCCGGCCAGCTGTATTCCCTGTGCGTGGAGCCTTTCCTGCGCCTCTTGCGGAGGAGGTTGTCGGGGCTGGTTCTGCGCGGCGCGGGCACGGGGGTGGTCCTCTCGGCCTACGCCGACGACGTGCTCCTCACTTTCACCGACCCGGCTGACCTGGGGAGGATGCGCGAGTGCCAGGCCGTGTACTCGGCGGCGTCTTCCGCCAGGATCAACTGGGCCAAGTGTTCCGGACTACTGGTCGGCCCGTGGCGGGTGGACTCTCTGCCGGAGGAGTTACGGGGGTTCAGCTGGAGTACCACCCATCTCCTCTACCTGGGGGTCTACCTCAGCCCGGCTGAGGAATCCTGGCCGGCCAACTGGCAGGAGCTGGAGGCCAAAGTCTCGGCTCGCCTAGGCCGCTGGACAGGACTGCTCCGAGTGCTATCTTACAGGAGTCGAGTGCTGGTCATAAACCAGCTGGTGGCCGCCATGCTGTGGTACCGGCTGGTCACTTTGGTCCCTCCTCCTGGCTTTGTCGCTGACATCCAGAGAACGTTGGTCGACTTCTTCTGGGACAAAAAGATGCACTGGGTCGCCGCGCAGGTTCTGAGTCTCCCTATCGAGGAGGGCGGTCAGTCGCTGGTGTGCGTCCGCACCCAGGTCGCGACGTTCCGCCTTCAGACCTTGCGGCGATACCTTTACGTCGAGCCTCCTCCTAGGTGGTGCGCCCTGGCGACGTATTTTTTCCGCCAGGTGCGTAACCTCAACTACGACACGCAGCTCCTGTTCGTCGACCGTGACGGTTTGGAGGTCGCCCTCAAGGTGCTGCCTGTCTTTTACCAGGACCTGATCACTGTCTGGAACATGGTCGAATCGCGTCGCGCCTACCCTCCGGCTGGAGTAGCGGCTGTCGTCAGGGAGCCGTTGCTCAGGAATCCGCACCTCCGTACTCGCGGGTTCGAGTGGCTGTCGGAGGGGAGGGCCGTGGCGGCGAGGGCGACCAGGGTCGGGGACGTGCTGGGTGCCGGGGGCCTGGGCTGGACGCTGCCGCAGGACATAGCTAGCAGGGCAGCGGTAGACGTCCGGTACGTGGCCACCGCCATCCGACGCCTTAAAACGGCGGTGCTCGGACCCGACGTAGTGCACCAGTTGGAGGACGCTCAGGTGTGCGGTGGGATCCCGTCCGCGCTCACCCCGGCCCGGACGGAATTTCACATTGGCCCCAGGGTCCCGTACTTCCCGCGGGAGCCTGTGCCCCACAACCTGAGCCGCCTCCGGAATTTTAATTTTGTTTCTTTTAAGGATATTAAAAGGAAGGCCCTGTATCGACTGCTGCTGCACACCGTCCACCTCTTCTCCCTCATCCACCGTCCGGACACGCCTTGGCGTGCCCATTTGCCACCGGGCGGTGGGGATCCCCAGTGGAGGGCTCTCTACGCGGGAGTCCTCCCCCTTTCTCTCGGGGATCTGGGGTGGAGGGTGCTGCACGCAGCAGTCCCCTGCAACCGCAGGTTGCGGTGGTTCACGGACTCCCAGCCCAACTGCTTGTTCTGTGGCGCTGTGGAGTCCGTGGACCATGTATATATTGGTTGTGGGCGTTTGCACTCCCTTTTTGATTTTCTTAAGAACCTTCTCCTCTGTTTCTGGCTGCACTTCAGTCCCACGCTCCTGATCTTCGGGCACCCGGTACGGAGGAGGGAGGGCAGGTCCGAGGACCTCCTCGTGGGTCTGCTCCTGGGCCTGGCCAAACTGGCCATCAACAGGTCCAGGCAGCGGGCCGTGGAGGGGGTCGTTAGGGCCGACTGCCTGCCCCTCTTCCGGGGTTACGTTAGAGCCCGGGTGTCCTTGGAGAAGGAGCACGCGGTGTCCACCGACACCCTGGAGTCGTTCAGGGAGAGGTGGGCGCCGCAGGGAGTGGAGTGCATCATTTCCCCCTCCAACTCTATTTTGATTTAGTCCCTACCCTCCCCTTCACTGTTTTGATCACACAGCATTGCCCTGTGGTTTGAAGGGCAGTGCTTGTCACTGGCCACGCGGGTGTTTTTCCTATCTTCCTGGTGGTGGAAATTGAATAAAGATTCGTACACTTTGTGTCTTTCACTGTGTCTCACACTTGCACACACACACCATGGGTGCTGGGGAAAGAATAAGCACTACTGCACTTAGGCGGTAGTGTGGGGGTTAAATTTTTAAAAAAACAGATGTATCTGAGAAAAAGAGGAAAAAAAAGATAAATAGCACTGCACACACACACACCATGGGTGCTGGGGGAAAAATAAGCACTACCGCACTTAGGCGGTAGTGTGGGGGTTTTAAAAAAAATAAACAGGAGTGTCTTCCCCCTCCAACTCTATAAAAAAAAACGGGGATGACCGCAGTTAGGCGGTAGTGTGGGGGGAAAAACAAAAAAAATTAAAGAAAGGAAAAAAGAGATCAACAGCACTGTTCAGCATTGCCCTTTGATGTGAAGGGCACTGCTTGTCACTGGCCACTCGGATGTTTCCTTTCTTCCTGGTGGTGGAAATTTGAATAAAGATTCGTGCATTGTGTGCAGTTCTGGTCTCCAAATTTGAGGACAGACATTCTGGCATTTGAGGGAGTGCAGTGTAGGTTCACGAGGTCAATTCCCGGAATGGCAGGGCTATCATATGTTGAAAGATTGGAGCGACTGGGCTTGTATACCCTTGAGTTTAGTGCGACGCTCCCTCAGCACTGACCCACTGACAGTGCCCACTCCCTCAGCACTGACCCTCTGACAGTGCCCGCTCCCTCAACACTGACCCTCCGACAGTGCCCACGCCCTCAGCACTGACCCTCCGACAGTGCCCACTCCCTCAACACTGACCCTCCAACAGTGCAGCGCTCCCTCAGCACTGACCCTCCGACAGTGCCCGCTCCCTCAACACTGACCCTCCGACAGTGCCCACTCCCTCAGCACTGACCCTCCGACAGTGCCCGCTCCCTCAACACTGACCCTCCGACAGTGCCCGCTCCCTCAACACTGACCCTCCGACAGTGCCCACTCCCTCAGCACTGACCCTCTGACAATGCCCACTCCCTCAGCACTGACCCTCCGACAGTGCCCGCTCCCTCAACACTGACCCTCTGACAGTGCCCACTCCCTCAGCACTGACCCTCTGACAATGCCCACTCCCTCAGCACTGACCCTCCGACAGTGCCCGCTCCCTCAACACTGACCCTCCGACAGTGCCCACTCCCTCAGCACTGACCCTCTGACAATGCCCACTCCCTCAGCACTGACCCTCCGACAGTGCCCACTCCCTCAGCACTGACCCTCTAACAATGCCCACTCCCTCAACACTGACCCTCCTACAGTGCGGCACTCCCTCAACACTGACCCTCCGACAGTGCCCGCTCCCTCAACACTGACCCTCCGACAGTGCCCACTCCCTCAGCACTGACCCTCTGACAATGCCCACTCCCTCAGCACTGACCCTCCGACAGTGCCCGCTCCCTCAACACTGACCCTCTGACAGTGCCCACTCCCTCAGCACTGACCCTCTGACAATGCCCACTCCCTCAGCACTGACCCTCCGACAGTGCCCGCTCCCTCAACACTGACCCTCCGACAGTGCCCACTCCCTCAGCACTGACCCTCTGACAATGCCCACTCCCTCAGCACTGACCCTCCGACAGTGCCCACTCCCTCAGCACTGACCCTCTGACAATGCCCACTCCCTCAACACTGACCCTCCTACAGTGCGGCACTCCCTCAGCACTGACCCTCCGACAGTGCCCACTCCCTCAGCACTGACCCTCTGATAGTGCGACGCTCCCTCAGCACTGACCCTCCAACAGTGCGGTGCTCCCTCAGCACTGACCCTCTGACAATGCCCACTCCCTCAGCACTGACCCTCCGACAGTGCGGTGCTCCCTCAGCACTGACCCTCTGACAATGCCCACTCCCTCAGCACTGACCCTCCGACAGTGCGGTGCTCCCTCAGCACTGACCCTCTGACAATGCCCACTCCCTCAGCACTGACCCTCCAACACTGTGCTCTGTGATGCTGCACCATTCCCTGTAAATGATGAGGCTCATCCCAGTGTCGGTAGGGGGATGCCGTCAAACACATCACACTTGAGCCCGGCTGATTGACGGCATGTCACTGACCAATAGGGTGAAAGTGGGCAGGGCTGGCGGACCAAACGGAGGCGGCTGGTCCTCCAAAGGACGTTGTGATGAGGGGCGGGGCGAGCAGGACAACACGTGATCATTAACGTTGCCTGCGTACTGCCGCCTGAGTGAGTGCGGGAGGGATCTACGGGAAAGAGGGAGGTTCGGTGGACACCGGGAGAAGAGCGGAGTCAGTCTGGACTGTGGGAGGTCTAATGAACACCGGTGTAGGCCACTAGACGCGAATTAGAAGCTCCCGGTCCCGCGTTTGAAGCAATGAAATAAAGCGGTGATAGGCCCCGGATTGTCGCCGCCATCTTTATTGGGGACAAGAAGAAGCAGTGCGCATGCTCCATCCCGGGTGGGGGCGGGGCGACTTGAAGAGGAGTATTTACATATGCACAGCAAATTGAAACTAAGAGAAATGTTTATATTTTTCAGATTTCTATTCTGAACTGTCAGTAATTTTTCTTTTGTGAATTCGTTCTACAGGGTATTAATTGAGAATGATTTACAGATCGGGACCTCAGAACAAGTTCTAAGCGTCAGCGTAGTCATCAGGATCTGAATATCATTGGTATTTAACTGTGGAAGGAAGAAGGTTTGTCTGTTCTGTGTGGGCAAGTATTTCCCTTTATCTTCGTAAATCCAAAAGGAGTAACACGTTCAAATTCTTGGTCAGATCACCCCTGCGGTATGTGTTCAGTTCTGGGCCCTGCACCTGAGAAAATCTTAGAATCCCTACAGTGTGGAAACAAGCCCTTCAGCCCAACATTTCCACAACGACGCTCTGAAGAGGTCCCACATAAACCCATTCCCATTACTCCACATTTACCCCAACCAATGCCTATTGTGGAAGGAAACCCATGCAGACGGGGGGAGGGGGGGCAGGAAGGGAGAAGAGTGTGCAAATTCCACACAAACAGTCGCTCAAGGCTGGAATCGAACCCGACTCCTTGGCACTGTGAGGCAGCAGTGCCAACCACTGCGTGCTATCCAAATAACATCTTGTCTGTTTGAAAGTAGTCATGTTTACTCTCAATCACCCACTTCATGATTTTAATGCGTACATTCCTCGTTCTCAAATACGTGCAAATATCCCTGTAAAATTCCTTATGGACTCAAATTCCACCACCATTTCAGATGGAACATTCCAGATCCTGATTACTAGCTACTGATCTGAAACTGCTGAAGAGCACATTGAGTCTGAAGAGTTATAAATTGAAAGATGAACTGCATTGGAACAGTACAAGAGGCTGAAGTCAGAGTCGATGTGAGCAGACAATTTAAATGACAAGGCTACACTGAGTGCTGCTTAGATTAATGAAAGTCCTTTGGAATTGAGTGCTTTGAATCAAAAGGTTAGGTGAGACTGGGAGGAGGTGAAATTGCAAGACTGAGTGTGATACTCAGTCTCAATTCAGCCGGTTCAGAAGGTAACAGGGTTGCAAAGGCAACAGTCAATTAGTAAGTGATAAGTGCAGAGAATTTTATGACAGTCTTAAAAATATAATATTCAGCTTAAATACTCAGGAACTTTTGATTATGATAGAAGTATTTGAAATGAAGGAAGCTTAAAGGGTGTAACTGGCTTAATGGCAGGAGACCTTAGACCTATGGTGTGCTCCTGTTGCACACTGTGCGAAATCAGAGATGATTCTAGTGTCCCTCATAGCTTCATATACAGGAAGTGTGTTCTGGCTACTGCTTTCTTGAGCTGGAGCTGTGGGTGACTCGCTGTGGAGCATCCATGACACTGAGAATGTCACAGACAGCACATTTAGAATAGAATAGAATCCCTACAGTGTGGAAACAGGCCCCACGAGTCCACATAAATCCTCCGAAGAGCACCCTGCCCAGACCTATCCACTGTCCCATCCCTGTAACCCTCCATTTCCCATGTCTAATGCACCTAACCTTCACATCACTGAACACTAGCACAGTCAATCCACATAACTTGCACATCTTTGGACTATGGGAGCAAGCCAGACCACACAAGGAAAACCCACTCGGACACAGGGAACAACAGGCAAACTCCACACAGATAGTTGCCTGAGGGTAGAATCAAATCCGGGTCACTGGCGCTGTAAGGCAGCAGTGGTCACACAGTTTCTCAAGATGGTCACACAACAGTATGTGGAAAGGGAATGGGTGACCATGAGACAAAGTAAAAGGCTCATAAAGGAAGTGCAGGGGTCTCCAGTGGTCAGCTGTGTGAAAGGGGAGGCAAATGATTGCCAGGAAAGCAGTGACAGGGGATTCAAAATAGTCAGGACTACAGTCAGATGTGAATCCAGGATGGTATGTGATCTCTCTGGTACCAGGATGCAGTGGCTGCAGGACAGTTGGAGTGAGAAGGTGAACAGGCAGTGGTCATGGTTCATATAAGGTCCGATGACATAGTTAAACAGAGAGATAAATACCTGAAAGATAGGAGATACATTAAAATGCAAAATCTCAAATGAAATAATGTCAGACTTACTCCCAGTGTGATGTGCTAGCGAGCGCATGAGTAAGAGGATAGATAAGATGAATATGTGGCTGGAGAAACAGTGTGCCAGAAAAGGGTTTAGATTTGTAAGCCATCGGGACCGTTCCTGGATAAGGTGGGACATGTACAAGCTTGACCGGTTGCATCTGGGCAGAAATGGGACAAATCTCCTCATGGGGTCTTTTGCTAGTTAAGGTGGTGAGGTTTTAAATTGTTTCCCGTTCCCCTGCCATACTAAGGTGTAGGCTTAAATGGGTCAGATTCAGATCATGAATTGGAAGGTAGAATATTAGTGAAGCAGCTGGTGGCTCACAAAGCCTAAAGAACGGAGGATTAAATAAAGATTGTTATTTGATGAGAGACTCAATCGTGACATCCCAGGAATCAGTCTGGTGAAACTTCTTTACTTATTGCTTATGTGGGAAAGGATTCACCCTCTCAATGGCCAAGGCATCCTTCTTTGGAGTAGGAAGGCAAAAGTGCACACAGTACTCCAGGTGTGAACTCTCCAAAGCCCTTATAAGAAGCTATCCCTGCTCCTGTACGTGAATCCTCTCACTATGAAGACTAACATATCATTTGCATTCTTCTCTGTTTGCTGCTCCTGCCTGCTTCCTAGAAGAGAGAATCACAGAGAAACACAGAATAAAATCAGGTCAGGGTCTCGGATATAAAATTGTACAACACAATTTCCCCATCAAATTCGACATCAGCACATATCTATTCTCGTCCCAATTTCCAGCACTTAGCGAATAACCTATTTTGTCGTGCCTCGCATGATAGTCTAAACACTTCTTCAAGGTTCCAATTGTCCCTGCACCTGTCACCATTTAAGATGTGCCAAACCTGCTGTACGACTGCAGCCTTTTCTGATTTTGGATGTTGGATTTCCACAATTTTGCCTAAGCACCTAATCATAAGAGTTATGTAGCATGGTAACAGACCCTTCGGTCCAATTTGTCTATGCTGACCAGATATCCTAAACTGATCTGGTCACATTTGGCCCATATTGCTTTGGACCCTTCCTCTTCATGAACTAATCCAGATGCATTTGAAATGTTGTAATTGTATCTGCCTCCAGCACCCCTTCCGACAGCTTGTTTTGTACATGCACCACACTGTGTGAAAGATTGCACCTTAGGTACCTTTTAAATCTTTCTCCTCTCACCTTAAACCCTTGCCCTCTACTTTTGAAATTCCATACCCAGTCACACTTGGCTACTCACCCTATCTGTATTCCTCACGATTTTATACATCTCTTTAATATCATACCTCAGCCTCCAGATAAAAAAAGCTCTAGCCTATTTAGCATCTCCCTGCAGCTCAATTTCCCAATCCCAACAAGAACTTTGTAAATCTTTTCTGAACCCTTACAACATCATTCCGACAGCAGAGAAACCAAAACTGAACACAGTATTCCAAAATTTACCAAACCAATGTCCTATATAGCCGTAACATGGCCTCCCAATTCTTATACTCGATGCACTGACCAATAGAGGCAAGTGTATCAAATGCCTTCTTCACCATCCTGTTTAACTGCAACTCCACTTTGAATGAACTCTGCAATTATTTTTAGCCTTTTGGAGCTTGGAGCTATTGAAATATATGGGGAGAAAACAGGAACAGGGTTGAATTGTAGATTGTAAAATGCATCTCCTTCATACCTGTCTCTCTCATCTTTTTCTGTAGTTTCATGCAAACAGACTGGTTCGCTTCCCTGAAGGATATTTATGAACCAGTTTGGTTGTAATGACAATCCAGCAGTTTCCCTCAGTGTCAACTCTACAACTGACCGAATTAATTGCTCTCAATTTCATAACCTGTGTGTTCTTCGGGTTTCTCCCAATACATTTGTGTTTAAAAGGTTGTTTTTCAATCAGATCCTTCACATGAAACCACGTCCAGATTTGACAGTGACTCTGTTTATCATAACGTAATTATCTCAGGATTTTGGACATTGAAGAAAAAAGCACTGTTTACATTGGGGCGAAACAGGTATTGTCTGTGTGTCGAAGAGTCTTTTACGATTCATCGGAAATGTCCAAACGCCAGCGCAGTCACACTGGGAAGAGACTGTGGAAATGTGAGGATTGCGGGAAGGGATTTCTTTACCCATCTCAGCTAGGAAGCCACCAACACAGTCACACAGGGGAGAAGCCATTCACTTGCTATGTGTGTGGGAAGGGATTCACACGGTCCTCCAACCTGCTGATGCACCAGCGAATTCACAGTGGGGAGAGACCATTCACCTGTTCTGAATGTGGAAAAGGATTCATTCGCTCTTCTCAACTACTGGAACATCAGCAAGTTCATACCGGAGAGAAACCATTTACCTGCTCTGATTGTGGGAGGGGATTTAGCCAATCATCCAATCTGCGAACACATCAGCGAGTTCACACAAGAGAGAGACCATTCACCTGCTCCCTGTGTGGGAAAAGATTCAGACAGTCATCCCACCTGCGGAGACACCAGCGAGTTCACACTGAAGAGAGACCATTCACTTGTTCTGAATGTGGAAAAGGATTCATTCGCTCATCTCAACTACTGGAGCATCAGCGAGTTCACACTGGAGAGAAACCGTTCACCTGCTCTGAATGTGGGAGAGGATTTACTCAATCATTCAACCTGCTGAGACACCAGCGACTTCACACTGGGGAGAGACATGCACTCAGTTAACTAATGTACTGATACAACAGCCTGTTCAGTCTATGGAGAGACTGTTCACTTATTTCTTATGTGGGAAGGGATTCACTCTTTCATCCAAACTTAACTCACCAGTGAAGTAATACCGGGTCAATCCCATGCTGTTTGGGAACACACCAGCATATTCACAAGAAACCACAGGCGAAGGGTTTTGCTTTTCCTCAGACCTAGGAATGAATATTGGTCATTGGGCCATTTGTATTGATGTTATTAAATCTTGCTCTATTAAAGTTGCTGATGGTGCAGATAAAATGTTGATACAATTGTGTATCTGGAGGATAGGTTTTGAAAAAGATCACAATGTCGCTGTACATCAACACATTTATGTTGGGTAAAGACTGTCCACCTACATATTGTTGTAAAGTGATTTTGTGGTTCATCAGGATTGGGTAAACAGCAGTGAGTTCCCTAGTAATTGTCAGCATTGAATTTTGATGCGCCAGTTATCTGTATCCAAACCATGTTTCTGATGATGTTTTTAAATACCACAGATTTAGTTACCTACTGGGGATAAAAATAATACTTTTTGTTAAAACGATGTTGTCTCAAGTTGTTTTCTAATTCTGAGTGCCTTTTAAGATGAGATAATCAGTATCCTTCACATGAGCAGTTGTGAGAGGACACATCCAGAATGAGATATTGCCTTATTAATGCTGGAAATTTAGTTAGAAGTACTGTTGGGGCACATATAACATAACTTGGCAAGGGGTTGGAATCCAGACAGAATGTCCAACAAGTGAGTCAGGAAGGCATTGACATTACAGGCCAGTTAAGGTGCAAGAGAGTTTGATATGGTTGAATAGCATTGATTTTCATGCTATGACAGCAGAGGAGGCAAAATAAGATGAGATGTCACAGTTATGTTCAGGGAAGTTAATACAGCAAAAAGGAGGGTTGACATCTTAGAAAAATCCTTAAATTAGCCTGTATGGGTAGAATAGAAGAGCAGGCAAGGAGGCAAATTTCAGGGAAGTGTAAAAGTAAAAGGGTTGTGGTAGTGGGAGATTTCAACTTCCCGAACATTAACTGTGGTCAACACAGGCTGAAAGTTTTAGAGGAACTTTTAAAATAGATCCAGGACAGCTTTTGAAACCAGTATGTAGAAATTCCAGCAAGGAAAAGGGAGGTTCTATCATTAACTTTAAGAAACAAAGGTGGACAAGTAGATGAAATACCAGTGAGGGAGCATTTTGCAGACAATTAACAGAACTGTTTTAAAAACGATTCAGGATTATTATGGAAAAAGACAAGGATGGGCCTCAAATCAAAGTTCTGAATTGGTTAATTTTAATAATACCAGATATGATTTAGCCAGAGGGTGCAGGGACAAGATGCTTTCAGGTAAATGTATAAGACGGAACGGAAATGGGAAGATAAGGATAGCTATAAGGGGAACATGAATTAATACAGCCAGGGAAAATAAAGGAACATGCCCTGTGGTTTAACAGGTATATTAATTGTTAATGGATAACTGGGGAAAGAGTGAAGCCCATTACTTACAAATAGCAGTAATTTGTAAATGAATATTATGTGCAAGGTTTGTGAAGGTTTGTAGCTCAGGTTGAGGTTTAGGGTGTAGGTTTGCTCGCTGAGCTGTAGGTTTGATATCCAGACGTTTCATTACCTGGCTAGGTAACATCATCAATGGTGACCTCCAAGTGAAGCGAAGCTGTTGTCTCCTGCTTTCTATGTATATCTTTCTCCTGGATGGGGTTCCTGGTGTTTGTGGTGATGTCATTTCCTGTTTGTTTTCTGAGGGGTTGATAGATGGTATCTAGATCTATGTGTTTGTTTATGGCATTGTGGTTGGAATGCCAGGCATCTAGGAATGAACAGGAAATGACATCACCACAAACCCCAGGAACCCCATCCAGGACAAACATATAAATAGAAAGGAGGAGACAACAGCTTTGCTTCACTTGGAGATCGCCACTGATGATGTTACCTAGCCAGGTAATGAAATGTCTGGCTATCAAACCTACAGCTCAGCGAGCAAACCTACACCATGAATATTATGTGTCAGTGTTCCCGTGTGAGAGAGACGAATCAGAAAGAAGGGCTGTCATGAAATTTAAAGAAATTAGCTGAGAGAGAGAGATTTTGAATAGTCTGGCAGGCTTAAATATTGTGAAACCTCTACTGTCAGGTGAAGTATATCCGACATTGTGTCTTTCCCCTCTCACCCTAAACCTATGCCCTCTAGTTCTGGACTCCCTTACCCCAGGGAAAAGACTTTGTCTATTTATCCTATCCATGCCCCTCATGATTTTATAAACCTCCATAAGGTCACCCCTCAGCCTCCAATGCTCCCAGGGAAGCAGCCCCAGCCTATTCAGCCTCTCCCAAAAGCTCAAATACTCCAACCCTGGCAACATCCTTGTAAATCTTTTCTGAACCCTTTCAAGATTCACAACACCCTTCCGAATTGTGCATAATATTCACTCCCGGTCACCGCCCATTTCAATTCCCCTTCCCACTCCCTCTCTAGTATGTCCATCCTCAGTCTCCTCCATTGCCATAGTGAATCAGACAGCAAATTGGAGGGATAACATCTCATCTTCCACCTGAGCAGCAGACAGCCCAAAGGGCTCAACATTGCGTTCTCCAATTTGAAATAACCTTCTCACCCATCCCGAACTACCTTTCCAAACTTGCCTCTTCCCTCCCATCCCTGTGTCCCATCCCTCTGACCAATCCCTCCTTCCAGCTACCAACTGGATTCATTCCTCCTATCAACCTAGCAGGTGGTACCTACTACCCATATTCACCTATCACTACCTCACCACTCCGCCCCTCTCCCCATCCATAACCTTCCCCCCCCCCCTTTATCTATTGCTCCCCCTACCCTCACCTCCTTTTGTGAAGAAGGGCTATACCCAAAAGCATTGACTTCTCTACTTCCTGCTGCTGCCTGGCTTGCTGTGCATCTCCAGCCTCCTGCTTGTCTACTTTGGATTCCAGCATCTTCAATTCTAAATATATCTAAGAAAGACATACCTAAAACCATGGTTAGTATTGCTGTCTCACAGTGCCAAGGACTCAGGTATGATTCCAACCTGGGGCAACTGTGTGGAGTTGGCACATTCTCCCCGTGTCTGTGTGGGTTTCCTCCAAGTGGTCTGGTTTCCTCCCACAATCCAGGTTAAGTGAATTGGGCATGCTAAATTGCTCATTGTGTTCAGGGATATGTAGGTTAGGTGTACTGGTCAGGGGTAAATGTCGAGTAATGGGGTAGGGGAATGGGTTACTCTTACGAGGGTCAGTGTATACTTGTTGGCCCAAATGACCTGTTTCCACACTGTAGAGGTTCTATGATTCAATATTTCCAGAGAATCTCCCTTCGTGGATTCACATTCTCTCCCTTAAGTTGCTGCATGTGAACAGTAGTCCCCCTCCCTCCCAGAAGAGAAACAAAATGAAAGAGGGGAGACACCAAAGAGGCAAAGCATGCGTATGTACAGAGAATATACAGCAACTTTCAGAACAGCGGCGCTACGCAGAGCATAAGGAAGGGCATCCAGGCCATCACCAACCACAACAGCATTGCCTGCTTAATCTGGTGTTGCCTCCCTCCCAGATGAGTTGAACAACTTTTTATGCATGGTTTGAGACACAAAATGATGTGGCAGTGAGGAAATCCACCCCCCTCTCAATGACCAGGCTATGTCTTACCACAGCCAATGTGTGGAAAACCCTGTGCAGAGTTAATCCACATAAGGCTGTTGGACCAGGTAACATCCCTGGCAGAGTGCTCAGCTGATATATTGGCAGATGTTCTCATGGACATCTTTAACATCTCCCTGAGCTGCACCATTGTTCCAACGTGCTACCATCACTGCTGTGCCGAAGAAGTCTTCAGTGTCCTGTCTCAACAACTATCACCCTGTTGCACTTACACTCAATATCATGAGTGAGAGGCTCATGATGAGGCCTAAATACCTCTCTTTGTAACTGGATCCTGGACTTCCTGACTGGGAGACCTCAGTCAATCTGGATTGGGAACAGCAAAGGTAGTAGGGATATTCCAGGTAACTACAGACCAGTGAGCCTGACGCCAGTGGTGGGAAAGTTGCTGGAGAAGATACTGAGGGATAAAATCTACTTATATTTAGAAAAGAATGGATTTATCAATGATCGACAACATGGTTTTGTGTGGGAGTGATCGTGCCTTACCAGCTTAATAGAGTTCTTTGAGGAAGTGACCAAGTTGATAAATGAAGAAAGGGCTGTAGATGTCATATACATGAAGGCATTTGATAAGATTCCCCATGGTAAACTAATGGAGAAAGTGAAGTCACATGGTATGCAGGGTGTTCTCGCTAGGTGGATGAAGAGGGTGAGCAACAGGAGACAGAGAGTAGTAGTTGAAGGGAGTTTCTCAAAATGGAGAAAGGTGGCCAGTGGTGTTCCACGGGGATCAGTGCTGGGGTCACTGTTGTTTGTGATATACATAATGATCTGGAAGAGGGCATTGGTTGTCTAATCAGTAAGTTTGCAGATGACACGAAGTTTGGTGGAGTAGTAGAAAGCAGAGGGGACTGTCAAAGAATACGGCAGAATATAGATCGATTGAAGAGTTGGGCAGAGAGGTGGCAAATGGAGTTCAATCCAGGAAAATGTGAGGTGATGCATTTTGGGAAGTCTAATTCTAGAGCGAACTATACTGTAAACGGAAGAGCCTTGGGAAAAGCTGATGAACAGAGAGATCTGGGAGTTCAGGTCCATTGTACCCTGAAGGTGGCTGCACAGGTTGATAGAGTGGTCAAGAAGACATATGGTATGTTTGCCTTCATCGTACGGGGTATTGAGTATAAGAGCTGGCAGGTCCTGTTAAAACTGTACAAAACTTTGGTTCAGCCACATTTAGAATACTGTGTACAGTTCTGGTCACCATATTACCCAAAGGATGTGGACACTTTGGAGATGGTGCAGGGAAGGTTTACGAGGATGTTGCCTGGTATGGAAAGTGCTAGCTATGAAGAGAGGTTGAGTAGGTTAGCATTGTTTTCATTAGAAAAAAGGAGATTGAGGGGGGACCTGATTGAGGTCTGCAAAATCAGGAAGGGTATAGACAGGGTAGATAGAGATAAGCTTTTTCCCAGGATGAGGGATTCAATAACAAGAGGTCACGCATTCAAAGTGAGAGGTGAAATGTTTAAGGGGGATACATGAGGAAAATAGTTTACACAGAGGGTGGTAGGTGCCTGGAACGCATTGCCAGCAGAGGTAGTAGAGGCAAGCACAGTAGATTCATTTAAGGTGCATTTAGACAGAAGCATGGGTAGGTGGGGAGCAGAAGGATACCAATCCTTAGGAATTGGGCAATAGGTTTAGACAGTGGATTTGGATTGGCTCAGGCTTGGAGGGCCAAAGGGTCTGTTCCAAGGCTGTAAATTTTTTTTTTGTTCTTTATCGCCAACACCATCACACTGAGCAAAGGGGCCCCCAGGGCTGTGTGCTCAGTCTGCTGCTGTTTCATGCTGCTGACACACGACTGTGCGGCAATGCACGTGTCGAATCACATCATCAAGTTCTCTGATGATACGACTGTAGTGGGTCTCATTAGCACAAATGATGAGTCAGCATCTAGAGAGGAAGTGAAGTGGCTAATGGACTGCTGCAGAGCCAACAACCTCTCTCTGAATGTGGACAAGACGAAAGAGATGGTTGTTGACTTCTGAATGGCACGGAGTGACCACTCTCTGCTGGACATCAACAGCTGCCCAGTGGAGAACGTGAAAAGCACCAAATTTCTTGGTGTACACTTGGCGGATAATCTCACCTGATCCCTCCACAACAGCTTCATAGCCAAGAAAACCCAGCAGCATCCCTACTTCCTGCACAGGCTGAGGAAAGCCCACCTCCCCATCCTCACCACATTCTACAGAGGGCTCATTGAGAGTACTTGAGCTGCATCACTGCCTGCTTTGGGAGTTGCACCGTCTCAGATCCGAAGACCCTACAACAGATACTGAGAACAGTGGAGAAGGTCTTTGGGGTCTCTCTTCCCTCCATTACAGACATTTACATCACACGCTGCATCTGGAAGACTAAGAGCATTGTGAAAAACCCCACACGCCCCTCACTCAAACTGTACCCCCTCCTGCCAAATGGCAGAAGATATTGGAGCATTCTGTCTCTCACGGCAGACTGTGCAACAGTTTCTTTCCCCAAGCCATCAGGCTCATTTACACAGTATAAGCGGACTCTTTCCCATCTGAAATGCTTTGCACGACTTCAAATTGCTTCTTGAAAAATGTCTATTATTTATCATTCTTCTATTACATTGTGACTTGCATGTTTTGCACTTCTTCTGCACTTTAAGCCGTATATGATTGTGTAGTTTGTGCTCTCCGTGTAGCATCCTCGGTCCTGGAGGAACTGTGTCTTATTTTTACTGTATCAGTTGTACATGGTAGAAATGACAAATAAAAGCTACTCTACTCTACATTGCTTTGTTCCCAAATGTTGCACAAAGAATGAAGATTCAGTCTGAACTTTGCTGGACAACTTCTGTATTGTGATGTTCATTATGGGGCATACCAGAAGCAGCCAATAGGTAGCGTTGTGCTCAGTGGTCACGTCAACAGATGCCCATGGCGCGGACACGGGAGCCCTGCACCCATAAAACATAGAAACATAGAACATAAAACATAGAAAAATACAGCGCAGTACAGGCCCTTCGGCCCTCGATGTTGCACCAACCGAAGCCTACCTAACCTACACTAGCCCAATAACCTCCATATGCTTATCCAATGCCTGCTTGAACGACCATAAAGAGGGAGAGTCCACCACTGATACTGGCAGGGTATTCCATGAACTCACAACCTGCTGAGTAAAGAATCTACCCCTAATATCTGTCCTGTACCAACCTCCCCTTAATTTAAAGCTGTGTCCCCTAGTAACAGCCGACTCCATACGCGGAAAAAGGTTCTCACTGTCAACCCTATCTAAACCCTTAATCATCTTGTACACCTCTATCAAATCTCCCCTAAACCTTCTTTTCTCCAATGAGAACAGCCCCAAGTGCCTCAGCCTTTCCTCATACGATCTTCCTACTATGCCAGGCAGCATCCTGATAAACCTCCTCTGCACCCGTTCCAGTGCCTTCACATCCTTCCTACAGTATGGCGACCAAAACTGCACGCAATACTCCAGATAAGGCCACACCAGAGTCTTATACAACTGCAACATGACCTCAAGACTCCGGAACTCAATTCCTCTACCAATAAAGCCCAATACGCCATATGCGTTCTTCACAGCACGATTTACCTGGGTGGCAACTTTCAGAGATCTGTGTACATGGACACCAAGATCCCTCTGCTCATCCACACTACCAAGTAGCCTACCATTAGCCCAGTAATCCATCTTCTTGTTACTCCTACCAAAGTGAATGACTTCACACTTAGCTACATTGAACTCCATTTGCCACCTTTCTGCCCAGCTCTGCAACTTATCTATATCCCGCTGTAACCTGCCATATCCTTCTTCGCTGTCCACCAATCCACCGACTTTCGTATCATCCGCAAACTTGCTCACCCAGTCTTCAAGCCTCTCCTCCAGGTCATTTATAAAAATGACAAACAACAATGGTCCCAAAACAGATCCTTGTGGAACACCGCTAGTAACTGCACTCCAAGATGAACCTTTAACATCAACTACTACCCTCTGTCTCCTTCCAGCCAGCCAATTCCTAATCCAAACCTCTAATGCACCCTCAGTGCCATACCTCCGTAAGTTTTGAAGTAGCCTACCATGGGGTACCTGATGGAACGCCTTGCTAAAATCCATATA
Organism: Chiloscyllium punctatum; assembly: GCF_047496795.1. Lineage (NCBI taxonomy): Eukaryota > Metazoa > Chordata > Chondrichthyes > Orectolobiformes > Hemiscylliidae > Chiloscyllium > Chiloscyllium punctatum. The sequence continues at coordinate 62,200,068 of NC_092769.1, forward strand.
CACCACATCTACTGCTTTACCCTCGTCCACTTCCTTGGTCACCTTCTCAAAGAACTCAATAAGGTTTGTGAGGCATGACCTGCCCTTCACAAAACCATGCTGACTATCCTTGATCACATTATTCCTATCCAGGTGTTCATAAATCCTATCCCTTACAATTCTCTCTAAGTCTTTGCCCACAACAGAAGTGAGACTCCCTGGCCTATAGTTACTAGGGCTGTCCCTACTCCCCTTCTTGAACAAGGGGACCACATTCGCTATCCTCCAGTCTTCTGGCACTATTCCTGTAGACAACGACGACATAAAAATCAAGGCCAAAGGCTCCGCTATCTCCTCCCTAGCTTCCCAGAGGATCCTAGGATAAATGCCATCAGGCCCAGGGGACTTATCTATTTTCACCCTTTCCAGAATTTCCAACACCTCTTCCCTACGTACCTCAAGGCCATCCATTCTAATCACTTGTGACTCAATATTCACATCAGCAACAATGTCCTGTTCCTGAGTGAATACTGACAAAAAGTATTGATTTAGTGTCTCTCCAATCTCCTCTGCCTCCACGCACAACTTCCCACTCCTATCCTTGACTGGACCAATACCTACCCTAGTCATCCTTTTATTCCTGACATACCTATAGGAAGCCTTAGGGTTTTCCCTAATCCTACCAACCAAGGACTTTTCATGTCCCCTTCTCGCTGCTCTTAGCTCTCTCTTTAGATCCTTCCTGGCTACCTTATAACTCTCAATCACCCCAACTGAACCTGCACGCCTCATCTTTACATAGGCTGCCCTCTTCCCTTTTACAAGGGATTCCAATTCCTTATTAAACCACGGCTCCCTCACAAGACCCTTTCCTCCCTGCCTGACAGGTACATACTTATCAAGGACACCCAGTAGCTGCTCCTTGAACAAGCTCCACATATCATTTGTGTCCTTGCCTTGAAGCCTATTTTTCCAATCCACACATCCTAAGTCATGCCTCACTGCATCATAATTTCCCTGCCCCCAGCTGTAACTCCTGCCCTGCAGTGCACACTTATCCCTCTCCATCACTAGAGTAAAAGTCACCGAGTTGTGGTCACTGTCCCTGAAGTGCTCACCTACCTCCAAGTCTAACACCTGACCTGGTTCATTACCTAGAACCAAATCCAGTGTGGCCTCACCTCTTGTTGGCCTGTCTACATATTGTGTCAGGAAACCCTCCTGCACACATTGGACAAACACCGACCCATCTAACGAACTCGAGCTATAGCTTTCCCAGTCAATATCTGGGAAGTTAAAGTCCCCCATAACAACCACCCTACTACTTTCACTCTTCTCCTGAATCATCCTTGCAATACTGTCCTCTACGTCTCTCGGACTATTAGGAGGCCTGTAGAAAACTCCTAACAGGGTGACCTCACTTTTCCTATTTCTAACCTCAGCCCAAACTACCTCAGGTGGCAAGTCTTCCTCCATCGTCCTTTCCACCGCTGTAATACTATCCTTGACAAGCAATGCCACACCTCTCCCTCTTTAACCCCCACCTCTGACCCGACTAAAACATTTAAACCTTGGAACCTGCAATAGCCATTCCTGTCCCTGTTCTACCCACATCTCTGTAATGGCCACAACATCGAAGTCCCAGGTACCAACCCACACTGCAAGTTCACCTACCTTATTTCTTATACTTCTGGCATTGAAGTATATACACTTCAAGCCAACTTCCTGTTTACTGGCACCCTCCTTCAAGATTGATGCCTTGTTCCTAACCTCCCCACACTCAAGGTCCTGTACCCTAAAGCTACAGTCCAGGTTCCCATGCCCCTGCAGAGTTATTTTAAACCCTCCCAAAGAGCACTAGCAAACCTCCCCCCAAGGATGCTGGTGCCCCTCAGGTTCAGGTGTAGAGCATCCTGTTTATAGAGGTCCCACCATCCCCAGAAAGAACCCCAGTTGTCCAGAAACCGGAATCCCTCCCTCCTGCACCATCCCTGTAGCCACGCATTTAACTGTTCTCTCTCCCTATTCCTCGACTCTCTATCACGTGGCATGGGTAACAGACCAGAGACAACAACTCTGTTCGTTCTAGCTCTGAACTTCCAACCTATCTCCCTGAAAGCCTGTCTAACATCCTCACCCCTCTTCCTACCTATGTCGTTGGTGCCAACGTGGACCATGACCTGGGGCTGCTCCCCCTCCCCCTTAAGGACCCGGAAAACACGATCAGAGACATCACGTACCCTTGCACCTGGGAGGCAACATACCAAATGTGAGTCTCTATCGCCCCCGCAAAACCGCCTATCGGTGCCCCTCACTATTGAGTCCCCAATAACTATCGCTCTACCTTTCTCCGCCCTTCCCTTCTGGGCAATGGGGACAGGCTCCGTGCCAGAGACCTGAACCTCGTTGCTTACCCCTGGTAAGTCGTCACCCCCACAAGTATCCAAAACGGTATACTTGTTATTGAGGGGAACGACCGCAGGGGGTCCCTGCACTGGCTGCTTCCTCCCAGTCCCCCTCACTGTCACCCATCTGTCTATAACTTTCGGAGTAACTACTTCCCTAAAGCTCTGATCTATGACCACCTCTGCCTCCCGAATGATCCGCAGTTCATCCAACTCCAGCTCCAGTTCCCTAACACAGTCTTGAAGGAGCTGGAGATGGGTGCACTTCCCACAAGTGTAATCAGCAGGGACGCTAATGGCTTCCCTCACCTCAAACATCTTGCAAGAGGAACATTGCACTGCCTTCGCTGCTATCCCTCTAAAAGGTAAACTTTAAAAAGAAAACTGGATCTAAAGAAACAAACAAGCAGGTTTCCCCTCTCCCTCGTGGAGCCAAGGTTTCCAGGGCAACTGGCTGCCGGCTTGAGCCAGAGCGAGAAGCAGGTCAGGGAGTGTGGGAGGGAAGGGAACTGTGTAAAATCTCTTCCCTTCATTTATGGTGACCACAACTGTACCCAATCAGCACAGGGTTTGTGAATTTTCTTATGAAAGAAGAGCGATACCAAAGAGTCATTTGATGAAAGAGAAGGTGAATATGATCTGTCCTCGACTGGGAAAGATTGAGATTTGTCTGTTCTGTCTGTGGGGAAAAATATGGAGCATGCGGAAATAGAAAGGAAAGACCATGGACGAATTTGAAAGCAAGGATGGGAATTTTAAAATTAAGCCATTACTGAACAGGGACCTGAGTTTTGTGTATTCATTCATGGAATGTGGGCAGTGCTGCTTGGATCAGCATTATTGCAGTCTCAGGTGTTCTGGAGAAAGTGCTGCCATGGACCATGTCTGTGAATTTTGACTGCACAGTGTGGAGGGGACTGGGCAAGTCAGAGGATCCTCTCCTGGAGTGACAGTCTGTCAATTTAGGATGGGTCAAATCATGTTTGACAAATCCACTGAAGTTTTTTGAGGATGTAATTAATAGAATCGGTGGATAGGGTTGTTTGAATTTTCAAATAACTTGGTAAAGTCTTGCTTAAGAGGTTAGTGTGTAAAATCAAAGTAGACAGGATTGTTCAGAATCTAATGATGTGGATTGTGAATGGATTAGCAGAGTTGGAAACAGAGTAGAAATAAATGATTTTTTTTCAGAGTGTAAGGCTTTGACAAGTAAGACACAACAAGGATCATACATCAACGATTTGGATGAGAGAATCCAATGTAATATTTTCAAGTTTGTTGATACAAAACTAGGGGGATAGTGAGTGAGCAGGACACAAAGAGTGATTTAGTCAATTTGGATGAGTGGTAAATGCATGGCAGTTGCAGTTTCAGTGTGAATTTATCCACTTTGGTGAAAAATTCAGGATGGCAAAGTTATTTTGAAATGATGGTAGGTTTGAAATGTTGATGTACAAAGGGACCTGGATGTGCTTGTACATCAGTCATTCAAGCAAGCATGTAGTTACAGCAGACAAGAAGGCACTGCAAGAGGGTTTGAGTATAGGAGCAAGGAGCAAGCAGCTGTGCAGGAATTTGTGAGACCATGTCTGGAGACTGTGTGCAAGTTTAGTCTTCATGGAGAAACATTCTTTTTGCCTTTGGCAAACAGCAATCGCTTGCATTGGTGAAATCCACAATGAGGTATGAATGTTATCACCGTTCATAAATCAGGAGGAAGCTCCAGTTGCTGTGAACTTGTTTTGAGTCAAATTTGGAGAAGATGTCACTTGTTAATAACTGTGGCGCAACAGAAGCATGTCTGACTCCAGATCAGACAATGGTGTGTTCAAATCATGTCACTGCAGCTTAATTTCTCAAATCTAACCTTGGCTCAGTTGGCTGGATGGTTAGTTTGCAATGCAGAATAATACCAACAGTGTGGGTTCAATTCCTGTATCGGCTGGGTCTACTATGATGGACCTTTCTCCTTGGCCTCTTTCCCCTGGTGATCCTCCAGTTAAAACCACCATTCTCTCTCCCCTAGGGAGAAGTCCTATGGTCCCCTAGGACTATAGTAGCTTTGCTTTAAGGGTGGCACGGTGACTCAGTGGTTAGCACTGCTGTCTCATAGCACCAGGTTCAATTCCAGCCTTGGGTAATTGTCACTGTGGAGTTTGCACATTCTCCCTATGTCTACGTGGGTTTCCTCCGGGTGCTCCGGTTTCCTCCCACAGTCCAAAGATGTGCAGGTCAGGTGAATTGTCCATAGTGTTAGGTGCATTAGGGAGGGAAATGGGTCTGGGTGGGTTACTCTTCGGAGGGTTGGTGTGGACTGGTGGGTTGAAGGGCCTGTTTCCACACTATAGGGAATCTTATCTAATCGGTCTAACCTAACTCCATAAAAGAATTGTCCACAATGTGGAAGGAGGTGATGTTCCCTCACTCATGCTTCATTCCCCTGTCACAGAGCAACAGAGTCTGATGGTACCATTTGGTTTAAACACACCAACTGCAAGGCTCATAAAAGAAAAGGATGATGTGGATATAATCATCCAAGAGGAGTAGTGTCAAATATTAGACAGAATAATAATAATGAGAGGAGGTGTTAGAGGAGCTGGAATCATTGAAAGTGGAAAAATCAGCAGAACAGCTGGATAGTTCCCTAGGATGATCAGGGAAAAAATAGCAAATGCTGTGAGGATTATGCTCAGATCTTCACTCAACACAAGTGAGGGGCTACAGGAATGAAAATGTGGTTTTGTTTTTTTTCAAAAAAACGTACAAAGGAAACACCAAACTACTCTTGGCCAGTCAGTCTTACTTTGCTGCTGAGCAAATTGTAAGAATAATTCCTGAGAGATCAGATAAAGTGTCACTTAAAATGCATGGACTACTCAGGGATAATCAGCATTGCTTTGTTCAGGGAAGGTCATGCTTAACAAATTTGAGTGAATTCTTTGAGGAATTGACAAGGAGCATCCATGTGGGTGGTGAAGTGAATGTTGTCCGTAAGGATGTCGTTAAGGCATTTGACAAGGTCCCATATGGCAGACTGGTTCCAAAGAAAAAATTCATGGAATACAGGGTAATGTGTCAAACTTATTCCTCTCTTTCCAGAGACTCTGACATCTTTCCAGTTGCAAGCAACAGCAGGAGACTGTCATATTGAAAGCAGTGAAATTGTTTCAGAGCTGAGCATTTTTGATTATTCGGGAGGAAGTTCAAGTTCTTAGTGCTGTGTTCTGTTATCTGTGAGAGTGCACGGTCTGGAGGTAGTGTGGCTAGTAAAGACTCTGGATCATAAGCCATGTCAATCATTGCTGTATTTTGCATCTGCCCTCCCAGATCCTCCTCTGCCATTGTATAACTTCTTCAGTCCCTGATAATGGTTGTACTTTAGTTCTATTTTGTATTTTACTGTTAGTTCTGCTAATTGTGCCTCAATTAGGTTTCCACCACTGCCTATCCCCTGACTGTGTGCTGTTGACTTACCAACCGTACCTTCCCACTGAATCATTAATGGCAATAAATTGTTTTACTGCACTGCTGTTAACTTCTACTGTGCAAATTACAAGCTTCATGTACTCCACATTTCATAGCCTGCTTTTTTGATTGAATGGTTTCTGTTTCACTCCCTTTGTTCTGTCTAAATCAAGCTTGCAAAAGTTTTTAGAAGAGGAGGTTTTGCATTCAAGAAACTGAACTCAAACATTACATCAGGATTTGAGAGAATTGCCAAACAGACCACAGCCTGAATGTCACTGAATGTTGAACGTGGAAGGAGAAAGCCCCATTCACAGTAACGAGAAACTGAACACTGATTCTGCGTGTGGACAAGGCTTCAACCAATCAACCAGCCTGTCAGAACATAGACACGTTCATACCGATGAGAAACCGTGGAAATGTGGTGACTGTGGTGACACTGTGAAGTGACCATTCACCTGCAGAGAGTATAGGAAGAAATTTATCAATTCATCAGACCTGGTGACAGACTAGCCAGTTCACACTGACGAGAGACCTTTTAAACGCCTGTCAGTTGGGAAGTGCTATAACGATTCTGGAGAGCTGATGCTTCATTACACTTTTGAGACCGTTCAGGTGCCCTCACTATGGGGCTGCATTTAGACGATCATCTTACCTCACAGTGCGCCATCAAGTTCACACGAGGGAGAAGTCACACACCTGCTCTGAAAGTGGGAAGGGATTCAGTCAGTCATCCCACCTGCTGAGTGACCAGAGATTTCACAACTAACTACGGCGATTAGATTTTTCTATTTATCACATCCAGGAGTGAACCGTATTTATTGCTGTCTGTTTCTGCTAATGTTAAAGCTGCCTGCCTAGTTATATGTTAAGTAGACAGGCAGGAGACTGGAAGAACACAGCAAGCCAGGCAACGTCAGGAGGTGTAGAAGTCGATGTTTCAGGTGTAACTCTTCTTCAGGACTAGTTATATGTTTATCCAGATAAAAGTCAAATAAAGCAGCTTTGTGTGAAACACAGTGTGTGTCACCTTTTAATTATGTCTAACATAGGTGATTCCCTTTAGAATTGTTCTCCAGCTCCCTACCCCCTATCTTCACCTTTAACAAGAAGTGTGAGGAGCTTTGTTGTCACTGAGTTTAAGACAATTAGATTGGATTACTTACAGTGTGGAAACAGGCCCTTCGGCCCAACAAGTCCACACCGACCCGCTGAAGCGCAACCCACCCAGACCCATTCCCCTACACCTAACACTACAGGCAATTTAGCATGGCCAATTCACCTAACCTGCACATTTTTGGACTTTGGGAGGAAACCGGAGCACTCGGAGGAAACCCATGCAGTCAGTCGCCTGAGGCAGGAATTGAACCCGGGTCTCTGACGCTGTGAGGCAGCAGTGCTAATCACTGTGCCACCGTGCTGCTCATGATCAGCTTTCTCTGCCCAGACTGGAAATAGTGCTGTGGAAATCTCAGTGATATGATTTCCCACCAATGTAGTCATAATATGGAGATGGTTGGACTGGGGTGTACAAAGTTACAAATCACACACCACCAGGTTATAGTCCAACAGGTTTAATTGGAAGCTCAGGGCTTTCGGAGCACTGCTCCTTCATCAGGTGGTGCAACAACCACCTGATGAAGGAGTGGCGCTCTGAAAGCTAGTGCTTCCAATTAAACCTGTTGGACTATAACCTGGTGTTGTGAGATTTGTAACTTTCCCACCAATGTATTCACACAGAGGAGAGACCATTCATGTGCTCTCACTGCAGGACTGGGTTGAGACAATCATTTGCCCTCATCATACACCAGTGAATTCACACAATGTGGAGTAGGCAAAAGTGAGGACTGCAGATGCTGGAAACCAGAGTTTAGATCAGAGTGGTGCTGGAAAAGCACAGCAGGTCAGGCAGCATCCGAGGAGCAGGAAAGTTGACATTTCAGGCAAAAGCCCTTCATCAGGAATAGAATCAGGAATCCTGATGAACGGCTTTTGCCCGAAACATCGATTTTCCTGCTCCTTGGATGCTGCCTGACCTGCTATGCTTTTCCAGCACCACTCTGATCTAAACTCACACAATGTGGAGGCTGTTCACTTGCTCTGAGTGTGGATAGATTTGCTCAGACATCTCACCTTCTGAGACACTAGCGAGTTCATGAGTGACTGCAGAAGTTGGATTTGCTGTTAATCAAATGCTGGACCCATCCATCTCTCATTTGGTCTTCTTCTTCTAATGTTAATAAATTTCAGAACAGTTTTTGGTGTGAATATTCAGAATAAAACTCGCATGAATTAGCTTTGTGTTAAACCCAGCGTCATGAGTCTTTTTAATATCTCCAACACAAATAAGTCCCTTTTGAAGACTCTCCCTTCTTTCCTCCAACAACAAGTGTGAAGAGATCAAGGAGCTTAGCCGCCACTAAGATTGAGACAATCTGATCAACTACCGCTGCTGCTCCTGTCCCACTAGCTCACTGCATCAAACTACCTGTCAAGTTCCTCTGTACTTGACCCTACAGCTTTTTCCAGTTTACCTCCTGTCAGAGCTTGTCTTGTCCATGAGACCCAAATTTGTTCCACTGACCGTATTCTCTCGAAACATATTGTTAACAATTCACTCTCTTCGTGCTGTCCCTCAAACATTCATATTTAGCTATCCTTTTTTAAAAAAAGTGAGAGGCAGTCATCTACAGTATATCTCAGTGCACAGGTCGATTCCATAAAGGTTCCTCGTTAACCTATTAAGGCCAACTGTCTTCTGCAACAGGATAAAAATATTTATCTTGACTGTGTCAGCAGATTTTCTTCGAGTCATAGAGCTGTACAGCACCGAAACATATCCTTCGGTCCAACTCGGCCATGCTGGCCAAACATCCTAACATAATCAAGTCCCATTTGCCAGCACTTAGCTCATGGATGTCTTGAAACGTATAAAAGTGGATATATCCCAGGACCTGATCAGGTATACCCTAGAACTCTATGTGAAGCCAGGGAAGTGATTGCTGTGCCCCTTGCTGAAATATTTATATCGTTGATAGTCGGAGTCGATGTGCCAAATCACTGGGGGTTGGCTAATGTGATGCCACTATTTAAGAAAGGTGGTATAGAAAAGCCAGGGAACGAAAGACTGGTGAGCTTGATATCGGTGGTGGGCAAATTGATGGAGGAAATCCTGAGGAACAGGATTTACATGTATTTGGAAAGACAAGGACTGATTAGGGACAGTCAGCTTGGCTTTGTGCATGGGAAATTGTGTCACAAGAACTTGATGGAAGTAACAAAGTGAATTCATTAGGGCAGAGCGGTGGATGTGATCTATATGGGTTTCAATAAGGTGTTTGACAAGGTTCCCCATGGGAGACTGGTCAACAAGGTTAGATCTCATGGAATACAGGAAGAACTAGCCATTTGGATACAGAACTGGCTTGAAAGTAGAAGACAGAGTATGGTGGTGAAGGGTTGCTTTTCAGACTGGAGGGCTGTGACCAGTAGTGTGCCACAAGGATTGGTGCTGGGTCCACATTTTGTCATTTATATAAATGATTTGGATGTGAACATAGGAGGTATAGTTCATAAGTTTTCATGTGATACTAAAACTGGAGGTGTAGTGGACAGTGAAGTTTACCTCAGAGTACAACTGGACCTTAATCAGATTGGGCTAATGGGCTGAAAAGTGGCAGATGGAGTTTAATTTAGTTAAATGTCTTTATTCCCAGGGTAGGGGAGTTCAAAACTAGTGGGCATAGGTTTAAAGTGAGAGGGGCAAGATTTAAAAGGGACCTGAGGGGCAATCTTTTCACAAAGACAGTGGTGCGTGAATAAAACAAGCGACCTCAGGAGGTAGTGGAGACAGGTGCAACTACAACATTTTAAAGTCATTTGGATGGTACATGAACAGGAAATGTGGAGAGGGATATGGGCCAAATGGAACTCAATCAGTTTCGGATATTTGTCCAACGTGGACAAGTCGGACCAAGAGTCTGTTTCCGTGCTGTATAACTCTATGACACTAAGTGCTTAAATAAAGTGTGGAAATCCGAAATAAAATCAGAAAATGCTAGAGACATTCAGCAGGTCTGGCAGCATCTTAAATAGTAACAGATGCAGGAACTATTGCAACTTTGAAGAAATGTTTAGATCATCATATAAGGCACTGCAATATCGCTTACACGCTGAATACTGGAAAGTGGTACGAGAATAAATAGCTGCTTGATGACTAGTATGAATACAATGGGGACAAATTAGGTAAAGGGGCTGTTCAGAGAGATCTGGGTGTTCTTGTCCACCAGTCAATGAAGGCAAGCATGCAGGTACAGCAGGTCGTGAAGAAGGCTAATAGCATGCTGGCCTTCATAACAAGAGGAATTGAGTATAGAAGCAAAGAGGTGCTTCTGCAGCTGTACAGGGCCCTGGTGAGACCACACCTGGAGTACTGTGTACAGTTCTGGTCTCCAAATTTGAGGAAAGACATTCTGGTTATTGAGGGAGTGCAGCGTAGGTTCACGAGGTCAATTCCTGGAATGGCAGGATTGCCTTACACGGAAAGACTGAAGCGACTGGGCTTGTATACCCTTGAGTTTAGAAGACTGAGAGGGGATCTGATTGAAACGTATAGGATTATGAAAGGATTGGACACTCTGGCAGGAGGAAACATATTTCCGCTGATGGGGGAGTGCCGAACCAGAGGACACAACTTAAAAATACGGGGTAGACCATTTAGGACAGAGATGAGGAGAAACTACTTCACCCAGAGAGTGGTGGCTGTGTGGAATGCTCTGCCCCAGAGGGCAGTGGAGGCCCAGTCTCTGGATTCATTTAAGAAAGAATTGGATAGAGCTCTTAAAGATAGTGGAGTCAAGGGTTATGGAGATAAGGCTGGAACAGGATACTGATTGGGAATGATCAGCCATGATCATATTGAATGGCGGTGCAGGCTCGAAGGGCTGAATGGCCTACTCCTGCATCTATTGTCTATTGTCTATTGTCTATTGACATTGAGTTTCACAATTTTATATCAGAGACTCTGACCCCATTTTGTTCAGTGTTTCTCTGTGAGTCTTTCTTTGACTAAGCAGTTTGACTCACATTCCTGATGAAGAGCTTGAAACGTCGACTCTCCTGCTCCTAGAATGCTGCCTGACTGGCTGTGCTTTTCCAGCATCACACTTTTTGACACTGAGCAGGCAAGTGTGACAGGTAGTGAAGAATGCAAATGATATTTTGATCTTCATAGTGAGAGGATTTGAGTACAGGAGCAGGGATATCTTTCTGCAAAGGCTTTGGAGTACAGTGTGCATCTTTATTCTCCTTTCCCAAGGATGGATGCCCTTGCTATTGAAATAGAGTAAAGAATGTTCACCAACTGATTTCTGGGATGTCAGGACTGACTGATGAAGAGAGAATCTTTCCTTGTTTAATCCTGCTTTCTTTTGTCTTTCTGGGCAATTACTGCATCATTAACTAATATTCTACCTCCCAATTCCTGATCTGAATCTGACCCCTCAAAGCCTTTGTGTTGACGCCCATTCCCCTGCCATACTAATTTAAAACCTCTCCAAAGGAACTAGCAAAATCCTCCAAGAGATTTGTCCCCAGCTTTGTCCAGGATAAACAAGGTGACGCAGGTCCTATATCCCATAGAAACAGTCCCAATTCCTCAATAAAAGCCTATTCTGCTACAGCATTTCTCCAGCCAAACATTCATCTGATCAATCCTCCCATTCCTGCTCTCGCTAGCATGTGGCATTGGAAATAAGTCTGACATTATTCATTGGAGCTCCTGCATTTTAATGTCTCTCTTATCTTCCTGTATTCATCTTTCAGGTACTTTTCCCTCTGTTTAACTATGTCAACAGTCCCTATGTGAACCACGACCACTGCCTGTTCACCCTCCTGCTTCAGAATGTCCTGCAACGATTCCAGGACATCTTTCATCCTGGCACCGGGTAGGTCACATACCATCTGGATTCACATCTGACTGCAGTCCTATTTTGAATCCCCTGTCACTATTGCTTCGCTACTTGTTTTCCTCTCCTTTTATGCAGCTGACCACCTGTGGTGCCATAAGCTTCACTCTTGCAGATTTCCCCTAAGAGACCACCCCTAACAACCCCAAACAGCATCCAAAGCAGTATATCCGAGCGGGGGAAGACTACTGGAGACTCTTGCACTTGCTTTATGTGCCATTTACTTTGTCTGGTTGTCCATTCCCTTTATGCCTATGTAATTCTTACCTGTGGTGTGACCACCTTGAAAAATGGTGTGGCTCAGTGGTAGGCACTGCTGCCTCATAGGGTCAGGTTCGACCCGGCTTTGACAACTGTCTGTGTGGAGATTGCACGTCCTCCCCATGTCTGAGTGGGTTACTGCCGAATGCTCTGGTTTCCTCCTACTGTCTGAAGATTTGTAAATTCGGTGGATTGGCCACGCTAAATTATCCATAGTGTTCAGGGATGTGAAGGTTAGGTGTGTTAGCCAGGGAAAATGCGGTGTTACGGAGATAGTGTCAAGGGCTGAGTCTGGTTTGGGTGCTCTTGGTCAGTGTGGACTCCCTGGGCCAAATAGCCTGTTTCCACACTGTAGTGATGTCCTATTCTAAACGTTGCAATGCAGCTCATCTTTCAGTTTAGCACAGTATAACCTTCTGGATTCAACATGAACTTCAGCAGGTTTAGAATAAGTAGAATTGTCGGGATCTGGAATCACCAGAAATGATGATGGAATTCAAGTCGATAAGGAATTTTAAAGGGAATTTTGCAGGCATTTGAGAATGGGGAGTATATAGGCTAAACTTATTTAAGTATGTGACTGATCTTTCAAAGAGCTGAGGTGTTATTTTGACACCAAATGAGAAAATGCTGGAAAATCTCAGCAGGTCTGGCAACATCTGTAAGGAGAGAAAAGAGCTGACGTTTCGAGTCTAACTGACCCTTTGTCAAAGCTAAAAAAAAGGGAGAAATAGGGAGGTATTTATACTAGGCTGAGAGGAGGCAAGTGTTATTTAGCAAGTGTGTGTTTCCTTTGACGGCAATTTCTCTCAGCTGCAGGGCCCAGAATTGAACACACCCCAGGGGTAATCTAACCATGAATTTGACGAGTCACAAAATTATCCGAGATATTTTCTCACCAACTCCTTCCACAGTTAAATACCAATGATATTTCTCTTGATTTCAGTTTACTGTGTAAATGCTCCTCTTCAAATCGCCTGCCCCCCAACCCGGGAGGAAGCACACACACACACACACACGTACTGCTGCACATCGCTCCGAATAAACGTGCTGGTAACCCGGGTCGTATCACTGCCTCAGGCTTACAGCCAGCTCCCCATTTGCTGCAAAGGCGGGACTGGGGTTTTCTAACTCGGGTCCAGTGGCCTATACCGGGTCTTCATAAAGTCTCCCACAACCCAGGCTGACCCAGTTTTCCTTCGGGTCCCACTGTTTCTCCCGCTTTCCCGGTTACACTCAATCGGACCCCAGTCACAACAACACTGTACCAGCAGCGTTCATGGTGACGTGTCATCTTGCTTGTCACGCCCCTCGTTCACTCCTATTGGTGGGGGGCCTGCCGTCAATTAGCCGGACTCCATTGTGAGGTGAGTGGCGGAACCTCCTCTCTCTCTCTGCCCTGAGCTTTTTTGCTGAAAAACTGCGTGAAGTCAGGGAAAACTCTGCAAAGCTATACAGAGGGTTGGTCAGTCTGACATAGCTTTGGGACACAGACAGACTTCACACCTATTGTTTAAAATCCAGAGCTGTCTTGGGAATGTAATTTAAAAGAAGTTCTGGGATTTACATATCAAAGAACAGAAACCAGCATGACCCATTATAAAAGGTGAAAGTTCTAATCTAAGATACTCCTTTGGCTATAAATTCTGTGAGCATGATCTGATTAAGGAGTGGCACTCTGAAAGCTAGTGCTTCTAAATAAACTTGTTGGACTATAACCTGGTGTTGTGTGATTTTTAACTTTGCCCTCGAATGAACTTCATTATTCACAGTGCAGTATCACAGAGCACATAGCCTGGTGGCCATTCAGCCCATTGGGGCTGTACTTTCTCAGTTGAGAATTGCTGTAAATCTACCTGGATTCTCTTGCCTTTGCAAATAAGCCTGCAAATCTTTCCTTGAAAAGTTAAATATCAAATGTCTTTTGAAAGTAACTGCTAAATCTGCATTCAGCCTGACGTTCAGTCTGTTTCCAGATTCACACAATCTTCACATTTTCACTTTGCATCATTTGGCAATTATCTGAAAGATATGTTCTGTGATAACCAAACATTGTGACATGGCAGCTCAGTGGTCAGCACCAGAGACCTGGGTTTGATTCCAGCACCAGGCTGTGTGGAATTTGCCCATTCTCCCTGCGCCTGCCTCAGTTTCCTCCCACAGTCCAAAGATGTGCAGGTTAAGTAGATTGGCCATGCTAAATTACCCATCATATCCACAGATCTTTAAAATTATATGGATTAGTCTGTGGGCAATACACTGGTAGAGTGGGGTGCTCTTCAGAGAGCCAGTATGGACATGTTGGACCAAATGGCCTATTTCCACAGTGTAGGGATTCTATGATTCTCTCTGTGCAATTGAAATATCCTGGAAAAATACAATAGATCACTGCTTAACCTTCTCAAGGAGAATTATCTGAGCTTCTGCATCCTCTCCAAAAAACATTCATTTTAATTTTACTTTAGACATACAGTGGCTTTTTGCTGTCCAGACCAGTATTTTTTGTCTGTCTTTATTTGACTTGGACAAAGTCATGACAAACTGCCTTTTTGAACTGTGCTATTCATATGCTGTTAGTACACCAGAGTGCTGTTTAGATGATAATCTCCTCCAGCCTCACGAATCCTCCCTATCTGCATAATCTCTTCCAGTCTTCCAATCCTCCCTATCTCTGTAATCTCCTCTGAACTACATATTGTTAGTAAATTTGCAAATGACACCAAAATGGTGGTGTACTGTGCAGTCAAGGTTGTCTCAGGGTACAACAGGACCTTGATCAGATGGGCCAAGTACTGGGAGACAGTGCAATAGTATGCCAGGGAACAGCGTGTTAATACTGCCTCAAGTTAGCAGCCTGAGAGATGGGAATTGATCAGCACATTCTCAACAAAGGAGTCATTTTGAGGTTATATGGAATGGTGGTGTGGCTTCTTCTGGAGTACAGTGTCCAGTTCTCGTCACTCTGTTTTAGGAAGGATACTATTCATCTGGGGAAGGTTCAGAAGAAAATAAACAGGATGTTGATTTGTATAAAAGTTGTGAGTTATGTAAGGAGAGTCTGGATAGGCTGGGACATTTTTCATTGGAGTGTAGGAGATTGAGAGGTGACCATATAGTGGTTCATAAAAATAGAAGGGATAGATAAGATTAATGGCAAGTGTCTTTTCCCTAGGATCGAGGACTTCAAGACTAGGGGCATCTAGAGAGAATTTAAAAAAGATATAAAGGGCACCTGTTAAGACAGAGTGGTTCGTGTGTGGAATGAACTTCCAGAAGAAGTGATGGATGTAGGCACAGTTACAACATTTAAAAAACATTTGGATAAGTACAGTCATTGGGAAGGTTTGGAGGGATATAATTTAATTTGGGATTATTTTTGGCATGGACTGGTTGGACCAAAAGTGTCTGTTTCTGTGCTGTATGACTCTACTTTTCCAAGACCCCTCATGGCAGTACCTTAGCCCACTGTTCCCCATAGTGGTTTTAATCGATCACCTGACCTTTCCAAACATGTCCGCAGCCACACTGGGAAAACATTAAAATGTGAGGCTTGGAATCCCTCTGACCCCTAAATCCAGTTGTAAATGAGATTCTGTTACGTGTCTGGAAGTTCTGAACCATTGAAGACACCAACTGGGACACATTTCTTACATTCCACAAGATTGATTCAGACAGGGACTTTGTTATCAGTAAAGAGACAAGAAAGACCAAAGTGCCATTTGTCCCTCTCAGTGTGACCCTGAAGGAAATGTGCAGACTGATGCTCTATTGCTGCCATGCAATCCTCATTCGAGATTGTCCTTGCTGAACTCCAGCTGATATTAAATGCGAGGGAGAAATACAACAATCTACAGTGACATGTTTGAAGCAAAGCTGATTTATTTAACATTTCTCCAGAATATTAAACTCAATTCCAATTTGTGAGATTATGAATATCATCAGAAACAAACTGCAATGATCAGACTAAAATAAATCAGAAACTTATAAAACAGATTGAGGCCAGTTGGCTCACTGTGCTTTCATTGGCTGAAATAGAACTATGGCAGCTAATCCCACTCTGCAGATCTTAGTCCGTAGTCCTCTACGTTTCGTGTATCTGTATCTTGTGATGAGGATTTCTGACTCTGCCACCTTATTAGATAGAGTTCCAGTTTCCCACCAGCTCTGAGTGAAATTATTCTCCCCTCCCCCCCCCCCCCCCCCGTTTCTGTGAATTATTTTCAATCTAAAATCTCCAGTTACTGATCTGTTAATGCGTAGCTCCTTCCTATCCCCTCTGTCTGGAATCGTCACAATTTTATTACTTTAATTAAATGTCACCTCAGTCTCCTTTGTTCCACAGATTCCTGATGAAGGGCTTTTGCCCAAAATGTTGATTTTCCTGCTCTTTGGATGCTACCTGACCTGCTGTGCTTTTCCAGCACCACACTCTCGACTCTAATCTCCAACATCTGCAGTCTTCACTTCCGCCTAGAAAATATCCCCAGCCTATCCATTCTTTCCTCACAGCCACAATTCTCCAATCCTGGAAAGATCCTAATCAGTCTCGTTTAGAGTCATAGAGACAGACAGCACGGAAACAGACCCTTCGGTCCAACCTATCCATGCTGACCAGATATTCCAACCCAATCTAGTCCCACCTGCCAACACCTGGCCTATATCCCTCCAAACCCTTCCTGTTCATATACCCATCCAGATGCCTTTTAAATGTTGTAATTGTACAAGCCTTCACCACTTCCTCTGACAGCTCATTCCATATACGTACCATCCTCCGCGTGAAAAAGTTGCCCCTTAGGTCTCTTTTATACCTTTCCCCTCTCACCCTA
The DNA here is from genome assembly GCF_047496795.1 of Chiloscyllium punctatum. NCBI lineage: Eukaryota > Metazoa > Chordata > Chondrichthyes > Orectolobiformes > Hemiscylliidae > Chiloscyllium > Chiloscyllium punctatum. Next base: position 62,216,970 of record NC_092769.1, read on the forward strand.
AACCTATGCGGTCTAGTTCTGGACTCTCCGACCGATGGGATAAGCCTTTGTTTATTTATCCTATCCATGCCTCACATGATTTTATAAGTCTCTATAAGGTCCCCCCCTCAGCCTCTGATGCTCCAAGGAAAACAGTCCCAGCCTATTCAACCTCTCCTGATAGCTCAAATCCTCCAACCCTGGCAACATCCTTAAACCTTTTCAAGTTTCACAACATCCTTCTGATGGGAAGGATACCAGAATTGCACACAATATTCAAAAAGTGGCCTTATAGCCTCTCTGATGTGCTCACATCAATCCTGGAATGTGGGGACCAGAACTAATGCAGTACTTTAGTTGTGGTCATACTAGTCTTCCTGCCAATGGTTGACAATGAGGAAGAAAGCTGCAGACTGCATGATGTCAATGGACTACTCAAGAGGGAAGAAACATGGCCAATGGAATTACAGACAGTTTTAAATTCACAAAGTGTAGCTGATGAAGATATAGCTAACCTACAAGGAATTGTAACAGTGAAGATATCTGAATTTCTAGAGTCACCTCCCTGTTCGTATAGTTATCCCAGACATAAGAAGTCTCCTGGTTTTCCACATGGAACTGGATATGCACTCTGTGGTACTGTTTGTTTATTAATGAAACCAAAATAAATCAGCTACTCACCAATCAATTTCTTCCATTAAACTGAAGGCACCTTACTTTTAGGGAGCTCACCAAAACATTTTTCTTGGATTCTTATTATCTCAACATGACAGATTTTAATTTGCTGAAAAAATTCAGATATCTTCACTGTTACAATTCCGTATGGGTTAGCTTTGTTTTCATCAGCTACATTTTCTGAATTGAACACTGACTGTAATTCTATTGGCCATGTTCCTGCCTGTTTGAGTTGTTCATTGACATCATGCAGTCTGCAGCTTTCTTCCTCATCGTCCACCACACAGCCAACTTCTGTGATATCTACAAACCTCTTCATTATGACCCCTGCATTGAAGTCTAAATCCTTGTTATCTACCACAAGACTGTGGAACCTCACTGGAAATGGGCAGCCAGACAAAGCTCACTCCTGCATGTAGTTAACAGGAGCAACAACAGTAGAATCTAATTGCTGCACTCACAGGTGAAGTCGCTGGTGTCTCAGTAGGTTGTGTGACGGAGCGAATCCTTTCCCACACATGGAGCAGATGTACAATCCCTCCTCAGTGTGAATTTATTGATACTTTACCAGATTGTGTTACTTTTGAACCTCTTCTTGCAGTCAGAGTATTGAACAGGTCTCTCATCAGTGTGAACTAGTTGGTGTGTCGTGAGGTGGGATGACTGGGAATCTCTTTCCACACAGAGAGCAGGTTGTATGGTCTCTCCTCAGTGTGAACTCGCTGGTGGATCACAAAGTCAGATGAATCAACAAACTCCTGTTTGCACTCAGTAAAGGAGAATGGCCCCAGTGTTTAGTCAATGGTGTCTCAGCAGATGGGATAATTGAGTGAATCCTTTCCCACAGACAGAGCTGAGAAATGGCCTCTCCCCAGTGTGTAGTCAATGGTGTCTCAGCAGATGGGATAATCGAGTGAATCCTTTCCCACAGACAGAGCTGAGGAATGGCCTCTTCCCAGTGTGAGTGTTTAATTTCTTTTCACAATCAGGAAATCCAAAAGGTGTCTCATCAGTGTGTACAAACTGATGTGTTTTAAGTTAGGATGAACTAGTGAATCTCTTTCTACAAACGGAGCAGATGAATGTTTCTCCCCAGTTAGAGCACATTGGTGGTTCAGTCAATCTTTTTTACTTTTAAAGCTCTTCTCATAGTCAGTACTTTTAAAAGGTCTGTTATCAGTGTGAATAAGTTGGTGTATCAGGAGCTGAGATGACTGAATGAATCCTTTTCCACAAACATTACAGGTGAATGTTCTCTCCCCAGTGTGACTGTGTTGATGTATCAATATATCCTTTCTGTTTTTAAAACTCTTCTCACAATCAGAATATTGAAACAGTCTTTCATCAGAGTGCACCTGCTCATGAGGGTTGAAAGAGCATTAACTCCCTGCCTACATACAAAGCAGGTGAATGGCTTCTCCCATTGTGAACCTGGCGTATGCAGAGGGTGGATGACTGAGTGAATCCCTTCCCACAGATGGAACAGCTTAATGGGTTGATGACTTTCCAACCCTGATGGGTAACTGAATCCCTTCCCACAGTCCCAACATTTCCACAGTTTCTCCATAGTGTCAGTGTCCTTGATTCTTTCCAGTTTCAGTGATTGACTGAAATTGATTTCCACGGATAGAACACATTGATGGTCTCTCCCCATTGTGGATGGTGTAATTATTTTTCAGGCTGAGTAGCTGGGCTACTCTTTCCATGCATACCTCGACACTGTCCTGTCCCCATCTCTGCACACCTCGACACTGTCCTGTCCCCATCTCTGCACACCTCGACACTGTCCTGTCCCCACCTCTGCACACCTCGACACTGTCCTGTCCCCATCTCTGCATACCTCGACACTGTCCTGTCCCCACCTCTGCACACCTCGACACTGTCCTGTCCCCATCTCTGCACACCTCGACACTGTCCTGTCCCCATCTCTGCACACCTCGACACTGTCCTGTCCCCATCTCTGCATACCTCGACACTGTCCTGTCCCCATCTCTGCATACCTCGACACTGTCCTGTCCCCATCTCTGCACACCTCGACACTGTCCTGTCCCCATCTCTGCATACTTCGACACTGTCCTGTCCCCATCTCTGCACACCTCGACACTGTCCTGTCCCCATCTCTGCACACCTCGACACTGTCCTGTCCCCATCTCTGCACACCTCGACACTGTCCTGTCCCCATCTCTGCACACCTCGACACTGTCCTGTCCCCATCTCTGCACACCTCGACACTGTCCTGTCCCCATCTCTGCACACCTCGACACTGTCCTGTCCCCACCTCTGCACACCTCGACACTGTCCTGTCCCCATCTCTGCACATCTCGACACTGTCCTGTTCCCATCTCTGCACACCTCGACACTGTCCTGTCCCCATCTCTGCACACCTCGACACTGTCCTGTCCCCATTTCTGCACACCTCGACACTGTCCTGTCCCCATCTCTGCACACCTCGACACTGTCCTGTCCCCATCTCTGTATACCTCGACACTGTCCTGCCCCATTCCTGAAGAAGGGCTTATGCCCAAAACGTCGACTCTCCTGCTCCTCGGATACTGCCTGGCCTGCTGTGTTTTTCCAGCACCACATTTTTCAACTCTGGTACTCCAGCATCTGCAGTCCTCACTTTCTCCTACTCTTTCCACAGTACATTCACTGGAACACTCTCCCTCGGGTGTGTGTGTCTTGGCAGTTTTGCAGTCACACTGATGTTTAAAATTTTTTCTTACAGAAAGTGTTTCTTCAGAGGCTGATGATGTTCAGATTCTAATTAACTGAATTACTTTGTCAGATTTTGATATGATCCATTGGTTCACCTTCTGGATATAAGTACAAACTTCTGAATACCCTGCAAAAAATGTTTAATATGGAATACTTAGAATATGAAAAAAACAAAAATGCTTTTCAGTCTACTCTTCTGATGTAGGTTTCCTCTCTCATTCTCTTCATCTCATCTGTCTTCTGACTTATTTTTCTTATCCCATCCCCTGTCAGGTTTATTGAGTCCAGTTTTGAACATATCTCTCTCTCTGTCTGCACTATTTGCTGTGAATTCCACATTTTAATCATTAACTGAGTGAAGAAATTTAATGTGGAAACATTCTCTACATATTGACCCCTGTCCAAAACATTGAGCATTTTAAACTGCATTAATAGGTCACTGTTCAGTTTTCCTTAAATGCCCCAATCTGTTTAATCTTTCCCAAAGGCTACATTATTTTAAGTTTATCAACTCAATCTGTGTCAGTGCAGGATGGAGATTATGAAGAGATGGCACAGTGGCTCAGTGGTTAGCACTGCTGCCTCACAGCACCAGGATGCCTGGTTCAATTCCAGCCTTGGGCGACTGTCTGTGTAGAGTTTGCGCATTCTCCCTGTGTCTGCGTGGGTTTCCTCCCACAGTCCAAAGATGTGCTGGTCAGGTGAATCGTCCATGCTAAATTGCCCATAGTCATAGGTGCATTAGTCAGAGGGAAGTGGGTCTGGGTGGATTACTCTGATGTGGACTGATTGGACCAAAAGGCCTGTTTCCACACTGTAGGGAATCTAATCTAAGAAACATTTCCCTGGGTTGCAAATTACAGATTCTCCCCTCCTGACTGTCTCTGTCATTCCAGCTCACTGCCCCTGCTTTCAACAAACCAGCACCAGGAGCTCCTTACCTGTCCTTTGCAGCCAGACACACTGTTTCCGAAAGGAGTCACATTGTTCAGCTGCCAGTTCCATCCCTCCCTTTACCTGGGCCGCAAATTCACCAAATGCACTACGCGTGTTCCTGACACTGCGCCTGTGCATCACTCTCACTGTGATGTGGATACTTCACCGCCGCAGGGTATGACTGGGAAAGGCACCACTGCTGAGTTTTTAAAAGGATTATGTCGTGACTTGTTTTGCTTTTACAGATAGACACAAGGCCGGAGATTCAAATACTAGAGCAAAGAAGCAATGTAAAGAGAAATTCAACTAAATGGATCGTCCAGTATGCATCAGGAAGGATAATGAGAATTGATAATGTATCTATACACTCGTGAAACAGCAGCAATGGTCACAGACTTCAACTGCTGGAGTCACATGTAGATTCATGGTGTTGAGTGTGAACCCACTGGTGTGACCAAAAGCCAGACGACTAAAATCCCTTCCCATACACAGAACAAATAAATGGCCTCTCTCCAGTGTGATTATGTTGATGGTTTTCCAGCAGGGATTGGTAATCAAATCTTTTATCACATTCTTCACATTTCTTCACAGGTGTCCTTGTATTTCCCGAGATTGTGAAACAATGGAACACATGAAAAGTTTTGTCCGCTTCGCAATGTTTGTTTTGAAGTTGTGTAATTAAAGCACTTATCACAGTCAAGTAAACTGAAAAAAACTCAGTCTGGTATGTGTGCTTCTCTCTGTGATTTTTCAGATGGTTGACATATTATAGCCAGGACAGCACAGAAAATGTTTCTCTTCATGCATTCAAAAAGCAATGAAACTGAGAATCCTGATCTTCCTACTTATGGGGTTATACAGCACAGAAACAGACCCTTTAGTCCAACTCATCCACGCCAACCAGATATCCTAAACTGATCTGGTCCCGTTTGAGAGTATTTGGTTAATATTTAAAAAGTGGCCTCACCGACATAGAGTCATAGAATCATAGAGATGTACAGCATGGAAACAGACCCATCGGTTCAACCTGTCCATGCCGACCAGATATCCCAACCCAATCTAGTCCCACCTGCCAGGACCCGGCCCATATCCCTCCAAACCCTTCCTATTCATATACCCATCCAAATGCCTCTTAAATGTTGTAATTGTACCAGCCTCCACCACATCCTCTGGCAGCTCATTCCATACACGTACCACCCTCTGCGTGAAAAAGTTGCCCCTTAGGCCTCTTTTACATCTTTCCCCTCTCACTCTAAACCCATGCCCCTCTAGTTCTGGACTCCCCCGACCCCAGGGAAAATACTTTGTCTACTTTATGTCCCAATTCCTATGCTCAATGTTTTGACCGATGAAGACAAGTATGCCAAATGGCTAGTTAACCACCCTGTCTACTTATGACTTCATTTTTAAGGACCTATGCATCTGCACCCTGAGATGCCCTTCCCTGAGGGCAATTGGTAAGTGAGAAGAATTTTTACAACAATCATTATGTTGTCGTGATGAAACTACCTCCTAACTCTAGATATGTACTAAATTTCACCATCTATCCTACACTATTCCATTTTCATCCATGTGCCTATCCAATAACCATTTAAATGACCTTAAAGTGGGCAAATCTCTTACTGTTGCAGGCAGTGTGTTGCACGCCCCTACTACTCTCGAAGTAAAGAAACTACCTCTGACATCTGTCCTATATCTAACACTGGTCAATTTAAAGCCACGTCCCTTCATGCAAGCCATCACCATCTGACAAAAAAGGCTCTCAATATCCGTGCTATCTAATCATCTAACGATCTTGTATGTCTCAATTGTACCTCTCAATCTTCTTCTTTCCAACAAAAATAGCCTAAGTCCTTCAGCCTTTCCTCATAAGATCTTCTCTCCATTCCAGACAACATCCTAGCAAATGTCCTCTGAACCTTTCCAAAGCTTCCACATCCTTCCAGTGATGCAGTGACCAGAACTGTGCGCAACATTCCAACTGCGGCCATACCAGAGTTTTGTACAGCTGCAGCATGACCTCGTGGCTCCAAAACCCAATCCGTCTACCAATAAAAGCTAACACACCGTATGCCTTCTTAATAACCTTATCAACCTGGGTGGCAACTTTCAGGGATCTATGTACATGGACACCAAGATCTGTCTGCTCATTCACACTACCAAGGATCTTTAGCCCAGTACTCTTTCTTCCTGTAGTTCCTTCCAAAGTGAATCACCTCACACTTTTCCGCATTAAACTCCATTTGCCACCTCTAAGTCCAGCTCTGCAGCTTATCTATGTCCCTCTGTAACCTGCAACATCCTTCAGCCCTATCCACAACTCCACCGACATTAGTGTCTTCCACAAATTTACTAACCCATTCTTCCATGCCTTCATTATGGTCATTTATAAAAATGACAAACAGCAGTGGCCCCAAAACAGATCCTTGTGGTACACCACTTGTAACAGAACATTTTCCATCAACCACCACCCTCTGTCTTCTTTCAGCTAGCCAATTTCTGATCCCAACTGCTAAATCATCCTCAATCCCATGCCTCTGTATTTTGTGCAAGAGCCTACCATGGGGAACCTTATCAAATGCCTTACTGAAATCCATATACAGCACATCAATCGCTTTACCCTCACCCCCCTGTTTGGTCACCATCTCAAAGAACTCAATAAGGTTTGTGAGGCATGACTTATCCTTCACAAAACCATGCTGACTATCCATAATCAACTTATTCCTCCCTAGATGATTATCAATCCTATCTCTTATAACATTTTCCAACACTTTAACCACAACAGAAGTAAGGCTCACTGGTCTATAATTACCAGGGTTGTCTCTACTCCCCTTCTTGAGCAAGGGGACATTTGGTATCCTCACATCTCTGGTGCTATTCCTGCAGACAATAATGACATAAAGATCAAAGCCAAAGGCTCTGCAATCTCCTCCCAGGCTTCTGGCCCAGGGGACTTATCCATTTTCACACTCTCCTCGAAAATGTTAATTCCATCTAGCCTAGTAGCCTGTACCTCAACAACATTGTCTTTTTCCAGTGTGAATACTGACAAAAAAAAGTTTATTTAGCACTTCCCCATCTCCTCGGACTCCGTGCACAACTTCCCACTACTATCCTTGATTGGTCCTAATCTTTCTCTAGTCATTCTTTTATTCCTGATATACCTATTAAAAGCTTTAGGGCTTTTCATTATCCTATCCACCAGCAACTTTTCCCTCCTGGCTCTTCTTAGCTCCCTCTTTCGATCTTTCATGGCTAACTTGTAACTCTCAAGCGCCTGAACTGAGCCATCATATTTCATCCTAATATAAGCCTTCTTCTTCCTCTTGACAAGAGATATAAGTTATTTAATAATCCATGGCTCCCTTGCTTGACCTGACAGGTATATACTTATCAAGGACACACAGCAGCTGTTCCTTGATTAAGCTCCACATTTCAATTGTGCCCATTCCCTGCAGTTTCTTTCCCCATCCTATGCATCCTAAATCTTGCCTAAGCGCATTTTCATTGCCTTTCCCTCAGCAATAACTCTTGCCCTGCGTTATATACCAATCCCTTTCCATCGCTAAAGTAAAAATAAGCGAATTGTGGTCACTATCACCAAAATGCTCACCTACTTCCAAATCTAATACCTGGCCAGGTTCATTACCCAGTACCAAATCCAATGTGGCTTTGCCCCTTGTTGACTTGTCTACATACTGTGTCAGGAAACCATCCTGCACACATTGGACAAAAACTGACCCATCGAAAGGACGCGAACTATAGTATTTCCAGTCAATATTTGGAAAGTTAAAGACCCTATAGAAACTACCCTGTTAGTCCCCTTCCTATCCAGAATTATCTTTGCTCTCCTTTCCTCTATATATCTGGAACTATTCGGAGTCCGATAGAAAACTCCCAGCAGGGTGACCTCTCCTTTCCTGTTTCTAACCTCAGTCCATACTATTGCAGTGGACGAGTCCACAAATGTCTACACATTTGATAAAATTAACAACTACAGTCAGGGATACCAAAACATTTATCATCAGTTTGGCTGCCAAGATGTCTCAGCAGGTGGGATGATTGATTAAATCCCTTCCCACATTCAGAACAAGTGAATGGCATCTCCCTGGTATGAAACCACAGGTATCTCAACAGGATGGAAGTCAGAGAGAATCCTTTCCCACATACACATCAGATAGAGTCATCGAGTCATAGAGATGTACAGCATTGAAACAGACCCTTCGGTCCAACTCATCCGTGCCAAGCAGGTATCCCGACCCAATCTAGTCCCACCTGCCAACACTTGGCCCATATCCCTCCAAACCCTTCCTTTTCATATACCCATCCAGATGCCTTTTAAATATTGTAATTGCACCAGCCTCCACCACTTCCTCTGGCAGCTCATTCCATACATGTACCACCCTCTGTGTGAAAACATTGCCCCTTAGGTCTTATTTATACCTTTCCCCTCTCACTCTAAACCTGTGCGGTCTAGTCCTGGACTCCCCCACCCTAGGGAAGAGAATTTAGTCTATTTATCCTATCTCTGCCCCTTATGATTTTATAAACCTCTATAAGGTCACCCCTCAGCCTCCGATGCTCCAGGGAAAACAGCCCCAGCCTATTCAACCTCTCCCTATAGCTCATATCCTCAATCCAGTGTGAACTCTCTGGTGCTTCTATTGATAAGATGAATCAGCAAATTCATTCTCACACACAAACCAGGAGAATGGCCTCACTTCAGTGTGAACCCGCTGGTGTGAGAGCAGGTGGGAAGACTGACCAAAACGCTTCCCACCCTTGGAGCACTTGAATGACCTTTCCCAAGTGTGTACTCACTTATTCCTCAGCAGGTGGGATGAGTGAATTAACCTCTTCTCACTCTCAAAGCAATTGAATGGCCTCTCAATGGTGTGAACTCACTGGTGCAGATGCAGAGCAGATGTAACTGTCAACATCTCCCCCCACCCAAAGTAGGTGAATGCTCTCTCCCCTGTGTAAACTCTCTGGTGTGTCAGCAGGTTGGACAACTTAATGAATCCCTTCCCATACATGGAGCAAGTGAACCCACTGCCCACTGGTGCTGCAGTACAGGAGAAAATTCACTGAATTACTTCCCACACTCAGACGAGGAAGATTCTCCCTCCCCAGTGTGATAATGACGATGAATTTGCAACTCCGTTTGAGCTCTGAATCCTTTCCCACATTTCATTGGTTTGTCCATTGTGTGAATGTCCTTGTGTGATTCAAACTTCAGTGATGAGTTGAAACATCACTCACAGACTGGACACATGTATAGTCTTGTCAATTTGAATGATACAAATTTTCAGGCTGAGTAACTGGTTAAAACCCTTGTTACAGTCAGTTAATTGGAATGTTTTCACTGAGATGCTGTATGTGTTTCAGTGCTTTTGCAGTCACCCAATGGTAAGAATCCTTCAAAGCAGACTTCGAAGATAAAGCTCTCTTAGATTCAAAGATCAACAAGATTCAGGCCTCAATCAATCAAGTGACTGAATTAAGTGAAATTCCTCCGCGCTAGTGTCCCCTTAAAGGTGATTACAACAGTCATCATTGTTACTCCAGGATGGAAATGCAAAATAGAATGTTATTTTGAAAGAATGTTCCTTTCTCATTTATTTCCCAAAAGCTGCAAATCTCTAGCCCACATACTCTCCTTCCATTCTCACATTGAACAGAAAGATGAGATGCTGTTCCCTGAGCTCCCATTGAGGTGCCTTGGAACAGTAAAGGAAGTTGAAGTCAGTGTAGGGGTGGACAGACAATTAATATGAGAAGGTTAACTGAGGGTGCTAATTGGTTCAATGACTTTGGAGTTGAGTGAAAACAGAGAATGAGGTGCAACAGGGAGTAGGTGAAACTGAAAGATTGAGTGTGGCGCTCAGTCTCAGTTTGTCCAGTTCAGAAAGTGATATGGTCCCATTGGAAGGAGCCAATTGGCAAGTGATACCTGCAGAGTATTTTCCGATAGTTTTGAAGTAAAATGTATCAGCTTTTGTAAAGACAGGGGCTATCGATTATAATAGAAATGTTTCAAATGAAGCTGGATCCTTCTCACAATTAAATTCTGTTAAAGGGGGTAACTAGTTTAATTTACAAAGAAGTCATGAGAGGAGACCTCAGACTCCTGGTTTGTTACTCTTGCACAAGGTAGGGATTAAGGGAAGTTTCCAGTATCGCTGACAGCTATGTTTACAGGAGGTGTGTCAATCTGTAACTACTGGTTAACTGCTTTTCAGAGCTGGAGCTGTGAATGCACTCACTATGGAGCATCCATGACACTGAGAATGTCATGGACAGCACATTTAGTGAGTTGGTCATATTGCGGTTGAGAATTATACAGGCAGGAAGGGAATGGGTGACCATCAGGTAGAGTAAAAGGCTCCGGAAGGAAGTGCAAGAGTCCCCAATGGATATCCCTCTCTCAAACAGATATAGTGCTTTTGATACTGTTTGGGGCTGGTTGGGGCAGCCTCAGCAGTAATCAGCAACAGCCAAGTTTATGGCACCATGGGTAGCTCTGCTGCACAGAAGGGGAGGTAAAAGAATGGCAAGGTTATAATGACAGAGGGGTCAATAGTCAAGGATACAGACTGGCACTTCTGTGGCCATAGACACGATGGTATGTGATCTCCTTGGTGCCAGGATCAGGGATACTATGGAGTGGCTACAGGACATTGTGCAGCTGGAGAGTGAACAGCCATTGGTCATGGAACACACAAGTACCAATAACATATCTAAACAAAGGGAAGAGGGCCCGAGTGCTGAATACAGGAAGATAGGAGATACATTAAAATACAGGACTGTAAGAATATTAATGTCAGACTTACTCCCAGTCCCATGTGCTAGCGAGAGCAGGAAATATCAGATGAATATGTGGCAAGAGAAATGATGTTCCAGAGAAGGGTGTAGATTCTTGAGGCATTGGGACCATTTCTGTGGGTGTTGGGACCTGTACAAACTTGACTGGTTTCCCCTGAGCAGAGCTGGGACAGATTTCCTCATGGGGATTTGCTAGTTCCTTTGGTGAGGTTTTTAGTATGGCAGAGGAATGGGAACTAATGTGTTGGCTGAAATGGGTCAGATTCAGATCAGGAAATGGGAGGGAAAATATTAATTAGTGATGCAGTCAGCAGATCTGAAAGACAAAAGAAAGGAGGAATATACAAGGATAGATTCTCTCTTTATACATCACTCCTGACATCCCTACAATCAGTCTGATGAACCTTCTTTACACTCTCTCAATAGCCAGGGCATCCTTCCTTGGAAAGGAGAACAAAAGTGCTCACAGTTTTCCAGGTGTGGTCACACCAAAACACTTCCAGAAATATATCCCTGCTCCCATATTCAAATCCTCTCACTATGAAGGCCACCGTATTATTTACATTCTTAACTGCTTGTCACTCCTGCCTGCTTACTAAAAGAGAGTTGCAGAGAAAAGCAGAACAAAATGGGGTTAGAGTCTCAGAAATAAAATTGTTGAACACTATGTCCCTATCATATCGATCTATCATCTATTTACTCCAGTCCTATTTACTGGACTCAGAATGTAACCTATATTGTCATGCCTTGTACGATCGTCTGAATATTTTTTCAAGATTGTAATGATTCCTGCATCTGTCAACATGTCAGATGCTGCCAGACCTACTGAACGTCTCCAGCATTTTCTGATTTTATTTCAGATTTCCACCATTTTGCTTAAACACTTAGTGTCATAGAGTTATACAGCATGCAAAGAGACCCTTTGATCAAACTCGTCCATGCTGAAGAGATATTCTAATCTGATCTAGTACCATTTGTCAGCATTTGGCTCATAATCCTCCAAACAATTCCTATTAAGTACCCATCCAGATGGCTTTTAAATGTTGTAATTGTACCTGTCTCCACTATCTCCTCTGGTAGCTCATTTCATACATGCACCTCTGTGAAAAGGTTGCCCCTCAATTCCCTTTTAAATCTTTCCCCTCTCACCTTAAACCTGTGCACACTAGTTCTGAACTCCCTTCCTTGGGAAAAATACCTTCGCTATTCACCCTATCCATGTCCCTCATGATTTTATAATCCTCTATAAGATCATTCCTTAGCCTTCGACATCCACAGAATAAAAATCCCCAGCCTATTCGGCCTCTCCCTATAGCTCAACTCTACAGTCCCAGCAACAACTTTGTAAATTTTTCTGAATGCTTTCAAGTTTAACAAAATCTTTCCAACAGCAGGGAGAGCAGAACTGATCACAGTTTTCCAAAATCCGCCTTATACAGCCACATCATAACCTCCCAACTCCTATACACCAGCAAGTTCATACTGGGGAGAGGCCATTCACCTGCTGATTGTGGGAAAGAATTGCTCAGTCACATAGGTTGCTGTAACATGAGCAAGTTCACACTGAGGACAGACAATTCACCTCCTCTACCTCTGGGAGGGGATTCATCCAGCCTGCTAGAACAACAGTGAATTCACACTGGGGGGAGATCATTCACCTGCTCTGAATATGGAAAAGCATTCAATCAATCATCCAACCTGCTGAGACACAAGCGAGTTTACACTGGTGAGAAACATTCACTCAGTCAACTCACCTATTGATAACTGAGCCTATTCACCTTTCCGTCAGTGGGAAGGGATTTCAAACTGTTAACACACGAGTGAAATCAAGTCATAGAGTCATAGAGATGTAGAGCATGTAAGCAGACCCTTCGGTCCAACTTGTCCATACCAACCAGATATCCGAAACTAATCTAGTCCAATTTGTCAGCACTTTGCCCATATCCCTCTGAACCCTTTCTAGTCATTTGCCCACTAAAATGCCAGCCTTCACCACTTCCTCTTGCAGTTCATTCCATACACTCACCACCCTCTGCATGAAAAGGTTGCCCCTTAGGTCCATTTATGCTCTGCACTCTCCCACTCCAGGGAAAAGACCTTGTCTATTTATGCTACCCATGCCTCTCATGATTGTATAAACCTCTACAAAGTCACCCCTCAGCCTCGGATGCTCCAGAGAAAACAGCCCCAGCCTATTCAGCCTCTCCCGATAGCTGAAATACTCCAAACCTCTTTTCTGAACGCTTTCACATTTCACAACATCCTCCCTATAGGAAGGAGACCAGAATTACATGCAATATTCCAAACGTGGCCTAACCAATGTTCTGTTCACCTGTGACATGACCTCCCAATTCCTATATTCAATGCTCTGACCAATTAAAGAAAGCATACCAAACGCCTTCTTCACTATCCTATCTACCTGCGACTTCACTTTCAAGGAACTATGAACCTGCATTCCAAGATCTCTTTGTTCAACAACACTCCCCAAGACTTTACCACTAAATGTATAAGTCCTGCTCTGATTTGCTTTCCTAAAATGCAACATCTCACATTTATCTAAATTAAACTTCATCTGCCACTCCTCAGCTCATTTGCCCATCTAAACAAGATCCCATTTTAATTTGAGGTAACCTTCTTCATGTCAACTACACCCCCAATTTTGGTGTCATCTGCAAACTTAGTAACTATACCTCCTATGTTCACATCCAAATCTTTTATATAAATGACAAAAAGTAGTGAACTCAGCACCGATCCTTGTGGCACACCACTGGTCATAGACTTCTAGTCTGAAAAGCAACCCTCCACCATCACCCTCTGTCTTAAACCTTCAATCCAGTTCTGTATCCAAAAGGCTAGTTCTCCCTATAGTCCATGAGATCTAACCTTGCTTAGCAGTTTCCCATAAGGAACATTGTCAAACACCTTACTAAAGTCCATATAGATCATGTCTACCACTCTGCCTTCATTAATCCTCTTTGTTATTTATTCAAAAAACTCAATCAAGTTTGTGAGACATGATTTCCCACACACAAAGCCATGCTAACTATCGCTAATCAGTCCTTGCCTTTCCAAATTGATGTAAATCCTGTCCCTCAAGTTTCCCTCCAACAACTTGGCCACCACTGATGTCAGGCTCACTGGTCTATAGTTTCCTGGCTTATCCTTACAACCTTTCGGAAATAGTGGCAGCAAGTCTTCCGGCATCTCACCCGTGACTATTGATGATACAAATATCCCAGCAATCACATCCCTAGCTTCCCACAGAGTTCTAGGGTACACCTGATCAGGTCCTGGAGATTTATCCACTTTTATGCATTTCAAGACGTCCAGCACTTCCTCCTGTGCAATATGGACATTTTTCAAGATGTCACCATCTACTTCCCCACATTCCATATCTTCCATGTCCACTGACATAAAATACTTGTTTAGTCTCTCCCCCACCTGCTGTGGCTCCACACAGAGGCTGTCCTGCTAATCTTTGAGGGGCCCTAATTTCCCGCTAGTTACCCTTTTGTCCAAAATGTATTTATAAAAGCCCTTTAGATTCTCCTTAACCCTATTTGCCAGAGCTATCCCATATCCCTTTTCTGCCCTCCTGATTTCCCTCTTAAGTATGCTCCAACTGCCTTTATATTCTTCTAAGGATTCACTTGATCTCTCCTGTTTATGCCTGACATATGCTTCCTTCGTTTTCTTAACCAAACCTCAATTACTCTAGTCATCCAGCATTCCCTATGCTTACCAACTTTTCCTTTCACCTTAATAGGAATACATTGTCTCTGGACTCTCATTATCTCATTTTTGAAGGCTTCCCATTTTCCAGCCATCGCTTTACCTGCAAACATCTGTCCCCAATCAACTTTTGAAAATTCTTGCCTGATACCATCAAAATTAGCCTTCCTCCAGTTTAGATCCATACATCCTTTTCATCATTTTAAAACTAATAGAATTATGGTTGCTGGCCCCACAGTGCTCCCCCACTGACACTTCAGTCACTTGCCCTGCCTTATTTCCCAAGAGTAGGTCAAGTTTTGCACCAACATCCATATACTGAATCAGAAAATTTTCTTGCAAACACTTAACAAATTCTTCTCCATCTAATCCCTTAAAATCATAACCACCCTAATATTCATACAGATAACTGAAATCTCCTGACAAATTTGTTTCCCAATTTCCCACTGAGTATTAGGGGGTCTCTAATACAATCCCAATGGGGTGATCATCCCTTTCTTATTTTACAGTTCCATCCAAGTAACTTCCTTGGATGTATTCCCAGGACTATCCTCCCTAAGTACAGCAGTGATGTTGTCCCAAACATCATTCCCCCTCCTCTCCTGCCCCTTTTCTATCCTCTATCCTTCCTGTAACATTTGTATCCTGGAACATTAAGCTGCCAGTCCTGTCCATCCCTGAGCCACATTTCTGCAGTTGCTATGATATCCCAGTCCCATGTCCTGAGTTCCTCTGCCTTCCCTGTTAGGCCTCTTGCATTGAAGTAAACACAGTTTAATTTATCAATCCTACCTTGTTCTCTGCTTTGTTCCTGCCTGCCCTGACTGTTTGACTTGTTCCCTTTCCCAACTGTACCAGTCTCAGATTGATCTCTTTCCTCACTATTTCCCTGGGTAACACCATTCCCCCACCCTCCACCTTACTAGTTTAAATCCTCCCAAGCAGTTCTAGCAAATCTCCCTGCCAGTATATTAGTCCCCTTCCAATTCAGGTGCAATCCATCCTTCTTGTACAGGTCACTTCTACTCCAAAAGAGATTCCAATGATCCAAAAGTGTGAACTCTTCTCCCTTTCACCAGTTCCTCAGCCACACATTAATCTGGCCTATCCTCCTATTCCTACCCTCACTAGCTCGTAGCATGGGAGTAATCCAGATATTATTCCCCTTGAGGACTTCCTTTTTAAATTCCTGCTGAAATTTCTATATTCTCCCTTCAGAATCTCATCCGTTTCCCTTCCTATATCATTAGCTCCAATGTGTATAATGACCTTCTGCTAGTCCCTCTTCCCTTTGAGAACATTCTGCACTCTCTCCAAGATACCCTTGATCCTGGGACCAGACAGGCAATACACCATTCTGATTTTTCGCTGTTGGCCGCAGAAATATCTGTCTGTGCCTCTGACTAAAGAGTCCCCGATCACAATTGGTCGCTTGGAACCCGACGTACCCCTCATTACATTAGAGCCAGTCTTGATACAGAAACTTGGCTGTTCATGCTACATTCCCCTAAGATTCCTTCACCCTCTACATTTTCCAAACAGTATACTTGTTTGAAATGGGGATAGCCACAGAAGACTCCTGCACTACCTACCTACCCCTCCTGCCTCTCCTGGAGTTAACCCATCTCCCTGGCTGTATCTACGGCTTTTCTCCTTTCCTATAACTGCCATTCATCACACCCCCTAGCTCTTGTAAAGACCTCATTGCATCTAACTGCCACTCCAACCGATCCATGCGATCTGATAAGATTCCTTCACAAATTACAGACCAAGAAAAGAACACCATCTTTTTGCTCCAAAAAAGTCCTCCAGGCTAATTGAGTACCTATGGTTTATATTTTTCAAATTTAATCAAGAGACAGATCTCAATAAAACATATAATCAAGAAAGAACCCATTCTCCTCTCTACTGTAGATTTACAGCAAGGTTATACATTAAAAACTGTGCACTTATCTGTTCCTGTGCTGTGAGATCTCCCACACGGGCTCCTCCAAGGGCATCTGTGAACTTCAGCTTTTTGTTAATTTTTCTGAGGCACATTTCAATATCCAGAGATACATGAACCCAAACAGCAAAGGCAGTAACTGTGAATGTTCACTGCTGTGTCAGTTAGCAGCGTAGGTTTCTTTCTCTCTCTCCCTCACTGACCATGTGTTTGCAATCTTTTGTCTGTCTTTCTCCTTTTAGAACATAGAACATAGAATATTAAAGTGCAGCACAGGCCCTTGATGTTGCAGGGACCTGTGGAGCCAATCTGAAGCCCATCTATCTGATACTATTCCATTTTTATCCATATGTTTATCCAATGACCATTTAAATGCCCCTAAAGTTGGCAGGCAGTGCATTCCACACCCCTACTACTCGGAGTAAAGAAACTACCTCTGACATCTGTCCTATATATATCACCAGTCAATTTAAAGCTATGTCCCCCCGGGCTAGTCACCACCATCTGTTGAAAAAGGCTCTCACTGTCCACCCTATCTAACCCTCTGATTATCTTACGTGTCTCAATTAAGTCACCTCTCAACCTTCTTCTCTGTAACAAAAACAGCCTCAAGTCCCTCAACTTTTCCTCATAAGACCTTCCCCCCATACCAGACAACATCCTAGTTAATGTCCTCTGAACCTTTTCCAAAGCTTCCACATCCTTCCTATAATGTGATGACCAGAACTGTACATAATATTCCAAGTGCGGCTGCACCAGAGTTTTGTACAGCTGCAGCATGACCTCATGGCTTTGAAATTCAATCCCTCTACCAATAAAAGCTAACACACGACATGCCACTTTAACAACACTATCAACCAGGCTGGCAACTTTCAGGGATCTATGCACATGGTCATCGAGATCTCTCTTCTCATCTACACTACCAAGAATCTTACCATTAACCCAGTACTCCTTATTTCTGTTGCTGCTTCCAAAGTGAATCATCTCAAATTTTTCCACATTAATCTCCATTTGCCACCTCTCAGTCCAGCTCTGCAGCTTATCTATGCCCCTCTGTAACCTGCAACATCCTTTGTCACTATCCACAACTCCACCAGTGTCATCCACAAATTTACTAACCCATCCTTCTCTGCCCTCATCTAGGTCATTTATAAAAATGACAAACAGCAGTGGACCCAAAACAGATCCTTCAGTACAGAACTAAACACTGAACTCCAGGATGAACATTTCCTATCAAACACCACTCTCTGTCTTCTTTCAGCTAGCCAGTGTCTGATCCAAACTGCTAAATCATCCCCCATCCCGTGCCTCAGTATTTTGTTCAATAGCCTATCAAACGCCTTACTGAAATCCATATACATCACATCAACCGCTTTACCTTCATCCACTTGTTTGGTCACCATCTCAAAGAACTCAATAAGATTTATGAGGCACCATCTACACTTCACAAAACCATGTTGACTATCCCTAATCAACTTATTCCTCTCTAGATGATTACAAATCCTATCTCATATACCCTTTTCCAACACTTTACCCACAACCAAAGTAAGGCTCACTGGTCTATAATTTCCACTGTTGTCTCTACTCCCCTTCTTGAACAAGGGGACAACATTTGCTGTCCTCCAGTCTTCTGGCACAATTCCTGTAGACAATGATGACATAAAGATCAAAGCCAAAGGCTCTGCAATGTCCTCCCTAGTTTGCCAGCAAATCCTTGGATAAATCCCATTCAGCACTTTTACAAGTGCTGTTGTTTTGATCTTTTTTCCCCAAAGTTCCAAAACAATGCACCAGCTTATCAAACAGTAATTGCAGTTCCTAGAATTCAAGGAAATCACCTCCAATACCTAAAATACCTCAAAAAAAAAGTAGCCACAATTTTTCCCATCAAATGACACTAAGTTGATCCCATTCACTTGCTGTGTTTGTGTAAAAGGCTTTGCTGTTTGTTAACACACCAACAAATTCACAAAGAACCACAGGGCTTTGCTTTTACCCACACTAAGGAATGAACCTTGGTCATCAGGCTGTTTGTATTGATGTTATTAAACACTGCTGTATCAAAGAGGCTAATATTGTAGATAAAACCTTGATACAATTGTGTATCTGTAGGTTAGGTTTCGAAAATAATCACAATGTCGCTGTACATCAACACATTTTTGTTGGGTAAAGACTGTCCACCTGCATATTGTTGTAAAGTGATTTTTTTGGTTCATCAGGATTAGTTAAACAACGAGTTCTCTGGTAACTGTCAGTGCTGGATTTTGATGCTGTTGTTATCCAAATCCAAACCGTGTTTTCTGGCTCTATTTCTGCTGATGTTTGTGATTACCACACGTTCAGTTAACCACTTAGCATAAATATGATACGAATCAGGTTTTTGTTAGAACTAAGTTGCATCAAGTCTTTATCCTATCTCTAAGGAAATCAGTACCTTTCACATGAGCAGTTAAGAGAAGACACATCCAGAGTGATATATCGCCTCTAATGCTGGAAATTTAGTTACAAGTGCTGTTGGGGTGTGTGAAACTAAACTTGGCAAGGGGATGGGATCCAGAATGAATGTTCAAAAGGAAAGAGAAGAATCAACAATGAGTCAGGAAGGCAGTGACATTACAGGCCAGTTCAGGTGCAAGAGGGTTTGACATGGTCGAATGGCATTCATTTTAGTGCTGCAAGTTTGATGAACAAGACAGATGAGTTGAGGATACAGATTATAACATGGGAGTATGTTGACATTGCTGTCACTGAGACATGGCTGAGAGAGAGACAGGATTCGAACCTCAATGCTCCAAGATACAGGGTCTTCATGTGAGACAGAGAAGGAAGCAAAAGAAGACGAGTTCTCACAATTATGTTTCAGGAAATTATTACATCTTAGAAAGCTCCTTAAATAAATCCGTATGCATAGAACAAGTAAAACTGGCAAGAAGGCAAATTTCAGGGAAGTGTAAAAGTAATAGGGTATTGACAGTGGGGGATTTCAACTTCCTCAACATTAGTTGTAGCCGTCATAGTGTGAAAGGTTTAGAGGAACCTTTAAAGTCGATCCAGGACAGCTTTTGAAGCCAGTGTGTACAAGTCCCAATAACGAAGAGGGAGGTCCAGGACTGAGACAGACAAGTGATTCAGTGGGGGGAAGCATTTTGCAGACAGTTATCGGAACTCTTTGAAAATGATTCAGACTGTTATGAAAAAGGACAAGGATGGGCCTCAAATAAAAGTTCGAAATTGGTTAATTTTAATAAGACCAGATATGATTTGGCCAGCATGCGCAGGGAACAAATACTTCCAGGTAAGTGGTCAAGACAGAACTTAAATGGAGAGATAAGGAAAGCTATAAATGGAATATTCCTGAAGAAGGGCTTCTGCTCAAAACGTCGATTCTCCTGCTCCTCAGATGCTGCTGTGTTTTTCCAGCATCACATTTTTCAACTATAAATGGAATATGCCAAATAAAGTAGAGGAAAATGCTGAGTTGCTTTACAGGTACATTAATGGTTAAAGGATAATGGGGGAAAGTGACGCCCATTATATTCATTCACATACCACTCCCTGATTTGTCCCTCTCATGAGTGAATACTGACACAAAGTATTATTTTAAACCAGGTTTACATCCTCTAGTTCCACACACAGATTACTGCTTAGGTCCTTAAAGAAATTAAAATAGAGAGCGAGAGAAGTTTTTGAGTCATCAGGCAGGCTTAAATGTGGATAAATCTCCAGAGTTAGGTGAAATGTATCCTACATTGTTAAGATGATAAGTTGTTATGACAAAATTGCAAGGGCACTGGCAAAAATATTCAGTTCCAGGTTGGGCTGCGCATGACTGAGCAGCACAAAATTGCCAGTTGACAATGGCTGCTGACAGTAACATTTACTGACAAGGTTGCTGAATGCACACAGGATATGGATAACAACATTTAATATTTGCATAACAATACAGCTCTGTAGAACATAGATAATAACATTTAACATTTGACTCTAAATAAGAACATCTTAAACTAACTAGTTTAACCAACAATTATAGATATAGTTCGGAATTAGTTACAGAAAACAAAAGTTTCAAACCAGACCACAAATAGTTAACAATTAGTTCAGTGAATGTGGTACAGAAAGCTGGTCTCTCTCTCTCTCTCTCGTTCACTCATGAACATTTTCTAACTTATTTCCTACCTCACTTTTCAAGAAAGAATGAATCCAGATTAGCAGACATTGGAATGTGGATTGAATGAACACATTAAGACACAACTTGTTAGCTCAAGAATTCTAACACAAGGTGCAACCACATCACTTTGTTAGAACTGATCAAAAATCAATATTCTTTTGTATTTCCTGTAATACGAAATTTAATTGGTCCTGAAATCCAATTCGTTGGTAGTTAACATGGTGCAGCTGGGAAAAATGTTACTTGAATATAGTATCGATTGTGAAAAAATTCAAGAAGAGAGATCGGAGTCTGGGAAACATCATGAAGTACCAGTGATGGTCCACAATCCTGTCCGTCATAACTTGGAGGTGCCGGTGTTGGATTGGGGTGTACAAAGTTAAAAATCACACAACACCAGGTTATAATCCAACAGGTTTACTTGGAAGTACACTAGCACCCTGTCCGTCTCAGTGATCAGTGACCTTAAACTGTGTAAGATGCTGGACCTGAGAGCCAATTACAGAGGGACATCTTAGCGCCGCTGACCAATGGTAATCAAAGGGGGCATGTGCGCTCTAAGTTTGAAGGGTGTCAGTTAAGACATTCTGAAGCTTTCTGTATGTGTGTGTGCGTGTGCCCTTGTGACTTTTCGCTGTGTGCTGTAACTGAGCTGTAAATTGCAAATAAATGTCACCTAAATCCACCCCACAGCTCAGACGCTCATGAAAAGTATGCAATCTGAAAACAGGATCGCTGAAGTAACCCAGACCTTGCTGTGGATTTGAGACCACCTCAATGTCCATAGACGTAAGGATTCCTCTTTTATTAAAAGTCCTTGGTCAGTTATCTAAACTTCAGGGTCTCATAGACAGGCTAAAGTTCCCTGAAATCAGATATCTGTCCATGGCTGAGCGGAGGTACTGTAAATGTCTCTGACCAAGGTTAATTAAGCTTGACTTGAGAGCCGTTATTATCACAGTGCTGGTTGATAAGAGTACAGAACTACCAAAAACTACCAAGGGTCGGCTGGCCCCACCTGACATATCAGGAGATAAAATTCTACTGAAACTAAAAGAATACAAAGACCAACAATTCGACATATCTGAAACCTCTGTGAAAATCAGGCAAAAGTATAATACCTCCATGGGGCAATGTTTCCTGGATGTTTTAAAAGGGTCTGGGGATAAACAACCCACATGAAAGAGAAAGAACGAGTAAGATGGTCCCTTGCCCTTAAGGGACAGGTCTGACAGCAAAACGAAATTATAACACACTCTTGATATGAGTGAGATTTAATCAGCATTAAAGAACAATTAAAAGTGGTGTGTGAAGAATTAACAGGGGCTAAAAAGGAAGTGTGAGGAGTAAGAGTCAGAAAACAAGAAACTACAGAAACAAGGAACTAAAGAACCTAATAAGCCCCCGATCCCAAAGGAAAGTATGCCAAATACTGGATCAGATACCCCTGTTTAAACCAATTGGCCAAGAACCCATGGAGGGAGGCCACTCGAGTCCCAGAATCGGACTCCTGTGGTAACTCAGAAAAAGAGACCAAACCACAGCTTGCTCCCCTTAAGGGATGAAGGTTAAAATAAAACAGAGAGAGACAACAGGGACAATGGGTACACTATCACCATTTAGGCTTATAGAAAACATTTCAACCATACATCTGTGGACCCAGAAAAGGTAGATAAATGATCTAAAAAGAAGGGGGTCAGGGTTGGGTGGTGGCGGAGGGATGAAAACATGGGAGCAACCAGAATGGCTGAGGAGTATTTACAAACTGCACATGAGAGATGGGGTCCAAGTATTGTCAATGCTGATGCCCCTTAGCGAAGGAAAAAGATTGAGTAGGACAGTGTGGAAAGGATTGGGCGAGAACGAACATCATTGAGATGGGCTCGGAATTGGTTTTGAGATGGACTGGACAAAGCTGATGGTATATACCAAAAATATGTATGAGGGTCCACTTCATTATTTCAAAAGGTTTAAGGTGGCATGGTCAGATCACTCTGGATTTGACATTACGATACCCAATGACTTGGATGACAGCAGTGTGGGATGACTAAAGGCTGTCTTTGTGACAGGACTGAAGCAGGAACTAGCTAAATGTTGCAAGTAGCCCATCATGACTGGAAGGACCATCTCGTGACAGTGGGAAGTCTGATCTGTCGGTGCCATAGGCTGGACAGGGACATAAGTGCTGAGCTAAAAGTAATGCAAGTCACAGGGGGAAAACCAAGTGAGAAACAACTGTGAGGAAGGACTCCCAACAAATGCTACCATTGCTGCAAAAAGGGCAAAGACTTCTAGGGTAGAAGAGCGAGGCGCTGGAAAGCACAGCCGGTCAGGCAGCATCCGAGAAGCAGGAGAGTCAACACTTTGAGCATAAGCTCTTCTTCATTCCTGATCTGCAGTCCTCACTTTCTCCAAAGACTTGTAGGGCCAAGTGATGAGATCACCAAGGTGGTGCGCAGGCAACTCTAAATCAGGATCAAACCCTTCTCCAGAACAATTGTTAATCGGAGAAAGGTTATGACTGCAGAATGAGAGAAGGAAATGTTGAAGATAACAAAAAGCGAGAAGACCCCACCCTCTCACTCACCATACCCCAGATAGCTCTTTCACAACAATAGAGGGATGGAACTTATATCTTAATTAGGGTGGCCAACCAAGAAATAGATTGTCTTTTGGATACTGGAGCGGAATTAACCTGTTTACCTCTATTATGGACAAAGGCTGCCCTTAGACAGTACGTAGAGTGGGGATTGAAAGTCTTACTGTGAACATGAATTGGGCTCGCAAGACTGAACAACGTGGATTTGGGTAGGACTAGTGGAACAGGCTGTCTTGGGAATGAACATTTCTGACCCAGATAACTCTTCCTTGCACTTTGAAGATGGTAAAATGACCTGGTCTATAAGATGCATGAAAAAGGCAAAGTTAAGAGACCACCCAATCTGGGCAAAGGGTAAGAACGATTGTAGCTTGCTCCAAATGGAACCAGCACCATTCACCAGAGTCGCCTCTCCATGCGCCAAACAATATCCCAGTAACCCAGTCTCAATTGTCGGGTACTTGCCTGTCATGTGACAACTGGAAGAAAAAGGCGTATTGGTAAAAACACACAGCTCCTCCACCAGCCTGACATTACTTGACAACAGGAGAAAGTGAGAACTGCAGATGCTGGAGTCAGAGTCATGAGTGTGATACTGGAAAATCACAGCAGGTCAGGCAGCATCCAAGGAGCAGGAGAATCAATGTTTTGGGCATAAGCCCTTCATCGACTACAGAGGGCCAACCAATGCATTGATCAGAAAGCTTTTTGGTCACAGATCTCATGACCATTTTTAATGCTCTCACACCAGAACATAAATCCTTTGCAGTGATAGATGTGGCCAATAGATTCTGGTTGGTACCCTTGGCACCTGAAGTCCAATGGTAGTTTGCCCTCATGAACCAGAAACAACAGTACACCTGGCTGCCACTGGGTTTCCACAGCAGTCCTACTATAATTCATATGGCCTGTAAAATCACTTGCGAGAATTACCCATTATGCCTTTTACACTTATTCAGAGCGTGGATGATATTCTATTCACCTCCAATACAGAGGAACAGCATGAACAGGATCTGCGAATCCTGCTGGACCACCTGTACTCCTAAGGACATAAAGCCAATTTTAACAAGGCCCAAGTGTTGCAGGAAGAGGTTGTGTATTTGGGACAAAAGATTTCAGAGGGAAAAAGAGAACTTACCCAGGACAGAATTGCCGCAATTCAGAAGACCCAAGAACCCAGTATTATCCAGGAATTCAGATCTATTTTAGGATTTTAACAGAAACTAGATCGACTCCTACACACAACTAGCAAAGCTTCTGAACGATCTCTTAAAGGGCAAGAGAACATCAAAGGACGTTATCACCCTCACAGAAGAGCAACAAAAGCCTTTCAGGAACCTACAAAGATCTTATGCTCTGCATCAGCTTTGGGAATTCCTGACAATGGGAAGCCATAAGACCATAAGACCATAAGACATAGGAGTGGAAGTAAGGCCATTCGGCCCATCGAGTCCACTCCGCCATTCAATCATGGCTGATGCGCATTTCAGCTCCACTTGCCAGCATTCTCCCCGTAGCCCTTAATTCCTCTAGACAACAAGAACCTATCAATCTCGGCCTTGAAGACATTTAGCGTCCCGGCTTCCACTGCACTCCGTGGCAATGAATTCCACAGGCCCACCACTCTCTGGCTGAAGAAATGTCTCCGCATTTCCGTTCTGAAATGACCCCCTCTAATTCTAAGGCTGTGTCCACGGGTCCTAGTCTCCTCGCCTAACAGAAACAATTTTCTAGCATCCTTTTGTCCCAAATACACAACCTCTTCCTGCAACACTTGGGCCTTGTTAAAATTGGCTTTATGTCCTTAGGAGTACAGGTGGTCCAGCAGGATTCGCAGATCCTGTTCATGCTGTTCCTCTGTATTGGAGGTGAATAGAATATCATCCACGCTCTGAATAAGTGTAAAAGCCATTTACCCTTTTTGTAAATGTTAAAGAAGGATACATGACAGCAGTACTGATGTAAGAATATGGGGATTTACATAGACCTACTGAATACTACTCAGTAGAACCGGATGCAGTAGAACTGGGATGGGGAAGCTGTTTGAGTGCTATGGGAGCCACATGTCCAGCCATACTGGGCATCACAGATTTGGTCCTCACCAAAAACTAACTGTCAAGTGTCCCACCATAGTACATGTTTCACTGTCAATGAATAGAGTATTGTAAGTAACAGCAGCTAGGTGGATCCACTGGACAGCAGTCTTAGAAGCTCTCAATCTCCACTTTGTCTGGGCCAGCCCAGTTAACCTCACAACTAAACTCCCAGAGTCCAGAGAACAAGAAGAGGGAGAAGGCATTTGTGAGGAATGATGTGACTGCATGGAAAATATCCACAACACCACCAATTTTTGTGTTTTCAGCTAACTTACGAACCCACCCTTCTGCTTCCTCATACATGTCATTCATAAAAATCACAAACAGCAGAGGTCCCAGAACCGATCTCTGTGGAACACCACTGGTCACCGAAGTCCAGGCTGAATACTTTCCATCTACTACCACTTTCTGTCTTCTATGGGCCAGCTAATTCTGTATGCAGACAGTCAAATTTCCCTGAAACCCCATGTCTCCTTACTTTCTGAATGAGCCTACCATGGGGTACCTCATCAAACCCCTTGCTAAAATCCATATACACAGCTCTACTTTCATTAATGTGTTTTGTCACACCCTCAAATAATTCAATAAGGCGTGTGAGGCATGACCTGCCCCTCACAAAGCCATGCTGACTACCTCTAATCAAACTATAGTTTTCCAAATAATCATAAATCCTGTCTCTCAGAATCCTCTCCAATAATTTGCCCACCGCCAACATAAGACTGACTGAACTGTAATTCCCAGGACTATTCTTATTCCCTTTCTTGAACAAGGGAATAACATTTGCCACTTTCCAATCACGTGGTACTACTCCAGTAGACATTGTGGATGCAAAGATCATCGCCAAAGGTGCAGCAATATCTTCCCTAGCTTCGTGTAGTAACCTTGGGTACATCCCATCTGGCCCAGGGGACTTATATATCCTCATACTTCTCAAAGTTTCCAACACATCCTCCTTCTTAACATCAACCTGTTTGATCATATCAGCCTGTTTCATACTGTCCTCACAAATGAGAAGGTCCTTCTCACCAGCGAATACTGAAGCAAAGTATTCATTAAGGGCCTCCCCTACCTCCTCCGACTCCAGGTGCAAATTCCCTCCACTAACCCTGATTCACCCTACCCTCACTCTGGTCATCCTCTTGTTCCTCACATAAGTGTAGAATGCCTTGGGGTTTTCCTTAATCCTACCCACCAAGGCTTTTTCATGCCCCACCCCCCAACCCCCCCACCCCGTCTAGCTCTCCTTAGTCCATTCTTCAGTTCCTTCGTGGTGACCTTGTAACCCTCTAAAGCCCTGTCTGACTCTTGCTTCTGCAAAATTAAGTGAGCTTCCTTCCTCTTGTCTAGATGTTCCACATCTCTTATCATCTAAGGTTCCTTCACCGTACCATCCCTTCCTTGTCTCAGCGGGACCAACCTATCCAGCACTTGCAGCAAGTGCTCCCTAAACAACCTCCACATTCCTGTCATGCAATTCCCTGAGAATACCTGATCCCAATTTATGCTCCACAGTTCCTGCCTAATAGCATTGTAATTCCCCCTCCCCAGTTAAATACTTTCTCACACTGTCTGCTTCTATCACTCATAGAATTAAAGGTCAGGGAGTTGTGATCATTATCCCCAAAATGCTTTCCCACTGAGAGATCTGACACCTGATCTGGTTCATTGCTAAGCACCAAATCCAATGTGGCCTCCCGTCTAGTCGGCCGATCTACAAATTGAGTCCAGAATCCTTCCTGGACACATCTGACAAAATCTGCTCCATCCAAACTATTTGCACTAAGGAGGTTCCAATCAATATTAGGGAAGTAGAAGTCACCCATGACAACAACTCTGTTACTTCTGCGCCTTTCCAAAATCTGTCTCCCAAGCTGCTCCTCCATGTCTCTGTTGCTACTGGGAGTTCTATGGAAAACTCCCAATGAAGTGACTGCTCCTTTCCTGTTTCTGACTTCCACCCATACTGACTCAGTAGACAAACCCTCATCAAGGATCTCCCTTTCTGCAGCTGTTATACTATTCCTCTGTTCCTGATGAAGGGCTTTTGCCCAAAATGTCAATTTTCCTGCTCCTCAGATGCTGCCTGACCTGCTGTGCTTTTCCAGCACCATTCTGATCTAAACTCTGGTTTCCAGCATCTGCAGTCCTCACTTTTGCCTAGCTGTTATACTATCACTGATTAGCAATGCCACTTCCCCACCTCTTTTACCTCCCTCCCTATTCCTTTTGAAATATCCAAACTGTGGAATATCCAACAACTGTTCCTGCCCCTGAGATATCCAAGTCACTGTAATGGCCACAACAGCATAGCTCCAAGTACTGATCCATGGTCTAAGTTCAATATCCTTATTCCTGATACTTCTTGTGTTAAAATAGACATACTTCAATGCTTCACACTGACTGCAACTTGTCCTATTAACTGTCTATCCTTCCTCACAGACTCTCTGCACGCTGTATCTGCCTGTTCCCCAGCTACCCCATCCTCTGATTCATAGCTCCCATTCATATCCCCCTGCCAAACTAGTTTAAACCCTCCCAAAGAGCTCCAGTAAACCTCTAATTATTATTTAGCAATTTTTCAAAACTTAATGCAACCCTCACTCTTTATCAATGTCAACCGTACCTGGTTTGATTCCAGAGTGAAATCGCACCAGACTGGGTCCATGGGACCAGACGAGGGAGAGATCGTAAATGAAGCATGGGAATGAGCCTTGTTGGTTGCAGAACCTTCGCAGATGCAGACAGGCAATGCCACGCTATCCAAGGACAGAACCCACTTGGTGATCAAGGGTCACCACTTGCCAGCTCAGGGTTCCACCTTGGAAGGTGACAGTGTTTCCATCTATAGATTCTCTGCAAACAGCAAGCAATCTCAGTGGGACCTCCAAAATAACCATTGAAGTTTTCACCGACCCCAGACAAGGCTAGACAAATGACTTCTTTGTCCAAAACCAATTTTATTTTTCTTAATTATGCATGGGAAGAGGTCCTATAACTATATAGGAAGCATCGCCAAAGAATTATTCAGATTACAGTCTTTTATAACAAAATTGTGGGAAAGTCAACACATGACTTATTCTTTTTTGCAACAAGAGCAGTTATGTTAAAATTCCACGTGGCTCAAAGGTAGAAGACAGAGGGTGTTGGTGGAGGGTTGTTTTTCAGACTGGAGGCCTGTGGCCAGTGGAGTGCCACAAGGATCTGTGCTGGGCCCTCTACTTTTTGTCATTTACATAAATGATTTGGATGCGAGAATAAGAGGTACAGTTAGTAAGTTTGCAGATGACATCAAAATTGGAGGCGTAGTGGACAACAAAGAAAGTTACCTCAGATTAAAACAGGATCTTGACCAGATGGGCCAATGGGCAGATGGAGTTTAATTCAGATAAATGTGAGGAGCTGCATTTTGGAAAAGCAAATCTTAGCAGGACTTATACACTTAATGGTAAGGTCCTAGGGAGTATTGCTGAATAAAGAGTCCTTGGAGTGCAGGTTCATAGCTCCTTGAAAGTGGAGTCACAAGTCGATAGGATAGTGAAGAATGCTTTCTTTTATTGGTCAGAGTATTGAGTACAGGAGTTGGGAGATCATGTTGCGGCTGTACAGGACATTGGTTAGGCCACCGTTAGAATATTGCGTGCAATTGTGGTCTCCTTCCTATTGGAAAGATGTTGTGAAACTTGAAAGGGTTCAGAAAAGATTTACAAGAATGTTGCCAGGGTTGGAGGGTTTGAGCTAAAGGGAGAGGCTGAACAGGCTGGGGCTGTTTTCCCTGGAGCATCGGAGGCTGAGGGGTGACCTCAGAGGTTTACAAAATTATGAGAGGCATGGATAGGATAAATAGACAAAGTATTTTCCCTGGGGTGGGGGACTCCAGAACTAGAGAGCATAGGTTTAGGGTAAGAGGGGAAAGATGTAAAAGAGACCTAAGGGGCAACTTTTTCACACAGAGGGTGGTACAAGTATGAAATGAGCTGCCAGAGGAAATGGTGGAGGCTGGTACAATTGCAACATTTTAGAGGCATTTGGATGGGTATATGAATAGGAAGGGTTCGGAAGGATATGGGCCGGGTGCTGGCAGGTGGGACTAGATTGGGCTGGGATATCTGGTTGGCATGGACGGGTTGGACCGAAGGGTCTGTTTCCATGCTGTACATCTCTATGACTCTATGAATGGAGCTACAGTTTTATAACTTCACAGTTAGTATAGTACAAGTCTCAGCTTGTTCAGATCATAGAAGCTATGAGGTCTTTCCCAGGGATTCTATCCAATAAGGCCCATACTCACCAAAGCTAATGAATTATGACCACAAAATGTCTGCTTGAAAAACAAGTTACTTTAAAATGGTTACTGCTTTTTGCTGTTCGCTAAATACCATTACTATTAGTCATAACATATTTTAATCCTTCAACTTTTTTTTCTTTTATGTTACTAAGTTTTAATCATTGAGCTATTCTATCTTTCATGCTAACTGAATAAGTAATTTTATTCTTCCACTTTGTGACAAGGCATTCAATGATTCGTCCACATGTCAGAGACACCAGTGAGGTCACATTTTGCTGTTATTGCATGCAGAACTGAACCATGTTCAACCTTACAGCTGGGGTTTACCTTCATGGGTATGCATAATCTCTTTAACCAGACTGGTGTTTAGTTATCCACATATCAATCACATCAGATACACAGTATGTGTCCCTGATTTCTTTCAGATTGGAGGAGACTGATAGATGTCCTGTTACTGACCTGTTCTTGAGCCTTTCCTTCAAAGTTAATACAAGGCTTGTGTTTAGAAAATGACTTTCACAAATTCAGAATGTCCTAATGTGTTTCACAACAACTGAAAGTCCTTGTGAAGTGTCGTCACTGTTGAAGTAGATAAAGCAGCTAGATTGGGTGCAACAAACAGAAATAAGATGGTGGAAATACCCTGCAGGTCAGGCAGTATCTGTAGGGAGAGAAACAGAGTTCGCAACAGAAACCTGGCTGTGACAGACACTCTGTTCAGTGATGATTATTGAAGGGTGCACATTGGACAGTAAACCTGAGGCCTGCCCTATTCTTTGAAATAGCATGGTTATTTATCAGGTAAAAACAATGACAGCAGATGCTGGAAACCAGAGTCTCTATTAGAATGGTGCTGGAAAAGCACAGCAGTTCAAGCAGCATCCGAGGAGCAGTAAAATCGACGTTTTGGGAAAAAGCCCTTCATCAGGCCAGACCCCCTCTAAATATTTTAAGAAGTTAGCCCAGACCCTGACTTTTCTAGTTGCTTCAGCCAGACATAAGGTGGATATTCCAGGAGTGATGCAGCTGGTCAAACCATTTGGTTTCAAGTAAAATAAAATTTAGTTACACACCATCGAAGGAAACACAAACAAAAGAAAATAGAAGTTTGAATAAGAATGATTTGAAAATGCGACTGACACAATATCCCCTGCAACTTAACAAAGAGCTGCTCCAATTCCCACAGCATCCAATCAATACACCACTTGGCAAAAAAGGTAAATTCAAACACAAGTTCTTACAGGAGAGATGTCAGAGAGAGAGAGAGAGAGAGGATCAACCAGGGATCATTTGCTAAACCTTTTTCCACTGCAGCTGTATCTCTCAGTTCCTAGCTGAAACTAAACCAAACTAGAAAAATCCTGGAACTGGCCACTCCCCTTTCTTTATACAACTGTTTTAAAAGAAACTAAAAGCTTTTTCCCTGGCTTGGACAGTATCTGTTAGCCATAAGCAAAGACCACAAACCCCAGACAAATTGGAACCTCTGCCTTTTACAACCCTTTTTGGAAAAAACCAAGGACAACATAACCTTGCTAAAAGAACAGCATCATCACAACGTCATGGGATCTTTGATGCCCACCTGTGAGGGAAGATGTGGCTACATCTGAAGGTTCCCTCTGAATGACGGATTTCTAACAGTGCAGTGCTCCCTCAGTCCTGCAGCAGAATATTATCCAAACTTTTATGGTGAAGACTCTGGATGGGGTGATTGAACTCACAATATCCTGACTCAGCAATTAGATTGTAACCAGAGCATTAATACGTCATCATTTCTCAAGAATATTTCAGATCTGACACTTCTGAATGACAGAACTGTTACATTGCAAAAAGCAGCCACTCAGCCGATTGTATCTGTACTGGCTCTCCATGTATTATTCTAGCTCTTAACCCTTTGGTTGTTCTCATGGACACGTACACCCTTTGGGCTCATGTGTCTGTGCTTTTTAAACAGTTAATTGTGATTTCCAGAGCAAAACTGGAGCTGATTCTGCAGTAGGAATCATGGACTTCTTAATGAAATCATGAAGAAACTACAGACATCAAACATCGCAATGTGGTGACAATATGAACTAAAAAGGCTTTGCCTTTTAATGACTTAGCCTTAACCATTCAGACCATTTGTTTTCACTCAACACAAAGCACTTGAGAACAGAAGATTTGAAAGTTACCTCTAAGTTAATGGCAAGCACTTCATCATTTTAAACCACCAAATGTGAGCGTAATTGTTCTGAAATGTAAACTGATGTGATTTCTATCTCAACCAAAGAGAAATTAAAATGAAGAGAAATGAAGTTTAAATGGATAACCAAAAATAACAATAACAAATGATCAACAGTTCAGGTGGTTCCTGCATTTTAAAAAGGGCTGATTTGGGTAATAATTATCTGCAGATGTAAAACAAAACATTTTTCCTTTGTGATTGGGTTAATATTTTAAAACTTCCAGGCACAATTGACTCGTATACTGCTGAGTCATCAATGCTACACACACATTCACACACACTCTCTCTCACTCCCTCATACCCTCTCTCGGTCACACACATGCACGCACACAAATAAGTATTTGGGGTGAATTTGCATTTGCAGATTTGTATTTACAGATACATTCTATTTTGTTCAAAAAGCACACAGTCTTTAAGCGGTCAGTCCATGTAGCAGTTTATAAATTCCTACTTTGGAAATAGAACCTGTCAGACTCAGGTTGGAATACAGACAGACTCAAACCGCACACCTTTAATGCATTGTCTGAACTGAGATGTCATTTTTTTAATGATGTGGATGTTGGATTAGGCTGGACAAAATTAAAAGGAGCAAGTTAAAAGTCACACAATACCAGGTATAGTCCATTAGGTTTATTTGGAAGTACAAGTTTTCAGAGTGCTGCTCCTCAGATAGCTTGTCCTTCCAAATAAACCTGTTGGACTATAACCTGGTATTGTGTGACTTTTAACTTTTCTTTATAAAACCTTAATTATCTCGGGAGTGTGACTTAAAAGAAGTTCTGGGATTTACATATTAATAAATTGAAACCTGCATCCCCATTCTAAGTGATTAAAGACTCAACGGCAACCGAGGTTTGTTCAATACAACGTAACAGTTATATGATATATAGTGTGCAATTCTGGTCTCCTTCCTATCAGAACAATGTTGTGAAACTTGAAAGAGTTCAGAAAAGATTTACAAGCATGTTGCCAGGCTTGGAGAATTTGAGCTATAGGGAGAGGTTGAATAGGCTGAGGCTGTTTTCCCTGGAGCGTTGGAGGCTAAGGGGGACCTTATATTAGATTCCTTACAGTGTGGAAACAGGCCCTTCAGCCCAACAAGTCCAGACCAACCCATTTCCATCTGACTAATGCGTCTAACACTATGGGCAATTTAGCATAACCTGCACATCTTTGGACTGTGGGAGCAAACCCACACAGACACAGGGAGAATGTGCAAACTCCACACAGACAGTCACCCAAGGCTGGAATCAAACCTGGAACCCTGGTGCTGTGAGGCAGCAGTGCTAACCACTAAGCCCCTTATAGATGTTTATAAAATCATGAAGGGCATTGATAGGATAAATAGACAAAATCTCTTCCATGGGGTGGGGGAGTTCAGAACTTGAGGGCATAGGTTTAGGGTGAGAGAGGAAAGATATAAAAGAGATCTAAGGGGCAACTTTTTCACGCAGAGGGTGGTATGTGTATAGAATGAGCTGTCAGAGGAAGTGGTGGAGGCTAGTACAATTGCAACATATAAAAGGCATCTGGATAGGTACATGAATAGGAAGGGTTTGGAGGGATATGGGCCGGGTGCTGGCTGGTGGGACTAGATTGGTTTGGGATATCTGGTCAGCATGGACAAGTTGGACTGAAGGGTCTGTTTCCGTGCTGTACATCTCTATGGCTTCAAAGTTTGTGAGAAGATTTGTAGCTCGGGTGCTCGTTGTTGTGGTTCTGTTCGCCGAGCTGGGAATTTGTGTTGCAGACGTTTCGTCCCCTGTCTAGGTGACATCCTCAGTCTTGGGACCCTCCTGTGAAGCGCTTTTGTGATGTTTCCTCCTGCATTTATAGTGGTTCGTCTCTGCCGCTTCTGGTTGTCAGTTCCAGCTGTCCACTGCAGTGGCCAGTATATTGGGTCCAGGTCGATGTGTTTGTTGACAGAATCTGTGGATGAGTGCCATGCCCCTAGGAATTCCCTGGCTGTTTTTTGTTTGGCATGTCCTTTAATAGTAGTATTGTCCCAGTCGAACTCATGTTGACTGTCATCTGCGTGTGTGGCTACTAAGGATAGCTGGTCATGTCGTTTCATGGCTAGTTGGTGTTCATGGATACGGATCATTAGCTGTCTTCCTGTTTGTCCTATGTAGTGTTTTGTGAAGACCTTGCATGGGATTTTGTACACTACATTGGTTTTGCTCATGCTGGGTATCAGGTCCTTTGTCCTGGTGAGTTGTTGTCCGAGAGTGGCTGTTGGTTTGTGTGCTCTTACGAAAGCAACCACCCAAACACACACAAAAGAAGTTGCATCAAGACACTGTTCAAAAGGGCCACAACACACTGCAGCACACCAGAACTGCAAAAAGAGGAAGAAGAACACCTCTACAATATATTCGCCAAAAATGGATACCCCAGCAATTTCATCAACAAATGCCTGAGGGAAAGACAGCAGAATGAGGACATGCCACAACCCAAAGGACTAGCCACGTTACCATACATCAAGAACATTTCTGAACTGACAGCCAGACTACTACAACCACTAGGACTCATAACAGCACACAAACCAACAGCCACTCTCAGACAACAACTCACTAGGACAAAGGACCCGATACCCAGCATGAGCAAATCCAACATAGTGTACAAAATCCCATGCAAGGACTGCACAAAACACTACATAGGATAAACAGGAAGACAGCTAACGATCCATATCCATGAACACCAACTAGCCACGAAACGACATGACCAGCTATCCTTAGTAGCCACACACGCAGATGACAGGAAACATGAGTTCGACTGGGACAACACTACTATTATTGGACAAGCCAAACAGAGAACAGCCAGGGAATTCCTAGAGGCTTAGCACTCATCCACAGATTCTATCAACAAACACATCGACCTGGATGCAATATACCGGCCACTGCAGCGGACAGCTGGAACTGACAACCGGAAGCGGCAGAGACAAACCACTATAAATGCCGGAGGAAACAACACAGAAACGCTTCACAGGAGGCTCCCAAGCACTGAGGATGTCACGTAGACAGGGGACAAAACATCTGCAACATAAATTCCCAGCTCGGCGTACAGAACCACAACATCTCTATGACTCTATGAGTGTGTGTGTGTGTGTGTGTATGTTTGTCGTGCAGTTGAGGTCCCGGTTGAGGCCATTCGTTGGGTACTGAACTTGGCTATCAACCTCTGCTCAGCCATTTTGCGTTGTTGCCTTGGAAGACGGTCACTCGAAGGTCCGAGGTTGAATGTCTCGGACCGCTGAAGTGTTCTCCGACTGGGAGGGAACACTCCTGTCTGTTGATTGTTGTGCGGTATCCATCATAGGATAAACAGACAAGGTCTCTTCCTTGGGGTGGAGGAGTCCAGAAGTAGACAGCATAGGGTCAGGGTGAGAGGGGAAAGATACAAAAAGGGCCTAAGGAGCAACCTTTTCTTGCAGAGGGTGGTGTGGGTATGGAATGAGCTGCTCTGCCCTGAAGCTCTTCAACCATGTCCTGAAACAGACTTGCTCCCACAGCCACATTTGCTTTGTCAGTGCCTGCCTCCGTAACATTTGTCTCTCCACTCTGCAGGCACCCTGCCTCTATTCCTGATGAAGGGCTTTTGCCTGAAATGTCGATTTTCCTGCTCCTCGGATGCTGCCTGACCTGCTGTGCTTTTCCAGCACCACTCTAATCTAGACTCTGGATTCCAGCATCTGCAATCCTTGTTTTTACCTGCCAGAGGAAGTGCCAAGGCTGATGCAATTACAGCATTTAAAAGGGTGGCACAGTGGTTAGCACTGTTGCCTCACAGTGCCAGAGACCCAGGTTCAACTCCTGCCTCAGGCAACTATCTGTGTTGAGTTTGCACATTCTCCCCATGTCTGCATGGGGTTCCTCCGGGTGCTCCAGTTTCCTCCTACAGTCCAAAAACGTGCAGGTTAGGTGAATTGGCCATTCTAAATTGCCCGTAGTGTTAGGTGAAGGGGTAAATGTAGGGGAATGAATGGGTCTGGGTGGGTTGCTCTTCAGAGGGTCGGTGTGGACTTGTTGGGCTGAAGGGCCTGTTTCCACACTGTAAGTAATCTAATCTAATCAAAAAGGCATCTGGATGGGTATATGAATAGAAAGGGTTTAGTGAGATATGGGCCAAGCGCTGGCAATTGGGTTAGAATATCTGAGCATGGAGGAGTTGGCCCGAAGGATCTGTCTCTATGATTCTATGACACTTTGACCTTTTATTATAAATTATGTGGTATGATCCTGCCCCACGAGCTAACTGGCGAAGGAGCAGCGCTCGGAAACCTTGAACTTCCAATTAAACCTGTTGGACTATGACCCGGTGTTGTGTGATTTTTTTAACCTTAAGTAAACGTCACGTTCGTGCTCACAATCAGATGTTTGAAAACAGCCAATAGGAAGCGCTGTTGTCGGCGATGACGCTCCCAGTTTCCAGGCTGCGGGCCAAACACGGGAGCCCCGCCCCATCCCCTCCCCCTTCAGAAACCAAGGTTTCCACGGCAACCAGCCGCTCGCTGATCTCCCCCTCCCCCTCCCTCCGGCTGCAGCTCAGCATCAGGGAGAGGCCAGGGCCACTGTGCAAAATCTCTTCCCTTCACTTTCTTCCTTTCTGTGAGAGGTGAGCTCATTGACAAATTACTTAAAGGGACAGACAGGGTGGCTGCAGGGAAAAAGTTTGCCCCTGGTTGCTTGCATGTCTGACCGATTACATTTTATCAAAGGGTTTTGATTCTCAATGATAAAGAAGCTGACTCTCATGTAGCCAATTTTGATGATTATACCACAGGTAGGAAACAGGTACAGTAGTAAGGAAGATAGAAAGGGTCTGCAATGGGATATAAAAGGGTCAAGTACGTGTATGGGGAATAGCAGATGTAGGACGATAAATAAAGCAAAGAACTGTGTATACTGAAGATCTGAAAAAAACAGACATTGCTAAAGAAATTCAACAGCATCTGTTGTTTTGTTGCAATAGCCTTACCAGATCATAGGGACTGCTCTCTTATTAGAGAAAAGCAACTGGTGGTGATTTAACCTGAGGGCCACCAGGCAAGAGAAGGAGTCCTTCACATTAACCTCAAACCAGTGATAGGAATTGAACTCATAATGATCCAACCAAATGAGCTAAGCTGATTCCCCAGCATCTGTAGAGAGCATACAAAGCTAACGTTTCGAGTCCAGTCTAAAACAGGGTCTCTAAGACAGAGAATGTGTTTAATCATTGTCACCTTTAAGAATATTTAAAGTAGAAATTAATAGATTTCTGATCATAACTTCACCAACACATTCCACCCTGACCTTAAATTCACCTGGATCATCTCTGACACCTCCCTCCCTTACCTGGGCCTCTCCATCTCCATTAATGACGACCAAGTTGACACTGGCATTTTTTACAAACCCACCGACTCCCACAGCAACCTGGATTACACCTCTTCCCACCCTACCTCTTGCAAAAATGCCATCCCGTATTCCCAAATCCTCCGCCTCCGCCGTATCTGCTCCCAGGAGGACCAGTTCCACCGCAGAACACACCAGATGGCCTCCTTCTTTAGAGACCACAATTTCCCTTCCCACGTGGTTAAAGATGCCCTCCAACGCATCTCGTCCACATCCCGCACCTCCGCCCTCAGACCCCACCCCTCCAACCGTAACAAGGACAGAACGCCCCTGGTGCTCACCTTCCACCCTACCAACCTTCGCATAAGCCAAATCATCCACCGACATTTCCACCACCTCCAAACAGACCCCACCACCAGGGATACATTTCCCTCCCCACGCCTTTCCGCCTTCCGCAAAGACCGTTCCCTCCGTGACTACCTGGTCAGGTCCACACCCCCCTACAACCCACCCTCCCATCCTGGCACTTTCCCCTGCCACGGCAGGAACTGTAAAACCTGTGCCCACACCTCCTCCCTCACCTCTATCCAAGGCCCTAAAGGAGCCTTACACATCCATCAAAGTTTTACTTGCACATCCACTAATATAATTTATTGTATCCGTTGTTCCCGATGCGGTCTCCTCTACATTGGGGAGACTGGGTGCCTCTTAGCATAGCGCTTTAGGGAACATCTCCGGGACACCCGCACCAATCAACCACACCGCCCCGTGGCCCAACATTTCAACTCCCCCTCCCACTCTGCCGAGGACATGGAGGTCCTGGGCCTCCTTCACCGCCGCTCCCTCACCACCAGACACCAACTCCCCCTCCTCTTCTGCCTCGGAACACTTCAACCGCAAGGCATCAATGTGGACTTCAACAGTTGCCTCATTTCCCCTTCCTCCACCTCACCCTAGTTCCAAACTTCCAGCTCAGCACTGTCCCCATGACTTGTCCGGACTTGTCCTACCTGCCTATCTCCTTTTCCACCCATCCACTCCACCCTCTCCTCCCTGATCTATCACCTTCATCCCCTCCACCACTCACCTATTGTACTCTATGCTACTTTCTCCCCACCCCCACCCTCCTCTTGCTTATCTCTCCATGCTTCAGGCTCACTGCCTTTATTCCTGATGAAGGGCTTTTGCCCGAAACGTTGATTTCGAAGCTCCTTGGATGCTGCCTGAACTGCTGTGCTCTTCCAGCACCACTAATCCAGAGTCCCTATTCCAAGTCTCTCCCACAAAGAGAATAATCTTTTGACATAGACTAAGACTTTATAAACTTCAATGCAATCACCTCACCTAAACTCCAATGGATGCTGACCCCTCATTCATGAAAAATAATTCACCTGCACTGAGTGTGGAAAGAGATTAACTCAGTTCTGCGATCCTTCTTAAACCTTTCTCCTCTCACTTAAATCTACGTCCTCTAGTTTTGGACTCCCCACCCTAGGAAAAAGACTTTGGCTTTCCAGCCTATCCAGACCCCCTCATGATTTCATAAACATCTAAAAATCCCCCCTCAGCCTCCGAAATTACTTTGCAATTACTTGAAGTAGAAGTTCGAAATCAAAACACATGTTTTCTTTCTCTTTTGTACCCTACACTCTGAAAATCCCAGTCTCACACACCCTCGCTCCTCCCTCCGCCCTTGGCTGAAATCCCAGATACATCTCCCCCATTTCTTTCCCCAACTCCCAGTTTTCTTTCTCTCCTCTGCCTATGCGAATTTCTCCAGCTCCTGTCTGCAGACTGAGAATCAAATCAATTAGTCTCTCCTGGTCACGTTCACAGAACGTAGAATATCCCCTTGCAATCCAAGATGGAGGATGGGAAATATTTGTGGCTGTAAGAGCTGCTCCTTTTTTTTGAGGTATTTTAGGTGTTTGAGGTGATTTCTTCAAATTCCAGGAGCAGCAATTACTGTTTTATATGCTTTTGTATTGTTTTGAAACTTTGGGAAAACAAAGTCAAAACAACAGCAGTTTTAAAAGGGAGAAGAGCAGACAAAGGAAGCACATGGTGAGGACAGTGCAGGAGAGAGAGAGAGAGAGAAAAAAAAATCTGCAGAGTTACTGCCTTTGCTGTTTGAATTTGTGTATCGCTGGACATCGGAGTGCATCTGGGAAAATTAACAAACAGTGAAATTCACAACTAATCTAGGAGGAACTGCTGGGCGAAGTTCACAGCACAGAATCAGATAAGTTAATTGTTGTTTTAAGTCTGTCCAAGAGAAAGGCTGCAGTAGTGAGTATAGTGGATTCTTTCTTGATTATATGTTTTTGGAGATAAGTCTTTTGATTAAACTTAAAATATAAGCCATAGCTATTAATTTAACCTGGGGCAGTGTTTGTAGAGGAATAAGACGGTGTTATTTTCTGGGTCTGTAGATTGTGAAGGAGCAAAAAATGGCCTTTGCAGTAATATGTACTTCTTGTCAGGTGTGGGAGTTTAAAGAGAGTTGAAGGGTTATTGCGGATTGTATCTGCCATAAATGCTGTTGGATGCGAATCTTATCAGATCGAGTGGATCGGTTGGATGAGGAATTTGCAACAGTAACAGTATATGATGGATGGCAGATATAGGAAGGGCGGAAAGTCTCAGATACAGTCACATAGATGGGTTAACTCCCCGATGGGTAAGAGAATTAGGCAGCTAGTGCAGGAGTCTTTTGTGGATATACCCATTTCAAACAGGTATGCTGTTTTGGAAAATGTAGGGGGTGATGGATTCTCAGGGGAACGTAGCATGAACAGCCAAGTTTCTGGTATTGAGACTGGCTCTAATGCAACGAGGGGTACGTCGGCTTCCAAGAGATCAATTGTGTTAGGGGATTCTGTAGTCAGAGGTACAGACAGATGTTTCTGTGGCCAGCAGAGAAAAAGCAGAATGGTGTGTTGTTTCCCTGGTGCCAGGATCAAGGATGTCTCAGAGAGGGTGCAAAATGTTCTCACAGTGGAGAGGGGCCAGCAGGAAGTCATTGTCTACATTGGAACCAATGACATTGGAAGGGAAAAGGTTGAGATTCTGAAGGGAGATTACAGAGAGTTAGGCAGAAATTTAAAAAGGAGGTCCTCAAGGGTAGTAATATCTGGATTACTCCCAGTGCTATGAGCTAGTGAGGGCAGGAATAGGAGGACAGAGCAGATGAATGCATGACTGAGGAGCTGGTGTACGGGAGAAGGATTCACATTTTTGGATCATTGGAATCTCTTTTGGGGTAGAAGCGACCTGTACAAGAAGGACAGAATGCACCTAAATTGGAAGGGGACTAATATACTGGTAGGGAAATTTGCTTGGGAGGATTTAAACTAGTAAGGTGGGGGGGTGGGACCCAGGGAAATAGTGAGGAAAGAGACCGGTCTGAGACAGGTACAGCTGAGAACAGAAGTGAGTCGAACGGTCAGGGCAGGCAGGGACAAGGTAGGATTAATAAATTAAACTGCATTTATTTCATTGCAAGGGGCCTAACAGGGAAGGCAGATGAACTCAGTCTCATCTTAGGAACATGGGACTGGGATATCATAGCAATTACGGAAACAGGGCTCAGGGATGGGCAGGACTGGCAGCTTAATGTTCCAGGATACAAATGCTACAGGAAGGATAGAAAGGGAGGCAAGAGAGAAGGGGGAATGGCATTTTTGGTAAGGAATGGCATTACAGCTGTGCTGAGGGAGGATATCCCCGGAAATACATCCAGGCAAGTTATTTGGGTGGAACTGAAAAATAAGAAAGTGATGATCACATTATTGGGATTGTATTATAGACCCCCCAATAGTCAGAGGGAAATTGAGAAACAAACTTGTAAGGAGATCTCAGCTATCTGTAAGAATAATAGGGTAGTTATGGGAGGGGATTTTAACTTTACACACATCGACTGGGACTGCCATAGTTTTAAAGGTTTAGATGGAGAGGAATTTGTTAAGTGCATACAAGACAATTTTCTGATTCAATATGTGGATGTACCTACTAGCGAAGGTGCAAAACGTAACCTAATCTTGGGAAATAAGGCAGGGCAGGTGACTGAGGTGTCAGTGGGGGAGCACTTTGGGGCCAGTGACCATAATTCTATTCGTTTTAAAATAGTGATGGAAAAGGGTAGACCAGATCTAAAAGTTGAAGTTCTAAATTGGAGAAAGGCCAATTTTGACGGTATTAGGCAAGAAATTTGAAAGCTGATTGGAGGCAGATGTTTGCAGGTAAAGGGATGGCTGGAAAATGGGAAGCCTTCAGAAATGAGATAACAAGAATCCAGAGAAAGTATATTCCTGTCAGGGTGAAAGGAAGACTGGTAGGTATAGGGAATGCTGGATGACTAAAGAAATTGAGGGTTTGGTTAAGAAAAAGAAGGAAGCACATGTCAGGTATAGGGGGCTTTTGCCCGAAACGTCGATTTCGCTGCTCGTTGGATGCTGCCTGAACTGCTGTGCTCTTCCAGCACCACTAATCCAGTATTTGGTTTTCAGCATCTGCAGTCATTGTTTTTACCTTTATGTCAGGTATAGACAGGATAGATCGAGTGAATCCTTAGAAGAGTATAAAGAAAGTAGGAGTAGACTTAAGAGGGAAATCAGGAGGGCAAAACGGGGACATGAGATAGCTTTGGCAAGTAGACTTAAGGAGAATCCAAAGGGTTTTTACAAATATATTAAGGACAAAAGGGTAACTAGGGAGAGAATAGGGCCCCTCAAAGATCAGCAAGGCGGCCTTTGTGTGGAGGCACAAAAAATGGGGGAGATACTAAATGAATATTTTGCATCAGTATTTACTGTGGAAAAGGATATGGAAGATATAGACTGCAGGGAAATAGATGGTGACATCTTGCAAAATGTCCAGATTACAGAAGTGCTGAATGTCTTGAAATGGTTAAAGGTGGATAAATCCCCAGGACCTGACCAGGTGTACCCGAGAACTCTGTGGGAAGCTAGAAAAGTGATTGCTGGGCCTCTTGCTGAGATATTTGTATCACCGATAGTCACAGGTGAGGTGCCAGAAGACTGGAGGTTGGCAAATTAGATTACTTACAGTGTGGAAACAGGCCCTTCAGCCCAACAAGTCCACACCGCCCCGCCGAAGTGCAACCCACCCATACCCCTTACCTAACACTATGGGCAATTTAGCATGGCCAATTCACGTAACCTGCACATCTTTGGACTGTGGGAGGAAACCGGAGCACCCGGAGGAAACCCACGCAGACATGGGGAGAACGTGCAAACTCCTCACAGCCTGAGGCAGGAATTGAACCCGGGTCTCTGGCACTGTGAGGCAGCAGTGCTAACCACTGTGCCACCGTGCCGTCCATAAATGTGGTGCCACTTTTAAGAAGGGCGGTAAAGATAAGCCAGGGAACTATAGACCGGTGAGCCTGACTTCGGTGGTGGGCAAGTTGTTGGAGGGAATCCTGAGAGACAGGGTGTACATGTATTTGGAAAGGCAAGGACTGATTCGGGATAGTCAACATGGCTTTGTGCGTGGGAAATGATGTCTCACAAACTTGATTGAGTTTTTTGAAGAAGTAACAAAGAAGATTGATGAGGGCAGAGCAGTAGATGTGATCTATATGGACTTCAGTAAGGCGTTCAACAAGATTTCCCATGGGAGACTGGTTAGCAAGGTTGGATCTCATGGAATACAGGGAGAACTAGCCATTTGGATACAGAACTAGCTTGAAGGTAGAAGACAGAGGGTGGTGGTGGAGGGTTGTTTTTCAGACTGGAGGACTGTGACCAGTGGAGTGCCACAAGGATCGGTGCTGGGCCCTCTACTTTTTGTCATTTACA
The DNA here is from genome assembly GCF_047496795.1 of Chiloscyllium punctatum. Classification (NCBI taxonomy): domain Eukaryota; kingdom Metazoa; phylum Chordata; class Chondrichthyes; order Orectolobiformes; family Hemiscylliidae; genus Chiloscyllium; species Chiloscyllium punctatum. The sequence goes on from NC_092769.1 coordinate 62,260,307, forward strand.
TAAATGATTTGGATGCGAGCATAAGAGGTACAGTTAGTAAGTTTGCAGATGACACCAAAATTGGAAGTGTAGTGGACAGTGAAGAGGGTTACCTCAGATTACAACAGGATCTGGACCAGATGGGCCAATGGGCTGAGAAGTGGCAGATGGAGTTTAATTCAGATAAATGCGACGGTACTGCATTTTGAGAAAGCAAATCTTAGCAGGACTTATACACTTAATGGTAAGGTCCTAGGGAGTGTTGCTGAACAAAGTGACCTTGGAGTGCAGGTTCATAGCTCCTTGAAAGTGGAGTCGCAGGTAGATAGGATAGTGAAGAAGGCATTTGGCATGCTTTCCTTTATTGGTCAGAGTATTCAGTACAGGAGTTGGGAGGTCATGTTGCGGCTGTACAGGACATTGGTTAGGCCACGGTTGGAATATTGCATGCAATTCTGGTCTCCTTCCTATCGGAAAGATGTTGTGAAATTTGAAAGGGTTCAGAAAAGATTTACAAGGATGTTGCCAGGGTTGGAGGATCTGAGCTACGGGAGAGGCTGAAAAGGCTGTTTTCCCTGGAGTGTCAGAGGCTGAGGGGTGACCTTATAGAGGTTTATAAAATTATGAGGGGCATGGATAGGATAAATAGACCAAGTCTTTTCCCTAGGATCAGGTAGTCCAGAACTAGAGGGCATAAGTTTAGGGTGAGAGGGGAAAGATATAAAAGAGAGCTAAGGGGCAACCTTTTCACGCAGAGGGTGGTACGTGTATGGAATGAGCTGCCAGAGGATGTGGTGGATGCTGGTATAATTGCAACATTTAAGAGGCATTTGGATGGGTATATGAATAGGAAGGGTTTGGAGGGATATGGGCCGAGTGCTGGCAGGTGGAACTAGATTGGGTTGGGATATCTGGTGGGCATGGGCGGGTTGGAACAAAAGGTCTGTTTCCATGCTGTACATCTCTATAACTCTATGAACAGAAATTCAATTGGATCAACACTGCCCTGTTTCAAACACTGAATCATGTATCAAATTACACACACAATCCTCCAGGCCTAAACTAATGAAGGCTTTGTACAGCTGGAGGAATACATTCCTTCTTTTCCAATAACTTCTTGAACAGGTTGTACAGTAAGGGGAATTGGATTGCGTAAATGAGGTCATAATTGACCAGAATAAACATTACTCTAGATGTTTTCCCAATTTGAAAGCAAATACACAAAAAAAACTTGAGTTCAACTGTTCATATAAGTTTATTAAATTTGACAGTGTATTGGGACTGCAGACAGTCCTGCACTTTACTTTTTTGATTAACTCACAGTCAGTTCTGGTCAGCTTCCCCATCATACCTCTGTAGTTGCCTTTGTTCAACTGTATTTCCATTACATGTGAGTCCATGTTCTCCCTCTCACAAACTGCAAAGTAAATTCTATTGTATTATGGGCACTGTTTCCAAAGGATCCACGATTTGGAGGTGACGGTATTGGACTTGGGTGTATAAAGTTAAAAATTACACAACACCAGGTTATAGTCCAACAGGTTCATTTGGAAACACGAGCTTTCAGACCTCTGCACCTTCATCAGGTGGTTATGGAGTATAATATTGTAAGGCACAGAGTTTACAGAAAAAGTTTGTAGTGTGATGCAATTGAAATGATATATTGATAAAGCCCTGGATTGTTTAAGTTTCTCATCTTTTAGAATGACCACTTGGAGTGCAGGCTCATAGCTCCTTAAAAGTACAGTCACAGGCATATTGGATGGATGGTGAAGAAGGCGTTTGATATGCTTTCCTTTATCGGTCAGAGTATTGATTAAAGGTGTTGGGAGGTTATGCTGCGGTTTCACAGAACGTTGGTTAGGCCACTTTTAGAATATTACTTGCAACTCTGGTCTCCTTCCTATCAGAAGGATGTTGTGAAACTTGAAAGGGTTCAGAAATGATTTACAAGGTTATTGCCAGGGTTGGTGGATTTGAGCTAATAGGGAGAGGCTGAATAGATTGGGGCTTTTTTGGAGGCTGAGGGGGTGACCTGAAAAGGTTTATAAAATCATGAGGGGCATGGATAGGGGAAATAGACAAAGTCTTTTCCCTGGGGTGGGGGAGTGCAGAACTAGAGGCATAGGTTCAGGGTGAGGGGGAAAGATATAAAAGGGACTTAAGGGGCAACATTTTCACATTTAATAGCTGGTAAGTATATGGAATGAGCTGCCAGAGGAAGTGGTGGACGCTGGTACAATTGCAACATTTAAAAGGCTTCTGGATGGGTATATGAATAGGAAGGATTTAGAGGGATATGGGCCAAATGCTGGCAAATGGGACTAAATTAGGTTGGGATATCTGGTCGCCATGGACGAGTTGGACCAAAGGGTCTGTTTCCGTGTTGTACAACTCTGACTCTATTGTGTCATTCGAACTAAAATTGATCATTCTAAAAGATGGGAGACATAACAAACAATCCAGGTCTTTTTCAATATATCATTTCAGTTGCATCACACTGTAAACCTTTGCTATCAACTCTGTGTCTTATGATCTTATACTCCACAACCACCTGATGTAGGAGCAGTGCTCCTAAAGCTAGTGTTTCCAAATAAACCTGTTGTAACCTGGTGTTGTGTCATTTTTAACTCCAAAGGATTCCTTCACCTTAAGCTCCCTTATCAAGTATGCCTCATTGCACAAAACTAAATCCAGTATTATCCTGCTGCACAAGCTGACCAAAAAGCCATCTCATAGACATTCCACAAATTCCTTTTCTTGTGATCCACTAACAACCTGGTTTTGCCAGTTCACCTGCATTTTGAAATCTCTAATAATCACTGTAACCTTGCCTTTCTTACACACCTCTTCTATCTCTTGGTGTATCTTATGCCCCAAATCCTGACTACTGTTTGGAGGCCTGTTAATAACTCCCATTATGGCTTTCTTACCTTTGCAGTTCCTCAACTTGACCAAAACAAATTCCACATCATCTGACTCTACTTTGTTTATTGCTGTTCATTTAATTTCTTTTTTTTTACCATCAAGGCAGTGTCACCCCCTCTGCCCACCTGCCTGTCTTTTCAATAGGGTGGATATCCTCGGATATTTAGCTGTTCTGATACCCTTGCAGCCATGTCTTTGTGATAGCCACTACATCAAGCTCATTTATGTTGTATACTGTGTGCATTCACACACAACACCTGTTGTGGAGAAAATATAGAGAATCACCAGGAGACGCAGAGAGTTCTTCAAGAAGAAGGTCTTTTATTTGCAAACAAAAAACCGTGACACTGAGAAAGCAGATTCTCAAATGCCCACAAAACTTAGGGTCTGTGGATTTTTATATTTTTTTTATCATGTTTCTGTTAGCTTATCAGCATGTCCAACTATATTAATCAAAGTACCTCACTCTAGCTACACAATAAACCAGTGATGTTAGTTTCCATTATCTCTTTAGTTGTACGTTCTACTTCATTTATTCCAATGTCATGGTTAGATATTTATTGCTAACTCTGCTACAGTGATCTTCAATTCCAGACTAACCTGTCATGAGAGATAATTAGCTATTCCATCTATTACAATAGTCTCCTGTCTCAAGCTGACTCTACTAACTATTAATTAGATATTTTAATGTCATGTCCCAAATATTTATTGTCCCAATCCTGTCATAATAGCACTTAACAGAGAAACTCGCTTTATTAGTTATGTTACCTCATCTCGCCATAGTGACCTTTCAGCCTTAACCTTACTCTGCTAATTGGTGTAAGAACATTCCACTATTCTTATCCCATCCTGCCTTCCACACACCACAGATTGCCAGTGGTCTTCATGCTTTAACTCTTCCCATGCTTTCATGTTCTTTATTTTCCATACACCTTCAGTCTTGTATTGACTGTCCCTCTTATCATTGTGTTCGTTTATCCAGTGTGTTTGTAGTGGGAAGGGATTTACTTAGTCATCTAGCCTGCGGAGACATCAGAGAGTTCAGCAGGAATGATCGTGATTAGATTTTGTTGTTGATCACGGCCGGCAGTTAACAGTGTTCAGTGGCGACTGTTTCAAATAATTCTGATGAACATCAGCCAAGTTTTACATTCTATTAATTTGTGAGATAGAAATCAAGCAAGTCAGTCTGATGTTAAACACAGTGTGTCAAGTCTTTCATGTTTCGAATACAAGGTAATTCCTTTCATAGAACATAACAGCGCAGTACTGGCCCTTCGGTCCTTGATGATTTGCCTGTGAAACCAATCTGAAGCCTATCTAAACTACACTATTCCATTTTCGTTCACAAGTCTATCCAATGACCCTTTAAATGCCTTTAAAGTTGGTGAGTCTATTACTGTTGCAGGCAATGTGTTCCATGCCACTAACACTCTGAATAAAGAATCTACCTCTGACATTTGTCCTATATTTATCTCCCCTCAATTTAAAGCTATGCACCTTCATGCTAGCCATCACCATCGGAGGAAAAAGGCTCTCACTGTCCACCCTATCTAACCCTCTGATTATTTTATATGTGTCAATTAAATCACCTCTCAACCTTCTTCTGTCAAACAAAAACAGCCTTAAGTCCCTCAGCCTTTTCTCATAAGACCTTCCTTCCATACCAGGCAACATCCTAGCAAGTCTCCTCTGAGCCGTTTCCAAAGCTTCCACATCCTTCCTATAATGCAGTATGACCAGATCTGTACGCAATACTCCAAATGTGGCTGCACCAGAGTTTTGGACAGCTGCCACATGACCTCATGGTTCCAAAACTCAATCCCTCGACCAATAAAAGCTAACACACTGCGTGCCTTCTTAACAACCCTATCAATCTGGGTGGCAATTTTGAGGGATCTATATATGTGGACACCGAGATCTCTCTGCTCATCTACACTACCAAGAATCTTACCATTAGCCCAGTACTCTGTGTTCCTGTTACTCCTTCCAAAGTGAATCACCCGACACTTTTCCACATTAAACTACATTTGCCATCTCTCTGCCCAGCTCTGCAGCTTATCTATGTCCCTCTGTAACCTACAACATCCTTCAGCACTATCCAAAACTCCACCGACCTTAGCAACCCATCCTTCTATGCCCTCATCCAGGTCATTTGTAAAAATGACAAACAGCAGTGGACCCAAAACAGATCCTTGCGGTACACCACTAGTAACTAAACCCCAGGATGAACATTTCCCAAAAACCACCACCCTCTGTCTTCTTTCAGCTAGCCAATTTCTGATCCAAATCTCTAAATCACCTTCAACTTTGGGGCAGCATGGTGGCTCAGTGGTTAGCACTGCTGCCTCACAGCACCAGGGACCAGGGTTCGGTTCCTGCCTCAGGTGAATGTCTGTGTGGAGTTTGCACATTCTCCGTGTGTGTGTGTGGGTTTCCTCCCACGATCCAAAGATGTGCAGGTCAGGTGAATTGGCAATGCAAAATTGCCCATAGTGTTAGGGGCATTAGTCAGGGGGTAAATATAGGGTCTGGGCGGGTTACTCTTCAGAGGGTTGGTGTGGATTTGTTGGGCCAAAGGGCCTGTTTCCATATAGTAGGGAATCTTAAAAAAAATTCATGCTTCCATTTTTGTGGGGAACCTTATCAAATGCCTTACTGAAATCCATATACACCACATGAATCGCTTTACCCTCATCCACCTATTTGGTTACCTTCTCAATGAACTCAGTAAGGTTTGTGAGGCACGACCTATCCTTCACAAAACCATGTTGACTATTCCTAATCAATTTATTCCTTTCCAGATGATTATAAATCCTTTCTCCAACACTTTACCCACAACCAACTAAGGCTCACTGGTCTATAATTGCCAGGGTTGTCTCAACTCCCCTTCTTGAACAAGGAAACAACATTTGGCAATATTTGGCTATCCTTTTGGCAATATTCCTATAGACAATAATAACATTGAGATCGAAGCCAAAGGCCCTGCAATCTCCTCCTGGGCTTCCCAGAGAATCCTAGGATAAATCCCATCCAGCCCAGGATACTTATCGATTTTCACACTTTCCAAACTTAAGGAATACAGGGAGAACTAGCCATTTGGATACAGAACTGGCTCAAAGGTAGAAGACAGAGGATGATCATGGAGAGTTGTTTTTCAGATTGGAGGATCATGCTAGGTCCATTACTTTTCATCATTTATGGAAATGATTTGGATGTGAGCTTAAGAGGTACAGTTAGTATGTTTGCAGATTACACCAAAATTGGAGGTGTAGTGGATAGCGAAGAAGGTTACCTCAGATTCAACGAGATCTTGATCAGATGAGCCAATAGGCTGAGGAGTGGCAGATGCAGTTTAATTTAGATAAATGCGAGGTGCTGCATTTTGGGAAAGCAAATCTTAGCAGAACTTATACACTTAATGGTAAGGTCCTTGGGAGTGTTGCTGAACAAAGAGACCTTGCAGTGCAGGTTCATAGCTCCTTGAAAGTAGAGTCACAGGTAGGCGGATAGTGAAGAAAGCGTTTGGTATGCACTCCTTTATTGGTCAGAGTATTGAGTACAGGAGTTGGGAGGTCATGTTGCAGCTGTGCAGGACATTGGTTAGGCCACTTTTGGAATATCACATGCAATTCTAGTCTCCTTCCTATTGGAACAATGTTGTGAAACTTGAAAGGGTCCAGAAAAGATTTCCAAGGATGTTTCCAGAGTTGGAGGATTTGAGCAAGAGGGAGAGGTTGAATAGGTTAGGGCTGTTTTCCCTGAAGCATCGGAGGTTGAGGGGTGACCTTATAGAGGTTTATAAAATCATGAGGGGCATGGATAAGATAAATAGACAAGGTCTTTTCCCTGAGGTGGGGTAGTCCATAACTAGAGGGCATAGGTTTAGGATGAGAGGGGAACGATATAAAAGAGACCTAAGAGGCAACCTTTTCACTCAGAGGGTGGGGCATGTGTGAAATAGGCTGCCAGAGGAAGTGGTGGAGGCTAGTATATTTGCAACATTTAAAAGGCATGGATGAATAGGAAGGGTTTGGAGGGATATGGACCAGGTACTGGCAGGTAGGACTAGATTGGATTGGGATATCTGGTCAGCATGGGTGGGGTGGACCGAAGTGTCTGTTTCTGCGCTGTACATCTCTATGACTCTAATTGCTAACCCCTCCGACTTGTGAACCTCAATCCCATCTAGTCTAGTAGCCTCTCTCTCAGTATTCTCCTCGACAACATTGTCTTTTTCTAGTGTAAATACCGACAAAAAATATTAATTTAGCACTTTCCCATCTCCTCTGACTCCACGCACATCTTCCCACTAGTATCCTTGATTGGCCCTAATCGTATTCTAGTCATTTTTCTATTCTTGATATTCCTGTAGAATGCCTTTGGATTTTTCTTGATCCTATCAGCCAACAATTTCTCATAACCCTGCCTGGCTCTTCTTAGCTTTCTCTTTAAGTCTTTCCTGGCTAACTCGTAACTCTCAAGCACCCTAACTGAGAGATCATGTCTCATCCTAACATAAGCCTTCTTCTTCCTCTTGACAAGAGATTCAACTTCCTTAGTAAACCATGGCTCCCACGCTCACCAACTTCCCCCCTGCCTGACAGGTACATACTTATCAAGTACCTGCAGGAGCTGTTCCTTCAATAAGCTCCACATTTCAGTTCTGCCCATCCCCTGCAGTTTCCTTCCCCAATCTGTGCATCCTAAATCTTGCCTAATCGCATCATAGTTGCCTTTTCCCCAGCTATAACTCTTCCCCTGCGGTATATACCGATCCCTTTCCATCACTAAAGTAAACATAACAGAATTGTGGTCACTATCACCAAAGTGCTCACCTACCTCTAAATCTAACACCTGGCCGGGTTCATTACCCCATTCCAAATCGAATGTGTCCTCGCCCCTTGTTGGCCTATCTACATACTGTGTCAGGAAACCCTCCTGCACACATTGGACAAATATGGACCCATCTAAAGTACTTGAACTATAGTATTTGCAGTTAACATTCGAAAAGTTAAAGTCCCCCTTTCCAACTACCTTATCACTCTCGCTCCTATCAGGAATCATCTTTGCTATCCTTTCCTTTACATCTCTGGAACTATTTGGAGGCCTATAGAAAACTCCGAGCAGGGTGACCTGTCCTTTCCTGTTTCTAACCTCAGCCCATACTACCTCAGTAGACGAGTTCTCTAAAGTCCTTTCTGCAACCATAATACTGTCCTTGACTAACAATGCCACACCACCACCTCTTTTACCATCTTCCCTGTTCTTACTGAAATATTCAAATCCCAGAACCTGCAACAACCATTCCTGTTCCTGCTCTACCCATGTCTCCGAAATGGCCACAACATTGAAATCTTAGGTACCAACTGCAAGTTCAGCCGCCTTATTCCGAATGCTCCTGGTGTTTCAAAATGCTCTTCTTCTCCCATGCTCCTCCACCATCACCTCCAGCAAGAAGTGCAGGATCTCATGTAGCTTCCTCGTCACGAACATTGAGACAATCTAATCAGCTACCTCTGTTGCTTCCCTCTCTCCCATTAGCCAAGCTTCTAAAGCTCCCCTTTCTTGAGTCCCAAACCTGTTTATTCAGTTTCTCTCTCTTCTCCCCATATTTTAAATTGTTGCTCAACCTATTCCCAGTAAGTAGTCACACCACCTCCACATGTTTGCTGATATTATAGATGTGTCTCATCAAATCCTTTCTCTCCCTCTCACCCCCTCAACTGTGCCATTAACCATTCTTTCTCAAAACCATATCAATGCCTCTACTGCAAACGATTGCCGTATTTCCAATGACTCTTTTCATCCAATGTCCTTGAATGTGTGGTCACCTCCTGAATCCCTGCTTGTCATTCCCAGAACTCCATGTTTGAGTTTCTCTGATCAGATTTATGTCCGTGCCACTGTTTCAAACCCCCTTGTCTTCTCAAAATCCGCATCATCTTCAAGTCAAAAATGTAAACCTGACTCACGGAGTGTGGTAATCTTGTACAGTCACAACAATGACATCTTCCCAAACAAATGGAAAACTAACAGAAAACAGGGCAAATCCAATCTGACCAATTGCTGCCCCATTGATCAAGCTGCACTTACACAACAATAAGCTGGGTTCTGCCAGGAAAGCTGGAGAATACAGGATGGTATAGCTGAGCTGGTATGATGACCTGAACAGTGCCAAATGGAATTTAATTCTGAAAAGTGTTAGGTGATGCAATTTAAGATGATTCACAAAGCAAGAGAGTATATGCTGAATAGTTTAGGCCACTAGACAAATTATAAACTTCTGGTTCCACATTTGTCAACAACAGGAACACGACTACAGGCCTTGAAAAGTTGACAGGCCTCAATTATTGCCACCATCTTTAATAGGAGCAACTTTCTGTGAGACTACTGCACGGCCACCATTTTTATAGAGGGCAATATGCAGCAGTGTGCAAGGCCGTGGAGCTCAACTGGTCACAGCTGACCCCTACTACCCCACAATTGTCGCAGTCTAGGAAGTAGCCCACCATCACATTTTCCAGGGGAACTAGCAATGGAACAGAGTCACCAGCACCATCCACATCACATGAATGAATAAAATAAACTCTCGGGCTTCAAAATTGGATTGGAATCCAAGTGTACACCTGCTGCTGATTTTCCACACTCTAAATTGCAATTAATAGTAATTAAAATTAATGTAATCTTCGACAGAATAATTTCTGACTCTTTGCCACTTTTATTCACAAAAAAAAACCACAAACACGAGACACAGCAATGGGTCAGGCAAAACCTGTGGAAAGGACAAAAGCTGGGCAAATGGATCCTGGGCTTTCAAAACAGGTGATTAACTAAACAACATATTAGCTAGAATCATTACTGTTTGGTTCCTCTAGGACTTGCCCTTTGTGACTTCTTTATTCCTTCCAACTTAAGGAACATTTTACTTTTAGAAATTATCTTTTTACTTTTAGTAAAATGAGGGGTACATACATTAGTTTGATATTCGAGTAGGTTAAAAGGTCAGCACAATATTGAGGGCTGAAGAGCCTGCATTGCGTTGTACTGTTCTATACGCTATGTTCTATGTTTAGTTTCACTGGATATCTTGTTATTCCATTCAAATTATAGAATAGTGATGGGTGTACAAGACTTAGTGTGAGTCTGCAGCAAAGGTTTCACCTGCAGAAATGGAGAAATGATTTACATTGGCAGAATGTTTGGTAACCACAGAATTTAGCTTTCAGATCATTGTCGGGTGAAGATGTGGAGATTATTTTACTCAATGGGTTCTGGGGATCTGGAACAGACTGAATGATAAAGAAACAGATTAAGCTGTCAGTATTAATACTGATTTCGAACTTTACTTACTAAGGAAAGATTTCAGGGTCAAGTTATACAAAGAACTGCAGATGCTGGAGATCTAAAACAAACAAATTAGTGGAGAAACTTTGCAGGTCTGGTAGCATCTGTGATGTAAAAACAGAGAAAGTGTCCAGTCCAGTGACCCTTTGTCAGATCTGAAAGCAGTTCGGAAATGAGCTGATTAATGAGTGACTAATGTGTGGGGAACCGATGAAGGAAGCCCAGGGAACTAGAAAAAGGGACACAGATTTGGAGGGCTCTGGGCAAATATGTTATGAAGTGTAGGCGTGTACTGTACTTTAAGAGAGTTGAAAAGCTGGCAAGGACTGACTGCAGGCACAGGGAGTGCTGAAGAATTTAAAATGTAACATTTAACTGTGAAACCAATAGTGCACCTGAGTTGCCATGAAACGAAACATTCAAATTCAAATCAGTTTAAATTTTGCCCCAGATACCAAAATCCAATCGAATTTGAATTTTACTGTTTGGGATGACATCAAACCAATGAAATGATCCGATGTTTTGGGATATAAAATTGGACACTGAACAGTTGGAGGAGAACAGCAATGAGCACCAACAAACAGACTGCTAGTCGAATAGCTCTCGGAAAGGTACCTGTAGATTTGCTCAGCACCTTCCAGCTCAGCAAGCAAACCTACATTCAGAACCTGAGCTACAAACCTTCTCAAAACTCACTAAGGTCCCTGTGTACAAGAAATTTGTGCAGCAGAACGCCAAAGTCAACCTAGAGGAAATCTACAGAGGACGTTCGACATCCGAAGACTATCCTTGGGTTTGAAGTTGATTGTGCTGTAAATTTAAGAGGGAATTTATCAGACCAGTATTGTAGAGTGGGAGGTAAAAGATAGGTTTAAGAGAAAGGAGTTGTAAATAGCCATTGTTTTAATGTTGGACGTAAAAGAATAAAATTGTTAATTTTTACTTTAAATAGTGACCTCTGGGATAGTTCTTTGCCTCTCAAAATTTAACAGATTACGGCACGAGGTGAGCTTCTGTGTGTCATGTTTAAACTAGCAGAGGGGTTTACACTGTGTCATAACAATAGCAGTGAAGTTGGGATAGATATGCAGCATTTCTCAAATGAAAGAGTACACCCCCCGATGGGTGGAATAGCCTATGCTCTATGATTCTGCACCATTCATTGTGAATGAAGCAGATCCTCCCAGGACAGAGAGAGGAAGAACCCCATTACTCACCTCATAATGGGGTCCGACAGCTCATGGAGCAATAGGAGAGTGGAGACAGATGGCAGACCAAGTCTGAGCGGCCGGTCCTCCAACCAATAGGAGTGAATGAGGGGCAGGGCTAGTGGAATGACACGTGACCATTTGTGCAGAGATATAATGCAAGTATCTAAGAGTGAAGAGGAGTCAGTCTGGACGGGGAGGTTTTATAAACGCCCAGTGTGGGCTGCTAGATGCAAATTAGAAACTCCCAGTCCTATGTTTGCAACAAATGGGAAAACAGTAGCACGAGTGACTTGGTGGTTAGCACTGTTGCTTCACAGCGCCAGAGACCCAGGTTCAATGTGAGAGTTTGGACATTCTCCCATGTCTGCGTGGGTTTCCTCCAGGTGCACCAGTTTTCTCCCACAATCCAAAGATGAGCAGGTTAGATGAATTGGCTATGCTAAGTTGCCCGTAATGTCCAGGGCTATATAGGTTAGGTGCATTAGTTAGATGTTAATGTAGACTAATAGGGTGGGGACGAGGTCTGGTTCGGTTGCTCTCCGGAGTGTCGATGTGGACCATAATGGCCGGGTTCCATGCTGTCGGGATTCTATGAACTGTAGGCCTTAGGCGCGGTGGAGCACTATGGGCTCTCCCTCACTCTGGATGTGCCATCTCCCAACTTCTCATAGGAAGCAAAAACAGAAATTGCTAGGAAAGCTTAACAGGTCCCTCACATAAAGGGGTCATTGGACCTGATATGTTAATTCTGATTTCTCACCACAGATGCTGCCTGACCCATTGAGCTTTTCCAGCAATTTCTGTTTTTGTTTCTAATTTCCAGCATGCGTATTTTTATGCGTTCATGTAAAGCAGACTGATAGAGTGACTCAAACTCCAGGTGACAATGGAGGAGATGGAGATCCTGTCAAAATAAATGAGTCTGTTTTACAGATAAGATAAAGACTCGCTGCAAAGGTTTTTACAAAAAGCTGATTTATATCACTTTTCTAGCATACAGGTAACCAGACATATGTTTACAAACATCATCAGAAGCAGGCACAGAAATCTTGGTGAGGATATAGGTAACAGTAGCATCAAAGAACCAATCCCTACAGTTAATTGGGAACTCATAGGTGATTACCTAGTCCTGATGAACCAGGAAATCCTTTTTCATACACTACCCAGTCTGCACACGTTGACACACAGCGGCATGGTGGTCTTTTCCGACACACAGGAGAAAGCGAGGTCTGCAAATGCTGGAGATCAGAGTCGAGAATGTGTTGCTGGAAAAGCACAGCAGACAAGCAGCATCCAAGGAGCAGGGGAATCTATGTTTCGGGCCATGCATCATTCCTGATGAAGGGCTCTGGCCTGAAACGTCGATTCTCTTGCTCCTCTGATAATGCCTGACCTGCTGTGCTTTCCAACAACACATTTTCCGACACATAGCGTACATTACACTAATTGTTATGAACATTTATCTGTACTTTCAGCACCTTTAATTGAGCAAGGATTAATAACATCAGTACAAATGTCCCAAAGACCAGAGTTTGTTCTTCGGTGTGAGTCAGAGCAAAATCTTTCAAGCCAGTGGTTCTTTGTGAATTTGCTGGTGTGTTAACAGGTTGGATGATCGAGTGAATCTCTTTCCACACTCAGAACAGGTGAATGGTTTCTCCCCAGTATGAACTCGCTGGTGTATCAGCAGGTTAGATGAATGAGTGAATCGCTTCCCACAATCAGAGCAGGTGAACGGTCTCTCCCCAGAGTGAACTCGCTGATGTATCAGCAGGTTAGATGACCGAGCAAATCCCTTCCCACAGTCACAACAGATGAATGGTTTTTCTCCAGTGTGAACGCGCTGGTGAATCAGCAGGTGAGTTGTCTGAGTGAATGCTTTCCCACACGCAGAACAAGTGAATGGTTTCTCCCCAGTATGAACTCGCTGATGTATCAGCAGGCTGGATGATCTAGGAAAACCCTTCCCACAGTCACAACAGGTAAATGGTTTCTCTCCAGTGTGAATTCGTTGGTGTGTCAACAGTTTTGATGAGCAAGTGAATACTTTCCCACATTCGGAACATATGAATGGGCTCTGCCCAGTGTGAACTCGCTGATGTATCAGCAGACTTGATGACCGAGTGAATCCCTTCCCACACTCAGAACAGATAAACGGTTTCTCCCCGGTGTGAACTCGCTGGTGTATCAGTAGGTTAGATGAGTGAGTGAATCCTTTCCCACATTCAGAACAGGTGAATGGTCTCTCCCCAGTGTGAAATCGCTTGTGTTCTAGTAGACTGGATGATTGACTGAATCCTTTTCCACACTCAGAACAGGTGAATGGTTTCTCCCCAGTGTGAACTCGCTGATGTCTCAGCAGTTCGGATGACTGACTGAATCCTTTTCCACAATCAGAGCAGGTGAATGGTCTTTCCCCTGTGTGAACTCGCTGATGTTTGAACATGTCAGATGACCGAGTGAATCTTTTCCCACAATCAGAGCAGGTGAAAGGCTTCTCCCCAGTGTGACTGCGTTGGTGAATTTCCAGCTGGCATGGGTAAAAAAATCCCTTCCCACAATCTCCACATTTCCACAGTCTCTCCACAGTGTGACTGCGCTGGCGTTTGGACATTTCCAAAAAATCTTCACAGACTCTCCCACATGTTGATTATTTGTGTCTCTCTCCGGAGTAAATGGTACATTTCCCCCCTCAATGTTCAAAATCCTGAGATAAATAGGTTATAATAAACAGAGTGAATATCAGATCTGAATTTGACTTCCTCTGCAAATCAACCTTTCAAACAGAAAACTGATGTAAGGAGAGAGGGAAAACCAGAAGAAAACAGGTTGAGTCTGAGAGAAATTAATCTGGTCCTTTGTGGAGCCCACACATCATTAAAACCGGACTGCTTTATATATCTCCTTCAGGGTCTGAGACCAGTCAGTGTCTGTGCAAAGGTATAGAGGTGGGAGAGCCAGTGGCGGGGAGGAGGAGAGGCATTTCATAGATCTGCATATCAATCCTGTTCCTGTTTTCTTCAATCCCTCTGAAAGACTAAGAACAATTGCAGAAGCAAAATAGTGAAAATCTGAAATGATAATTCTAGAGATACTCAGCAGATCTGGTAGCACCTGAAATGGTAACAGATGCAGGAACCATTGAACAAATGTTTAGATGATCATAAAAGCCTTGACAATATAGTTTACATGTTGAGCGCCAGAAAATGGGATGAGTATAAATACATGCTTCATGACCAGCATGGATACAATGGGGACATTGTGATCAATAATTCTATATCAGAGTCTATGACCCTATTTTGCTCTGTGTTTCAGTGTGAACCTCTCTATTAGTAAGCAGGCAGGAGTGGCAAGCTTTTTCCTAATGAATTTCATAGGGAAGAAATGGTTTTTGGATGTTAGATCTTTTAAAAAGAATGCAAATGATATATGGACCTTCATATTGAGAGGATTGGAGTACAGGAGCAGGGGTGTCTTTCTGTCCAGGCGTAAGACCACAAATGGAGTACTGTGTGCAGTTTTGTTCTCCTTTTCCAAGGAAGGATGCCTTGGATGTTGTTAGAGAGTAAAGAAGGTTGACATAGCCACGAAAAGTAATGAGGATCTAAAATGTGATTTCAGGGAGTTGGGTTGGAAGCTAAAAAGCAGGAAAATCCCTCATTTCAGACACTTCTGTTATAATCAAAAAAATGTTTACTTAAGGTGATATACTATACTTTAAAAATTGTAAGAAAATACTCTACACAATTGTTTGTTCCCATTGGGACAGTGTCACTTTCTGAACTGTTTGAACTGAAACTGAGCATCGTACTCAATTTTTCAGCATCACCTTCTCCCTATCTCATCTCACTCCCTGTTTTCATCCAACTCTAACTCACTGTCATCGAGCCAAGCAGAACTCACAGTTCAGCCTTGCCATATTAATTGTCTACTCACACCTACAGATCTCAGCCTCCTGTACTGTTCCAAAGTAGCTCAATGATAGCTCAGGGAACAGCATCTCATCTTTCAAATCATCCAATTATAACCCTCCAGACTCAACATAGACCTCAGCAATTTCAAGATTAACAAAGAGCTATCAGGATCTAGATCACTCCATCTGAAAAGGTACAGGAACTCGAGTCCACATGGAATTTTAAAAGGTAAGTTTGTAAGTATTTCAGAATAAGGAGCTGATACATTAAAAGCATAAAGTGGTTGATTGGGAATAAATATGACAGTTCTTTTAAAGAGACAAAGTGTCATTTGGATAAATCTGTGCCCTTCTCAGGCCAATATCTCCTTCCTCAGCAGCATGGCCCAGAACTGAGCACATAACCCAGGGGTGA
Source organism: Chiloscyllium punctatum (assembly GCF_047496795.1). Lineage (NCBI taxonomy): Eukaryota > Metazoa > Chordata > Chondrichthyes > Orectolobiformes > Hemiscylliidae > Chiloscyllium > Chiloscyllium punctatum. Next base: position 62,276,100 of record NC_092769.1, read on the forward strand.
TCTCACCACATATTTGAATATCTTGCTGCTTTTTGAGTTACAAGCATATTATAAATATTTCCCCACAGACAGAACAGACAAACCATTTTCCTTACACAGTTAAATGCCAATGACATTCAGATCCTGATGACTCTGCTGACTGTCACAACTTGTTTGGAGATCCCAGTCTTCAATTTTTTTCTCAACTAATATCTGTAAACTGAATTCACAAAAGAAAAAAATCATTGTCAGTCCAAGATAGAAATCTAGAAGAGACAAACATTTCTAACGCTGGTCCCCCTTCAATTGGAAGGATGTTGTGAAACTTGAAAGAGTTCAGAAAAGATTTACAAGAATGTGCAAAGTTGGAGGGTTTGAACTATAGGGAGAGGCTAAATAGGCTGAGTCTGTCTTCCCTGGAGTGTCAGAGGCTGAAGGGGGACCTTATGAAATGAGGGTCATGGATGGGGTAAATAGATAAGGTAATAACTCTATGCTACTTTCTCCCCACCCTCCTCTAGCTTATCTTTCCACGCTTCAGGCTCACTGATGAAGGGCTTTTGCCCGAAATGTCGATTTCGAAGTTACTTGGATGCTGCCTGAACTGCTGTGCTCTTCCAGCACCACTAATCCTAAATAGATAAGGTGTCTTCCCTGGATTGGAGGAAAGCAGAACTATACAGCATAGATTTGAGTGGGAGCAGCGGCCGAGGAAAAACGAACCCGGGAGACTACAGCTAAGGTAAGACAGTTTGTTTCAAAATTACTTACCTGTAGCGGGCAGCGGAAGTGAGGTTGGAGCGCATAGCTGGGCGGGAAGGTAAGTGATTAGTATTTGAGTGGGTGTGTTCTAGTACAGTCATGGCAGCGCAGGCGGTGGAATGTTCCTCCTGCAGGATGTTTGAGGTATGGGTGACCACCGATACTCCTGCCGACTTCGTGTGCAGGAAATGCAGTCAGATCCTGATCCTCACCGAACGAGTTAGGGAACTGGAACTGGAGCTGGATGAGCTGAGGATTATTCGAGAGGCTGAGAGGGTGATCTATAGAAGCTACAGGGACATAGTTACGCCAGAGAACAGAGGTAGCTGGGTAATAGTTAGAGGTGGGAAGGGGAAGAAACAGGCAGTGCAGGGTTCCCCTGTGGTCGTTCCCCTAAAAAATAAGTATGCAGCTTTGGAAACTGTTGGGGGGGACAGCCTTGCAGGTGTAAGCTGCAGTGAAGGGGTCTGTGGCTCTGAGACTCAGAAGGGAAAGGGGGAGAAGAGGAGAGCGCTAGTTATAGGGGACTCTCTAGTTAGAGGGACGGACAGGCGGTTCTGTGGACATGGGCGAGACTCTCGGATGGTTTGTTGCCTCCCAGGTGCTAGGGTCCGAGACGTCTCGGACCGTGTCTTCAGAATCCTTAAGGGGGAGGGTGTGCAGCCAGAAGTCGTGGTACACATTGGCACCAACGACATAGGTAGGAAGAGGGGTGGGGAGGTCATTCAAGAGCTCAAGGAGTTAGGCTGGAAGCTAAAAGCTAGGACAGACAGAGTCGTCATCTCTGGGTTGTTGCCGGTGCCACGTGACAGAGAGGCAAAGAATAGGGAGAGAGTGCAGTTGAACACGTGGCTGCAAGGATGGTGTAGGAGGGAGGACTTCAGATATTTGGACAATTGGACTGCATTCTGGGGAAGGTGGGACCTGTATAAACAGGACGGGTTGCACCTGAACCAGAAGGGCACCAATATCCTGGGGGGTAGGTTTGCTAGCACTCTTCGGGGGGGTTTAAACTAATTTGGCAGGGGGATGGGATCCGGACTTGTAGTCCAGCAAGTAAGCTAGCTGTGTGTCAGGATGTCCAAGACTGTAGGGAGGCTGTGGAGAAGGTAGCACTGACAGGGACTACTTGCGGACACAGAGATGGGCTCAAGTGCGTATACTTCAATGCAAGGAGTATCAGAAATAAGGTGGGTGAACTTAAGGCGTGGATCGGTACCTGGGACTACGATGTTGTGGCCATCACGGAAACATGGATAGATGAGGGACAGGAATGGCTGTTGGAGGTTCCTGGTTACAGATGTTTCAGTAAGATTAGGGAGGGTGGTAAAAAAGGAGGGGGGGTGGCATTGCTAATTAGAAATGGTATAACGGCTGCAGAAAGGAAGTTTGAGGGGGATCTGCCTCTGGAGGTAGTATGGGCTGAAGTCAGAAATAGGAAAGGTGCAGTCACCTTGTTGGGTGTTTATTATAGGCCCCCCAATAGCAGCAGAGATGTGGAGAAACAGATTGGGAAACAGATTTTGGAAAGGTGCAGAAGCCACAGGGTCGTAGTCATGGGTGACTTCAACTTCCCAAATATTGATTGGAAGCTCTTTAGATCAAGTAGATTGGATGGGGCGGTGTTTGTGCAGTGTGTCCAGGAAGCTTTTCTAACGCAGTATGTAGATTGTCCAACCAGAGGGGAGGCCATATTGGATTTGGTACTCGGTAACGAACCGGGACAAGTGGTGGGCTTGTTAGTGGGTGAACATTTTGGTGATGGCGACCACAATTCTGTGACTTTCACCTTGGTTATGGAGAGAGATAGGTGCGCACAACAAGGAAGTTTTTACAATTGGGGGAAGGGAAATTACGATGCTGTAAGACAGGATTTGAGGAGCATACATTGGGAGCATAGGCTGTCAGGGAAGGATGTGGTGGAAATGTGGGACTTTTTCAAGGAGCAGATACGACGTGTCCTTGATATGTATGTACCGATCAGGCAGGAAAGAAATGGTCGTCTGAGGGAGCCTTGGTTGACAAGGGAGGTTGAATGTCTAGTAAAGAGGAAGAAGGAGGCTTACATAAGGTTGAGGAAACAAGGTTCAGACAGAGCAGTGGAGGGATACAGGATAGCCAGAAGGGACCTGAAGAAAGGGATTAGGAGAGCTAAGAGAGGGCATGAAAAATCCCTGGCGGATAGGATCAAGGATAACCCCAAGGCATTCTATGCGTATGTGAGAAACCTGAGAATGACGAGAACGAGGGTAGGTCCGATCAAGGACAGTGGTGGGAGACTGTGTATTGAGTCGGAAGAGATAGGAGAGGTCTTGAACAAGTACTTCTCTTCAGTATTTACGAACGAGAGGGACCGTATTGTTGAAGAGGAGAGTGTGAAACGGACTGATAAGCTAGAAGAGATACCTGTTAGGAAGGAAGATGTGTTGGACATTTTGAACAACTTGAGGATAGACAAGTCCCCCGAGCCTGACGGGATATATCCTAGGATTATGTGGGAAGCAAGAGAGGAAATTGCAGTACCGTTGGCAATGATCTTCTCGTGTTCACTGGCAACTGGGGTGGTACCAGGGGACTGGAGAGTAGCGAATGTTGTGCCCCTGTTCAAAAAAGGGAATAGGGATAACCCCGGGAATTACAGGCCAGTTAGTCTTACTTCTGTGGTAGGCAAAGTAATGGAAAGGGTACTGAGGGATAGGATTTACAAGTATCTGGAAAGACACTGCTTGATTAGGGACAGCCAGCACGGATTTGTGAAGGGTAGGTCTTGCCTTACAAGTCTTATTGAATTCTTCGAGGAGGTGACCAAGCATGTGGATGAGGGTAGAGCAGCGGATGTAGTGTACATGGATTTTAGTAAGGCATTTGATAAGGTTCCCCATGGTAGGCTTATGCGGAAAGTCAGGAGGCATGGGATAGAGGGAAATTTGGCCAATTGGATAGAAAACTGGCTAACCGGTCGAAGTCAGAGAGTGGTGGTAGATGGTAAATATTCAGCATGGAGTCCAGTTACAAGTGGAGTTCCGCAGAGATCAGTTCTGGGTCCTCTGCTGTTTGTAATTTTTATTAATGACTTAGAGGAGGGAGTCGAAGGGTGGGTCAGTAAATTTGCAGATGATACAAAGATAGGTGGAGTTGTGGACAGCGAGGAGGGCTGTTGTCGGCTGCAGAGGGACTTAGATATGATGCAGAGCTGGGCTGAGGAGTGGCAGATGGAGTTCAACCCTGCCAAGTGTGAGGTTGTCCATTTTGGAAGAACAAATAAGAATGCGGAATACAGGGTTAATGGTAGGGTTCTTGGTCAGGTGGAGGAACAGAGGGATCTTGGGGTCTATGTACATAGATCTTTGAAGGTTGCCACTCAGGTGGATAGAGTTTGTAAGAAGGCCTATGGAGTATTATCGTTCATTAGCAGAGGGATTGAATTCAAGAGTCGTGAGGTGATGTTGCAGCTGTACAGGACTTTGGTTAGGCCACATTTGGAGTACTGTGTGCAGTTCTGGTCGCCTCACTTTAGGAAAGATGTGGAAGCTTTGGAGAGGGTGCAGAGAAGATTTACCAGGATGTTGCCTGGAATGGAGAGTAGGTCGTACGAGGATAGGTTGAGAGTTCTCGGCCTTTTCTCGTTGGAACGGCGAAGGATGAGGGGTGACTTGATAGAGGTTTATAAGATGATCAGAGGAATAGATAGAGTAGACAGTCAGAAACTTTTTCCCCGGGTACAACAGAGTGTTACAAGGGGACATAAATTTAAGGTGAAGGGTGGAAGGTATAGGGGAGATGTCAGGGGTGGGTTCTTTACCCAGAGAGTGGTGCGGGCATGGAATGCGCTGCCCGAGGGAGTGGTAGAGTCAGATTCATTGGCGACCTTTAAGCGGCATTTGGATAGGTACATGGATGGGTGCTTAATGTAGGATAGAAGTTCGGCACAACATCGTGGGCCGAAGGGCCTGTTCTGTGCTGTATTGTTCTATGTTCTATGTTCTATTTACGGTGAGAGGAGAAAAATTTGAAAGGGACCTAACAGGGAACTGTTTCACGCATAGGGTGGTATGTGTATGGAATGAGCTGCCAGTGGTAAAAGCTGGTACAGTTGTAACATTTAAAAAGCATCTGGATGGATATATGAATAGAAAGGTTTAGAGGGAAATGGACCAAGTGCTAACAAATGGATTAGATTAGTTTAGGATATCTGGTTGGCGGTAAGCATTGACGAGTAGGACCTAAAGGTCTGTATCCATGCAGACATCTCTAGGTTTCAGCTTGCTGTATACAAATGCTCCACTTCGAATTGCTCCACCCCGACCCAGGAAATAGGAAGTCCATTTGCGCTGCTGCACCTTGCCCCCAATAAAGATGGCGCTGTTAATACGAGGCCTATCACCGTCTAAGTCCTGCAGCCAGTTTTCCATTTGCTGCAAACGCGGGACCGCGAATTTCTAATTCGAGTCTAACAACCTATACCGAATGCTCGTGAAACGTACCAAATCAGACTGACTGTATTTTTCTCCCGATGTCTACTGTTTCTTCGCCACTCAAGCACTAGTCACAGGGGGGTCTGTGCCAGTCGCGTTAATGGTCACGTGTGGTCCTGCTCGCTCTACCACCTCATTCACTCCCATTGGTTGGAGGACCAGACGCTGCGGTTTGGTCCGCCAGCCACGCCCTCTCCCCGCTTATTGGTCCCTGTGAGGTTGAGGATGAGATCATCAAGAGGCGTCCCACTCTGGCCCGAGGCGGCAGCCGGTTGCTGTGGAAACCGAGGATCGACGAGAGGGAGAAGGATGTGGGGGTACGGGCGCCTGTATCTGCGCGCTTGGTCTATAGCCTGGAAAGCGGGGACATCACCGCCGAGCACAGCGTTTTCTATTATTAGATTAGATTAGATTCCCTACAGGGTGGAGACAGGCCCTTCGCCCAACAAGTCCACACCGACCCTCCGAAGAGTAGCCCACCCAGACCCATTCCCCTATCCCATATTTACCCCGACTAATGTACCTAACACTATGGGCAATTTAGCATGGCCAATTCACCTGACCTGTACATCTTTGGACTGTGGGAGGAAACCGGAGCACCCGGAGGAAACCCACGCAGACACGGGGAGAATGTTCAAACTCCATACAGACAGTCGCCTGAGGCAGGAATCGAACCTGTGTCCCTGGCGCAGTGAGGCAGCAGTGCTAACCACTGAGTTCTAGTAATTTTTATTCTTCCTGAGCTTTGTTACAATTAATTTGCTTACAATTTGACAACTGTTGAATTACAACGCAGGACAGTGAATTGCTTGGCACATGGGTTGGCCAACGATGGAATGAGGTCAGGAGATGGAGTTTGATTGACAATTTAGCACATCATTCGGTATCGAATCATTCCTGTTAGATTCAAAGCTCTGGACTTAAGTGAGACTCTGCAAGGAATCCTCACACCTGCCTATTGACTGCCTCAGGCAAGCCCCATGCTGATTGCAAACATCATAATGTGGACGTTGTCCATTGAGAGTTAGAGTGAAATTGTAACATTCTGGGAAGGAGTGAGATGGAGGAAATTGTTCAGTTCGAGCAATTCAAGGCAGAGGAAGTGAATCCAGTGAATTAGCAGATGTTGGAAAATTTGAGTCAGGCATATCTCTCTCTGAAAGTTATTGACAATATTTGCTCTTAGCTTTATACATTTATTTGCCTGCCGAATATGGTGGCCTCTTTCTAAATGTTCTTAAATATAGGATTTCTATCAGAGATAATCAGGATTTAAGAGGCAGTTAAGTTCTATCCACTCTCTAAAGCCTTGCAAATTTATTTTCTTCAAGTGCCCCATTCAATAAAATTTGAAATAATGTATCACCTCTACTTCAAGTGATGACTTAAGTACACAGGATAGAATTTTCAGGCATAATTCTCAAATCAAGCTTGATCTGAAGATCTGACCGAGTCACTCGATCCATTTGGATAGGAGTATCGTTGAACTTTAAATCTGAGAGGAGAAATAATTAACTGCTCCAGACAGCACTGTGTGCATGGAAAATTTCAGACTAATGAAACGACCTCCTCGAGACCATCTTAGGAGGGAAGTGAGAAACTGGTCACTGGTAGCAACTAGAGGGAAAGGAAGTGAATCCAGGAGTGTGCAGATTTTGGAGAGGTTGGTTCCTATTCCTGTCTTATGGACACTGACATCTTTTACTCTCAGTTTGACACATATTCTTGTCTGAGTAAAATAATGCCTCCTTCTTAGTATTCACAATTAAAAGAATTATTTACTCCAGTAACAGCTGATATTTAAGGGGAGTAAATGATAGATATTTCTTGTGTTGTTATTTGATAGATATTCAACATATTGCTTATAGATCTATAAACAAAGTGTCATTATCATTGTTTCTCGTCTTGTAATACAATACTGTAGCTACATAATACATATACAATCAGAAAGTCATTATGATACAGGACGCCATTCATATCTTGACTCCACACCAACACTGCAAAGCAATCCAATCTGTTCCATTTGCTGCTCTGCATGTTTGTCGCCCTGCAAATTCACATCCATTAAGTGACCATCAAATTTTGATTTCAAATCGCTGATTGTTTTTGTTTGTTTGAACCTTGTCAGGAGCAAATAGAGACAGGCAATAAATGCTGGCTGAGCCAATGATGTCTACATCCTTTGAGTGAATAAGAATAAAAAAAGGCAGTAGTGCAGGTCATTGTTATTTTTCACATTCCTCATATAGCTCTCAGCATTCGTTACAGCTCTATACTTTACTCAGTTCACCAAATACCTATTTAATTACAGGAAACGCAAGTCTGTCACTCAGCATGAATCATCACCTTTTGGAGAATTTAGAGTATGCATATTAGGTAAAGCAGAGTGAGGATGGCGACAATGCTTGGAATATGAGAGATTTTTGGGCACAAGAGAGGAAGGAATATTTGATTGAAACTAGAGTTGTGTTTTCTGACTCTCTATCCTGGACTGAAAGTGATGATGACTTTTATAATTTTGTTTTGCAGAGCTGCTTGATTCTTTGGGATCGTTGAATCTAAAAGTGAAATGTTCGACAGTTCTGACTGCTTCACAAGTTTTTGAACGTTATTGTGACCAGAGAAGCAACATGACCTATGCACCACAATAACAGTGTTCCCATGCAGATTCTGTGCAAAGGGCTTTAACCAGCTAAAAGGCCACAACAAACTTCACATCATTAATAGTGGGGAGAGACTGTACACATGTTCTGTATGTTGATGAACGGATTATTGAATCCAGAAGAATAAAAGGACAGCTGCATCATGATGAAACCATGTAAATGTGGGGAATATAGAAAGGATTTCTGTATCCCATCAGAACTGGAAACACATCACCACTGTCACACTGGTGAAGTGCTACTCAGCTGCTCGGAGTGTGGGAACGGATTGACTCCATCGTCCAACCTGATGAAACGTCAGTGGGTTCACACTTGCTCTGAATGTGGGAGGGCATTTGTCCAGCCTGCAGATTCATCAGTGAGTTGTCACTTCGGAGAGGCCATTTCTCTGCCCTGAGTGTGGGAAGAGATTTACTCATTTATCCAACCTAATGAGGCATCAGTGAGTTACCCACAGGGAAAGACCATTGAGCTGCCCCAAGAATGGGAAGGTACCATGTGATTCTTACAGCCTGCACATGTACCAGTGAGTTCACACTGGGGAGAAGCAATTCACCTGCTCTGAGTGTGGGAAGGGATTCGCTCAGACATCCAACCTACTGAGACACCAGCAAGTGGATTCTGCTGCTAATCACATCCAGGACTGAACCACATTCCCTCTGACGCTTGGTGAAAGAGAAGCATTACAGGATTTCACAACTTTTACCCTATGGCCTGATTCTTTTGGAGTTCTTTTTACCAAAAGGTTGTTTATCTGTGATCACATGGATCATCAATTCAGTGACTACTTTGAAGGTACGTAGCATTTAATTTGCAACTCTATTTGGAACCACACAGTGCACATTATATGTTGCCAGAGAGATGGATTGTGGGACTTACCAGGTTCTTTTGCTGAACATATTTTGGGTCTCCTCACAGAAGGCTGTTGCAGATTTGCTCTTGGGTAATGCATAACTCACTTGTTTGAACTTTTGAGGGGAAGTAATTCAGGGCAATTTGTCTGCCTCTGCTCTCGGGGAAGAAAACCCAGAAGGTGACCTCAGTGAAAGGCAGTGAGCCTTGTGACAGGAAGTAGCCAGTTGAATAGTTAACAACAAACCAAAGAACTGCAGTTGCTGGAAATCGGAGACAAAAACTGAAATTGCTGGAGAAGGTTAGCAAATCTGGTAGCATCTGTGGAGAGAATGCAGAGTTAATACTTTGGATCCAGTGAACCTTCTTCAGTTCTCACCGACATCTTGTTGGCAGCAAACCACAAGTCACAAACTCATATAGAATTTGGAATGTGACATCACTGTGATGCGGGGATGAACTGGCATCAGATTATTGTGGAAAAGGCAGCAGAAATGAAAGAACAGATTCTCACTCAGCTGCTAAGAAAAATAGTGTAGAAGGTGGAAGTGCGTCCAAAGGAGTGGTTTCTTTTCCCTATCTTTGGGATGAACATTTAAAGGCAAATTGTCAGAGAATTAAAAGGTAGTCCAGTGAAAATGGCTGGTGTTTCTCCAGAGAAAGTCATACCAAAAGGTAAAGTTATGTGCAATCTGTTCCTTCTAATGCATTCAGTGTAGAGGAAAATAGAGACAGGAGGGATTCTGGTGAATTAATATTTGAAGGGAAGTAACATTTTTTTTCTCTCTGATAAGAGGTGAGAAAAATTGTAATCCTGAGAGTTACTGGCTCAATATAGATCTTATTATTAGAAAAAGATTGACTTTTCTTCAAGAAGTTCATTGTATGAATACGGTATATTTTTAGTAATTGTGTGCATACCCCATTGTCTACATGAATTTAGACTGTGCTCTGGTAAATGAGTTTCTGGATTAGTGGTGCTGGGAGAGCACAGCAGTTCAGGCAGCATCCAAGTAGCTTCGAAATCGACATTTTGGGCAAAAGCCCTTCATCAGGAATAAAGTCAGTGAGCCTGAAGCATGGAGAGATCAGCTAGAGGAGGGTGGAGGTGGGGAGAAAGTAGCATAGAGTACAATGGGTGAGTGGGGGAGGGGATGAAGGTGATAGGTCAAGGAGGAGAGGGTGGAGTGGATAGGTGGAAAAGGAGATAGGCAGGTAGGACAAGTCCGGACAAGTTATAACTCAGGCTCACTGCCTTTATTCCTGATGAAGGGCTTTTGCCCGAAACGTCGATTTCGAAGCTACTTGGATGCTGCCTGAACTGCTGTCCTCTTCCAGCACCACTAATCCAGAATCTGGTTTCCAGCATCTGCAGTCATTGTTTTTACCTCTCTGGTAAATGAGTGTTATTTCTAATGTTGTTTCCGAATTACAAACAGTAAGTGATAGACAGAGTTACGTGATCCCACAACCAACGGATCCGATCTAAGCTCTGCAGTCCTTCCACATCCAGTCGTGAATGGTGGACAATTAAACAACTCACTGGAGGAGAAGGCTCCATAAATATCCCCATCCTCAATGATGGAGGAACCCAGCACATCAGTGGAAAGGATAAGGCTGATTCATTTGCAACAATCTTCAGTCAGAAGTGCCGAGTGGATGATCCATCTTAGGTTCCTCCAGTGGTCCCCAGCATCACAGATACCAGTCTCCAGCCAATTCGATTCACTCCAAGTGATGACGAGAAATGGCTGGAGCATTGGATACTGCAAAGGCAATAGGCCCTGATAACGTTCTGGCAATGGTACTGAAGATATATGCTCCAGAACTTTCCAGTCCCCTCTTCCAGTACAGTTACAACACTGGCATCAACCCAACAATGTGGAAAATTGCCCAGGAATGTCCTGTACGTGACAAATCCAACCTTACCAATCAGTCTCCTGTCATTATCAGTAAAGTAATGAAAGGGGTCATTAACAGTCCTATCAAGCAGCACCTGCTCAGTGATGCCCAGTTTGAGTTTTGCCAGCGTCACTCAGCTCCTCCCTCATTACAGCCTTGGTTCAGACATGGACAAGAGCGCTGAATTCCAGAGGTGAGGTGAGAGTGGCATCAAGTCCACATTTGACCGAATGTGGCATCAAGGAGCCCTGGCCAAACTAGAATCAATAGGTATCAGGGGCAAAAATTCACTGGTTAAAGTCATACCTGGTGCAATGGAAGATGGTTGTGGTTGTGAAGGGTCAGTCACCTTAACTCTAGGACATCTCTTTAGGAGTCCCTTAGGGTAGTGTCCAAGGCCGACAATCTTCAGCTGCTTTATTAATGACCTTCCCTCTGTCATAAGGTCAGAAGTGGGGAAGTTCGCTGATGATCGCACAATGTTCAGCACCATATACCGAAGCAGTCCGTGGTCAAATGCAACAAGATCTGCACAATATCCAGGCTTGGGCCGACAAGTGACAAGTAACATTCACACCACACAAAGGCCAGACAATGACCATCACCGACACTCTAACCATTACCCTTGACATTGAACAGTATTATCATCATTAAATCCCCCATTGTCAACATCCTTGGGGTTACCATTGACCGGAAACTCAACTGGACTCACCAGTTGGTATAGTGGATACAGGGGGTACAAGAGCAGGTCAGAGGTGAGGGATACTGCAGTGAGTAACTCACCTCCTGACACCCCAAAGTCTATCCACCGTCTACAAGGCAGAAGTCAGGAGTATGATGGAATTCTCCCCACTTGCCTGGATGTTTGCAGCTCCAACAACACTCAAAACGCTTGATACCATCCAGGACAAACCAACCCGCTTGATTGGCACCACATTTACAAACATTCAGTCTGTCATCCAGCACAACAGTGTGTACTATCTACAAGATGCACTGCAGAAATTTACCAAAGGTCTTTAGGTGGCACCTTCTAAACCCACAAATGCTTCCACCTAGAAGGACAAGGGCAGCAGGTACTTGGGAACACCACCACTCCAAGCCACTCACCACCTTCACTTAGAGGGCAGTGGAGGCCCAGTCTCTGGATTCATTTAAGAAAGAATTGGATAGAGCTCTTAAAGATAGTGGAGTCAAGGGGTATGGAGATAAGGCTGGAACAGGATACTGATTAGGAATGATCAGCCATGATCATATTGAATGGCGGTGCAGGCTCGAAGGGCAGAATGGCCTACTCCTGCATCTATTGTCTATTGTCTATTGTCTAAATATACTGCCGTTTCTTCACTCTTTGAAATCTCTCTCTACCAGCATGGTGGGTCAACTCACAGCAAGTAGAATGCAGCAATTCAAGAAGGCAACTCACCACCACCACCACCACAAATAGGGATGGCCTATCAATGTTGGCCAACCAGCGATGCCCAAATCCTAGGAATGGACGGGTCAGACCAAAGGGTCTGTTTCCATGCTGTACATCTCTATGACTCTATGAATGAATAAAAATAAAATTCCAGGAGCAACACAGTTGGTCAAACCACTCTGTTTTAACCAAAACAGAAGAATTTATTTACACGTGGGCAAAAGAAAATCTAATTTCAAGTAACTTTACTATTTAAAGACCCAACCAACACAAAAAAGTTAACAAAGAACTGTGGCAATATCTTGCAACATCCCTTAACACACCCCTTGGCAAAAAGTTCAATTAAACACAGTTTCTTACTGGACACAGTTCACACAGAGAGAGAGAGACAGAGAGAGAAAAGAATTAGCATGGCGCTGTTTCTTTGAGTCCCCAACTGAAACTAAGCAAAACTAGAAAAAACCCTGAACTTTTATCTCAAAGAAACAGCTCCATGCTGATTTTTTTCTCTTGCTCTCTCTCGCGCTCTCTCTCTCGCTCTCTCTGTGATCTCCCTCTCGCTCTCTCTGTGATCTCCCTCTCTCGCTCTCTGATCTCTCTCTCTCTCTGATCTCTCTCTCTTTCTCTCTGATCGCGCTCTCTCTCTCTCTCTGTCTGATCTCTCTCTCTCTCTCTGTCTGATCTCTCTCTCTCTCTCTCTGTCTGATCTCTCTCTCTCTCTCTCTCTGTCTCTCTGTCTGATCTCTCTCTCTCTCTCTCTCTCTCTGTCTGATCTCTCTCTCTCTCTCTCTCTCTCTCTGTCTGATCTCTCTCTCTCTCTCTCTCTCTCTCTGTCTGATCTCTCTCTCTCTCTCTCTCTCTCTCTCTCTCTCTCTGTCTGTCTGATCTCTCTCTCTCTCTCTCTCTCTCTCTGTCTGATCTCTCTCTCTCTCTCTCTGTCTGATCTCTCTCTCTCTCTCTCTCTCTCTCTGTCTGATCTCTCTCTCTCTCTCTCGCTGTCTTTCTCTCTCTCTGATCTCTCTCTGATCTCTCTCTCTGTGATCGCTCTCTCTCTCTGGCAGGTCACTCTCTCTCTGGCAGATCACTCTCTCTCTCTCTGTCCCTCTGTCTGATCTCTCTATCCCTCTCTCTGTCTGATCTCTCTCTGTCTGTCTCTCTCTCTCTCCGTCTGATCTCTCTCTGTCTCATCTCTCTCTCTCTCCCCCTCTGTCTGATCTCTCTCTCTCTGTCTGATCACTCTCTCTGTCTGATCTCTCTCTCTCTCTCTCTGTCTGATCTCTCTCTCTCTCTCTCTCTCTCTCTCTCTGATCTCTCTGTCTCTCTCTCTCTCTCTCTGTCTGATCTCTCTTTCTTTCTCTCTCTCTCTCTGTCTGATCTCTCTGTCTCTCTCTCTCTCTCTGTCTCTCTCTGTCTTATCTCTCTCTCTCTCTGGTCTCTTTCTCTCTCTCTCTCATCTCTCTTTCTTTCTCTCTCTCTGATCTCTTTCTTTTTCTCTGTCTCTCTCTGATCTCTCTTTCTTTCTCTGTCTCTCTCTGATCTCTCTTTCTTTCTCTCTCTCTGTCTGATCTCTCTGTCTCTCTTTGTCTCATCTCTCTCTCTCTCTCTGATCTCTTTCTCTCTCTCTCATCTCTCTCTCTCTCTCTGATCTCTCTCTCTCTCTCTCTGATCTCTCTCTCTCTCTGATCTCTCTTTCTTTCTCTCTCTCTCTCTCTGATATCTCTCTCTCTGTCTGACTCTCTCTCTCTCTGTCTGACTCTCTCTCTCTCTGTCTGATCTTTCTCTCTCTTACTCTCTCTGTCTGATCTTTCTCTCTCTTTCTCTTTCTGTCTGATCTCTCTCTCTCGCTCTCTCTGTCTGATCTCTCTGTCTCTCTCTCTCTGTCTGATCTCTCTGTCTCTCCCTCTCTGTCTGATCTCTGTCTCTCCCTCTCTGTCTGATCTCTCTCTCTCTCTCTCTCTCTCTCTCCCTCTCTGTCTGATCTCTCTCTCTCTCTCTCTGATCTCTGTCTCTCTCTCTCTCTCTCTCTGTCTGATCTCTCTCTCTCTCTCTCTCTCATCTCTCTCTCTCTCATCTCTCTCTCTCTCTGTCTGATCTCTCTCTCTCTCTGTCTGATCTCTCTCTCTCTCTCTGTCTGATCTCTCTCTCTCTCTCTCTCTCCCTCTCGGTCTGATCTCTCTATCCCTCTCTCCCTGTCTGATCTCTCTCTCCCTCTCGGTCTGATCTCTCTCTCTGTCTGATCTCTCTCTCTCTCTCTCTCTGATCTCTGTCTTTCTCTCTCTCTCTCTGTCTGATCTCTCTCTCTCTCTCTCTCTCTCTCTCTCTCTCTCTGTCTGATCTCTCTCTCTCTCTCTCTGTCTGATCTCTCTCTCTCTCTGTCTGATCTCTCTCTCTCTCTGTCTGATCTCTCTCTCTCTCTCTCTCTGTCTGATCTCTCTATCCCTCTCTCCCTGTCTGATCTCTCTCTCTCTCTTTGTCTGATCTCTCTCTCTCTCTCTCTCTCTCTCTCTCTCTCTCTCTCTCTCTCTCTCTCTCCAATTTCCCTCTGTCTGATCTCTCTCTATCTCTCTCTTCAATTTCTGCCCAGTAAGAACCTGTGTTTAATTGAACTTTTTGCCAAGGGGTGTGTTAAGGAATGTTGCAGGAAATTGCACCAGCTCTTTGTTAATTTGCATTTTTGTGTTGGCTGGGTCTTCAAATAGTTAATTTGCTTGAAATTCAGTTTTCTTCTGAGGGGCACGGATAAGGTAAATAGACAAAGTCTATTTCCTGGGGTCATGGAGTCCAGAACTAAAGGACCATAAGTTTACGGTGAGGGGGAAAGATATAAAAGACACCTACGGGGCAATGTTTTCACACAGAAGGTGGTACGTGTATGGAATGAGCTGCCAAAGGGAAGTGTTGAGGCTGGTACAATTGCAACATTTAAGAGGCATTTGGATGGGTATATGATTAGGAAGGGTTTGGAGGGATATGGGCCGGGTGCTGGCAGGTGGGACTAGATTGGGTTGGGATATCTGGTCTGCATGGACGGGTTGGATCAATGGGTCTGTTTCCATGGCAGGATGAGAAAATGTGATTGCCGATGCGTTGTCCAAACGTAAATGCAAACCAGAGGTTTTTGGTGGCAGGATTAAATGGACTGAAATAGAAAGTAGTACTGCATGTTTGCATGATTATAGTCAATGTATATGTACTGTGGTTTCCATGCTGTACATCTCTATGAGAGAACTGGCTACTCCCCTTTCATTGTACAAGTGTTTTTAAAAATAACTAAAAGCAGTTTTAAGTAGATATTTCCAGATATATTGGCACATGTGCCTTTACAATCCTTCTCAAAAAAAACCAAGGACAGAATAACTTCTTTTAAAGGAGCAGCATCATCACATCTCCCCCTTTTAAAAAAGGAATGACTGATCAATATCCAAAGATGGCTTCATTTTAAAATTGCTTAATCTTACATTTAGTGCACGACAGTACATATACATTGACTATAATCATGCAAACATGCAGTACTACATTCTATTTCAGTCCATTTAATCCTGCCACCAAAAACCTCTGGTTTGCATCTAAGTTTGGACAACGCATCGGCAATCACATTTTCTCATCCTGCCATATACACAATTTTCAAATTGAATGGCTGTAATAACAAGCGCCATAAAAACAGTCTGGTATTTTTGTCCTTAAATTTCCACACAAACTTCAATGGGTTATGATCAGAGTATACGATTGTCTCAGATATTCCTGCTCATAGTCGTAGAGATGTACAGAATGCAACAGACCCTTCGGTCCAACTCATCCATGCCGGCCAGATATGCCAACCCAATCTAGTCCCACCTGCCAGCTCCGGGCCCATATCCCTCCAAACCCTTCCTGTCCATATATCCATCCAAATGCCTTTTAAATGTTGCAATTGTACTAGCCTCCATCATTTCCTCTGGCAGCTCATTGCATACATGTACCACCCTCTGAGTGAGAAAGTTGCCCCTTAGGTCTCTTTCATATCTTTCCCCTCTCACCCTAAACCCATGACCTCTAGTTCTGGACTCCCCCAACCCAGAGAAGAGACTTTGTCTATTTATCCAGCCATGCCCCTCATGATTTTATAAACTTCTATTAAGTCACCCCTCAGCTACAGAGAAAACAGCCCCAGCCTATTCAACCTCTCTCTCTATAGCTCAAATCCTCCAACCCTGACAACATCCTTGTAAATCTTTTCTGAACCCTTTCAAGTTTCACAACATCTTTCCGATAGGAGGGAGACCAGAATTGCACACAATATTCCAACAGTGGTCTAACCAATGACCTGTACAGCTGCAACATGACCTCCCAACTCCTGTACTCAATACTCTGACCAATAAAGGAAAGCATACCAAACACTTGCTTCACTATCCTATCTACCTGTGACTCCACTTTCAAGGAGCTATGAACTTGCACTCCAAGGTCTCTCTGGTAACATTAACATTGAAATGTTGTGATGCCAACACCAAGCTCAAAGTCTCCTTCTCAACTGTCGAATATTTCTGCTGATGAATGTTCAATTTCCTGGAGAGATAGGTCTTTCTATCTTCACGTCATCCTCATGGAAGAGCACAGCATCGACAGCTGCATAATAGCCACCTTGAATAACTTCACGTAATTAGGTGGGGCTAACATTGTGGCAGTGGTTAACAGTTTTCAGGCTGTCAAATGCCTTTTGACAGTCCACTCTCCACTGAAGCATCTTGCCTATCTTTAGTAATTCAGTGAGCAGAGCAGCCACACTCTGGAAATGTGGTAAAGTATTGATTAAACTCACTGAATCTGAGAAATTGTAGTCCTGCTCTTTTTGTCGATGGTATAGGAAACTCCCCAATTACCTTTGTTTTTGCATCCCGTGGGCCACGTCCAACAACATGACCCAGGAAGGTAACTTCGGCTTTGGCAAAGTCACTCTTTACCAGTCAATTGAACAATTCTGATAAATGTTCTTTCCATGTGCGAATAAAAATCGCCAGATCATCAATATTTAAAATTGGGTAAACCAGAAATGACCTTATTGGTTAGACTTTGAAATGAAACTGCCACATTTTTCATATCAAATGGCATGGCTTTAAACTGATAAGAGTCCATTCGGCGTTACGAAAGCCAAAATTGACTTTGCTCTTTCAGACAAAGGTACCTGCGAGTATCGTTGAGTAAGTCCAACTCAGTAATATAAGTTGCTTGTCCCACCTTTTCAACACAGTCTTCCAAACATGAATCAGTCTCTGTGACTGCATTAACTTTGTGATAGTCCACACATTGCCATTGGGTACCATCTGGTTTTGGCACCATTATTATTGGTGAGTTCCAGTCACTGCAGCTGACTTCAAATCTGTCATCTTGAAGCATGTGTTCAATCTCCTTTTGAACCTGTGCCAATTTCAGGGGTTTAAGCCCAAAATAATGTAGCTTAATCAGATTGGCATGTCCTATATCTATGTTGCACAATCAAGTTAGTACTTCCCAGGTTATTTCCACATATCTCGCCATGTGATAGTAATAACACTTTCAGGTCATTTTGATTTTCCTCAGGAAGGCAACTCAATAATTTATCCCAACTTTTTATAACTTCCACATTGTCCAATTTCATTTGAGTAATGTCAAATTCAGAATGCTGTGAACTTGGTTCTTCCCTCTGTGTTGTAACCAATAGCACAACCTCCTTTGACTTTCCTTCCCTGTCAAAGTACCTTTTGAGCATATTCAGATAACACATTCTGTGAGATTTATTTCTGTCTGGAGTCCTTATCAAATAGTTCAACTCACTCAATCTTCTTTTGACTTGGTGAGGTCCACTAAACCTTGATTTTAAAGGTTCACCTACCACTGGAAGTAACTAAAAAAGTGTTTGATTTCTTGTCAGCTTCCTGTTTCAGTGTATGCTGTGATACTTTTAAATGCTGTATAGCCAATTCCCCCACTTTATTTAATTGTTCCCTAAAGTTTAACACACAGTAAAACTGTGTGGTCTCTGAATTATGACTTACCAATTTCTCCCTAATCAATTTTAACGGTCCTCTCGCTTTATGCCCAAAAACTAATTTGGGTTGATGGACTGAATTTGGTTGAGTCATTTGGTGCATCTCTGATAGCAGTAAGTACAAACTGAAGTCCTTTAACCCAGTCATCTGGATAGTCTTGACTATAAGCCATTAACATGGTCTTTAATATCTGATGCCACCTTTCGAGTGCTCACTGTGATTCTGGATGGCATGCAGTAGATCTGAATTGATATATTACTAAGGTGTCTATAACTTTCTTTCATGATTTTGATGTAAAGATTGACTCTTGATCTCTTTGTATCTCTGTGCAAAGTTCATATCTAGTGAAAAGGTTGAGTACCTCCCCCACAATCCTTTTAGCTGTGATATTGTGTAATGGAATAGAATCCCTACTTTGGTTCTTGAAGAGTCATTAATCTCTACAGTGTAGACACAGGCCCTTCAGCCCAACAAGTCCACACCGACCCTCCAAAGTGTAACCCACCTAGGCCCAATCCCCTATTATCCTAGGTTTACCCCTGATTATTATATCTAACCTACACATCCCTGAACACTATGGTCAATTTAGCATAGCCAATTCACCTAACCAGCTCATCTTTGGATTGTGGGAGAAAACCGGAACACCCGGAGGAAACCCATGCAGTCACGGAGAGAATGTGTAAACTCCACACAGGCAGTCACCCAAGGCTGGAATCAAACCTAGATCCCTGGCTCTGTGAGACAGTAGTGCTAACCACTGAGTCACCATGCCACCCCTGGCCTTTGGAAATCTAGTGGACACATCCTTTATTGTTTTATTTTAGGTAGGGGTCCTATGTGATCAATTAAGACTTTGTAGAATGTCCCCCAAATGCAGGAACAGGTATTAAAGGTGCAGGTTTTATTACTGCCTGTGGTTTTCTAATTACCTGTCATGTATGAGATGTGTGGCAAAATTCAACTATATCTTTGTGCAGTCCAGGCCAGTAAAATTGTTTTCATATTTTAGCTTGAGTTTTTCTTACCCTTCAATGACCTCTTACTGGTAGTCCGTGTGCTATCTGCAACACCTCCTTTTTATAACCCATTGGCAATACAACTTGATGAATGTCTACCCATTTCTCATCTGCGTGAAGACGTGATGGTCTCCAATTTCTCATTAAGACATCATTTTTAAGATAGTAGCACACTGAGATATATCTAGATTCTCCTTTCGTGTATGCTTTTTGATACAATTGCGGTAGTTTCTCTTCTTTCTCCTGCAACACAGTTAATTTCTCTCAACTAAAGATGTCTGGTTTGTCTCAACCATTTGATCAAACAGGGTCTCTGCTTGTTCCACTTCAACTTTCTTATCTGTACTGTTTGATCTCTCCTGTTTCAACTAGTGATTTTGTGACTTCGTTACCACACAGTCAGGAAAAATCCCAGGATATGCTTTCTGTGATACTTCAGTTGCCTGAGTTTCCACTGGCTTTTCAACCACAGTGGGCAGCACTCCTACCTGTGAACCAGTTAAATCGTTAGCTGGAGCTGAGAGTTTGTCCAGTACTCCTATCACGACTTCTCCACTCTTCACTGCACACGTTAACCTCACCCTCTGTAATTGAATGCTTCATGTCTCACCGTGAATTCCCTTACTAGCACTTTTTCTGGCAATAGTCCTTCAGAGGTACATATCCCATCATCTGTCAACATCAAAGATTGAGAGGATCTTGTATCTCTTAATATTGTAACCTCTTTACCTGCTGCTGCTGGCCTATGTGAGTAAACTTTACCTTTGCAGGTATATGGTTTAAAAAGATTTGGCTCTTTCTCCTTAACCAACCTCCGATCAGGTTGAATATTCTGGTGCAGCTTTCCAGCCTCCACTGTGCTTTTCGTTACCACTCCAACAAAATTCACTAGTTTATCCTGTTATCCTACATCAGTCTCCCCAGTGCTTTTTCTAGCACACCAACACTCTGGCCTACTTCATTGCAGTGAAAACACCAACGCTTGTTAACTTCTCTTTCCCCTTCATGAGTTTCCTTTTTACCCTGTGGTAAGTTATCCTTATGATCTTCACCGAAATTTATATTTCCCTTTCCACGTGAGGATTTCTCTTTTCCCCAATGTCTATCCCTCACTGATTGAAATTGATGTTGGAAGCCAAATTTTGATTTATGGGCCAAGTCATAATCATCAGCAGTTTCAGCTACTAATCTTGCCATTTTAACACTCTGCTCTTCCACATTGAGTCCTCATTACCTCAGGAATTGAATTTTTGAACCCCTCGAAAATAATCGTCTATCTATGAGCATCATAGGTTTGCTCTATTTTTAATGCCCTTATCCACCTATCAAAATTACTTTGTTTGATCCTTTCAAGCCCAATGTAGGTTTGACCAGGGTCCTTCCGTAGATTCCTGAAACACTGCAGGTTTCTGGCACAAGCTACACAGGCAGTTAAAATGGCTTTCTTCACCTTCTCATAAGTCCCAGATGCATCTTATGATAGTGATGCAAATACCTCACTAGCTCTAACTACAAGTTTTATTTGGATCAACAAAACCAAGGTAGTCACTGGTGACTGCATTTGTTTAGCCACCTACTCCAGTGAGATGAAAAAGGCTTCTACATCCTTCTCTAAACATTACAAGTAATGTTTAGACATTACTTGGATATATATAAACAGATCGCCGCCAGCTCTTTGGCTACCATGGGTTTGCTCATCCTCACTGAGCTTACCTTCAGCCTTCATCTCTATCCTCTTTAGCCAATCTTCCTATTCAAGTGCCAATTTATGAAGTTCAAACTCTCTCTCTTTCTTCCTTTCCTCCCTCTCTTCTTTCGCTCTTTTTCTTTTTATCCTGCAAAAGCAATTCTGTCCGTTTCTTTTTGTTCTACAAGGGTCTTTCATTCTTTTTCTCTTGCTTTTAATCATAATTCAAAAAATTTAATTTCTCTCCTTTTTTTTTCTTTGCCTCCACATCATGATGCTTCATTTTCAATTGAATTTTAGCCATCTCCAAAGGTTCCATGGCATTTCCAGGAAATTTAAGTGCTGAGCTATTGTTGTGATTCTCTCCTTTGCTAACATAGAATAGAATAGTGCAATATAG
Organism: Chiloscyllium punctatum; assembly: GCF_047496795.1. NCBI lineage: Eukaryota > Metazoa > Chordata > Chondrichthyes > Orectolobiformes > Hemiscylliidae > Chiloscyllium > Chiloscyllium punctatum. Next base: position 62,297,252 of record NC_092769.1, read on the forward strand.
GCCCTTCGGCCCTTGATGTTGTGTCAACCTGTAGACCCAATCTGAAGCCCATCAACCTACACTATTCCATTTTCATCCATATGTTTATCCAGTGACCATTTAAATGCCCTTAAAGTTGGCAAGGTTAGTACTGCTGCAAGATACTACTCTGAGTAAAAAAAACTACCTCTGACATTTGTCCTATATCTATCACCCCTCAATTTAAAGCTATCTCGCCTCATGCCAGCTGTCACTATCTGAGGAAAAAGGCTCTCACTGTCCATTCTACCTAATCCTCTGATCATTTTGTATGTCTCTATGAAGTCGCCTCTCAACTCTCTTCTCTCTAATGAAAACAGCCTCAAGTCCCTCAACCTTTTCTCATAAGACCATCCCTCCGTACCAGGCAACATCCAAGTAAATTTCCTCTGAACCCTTTCCAAAGCTTCCACATCTTCCTATAATGCGGTGACCAGAACTGTATGCAATACTCCCAAGTGCGGCTACACCAGAGTTTTGTACAGCTGCAGCATGACCTCATGGCTCCGAAACTCAGTCCTTCTGCCAATAAAAGCTAACACACCGTATGCCTTCTTAACAACCCTATCGAGCTGGGTGGCAACTTTCAGGGATCAATGTACATGGACAGCAAGATCTCTCTGTTCATCTATATTACCAAGAATCTTATCATTAGCCCAAGACTCTTTATTCCTGTTGTTCTTTTCAAAGTGAATCACCTCACACTTTTCCACATTAAATTCCATTTGCCACCTCTCAGCCCAGTTCTGCAGCTTATCTATGTCCCTCTGTAACCTGCAACATCCTTCAGCACTATCCACAACTCCACTTACCTTAGTGTCATCCACAAATTTACTAACCCATCCTTCTACATCCTTGTCCAGGACATTTATAAAAATGACAAACAGCAATGTCACAAAACAGATCCTTGCGGTACACCACTTGTAACTGAACTTCAGGATGAACATTTCCTATCAACCACCAGCCTTTGTCTTCTTTCAGCTCATCGATTTTTGATCCAAACCTGTAAATCACCCTCAATCCCATGAGTCCATATTTTGTGCAGTAGCCCACCAAGGGAAACCTTATCAAATGCTTTAATGAAATCCATACAAACCATGTCAAAGGCCTCATCCACCTGTTTGGTCACCTTCTCAAAGAACTCTAAGGTTTGTGAGGCATGGCCTACCCTTCACAAAACCATGTTGTCTATCCCTAATCCACTTATTTTTCTCTAGATGATCATAAATCCTATCTCTTCTAGTCCTTTTCAAACACTTTAACCACAACCAAAGTGAGGCTTACTGATCTATACTTACCAGGGTTGTCACTACTCCCCTCCTTGAACAAGGGGACACATTTGCTATCCTGCAGTTTTCTGGCACTATTCGTGGAGACAATAAAGATCAAAGCCAAAGGCTCTGCAATCTTCTCCATGACTTCCCAGAGAATCCTAGGATAAATCCCAACCAGCCGAGGGGACTTATCTATTTTCACACTTCCTGGAGTTGCTAGCACCTCCTCCTTGTGAGCCTCAATCCCGTCTAGTCTAGTAGCCTGTATCTCAGTATTCTCCTCAACAACAGTGTCTTTTTCCAGTGTGAATGCTGATGGAAAATATTCTTTTCACGCTTTCCCTATCTCCTCGGACTTCACTTACAACTTACCACTACTATCCTTGATTGGCCCTAATCTTACTCGTCATTCTTATATTCCTGATATACCGATAGAAAGTTTCAGGGTTTTCTTTGACCCTATCTGCCAATGATTTCTCATGTAGCCTCCTGGCTCTTCTTAGCTCTCTCTTTGTTCTTTCCTCGCTAACTTGTAACTTTCAAGCGCTCCAACTGAGGCTTCACATTTCATCCTAACATAAGCCTTCTTCTTCCTCTTCACAAGAGATTAAACTTTTTTAGTAAACCACAGCTCCCTTGCTCGACCCCTTCCTCCCAGCCTGACAGGTACAGACTTATCAAGGACATGCAGTAGCTGTTATTTGAATAAGCTCCACATTTCAATTGTGCCTGTTTCCTGCAGTTTACTTCCCCATCCTCTGCATCCAAAACCTTGCCTAATTGCATCATAATTGCCTTTCCATCAACTATAATTCCTGGCCTGTGGTATATACCTATTCCTTTCCATCACTAAGCTAAACATATCCGAACTGTGGTCACTACCACCAAAGTGCTCACCTACCTCCAAATCCAACACCTGGCCGGGTTCATTACCCAGTACCAAATCCAATGTGGCCTCGCCCCTTATTGGCCTGTCTCCATACTGTGTCAGGAAACCCTCCTGCACACATTTGACAAAAACTGACTATCTATTTCCAGTCAATATTTGGAAAGCTCAAATCCTCCATAGCAAATATCCTGTTAGTCTCACTCCTATCCAGAGTCATTTTTTGCTATCCTTTCCTCTAATCTCCTTAACTATTCAGAGGCCTTTAGAAAACTCCCAACAGGGTGACCTGTCCTTTCCAGTTTCTAACCTCAGCTCGTACTACCTCAGTAGACGAGTCCTCAGACATCCATTCTGCTATCGTAATGCTGTCCTTGACGAACAATGCCACACCTCCCCCTCTTTTACCATCTTCTCTGTTCTTACTGAACTATCTAATCCCAGAACCTGCCACAACCATTCTTGGCCCTGCTGTATCCATGTCTCCAAAATGGCTACAACATCGAAGTCCTGGGTACCAACCCATGCTGCAAGCTCACTCACCTTACTCTGGATGCTCCTGGTGTTGAAGTCGACACACTTCAAACCACCTTCATACTTACGGGTGCACTCTTGTGATTTTGAAACCTTACTTCTGACCTCTCTACTCTCAATCTCCTGGACTCTGGAACCACAATTTAGATTCCCATGCCCCTGCTGAATTAGTTTCAACCCTCCCAAAAAGCATTAGCAACTCCCCCAGGGTATTGGTGCCCCTCTGGTTCAGTTGTAGACCATCTGTTTGTAGAGGTCCCACCTACCCCAGAATGAGTCCCAATTGTTCAGTTATCCAAAACCCATCATTCTCCACCATCCCTACAGCCACATGTTCAGTTCCTCCCTCTCCCTACTCCTCACCTCACTAGGATGTGGCACAGGCAACAAACCAGAGATGATAACTCTGTTTGTTCTAGCTCTAAGCTTCCACCCTAGCTACCTGAATTTCTGCCTTACATGCCCACCCCTTTTCTTATCTATGTTGTTCGTACCCATGTGGATCACAACTTGTGACTGCTCCCCCTCCCCCTCAAGGATCCCAAAAACATGATCCAAGACATCATGAATCCTGGCACCTGGGAGTTAACACAAAACCTCCTATCTGTCCCCCTAACTATGGAATCCCCAGTGACTAATGTTCTGCTCCTCTTCCCCCCGCAGCCCCCCCCCCCACCCCAACCCCCCCACCCACCTTCCTTTCTGAGCAACAGGGACAGGTTCTGTGCTGGAGACCTGTAGCCCATGGCTTACCCCAGTAAGTCATCCCCTCAACAGTACCCAATACAGTACACTTGTTATTGAGGGGAATGGCCACAGGGGTTCCCTGCACTGTCTCCCCCTTCCCTTTCCATCCCCTGACTGTAATCCATTTGCCTTTTGCTTATGCCTGAGGTATGACTGTCTCCCTGTAACTCCTCTTGATAACCCCTCTGCCTCCCAAATGATCCGAAGTTCATCCAGCTCCAGCTCCCTAACGCAGTTTTCGATGAGCTGGAATTGGTGCACTTTCCACAGATGAAGTTAGCAGGGACACTAGTGGTGACTCTTACCTCCCACATTCTGCACATCCATTCCCATTATTCTAAATTCCCAAAGAGACTGTTGAAAAATAAAGAAAAATAGTTACCTCACCAATCTGGTGCACAGAACTCATCTTGTAGTTAGAGGAGGAGGATGGGTGGGATACACTGCCTAAGTAGTGTTTCAGGTAACACAACCATCCAACTATATTAAAACTGGATAGAAAACTGGCTAACTGGTCGAAGGCAGAGAGTGGTGGTAGATGGTAAATATTCAGCCTGGAGCCCAGTTACAAGTGGAGTTCCGCAGGGTTCAGTTCTGGGTCCTCTGCTGTTTGTAATTTTTATTAATGACTATCGTACGAGGATAGGTTGAGAGTTCAGGCCTTTTCTCGTTGGAACGGCGAAGGATGAGGGGTGACTTGATAGAGGTTTATAAGATGATCAGAGGAATAGATAGAGTAGACAGTCAGAAACTTTTTCCCCGGGTACAACAGAGTGTTACAAGGGGACATAAATTTAAGGTGAAGGGTGGAAGGTATAGGGGAGATGTCAGGGGTGGGTTCTTTACCCAGAGAGTGGTGGGGGCATGGAATGCGCTGCCCGTGGGAGTGGTAGAGTCAGAATCATTGGCGACCTTTAAGCAGCATTTGGATAGGTACATGGATGGGTGCTTAATCTAGGTTAGAAGTTCGGCACAACATCGTGGGCTGAAGGGCCTGTTCTGTGCTGTATTGTTCTATGTTCACTTACTCAGCAGCCTTGTGTCCATTCCTGCTCAGTGTGCGCTCCACCTATTCACGAGATAAGTGTTTAAAAGAAGTGGTTCCCGGCAGTCCTCGCTCATCACTCCCGGACGGATGAAGGTAACTCTAACTCCAGCTTGTCTGCCAATTCCAGCAGTTTTGCCTTGTTCACCTGATGCAAGTCTTCCATCACCAGAAAACTTTGAGTAACTGAAAGAGCCATTACCACACCAAGCACTGTTTAAACCAATTGAATTCAACACCCGGAACAGAAGTCACTAACACCTACCAGTCGCTGTCTTTCAGTCCAACAGCCCTAATCCCAAATCAGAACGATAGAGCAAAACCCACAAGGAGCCCCCAATCTGTTATGGATGAGGCCAAACCTCTGAAAACATTTCAAGAAGATAGCCTAGACCCTAATTTTTCTAGTTATTTTAAGCAGATATCAGGTGAATATTCCAAGAGCAACGCAATTGGTCAAATCACCAGTTTTAAACAAAATACAATTTATTTACACTTGAACAAAAGAAAACCAAATTTAGAGTACCATATCTATTTGAAAACTCAGCGACATGAATACGCAACTTAACAAAGAGCTGTTCTGATTTCCTGCAACATCCCATAACACACCCATTGGCATAAAGGTAAATTCAGGCATAGGGTTTTACAGGAGAGGAATGTCACAGAGAGACAGGATCAGCATGGAGCTGGTTCTTTGGGTCCCCAGCTAAAACTAACCCAAAACTAGAAAAAAAATGCTTTACTCGGAGAACTGGCCACTCGCCTTTTTATTGTGCAAGTGTTTTAATAAAAAAAAACTTAAAAGCCGTTTCAAGTAGATATTTCCAGACATGTGGGAACCTCTGCCTGAACGATCCCTCTTGAGAAAAACCAAGGACAGACTAACATTGTTAAAGGAGCGGCATCGTCAGGGGTCCTAGTCTTTCAGTAAAAGGATTATCATTGGTCAACCAGGTTCTTCAGAATTGGAGAGTCTGTTTTATTAAGGAGTCATCGAGGTGTGCAGCACCTGTGGTCCAACTCATCCATTCCAACTCTATATGCTAAATAAATCTAGTCCCATTTACCAGCATTTGGCCCATATTCCTCTAAACCCTTTCCAGTTATATATCCATCCAGGTGCATTTTAAACTGTATAATTGTACCAGCCTCCACCAATCCCTTTGGCAGCTCATACCATGTATGCACCCACTCGAGATGAAAAAGTTGTCCCTTAGGTCCCTTTTAAATACTTGCCCTCTCATCTTAAACCTATGCCCTCTAGTTTTGGATTCTGCCACCCTGGAAAAAATACCTTGACTAATCATCCTGTTAATGCCCCTCATGGTTTTATAAACTTCAGTAAGGTCACCCTTCAGTGTCTGATGCTCTAGGGAAAATAACCTCAGCCTCTCCCTGTCACTTAAACCTTCCAACCCTGGCAACATCCTTGTAAATCTTCACAACATCCTTCCTATAGCAGGGAGACCAGAATTGAATGCATTATTCTAAAAGTAGCCTAACAGTACAGCGCAACATGGACTCCTAAAGGCAAGCATACCAAATACCTTCTTCACTATCCTGTCTACCTGCGACTCTACTTTCAAGTAACTATGAACCGAGGTTTCTTTGTTCAGCAACACTCCCCAGGAGCTGAGCATTAAATATGTAAGACATGCCCTGATTTGCCTTTCCAAAATGCAGCAACTCACATTTATCTAAATTAAAGTTCTCTGCCATTCAATGACCCGTCTGATCAAAGTCTTGTTGTACTCTGAGACAACCTTCTTGGCTATGCACTGCACCTCCAATTTTAGTGTCATCTGTGGAGAGAAAACACAAGTTAATATTTCTCATCTGGTACGCTTCTTTGCAACTGAAAGGAGCTAGAAAATCATCCTTTTTAATCTGTGAGCAAAAGGAGTGAAGGGGTAAATGGAACACATTGAGAGAGTACCCACAGCAAAAGACAAAAGCTTTGTAGAAGGCAGAATAGATGTGATTGGCTGGAGGACAACAGCACCTGCATTTTGTATTAGTTGGCTGTTTCAGATGTTGGGTCAAAGTGCCTCCAACCCCATGTGGGTCCGATTTTCTTCCCAATCATCAAAGCATCGACCAATGGGAAACGGTGGGAGGACCAGAAGCACTCTGGTCCTCCAGCCAATCAGAGCTCTCTTACTGTTTGAGTGCAGACATTAAGCAATGAGCTTTTGAAGAAGGGTCTTGGCCCTTGGACCTGCTGAGTTTTTCCAGCAATTTCTGTTTTTGGTCTTTTGACCTTCTGAAGCCACTCATTCCTGCCCAGCAAAGCTGCTATTGCTGCTTCTCTCCCTCTCTCTGACTCAATGAAGGTTGATCTCCACCCAGACTGAAATTTCTATCTCTGTCCAACGCCTGTGAGCATAATACTGTCTTTTATATTCCTTTTTTAAAAAGATATTGGGTTAAGTTATTGACTTGTAGCAACTGATGGGAAAGGAAGTGAAGAACATCAGGAATGGGGCTGAGGGCGAAAGTGAGAACTGCAGATGTTGGAAATTGGAGTCTAGATCAGAGAGGTGCTGTAAAAGCACAGCAGGTCAGGCAGCATCCGAGGAGCAGCAAAATTGATGTTTCAGGCAAAAGCCCTTCATCAGGAAAGGGCTTTTGCCTGAAATGTCGATTTTCCTGCTCCTCAGATGCTGCCTGACCTGCTGTGCTTTTCCAGCACCACTCTAACCTAGGAATGGGGCAGAGTCTGTCCAGCATGGATCTGTTCAGCAGCACATTCAGGAGAATGGGGAGGGTGTATATTAGGGACAGCAGAGTGAGAATGGTGGGAGAGAGTGTTGGGGGTGGAGGTTTACAGATTTGGGGGAAGAGAGAGCAAAAAGGTATTCCAGAGAAACTAGATTTGTCTGTTCTGAGTTTCTAATCTGATTTTATTCCTTTCATAATTCTTTTTACAGGATGCTAGAAGGGTATGATTTGCAGACAGCAACCTCAAACAAACACCATGTGCAGACAGTGACTAAATTAACCGGGACTTAAATAACCGTAACTGGATAAATGTTTGTCTGTTCTGTCTGCCTCAAAGGTTTTAAACATCAACTTAACTGGAAGAGCAGTGAGACGCTCACCCCAAGTAAGAGTCTTTCAGTGAACTGACTGTGAAATCAGTTTCCATCAGTCAGACATCGAGAGTGTGGTGCTGGAAAAGTACAGCAGGTCAGGCAGCATCTGAGGAGCAGGAGAATCGACGTTTTGGGCAAATGCCCTTCACACAACCTGTAATACATATTTGTTATGTGTGTGGCTTTAAGTTGATTGTTGGACTTACAGGCTCATCAGAACATTCTCAATATGGAGAAACCGTGAAAGTGTGAGGACTATGGGAAAGGATTCCATTCCCTGTCAACACTGAAATTTCATCAACACAGTCACACTAGGAAGAGGCCATTCACCTGCTCAGGATGTGGAAAGGAATTCCATGTCTAATCTGCGAAAACACTAGCGTGCTGCCGCTGGAGAGAGGCTGTTCATCTGCTCTGAGTGTGGGAAGAAAATCAGTAAATATTTCACTGTATTGAAACATCAGCGGGCTCACACTGGAGAGAGCCCATCTACCTGTTTGGACGATGGAAAGATATTCACTCAGTTATCCAGTCTGCAGGTGCATCAGTGAGTTCACATTGGGGAGAGGCCATTTAAGTACTCCAAGTGTGGGAAGCAATTTAGACATTTATTTGGTCTACACGAACACCAGTGAGTTCATACTGGGGAGAGGACATTCATCTGCCCTGACTGTGGGAAGCACTTCCCACAGTCATCAAATCTAAGAAAACATGAGTGAATTCACAAGTGCATACAGGAGTTGGGTCAGCTGTTAATCAGCAACAACATTCATGCTCAATCTCTAAAATGTAGAAGAACAGTTACGTGAGATTGTCATCACCTGCAAGCTCCCCTCCGTGTTGCACACCATCCTGCCTTGGAACTATATTGGCTGTTCCTTCACTGTTGCAGGGTCAAAATCCAGGAACTCCTCTCTCACAGCAGTGTGAGTGCCCCTATACTACAAGGGGCCCTGTAGTCCCAGAAGGCAGCTCACCACCACCTTCTGAAGCAGGACAATTTGAGATGAGCAATAAGTGCTGACTTGGACATTGATACTGTGCCATGAATTAATTTAAAAGTGAGGAAACATCTCATCCAAGCCGGAGCCATTTTCATTTGGACAGTGAGTGGGTCAGAAGGTTTCTTTCGACTGGACTGGCCACTCTCCCCACTTTGCTTCTAGTGATGCTGATGCCCTTTGAGTCAACGGGTGCACATTCCCAAGGAAATGTTCCATAAAATCTGTGAAGGATAATTATTTCATTTTTGGCTGTAAATAATTTATTTCCTTCCAATACAAAATCTACAATGAAAACATGTCTCTGCCTCACTGGTCTGGCCCTGTGCTCTAGAATCGATCAACTCAATTGATCTCTGTCCATATTTACACTCCACATGGGCCTCCACCATTCTCTCTTCATCTCCCCCTTCAGCATATCCTTCTATTCCTTTCTCCCTCATGTATGTATCCAGCTTCTCCTTAAATATATTCCTGCTGTCCACCTCAACCACTTGCTGTCCCTTTATTCTTGATTCATTTATAGGACGAGGACATCACGGGCTAAGCACCTTTATCACCTATCCCTAAGAGTCAACCACATTACTATGGTCTAGAGTCACATGTTGGCCAGACAAGGATGGTAATTTCCTCCCCTAAAGGGCATTCATGAACTGAATGGGTTTTTCCAACAATTGGGTCTTAATACTGGACTTTTTATCGAATTCAAATCCCTCCATCTACCATGACAGGATTCGAGCCTAGGTACCCAGAACATTATCTGGGTCTCGGGATGAACAGGCCAGTGATAATGCCACTAGGCCTCTCCACTGTGGGAGAGAGTTCCACTTTCTCACCTATCGCTGAGTTGAAGAGGTTTGTCTTGTATTCAGTAATGGATTTTAAAGCCCTTCATCACCTTGAAGACATCTGTCAGGCCACCTTTGAACCATTTTATCAAAAGAAAAACTTCCTGGTCTTTCCTGAGAGTTAAATGCTCTCAGTTTTGGTGTTCTCCATGTGCTTCTGTGTGACACCTTCCCCAGTGACTCTTTCCTTTTTCCAAATGGAAATGATAAATGGTGACAGTGCTGCCAATGGCAACTAACCACAGTTCAAAGTAATTTGAACATCATCTCCCCGCTTTTCAATTCTATCCCACTTGGCAGCACTAAGCAGACACTGTGACAACAGATGAATGGACACCACACAACCATTACCAGACAGGGGTATTCCCTCCCAGTTGGGGTATACTTCAGCAGTCAGGAATTTTCAGCCTCGGATCTTCAGGTGACCATCCTCCAAGACAGACTTCGGGACAGACAACAATGCAAAGTAGCTGAGCAGAGGCTGATAGCCAAGTTCGGTACCCATGAGAATGGCTGCAACTGAGACCTTGGATTCATGTGGCCACAACACTCTCTCTCCCCCTCTCCCCCTCTCCCCTGCATGTGCACACGCATATAAGTCCATGTGGTGAATTTGTATTTGCAAAATTATATTTACCGATACGTTCTATTTTGCACAAAGAGTACACAAATTGTGGGCAGTCATTTCAGACAGTCAATTCATATAATATTTTGTAAATTCCACTTTGGAAGTAGACCCAGTCTGAGTCACGATTGGGATACAGACAAACTCTGACCTCACACCTTTAAGGTATTGTCTGAGCTGAAATGTCACCTTGTTTTGTAAAACCTTAACTTACCTTGAGAATGTGACTTAAAAGAAGTTTTGGGATTTACATATTAATAAACAGGAACCTGTAACCCCTTCTAAAAGATGGAAGACTTAACAGCAATTGAAGTTTGTTAAATATATCACTTTACTTGCATCACACTAATGTTTTGCTATCAATTTTGTGTTTTATGGTCCTACCATGTGAAGAAGGAGCGGTGCTCCAAACACGAGTGCTTCTAAATAAACCTGTTGGACTATAACCTGGTGCTGTGTGATTTGTAACTTCCTCAAGAAGCTGGGCCGCCTTGCGAGGTATGGAATCGGAGCTGTCGGGAAGGTAACGAACTAGCAGCTGGGCAAGGAAGACTTCAGAAACCCCCTGGGCAGATCACCAGGCCTGAGTGGCAAGATACCGCTTCTACCACAGGGTGAGGGGTTTGTGAGACGGGGTAGGAATGATAACCTTGGGTGGGGGGCGCGTGCGGATCTGGGGAGTTTTCAACTCCTACGATGGGCCTGAGGCCATGGGGGAATAACCACTGATTGCCATCTCGGTGAGGGCAGGGCTTGTCATAGAATCATTGAATTCTACCGTATGGAAACAGGCCCTTCGGCTCAACAAGTCCACCACGACCTTCTGAAGAGTAACCCACCCAAACCATTCCCCATTATTCTACATTCACCTAACCTGAACATCCCTGAACACTATGGGCAATTTAACATGGCCAATTAACCTAACGTGCACATCTTTGGATTGTGGGAGGACCTGGAGGAAACCCACGCAGACGCTGGGAGATGCACAAACTCCACACAGACAGTTGCCCAAGATGAAATCGAGCCTGGGTCCTTGGTGCTGTGAGACAGCAGTGCCAACCACTGAGCCACGGTGCTGCCCCATGTCACTGGGCAACTGACTGCTATCTTGGTGAGGAAAGGGTGTGTCTTTCTTCAGGGGTGAATCAATGAGGCTCTAATTGAGAAAGAAAGCCTGGGAGGTGGGCAGGGCTATTCAGCAACACCTGCTGGAGACTCAAAACCCTGAATCAGACCTGTTGTTTTGATTCTCTGTCTGCAGACAGGAGGTAAAGAACTGACTCTAGGGAAAGGAGAGGGAAGGAGAAAACTAGGATTGGAGGAAAGAGATGGAGTGATGGGTTTGGATTTCAGTCCAGAGAAGGAGAAGGTGTGGAATTAGATTTGGGGAACAGGAGAGGATAATGTTCTTTTGAAACTGGAATTGATTTCTGAATTTCTATCCTGCACTGGCAGTGATGACTTTTGTCAACTCCTTTTGCAGCATATTAGAACAGAAGGGCAAATATTAAACACCAAGCAAATTTCTGCCAAGCTCTGGTTGACTCATATAGGATCTGAATACTTTCGGCGTCTGACTGTGGAAGGAGAAACAGTTGTTCTATCTACGGGAAATGATTTCAAACATTGATGTAAGTGAACAGCACCCAGTGATATACAAACACACCTGAGTGAATGAGTTCCAGTGAGCAATCTGTAGAATGAGCTTCACCTTGTCACACTTCCTAAATGAGAACTTTCCACTCTATTTCCCATGGACCATCGCAGACACCCTCAAAATATTTTAAGAAGGTAGCCAAGACCCTAACTTTTTCTTATTTTTAAGGCAGACACGAAGTGGATATTCCAGGCATGATGCAGCTGGTCAAACCACTTGGCTTTAAGCAAAATGGAATTTATTTAAACACTGCAGTTAAAACATGAACAAAAGAAAACAGAATTTAGAATAATTTAATGATTGGAAAACAAAATTGACCCAATACAATAAGTATGACTAATTAATTTCCAATACAGTAACGTCCCATCCCTTGGAAGAAAGGTAAATTCAAACACAGGTTCTTACAGGCAGGAGGGTACAACATCCAAAGGGATTTCTGAAGAAGGTTAGATGAATTCTTTACTGAAGCTTGTAACTCCCCCTGGACACTCACATCTTGTGACTGTGACAGCTAAAAAAATGGCCATCTTGTGGGCGGCACGGTGGCACAGTGGTTAGCACTGCTGCCTCACAGCGCCAGAGACCCGGGTTCAATTCCCGCCTCAGGCGACTCTCTGTGTGGAGTTTGCACATTCTCCCCGTGTCTGCGTGGGTTTCCTCCGGGTGCTCCAGTTTCCTCCCACACTCCAAAGATGTGCAGGTCAGGTGAATTGGCCATGCTAAATTGCCCGTAGTGTTAGGTAAGGGGTAGATGTAAGGGTATGGGTGGGTTGCGCTTCGGCGGGGCGGTGTGGACTTGTTGGGCCGAAGGGCCTGTTTCCACACTGTAAGTAATCTAATCTAATCTTATCTAATCTAAAACAAACGTGAAAAAACCTGAACTGGGAGAACTGGCCACTCCCTTTCCAACATTAAACTATTAAACTCCCTAGACTCCTCAGCATCTCTTCAGCACAATCTTTCCTTAAAAAAATACACCAAGGACAAAATAACCTTGTTAAGGTCAGAAGTGGCTCAGTAGCACCAACGTGGAGTAAAAGGAAACCTAGCCATTTGGATACAAAATTGGATCATTGGTAGGAGTGATGGTGCAGGGTTGCTTTTTGGATTGGCAGCCTGTGACAAGCAGCATGCCACAAGCATCAGTGCTGGGTCCACTGTTTTTTGTCAATTATATAAACGATTTGGATGTGATTATAGGAGGTATGGTTCGTAAGTTTGCCACTGACAACAAAATTGGTGGTGTAGTGGATTGCAAAGACATCAATTTCCGAGTCCAATGGGACCTTGATCAGATGGGCAATGGCAGATGGAGTTTAATTTAGATAAAGGTGAGGTGCTGCAATTTATTAGGGCAAATCAGGGTAAGACTTATACATTTAATGGTAAGGTCCTGTGGAGTGTTGCCAAACAGTGAGACCTTGGAGTGCAGGTTCACAATTCTTTGAAAGTGAGTTTGTAGGTGGATAGGGTAGTGAAGAAGAGGTTTGGTACCTTTGTCTTTATTGTTCAGTGCATTGAGAATAGGAGTTGGGAAGTCAAGTTGCAGCTGTACAGGATAATGATAAGGCCATTTTTTTTTAATACTGCATTCAATTCTGGTCTTTCTGCTAAAGGAAAGATGTTGTGAAACTTGAAAGTGTTCAGAAAAGATTTATAAGGATGTTGCCAGGTTTGGAGTGTTTGAGCAATGAGGAGAGGCTGACTAGGCTATTTTCCTGGAAGCTGAGGGATCACCATATAGAGGTTTCTAAAACCATGAGGAACATGGCGAGAGTGAATACCCAAAGTCTTTGCTCCGAGTCTAAAAGTAGAGATCATAGATTTTAAAGTGAGAGGGTAAATATTTAAAATGAACCTAAGAAACAACTTTTTCATGCAGTGGGTGGTGCGTGTATGGAATAAGCTGCCAGTGGAAGTTATAGAGTCCACAGCACAGAGACAGGACTTTTGGCCCAAACTAATTCATACCAATCAAAATGTTCATCCATGCTAACCCATTTCCCTGCACTTGGCCCATACCCTTCTAATCCTTTCCTATTCATGTATTTGTCCAAATGCCTTTTAAATGTTGTTAATGTACCTCAACCGCCTCCACTGACACCTCATTCCATATGTGTACCACCATCTGTATAAAAAGATTGCCCCTCAGGTTCCTTTTTATTCTTTCCACTCTAACCTAAACTGATGTTCTCTGGTCCTCAATTCCCCAACCCTGGGAAAAAGACTGAGTGCATTCACCCTATCCATGCTTCTCATGAGTTAACATACCTCGACAAGATTCCCCCTCAGTCTCCTAAGCTCCAAAAAAAATCCTAGCTTGTCTAACCTCTCCCTATAACTCTGACCATTGAGTTCAGGCAGCATCCTTGTAAATTTCTTCTGTACTCTTTCCAGTTTAATAAAATCCTTCCTATAGCAAGATGACCAACACTGAATGCAATACTCAGCAAGTGTGGCCTCACTAGTGCCCTGTATAACTGCTGCATAACTTTCCAACTTCTATGTTCAATGTCCTGACTGATGAAGGCCAGTTTGCCAAAAGCCTTCTTCACTGCCCTGTCTACCTGGGACTCCACTTTCAGAGAACCGTGCACCTGAACTCCAAGGTCCCCTTTTCCATGACACTCTTTAAGGCCCTACCATTCACCACGAAACTCCTACCTTGATTGAATTTCCAAAATGCAAGACGTCACATTTATCTATACTAAACTCCTTTTGCCATTTCTCGGCCCACTTCCCCAGCTGATCAAGGTCCTGCTGCAATTTCTGATAACCTTCCCCCACTATCCACGTTATTGCCTATTTTATTATCATCAGCAAACTCACTAATCATGCCTTGTACATTCTTATCCAAATCATTGATATAGATAACAAATAGCAACGGGCCGAGCACTAACCCCTGGGTTACTCCATGAGTCTCAGGCCTCCAGTCTGACAAGCATCCTTTCACTGTTACCCTCTGCTTCCTACCATCAAGCCAACTGTGTATCCAATTTGCCAGTTCCCCCTGGATTCCATGCAACCTAACTTTACAGAGCCGCCTACCATATGGAACTTTATCAAAGGCCTTTTTGAAATCCATATAGACTACATCTACTGCCCTGCCCTCATCAACCTTCCTGGTCACTTTATCAAAGAACTCTGATAAATTTGTGCAGCATGATCCCCCACACACAAAGCCATGCTATTTGTAATCAAACCCTGTCCTTCCAAATGCATGGATGTTTTATCCCACAGAATCTTCTCAAGTAACTTACCCAGATCTGATGTTAAGCTTACTGCTCTATGGTTCCCAAGATTTTCTTTGTAGCCCTTCTTTCCAGTCTTCTGGGACCTCACCCATGGCTAACAATGATGCAAGAATATCAGCCAGCCCCCTGCCATTTCTCTCTAGCCTATTTCAGTGTTCTTGGATATATCTGGTCAGGACCAGGAGATTTATCCACCTTCATACATGGTGATGGAGGTGGTAAAGGCTAGTACAATAACAGCATTTAGAAGGCATTTGGATGGGGACATGAATAGGAAGGTTTAGAGGGATATGGGCCAAGGCTGAAAATGTGTTGCTAGAAAAACGCAGCAGGTCAGGCAGCATCCAAGGAGCAGGGGAATCGACATTTCGGGAATGAGCCCTTCTTCAGCAATGAGGGAAGTGTGCCCAGCAGGCTAGGATAAAAGGTAGGGAGGAGGGACTTGGGGGAGGGGCATTGGAAATGCGATAGGTGGAAGGAGGTTAAGGTGAGGGTGATAGGCTGGAGTGGAAGTGGGGGCGGAGAGATCAGGAAGAAGATTGCAGGTTAGGAAGGTGGTGCTGAGTTCGAGGGTTGGGACTGAGACAAGGTGGTGGGAGGGGAAATGAGGAAAGTGGAGAAATCTGAGTTCATCCCTTGTGGTTGGAGGGTTCCCAGGCGGAAGATGAGGCGCTCTTCCTCCAGCCGTCGTGTTGATATGGTCTGGCGATGGAGGAGTCCAAGGACCTGCATGTCCTTGGAGGAGTGTTGAGCCACAGGGTGGTTGGGTTGGTTGGTCTGGGTGAGCAAGAGGTGTTCTCCGAAACGTTCCGCAAGAAGGCGGCCTGTCTCCCCAATATAGAGGAGGCCACATCGGGTGCAGCAGATGCAGTAAATGATGTGTGTAGAAGTGCAGGTGAATTTGTGGTGGATATGGAAGGATCCCATTGGAGGGAAGTAAGGGGGGAGGTGTGTGCACACGTTTTGCATTTCTTGCGATTGCAGGGGAAGGTGCCGGGAGTAGAGGTTGGGTTGGTGGGGGGTGTGGACCTGATGAGGGAGTCACGGAGGGAGTGGTCTTTTCGGAACTCTGATAGGGGAGGGGAGGGAAATATATCCCTGGTGGTGGGGTCCGTTTGGAGGTGGCGGAAATGACGATGGATGATACGATGTATATGGAGGTTGGTGGGGTGGTAGGTGAGGACCGGTGGGGTTCTGTCCTGGTGGCGATTGGAGGGGCGGGGCTCAAGGGCGGAGGAGCAGAAAGTGGAGGAGATGCGGTGGAGAGCATCGTCGATCACGTCTGGGGGGAAATTGCGGCTAAAGTGGGCCTTCAGCAGTTTGTGAGGGAGCAAATGAGAGGGAAATACATACCAAATCTCTTCCTCATGAATCTGCTTGCTGCAGATTTTCTTTTTTACATGACAGCACTAGTGAGAGTAACCATCAAATAGTCCTTGTGGAGATAAAGTCCTGTCTTCACATTGAGAATACTCATATTAGGTGGCATGATCACGGCGCTAAAGGGAATGGATTTGAAACATATATGATCGAGTAACTCAAAATTGAGAATGCAGGAGGTACTGCTGGCTATCCCCAGCAGCAGAATTGTACTTGGAACACAATCTTTAAACTTAGCACATCCACCATTCTATCATTCCCACCAAGCCATGGGGTAGATTTTAAAAAAGGCAGATGCTGGAAATATGAAATAAAAAGGAACTATGGAGAAATGGAGCAGTTTTGGCAGTACTTGTGGAGAGTGAAAGAATTAACAATTCATGTCCAAGGTGATGCTACTTCAGAAGTGGAAGCAGCTGGAAAAAATTGTTGGCAGAAGGCAAGGAAGGGTGAGTGGAAAATATTTTAATTGTGTCCAGCTCAAAAGTAAAAGGTAGTAATGGAGGGATAGAGATCGAAACGTACGTGTGACAAAGGAGAAAGAGGTATCTTGTGTTGTAGTGTTCTCCTCTGATTCAGAAGATTTGGATTCAAGTCCCAACTGCTCTGAACAGGTTGAATATAAAAAATTTGAAAAGGAGCATTTCTTGATTTCAAAAATATATTTTATTCAGCAGTTCAGTTCTGTACAGTAGCATAAGAAATAAACAAACATTGGAGTCTGACTCTGTTCACAAAATAAACCAAAGGTATTTCTTACTAACGCAAGACTATATGTAAGTATATTTTGAGGCAGGGGAGGGTCCCATAGCTGAACGGATCCCCATTTAACTTTGGCAGAAAGACCTTAGATGGTGGTCTTTCTCCACTGCATCTTGGAGTCAACCGCCCCAGGCTTAAATACGTTCCTTAGCACGCAGTCTTGGACCTTGCAGTGTGCCAGTCTGCAACACTCAGCAAATTTTGGGCAGACCAAAGAGCGTTTTTCACTGAGTTGATGGCCCTCTAGATGCAATTGATGTTAGTCTTGGTGCGCATCCAATGGAACAGACAATAGAGCACAGAGTCCTGTGTCACAGAGCTGCTTGGGATGAACCTTGACAAGGGACACCCGCACCAATCAACCACACCATCCCGTGGCCCAACATTTCAACTCCCCCTCCCACTCTGCCGAGGACATGGAGGTCCTGAGCCTCCTTCACCGCCGCTCCCTCACCACCAGACGCCTGGAGGAAGAACGCCTCATCTTCCGCCTCGGAACACTTCAACCCCAAGGCATCAATGTGGACTTCAACAGTTTCCTCATTTCCCCTTCCCCCACCTCACCCTAGTTCCAAACTTCCAGCTCAGTAACTGTCCCCATGACTTGTCCTACCTGCCTATCTTCTTTTCCACCTATCTACTCCACCCTCTCCTCCTTGACCTATCACCTTCATCCCCTCCCCCACTCACCCATTGTACTCTATGTTACTTTCTCCCCACCCCCACCCTCGGCTAGCTTATCTCTCCACGCTTCAGGCTCACTGCCTTTATTCCTGATGAAGGGCTTTTGCCCAAAACGTTGATTTTGAAGCTACTTGGATGCTGCCTGAACTGCTGTGCTCTTCCAGCACCACTAATTCAGAATCTGGTTTCCAGCATCTGCAGTCATTGTTTTTACCGAGTTG
This sequence comes from Chiloscyllium punctatum, assembly GCF_047496795.1. Lineage (NCBI taxonomy): Eukaryota > Metazoa > Chordata > Chondrichthyes > Orectolobiformes > Hemiscylliidae > Chiloscyllium > Chiloscyllium punctatum. The sequence goes on from NC_092769.1 coordinate 62,315,283, forward strand.
ATAAAAACCAGAGCATCTTTCTCCAGACCTCCTTTGCAAATACACATTCCAGCAAGACATGTGACAGTCTTTACTCCCCTGCAGCCACTTTAAGGGCAGCATGGGGTGGCACAGATCATCCGGGCATACAAGAAGGATCTCACGGGTAGTGCCTGTTATGAAGTTGGAGGCATATACTGTACCTTTAAGAGAGAGTGAAAGTTATTTTGCACTGAGACCATGCAGGCAACTGTCATGTGACTGACTAGCAGTCTCAGAGTGTCCTGAAAAATTGAAAACATATAACATTTGTATGTGAAACAAAGACCTGAATTTTGGGTGCTGTTTTCACAACCGTTCGAATTTAGCCAATCAGTTTAAATTATGCCCCAGGATACTAAAACCCAAGCGAATTTGAATTTATTGTTTTTGCCAATATTGAACCAATGAGACAATCTGACATCTAGGGGAATAAAAAAGCAGGCATTTTGCAAGTTAGCCAGAGTGAGACCAACTGCCATCGCCAGAGTAACTGCCATAAAAACACTCTCCATCAAAGGTATCCTTTCATATGAAACATCTTTGCAGCAGAAGACTGAAGACAACCCAGGGAGAGTTTGAGCCAGAAGGAGGACGCTGTAGACGACAGCCATTGTGTGGTTTTGAACTTAAGGTGATGTAATTTTAATATGGGGTTTTATGGGAATGGTACAACGTTATTGAGTGGAAGGCAGATAACATGCATTTAAGATAAAGGAGGCTTAGAGTTGTAAATACTTATTGTTTATGTCCACTTTTAGAGTTAAAGAATAAATTGATTTTTTTCTTTAAATAGTGGAATTTAGGAGTTCAATGTCACTCATACCTTTACAGATGATGAGGTGAGGTGAGATTTTCTGGGTGTTTAATTATCAGAAGGGTTCACCATCATGTCGAAACAGTTTGGGCACTTATCCAGGATTTGTACAGGTTTAGACAAATCCAGTCTGAGATTTGGAACAGATTTGAACAGATTTGAGGTACAAACGATCCAGCAGATTTAAACACTTGCCACGTAGTGACTAGATCTTTAAATAAAACATAACTGAGGCAATTTGTTTAATTTTAGTTAATTGTGGTTGGTTAAATTAAACTGAGAGAAATGGCTCTTAAAATTGCTAAAGAGAATCTAGAACTTGAAGATGATTCCCAATTTTGCCAAGAAAGTTTAGAAAGGCATAAAAAGACCATACTTTTAGAATTAGCAAAGGGACTAGAATTGGGTTTAATCAAGGACAAGAGTAAAGCCAAAATTGTAAGGGAGTTAGCTAAGCACTTAGGTGTGTTAGAGAAATAGTCAAATGCAGTAGAGTTTGAAACTCTTAAATTAAAATTCAGAAAAATCGAGTTAGAAGATAAAGAGAGAGGGGGAAAAGAAAGAAAAACAGAGAGGAAAGAAAGAGAGAGGAGAAAGAGAAAGAGAGAAGGTCCTTAGCTGAGCAAAGAGAGAAAAGAAAGGGAGAGAGAATGAGAGAGAAAAGAAAGAGAAAAGGAGAGAGAAATTAAACTTCAGAAGTTGTGACTTAGTCAGGATAGTCAAGTTAACAGGGTGGAGATGAAGAGCGAAGGTAGTGATATATATGAATGTGTTAAAACGCTGCCACATTTTGATGTGAAATATCTCGAAGCCTTCTTTATTTCATTTGAAAAGTTGGCTAGGCAGAGGGAGTAGTCAGAGACTTATGGGTAATGCTAGTTCAAACTAAACTGGTAGCCAGAGCTAGTGAGGTATTTGTAGCGCTGTCAGATGAGGAGTCAAGAGGTTATGAAGAAGTCAAACGGGCTGTCTTGAGTGCTTCTGACTTGGTACCAGAAGTGTATGGACAGCAGTTCACAAACATAAAAAAGGAACTAAGTCAGAATTACGTTGAGTTCAAAGCAATTAAACATAGTAACTTTGATAGATAGGTGCAGGTCTTAAAAGTAGATAAGACCTATGAGGCTCAGAGAGATTATTCTGCTGGAGGTGTTTAAAAACTCACTTCCAGAGATGATAAGAATTCATGTGGAGGAACAGAAGGTTCAGAAATGGCAGATGAATATGCATTGTGCATAAGGCAAAGTTTGGCTTCTGGCCAGAACTTTATTCTGTGAGGGATAAAAATTGGGAGAAGAGGGGCATTATACACTACAAAACAAAGAGTAGAGAACACTTGTAATTGTTTACCACACATCAAAAAAAAAGAAACCCAAGAGGGTGGTAAGGAGGTGAAAGGCCTCAGGTGTTTGCACTGTAACGGAGTGGGACATAGAACATTACAGTGCTGCTGGTTTAAGAAAGGCATTGGGAAAAGGTGTTTTCACTGCCAGAAAGTGGGATACGTAAAGTCACAGTGCTGGTCGTTAAAGAAGGGCATTGTGGTAAAAGAAACTGAGCCAGTGGCATTCATGAAAGTAGTAAAGGAAACCCCAAGAAAAGTCAAGGAGCTACAGGATAGTGCACAGTCTAAAGCTGGGTATGGAGTAGTGCCTGATTGCTATAAAGAATTCGCCTGCGTGGGTCAACTTTACTCAGAAAGGACAGGGGGAGAAGTTATCATTTTGAGAGATACAGGATCTAATCACTCTCCAGTAGGAAGAGGTGAACATATTTGCACTCTTTCTGATCTGTTACCCGAGAGAGGAGTAATTTGTGGGATAGATGGACAGAAATTTATGGTTCCCCTATGTAAGATCAGGTTGGGGTGCCAATTCAAGACTGGAGAAGTCAGTGTCAGTTGAAGGAATACAGTTTGTTCTTGGGAATGGCTTAGCAGGATCCAAGCTAGGAGTGACACTCCTTGTTGTGGAGAAGCCAAAGGAAGACCAAGGAACTGAGGAGTTAAAAGAAAAAATATCCTGGAATTTTCCTCGACTGTGTAATAACAAGATCCTACTCTCATAAGTAACAGCACGAAGCAAAAACTAAAGAGAATGCTGAAGGAGTTGAAGTTCAGTTAGCGGGCATCCTGTTTGATGTAATAGTGCAGGAAAACCTGAACAGACAGAGGATTAGACAGAGGTGTTTAGTCCTGAAAGGCTAATGGACTTAAAACAGAAAAATGTGATAATAAAAGATATATATGTTGATGCATACTCAGAAAAGGAGTCAGCGAATATTCCTGAGAGTTAGTATCTTAAAGATAGAATCCTAAGACAAAAATGGAGACCACGGCAGGTTAGTGCAGGAGAAATGGGTGAAGTGCACCAGATTGTGTTGCTGGTAGCATACAGACAGGAAGTCTTAAGGGTAGCACATGAACTACCAATAGAAGGTCACCTAGGTGTATGAAGACTTAGGCTAAGGTGAAAAACGTTTCTATTATTTTACTCATACGTGAGGAATGAGAGAATGATCAGGGAGAAGATAGGGCCAATCAGGGATAGCAGAGGGAACCAGTGCGTGGAGTCTGAGCAGATAGGGGAAGCCCTAAATGAGTTTTTTGCTTCGGTTTTCACCAAGGAAGGGGAACTTCTGTAAATGAAAATTTAGAGGAGCTGGGATACAGTATTGACCAGATCAAGATTGATGAAGTTGATGGGCTAGAAACTTTGGAAAACATTAAGATTGGTATGTCCCCAGGGCCAGAAAGTGAGAAAAGAGGTTGCTAAGCTGCTGGCGAGGATATTTGCCTCCTCACTCTCCACAGGAGTCATACCGGAGGATTGGAAGGAGGTGAATGTTGTTCGAGAAGGGTAACAGGGAAATCCCTGGCAATTACAGACCAGTCAGTCTTATGTCTATGGTCAGCAAAGTTTTGGAAAGAATTCTGAGGGACGGGATTTATGACTATTTGGCAAATCATAGCGTGATTAAAGGCAGTCAGCATGGCTTTGTGAGGGGCAGGTCATGCCTCACAAATCTTATTGAGTTCTTTGAGGAGGTGTCAAGACAGGTTGACGATGGTCGAGCAGTGGAAGTGGTGTATATGGACTTCATCAAGGCATTTGATAGGGTTCCCCATGGTAGGCTCATTCATAAAGTCAGGAAGTATGGGATGCAGGAAGATTTGGCTGTCTGGATTCAGAATTGACAGGCTGACAGAAGGCAGCAAGTGGTTGTGGATGGAAAGTATTCTGCCTGGAGGACAGTGTTGAGTGGGGTCCCGCAGGGCTCTGTTCTTGGGCCTCTGCTTTTTGTAGTTTTTATAAATGACTTGGATGAGGAGGTTGAGGGGTGGGTTAGTAAATTTGCAGATGACAGAAAGGTTGGAGGTGTTGTCGACAGTATAGAGGGCTACTGCAGGCTGCAGCGTGACATAGACAGGCTGCAGCGTGACATAGACAGGATGCAGAGATGTGCTGAGAAATGGCAGATGGAGTTCAACCTGGATAAATGCGAAGTGATGCATTTTGGAAGGTCGAACTTGAATGCTGAATATAGGATTAAAGATAGGATTCTTGGCAGTGTGGAGGAACAGAGGGATCTGGGTGTGCAAGTTGCCACCCAAGTGGATAGAGTTGTTAAGAAAGCATATGGTGTTTTGGCTTTCATTAACGGGGGGATTGAGTTTAAGAGCCGTGAGGTTTTGCTGCAGCTCCACAAGTCCCTGGTGAGACCACATTTGAAATATTGGGTCCAGTTCTGGTCGCCCTACTATAGGAAAGATACAGAGGCTTTGGAGAGGGTGCAAAGAAGGTTTACCAGGATGCTGCTTGGACTGGAGGGCTTGCCTTATGAAGAAAGGTTGAATAAGCTCGGACTTTTCTCTCTGGAGAGAAGGAAGAAGATAGGAAACCTGATCGAGGTGTACCAAATAATGAGAGGAATAGATAGAGTCAATAGCCAGAGACTTTTCCCCAGGGCAGGATTGACTGGGATGAGAAGTCGTAGTTTGAAGATATTAGGAGGAAGGTATAAAGGAGACGTCAGAGGTAGGTTCTTTATGCAGAGAGTTATGAATGCATGGAATGTGTTGCCAACTGTGTTGGTAGAAGCAAAGTCATTGGTGACATTTAAGCGACTGCTGGACATGCACATGGATAGCAGTGAGTTGAGGGGTGTGTAGGTTAAGTTACCATATTTTACATTGGGATTAAATCTCGGCACAAAATTGTGGGCCAAAGGGCCTGTTCTGTGCTGCACTTTTCTATGTTCTATTGGCCTGGAATGTACAAGGATGTGGTTAACTTTTGCCATATATGTCATACATGCCAAATGACAGGTAAACCGTAGGCAGAAATAAAAACAGCACCTTTTTTGCCAGTTCCCGCATACAAAGAATCTTTCACTTGAGTTATGATTGATTGTGTAGGTCCTCTCCCAAAAACTAGAACTAGAAGCAACCCGGACTTGCGAACCATGATGGATGTGTCTACCAGATTTCCGGAGGCAATTCCATTACGGAGTATTAAGGCAAAAAGAGTGGTAGAGGAGTTAGTAGCTTTCTTCACGCAATATGGCTATTCGGAGAGATTCAGTCAGACCAAGGGTCTAATTTTACTGCTCGGCTGTTTAAGGAAGTCATGAATAGCTTAAAATCAAATGCATATCATCCTGAATCACAGGAAGCTTTGAAAAGGTGGCATCAGACCCTGAAGACCTTGTTAAGAGCGTACTGTTTGGATTACCCAAATGATTGGATAAAGATATCTCATTCATAATGTTTGCCATTAAAGATGCTCCAAACAAATTGACTCAGTTTACTCCCTTTGAATTCCTATTCATTCATGAAGTGAGAGGCCCTTTGAAATTAATTAAAAAGAAATTGACAGGACCGAAGTCGGAGATCTCGCACTTGGATTATATATCAGCGGTGAGGGAGAGACTAAATCGGGTAGGTATTTTCGCTGAACAGCACCTGAAGAGGATATAGCACAGAATGAAGCAGGTGGCAGATAAAACTCTGAAATTCGGATGTATTCCCGAATGATGTTAGCCGTGGTAGGAGATCCCTTCAAAGCCAAGTTTAGTGGTCCCTATCAAATTGAGAAAAAAAAAGTTGAATCAAGTGAACTATCTGGTAAAGATGGTAAAAACAATAACTGCAGACGCTGGAAAGCAAATACTGGATTAGTGGTGCTGGAAGAGCACAGCAGTTCAGGCAGTATCCAACGAGCAGCGAAATCGACGTTTCGGGCAAAATCCCTTCATCAGGAAAGGGCTGATGGCATAGGTTTAGGATAAGAGGGGAAATATATAAAAGAGACCTAAGGGGCAATTTTTTTCATGCAGAGGGTGGTGTGTGTATGGAATGAGCTGCCAGAGGAAGTGGTGGAGGCTGGTACAATTAGATGGTAAATGAATAGGAGGGGTTCAGAGGGATATGGGCCAAGTGCTGGCAAATGGGACTAGATTAGGATGGGATATCTGGTCGGCATGGACGAGTTGGACTGAAGGGTCTGTTCCTGTGCTGTACATCTCTATGACTGTAAAAGGCTTGAGCCAATCAAATGGCCTTAAGAAGCACAAATGCAGTTCAACTGGGGAGAAATCATAGAAATTCGAGGATCTTGAGAAAAGATTCAGTCACAGCTCTGCACTGAAAATTTACCAATTTTCATGCTGGGGAGAGGCTGTTCATCTGGTCCCGTTGTGGAAAGGGATTCACCCAGTTATCAACCCTACTCATACATGAGCAACTTCACACTGGGGAGTGACCTTTTAAATGTATAGACTGTGGGAAATGCTTTGAAAGTTCCAGTCCCTGATGTCACATCGGCATGTTCACACTGCGGAGAGACGGTTCAGATGGTTTGACTGTGGGGCTGGCTTCAAGTGGTCACCTAAACTCACTGTTCACCTGTGCATTCACACTGGGAAGAGGCCATACACCTGTTCTGAATTGGAAGTCGATTCACTCAATCACCCCACCTCAAGGAACACCAGCAGGTTCACACTGAGGAGATACCTTTTAAACATACGGACTTTGGGAAGTGCTTCAAAAGTTCTAATGTCACTGATGTCACATCAGCATGTTCACACTGAAGAGAGATGGTTCAGATACTCTTGATTCTAGAGCTGGCTTCAAGTGGTCATCTCACCTCACTGTCAAGTAGTACATGCACACTGGGGAGAGGCCATTCATCTACCCTGACTGTGAAATTGGCTTTATTTGGTCGCATGACCTCAAGGCACACCAGGTTCATACAGTGGAGAGACCTTTTAAATGTTCAGACTGTGAAAAGTGCTTTAAAAGTTCCAGCCATCTGCAGTTCCATCAACATGTTTACACTGAGGAGAGATCTTTTAAATGTTAATGCTGCAGGAAGTGCTTTAAACATGCCATGGAATTGATGCTCCATCAACCTTTTAAATGTTCAGGTGCTCTCACTGTGGGTTGGGTTTAGAAAATCATCACAACTCACTAGACACAGTGTTTTCGTACTAGAGAAAGGCCATTTACTTGGTCTGAATGTGGGCAGGGATGCATTGACTCAAGGCACACCAGTGAGTTCACACTTGAGGAGAGATCTTCAAATGTTCAGATTGTGGGAAATGTTATAAAAGCTCGGGGGAGCTGAAGTCACATCAATGTGTTCACACTGATAATAGACCATTCAGGTGCTCTCACTGTGGATCATGTTTATATGGTCATCTCAACTCAGTGCATGCCAGAGGACGCACATTGGAGAGAGACCACTTACCTGTTGTGAGTGTGGAAAGGAATTCACTCAGAAACTTCATCTCATGGCACACCAGCGTGTTCGTACTGGGGAAACCCTTCTGATAGAACTCATATCTATCTATGAAAGTCAGAGTAATTGAAGAAGACTCAAAATATGACCTTTATTGTTACTATATACAGCACAAAAAAGGCACAAGGTGGCCTTCAATGTACAGGACATGCAACATTAAGATTTGACCTCAGAATCTCCTATTTACGAGACAGGCACCATTGTCATTACTGAGACTTAGTTGAGGGAACGGCATCATTGGCAACAAAATCTCCCAGGATATTGATGCATCAGATGGGATAGAGAGGGCAGTAAAAGGAATGGTGGAGTTGCATTACTGGTCAGAGAGGATATCACATTTGTGCTGAAGGAGAGCACTATAAAGGAATCGAGCAGTGAGGCAATATGGGCAGAGCTCAAAAATAGGAAGGGTGTGGTAACCATGTTATGGCTGTACTATAGGCCTCCCTATAGCCAGCATGAGCTAACGGTACAAATATATGTAAACAGATTTTGGAAAGATGCAGGAGCAACAGGGTGGTGATGACAGGAGATTTTAATTTTCCCGACATTGATTAGAATTCACTTAGTGTTAGAGGTCGAGATGGAGCAGAATTTGTAAGGAGCATCGAGGAGAGTTTTCCAAAGCAGTATGTAAATAGCTCAACTTGGGAAGGGGCCATACTGGACCTGGTGTTGGGTAATGAGCCCAGCCAGGTGGTTGAAGTTTCAGTCGGGGATTACTTTGGAAATAGTGATCACAATTCCATAAGTTTTAGAATACTCATAGACAAAGAGGAGAGTGGTCTGAAAGGAAGAGTGCTAAATTGGGGGAAGGCCAACTATACTAAAGTTCAGCAGGAGCTGGGGAATGTAGATTGGGAGCAGCTGTTTGAAGGTAAATCCACATTTGATATGTGGGAGGCTTTTAAAGGAAGGTTGATTAGAGTGCAGAAAATACATGCTCCTGTGAAAATAAGGGATAAAAATGGCAAGATTAGGGAACCATGGACAACAGATGAAATTGTGAGATGAGCTAAGAGGAAAAAGGAAGCATACATAAGGCCTAGGCAACTGAAGACAGATGAAGTTTTGGAAGAATATTGAGAATGTAGGTCCAATCTGAAATGACGATTTAAGAGGACTGAAAGGGGTGGTGAGAAATTTTTAACAAACAAGAGTTAAGGAGAATCCAAAAGCCTTTTCTTCATATATAAGGAGCAAGAGGGTAACTAGAGAAAGAGTTGGCCCACTCATGGACAAAGGAGGAAAGTTATGCATGGAGTCAGAGAAAATGAGTGAGATTCGTAATGAGGACTTTGCATTGGTGTTCACTGAGGTGAGGGACATGGCGGATGTTGAGGTTAGGGATAGCTATTTTATTACTCTAGATCAAATCAGCATAAGAAGGGAGGAAGTGTCTAAAAGGCATTAAGGTGGACAAATCCCCAGGGATCTATCCCAAGTTACTGAGGGAAGCAAGAGAGAAAATAACTGGGGCCTCAACAGATATCTTTGCAGCACCCTTGATCACAGGTAAGGTCCCAGAGGACTGGAGAATTGCTAATGTTGTCCCATTGTTTAAGAAGGGTAGCAGGGATAATCCAGGTAATTATAGACTGGTGAGCCTGACGTCAGTGGTAGGGAAACTGCTGGAGAAGATACTGACGGATAGGATCAATTCCCATTTTGGAAGAAAATGGGCTTATCAGTGATAGGCAACATGGTTTTGTGCAGGGAAAGTTATGCCTTATCAACTTAATAGAATTCTTTAAGGATGTAACAAAGTTTATTGATGAGGGAAGGGCTGAAGTTGTTATATACATGGACTTCAGTTGGCATTTGATAAGGTTCCCCATGGAAGGCTGATGGAGAAAGTGAAGTCGTATGGGGTCCAGGGTGTACTACCTAGATGGACGGAGAACTGGCTGGGCAACAGGAGACAGAGAGTAGTGGTGGGAGTTTCTCAAAATGGAGACCTGTGACCAGTGGTATTCCACAGGAATCTGTGCTGGGACCACTGTTGTTTGTGATATACATAAAAGATCTGGAGGAAGGATAGATGACACTAAGGTTCGTGGATTAGCAGATAATAAAGGGGACTGTCAGAGAATACAGCAGAATATAGATAGATTGGAGAGTTGGGCAGACAAATGGCAGGTGGGAGTTCAATCCGGATAAATGCAAGGTTTTGGAAGATCCAATTCAAGAGCAAACTGTACAATAAATGGAAAAGTCCTGGGGAAAATTGATGTACAGAGAGATCTGGGTGTTCAGGTCCCTTGTACCTTGAAGGTGGCACTGCAGGTCAATAGACTGGTCAAGCAAGCATTCGGTATGCTTTCCTTCATGGATGTGGTATTGAGTACAAGAGTTGGCAAGTCATGTTTCAGTTGTATAAGTCTTTGGTTCACCCACATTTGGAATAATGTGTACAGTTCTGGTTGACTCATTACCAAAGGGATGTGGATGCTTTGGAGACGGTGCAGAGGAGGTTCATCAGGATGATGCCTGGTATGGAGGGCACTACCTCTGAAGAGAGATTGAGTAGATGCGGATTATTTTCATTAAAAAGACAGAGGTTGAGGGGGAACCTGATTGAAGTCTACAAAATTATGAGAGGTACAGATAGAATGGATGGCAAGAAACTTTTTCCTCAGAGTAGGGGGCTCAATTACTAGAGGTCACAAGTTCAAAGTGAGAGGGGTAACGTTTAGGGGAGATATACGGGGATAGTTCTTCACGCAGAGGGTAGTGGGTGCCTGGAATGCATTGCCAGCGGAGGTGGTAGAGGCAGGTGCGATGATGTCAATTAAGATGTATTTGGATAGATACATGAATGGGCAGGGAACAGAGGGATACAGACCCTTAGAAAGTAGGTAACAGGTTTAAATAGAGGATCCCATTCGGCGCAGGCGAGGAGGGCCGAAGGGCCTGTCCCTGTGCTGTAATTTTCTTTGTTCACCTGATGATGAAGCAGTGCTTCGAAAGCTGTTTCTTCCAAATAAAGCTTTGGACTATAACGTGCTGTTGTTTGATTTTTAACTGAAATCAAACTGTGCAACTTGGGAGGAAATAAACCGAGGAGATTTTGCAAAGTTCCCACCCATCCTGCAACCCCCCTGGGCTGGGTGTGGGCAGGGGAAGGAGGGGAAGCGGGCCGAGGCGGCGGCCAGTTGCCCTGGAAACCATCGCTCCACAAGGGGGCGGGGGAAATGGATGGGGGCGGGGCCTCCTGTGCCGCCGCGCTTGGGATGCAGCTTGGAATCCGAGAACGTCACAGCCGAACACAGCGATTCCTATTGGCTGCTTCAGACATTTCCCCAGCCCTATTGTCGGACGTCCCAATGCCGAAGTTGTCCAAGAAGCTTCAGACAAACTTCCGCCTCTGTGCAACATATGAGATGTAACAATATTGTTACAGGCGCAGCAATTTCTCATCCTCGGAGGAAAACTTCGCTGACGGCAATGAATCCAGTGAGGGAACAGGCTTTGGAAAGTTTGGTTTGCGAATGCCTGTTTCGAAAAGGTATTGACATATTTTGCAAACCCAGCTTGGGCACATTTCTTTATTTGAATTAAATGGCCTCTTATCTAACGTTCACTGTTCAAGGGGATTTAACAGGACACCATGATGATCTAAAGAGTTTATTGGCATGTGGAAGGTAGAAGAATTTTGCCATTATCAGGACAGATTAGATTAGATTTGTGAGAACACCAAATCTTAAACGAAAGAGCAATTTACACAGCAGGAGAAAAGGGATGATGATTGGTTGGCAAGTACGTTTGTACTTGATTGATCAAGATATTGCTAGGAAGATTGCCGCAGGAAAATAGTTCACAGCATTTTCCAGATTCATATTATCTTTCACCGTTCAAATTGCTCTGTACACCAAGTTTAATCAAAATATTTCAAGAAAACAAGGCACCTTTGGAAAGTTGTGATATAAACCTTCCATTGGCTTGGTGAACTTCAATTAACCATTATTCTCTGTTTCACATTACTGCCAGAATTCTGTGTCCATGTTGTAATTGTCCCTTTTATTCCATGAGCTATCACCTTACTTGCAATTCTAATGTATTGCACCGGTTCTCAATGACAAAGGAACTGACTCTAATGTAGCCAAATTAGCTGACGATGCCATAGGTCATGTGGGATATAGGTAAAGTAGTGTTACTTCTGCAATCATAATTACTTATGCAAGGTAAATGAACTCACACCAATGTATAATTGTTTCAACCAAGAGCTGAGTCAACAAGAATGAAAACTATGTGAAGGAAATATATAATTGTTTTTGTATGAGCTAAAATGTGCATACAAGAATGAAACGTGCCTGCAAACAATGGTAGATGTTACAGACAAATAGATAAGGTGCTGTGAAGATGTAGGTTAAGCCAGATAGGCTTGTACAAGCAGTAGTTAGAAGCATCTGTTTCCAACTTCTGCAAAAACAAAAAAAACCCAATTAAAATGTCATAAAGTTCAATATGGTTGGGGAATGGGAGGAAATGTCACAAGTAAGGGAAATAGATGACAGTGAAGGAGGATATACCTAACAATGGACCACAGCAGGATGTGGTGAAATAGCCAAGTAAAACTTGTACTTTGTTATGCACAAGGCCGGATAAGGCAAGAGATAAACAATAGTAATGGGCACCGGGTTTGGAGTAGTGAATCCTAAATAAGATACGTACTTGCTAAACTCTGCGTGTCTATTTTAGACACCTTGCTTGTAAGCGTATAATAAACATACTGATTGCTTCAGATCTTGTCTCGGACTGAAATTATTGAAGTGAGTGAGCTTCATTTCTCACAATTGGGGGCCGTCCGGGATATTCTTCCATCGCCGAGGGGAGGGCTGGCCCTGAACACTGGGAAGACGCGTCCCGTTCCCAATTGAGGAGGGGTCTCTTGTCCAGGTTTGGTCTGCTCCCTTGGGTAACTGGTACGAATCCCACAAGAGAGACATCTGAATCAGACAGTGAAAGGAGGTTGATAGAAAATATGGCAAAAAGGGGCCAGGCAACTCTGTGGACAGACCAAGGTAAGAAAACTGACTTAAGTTTTGCCTTGGTGGCTAGGTATTGGGGTATTTAATCACTGATAGACTGCCGAGGGCCCCGAGAAATGGAGGGTAGGCAGAGTAATCGCAATGAAGTAAAGGAAGAAAAAGTCTCTGGTAACATTCCTCCTGAAAGTCCGTTGGGGAGGATGTTGCGGGAATGGACAAGTAACACTCGTACAAGATAAAGATAAAAAAGAAAATGATTAAATATTGTTGTTTAGCATGAACCAAAGAACCAATCCTTTGACCAGCTGTCTTCTGGCCAAAGTATAGTTCGGACGAGGGTTGGGTATGTCAGTATTTAGACTTGTATGTGAATGAAAAACAACCTTTTAGTCAAGAAGAGGCGGACTATGCGTCCTGTTGGAAGGGCAGTTTGGGAATGATGGTAGTAAAGACAAGGGATTCCCCCTCTTCCCCACCCAGTCCCTGGGATCCTCTTGGCTGCTTGCCCCCCCCACCCCTCCCCCGTACCATAAAATCAGATTAGGTGAAAATGGGGGAGGAGGAGAGACAGACAGACAGGGACAGGGAACGGATGACCCACAAGAGGAGGAAGAAGGGGCAGTGGACGGTGATGTTGTTGTTCTCGACCCTCAATCCTCAACAAAAGAAAGGGAAGATAAAGTAGACGTAGAGGAGGCCTCCGGTGTATCTAAACCAAAGCCAAAGGGGGAAAACAAAAACAAAAAAAGGGGAAGAACATAAAGACTTATCCCCTTCAGGAGGTACCAATAGGGGACAAAGAGATTGGGTTTGTAAGTGCCCCCCTCACCAGTGGGGAGGTCAGAACATTTAAAAAGGAGATGAAGGTCCTGGTTGAGGATCCGGTAGGGTTGTCTGAACAAATTGATCAATTTTTGGGGCCCAGTCTGTATACATGGACTGAGTTTTGAATATACTATTTACTGGGGAAGAAAGGGGACTTATATGAGGAGCAGCCATTAAAATATGGGACAGGGAATATCCCATTGGGGATGAGGATGCTGGACAGGGAAAGACGAAGTTTCCCCTCAGAGACCACCAGTGGGAAAATCAAAACCCGGAGCATAGAGAAGAAATGAGGGAATTGAAAGACATGATTCTAAAAGGAATAAAAGAGGCAGTTCCAAAGTTACGGAATTTGACTAAAGCCTGTGAAGTTAGACAGGAGAAAGATGAGACTCTCAGCTTTCTTGCAAAGGTTAAGAGACTCAATGCGAAAATACTCTGGAATGAACCAGTGGCACAGGGTCTTTTGAAAGTACATTTTGTGACAAAGGCATGGCCAGACATAGAGAAAGATACAGAAGATAGAAGGGTGGAGCAAAAAACCATTAGGTGAATTGTTAAGAGAGGCACAGAAAGTGTTTGTAAAGAGAGAGGATGAGAGACAGAAACAGAAGGTGAAAATGATGGTAGCTGCGGTTGATGATGTAGTTAAGAAAAGAATGGAACCAATATTGAGCAATCGGAGCGGCGGGTGGCAGCATGTAGGACAGAGAGGGAGAGGGAGAGGACAAGGGGGAGCATTTGACAGCGGGTTTGGGCAACAGGGGCAGAGATGGAAGTCTCCACAGGCAGGATGCTATGATTGCGGAAAGATGGGTATTTTAAGCGGGAGTGTCCTGATCTACAAAGGGAAGAAAGGACAATTCTGTTTATGAATTTTGATGAAGAATAGGGGTGTCAAGGGTTCCTGCCCCTGGGGACCCACCGGGAACCCTTGATAAACTTGAAGGTGGGACCCTGTAGGGAGGAGGTTGTCTTCCTAGTAGATACGGGGGCAGCACGGTCATCGCTGAATTTTAAACCAAAGAAAGTAGGAATGTCAGCACGGTCAATTACTGTTTCTGGGGTAAAAGGGGAAGGATTTACTGTTCCAGTATTTGAACCTATGATGATAGAAGGTCCTAAAGATAGAGTCATAGGGGAACTGTTGTATATCCCTGATACAGGAAGTAACTTACTAGGGAGAGATTTAATTATCCTCTTAGGATTGGAGATTGGATTTCAGGAAAAAGAAGTAGTTGTACAAATGGTAATGTTGACAGAGGATGTGACGAGAGAGAGAGACCCTATTGTATGGGCTAGAGAAGGGAATCGTGGAAAACTACAGATCCCTCCCCTAGAAATAAGTTTAAAAAGGAAAGGAGACGTTGTCTGTGAGCGACAATATCCCATTTCCATAGAAGGTAAACAAGGACTGCAGCCAGTAATTGAGGGACTGTTTAGAGATGGACTGTTGGAGCCATGTATGTCTCCTTATAATACCCCAATCCTACCAGTGCGGAAATCTGATGGAACTTATCAATTGGTGCAGGATTTGAGAACATTAAATCAAATAGTACAGATCAGGCATCCAGTGGTGCCAAATCCCTATATGTTATTAAGTAAGATCCCTCATGACCACAAATGGTTTCGTGTGATAGATTTAAAGGGTGCCTTTTGGACTTGTCCCTTGGTGGAGGAAAGTAGGAATTTGTTTGCCTTTGAATGGAAAGATCCCAAGACAGGACGGAAACAGCAATACCGGTGGACCGTGCTCCCTCAGGGGTTTACGGAATCCCCAAATTTATTTGGACAGATGTTAGAACAAATATTGGAGAAATTTAGCAGCCCCAAGGGGACTACCCTGTTGCAGTATGTAGACGACCTCTTAGTAACAGGAAAAAGAAGAGAAAGAGTAGTAGAAGCCACTAACAAATTATCGAATTTCCTGGGTCAGCAGGGACTGTGAGTATCTAAAATCAAACTACAATATGTGGAGCGAGAAGTGAAATACTTGGAACATTTAGTTAATGAGGCAAAGCGAAAGATAAGCCCGGAACAGATAGAGGGAATAGTGGGGATGCCGCTGTCCAGGACTAAATGGGAGTTACGTAAATTTTGGGGTCTAACGGGACATTGCAGATTGTGGATTGATTCTTATGCTCAAAAGACTAAGAAATTATATCTCAAACTATTAGAGGGGGAACCAAAGCGTCTAAGTTGGGATGATGAGAAAAAAGAACTAGTTGAGGAACTCAAAAGAGATCTGATCCATGCCCCCATATTAGCCTTACCTTCCCTAGATAAACCTTTCCACCTCTTTGCTACCGTAGGTAAGGCTTTGGGAGTATTAACCCAGAGGTGGGGAGAAATGAAACAGCCAGTAGCATATCTTTCGAAGCTATTGGATCCAATATCCCGGGGGTGGCCTGAGTGTGTGCAGGCTGTGGCTGCCACTGCACTGTTGGTGGAGGAAAGCAGAAAGCTTACATTTGGGGGAGCCCTAATAGTAAGCACCCCATACCAAGTGAGAACGATCCTAAACCAAAAAGCTGGGCGATGGTTGACAGACTCGCGGATTCTGAAATATGAGGCAATATTAATAGAAAAGGATGATCTAATGTTGGTCATTGACAATTGTTTAAATCCAGCTGCCTTTCTTTGGAAAGGGGAAGGAGAATCTCCTCAGAATCCAGAGCACGATGCCTTGACATTATAGAATACCAAACTAAGGTCCGCATGGACCTGAAAGATGTTCCACTTCATGCAGGAGCCTGACTTTTTATAGACGGATCATCCCGGGTGACTGAAGGGAAAAGACATAATGGGTATGCAGTCGTAGACGGGATGAAAGGTAGTGTGGTAGAGGCAGGAAGGTTGCCAAATAGGTGGTCAGCTCAGACCTGCAAACTCTATGCATTGGAACAAGCCCTTAGGGCATTAGACAATAAAGAGGGAACAGTATACAGTGACTCTAAATATGCATTTGGTGTTGTGCATACTTTTGGAAAGATATGGCAGGAAAGAGGACTGATCAATAGCCGGGGGAAGGGATTAGCACATGAGGAGTTGATTAAACGGGTCTTGGAGTCCCTATTACTCCCCCAAGAAATAGTGGTAGTGCAAGTAAATGGTCATCAGAAAGGAAATGAACCAGAAGTTAGGAGGAATAGAATAGCGATGAAGTGGCTAAGGAAGCAGCCCTGAACCCACAAGAAGTGGTGATTCATTCCCTAATACCTACTGTCCCAGGTCCTCGGGAAGCTCCTATATTTACTGAAAGAGAGGAAAAAGAATTGAAAGATTTAGGGGCTGCAAAAACAGCAGACGGGCATTGGATGTTACCTGATGGAAGAGAAATGTTAAACAAAATGATGATGTGAGAAATTATGGCTGTCCTACATCAAGGCAGCCATTGGGGAGTACAAGCAATGTGTGATTTAGTTCTTAGGGAATATGGATGTAAAGGAATATATACAATTGCTAACCAAATATGTGAGGGATGTATAATATGCAGAAAGGTAAATAAGAAAGTCTTGAGAAAACAGACCCTGGAAGGAAGAGACCCAGGATTGAGACCCTTCCAGAGTATACAAGTAGATTATACTGAACTACCCAGAGTAGAAAGACTAAAATATATGCTGGTCATAGTAGATCATCTCTCTGGTTGGGTTGAGGCATACCCCCTAACTACTGCCACTGCGAGTGGGGTGTCTAAAACAATATTAGAGCACATAATTCCCCAATATGGGCTAGTGAACCATATAGATTCTGACCAAGGAACTCATTTTACCTCTAAAGTGTTACAGGGGGTAATGAAAGGGTTGAGAATTTCCTGGGAGTTCCATACTCCATGGCACCCGCCATCATCGGGAAGGGTTGAGAGAATGAACCAAACACTCAAACGACAGCTCTCTAAATTGATAGTAGGAACCAGACTCCCTTGGACCAAATGTTTACCTATAGCTCTCTTGTGAGTACGAACAGCCCCAAGGAAAGATTTGTGACTAGCCCCCTATGAAATCTTATTTGGATTACCTTATCTGGGAAAGAACAGAGAATTGCCAATTCCCGAAACTAAAGACTTGTTCTTAAAGAACTATATACTGGGCTTGTTCTCCTCTTTGCCTTTCCTCAGGAAACAGGGTTTATTGGCACAGACTCTGCTCCTTGAATTCAACGTTCATCCCATCCGGCCGGGAGATTGGGTCTTAGTAAAATCATGGACAGAGACTAAATTGCAACTGGACTGGGAAGGGCCGTACCAGGCACTTTTGACCACCGAAACAGCAATAAGGACGGTGGAGAAAGGCTGGACTCACTACACTCGGAACAAAGGGCCAGTGGAATCTCCAGTAGAGGAAGAAGTCTGGATAACCGAATCAACGCAAGAACCGCTGAAACTCAGGCTAAAGAGACTTTGAGTAATTGATTACACAGTGGCGACGCGAGCGCAGGATTATTTCTGTAGGATTGTACATTAAGTCTTTTTGTGCTTCAGCGCGGTTTTTAGAATGCTTGGGATGCTTAGAGTTACGATACTAGCCCTCTTAGTATTGGGATTTTGTCAAATATCATTTTCATATGTGTTACTAACGGTTCCTGAGTCTGATAATCCACAAGTAATAGACGCTGATGCATGCACCTTAGTAAATTGTGGGGATGTAGATAATCAGAGACAGTACCGCAGCTCAGAGATACATCTTAAGCCCTATGGGGATGGCCTCGGGGATGGTACTTGGTATAATGGTCTCGTCACAGTACACCGGGCCCCCTTCTGAGCAGCTCTCGATTGTCCCGATAAGACGTGTAACCCAATATACCAATTCTGGGGGCGTGCATCGATCAGGAAGCAGTTTGAAAAGGTTCACTTGACTGAGTCTTTAAATGAATGAGACGTGATCTTATTGAAATAAATAGAATTGAAGCCCTTTGATTGGATAGGTGCTGAGAAATTGTTTACTCTTGTGAGGGAATCTACAACTCAGTGACAAAGATCAGAAATGAGGGCTCTCCCATTTCAAAGATACAGAATTTCTGCTCTGAGAGTTGTTAGTCTGTGGAGTGCTGTCCCTTAGGCAGCTATGGAAACTGGATCATTAGCCTGCAGCAGACAGCTTTTAGATTGACAAGGGTGTTGATGGTTATAGGTTTATCAGGAAAATCAAGTTTAAAAATAGATCAGCACAGTTATGCTAATTTTGAGAGGTGGAGCTGGTGCAATGGGATGAATGTCCTGTTCCTGTTTTTATATTTCATGATCCATGTGCTCAGTTGATCATCAAATTGACACCTTTGGGAGAATTCGGAGTCCATACATAATTCCGAGTCCATGGAAGGAGAGTGTATGGGTTACAGACTTACAGTTTTTGGGAAGTGAGTGGAAACACAATTCTGTTTTGAATGTCCATCTTATACTAAGATGTAATCACCTTTAACAGGAAACTAGAATAGAAAAGTTGCAGAAGTCTGAAACCAAATGTTGTGAAAGGATCTGACAGTCACTTAATTCATTGGAACCTGAATATTGTTGGTCTTTGAACGAGCTTTATCTATGCAGTCTGCTTTGAAGGATTCACACCATCAGACACACCAGTGGGTTCACACTGGGGAGAGGCCAATCACCAGCTTAATTGTGGGAAGACACTCACACATTCAGCTGCTTGGCATTTACACCTGAGAGTTCACACTGGGAAGAGGCAGTTCAACTGCTCTGAGTGTGGGAAGAGGTTCACTCATTCATCCCACCTGCTGAGAGACCAGCAAGTTCACATTTGGGAAATGATCTGGAGAAGCCGGTGTTGGACTGGGTTGTACAAAGTTAAAAATCACACAACACCAGGTTATAGTCCAATAGGTTTAATTGGAAGCACACTAGCTTTCGGAGCGATGCTACTTCATCAGGTGATAGTGGAGGGCTCGATCGTAACACAGAATTTATAGCAAAAATTTACAGTGTGATGTAACTGAAATTATACATTGAAAAATTGATTGTCCGTTAAGCCTTTCATCTATTAGAATACCGTGATAGTTTCACTTCTTTCATGTGTAAATCACAAAACCCTTTTTTAAAATTTGCTTTCTCGGGTTAGCTGTTAACAAGCTGGTAACACCTTCAACATATTGTCTCGCTATCACCATTGTTAAAAGCCTACCCGAGAATGCAAATTTTAAAAAAAGGTTTTGTGATTTACACATGAAAGAAGTGAAACTATCATTGTATTCTAACAGATGAAAGGCTTAACGGACAATCAATTTTTCAATGTATAATTTCAGTTATATCGCACTGTAAATTTTTGCTATAAATTCTGTGTGTTAGGATCGAGCCCTCCACTATCGCCTGATGAAAGGGCGTCACTCCAAAAGCTAGTGTGCTTCCAATTAAATCTGTTGGACTATAACCTGGTGTTGTGTGATTTTTAACTTTGTACATTTGGGAAATGCCATACAAGTGCTCAGTGTGGGAATAGATTGATTCAGTCTTGCCAAAGTTCTCACTCCAATGGGTTCACACTGGAGTGAGACAGTTCTGTGTGTGAGAAGGAAATCACTGATTCATCCACTCCGCAGAAGCACTGGTGAATTTACACTGGATGTGGAAAAATGATTCTCTCAGACTTACACCCTGCTGGCTCACCTGTGAATTCACACCAGGCAGAAGCCATTAATTTGTTCTGTGTGGGGATGCATTCAACCAATCATCCCACTTGCTGAGTGATCTTGGCAGCCACACAGAGGCTAAACATACTACTGGCCCTGACTGGAGCTGTTAATTTTATCAAATGGTAAGTGTACATTCCCAACACTGAGGGGAGAACATATAAAGAGTTACTGACATAGAGTGGTGTCAGGAAGTACATACCTGTCATGGTTCATTCTGTATTTAAATCTGTAACAAGATTCTGTTTCTTCCTTCACCATAAAAGCCTTTTTTACAGAGGGAAATAAATTTCAGAGAAAAATATTTCCATAACTGTCCAAAGAGGCAAGTGTTGCAGAAGGGACGCAATGAAGGAAGTGGCCAATTTGGGTCTGGTGGTGTGAAATGTGACAGGCTTAATAAACTACATCAGAGTAAAACATCCCCTCATGAACAGTGACCATGAAATGGCGTACTGAAGAAGATGTTACAGATGTGGCATTAAGTAGTATTCAACAAACTAATGGGACTGAAGTCAGATAAGGCCCTTGGACCTGAAGGCTTACATCAATGATTCTAAAATAAGTAGCTACAGAAATAGAGGATGAAGGTAGTAAGGATTGCAGATGCTGGAGGTCAGGGTTGTGTTTAAAAAAAAAAGTAAAGCTAGAAAGTCACACCAGGTCAGGCAGCATCACAGGAGCAGGAAAGTCAGTGTTTTGGGTCAGGACCCTTTACCAGACTAGGGGTGGACAGGAGCTGAGAAATAAATGGAGAGGGGTGGGGCTGGGGGAAGGGTAGGTGGGATGATGGTAGGTGGATGCTGATGGGGATTTATCGCGATCAGTCATTAGGAAGGTTGGAGCAGATAAGTGAGAAGGAAGATAGACCGGTTAGGTCCGGTTCAGGAGGTGGGGAGAAGAGGGAGGCTGGGAAGGTTGGGCGTGAGGAGAATTTGAAGCTGCTGAACTTGATGTTATGGCCATTGGGCTGTAAGCTCTTGGGGTGGAATATGAGGTGTTGTTCCTCCAGTTATTTTAACAGTGGAAGAGGCCTGGGATGAACATGTTGCCAACGCAGTGGGAGGAGGGGTTGAAATGGCTGGCAATGGAGGGTGGAGTTGATTGGAACTTACAGAGCGCAAATACTCTGCGAACTGGTCACCGAGTCTGCGTTTTGTCTCCCTGATGTAGAGGAGACCACATCAGGAGAGACAGATGCAGTCGACCAGGTTGGAAGAGGTGCAGGTGAATCTCTGCCAGATTAGGAATGATTATTTGCGGCCTTGGACAGAGGTGTAGGGGCAGGTGTTGCACTTCCTACAGTTGTCATTTGATTTTTAAAAATAAAATTAAAGTGTTTGATTGTGTCGGTTGGGCGCCATCATTTTGGTAATGGTGCTGCCTTTGCCCATGACATCACACCATCACACCATCATGCATAGAGTAATTTTCTCTCGCCACGATGATGTAAGTGACTTTATGTCAAGTATATTTTGAGTCCCAAATGAATTGACTGAGCCTGTAGTTACTATTACACTTCCAATCAAAAGCAGTTTATTTGAAAAGACTGGTTTGTTTCAATCACCATCAAGAGCTGGATTGAGGTCCACAAATTGATCAATACTGACTTGAAGACTGAGAATAGGAGAAGGCACCACACTCAGCCACAGAGATCAGCTTCAGCCATCCATTTGTATGACATGAAGAAGAGTGTCACCTTCAAACTCCGAGATCTTATTGCCCCCAAACTGGGACCAGTGAACCATTCTGAGGAGAATCAAATTAAATCAAAACATTGTGGATGCTGGAAACCTGAAACACAGAGCTTGAAAGATTACAGGATTTAGGATGGGAGAAATGCATTCACACAAGATAGAAGTTTTAAAGTCGTGCGTGGGCAGTGATTCACTGAGACACCGTGAACCCACAGGTGCCACCAGCAGTTGAGGTCTGTCACCGTTTCGGCTGTTTCAGGGCTGTATAGATGTACCATCAATCCTTCTTTCAGATGGATAATGGAGGATCAATTTAGATGGGTTTCTGTTCACATTGGTTCTTTGCTCTGTTATTTGAATCTCTGGCCCAGTCTCTAACCGTAAAAGCAAATCAAGTCATGAAATATACAGTTTTTTAAGAATCAATGGTGGTGCCTATACTATCGTATCCCACACCAATGATAGTACCCCCATCCATATAATAGGGAGAGTAGTATGCAAGCGTAGTGTATGGAGCTGACAGGGAGAGTGGAGCACAGGCGTAGTGTATGGAGCATGCGCAGTGCTATCAGTGAGTTTGCAGCCCAGGTGGAAGGAGTGATGGAGCCGATGGCTGGACGAGGCGGCTCCTTCTAGGAACAGGATGTGTGGCCGCAAAGGTTCCTGGGTTTGCAGAGAGCGGCGAGCTGAAGGGAGGGAGCTGGACCAACCAAGATGGGTTTTATAAACTCCTTTTCCAGGAGGGGAGAATGGGAGGATAAGCAAACTGCAACCTAGAGAAATGTTTGGCTCTTCCCAATCTCCATCATGCCCTGACACAGAGGTTTATAAGCTTAAAATAATGCAGCCTTTGGGAAAAATTGAACAGCCTGGGGCCTTTAAGGAATGCTCAGCAGTGAATTGACACAGCAATTGAAAATGATCCATGTTTTGGATGGGGTTAATATGTAGAGAATGTTTTCACGTGAGATTTCTTCATTTAGAGAATGATTAAAATGTGAAATTCACAGGAAATGGTGCAAGAAACAAAGTTAAAAATCACACAACACCAGGTTATAGTCCAACAGGTTTAATTGGAAGCACACGAGCTTTTGGAGCAACGCTTCTTCATCAGATGGTAGTGGAGGGCTCAATCCTAACACAGAATTTATAGCAAAAATTTACAGTGTGATGGAACTGAAATTATACATTGAAAAATTGATCGTCTGTTAAGCCTTTCATCTGTTAGAATACAGTGATAGTTTCACTTCTTTCATGTGTAAATCACAAAACCTTTTTTTAAAAAAGTTGTGTTCTCGGGTTAGCTGTTAACAATTGTGATAGCTAGACAATACGTTGAAGGTGTTGGCCCCCTGTATTCTCTGTCTACGACCTGATGTTTAGATTGATTCTAATCTAAAAAGTGAGATAATGCAGTTTTTGAGCGCAGAGTTCTACATGAATGCATGCAGTTTTTGAGCAAAGTACAATGTAACCCTGCAAGCTCCGAAAGCTAGTGTGCTTCCAATTAAACCTGTTGGACTATAACCTGGTGTTGTGTGATTTTTAACTTTGTACACCTCAGTCCAACACCGGCATCTCCAAATCATGCAGGAAACAAAGTAGTGACATGTTCAAAAGGAAACTAGGTATGTCTAGGATGGAGGAGAAAGTGAGGACTGCAGATGCTGGAGATCAGAGCTGAAAATGTGTTGCTGGAAAAGCGCAGCAGGTCAGGCAGCATCCAAGGAGCAGGAGAATCGACGTTTCGGGCATAAGCCCTTCTTCAGGAATGAGGAAAGTGTGTACTTTCCTCATTCCTGAAGAAGGGCTTATGCCCGAAACGTCGATTCTCCTGTTCCTTGGATGCTGCCTGACCTGCTGCGCTTTTCCAGCAACATATTTTCATGTCTCGGACGGAGAAAGGATTAGAAAAATAAGTAATAATACAAAGTTGAGATGAAGATAATGGGAGGGAGAACATAAAAACAACAGAGTAATTGGACTGAATAGCCTTTTTGTTTATTTCATATTCTAAGTATTTCATTCTAAGTTCTTTTTGCAGGGCATTCAGAAGTTTGTATTTACATTCAGAAGGTGAAACAGTGCATCACGTGAAAAACTGACAGTCATTCAGTTCATCAGCATCTGAAATCATTGGCCTCTGAAGAAATGCTGTCTATAAGAAAAGATTTTAACCATCAGTGTGACTGCAAAAGCACCAAGACATATACATGCAAGGAGGGTGTTCCAGTGAAAGTACTGTTGAAAGAGTATTCACCAGCTACTCGGCCTGAAAATTAATTACGCCATCCACGATGGGGAGAGATCATTGATAAGTTCTGTTTGTGGAGATCAATTTCAATCAATCACTGAACCTGGAAAAAAATCAAGGACACTGACACCATGGAAAAACCATGGGACTGTGGGACGGGATTCAGCTACCCATCAGGTTGGAAACTCATCACGGAGTCACACTGGGGAGAGGCCATTCAGCTGCTCTATGTGTGGGAAGGGATTCACTCAGTTGTCCAGCCCGTACATACATCAGCACATTCACAATGGGGAGAAGCCATTCACCTGCTTTGTGTGTGGACAGGGATTTCATGCTCAATCAACTCTCTGGACTTACGAGCAGGTTCGTTCTGATGAAAGATCATTTAAATGTTCTAAATGTGAGAAGAGCGTTAAAAGCAGAGAAGATATATTGATACACCTGCATAAGTGTGTGGGAAAGGACTCACTGAGTGATCTCACTTCCTGACACACCAAATTGCTCAGATTGATGAGAGACTTTTTAAATGTTCTGACTGTAAGAAGAGCTTTAAAAGTAAAAATAATTGACTAAACCATCAATGTGCTCAGACTGGGGAGAAACCATTCACCTGCTCTGTGTGTGGGAAAGAATTCACTAGCTTATCTTACCTTCTGACCCATCAAATTGTTCACACTGATGAGAGATCTTTTGGATGTTCCGTGTGAAGAAATTTAAAAGCAAAAGGCATCTTCTTAAACACCACACAACACCAGGTTAGTGCAACAGACTTAATTGAAACCACTAACTGTCAGAGCACTGCTCCATTATCAAGTAGTTGTGGAGTACACAATTGTAATTCACAGAATTTATAGCAAAAGTTTACAGTGTGATGTAACTGAAATTATACATTGAAAAATACCTTGATTATTTGTTAAGTCTCTCATCTATGAGAATGACCATGATAGTTTCACTTCTTTCACATGTAAATCACAAAACTTTTTTTAAAAGTTACATTCTCAGATTAACTGTAACAATTGGTGTCAGCCAGATAATATGTTAAAATGTGAAAGTGTTAGCCCTCTGTGTTCCCTGTCTGTTTAGGCTGATTCTAATGTAAAAACGGAGTTAACATGGATTCATGCAGTTTTTGACCAAAGTACAATGTAACTCGGCAAGTCCAAATTCACCCCACAAATTTATATATATGTGTGTGTGTCTGTCTCTGTCTGTCTGTCTGGGGTGGGGGGTTGTGAGTGTGAGAGAGAGTGTATATGTATGTGAGTGTAAAGTGTCTAAGTCTGTGAGAGTGTGGGAGAGTGTGTGTCTGTAGGAGTGTGTGTGTGTCTGGGGTGGGGGGTGTGTGAGAGACTCTCACAGACACTCTCTCAACCTCCCACCCCAGAGGCGCACTCACACTCACACTCTCACACTCTCACACTCTCACACACACACACACTCACACACACACACACTCACACACTCACACACTCACACACTCACACACTCACACACTCTCACACTCTCACACTCTCACACTCTCACACTCTCACACTCTCACACACTCACACACTCACACACTCACACACTCACACACTCACACACTCACACACTCACACACTCCCAGACTTAGACACTTTAGACTCAGACACATATACATTCTCTCTCACACTCACAACCCCCCTGCCCCAGACAGACAGACAGACACACGCACACACACACTCATATATATAAATTTGTGGGGTGAATTTGTACTTGCTGAGTTACATTGTACTTTGGTCAAAAACTGCATGAATCCATGTAAGACTCTGTTAACTCCGTTTTTACATTAGAATCAGCCTAAACAGACAGGGAACACAGAGGGCTAACACTTTCGATATCTTAACATATTATCTGGGCTGACACCAATTGTTACAGTTAACTCGAGAATGTAACTTTTTTAAAAAAAGTTTTGTGATTTACATATGAAAGAAGCAGTCATTCTAACAAATGAGACTTAACAATCAAGGTAATTTTCAATGTATAATTTCAGTTACATCTTACTGTAAAAAATTTGCTATAAATTCTTTGTCTTACAATTGTGTACTCCACAACCACTTGATGAAGAGCGGCACTCGAAAAGCTCGTTCTTCCAAGTAAACATATTGGACTAAACTTGGTGTTGTGTGATTTTTAACTTTGTATACCCCAGTCCAACACTAGCATCTCCAAATCACTCTTAAACACCGTATACTCACAATGGGGAGCGGCTGTCCCCCTGCCGTGTGTGTGGGAAAGACTACATTCATTTATCCCACCTGCTGAGAAACCACTGACTTCACACGGGTGAAAGGCCATTCTCCTGTGCTGACTGCAAACTTGAATTTGTTGATTTATCTGACCTTCTGAACCATCAGGACAGTTCCCCTCCTTCCTGTGTGCCAAGAGATTCTCTCAGTCATCACATCTCACGACACCTCAACTTGTTCACACTGATGAGAGAACTTTTCAATGTTCTGACTGCAAGAAGAGGTTTAAATTAAACAGAGGTAAAAACAATGACTGCAGATGCTGGAAAGCAAATACTGGATTAGTGGTGCTGGAAGAGCACAGCAGTTCAGGCAGCATCCAACGAGCAGCGAAATCGACGTTTCGGGCAAAAGCCCTTCATCAGGAATAAAGGCAGTGAGCCTGAAGCATGGAGAGATAAGCTAGAGGAGGGTGGGGGTGGGGAGAGAGTAGCATAGAGTACAATGGGTGAGTGGGGGAGGAGATGAAGGTGATAGGTCAAGGAGGAGAGGGTGGAGTGGATAGGTGGAAAAGGAGATAGGCAGGTTCGACAAGTCCGGACAAGTCAAGGAGACAGTGCTGAGCTGGAAGTTTGAAACTAGGATGAGGTGGGGGAAGGGGAAATGAGGAAGCTGTTGAAGTCCACATTGATGCCCTGGGGTTCAAGTGTTCTGAGGCGGAAGATGAGGCATTCTTCCTCCAGGCGTCTGGTGGTGAGGGAGCGGCGGTGAAGGAGGCCCAGGACCTCCATGTCCTCAGCAGAGTGGGAGGGGGAGTTGAAATGTTGGGCCACGGGGCGGTTTGGTTGATTGGTGCGGGTGTCTCGCAGATGTTCCCTAAAGCGCTCTGCTAGAAGGCGCCCAGTCTCCCCAATGTAGAGGAGACCACATCGGGAGCAACGGATACAATAAATGATATTGGTGGATGTGCAGGTAAAACTTTGATGGATGTGGAAGGCTCCTTTAGGGCCTTGGATAGAGGTGAGCGAAAAGGTGTGGGCACAGGTTTTACAGTTCCTGCGGTGGCAGGGGAAAGTGCCAGACTGGGAGGGTGGGTCGTAGGGGGGTGTGGACCTGACCAGGTAGTCGCGGAGGGAATGGTCTTTGCGGAAGGCAGAAAGGGGTGGGGATGGAAATATATCCCTGGTGGTGGGGTCTTTTTGGAGGTGGCGGAAATGTCGGCGGATGATTTGGTTTATGCGAAGGTTTGTAAGGTGGAAGGTGAGCACCAGGGGCGTTCTGTCCTTGTTACGGTTGGAGGGGTGGGGTTTGAGGGCGGAGGTGCGGGATGTGGACGAAATGCGTTGGAGGGCATCTTTAACCATGTGGGAAGGGAAATTGCAGTCTCTAAAGAAGGAGGCCATCTGGTGTGTTCTATTGTGGAACTGGTCCTCCTGGGAGCAGATATGGCGGAGGTGGAGAAATTGGGAATACGGGATGGCATTTTTGCAAGAGGTAGGGTGGGAAGAGGTGTAATCCAGGTAGCTGTGGGAGTCGGTGGGTGTGTAAAAAAGACCGCAAAGACCGTTCCCTCCGCGACTACCTGGTCAGGTCCACACCCCCCTACAACCCACCCTCCCATTCTGGCACTTTCCCCTGCCACCGCAGGAACTGTAAAACCTGTGCCCACACCTCCTCCCTCACCTCTATCCAAGGCCCTAAAGGAGCCTTCCACATCCATCAAAGTTTTACCTGCACATCCACTAATATCATTTATTGTATCCGTTGCTCCCGATGTGGTCTCCTCTACATTGGGGAGACTGGGCGCCTCCCAGCAAAGCGCTTTAGGGAACATCTCTGGGACACCCGCACCAATCAACCAAACCGCCCCTTGGCCCAACATTTCAACTCCCCCCCCCCCCCCCCCCCCCCCCCACTCTGCCGAGGACATGGAGGTCCTGGGCCTCCTTCACCGCTGCTCCCTCACCACCAGACGCCTGGAGGAAGAACGCCTCATCTTCTGCCTCGGAACACTTGAACCCCAGGGCATCAATGTGGACTTCAACAGCTTCCTCATTTCCCCTTCCCCCACCTCATCCTAGTTTCAAACTTCCAGCTCAGCACTGTCTCCTTGACTTGTCCGGACTTGTCGAACCTGTCTATCTCCTTTTCCACCTATCCACTCCACCCTCTCCTCCTTGACCTATCACCTTAATCTCCTCCCCCACTCACCCATTGTACTCTATGCTACTCTCTCTCCACCCCCACCCTCCTCTAGCTTATCTCTCCATGCTTCAAGGCCACTGCCTTTATTCCTGATGAAGGGCTTTTGCCCGAAACATCGATTTCGCTGCTCGTTGGATGCTGCCTGAACTGCTGTGCTCTTCCAGCACCACTAATCCAGTATCTGGATGTATCACTACCTGGTATGGCAACTGTACCATTCAAGATCGGAGATGATTACAGAGAGTGGTGAACTTGGCCCAGACAATCACAAAGGCCAGCCTCCCATCATCAGAATCCATCTACCAGGCCCGCTGTCAAGGAAAGGCCGCCAGCATCCTCAAAGATCCATCCATCCCACCCTGGCAATGCTTTACTACAACCTCTGCCATCGGGAATAAGGTCAGAAGCCTGAACACATGCACCAGCCAGTTTCGAAACAGTTTCTACATGACTGTTGTTAGAATACTGAATGGACTCACAAACTCTTAAAATTCGCCTGTGCCTGTTTTTGTTTTTGCCGCTGTTTACCTATTATTTACTATCTATGCAACTTAACTCTGTGATCTGCCTGTATTGCTCGCAAGACAAAGCTTTTCACTGTGCCTCGGTACACGTGACAATAAATTCAATTCAATAAGGAAATCAGTAAGGCACTTTGTTGAATATAGAGTATCAGAGTCGGGAGATTATGCTGGAGCTTTCAAGCACAGGTGGAATACTAAGAGCAGTTCTGTTTGTCATGTTAGTCAACGAGAAACTGAGACTACATTAATTACCATAAAAGTCAAGTCAATTTGATATTTCTAATAAAACTGAATGAACTGTAAATGTAAATCAGAAACAAAAACAAATTGCTGGAAAAGTTCAACAGGTCTGATAGCATCTGTGAAGAGAAATCAGAGTTAACATTTTGGGTCTGCTGACCCTTCCTCAGATATTTCCATCATAACAGTCAGTGTCCAATTACAAAATATAGCTGATAAAGATAAAGCTAACCATCAAGGGATTGTAACAGAAAAGACATCTGGATATTTTTCAGCAGATGAAGATCTGTCATGTTGAGATAAGAAGAATTTCAGAAAAATACTTGGGGAGTAAGGTGCCTTCTGTAATATGGAAGAAGTTGATTGGTGTGTAGCTGATGAATCTATTTATTTTCATCTGAAATTCATTTCAGTTTAGTTGACAAATAAACACACAGGAGTGTATCCCTGAATACATTAAAATTAAAATAGTTTTTGGTTTGTTCGGGGAGGCAGCAGAAGATCAGATAATTCTCCTTGGATCTAAGAACATTAGGCAGTGATCTAGTCAAGGTTAGATTTGTTTCCAGTATATTTCATTTGAAAGAGAGACATTATTAATATTGTCACAATGTTTGATAACCACTGAACAGAGCTTTTGGGCAATTGACAAATAATGCAGGGTATAAATGTGAAGTTCTGAGAATCTGGAACAGTCTGAACAGCAGCTAGATGCAGATTCTGCTGTTGATTTGTAATTTAACTTTTTAAGCAAAGATTGGTGGGAGATGGTCAAAAGAGTTGGGATAGATTTGCAGCGATTCTCAAGTGAGAGTACAGCGCCAGTGGGGCCCATGTCCTCGGTGATACAATACTGTTCACTGTGAATGATGAAGCTTATCCCAGGGCAGAGAGAGGGAGGATCCCACCACTCACCTCACAATGGGACCTGGCTGATTGACAGCAGGTCAGTGACCAATAAGAAGTTAAAAATCAGACAACACCAGGTTATAGTCCAACAGGTTTATTTGGAAGCATTACCTTTTGAAGTGATGCTTCTTCATCAGGTGGTTGTGAAGCAGGACTGTAAGACACAGAATGTATAGCAAAAAATGAGTGTCATGCAGCTCAAATGATATGATTAGATTAGATTAGATTACTTACAGTGTGGAAACAGACCCTTCGGCCCAACAAGTCCACACTGACCGCCAAGGCGCAACCCACCCAGACCCATTCCCCTACATTTACCCCTTCACCTAACACGATGGGCAATTTAGCATGGCCAATTCACCTAACAAACCTAAACTAAGTCTTGGATGTAAGTTTGCTCACTGAACTGGAAGGTTCATTTGCAGACATTTTGTCACCGTACTAGATAACATCATCAGTGAGCCTCCAGTGAAATTCTGGTGTTATGCCCTGCTTTCTATTTGTGTATTTAGGTTTCCTTGGGTTGGTTATGTCATTTCCAGTTCTTTTATTTCGGAGGGTGGTAGATGGGGTCCGAATTGATGTGTTTGTTCATAGAGTCCGGTTGGATCCCATACTTCTAGGAATTGTGCATGCTCTGTTTGGCTTGTACTCGGATGGATGTGTTGTCCCAGTTGAAGTAGTGTCCTTCCTCATTTATGTGTAAGGATACTAGTGATAGTGGATTATGTCTTTTTGTGGCTAGTTGATGTGGCTCAGTGACTGTGCTTAATACTGCTGCCTCACAGCATCAGGGACCCAGATTCAATTCCAACCTTGAGCGATTGTCAGTATCGAGTTTGCACATTCTCCCTGTGTCTGTGTGGGTTGCCTCCCCACAGTCCAAAGATGTGCAGGTTAGGTGTGATGCTAAATGCCCCGCTCACATGCACACCCTCACTCTGTGCCTTGCTCTCCTGCACAGACATACACACACACACACACAAGTTTATGGGGTGAATTTGTATTTGCAGATCCGATCTATTTTGCTCAAAAAATACATAACTTGCAGGCAGTCAATCCATGTAATATTTTGTAAATTCCAGCAGTCTGACACAAGATTGGGATATGGACAGACATTAACCTCACACCTTCAATGCATTGTCAGAGCTGAGATGGCATCTTACATTATAAAACCTTGTTATCTTGAGAATGTGACTTAAAAGGATTTCTGGGATTTACATATTAAAGAAACGAAACCAGCAAACCCATTCGAAAAGATGCAATACTTAGTCTAGGTTTGTTCAATATATCATTTTAGCTGCATGACACAGTAATCTTTTGATACAAAGTTCTGTGTTTTATGGTCCTGCTTCACAAGCACCTGATGAAAAAGCAGTGCTTCCAAATAAACCCATTGGACTATAACCTGGTATTGTGTGATTTTTAACTTTGTACACCTAAAGTCCTTCACCTGCTCCTCCAAACCATAACCAATAAGCAGGGGGTGGGCGGGACTAGCGGAACCGGCTGGTCCTCCAACCATTGGGAGCGAATGAGGGGGGGGGCGGGGCGAGCGATTGAGGGGGGCGGGGCGGGCGAGTCGGCACGTGACCTGTGGAGCGGCCGGCGCAGTGCTGCTGGAACTGGCGCTCGAGGGAGTGACGGGAAAACTGGGAGAATCAGCGAATACGGAAGAAAAACTGAGTGAGTCCGAACCGAGAGGTTTTTATTTTATCAACACTTGATGTAGGCCGCCAAACCAGAATCAATAACTCGCCGAACCGCGTTTGCAGCAAAACGGGGAAACGGCTGTAGGCCTAAAGGCGGTGATAGGCCCCTGTTATCGCCGCCATCTTTATTGGGGGCAAGGTGCAACATTGCACGTGATTGTTGTGCGGAGGGACGGGGCGATTTGAAGAGGAGTTATTTACATAGTCAACTGAAATCAAGAGAAACGTCAGTCCTTTCTAAGTTTCCGTCCTGGACCAATAGTGAATTTTCTTTTGTGAGTTCGTTTGCAGGCTATTAATTGAGAAAATTGTGCAGACTGGGATCTCAAAACATGCTCTGACAGAGGAGTCATCAGGACCTGGATATCATTGGCATTTAACTGTGGAAGGAAAAAGGTTTGTCTGTTCTCTCTGTTCCCAAATATGACCGATAGGTTTGTAACTCGAAAACAGCCATCGTGTTGACGTTTGTGGTTTGATCACCCCTGGGGTGTGTTCTGCGTCTGAGGAAGTAGATATTGGTCTAACAGGCGCATAGACTTATCCAAATAACACCTCGTCTCCTTGACAGAATTTCGTCTCCGTCACCCCCTTCGTACTTTTAACCTTAAATTCCTTATTCTCATACCTGCAAACCTACTTTTAAAATTCCCTATGGACTTGTGTGACAGCATCCTTTCAGGTGAAATGATCCAGATCCTTAAGTCTGAAGCGTTATGAAGTGGTGAATTGAAAGTTGAGATGCTATTCTCTCAGCTCCCATTGAGCTGCATTAGAACAGTACAGGAGGCTGAGGTCAGTGTGGATGTGAACAGATCATTAAAATGAAAAGGCTGCATTGTGAGCGTTTTTCTGGATTAGTGGTGCTGGAAGAGCACAGCAGTTCAGGCAGCATCCTGATGAAGGGCTTTTGCCCAAAACGTCGATTTTACTGCTGCTCGGATGCTGCCTGAACTGCTGTGCTCTTCCAGCACCACTAATCCAGAATCTGTTTCCAGCATCTGCAGTCATTGTTTTTACCTGTATTGTGAGCGTTGCATGGCTCAGTCAGAGTGCTTTGGAGTTGGGTGAAAACAGACAGTGAGGTGAGATATACAGAAGGTCAAGCTGCAAGACTGAATGCAGTGTTCAGTCTG
This sequence comes from Chiloscyllium punctatum, assembly GCF_047496795.1. NCBI lineage: Eukaryota > Metazoa > Chordata > Chondrichthyes > Orectolobiformes > Hemiscylliidae > Chiloscyllium > Chiloscyllium punctatum. The sequence continues at coordinate 62,348,257 of NC_092769.1, forward strand.
AGCCTGGGCAGTACAGAATGTGACACTGGCCCAATCAAAGCAATCAATTGGTAAGTGATACATGCAGAGTATTATCTTTTGAGTTTTTAAAAGTGTAATATATGCCTGAAATACAGGTAGGAGCATTTGATTATAATAGAAATCTTTGAAATGAAGGAAGATCCCTAGCTCAATTGAATTCTCTGAAAAGAGAGTAACAAGCTTATTGTACAGAAAAGTCATGACAGAAGACCTCATAAACCTCATGTGTTCCTCTTGCACAATATGGGAATTAAGGGGTGCTGCTAATGTTGCTGATGGCTATGTGCGCAGAAAGTGTGTCTATCTGTGGCTACTGGCTAACTGCTTTTCAGAGTTGGAGCTGTGGGTGGGCTCACTGTAAAGCATCCACAATATTGAGAATGTCATGGAAAGCACATTTAGTGAGATGGTCACACCACAGGTGAGAATTACATAGGCAGGTGGCAATAGGTGAGCATCAGATAAAGTAAGACTCTCAGGAAGGAAATGCAGGAGTCCCCAGTGGTCATTCTCCTCTCAAAAACATGTACTTTTTAGATACTTATGTTTGGAGGTGGCCTCGTGGGAAATTAGCATTAATCAAGTTCATGGCACCAGAACAGGAGGAAAAAGGGTGGCAGGGGTACAGTGACAGGCATTCAACAGTCAGAGATCCAGATAGGCACTTCTGTGGCCATTGAGATGAATCCAGGATAGTATATGCCAGCATCAGGGATAGCATGGAGCAGCTGCAGGAAACTGTGAAGCTGGAGCATGAATAGCCAGTAGTTGTGGAACATATAGGTACCAATGACATAACTAAGCAGAAGGATGAGGGCCTGAAAGCTGAATATAGGAAAATAGGACACATTTCAGCTCTGTTTTTTAATGTAATACTCTCAGATTTACTCTCTGTGCCACGTGCTAACAACAGCTGGTATAAGAGGATGGGTCAAATGAATGCAAGCTGGTGTACCAGTGAAATGTTTAGATTCCTGAGGCATTGGGATAATTTCTGTAGGAGTTGGGACCTATACAGACCTTGGGACAGTACAGTGACTCTGGTTAGCACTGCTGCCTCACAGCATTAGGGGCCCACGTTCCAATCCAACCTCGGGCGATTGTCTGCATGGAATTTGCACACACTCTCCGTGTCTGCGTGGGTTTCCTCTGGGTGCTCTGGTTTCCTCCCAAAGTCCAAAGATGTGCAGGTTAGGTGGATTGTCCAGGTTAGATGGATTAACTATGCGTATTGCAGGGTTACAGGGATAGGGTAGAGTGAGAGTCTGGGTAGGATGCTGTTCCCAGTGGACTTATTGGCCAAATGGCCGTTCTACACTGTAGGGTTTCTATGATATCCATGACTGGTTGCCCCTGGGCAGAGCTAGAACATCGTCTCTTGGGGGCTTCTGCTAGTTCCTTTGGCGAGGTATTAAACTGGTATGGCTGGGAATGGGAACCAAAGTGTAAGCTTAGATGGGTCAGTTCCAGATAAGGAAATGGGAGGTAGAATATTAATTAGTGATACACTCGGAGACAAAAGAAAGGAGGATTAAAAAAGGATCGAGATTCTCCCCATACATCAGTGGGTGACATCCTAGGAATCAGTCTGGTGAATCTTCTTTACATTATCTCAATAGCCAGGACGTCCTTTCCCAGGAAAGGAGAACAAAGGTGCACACAATGTTCCAGGTGTGGTCACACCAAAGTCCTCACAGAAAGATATCCCTGCTCTTGTACTCAAATAATGCCTTTATGAAGGCCAATGTATCACTTCCATTCTTCACTGCTTGCCACTCCTGTCTGCTTACGAAAAGAGAGTCACAGCGAAACACAAAACAAAATGGAGTCTGAGTCTCTGACATAAAATTGCAGAACGTAATATCCCCATCATATCCACTCTAGTCATCGAGCACGTATTTGCTCTAGTCCCATTTTCTGGCATTCAGTGTGTAACCTGCATTGTAGTGCCTTCAAGTTTGCAATGGTTCGAGCATCTGACACCATTTCAGATGCTGAGTAACACCAGCGTTTTCTGTTTTAGTATCAAATTTCCACCATTTTGCTTAATCACTGAATCGTCAACTTAAACAACACGGAAACACATTCTTCGGTCCAACTCATTTATGCTAATTAAATGTTCTAAATTAATTAAATTAATTCCCAACAATATGAAAACAGGCCCTTCAGCCCAACAGATCCACACCGCCCTCCGAATAGTGACCCAACCAGACCCATTCCCATACCCTAAACTTATCCCTGACTAATGCACCTAACACAATGGACAATTGAGCATGGTCAATTCACCTGACCTGCACATCTTTGGATTGTGGGAGGTAACCGGAGGCACCCAGAGGAAACCCACGCAGATATGGGGAGAATGTGCAAACTCTACTCAGTCACCCAAGGCAGAAATCGATCTCGTCCATAACTCAGGATTTGGCCCATATCTCTCAAAGTGGCATGGTGGGGTGGCATGTTGGCTCAATGGTTCGAACTGTTGTCTCAGATGTGGGTTCGCTTCCAGCGCACTACTGTTGGCACACTCTCGTGTCTGCATAGGTTTCACTCTGGTGCTCCGGTTTTCTCCCACAGTCCAAAAGTATACAGGTTAGATGCTACATGCAACTCAGATGTGCAGTTGAGTTAACCAAGGGAAATGCAGGATTATAGGGATAGGCTAAGGGGCTGGGTCTGGATCGGACATTCTTCGGAGTGTTGGTATGGACTCGATTGGCTGAATGGCCTACTTCCACGCTGTGGAAATTCGATTCTATGATTAAACCCTTTCTATTCCTGTATTTCTCCAGTTGCCTTTTAAATGTTGTACCAGCCTCCTCGACCACCTCTGGCAGCTTGTTCCTTACACTCACCATCTTCTTTATTGAACGATTGCCCCGAGGTCCCTTTTAAAGCTTTCCCTTCTCACCTTAAACCTATGCTGTCTAGCTTTTTGATTCCGTGGGAAAAAGACCTTGACTATTCACCTGAACCAATATCCTTCATGATATTATAAACTTCTGTATGGTCATCCCTCGGTCTTTGATGCTTCAGGCAGCCTCTCCTTATAATGCAAACTCTCTTTTTTTCTATAGCAGGGAGGCTAGAACTGAACTCAGTATTCCAAAATTGGCTGAGCCAATGTCCTATACCAGTGTAACAGGACTTTCCAACTCCTGTACTCAGTGCACTGACCAATGTAGGCATGCATGCCAAATGCTTTTTTCACTGTCCTGTCGTACCTGCCACTCCACTTTCAAGGAACTCTGCACTTGTTCATAGCCCTTCAGAGGGATTAAAGGGAGAAAACAGGAACAGGATTGAGTTATAGGTCTATAAGGTGCAACTCCTTCGTGTCTCTCTCTCTCTTCCATCTCTATCTCTTCCTGTAGTTTTGTGCAAACGCTGACTGGTTCGCTTCCCTGAAGAAGATTTGTGAATGAGTTGGGTTTTAATGGTAGTCCAGCATTTTCCCTCCGTGTCATCTCCACAACTGACCAGAACGTCTCTCAGTTTCACAAGCTGTGTTCTTCTGGTTTCTCCTAATACACTTGTTTTCTGTTTGAAAATTTTTCATTTGCAGTTAGAGACTTCAAATTAAACCACATCTAAATCCAACAGTCACTGTGTTTATCATAACCAGTTTTGAACATGGAAGGAAAATGCACTGTTCACACTGGAGAGAAACACACATCATGTGTGTGTGAAAGCGTCTGTGAAGTTTCATCTGAAATGTCCAAAGGCCAGTGCAGTCACACTGGGGAGACACTGTTAATATGTGGCGATTGTGGGAAAGGATTTTTTTACCCATCCCATCTGGAAACTCATGAAAACAGTCACACTGGGGAGAAGCCATTCATCTGTTTTGATTGTGAGAAGGGATTCACTCTGTCATCCGACGTGCAGATAGACCAACCGGTTCACACCGGAGAGAGACCATTCACCTGCTCCGATTGGGGGGAGACATTTGCGCACTCGTCCAACCTGCTGGCAGACCAGGAAGTTCATTCTGGGGACAGACCATTCATGTGTTCAGAATGTGGAAAAGGATTTGTGCAGTTATCCAGCCTGCAGACACACCAGCGAATTCACACTGGGGAGAGACCATTCACCTGCTCCGATTGTGGGAAAGGATTCACTTGGTCATCCAGCCTGCTGATGCACCAGCGGGTTCACACTGGGGAGAGGCCATTCACCTGCTCCGATTGTGGGAAGGGATTTACTCGATCGTCTATCCTGCAGATACATCAGCGAATTCACACTGGGGAGAGACCATTCACCTGCTCCAATTGTGAAAAGTCATTCACTTCATCATCCAGCCTGCAGATACATCAGCGAGTTCACACTGGGGAGAGACCATTCATTTGCTGTGATTGTGGAAAGGGATTCTCTTCGTCATCAAACCTGCAGGTACACCAGCGACTTCACACTGGGGAGAGACCATTCACTTGCTCCGTGTGTGGGAAAGGGTTCACTCAGTCATCGAAACTGTTGGAACACCAGGGAGTTCACACTGGGGAGAGACCATTCATCTGCTCCCAGTGTGGGAAGGGATTCACTTCAACATCCAGCTTGCTGAAACACCAGCGAATTCACACCGGGGAGAGACCGTTCACCTGTTCTCAATGTGGAAAAGGATTCATTTGCTCAACTAAACTACTGGAACACCAGCGAGTTCACACTGGGGCGAGACCATTCACCTGTTCTGAATGTGGAAAAAGATTCACTTCATCGTCCAACTTGCTGGAACACCAGCGAATTCACACTGGGGAGAAACCATTCACCTGCACCTATTGTGGGAAGGCATTTACCAAATCATCCCACCTCCGGAGACACGAGCGAATTCACACTGGGGAGAAACGGTCACTCAGTCAACTTCCTTGCTGATGCAATAGCCTGCTTACTGTATGGAGAGTCTGTTCGCTTGTTCTGTATATGGTAATGAATTCCTTCTGTCATCCAAATTGTTAACATACTGGTGAAATGACACTGGATGGATCCCGTTCACCTGCTGTGTTTGTGTAAGAGGCTTTGCTGTTTGCTAACATTTTGGCAATTTCACAAAGAATAACAGGTGAAGGGTTTTTCTTTTACTCAGACCAATTAATGAATGCCGATCATTGGGACATTTGTATTGGTGTTATTAACTTACGATCTATTAAAAGGGACTGATATTGTAGATAAAATGCTGATAAAATTGTGTATCTGTAGGATACATTTTGCAAGCAATCACAATGTCACTGTATGTCAACACATTTACGCTGGGTACAGACTGTCCACCTGCATATTGTTTGTGAAGTGATTTTGTGGTTCATCTGGATTGGTTAAACAACAATGATTCCCCTCTTTTCAGTATTGGATTTAAATACTATTGCTTTCTGCATCCAAACCATGCTTTCTGGTGTTATTTCTCATGATGTTTGCAAACACTAGAGGTTCAATTACTATTTTGGGATAAAAATGATCCAAAGCAGCTTTTTGTTAAACTATGATGCATCAAATCTTTGTCTCATTCTGAACGCCTTAGAGATAAGATAATCACTTGGGTCTGTGGGACAAGATATGGAACATGTGGAAGTCGAGAGGGGCAGACCATAGGCAAATTTGAAAACAAGGGTGAGGAGTTTAAAATTGAGGCATTACTGAACAGGGGCCCTTAGATGTTTTTTTAAATATATTTCTTCATGGGGTGTCGGCAGTGCTGCCTGGATCAGCACTTATTTCCCATCCCAGGTGCTCTGGAGCAAGTGCTGCATGTGGACATGTCTGCGATCTTTGACGGCCCAGTGCAGAGGGGACTGGGCAAGTCAGAGAATCTTCTGTCAGTTTAGGATCAGTGAAATCATGCTTGACAAATCTACTGAAGTTTTCTTTGTTGATTTGACCAGTGGAATTGGTTGATTTTTGGTCATTTTGATTTTCCAGAAGCTTTTGATAGAATCCCACTGAAGAGCTTAATTTATAAAATCAAAGTAGACAGGACTGTTGGGAATATATTGATGTGGATTGAGAATTGGTTAGCAGACAGGAAACTCAGAGCAGAAGGTTGGAGTACACTGTAACCTTGATTATCCGAACAACAAGGGCAGGGAGTATTTTGTTCGGATAATCGAATGCCAGATAACACAGTTTAGCCAAGCATCGGACCTTGCGATCTTGTTTGGATAATCCCAAATTCAGATAATTGAGGTTCCTCTGTTTTGACAAGTCGGGCACCACAAGGATCAGTGTCCTTCGACCCCAGCTATTCAAATCATACATCAGTGATGAGAGAATCCAACATCATACTTCCAAGTTTGTTGAAAAAAACTTGGAAGGATTGGGACTGAGCAGGAAGCAGAGGTTTCAGAGTGATTTAGTCAATTTGATTGAGTGAAAAATGCATGGCAGATGCAGTATCTGTGTAAAGTTATCCACTTTGGTAGAAAATTCAGAATGGAAAAGTATTATTTTAAATGCTGATAGATTTGGAACTGCTGATGCACAAAGGGACCTGGTTATCCTTGTACACCAGTCATTCAAAGCAAGAAGTTAGGGAGGCAAATTAAATTTTTGTCTTTCATTGCAAGAGGGTTTGAGTGCAGGAGCAAAGAGGTCTGACAGCAGCTGTGCAGGGTTTTGTGAGGTGATGAGTGAAGTCTATGTGCAAGTTTGGTCTCCTTCACGCAGAAACATTTTATTCTTGCTGCAGGCAAACAGCAATCACTTGCACTGTTGAAGTCCACAATGAGGGACACATGTCACCTATCCTTGAATCAGAAGGAAGTTCCAGCTGCTTTTTCCTTGTTTTGAGTCAGCTTTGGAGAAGATGTCAATTGATGACAACTCTGTAAAGGTTTGTCCACAATGTGGAAGTGGGTGATGTTCTGTCACTCGCGCTTCATTTCCCTGTCGCAGAGCAATACAGAGTCTGATGGCACTGTTTAGTGAGTCCTGCAGTGGGAGTGTCTAAACCAAAGAAAAGGATGATATGGATAGAGTAATCCAAAATGAGCCACGTGAAATATTAGGCAAAATAATAATAATAATGAGAAGTGTTAAATGGAATCATTGAAAGTGGGTAAGTCACTCGGGCCAGATGAATTGCTCCCTAGGATGTTGAAGCAGGTCAGGGTGGAAATAGCAGATGCTGTGAAGATTATTTTCCAATCTTCACTAGACAGGAGATCTGTGGCCAGAGGTGTGCCACAAGGATTGGTACTGGCTCCACTGCTTTTGTTCTTTATAAATGATTTGGATGTGAATATGAGAGGTATGGTTAGTAAGCTTGCAGGTAACACCAAAATTGTTCATGGAGTCAAAAGCAAAGAAGGTTACCTCACAGCACACCAGGACCTTGATCAGTTGGGCAGGTGAACAGAGTGGCAGATGGAGTTTAATTTAAATAAATGTGAGGTGTTGCATTTTGATAAGGCAAATCAGGGCAGAACATAGACACTTCATGTTAAAGTCTTGGGGAATGTTGCTGAACACAGTTCCTTGGAGTGCAAGTTCATAGTTCCTTAAAAGTGGAGTTGCAGGTAGACAGGATAGTAAAGAAGGCATTTGGTATCTTGGCCTTATTGTTCAGTGGATTGAGCATAGGAGTTGGGAGGTCATGTTGCAGCTTGTGCAGCACATTGGTTAGGCCCGTTTTGGAATACTGCCTTCATTACTGGCCTTCCTGTCATGGGAAGGATGTTGTGAAACTTGAAAGGATTCAGAAAAAAATTTACAAAAATGTTGCCAGTGTTGGAGGGTTTGATCTATAAGAAGAGGCTAAATAGGCTGCAATTATTGTCCCTAGAGTGTTGGAGGCTGAGGAGTGACCTTAGAGAAGGTTATAAAATTTGAGGGTTATAGATCAGGTGAACGGCAAAGGTCTACTCCTCAGAGTTGGGGAGCCCAGAACTGGAGGGCATAGGTTTATGGTGAGACTGGAATGATTTAAAAGATAGCTAAGGGGCAACTTTTTCACAGTGTAGTGCATAAATGGAATGAACTGCCAGAGGCATTTGGTACAATTATGGTATTTAGGAGGCATCTAAATGGGTATATGAATAGGAAGGGTTTAGAGGGATGTGGGACTAAATTAATTTAATTTATGGTATCTGGTTGGCATGAATAGGTTGGACTGAACCACCTGTTTCCATGCTTTACGCTTTTATGACTTTAGGTATGGCTGAGGTGCTGAATGGCTAGAGGAATCCAAATGTGGTTTTATTATTTTAAAAAGGGTACAAAGGAAACACCAAACAGCTATAGACCAGTCAGTCTAACTTGGCTAGCAGACAAACTGTAAGAATCAATCCTGAGAAATCAGATGAACTGGCACTGTTATCTATCCTGTTGATATGCCAGAGTTCACACTGGGAAGAGGCCACCATTCACCTGCACAAAGTGTTCACACGGGCAAGAAACTGTTCAGGTGGCACTGTAGAGTTGTGTTTAGATGATCACCTTATCTCACTGCACTGTGGAGGTCACACGAGAGAAGCTGGTCACCTTTGACGGTGGGAAAAGTTTCTCTCAGTCATCCCATCTGCTGAGGCACCAGCACATTCACACTGGGGAGAAGCCATTCACCTGCTCCAATTTCAGATGGGATTCACACAGGTATCACATCTGCTGAGTCACTAGGGAGTTCATGACTAACTATGGTGATTGGATTTTATTATTAGTCGTGTCCTGGAGTGAGCCATGTTCAATGCTGTCTGTTTCTGCTAATGTTAATAACTGCCTGCTTCATATGTTAATGTAGATACATGTCAAATAAAGCTGTTTTGTGTAAACCACAGTGTGTGTCATCTTATTGTCTCTAACAGGAGATGCCATTTTGCATTGCTCTCTCTCTTTTCCCCCCCTCCCTCCATCCTCACCTTTTAACAAGTGTGAAGAGCCTGTTGTCACAGAGATTGAGATGATCTGATCAACTGCCCCTGCTGAGACTGGGAAAAGTGCTCTGGAAGTCTGTGATCTGATTTCCTACCAGTGTATTCTGTCACACAGGACAGACCATTCAGGTGCTCTTACTGCAGCACTGGCTTCAAGCAATCATCTGACCTCGCAGTGCACCAGTGATGTTAACATGATGGGGAGACTGTTCACTTGCTCTGAGTGTGGGAAGATTCATTGCAATATCCCACCTTCTGAGTTCATTAGTGATTGCAGGAGTTGGATTTGTTGTTAATCAAATCCTGGACCCATCCATTTCTCATTTGGTCTTTTTCTCCTGATGTTAGTAAATTCCAGAACAGTTTTATGTGTGAATATTCAGAATAAAACGCACTTGAATTAGCTTTGTGTTAAACGCAGTGTGTGAGTCTTTTTAATATCTCTAATACGTGAGTCCCTTTTGAAGGATCTCCCTGTTGTGCAGAGACCAAAGAGCTTATTTGTCACTAAGATTGAGACAATCCAATCAGTTTCCTCTGCTGCTATCCTCCCTTCCACTAGCTCGTTGGGTGAAAATGCCTGTTAAGGTTCTCCTTGCCTGACTCCAGACCTCTTCAGTTTCTCACTGCCATGGTGTTAAGGGTTTAGATGGAGAGGAATTTAAGTGTTTACCAAACAATTTTCTGATTCAGTATGTGGATGTACCTAGTAGAGAAGGTGCAAAACTTGAGCTACTCTTGGGAAATAAGGCAGGGCAGGTGACTGGGGTGTCAGTGGGGGAGCACTTTGGGGCAAGTGTCCATAATTCTATTAGATTTAAAATAATAATGGAAAAGGATAGACCAGATCTAAAAGTTGAAGTTCTAAATTGAAGAAAAACCAATTTTGATGGTATTAGGCAAGAACTTTCGAAAGCTGATTGGGGGCAGATGTTCGCAGGTAAAGAGAGGGCTGGAAACTGGGAAGCCTTCAGAAATGAGATAACGAGAATCCAGAGAAAGTATATTCCTGTTAGGGTGAAAGGAAAGGCTGGTAGATATAGGGAATGGTGGGTGACTAAAGAAATTGAGGATTTCGTTAAAAAGAAGGAAGCATATGTATGTAAGGGATAGACAGGATAGATCGAGTAAATCTTTAGGAGTATAAAGGAAATAGGAGTAGACTTAAGAGGGAAATCAGGATGGCAAAAAGGGGACATGAGATAGCTTTGGCAAATAAAATTAAGGAGAATCCAAAGAGTTCTTACAAATACATTAAGGACAAAAGGGTAACTAGGGAGAGAATAGGGCCCCTCAAAGATCAGCAAGATGGCCTTTGTGTGGAGCTGCAAGAAATGGGGGAGATACTAAATGAGCATTTTGCATCAGTATTTACTCTGGAAAAGGATATGGACGATATAGACTTTAGGGAAATAGATGGTGACATCTTGCAAAATATCCATAATACAGAGGAGGAAGTCCTGGATGTCTTGAAATGGGTAAAGGTGGATAAATCCCCAGGATTTGATCAGGTGTGCCCTAGAACTCTGTGAGAAGCTAGAGAAGTGATTGCTGGGCCTCTTGCTGAGATATTTGTATCATCGATAGTCACAGGTGAGGTGCTGGAAGACTGGAGGTTGGCTAACGTGGTGCCACTGTTTAAGAAGGGTGGTAAGGACAAGCCAGGGAACTACAGACCAGTGAGCCTGATGTCAGTGGTGGGCACATTGTTGGAGGGAATCCTGAGGGACAGGATGTACATGTATTTGGAAAGGCAAGGACTGATCAGGGATAGTCAACGTGGCTTTGTGCGTGGGATTAAACTTGATTGAGATTTTTGAGGAAGTAAAGAGGATTGATGAGGGCAGAGCGGTAGGTGTGATCTATGTGGACTTCAGTAAGGTGTTTGACAAAGTTCCCCATAGGAGACTGATTAGCAAGGTTAGATCTCACGGCATACAGGGAGAACTAGCCATTTGGACAGAGAACTGAATCAAAGGTAGAAGACAGAGGGTGGTGGTGGAGGGTTGTTTTTCAGACTGGAGGCTTGTGACCGGTGGAGTAACGCAAGGATTGGTGCTGGCTCCTCTACTTTTTGTAATTTACATAAATGATTTGAATGCGAGCATCAGAGGTACAGTTAGTAAGTTGTGGATAACACCAAAATTGGGAGGGTTAGTGGATAGCGAAGAGGGTTACCTCTGATTACAACAGGATCTGGACCAGATGGGCCAATGGGCTGAGAAGTGGTAGATGGAGTTTAATACAGATAAATGCGAGGTGCTGCATTTTGGTAAAGCAAATCTTAGCAGGACTTCTACACTTAATGGTAAGATCCTAGAAAGTGTTGCTGAACAAAGAGACCTTGGACTGCAGGTTCAGAGCTCCTTAAAAGTGGAGTCGCAGGTAGATAGGATAGTGAAGAAGGTGTTTGGTATGCTTTCTTTTATTGGTCAGAGTATTGAGTACAGGAGTTGGGAGGTCATGTTGCGGCTGTACAGGACATTGTTTAGGCCACTGCTGGAATATTGCGTGCAATTCTGGTCTCCTTCCTATCGGAAAGATGTGAAACTTGAAAGAGTTCAGAAAAGATTCACAAGGAGGTTGTCAGGGTTGGAGGATTTGAGTTATAGGGAGAGGCTGAACAGGCTGGGGGCTGTTTTCCCTGGAGTGTCGGAGGCTAAGGGGTGACTTTATAGAGGATTACAAAATTATGGGGGACATGGTTAGGGTAAATAGGCAAAGTCTTTTCCCTGGAGTCGGGCAGTCCAGAACTGGAGGGGCATAGGTTTAGGATGAGAGGGGAAAGATATAAAAGAGACCTAAGGGGCAACTTTTTCATGCAGAGGGTGGTACGGGTATGGAATGAGCTGCCAGAGGATGTGGTGGAGGCTGGTACAATTGCAACATTTAAGAGGCATTTGGATGGCTATATGAATAGGAAAGGTTTGGAGGGTTGTGGACGGGGTGCTGGCAGGTAGGACTAGATTGGGTTGGGATATCTGGTCGGCGTGGATGGGTTGGACCGATGTGTCTATATCCATGCTGTACATCTCTATGACTCGTAACAGATGTCAGAGGTAGTTTCTTTACTCAGAGAGTAGTAGGGGCGTAGAACCCACTGCCTGCAACAGTAGTAGACTCACCAACTTTAAGGCATTTAAATTGTCATTGGATAGACATATGGATGCTAATGGAATTGTGTAAGTTCGATGGGCTTCAGATTCGTCTCACAGGTCGGTGCAACATCGAGGGCTGAAGGGCCTGTACTGTGCTGTAATGTTCTATGTTCTATTCCTTGAGGTGGTGGGGAGGCTGGCTCATTTCCAGTGTCAACCTCAGAAGATGAACGATGCTGGTCATGGTGCATGTCCTGAAATACCGTTTTGAAGAACACTATCAAGATACAGATCTGGAGAAACAAACTGAGGGCAGCTAAGTATCTTTTAAAATGTTCATGTTAGAAGTCGTCAGCATCAAGTTTCCCTATGCCAAATTGGAAGATATCAAATTGCAAATAAATCAGCTGAGAGTAGATAATAACAAGGTGAATGCAAATGGGATTCTCACTATTTACCCGCAAGATTCTCATCTCTGTGTTAAAATCCTGGGTGGAAAATCTGACTTCATTCCCTGACATTGAGAATCGGGATCTCACTATATTTTCCCAACTGACTCGCCATTGCCCACACATTGCAGAGACTGGGAAGATTCTATTTTGTGTATTAAACACAAAGCTGCTTTATTTGATGAAAACTGAAAGAACTGCAGATGCTATAAATCTGAAACAAAAACAAAAGTTGATGGGACAGCTCAGCAAGTCTGGCAGCATCTATGAAGAGAAATCAGAGTTAATGCTGCATGCCAAAGGAAGTGTCACTTGACCCGAAACATTAACTCTGATTTTTCTTCGCAGATGCTGCCAGACCTGCTGAGCTTTTCCAGCAACTTCTGTTTTTGTTACTGGTTTATTTGATATTTGTTGTGGGATACACATTATGTCTCATCATCAAAAGTGATGGAAAGACCAGGTTTTGTTTTTACAGATCCCAGGTGTGTTACCTATACTTTTGCTGGATAACAAGATTAAGAGAGTTAGAAATCACATAGCACTAGGTTATAGTCCAACAGGTTTATTTGGAAGTATTAGCTTTCAGAATGATTTTTAACTTTAACCATGCCAGTCCAACACCAGCACCTCCACATCAAGATTAAGAAAGATACCCTCGAAGGTTTGGGACTTGGGACTTGTCCATAGAGGAACTGAAGTATGAGAATAGAAAGAATCCAGAGTTAGAAAGTAAAAAGGCCTAAAAATACAGCAGTCATCACTAGGACATCATTTATTATTATTGTATCATGGAGAAATTAAGAACCTGACACACTGTTTCAAAATTACATTAGTGTATAGTCTCATAGAGACTGAGTAGATTGGGATTATATACATTGGCATTCAGAATAATGAGGGTTCTTGTAGAAACATAGAAAATTATGAAAGAAATGGACAAGATAGAAGTGGAGATGATGTTTCCACTGACAGGTGAAGCTCGGACAAGAGGGCATCGGGCAGCGTGTGCTTCACCAGAGGCTCACTGATGATGTTATGTAGCATGATGATGAAACATCTGAAAACAAACCTGCCAGCTCAGCGAGCAAGCTTACAGCCATAACTGAGTAAATGCCTTCCTACATGTGGAGTAGGTGAGCACCCTCTCCCCTGTATGAACCTAATGATATTTTATCAAGGATTCGAAGTCATGAAACTGAAACCAAATATCACGTCATGATCTGATGGAGTCACTTAATTTATCAAAACCTGAGGATTAAAGCTTTTAACCATGGAAGGAGAAAGCACCATTCACAGTGGGAAGAACAGATACATATCTTCTGACAAAAGGCTTTAGCCAATCAACTGGCCTCAAGAAGCACAAATGCAGTCACAGTGAGTTGAAACTATGGAAAATGATGACCTGTGAGAAAGGATACAGTCACTACTCTGTGCTGATAATTCACCAACATGTTCACACTGGGGAGAGACCGTTGACCTGCTCCCTGTGTGGGAAGGGATTCACTCAGTTATTCATCCTCCTGACAGACCAGTGATTTCACACTGATAAATGTACAAACTACAGAAATTGCTTTAAAATCTCCAGCCGTCAGCAGTCCCACCAACTTGTTCACACTGACAAGAGACTTTTTCCGTGTCCAGGTTGTGGAAAGTGCCTTAAGAGATCTGCTGATCTGATGTCCCATCAGTGTGTTTACACTGAGGAAGAAAGGGTCAGATGTACTGACTGTGGGGCAGGCTTCAAGTGGTCATTGTTCACAAGTGCATTCATACGAGGGAGAGGCCATTCACCTGCTCTGAATGTGGAATTGGATTTACTCAGTCATATTGCCTCAGTGCATACCTACAGGTTGACATTGAGGAGAAACCTTTTAAATGTCCAAACTGCAGCAAGTGCTTTAAAGGTTCTGGTGAACTGATTGTCCATTAATATACTCACACTAATGACAGACCATTCAGCTGCTATCACAGTGGAACTGGGTTCAAAATATCATCTAAACTCAGTCGGCACCAGCATCGTCACACTGGGGAGAGGCCATTCATCTGCTCTAAGTGTGGGCAGGGATTCATTGACCCATCCCACCTCAAGTTACACCAAAGTGTTCAGTCTGATTAAAGACCATTTAAATGCCTCGATTGTGGGAAGTGTTTTAAATGTTCTGGGCACTTGAAACATATTCACTCTGAAAATAGACGTTTTAAATTCCAAGTTTGTGGGAAGTGCTTTAACAGCTCTGGGGAACTGATGTCCCACCAACATATTCACACCAATGAGAGACCATTCAGGTGCTCTCACTGTGAGACTGGGTTCAGATGATCATCTCATCTTACTTTACACCAGCAAGGTCACACTGGGAAGAGATCGTTTGCCTGCTCCATGTGTGAGAAGAAATTTGCACAATCATCCAAATCTTGTGAGACACCAGCAATGTCACAAGTCACTCCAGTGATGGGATTTTCAGTTAATCAAATTGGAACTCATCCGTGTTCATTGGGGTCTGTTTCTGTTAATGCTAATAAACTCCAGTCCAGTGAAAGGTGGTTACATTCTAAGTGTCAAATAAAGCAGATGTCTATCAGTTACACAGTATGGTCAGTCATTTTAATATCGAACAGAAATTTTTGATGAATGCTCCCTCCCTCCTGCCCCCTCAATCCTCACCTCCAACAGCAAGTTTCAGGAGCACAAGAGTTTCTTTGTTAATAAGACTTGAGAAAATCTGATCAGCTTGCTCTCGTTTCTCTCCTTTCCAATTGGTCACTGAGACAAACTGCCTTAAAATGTTCTTCCATGTTTGAGTCCTGAATGTGCTCCACTTTATTTCTCCACTTTATTTCTAATCTCCTGTCATGTCCTGTCAGACCTCACCTTGTCCAAGTGCCTCACTTACTGCTCCATTGGCCCTATTCCAACGAAATGTCTGACTACTGACCTTCTCTCTATTTGCTGCATTGTTAACCATTCTCCTACAGACACTGTCCCTTTTGCTATAAATCTGCCATATTTGCATTCCAACCCCAACATCCCAGCAAGTTACTGTCTTAATTTGAACTTGCCTTTCCCGTCCAAAATCCTGGAATGACTTGTTTCCTCATAAATCCATGCCATCTATCCATCCATGCAATGCTTGAATCTCCTGTCAGATTTCTGTCCCTGTTACATTCATGAAAATCAGTGTCTGTGGTCAAGTTCACTATTTGGTGGAGCAAGGTGCACCTGTGTAGAAAATTGGCATATTGCTTCGGGATTGATGTACAAATAACAATACCTTTGACATTAAATGAGAATCAAGTCAGTCGGAATGATTGTTGATTCCCCATAATATCCATAATTAGAACATCTATTCAGGAGCATATGCAGCAGCATTCTGCCAACAGTAGGAGCTTCCACCGTGTATTAAAAATGCTGCCATACATGTGGTGTTGGAATAGAGTAGGCCATTTGGCCCATGGTATCTGCGCAACCATTTAATGAGATCATGGCAGATCTGATTCTCCTCAATTCCACTCTCATGCCATTTTCTCGCAACTCTTGATTTCTTTACTGATTAAAAAAAACTGCCTCAACCTGGTGAAACTAGGCCATGTAGAGAATAAACTGGGAAAATAATAATGGGGAATGAGAAAATGGCAAAAGAGTTGAATAAACACTTTACACCAGTCTTCAAAGTAGAAGTCACTCATAAAATGCAAAAATTACTGAATAATCAAAGGGCAAAAGGAAGATAGGAAGTACATGAAATAACTATCATGAGAAATAGTGTGTTAGGAAAACTCATAGAGCTAAAGCCTATTCGTCCCTTGGAACTGGTGGGCTGCATCCAAGGGTATTGAAGGAACCAGCTACAGAGATCTTGTAGTTGCACTGGTAGTCATCTTACAAGAATATTTAGATTTTGAAGAAGTCTCAAAGGATTAGAAAACTGCCAGTATGTTGCCTTGATTTGAAGAGGGTATGAGACAAAAACTGGTAACTACAGACCAGCTAATTTAATATTTGTTATTGGAAAAATCTTGGAATCTATTATAAAGGATGAAAGTGAAGCAATTGTAAGTACATTACCAGCTAGAATTCTATGACTTTATGATTTCAGGAAAATTATTGATGAAGCTGCTGAATATGGTTAGGCAGAGAATTCCAACCTGAGACATTCCTGATGTCGTGGGACTGAGATCATTTACATCCAACAACCACACTTTTCTGCTAGGTATGATTCCAACTAATGTACAGGTTTCCTAAGCTTCCCAGTGACTGCAGTTTTGCCAGGGCTTCTGTTAACTGGTACCATCCAAAACTAACTATGCTGTAAAAGGTTGCTGACATTTTAAGTCAACATTTTTCAATTCATCTGATGCTCCATGTCACTGCACATTAATAGACTGTTTCATTCTCCCCACTTCATTTACCTATGTTGAGGTCCTGATATGTTTAAGACTTGTCAGCAACTGCCAGGTATCATTCCGAAACTTTGTGTACATTCAGTTCATTTGCTTCGTTCATAAAATGTGACGGCAGTGCTGATTTCAGCTGATGTCATTGCATGGTGTAAACATCTCGCTTTGTATATTCACCATCCAATTACATGGAACACTCTGCTGCCAAAGATTTTCTCACTGTAGATGGAATTACCAGAATTGTCCACCTTTGAAGGGATACAGACAAAAAACAGGAGATTAAAAGAATCAATCTAAATTTATGTCAGGCATTGTGAGTGTCGAATAAATCTACATGTGCAGAATTGTCAATTATATCAATATTTCTGATCACGAATTACATTGAAGCTTGGCACAAAGACTTTACATCAGCCCACTCATCTGTCTGGATTAACATAATAAATCTTTGTGTGCCAAATATATGCCTGTGTGAGCACAAATCTATCTGAGTGAATCGCTGGCAATAAACTGCAATGAGTCAGAGATTGAGAAGGAGTAATTCACACAGGGTCATTATGACCTCACTCGCTGCAGGGGGTCAGGATCATTGTGACCTCAATCACTGGAGGGGGACGGCCCACATTAAATCACAATTGGCCTAGTCTCTCTTTACATTGCTCTGGACTCTGTCTGATTCATCATTGCATTCTCCCATCATTCTGTACATAACCTTCAACCCTACCTTCATCTTGTTACATCCAGTTGCCTTGGTTTATGTGACAGGCTATCCAGTTACCTATTACATTGCAGTTTACATTGCATGGAATGGTGTCTTAGTGGGTGCAGTTCTAGACTTGTCGTAAGTTGAATTACAACTGGTCTCTGTATCTGATAATATTAAAATTGACTCAAATTTTTGTCCATATTAGAGGCAGTTATTTAACTGAGCCTTCATAGCTCAGTGGTTAGAGGACTGGCCTTGTAAATCAGGTACTGAGAGTCGGAATATTTCACTTTCCAGCTCCCTTCAACAACAAAAAAGAGCACTTGGTATTTCAGATAAATAACACTGATTGGTTTGCATTTCCTCCACAGGTCAGGGCTGGTCTGCCTGAGTTTGTAATTCCACATTCCTGTTTCTTTCCCATGAATTCAAAGCAACCCACCATTCTTATGGACAACAAGCAGCTGATGTGAGCAATGTTCTAGTTTGGCAGGAAAAATGAGGTGAGGCAGTATGAACAGCAAACTGACAGGGAACCATTGGGGGAGTAAAACAGACAAGGCTGAATGTTTCCTTTCATAGAACATAGAACAGTACAGCACAGGACAGGCCCTTCAGCCCACGATGTTGTGCCGACCACTGATCCTCATGTATGCACCCTTAAATTTCTGTGACCATATGCATGTCCAGTAGTCTCTTAAATGTCCCCAATGACCTTGCTTCCACAACTGCTGCTGGCAACGCATTCCATGCTGTCACAACTCTCTGTGTAAAGAACCCGCCTCTGACATCTCCTCTATACTTTCCTCCAACCAGCTTAAAACTATGACCCCTCGTGTTAGTCATTTCTGCCCTGGGAAATAGTCTCTGGCTATCGACTCTATCTATGCCTCTCATTATCTTGTATACCTCAATTAGGTCCCCTCTCCTCCTCCTTTTCTCCAATACAAAAGTCCGAGCTCAGTCAACCTCTCTTCATAAGATAAGCCCTCCAGTCCAGGCAGCATCCTGGTAAACCTCCTCTGAACCCTCTCCAAAGCATCCACATCTTTCCTATAATAGGGTGACCAGAACTGGACGCAGTATTCCAAGTGCAGTCTAACCAAAGTTTTATAGAGCTGCAAAAAGATCTCATGACTCAATCCCCCTGTTTATGAAAGCCAAAACACCATATGCTTTCTTAACAACCCTGTCCACTTGGGTGGCCATTTTAAGGGATCTACATACCTGCACACCAAGATCCCTCTGTTCCTCCACAGTACCAAGAATCCTATCCTTAATCCTGTACTCAGCTTTCAAATTTGACCTTCCAAAATGCATCACCTCGCATTTATCTAGGTTGAACTCCATCTGCCACCTCTCAGCCCATCTCTGCATCCTGTCAATGTCCCGCTGCAGCCTACAACAGCCCTCTATACAGTCAACGACACCTCCAATCTTTGTGTCACCTGCGAACTTGCTGACCCATCCTTCAATCCCCTCATCCAAGTCATTAATAAAAATTACAAACAGTAGAGACCCAAGGACAGAGCCCTGTGGAACACCACTCATCACAGACTTCCAGGCAGAATATTTTCCTTCTACTACCACTCGCTGTCTTCTGTTGGCCAGCCAATTCTGTATCTAGACAGCTAAGTTCCCCTGTATCCCATTCCTCCTGACCTTCTGAATGAGCCTACCATGGGGAACCTTATCAAATGCCTTGCTGAAGACCATATACACCACATCCACAGCTCGACCCTCATCAACGTTTCTAGTCACATCCTCAAAGAACTCGATAAGGTTTGTGAGGCATGACCTGCCCCTCACAAAGCCATGTTGACTGCATTTAATCAAGCCATGCTCTTCCAGATGGTCATAAATCCTATCCCTCAGAATCCTTTCTAACAACTTGCAGATGACAGACGTGAGACTTACTGGTCTGTAATTGCCGGGCATTTCCCTGTTTCCTTTCTTGAAGAGAGGAATTACATTTGCCTCTCTCCAGTCCTCAGGTACGACTCCAGTGAAGAGCAAGGATGAAAAGATCTTCGCAAGTGGCGAAGCAACTGCATTTCTCTTTTCCCAAAGCAGCCGAAGTCAAATCTGGTCTGGGCCTGCGACTTGTCAATCTTAATGTTTGACAAAATTTTCAGTACATCAGCTTCCTCTATCTCTATCCATTCCAGCATGCACACCTGCTCTTCAAAGGTTTCATTCACTACAAAGTTTGTTTCTTCCATAAAGACAGAAGCAAAAAACTCATTTAGGGCTTCCCCTACCTCCTCAGACTCCACACATAAATTCCCTATGCTATCCCTATTCATTAAGGAAACCTGGCTGTGATTTTGTATGAAGCTTGCACATTATGTATGGAGTTTGCAAACATTACTGAGTAGTGAAGTCAATGTGTCTCCCACAGCAGATTCAAATCCAGTTCTGAAGAAAGGTGACTGGGCTCAAGGGCCTCTTTGCATGCTGTAAAACCCAATGATATGACAATTTTGTCTGAAAAACGTACCTCTGGTTAACATACTATCAAATGAAAAATTAAATGTCAAAAGCAATGTTATTGAGAAATCATGCAACCTTGGCTGGCATGTTCCATGCTGGTGTAGTGGTTGGGATTCAGCACTTTCACCACTGCAGCCAGGATTCGATTCCTGGTTCCTTCTCGAAGCTCAAAAAAGACCGTGAATTGCTGACATCAGACACAACAGAATTACTGAGGGTTTCATTTCAACCTGAAAGTATCACATGAAACTGGGAACAAACAGGAGGAAACACCAACATCCTCTGCCTAAGGCTACTCAGCCACAGTACTGCAAAAAAGCACCATGCATTATTTCAATATACAAGATTCTCAGGGGAGAAGTAAAAGAACAAACTATGGATCTTAAGATCTAAAACAAAAACAGAAATTGCTGGAGAAACCCAGCAGGTCTGGGAGCATCTGTGGGAAGAAAGTTGAGTTAACTTTGTGAGCCTTTTGACTCTTCATCAGAATTCTTATGGGATTTAACAGGTTAGATGCAGAAAGCTTATTTCCCTTTGTGGGAGAGTCTATGACCAGACGGTGTAATCTCAAAACAAGGAGGAGCATGTGAAGTAATTTCTTCTCTCAGTGCATAGTGAATCTGTGGAATTATTTACCACAGAAAGCTGTGGAGGCTGGATCATTCATTATGTTCAAGAGTGAATACAGCTTCAGTCCGATATTGTGTCCATCTGAACCATAGAAAGTGATGGAGTATGAGGTCTGAATCAAAGTAAATCCCCTTCTACAATGCCGACCTCTCCGGTCTTGCTTCATGCAGTTGGTATATAAGGCCAACTTGATGTGAAGGATGCTATTGAAAACTTTCTAGCTTTGACAACCTATCACCTTCATCCCCTCCCCCACTCACCTATTGTACTCCATGCTACTTTGTGTCATGCTCCATGACACAAAGCTAGGTGGTAGGGTGAAATGTGATGAGGATGTTAGGGGATTACAGGGTGACCTGGACAAGTTAGGTGAGTGGGCAGATGCATGGCAGATGCAGTTTAATGTGGATAAATGTCTGGTTATCCACTTTGGTGGCAAGAACAGGAAGGCAGATTACTACCTCAATGGTATCAAATTAGGTAAAGGGGCTGTTCAGAGAGATCTGGGTGTTCTTGTACACCAGTCAATGAAGGCAAGCATGCAGGTACAGCAGGTCGTGAAGAAGGCTAATAGCATGCTGGCCTTCGTAACAAGAGGGATTGAGTATAGAAGCAAAGAGGTGCTTCTGCAGCTGTACAGGGCCCTGGTGAGACCACACCTGGAGTACTGTGTACAGTTCTGGTCTCCAAATTTGAGGAAAGACATTCTGGCTATTGAGGGAGTGCAGCGTAGGTTCACGAGGTCAATTCCTGGAATGGCAGGATTGCCTTACACGGAAAGACTGAAGCGACTGGGCTTGTATACCCTTGAGTTTAGAAGACTGAGAGGGGATCTGATTGAAACGTATAGGCTTATGAAAGGATTGGACACTCTGGCAGGAGGGAACATATTTCCGTTGATGGGGGAGTGCCGAACCAGAGGACACAACTTAAAAATACGGGGTAGACCATTTAGGACAGAGATGAGGAGAAACTACTTCACACAGAGAGTGGTGGCTGTGTGGAATGCTCTGCCCCAGAGGGCAGTGGAGGCCCAGTCTCTGGATTCTTTTAAGAAAGAATTGGATAGAGCTCTTAAAGATAGTGGAGTCAAGGGGTATGGAGATAAGGCTGGAACAGGATACTAATTAGGAATGATCAGCCATGATCATATTGAATGGCGGTGCAGGCTCGAAGGGCAGAATGGCCTACTCCTGCATCTATTGTCTATTGTCTATTGTCTATTGTCTATTTCTCCCCACCCCTCCCTCCTCTAGCTTATCTCTCCACGCTTCAGGCTCTCTGCCTTTATTCCTAATGAAGGGCTTTTGCCCGAAACGTCGATTTTGCTGCTCCTTGGATGCTGCCTGAACTGCTGTGTTCTTCCAGCACCACTAATCCAAAAAGAAATGTCAACATCAAGCAACCTGAAGTCTAAAGGAACATGTAAAGTCTGCTGTGGCTACTGCATGACAGCAACAGCAGCTTACGTGTCTGAAGAATTGAGGGTAAAAGACAGCTTAAACACTACAGCTAAATTTTGGGATGAATAGATTGCTTAGAAAATGCTATTTGAGTCACTGTGAAAATTCTCTCAAAATCTTGTTGCCTGATGATGTTCCTTCAAAACATTCACATCTCAAATTCATCCTAGTATTATTTAATGGTTCAATACTTATAAACAATGTCACTGTAGATCATCAACAGAGCTACTTTTACCCAGAAGCCTGAAGGCTGCCCCACCCTGCCGCTGCTGCCATCTTGAGGCAGACTCAAATGGTCGTCAAACTGACAGTAACGTGAACACGTACAATGCCAACATGTAATCACAGACATATGATATTGGGCCTGAAGTTTTCAGAATGAAGCACACACGAAATCACCAGGTTAGTTTTGAAAAAATCATTTATTGGTA
Organism: Chiloscyllium punctatum; assembly: GCF_047496795.1. Classification (NCBI taxonomy): domain Eukaryota; kingdom Metazoa; phylum Chordata; class Chondrichthyes; order Orectolobiformes; family Hemiscylliidae; genus Chiloscyllium; species Chiloscyllium punctatum. Next base: position 62,370,795 of record NC_092769.1, read on the forward strand.
AAACTTCAAAAGTTTTGTGAGTGGCCAATCTCCATCATCTTCCTTCTGATTTCTGTGGGTCTCACCTTCTCATAATTTTATATCCACTCCCACTCATTCATTTCCTCCAATCATCTTACTCAAGCAATGGGGTGCTTGTCATTTTAGTGCTCAGACCCACCTTTTGCTAGAACATTCACTCCATGCTTTCTGCAGTACACAGTTTCTACTCATTATTTTCCACTCAGGTAACTTATGAAACATATATTCAACTGCAGATATTTTGTTTAAACATAATCAAGGTTTCTTGCAACTGTACAGTTCCCCATCTGAACTGAAAGCTCATTTCCAGAGCACGACTCACACGAGTTGAAGGTGAACCCAGAGGCGACAAGGGAAAGAGAAAGTTCTACAAAGGTAATTGTACTGTATCAGAGATACGAACATGTCTAAACACATTACGTGTTTAACACAAAACCGATTTAGTTGCCTTTCATTCAGGATGGTAACACCAAAAATGATGTTTGAATTTGTTAACATCAGGAGAAAGGAAAGCAATGAACAAGATTCAGTCCTGGAAGTAATTAACAGAAAAATCCAACTCCTGACATCACTTGTGAACTCGCTGGTGTCTCAGCAGGTTACAAGTCCGAGTGAATCTCTTCCCACACTCTGTGCAGGCAAATGGCCTTTCTCCAGTGTGAACTCGCCGGTGCGCAGTGAGATGAGATGATTGCCTGAACCCAGACCCACAGTGAGAGCATCTGAACGGTCTCTCCTCAGTGTGAACTCGCTGGTGTGCCACAAGGCGACAGGACCGAGTAAATTCCTTCCCACACACGGAGCAGGTGAAAGGCTTCTCCCCAGTGTGAATTCGCCGGTGTTCCGTGAGATCAAATGATCGTCTGAATCTGGTCCCACACTGGGAACACGTGAACCATCTCTCCTCTGTGTGAACACGTTGATGCGAAGTCAGTTCTCCAGAACTTTTATAGCATTTCCCACAATCCAAACATTTGAAAGGTTTCTCATCAGTGTGAACACGTTGATGGGACATTAGTTCCCCAGAACTTTTAAAGCAATTTCCACAGTCTGAACATTTAAAAGGTTTATCATCAGAGTGAACACGTTGATGGTTCATCAAATCTCTCGAACTTTTAAAGCATTTCCCGCAGTCGGTGCATTTGAAAGGTCTCTCATCAGTGTGAACACGCCGATGGGAGATCAGATTGCTGGATGTTTTAAAACATTTCCCACAGTCTAAGCATTCGAAAGGTCTCTCCTCTGTGTGAACTTGTTGATGGTTCATTAGTGCCCTGGGACTTTTATAGCACTTCCCACAATTTGGGCACTTAAAAGGCCTCTCCTCAGTGTGAATATGTTGATGGCGCATCAGATCCCCAGAACCTTTATAGCACTTCCCACAGTCTGGGCATTGGAAAGGTCTTTCATCACTGTGGACACGTAAATGGGCCATTAAATTGCTGGAACTTTTATAGCACATTCCACAAACTGGGCATTTAAAAGGTCTCTCCCCAGTGTGAACTCGCTGGTGTTTCAGTAAGATGGATGACCGCGTGAATCCTTTCCCACACTCTGTGCAGGTGAATGGTCTCTCCCCAGTGTGACTACGGCGATGAATTTCCAGCACTGACAAGTAACGGAACCTTTCTCCACAATCTCCACATTTCCATCGTTTCTCTCCACTGTGAATGGTGTTTTTTCCTTCCATGTTCAAAGTCCGTTGCGATTCAGGTTGTGGCAAATGGGGCATATCTGTCCAATCCTGATATAATGATTGGTTTCAGTTTCCTTATTGCAGATGCTCTGTTTGTAACACCCTGTGAAACTGGTTTGAAAAACAGAATAAAGAGAGTGAGACAGAAACATAAAATCACAAAGACAGGTTATGAAAAGCAGCTCAATGAATCTGGTCAATTGGGCTGGCACGTGGTAAAAGGGACTATGAAAGCTACTGGACTGTCACAAATACCCAACTGGTTCACTGATGTCGTTCAGGGAAGGGAACCTGCCTCTGGTCTGGACCCACGGAAGACTCTGCAGGTTTTGAAATTATGCCCTAATCTAAATCATTTATGTAAATCAGGAAAGGTAGGATTCCGAACAGCAATTCCTAGGGAACTCCACTATTAACCTTCCTGCAGCCTGAAAGGTATTCAGTAATCAGTAATCTCTTTCCCCTGTCTGTCAGTTTCAACTTCAAGTTGCCTCTGTTCTTGTGTTTCCATTAACTTCTAACCTCACTCTCAAACCTATTGCATGACATTTGCTCAAATGCATTTTGGAAGTCCATGTAAAGTACATTAATAACATTAACTGTAACAATGCTCTTTGTTACTGCATCAAAAATGTAAGCAAGGTAGCAAAACATATTTTGTCTATAACAAATCTGTATTGGCTTTTCAGAATTACACCAAATTTTGTTCATTTTGTCCTGAATCATTGGTTTTGTAGGCTTCGCCACCACCAAAGTGAACTGTTATTGTTGAGCTTGTTCCGACTGCCTTTTTGAACAATTCTGCAGGATTTTGTCACCACCCCTGATTCTTAGGGAGACTGATTTGCCTCCTGAACCTCTACACTCATCTCCCTCAGTGTCATCTAATTCTGATGCCTCATCAACATTAACATACAACCTATCTGATGCATCCTCCTTGTCAACTTTAAACACATGTAGTGTCTCAATTTCTCCCTCTTTCACCATGGCTTTGGTATCATCAAATTCCTTGACAATCTACATTTTATCCCTCAGCTGTCTCTCTGGCCTCCAGCTGTAAATCTATTTATCAATTCCTAATTGGCTTCACTTCTCATTTCCCATATTTACAATTTATATGCTGATAAGCCTGAATCAATAAGCCTTTTATTTTTCCTTCTTCTTTCTGCACATCCTTTCTCTTTGCCTCTCTTATTTGCTCATTTAGTTTCCTCTGAACCTTCCAAATTCGTCCTGGTTCTAGTTGAACTGGCAAACTGACATCTGTCACAAGCACTCTTTAGTCATTCATGTGAATTTCTTTATTTTGCCATCTTGTGTGTTTTGGATTTGTTTTCTCTAACATTCTGCTTTGTGCGTGCTGGAATGTATGCCTGCAGCCGACACTTGGTTTTGCTAGGATCTTCTTTGTGTAGACATGCTGACACTAACCCTCCTTCTAATACCATTCTACTTGCTAATATTAAGTGATGAACTAATGAGTCTTTGGCAGAAGAGGAGTACTAAAATAACAGAAGTAACAATAAGATAACAGGTTAAACATTCACGCTTGGTAAGAGGCGTTATTTTAGATTAGGTTAGATTCCCTACAGTATGGAAACAGGGCCTTTGGCCCAACAAGTCCACACTGACCATCTGAAGAGTAACCTACCCAGACCTCTTCCCCTATGCTATATTTACCCTGACTAATGCATCTAACGCTATGGGCAATTTAGCATGGCCAATTCACCTGACATGCACATCTTTGGATTGCAAGAGGAAACAGGAGCACCCAGAGGAAATCCACGCAGACACAGGGAGAATGTGCACACTCCACACAGACAGTTGCCTGAGGAGGGAATCAAACTCAGGTCCCTGGCACTGTGAGGCAGCAGTGCTAACCACTGAGCCACTATGCTGCCAAACTAAGTCAGGGCGACATGCAATTGTAACATAGAACAAGTAACTGAACAAGAAACAAGAATCCAACTGGCACTGCTTAGACACAGTCATCTACATCTCAATTCATTGGACTGTACCAAAGGTTCTGAGTTAATCCTTGAAAGGCACTGTCTTATGCAACAGCAGGAAAATATGTAGCATTACTATGTCAGCAGTAATTCTTCTTTAAAGGCAGATCATTGTTCAGTTTTGATTCTAATTCACACTCTACAGGTGTTGGCATTTTGCCAATTAATTACTCTTACTTGCAGCTGAAATCTTTGTCCACAGTTGGAAGTATCAAATCTTTTCCTCACAAATGAAACACTTGATGATAATCAGATCCTGATGAATTAAGTGACTCTGTCAGATCTAGATTTTACATTTGATTTAGGTTCCCCAGCTGTTGATTCTCTGCTTCGAATATTCTGCAAAATAAAATTTACATTAACTTTGGGGTGAGTTCAGGATAGAAGTTCAGATGAAATAAACATTCCCCTTGAATAAAAACCATTACTGCAAATGCCAGAAAAATGAGAACAGAAAATGTGTGCAGAGACTTTGCAGGTCCAGCAGCAACTGATAAAACTACATCAGAATTAACATTTCAGTCCAGTTACTCGTCTTTGACATTTGGAAAGTGGAAGCTGTTTCTCAGTCCTTGATACTATCAGACCTGAGATTTCGTGAACTTTCTGTCTGTCTATAATTTCGCTTGACTTGCGTTTGTTGTGTGCTAATGCTCCCCTGCACACCTCCTGTAAAAGGTGTTTGTAAATTCCATCCCTGTCAATCCAGGAGAGACATTCACATCATCCTCACTCCTGGCCCAAGATGATCGCACATGCGCCCTGATGCCCCTTTCTCCTTACAAAGATGGCGGTCGATACAGGGGACTTTCGCCGAGAGACGCGACCTCGCTGCCTCCGGCCCGTTCGTTGTCAATGCTGAACCAGAGTGCTTTATTTGGGGCATTATGTTTCCACTGTACATTTATGAAGCCTTCCCGTCCACATGGCCTCCGCCAAGACCCTCGTAAATCTGTTTTTTTCTCTCACCGGTTACGGAGCCAATACCGTCACGTTCCTGCAGAGTGAGCCCTCACACGTCGCATGCGTCAACCCGGCGATGCTTCTCGCATGATCCAATCACCGTGGCCACTGCGCTTGCTCGAACCTCTCCAGCTGGAGGACAAGGGGCGCACTGTCCCGTCTGGTGACAACATGAGGACGTTGGAAATAGGAACAAGAAGAGTACATTCAGCCCCTCTGATATGAACCACCATTCAACAACATCAGAGATAATCTGCACCAAGCCTCAATTCCTATTTTCTCCCAGATCCTTATATTACTAAAGTTGGATTTTTTTTAAAGGAAAACAGTCTATTTACTGCCTTTGGAATACTTTCAGTGATCTCGCCTCCACAACTATTTGGTGCAGATAATTCCGGATATTCTTTACTCTCAGAGAGCAAATTCTTCACATTCCACTCAGTGCCACTGTATTTTGTAAATATATTCCTAGTTCAAGATTTGCACACTTGTGTAAAGATCTTCTTAACATCTATCCTGTCAAGCCCCGTCAGAACCTTGTACTGTTTAAAATAAGATCACCCCTCATTCTTCTAAACTCTAAGAAACAATGGTCATCGTTCTTAACCTTCATCGTAGGAATTAATCCACTGAATCACTTTTGAATAGCCTCCAATAGCATGATGTCTTTTTTTGAATTAACGGTCCAAAATTGTACAAAGTGTATGTGTGGACTCACTGGAACGCTATGTTTGTAGCAAGATTTCCTTTTCTAAAACTTCAAACCCGTAGTAATAAAGGGAGAAAAAAAATGTTCATTTGTCTTACTACATGTTTAATGTATCTGCTCAATAACCTTTGTCTGTTTCATGCACAAGAACCCTGGTCCCTCTGCACAGCACGTTTCTCGGAGTTTCTCTCGATTTTAATAATAATCTGCCGTTTGACTCTTCCGGCCAAATTGCATGACCTCATACTCCCTCCATTAAACTGCATCTGCCAAGATTTTGCTCACTCACTCCACTTACCTATACCCCCTTACAGATTCCCACGTCCTCATTGCAACATGCTCTCACATTTATATTGTATCATCAGCAAAATTGAACTCATTATGCTCTGCCACTTCATCCACGTCTTTAATGTAGAGGTAAATAATTGAGGGCCTAAAACTGACCATTCTGGCACTCCACTGGTTGCATCTTTCGAACCTGAAAAATGCCCATTTCTGTCTTCTGTATGTTAAACAATGGTTAGTCCCTGTTCAATTATTACCCAATACCGTGATCTCCTAACTTGTGCAATGACTTTTATATGCCTCCTCATTGAGTGCCTACTAGAAATTCAAATACACATCACCTACATCTCCTTTTATCAATTCTGTTGTCATATCTGCAAAGAACTCCAGCAGACGTCTTAAATGTAACTTCCCTTTCAACAAACGATGCTAATTTAATTTGGCTGCAATAATATTTTCAAAATGTCCTGCTATTTCTTCCTTAGCAATGGTCTTTAGTATTTTCCAAATGACAGATACTGGGCTGAGACCATAAGTAATTGGGGCAGATAGATGCTATTTGGTCCATCAGGTCTCCTTCATTTTTCAATTAGATCATAGCTGATTTGATCATTGTCAACTCCACTTTCTTGCCATGATCATTTATTGCCTGAGTGACTAAATATCTGTCTACTTCAGTCTTGAATATACCCAGCCTTGAAAGCTCTCTAATGTAAATAAATAATTCTAGATTTGCTACCCTCTGAAAGAGAAAATTCTCCTCATTTCTTTATTAAATGGATGACCCCCTTCTCTGGGTTTAGGTCCTCTGATCCTTAACTCTGCAGCATGTAAGTCAGAGCAGAACAAATGCTGAAAATGCCAGATGATTGGCAGGTGGCAAATGTTATTCCCTTGTTCAAGAAAGGAAACAGGAATAATCCTGGGAATTGCAGACCAGTCGGTCTTACATCTGTGGTGTGCAAAATGGAGAGGATTCTGAGAGACAGGATTTATGATTGCTTGGAAAACCATAGTTTGATTAGAGATAGTCAACATGGCTTTGTGAGGGGCTGGTCATGCTTCACAAATCTTTTGAATTCTTTGAGGATGTGACAAAAAGGTTTTGATGAAGATAGAGCAATGGATATGGTGTACATGGATTTTAGCAAGGCATTTGATAAGGTCCCCATGGTAGGCTCATTCAGAAAGTAAGAAGGCATGGGCTACAGGGAAGCATGTCTGTCTAGGTACAAAATTAGCTGGTCCATAGAAGACAGAGGGTCATGGTAGATGGAAAGTATTCAGCCTGGAGCTCGGTGACCAGTAGTATTCCATGGGGTTCTGTTCTGGGACCTCTGCTCATTTTGGTTTTTATAAATGACTTGGATGATGAAGTGGAAGGCTGTAGTAAGTTTGCCAATGACACAAATGTTGATGAGTTGTGGATAGTGTGGAGGGCTGTTGTAGTTTGCAACGGGACATTGACAGGAATGTTGAACTGGGCTGATAAGTGGCAGATGGGGTTCAACGTGGAAAAGTGACATGTCATTCACTTTGAAAGATCAAATTTGAATACATATGGCAGGGTTAAAGGCAGGATTCTTGACAGTGTGGAAGAACAGAGTGATCTTGGGGTCCATGTCCATAGATCCCTCAAGGTTGCCACGCAGGTTGATAGGGTTGTCAAGAAGGCATATGGTGTGTTGGTTTTCATTTGCAGGGGAATTGAGTTTAAGAGCCACGAGGTTATGCCGCAGCTCTATAGAGTCCTGGTTAGGCCACACTTGTAATATTGTGTTCAGTTCTGGCTGTCTCATTAGAGGAAAGATGTGGAATATTTAGAGAGGGTATGGAGGAGATCTACGAGGATGATGCCTGTACTGGAGGGAATGTCTTATGAAGAAAGTCTGAAGGAGCTAGGGCTTTTCTCATTGGAGTGAAGAAGGATGAGAGGTGGCTGAATAGAGATATACAAGACATTGAGAGGCATAGATAGAGTGGGTAGCCAGAGACTTAGTCCCATGGCAGAAATGTCTATCACGAGGGGGCATTCAGGCAATTGGATGAAGGTTTAAGGGAAATGTCAGAGGTAGGTTCTTTAGTGCGTGGAATGCACTGCCAGCAGTGGTAGTAGAGTCAAATACATTAGGGACATTTAAGTGTCTCTTGTGTAGGCACATGGAAGACAGTGCAACAAAGGGTCTGTTGGTTAGTCTGAATGTAGAGTAGGGTACACACTTGCAGAGCATCGAGGGCCAATTGCCCTATACTGTGATGTACTGTTCTATGTTCTAAACAGAATAGAAAGCTCACTATCCGTATTTTTGCATCTTTGGAAACTCTTTGGGAACTGGGATTAGATGAGAATGAAGGGTGAACTGTCCGAATGAGCAGAGACATTCGAGACACTTTCCCCCTGTCTTTAAGAGGCTGCGACATTGACTCTGATGTTCTCGGGGACATTAACTGAACTGAGACAGTGAAAGAATTCTCATTCAGGCACATCAGGAATTCAAACCATACCTTGGCTCCGGGACAATAGGAAAAGTCAGGAACAGACAAAACACTGGCTCAAACAAAGATGGCCCCAGTTGTAGGAGAGCTTGTTCATCATGACATGGATGTGTTTGCAAAGGTGGAATCAGACTAATCCCATGTCTCTGTAAAGATTGTCCCAGCCTTTATTTTAGAAATGTAAAGCTGATAGAGGACAATTGTCATTCTGGGAGACACAGTCTGAAGGTTGAACTCACCGAGAGTCTGCTTTATGGGATGGTGCAAGCTGCTGCACACCAGTTATTGTAGCGTGGGTTCAACACCACCCAGGTACGACATTATCGTTTTTTTCCATTTGATCAGTTCTCATTGCTGCACATTTCCATGTTGGAAATGGGGTCAGGAAAACGCTCCCCCAAACATAATTTTTACCTTGTCATTAATCTTGAAGTTTTTATATTGTTTAAATGACTAATGTAAAGAACTGTGGATGCTGGAAATCGAAAGCAACACCAGAATTTGTTGGAAAAACTCTGGCAGCATGCCATAGAATTCCTACAGTGTGGAAACAGGCCATTTGGCCCAACAAGTCCACATCAACCCTCCAAAGAGTAACCCACCCAGACCCTTGCCCCTACCCTAATACTCTACATGTACCCTCTAACCTACACAACCCTGAACACTACGGGCAATTTAGCATTCACCTAAACAATTCACTTAACCTGCACATTTTTGGATCGTGGGAGGAAACCGGAGCACCCGGAGGAAATCCATGCAGACACGGGGAGAGTCCACACCATGTGTGGGTGAAAACAGAATACTAATAATGTTCGAAAGAAGTTCAGAAATGTCAACTCTGTTTCTGTCTCCACAGGCGCTGCCTGATCTATTGAGTTTCTCGAGTAACTTCTGTTTAATTGTAAATGCATGTTAATTTCAAATTTTGTAATGAAACAATGAGGCCTACCAAATACATTTAACCCTCCAGAAATCTGTGAAGTGACTGGATTCAAATAAACCGATGAAAGACTAATTTTTCCTCAGCTTCATAGGGCGAATGTCCCAGAAAAGCAGCCAGTAGCATGTTTCAGTGGTTGTGGCCGAGTGGTTAAAGCATTAGATTGGAAATCTATTGGAGTTTCCCTGCACAGGCTCGAACCTACTTGAGAGCCGAGGGCAGGAGTGGAGTTTGCCTACCTTTTCTTGTTTCCAAGTCAAGGAAAATATCCAATACAAATAGTGATCAAAGCCACTGACTGTCACGGTGGAGCAGTCAGAAACCCTTAGGTGCAGGCTATGTACCAAGTTCTATGAACAGTCGTGGCTTTGCCTTTGGCTGGCACAGAGTTAATGGGCAGAAGAGCCTTTTTCTGTGCTGTACATCAGTTGCAGTCAGCTCAGTTTGTGAAGTAACAAAAAGACACCCAAGGCAAGAAGGAGTCGAATGGACGCTCCCCTGATCTGTCTGACCGGCATGTGTTCCATTGGAACATTGTAACTGGAGATAACTGGCACTGGCACTGTGCAGTATCTGGGAGAATCAGGAAGATGAGACCCTGTTGTCTCTTTTCCAGCCGTGTACAAACCGATCGCTTCTCAGTACCTTGTGTCTGACATTCCCCACTCCTGCTCTCCACTTAAAGTTTGGCCTGTGTTTGTGTCAAGCAGCCCATCGCCGTCGAAACTGGACAGTCAGAGGGAGCTGGAGGTCAGACAGAGTCAAAAGCAGAAAAAGATGCGACATGAAAGTGTTTAGAATTGGCTGTGTATTAGTTGTTTTCAGTGAGGAATGTCTGCCTGGCACTAACTAGTCAGATTCCCAGGAGCCGCAGAGATTTGCTCGGATGGGTTTTGGAAATTGCAAGTTGCACTTGAGCAGCTTGTGGGACTATTTCAGCTCACTGTCCATTTCAGATCCCAGCTCACTGCAACCATTCCCATTGCCTGGAGAAGTCACTAGTCTCCCACCTCAAGCTGCCTTTTGTTGGAGAAACTTGTGCATGGGGCTGGAGACCTGACATGAGGCACAGGTATAATCCTGAGGCCTATGTCACTCTAGTGGGGATGAGTCCACCTGTCTGCCTCTGTGGGTGAAGATCTCAAACCTCAGTCCCATTTGGTGTGGAATTTGACCTTACACGATTAATCCCATTGCCATTTCAATAATTTGAAACACGTTTGCGGTTACTCACTGGATTAGATTACTTACAGTGTGGAAACAGGCCCTTCGGCCCAACAAGTCCACACCGCCCCGCCAAAGCGCAACCTACCCATACCCCTACCTAACACTACGGCAATTTAGCATGGCCAATTTACCTGACCTGCACATCTTTGGACTGTGGGAGGAAACTGGAGCACCCGGAGGAAACCCACGCAGACACGGGGAGGACGTGCAAACTCCACACAGTCAGTCGCCTGAGGCAGGAATTGAACCCAGGTCTCTGGCGCTGTGAGGCAGCAGTGCTAACCACTGTGCCACCGTGCCGCCCATTAGAATCGTTTTTTGAGGAACATCTTCTTGACCTCATGAACGACCCGGAACTGTGCAGACAGGAAAACTACTGGAATGAAAACAGTGCGAACTCTGCACTTCGGATGATGTGAAATTGCTAATCTTTCGCCTAACAGCTGAACGTGCTGACCGGTTGCACCACAGAGACTAATGGTCCAGCAGCTTGTACGATCTCCCAGTGCAGGCTGTCAGTGAGTTCATGCTTCAGATTGTAGCTCCCAAATGTCAATTGTCCTCTGTCAGTGTTACTTGTCCAGAATAAAGGCTGGTACTTGCATTGTGGAGACGTGGGAGCAGTGTGATCCCACATACTGGAGACACATCCATGTCAATGGGAACCAGCACTTCTACAACAGGGGCCAGCTTCCTTCAAGCCTTCCAATGTCATGTCTGTTCACAAGTTTTCTCAGTGTCCCAGAGCTGAGGTAAGGTTTGAATTCCTGATGTGCAGGATCAACAATCTTTTCAATGTCTCAAATCTCAAAGTCAATGTCCCAGTCTCTTAAAGAAGGCGGAAGGTGCCTTGACTGTCTCTACTCAGTCAGACAGTACACCCTGCATTCCCCTCTGATCATGGCTCCTAAAGGCTTTCTATAGAATCAACATTTTAAGTTTTTGAAAACCAAAACAACTGTGGATGCTGTAAAACAAAAATGAAACCAGAAATTGCTGAAAAAGCTTAGCAGGTCTGGCAGCATACCTGAAGAGAAATCAAAGTCAACGCCTTGCATCTGATGAAAGGGTCACCAGACCCAAAACGTTAACTCTAGTTTCTCTACACCGATGCATGCAGACCTGCTGAGCTTTTAAGTTTTTTTATTTCAGTTGAAGGTTGATTTCCCTGAAATGTAGAATATTAAAGCTTTTATTATGTTAATGGGGGCTGCAACATTAGAATGGAACTATCTTCACTACGAATCCACCACTCCTCATTAAATAAAATCTCCATAACCCAACTCCTCACTACTCTTGACCTTCTTTTGCCCTCAAATATTAGATTACATTACAGTACAGTACAGTGTGGAAACAGGCCCTTCGGCCAAACAAGTCCACACCAACCCACAACCCACCCATTCCCCTCTTACCTAAGACTACGGGCAATTTAGCATGGCCAATTCACTTGGCCTGCACATCTTTGGACTGTGGGAGGAAACCGGAGCACCCGGAGGAAACCCACGTAGACACTGGGAGAACATGCAAACTCCACACAGTCAGTCGCCTGAGGCGGGAATTGAACCCGGGTCTCCAGCGCTGTGAGGCAGTAGTGCTAACCACTGTGCCACCGTGCCACCCGCACAGGATTTGACACCACCACTTTCCCCCCAGCCCAAGTATTTATTACTGGAACCTACTATTTCTCATCAACGTACTGCAGTAACATCATTCTGTCATTAGTGACTAGTGGTGTACCTCAGGAGTTGGTGCTGGGCCCATTGTTGTTTGTTATGATATACCATTGATTTGGATGAGAATTGTAATGGAAAATTATCCATTTACTGTGAAATTGATTATCCCTTTACTGTGAAATTTAAAGAGAATGCTTTTGTTTAAATCAATGCTGTGCTGAGCTTTGTAAATGATGCTTTGATAAAGGTTTGCAGTTAGCTTATCTCTGTTTGAATTCTGTAAGCATTCAACTCGACCTTGCAATAGTCGAACTCAGTGAAAGCTGAATAACTGTTATGTCTAGGACCAGGGGATGAGAGGATAATGACTTGAGTTTCCCCAGTCTCTGCCCTTGAGAGTGGGATAAGGAACGCTATGAGGCAGGCGTCTGTGTAATGTTTCAGTACTCATTGCATTAAGGCATCTGGCTTGGTGTAATGGGTCAATATTGCAAGATTTTTAATAAAGACCCTTGCTTTGTTCTTGCTAATTATTGACTCAATTTCCACGGCAGTAAACTTGGGGGCTCGGTCCGGGACCTTGCGACTAGGTGAGATTCTGAAGATTCCCAGGAGGCACAGGCGCCAATGCCTTGAAGGTCTGTCACTTCATCTCAAAGGCTGAATTGGCTCTTTTGCATGAGAGGACTGGGAATCTGTGCATCATCCTAGCGCCGGGATTTCAAATCAAATAAGGTTGGGGTAAGAGTCATGGGTTAAGTAATCCTGCATAGAGACTCATTCTAAGAGAATAAATAGAGCAGGAAAAGGGTTCAGTGAACCTTTTGCGTGGTATTAGTGTAGAACCCCAAGGGAAGGGGCTTGCTGTCTCAAGCATGTTTAAGAGACAGCAAGGTTAAAGGAGGTTTTAGACTTGGAACCACCACTGGCTGAGTTGGATTCGCCTAAGACGTACCGGGTATGTGGTTTCTTGAGACTCTTGTTCTAACCCAGGGGTCAGCCCTTTTGCAGTATGTAGATGATTGCTTGATAGTGGCACCCACAAAGGAACAATGTGAGAAGGATACCCTTGCATTGCTCTGCCATCTAGCAAGTCAGTCTTGCAAAGTTCCAATTTGTGCAACAACAGGTGAAGTTCTTAGGTCACCTAATATCTGAACAAGGGAAGGCCATTGGTCAAGACAGAGTTCAAGCAATCCAGCAAATTCCAAAGCCTCACGCGAAGAAATAATTACTATCCTTTCTGGGCATGTGCTCCGACTGTCGAACGTTTATCCCACATTACGCAACCCTTGAGGCGCCCCTACATGACATAGCCCATGGCAAAGGGTTGCAGAGCCAGAGTCCGTTGCAGTGGACCCCAGAGGCCGAGAGTGCCTTTGTTGAATTAAAAAAGAGCGCTCCAAACTACACTGACATTGGGAATTCCGAATCCAAACAAGCCTTGTGTACAAACAGTAGATGAGAAGCATGGCTGCATGGCATCTGTGCTGTTGCAGGATCATGGGGGAAGATTGATGGCGGTGGTATATTTTTCAGTTAAACTAGACCCCGTCGCGGCAGGACTGCCTAAATGCCTGCAAGCCATGGCCACAGCTGAAAAGGCTGTTGTAGTGTCCAGGGATATTGTCGCTATGGTGAATAAACCTTTCTGGTCCTACATGCAGTATCCTGACTGCTTTCCGAGCAAAGAACCACACACATGTCAGCAACACGTTGGCTCAGATATAATACTGTGTTATTGGAGATGCCTAACATTACAATAACAAGATGTAACATCCTTAACCCTGCTAGTCTTCTCCCCACAGAAGGAGATGGAGACCCACATGACTGTGTTGCTGTAACTAATGAAATTTGCAGCCCTAGACCAGACTGGCAGGATTCAACACTTCAGAATCTCGATATGGAGGTTTTTGTGGATGGGTCAGCATTCAGGAGCAAGGAGACAGGCCAGAATTGTGTTGGGTATGCTGTAGTGACTACCTACGAGATAGTCAAAGCGGGATCACTCCCTTCTCATCTGTCAGCGCAAGCAGCAGAGCTGATTGCCTTGACTGAGGCCTGTAAACTGGCTGAGGGAAGGACAGTGAATATTTACACTGACAGCAGATATGCATTCGGGGTTGTACATGATTTTGGAACCCTGTGGAAACACAGGGGCTTCTTGACCTCCACTGGAAAGCCCATCACACACCGTGGTCTGATTTCTGACCTCCTGGAAATGGTCCTATTGCCTAAATCAATTGCTGTGTGCAAATGTGAAGCCCACACAAAAAATAATGATTTTATTTCTCAAGGCAATACAAGGGCAGACTTAGCAGCAAAAACAGCAGCCCAGCAGCCAATAAGTGAGCATTTTGACATGTGTATGACAAGAATTTGTACCCCAACAGCAGATGTGCGGGAGTTACAGTCACAGGCCACACCAGAAGAAAAGCGTGAGTGGACGGAAGCAGGATGCAGTGTGAGGGAAGGAGTATGGTGTGGTCCCAATGGGAAACCCTGTCTACCATGATCATTATCTCCATTCTGTGCCATACGGTAAGGACCATGTGTCAAAAGGGGGGATGTATGACAGTATTTCGGCACACTGCTACACGAAGGGATTTACTCATTACTCCCAGAAATATTGTGAGCGTTGTGTTATCTGTGCCACTAATAATGTGGGGAGGGGAATACAGATGAGTCAGGCAGCACACCCCCAACTCCAAAAACCTTTTGAACATTTACAGATGGATTTCATTGAACTAAAGCCCAGTGAAGGGAAAAGGTATTGTCTGGTAATAGCTGATATGTTTTCCAAATGGGTGGAAGCGTTCCCCATGTCTAAACAGGATGCCAGTGCAGTAGCCAAGGCTTTGTTAACTGAGATAATTCCGAGATGGGGCAATCCTGAAAGGATCAGAAGTGACAATGGGACACCATATGTCAACAATGCCTTACAGCAGATCACTGGTTGTTTGGGAATAAACATGAGACATCACTGTGTCTATCACCCAGCGAGTGGTGGGGCAGTGGAAAGAGAAAATGCTATCCTAAAAAATATTGACAAAATGTTGTGAGGAACTAGGGGTGGCATGGACAAAGGTGCTTCCGATTGTGCTAATGTATATGAGATCCAGGAGGAGAGGAAGAGCTAATCTTAGCCCGTTTGAGATTTTGTTTGGTAGGACCGCCCAACACAGGAATTGGCCCAAGACCAAAGGTAAGACAGGTAACAGGCCACTGTGAGGATGAAATGTTGTGTTACTGTATAAAACTCTGACACTTTTATCTCAAATACAGAATCAAGTGAAAGCAGCACTACCCCAATCAGCCGAAGGGAAGCTGCACAATCTAGAACCTGGAGACTGGATAGTGGTGAAAGACTTCAGGAGGAAAAACTGGAAGGCTAAGAGATGGCTGGGACTGTTTCAAGTGCTCCTTGCAACACAGAGAGCAGTTAAGATCGCAGAAAGAGCCATGTGGAAACACGCCAGCCATTGCAAGCATGTAGCTGGGCCTGAGGAGACATCGGACAGCATCGGAACCAATTAAGTGCAAGTAGTGATTAGAAGCCTCACACGAATATGGAGCTGCCCCAGCTCACACCTTTAACAAGCTCCCTAGTAGGATTATTCGTAAGGGCAGGGGCATTGCGTGGATCCCACCCTACCATGGCTTTGATGAGTGTGACGTGTGAACATGGGGCTGTGTACGGGGCACACCAGAGCAGGTGGTGATATCACCACAAAGCTCTGTTTCATGTAGGTGGTATCTAAGGAAAGGCCTGGTGTTTCCTCAATATTTTCTGATATATAGCTATTCTGGCTCTGTATTTTTTTACTGTTGCTGTAGTTGTCCTTGTTGTCATAAGATGACAAAAAGGGGGAAAATGTACATAGAACATAGAAAAATACAGCACAGTACAGGCCCTTTGGCCCTCGATGTTGCACCGATCCAAGCCCACCTAACCTATACTAGTCCACTATCCTCCATATGCCTATCCAATGCCCGTTTAAATGCCCATAAAGAGGGAGACTCCACCACTGATACTAGCAGGGCATTCCATGAACTCACGACTCGCTGAGTAAAGAATCTACCCCTAACATCTGTCCTATACCAACCACCCCTTAATTTAAAGCTATGCCCCCTCGTAATAGCTGACTCCATACGTGGAAAAAGGTTCTCATGGTCAACCCTATCTAACCCCCTAATCATCTTGTACACCTCTATCAAGTCACCCCTAAACCTTCTTTTCTCCAATGAAAACAGCCCCAAGTGCCTCAGCCTTTCCTCATATGATCTTCCTACCATACCAGGCAACATCCTGGTAAACTTCCTCTGCACCCGTTCCAGTGCCTCCACATCCTTCCTATAGTATGGCGACCAAAACCGCACACAATACTCCAGATGCGGCCGCACCAGAGTCTTATACAACTGCAACATGACCTCAGGACTCTGGAACTCAATTCCTCTACCAATAAAAGCCAGTACGCCATATGCCTTCTTCACCGCACTATTTACCTGGATGGCAACTTTCAAAGATCTGTGTACATGGACACCAAGATCCCTCTGCTCATCCACACTACCAAGTACCCCATCTTTCTATTACTCTTACCAAAGTGAATCACCTCACACTTAGCTACATTGAACTCCATTTGCCACCTTTCTGCCCACCTCTGCAGCTTATATACATCCTGCTGTAACCTGACACATCCTTCCTCACTGTCAACAACTCCACCGACTTTCGTATCATCCGCAAACTTGCTCACCCAACCTTCTAGCCCCTCCTCCAGGTCATTTATAAAAATGACAAACAGCAATGGTCCCAAAACAGATCCTTGTGGAACACCACTAGTAAGTGCACTCCAAGATGAACCTTTACCATCAACTACTACCCTCTGTCTTCTTCCAGCCAGCCAATTCAAGAGTAATGGAAAATTATCTATTTACTGTGAAATTAATTATCCATTTACTGTGAAATTTAAAGAGAATGCTTTTGTTTAAATCAATGCTGTGCTGAGCTTTGTAAATGATGCTTTGATGAAGGTTTGCAGTTAGCTTAACTCTGTTTGAATTCTGTAAGCATTCAACTCGACCTTGCGATAGTCGAACTCAGTGAAAGCTGAATAACTGTTATGTCTAGGACCAGGGGATGAGAGGATAATGACTTGAGTTTCCCCAGTCTCTGCCCTTGAGAGTGTGATAAGGAATGCTATAAGGCAGGTGTCTGTGTGATGTTTCAGTACTCATTGCATTAAGGCATCTGGCTTGGTGTAATGGGTCAATCTTGCCAGATTTTTAATAAAAACCCTTGCTTTGCTCTTGCTAATTATTGACTCAAGTCAATTTAATTTCCACGACAAGAACATACAAGGCATGGTTAGTAATTTTGCAGGTGACAATAAAATAGGTGATATTGTAGACAGTGAGGAAGGTTAACAGAAAATGCATCAGCTGGAGAAGTGGGTCAAGAAACAGCAAATGAAGTTTAATACAGATAAATGTGAGGTGTTGCATTTTGGAAAGTCAAATCAAGGTAGGAGTTTGATAGTGAGTGGTCGGGACTTAAGGAGTGTAGCGGATCTTGAATTCCACGTGCACGATTCTCTGAAAGTGGAGTCACAGGTAGACAGGGCAGTGAAGAAGGCTTTTGGCACACACTGGCCTTCATCAGTCAGGCACTGAGTACAAAAGTTGGGAAGTTATTTTGCAGTTGTACAGAATGTTCGTGAGATCACGCTTGAAGTATTGTGTTCAGTTTTGGATGCCTTGCTATAGGAAGGATGTTATTAAACTGGAAGGAGTGCAAAAGAAATTTACAAGGATACTGCCAGGACTCAAGGGTCTGAGTTATAGGGAGAGGTTAAACAAGCTCGAGCATAAGAGACTGAGAGTGGATCTTATAGAAGTGTAAAAGATCATGAGAGGCATGGATAAGTAAATGCACTCAGTCTTTTTCCCAGGGTTGTGGAATCGAGGACTAAATGGCATCAGTTTAAGGTTAGAAGGTAAAGAATAAAAGGGAACCTGAGGGATAATGTTTTTACACAGAGGGTGATATGCGCATGGAATGACCTACCAGCAGAAGTGGTTGAGGCCAGTACATTAACAACCTTTTTAAGGCATTTGGACAAATGTATGGATGGGAAAGGATATGGGCCAAGTGCAGGAAAATGGGGTTAGCATGGACAGACATTTTGTTCAGCATGGACCAGTTTGGACCAAAGTGCCTGTCTTCATGTTGTAGGACTCTAAGACCCTAAAGCACTGCTATGACTTTCTTATGTAAGCTGGCAAAGTCCAGCTCTACTCACCAAGATCCTCTCCATTTTCCACTTTGCTAAATTAGCAATCTGCTTATCTGACATCCAATGTTGACTAAAGAAAAATTTTCCCATTATAATTTGGAATATTAAAGCCATTGTCTTTAACTGATACTTCAAAAAGAATTGTTCCTTCTTGACAGAGTCCAGCTCTCTCTCTCTCTCTGGAAACTGTGAGGCTGGCCCTGTGGTGAGTGCAGTAGGAGGATGCAGTCAAGACCTTTCATTATGGGGAGCAGCTAAATGGCCTGTCCATGATGTGAATGGCTATGTTCTCACAGTCAATTAATCACTGAACTGTGCCCCACAGACAGAAAAAGACAGTGTGAGGAAGCTAATGCCCCACTAGTTGCAGTGACCCCATGAATCTCTTCCCACATACTGAGTAGGTGAATGTTCTCTTGTTATTGTGAGTTCACTGGTAAATGAGCATATATACCTGACGTGTCAATTTCAACAGGAAGAGAAACGTCTTTCACCACTGCGCCCACTGGTGTAGAAGTGTTATGACATAAGGTAAACCCCTCCGCTAATTTAAACACAGAAAAGATTCACCCCGTGCTGTAATCTGTGAAAATTCAAGAGGCAAAGGATTACCTCAAAAGTCATTACTTAAAGTAAAAATTAACAACTTCGATTTTTTTCAAGTCTAACAGAGAATAATTAACTATCAGCTGTTTGCAACTCGTTTATCTAAACCTATCTTTTACCTTCCCCCATATGATACTGGTCAGATAAAACCCCTGATTAAGATTTACAGAAAAATTCAAATTTCAAAACCGGCAGGCTGTAAAATTTTCCCTTTGTATCTCCCCCTTTGGCTCACCAGGTTGGTATCAATGTTTTTTCCTGTGCAAACTCTTTCTCCAGACAGGTCCCTCTCAGAGAGTTCTTACTAGCAACCTACATCTGTTGGTCTTTTGGCAGTTCTCCCCCCCCCCCCCCACCCCCCACGCACCCCCACCCCCCCCCCACCCCACCCCAATCGTTCAGTTGTTTTGTGGTTATATGCCGCAAAGAATCGGATCACTTCATTGGTTTTAATAATGTCAAAATATAAAATTCAAACTTGATTGGAGTTTGTTATCTTGGGGCATAATTTAAACTGATTGGCCGAATTTGAATTTGTTTTTGCCTCATAGCAACCCAGCCAGTGCGAGCTGATCTGACCAAGCATTACATTGTTACCTTGTTCCAGACTCTCTGTGCCTTTCAAAGTCCTTGCTAACTTTCAACAGTCTTAAAGGTACAGTACCCCTTACACCTTCATAACAGAAGAGATTCACTAGGATGTTGCCAGGGGTGGAGCATTTCTGTTATGAATCGATATTGGGTAGACTGGCATTCCTTTTTGTTTGAGCAGGCGAGGCTGAAGGCATGATGGCTCAGTGGTTCGCACTGTGGCCTCACAGCGTCAGATACCTGGGTTTGATTCCAGCCTCAGGTATCTGTCAGTGTGGAGTTTGCACATTCTCCCTGTGTCTGCGTGGGATTCCTCTGGGTACTCCGGGTTCCTCCCACAATCCAAAAATATGCAGATAAAGTGAATTGGCCAGGCTAAATTGCCCATAGTGTTCAGGAATGTATAGGTTAGGTGCATTAGTTAGGGGTAAATGGAGCATAATAGGGTAGGGGAATGGGTCTGGGCTGGTTATTCTTTGGAGGTTTGGTGTGAACTTGTTGGGCCTAATGGCCTGTTTCCACGCTGTAGGGATTCAATGATTGAGCTTCACAAAGCTTGATACTGGAGGTTCTGCTTTGTTTCCTTAACATGTTTGCACCTGACAATATTTTCCCAAAAATGTCTTCACAATCCTCCCACCTTGCACCATGTCCAGAGATAAGGAAATTCAATTTTGTGGAAAAATTGCTGAGGCAGCGAATGTCACTTTGGCGCAAAGATTATTTGCGTGGGGAGAGAGTTTGTGTCCAAAGTTTTGTGGGGCATTTTATAATGATGGGGGAGATGAGCGAGTTGCTGGAACTGTTTCCACTGACCAGGTCCAGTTCCGAGAGCATCGGGATTTCATGCATTTATTGAAAGACAGACTTGAATTGAAATAGCCTCGCTTCTCTGGTAGCATTTTCCTGAAATGGAAACGAACAAGCATCAGACAACGGGGAGGGTGGGGTTTTGGAAATGGATTTTATTGTCTTTGAGTGATAACCAGCACATCCGGAACTCACTCAAAACAAGCAAAGTACCGAACAGTAGTCATCAGGACTTGTACTCTATGCTACTCTGTCCCCACGCCCACCCTCCTCTAGCTTATCTCTCCATGCTTCAGGCTCACTGCCTTTATTCCTGATGAAGGACTTTTGCCCGAAACGTCGATTTCGCTGCTCGTTGGATGCTGCCTGAACTGCTGTGCTCTTCCAGCACCACTAATCCAGTATTTGCTTTCCAGCATCTGCAGTCATTGTTTTTACCTCAAGGATTCAAATGTCCACGAGCCAATGGATTTTCTAATCCACCACTTTAACCACACCACCACGACTACACGTCTCAGCAGGAAAGGTGGACACAGATCACCCCAGATCAAGCCCTCAGTATTACCCTCTCATTGTAGCTCTCCCTCCTGCGTGCTTCACCACGGTTCAATTTCCCGAGGAGAATAACATATTTTTAACTTTGCAAACTTTCCTCAGATTATATATGCAGTTTTGTATTGAGATCACCAGTCGTGGAAGCGGCAGTAGGTTATTGACCCCATCAAGTCTGTTTTATCCTTCAATGAGATCGTGGCTGATCTGATTATCATCAAATCCGCTTTCTTGTCTTTCCACATAACCCTTGATTCTGTTACTGATTAAAAATCTGAGTAACTCAGACTTGAACTTCATTAATGACCGGCTGGGACAACTCTCCGCGGCACATGCTCAGTGGTTAGCATTGCTGCGTCGGGGGCCCAGCTTCGATTCCAACCTCAGGCGACTCTCCGTATGGAGTTTGCACATTCTCCCCGTGTCCGCGCGGGTTTCCTTTGGATGCTTCCGGCTTCCTTTCTCAGTCTGAAGATGGGCAGGTTAGGTGAATTGGCCATCCCAAATTGCCCATAGCGTGCAGGGGTATGCAGTTTAGGTTCATTCGTCAGGGAAACTGTCATAGGGTAGGGGAATGAGTCTTCTTAGGGTAGATTAGATTACTTACAGTGTGGAAACAGGCCCTTCAGCGGGTTGATGTGGACTTGTTGTGGCAAAGTGGCCAGTTGCCACATTGTAGGGATTCTATCAAATAATTCCAAATGTTAATTTATGTCTGAGACAGGAATTTCCTCGTCATCTCGGGTTTAAATGTGCGATCCCTTGTTCTGAGATTACACCCTTGACTCTGCATCCACCCAGTCAAGTTTCTGATGGACTCGAAACATAAGCTCTGCTCCCTTCCCACTGACGCTGTCAGACCTGCTGAACCTTTGCAGTAATTTCTGGTTTTGTTTCAGATCTCCAGCCTCCATCCGCACTTCTGCGCAGCTGGTCGTGGGCCAATATCAGGTTTCCGTGGTGATGTCAGCTAGCCACAAAAAGACATGACCCTCTCTCCCTCGTATCCCTACACACGGATGAAAATAAACCACCACTTCAACTGAGACAACATATCTATCCTGGGATAGGTTAAGCAAAGACATGCCAGAGAATTCCTAGAGGCCTGGCACTCCAACCACAACGCCATAAACAAACACATAGATCTAGATACCATCTATCAACACTTCAGAAAACGAACAGGAAATGACATCACCACAAACACCGGGAACCACACCCAGGACAAACATATAAATAGAAAGGAGGAGACAACAGCTTCGCTTCACTTGGAGGTCACCTAGCCAGGTAATGAAACGTCTGGGTATCAAACCTACAGCTCAGCGAGCAAACCTACACCCTAAACCTCAACCTGAGCTACAAACCTCCACAAACCTTGCATCTATATTTATTGTTAAGCTTGCACATTGATACATATTGCGGTATTTGTTTTGTTGAATAGCTTGATTGGAAGTGTTCTCATATTTATAGTGGCGAAATTGAACAGCTTGCGATCTGGTTCACCTTTTCAATATTTTCCACGGCGGCTCAGTGGTTATCACTGCTGCCTCACAGCACCAGGTACCCAGGTTCGATTCTAGCCTCGGGCAACTGTG
Source organism: Chiloscyllium punctatum (assembly GCF_047496795.1). Taxonomy (NCBI): domain Eukaryota; kingdom Metazoa; phylum Chordata; class Chondrichthyes; order Orectolobiformes; family Hemiscylliidae; genus Chiloscyllium; species Chiloscyllium punctatum. The sequence continues at coordinate 62,393,258 of NC_092769.1, forward strand.
GAGTTTGCACATTCTCCCCGTGTCTGCGTGAGTTTCCCCCGGGTGCTCCGGTTTCCTCCCACAGTCCAAAGATGTCAGCTAAATTGGCCATGTTAGGTGCATTAGTCAGGGGGAATAGGTTTGGGTGGGTTACTCTTCGAAGGATCGGTGTGGACTTCACAGGGGCCGAAGGGCCTGTTTCCACACTGTAGGAATCTAATCTAAAAAAAGTTCAATTGAAAATCCATCCCTTTATTTCTGTATTAATTCAGAAGCAGATAAAACTAAAACTAAAGTTCAAGAATATTATCAGCCGGTAGAATTGCTGATTTTTTTTTGCAGACACTCTAAGTCTCTCAGACATTACAAGCAACGAAATAAGTCTCTGGTAACTTGCAGAGTATTACAATAAAAATTGCCACTGATGCAAGTCATAAAGAGGACATTTTTCCTGCTCGTTGATAGCCCTGACAGGGCTTGTTACATAATAAATATCAGCAGAAATTAAACATTACACTACACCAGCGCTGGACGTGTACAGGTATAAAGGGCCCACTCAGTTTAAATGAGATGCATTAGTCAGAGAATGTTGCAATAGCGATGCGCGTTCGAGCCAATTCCACTTTGTAAATTTATATTCAGATAATAACAAATGTTACTGCGACAAATGTTACTGTATCCATGATACAGCTTAAAGTATTAACAAACAAGCTTAACTAAATAGAATGGCCTTTCCTTGGAACACAGAACGTAGAACAGCCGAATACAGAAACCAACCCTTCGGCCCATAATGTTGTACTGAGCACGACAAATAAACTAACCCCTACGGCCTGCCCTTGTCCTGCAACTCTCTGTTAAAGAAATTCTCCGGGCTCAGACCTTGAGCATTGACATCGTTGATCACATGGTACCCTGGAAAGCACACCTGTCCATAAGGATGGATCGATATAACTTCAAAGCACTCCAGATCACCGCGGACTTATATATAATCTTATATATTATATATATAATCCAGACTGACAGAATCAATCAGACACAGAACCATAAAATAGTCACTGGATGGCCTACATGAACATACTCCAAGCAGAGTTGAAGTCTTGTCAAAATGACGCATTTATAAGTTAATGTCCTCAGGACCTGAATCAATGCACACTACATGTGCACACGGATGAGCAGGTGTCTACAGATAAACAGTTCATTAGTGATATGAGATGAAGAAGGATTTCTCATAGCTGAGGCCTCTCAGGGCAAGGGACCTAACCAAGGCAAAACAACACCATGATTGACGAAAAATGGCTGCAAACAGGCAGTCCAGCAAATCAAAACTTCCACACTCTCCATTCCTTGCATCTTCAGGCGCTCATTAAGAAGTCCATTTAACACCCCATGATCTGTTCCTCCACTACCATCCCTGGAAACGCAATCCAGACTATTAAAACAATCCATGGGGGGCGGGTGTGGGGGTGGGGGGGGGGGGGGGGGGGGAACGACTTGCTCTTTATATTTCCATTGAAATTTCCACTTTAAGTTCATGTTCCCTCGTATTAGAAATTTCAACTCTGGGAAAAAGATTCTGACCATCCATCCTGTCCGTGCATCTGAACGTTTTATTGACTTCTGTCAATTCTGCCCTCGACCCCCACCCCGCTCCAGAGAAGATAACCCGAGAATTCCTCGCGTTTCGTTATCACTCATCCCCTCGATTACAGCCAACATCTTCGTTAATCACGTCTGAACCTTCTCCAAAGCCTCCATTATCCTTCCTTTAAGGTAGAGACCAGAACTGAAGGGTCCTGCCATTAACTCTATATGTTTCCTTAACATTTAATCATACAAAGTGCAGCACATCACACTTGCCCGGATTAAACTCTATTTGCCATTTCTCTGCCCATTACAGCAACTGATCTGTACCCAACTGTTTTCTTTAACGGGTTTTTACAAATTCGACAACTCCATCGATCTTTGTATTGTCTGCAAACTTACTAATGCACCTATCAACATTTTCATTCAAGTGATATCACAACCAGCAGATGTGTCAGTATAGATCTCTGTGGAACACCAACATAATCAGATTCCAGTCAGAAAACATTCTGCCAGCATGGCCCTCTGCCTTCTATGGGCAACAATTCTCTATCTGCGCGGCAAACCCGCGGTGCATCCTATACATTGAAATATTCTAGATGAGTATATCAAAGGGGGACTTTCTTTAAAGTCTTACTAAAATCCATTTATGCAACTTCCACTGCTTTTAACTCAATGATCACCTCCGCCACCTCCTTGAAAAATTCAATCAAGTTAATAATACATGACCTACTCCACAAAGCCATACTGACTATTCCTAATTAGGCCATGCTTTTCCCAAATGGGCGTAAATCCCATCCCTAAGAATTCTCTCCAAAAGCTTCCCAGCTCCCAATGTAATACCTGCTCTATAGTTTCCTGGATTATCCGTTCTTCCTTTTTGAAAAGATGGACAACATTAGCGGGCGGCACAGCGCCAGAGACCCGGGTTCAATTCCCGCCTCAGGCGACTGACTGTGTGGAGTTTGCATGTTCTCCCAGTGTCTACGTGGGTTTCCTCCGGTTTCCTCCCACAGTCACAAAGATGTGCAGGTCAGGTGAATGACCATGCTAAATTGCCCGTAGTGTTAGGTAATGGGTAGATGTAGGGGTATGGGTGGGTTGCGCTTCGGCGGGGCGGTGTGGACCTGTTGGGCCGAAGGGCCTGTTTCCACACTGTAGGTAATCTAATCTAAATGCGAATCACTCCAGGATCACTCCAGTGACTATCGAGGATGCAAAGGTCTTTGTCAAGGCCGCAGCAATCTCTTCACTTGCCTCTCTCAATAACCTGGGACAAATACCATCGGGCCCTGGGGTCATACCCACCTTAATGCTCTTCCAAAATAACACAAGTTATTGGTGTACATTCAGTTCCTGTTCTCGGACAAACACACAGTGAACGCTGCAACCTGACTTTTATCAAAGAAGAAATGCCGAGATAAATGTATCCTTTGGGAAAAATTGGAAAAAATAGCTTGTTGCTTAGAATTTACTTTAATTGATTCATATTCCATTTTATCTGCCAGACCCAATATTGGCAGCAATAAATCTGACAGCAGAAGTGGTCCTCGATTTGCCAATGTTATTTATCAGAAGCATCTGGAGCTTTTTTTATTCAGTAAATCAAAGATATTTTCCGTACTGTTGATTGATTGGCAGAAAGCTAACAACAAACCATGATCATTGCCTCGGCACAACAAACCTATCCAGCAACAATGCTGGAGAAAACGTGAATTCTCAGTCGTGTAGCTTTGAGAACTGATCCTTTCAGTCGTGAAAGGAAATATTTGCAGAGTCTCAGACCGGATGGACACTTCAACAGTTCATTGGAGAATCGCTACAGTGTACCATAGTATTGAGATAGATAGATAGACAGACAGAGAGACAGACAGAATTAGAAACAGACAGGCGACAGACAGACAGACAAGACAGACAGAGTGAATGGATACATGAATAAGTAGATGGAATGATTGATGGATGTCTGGTTGTGCCCGAAAAGGAAATGCTCTTCGAAATTCTAAATTGAATGTTTGCCGGCTTAATTACTTGAAGCAGACCAATTATTACATTTTCGTCAGTCATTCCATAGTCTCTTTCTAAGTGGGGAAAAAAAGCGCGTTGGAGAAACTGACAAGTTGAACCTCCTCAACCGTAACTTGAAGATACCCCTATGGTACTCATAATGGGTCTCTGCAGATTGAAAATCAGATTGTTCGGTATGTTACTGTTGTAGTATGTTACTGGGGCATGGAAGTAATCAAACCTTCCCTTCTCATGGGGTTGCCCTTCTGCTGTGAAATTTGTTGAGCATGGCGAGACTATTGTGGCAATTGAGAAAGCCTCCAGTAATGCATCAATAGGAGAATATTGAGGCAGATTTCTGTGACGCGGATTTCTGTTTTATTTTCGTTGAGACGAGAACATTCTTTTTGAACGTTTCAAGGTAACGAAAATAAACTATTATTATTATTGATCAGTCACTTCTGAATCATTTTTAGGTGGCAGCTACAAAATTGATCAAAACAATTTGTCCCTCTTAGGAGGTTGTATCCATTAACTCGAGATTACTAAAACAATCTGTGCGCAATTTACATTTGATGTCCAAGAGCAAAAATTAGTAATAATTGCTTCGGCACTAATCGACAGAGGAGGGCAATATGATCGCAGGCACAATTCCCAGTCCATCAATAATACAAAGTACATCATACTATATTACAAAACAATTGATGCTCTTCCATATTTTCGCCATTCCTATTATCAATAAGAAATTATATTTTCCTTAGTCATGCGCGATTTCAGTCTATTCAGAGTTCCATTGTCCTCAATTTCCTAAAACTATTGGTTGCTTGTAAGCGATTTGGATCACCCTCTCCACTAATGATCGCCATCATTGCCATCACTTCAAACTTATCGCTTTATGTAATCTATTTTTGATCTCCAATCTACGGTCTGATTAAAAAGAAAGTCTTGTTAAAGAGGATAAGTCAGGTTGTCCATAATTCATTTAAAATACGTCAAGGTTCTAGGCGACCTATTGTCTGTTTTGCAATTTACATTGGAATTCCCAGCATTTTCGATCCAATCTGGAGTCGGTTTCAGGTCACATTCACAGTCAGTGCCCTGTACTGTCGGGAAGAATGCACAAGGGCGGTTCCGAGGAGATACAGTTATCGATGCAGCCACTGTTACAGTTCAGTGATTGAATATCTAGAGTTTAATATATTTACATTTTCTTGATGCGCACATGCAATGACAGTGATAATCTGTATTTCCAACGGTGGCTCTGTTCCATCACATTCCCCTGTGGCGTTAATCTGATGATCATCTGCCATTACCATTCCACAAATAGCACCCCGTGGTGCTATTTCAAAGAATTAAAAGATACTTGTCACTGCGGATTGCCCAATATTATTTTGGTTCTACCACCATCACAGAAATAGATGCCCGCGCAATGACCACATTGCTGATTTTGTTTTGGGAGCTTGTGTACACGGTGCCTGCTAAAATACCTACATTGCCAAACTGAATATACTTTGCAAATCCATCTCTTGCTAACAACCGCAAGGAGACACCAGGGAACAGTGAAACCCCTTTGTCGTTGCTCTTTGTTAAAAACCCGTGCTGGCAATAATAGGTCAAAAGTGTGTATGTCGTTAACTTTCTTAATTCATGTTGCTGATCTTGGCGGAATAAAGTGATCTTTGAAACATGTGAGAATTAATTTCCACATCTGAAAATGTGTTGCTGGAAAAGCGCAGCAGGTCAGGCAGCATCCAAGGAGCAGGAGAATCGACGTTTCGGGCATCAGCCCTTCTTCAGGACACATTTTCAGCTCTGATCTCCAGCATCTGCAGTCCTCACTTTCTCCTAGAAGATTTTAATTTCCACATCAGCTTACTTTGATAAGTAAGTCAAGAAATATTAGAATGACTCAAGAAACAAAGTTTAGAAACAGGCCTTTCAGCTTCTCAAGGCTGGACCAACTATTTTGAAATAACAGTGTAGTTCATCACAAGCAGAGACTGTCCCTACTTGTTCTCCATAAACCAGCATTTGCAGCATTGCAGATCATATCTATGTTGGTAATGGATGAGACTCTACACAATTCTCCCTACTGTAATGACTGCTCACTGTCTTTGCTACTATTTTAATCATACTTTGACGTGAATACTCGGGAACGACTGCTTTCATTTATATTTTTGGCTAAGACATCAGCACACAGTGCACAAATTCACTATTAGTTATAACAAATAACTAGCAACCATTGTGAACCGAGGTAAGACGGTTTAACATTTCATAAGGGTCTACTGACGCTCGTGGAATGCACCGACGAGAGACACATTTAGCACACAGACTTTTGACATAATCAATTTCGGGAGGATTAATGTAGAGAGACAATACAGAAGAATGGGTACAAACATAACATTATCTCACGGAAAAACAAGGAAGATATTTGAACCCTACATTAAAAAAAAGGTTAGGTGTCGCCTTGATGGTTATGTCCACCTCTTAGCAGCATTTGAAAGCATGTTATACTCCACATAAAATAATCAAGCCAAGGAGCTTTCATTTCACGGGCAAGTTGTAGAACTTGGGGCAGTTTTCTCGGGTAGAGAAGTGCATGTGGGACGATTGATAGATTTATTCAAAACATTGAGAAGTTTGGTCAGAGAATAAGACCTTTGCTTGTTGCAAAGTTTAGGAAGTACAGGGCATCGAAGGAAAGTAATCGACAAGAGGTAACGTGACAAGCAAAAGAAAAACTTTATAACATATTACTTGGTTAGGTTCTCAATGCACTGAGAGTGAGGATAGAGCAGGCAGCATAAACTGAAGATTTCAAGATGAAATTCAATCATCGACTGAAAAGCAGTCAAAATGATTGACTGTTGAAAGGATCAGAACAGACAAGGAGAACCCAATGACTTCATGAGATGTTGCAAACATTTTGTGATTTTATTCTTTCAGGGTAAATGCCATAAAAAGTAACTAATACTGAGGTTTCCACAGCATTGGCAACAAAAATGCTTGCCCTGTACATGGCAGCGAAACTGTCCTTTTCTTAACATCTGCTGAAACAGGCACGTTCTCAATTTTTAAGCTGTTGGCCCAGTCTCTGTTCGCATTAATCTAGTCATTTCTTTGTTAATATTAAAGCAGGTCACTTCTCAATAGTTTCTGTTATATGCCCAGTTTCAGTTCATATTATTTTTTGATTATATCTGGATCCTTACTTGTGATTGTGCTGAGTCACCTCATTGCTAATATGATACTATAACTTAGCGAGTTGTATGCAGTACTCCATCATGTTCTGTTATGAGAAGTTCTACTTCAGTTATTACTGTTATGGCTCTTATAATATCTCAGCGATTGCTGCAGTATTCTATGGCTCAATTTAAATTACAACATACCGTTTGTGCTATTACGATCCAGCCTTGCATCCCTATTCCTAAATTCTTCTGTCTACACTAATGTATTTCCTTTGTGGACGTTTCTACACCGATTTCTATCTCAGTTCACATTATATAATTCCATGCATTTCAAAAGATAACCTGCAAAAACCCAAACAAGTAGACAAAATACATCTAGAAACCCTAGCCAATCTCCCCTACAACAAAGACATCTCAGAAATGACTGCCAGACTGCTCGGACCCCTTGGCATCATGGTAGCCCACAAACCCACCAACACACTAAAACAGCAGCTAAGGATCGATACAGAAAACGAGCACAACTAATGTCATTTACAAAATACCTTGCAAGACATGTAACAAACACTACGTTGGACAAACAGACAGAAAACTAGCCACCAGGATACATGAACATCAAATAGCCACACACTAATATGACCCCCTCTCACTAGTATCCTTACATAGAGATAAGGAAGGACACCACTTAGACAGGGACAGCACATCCATCCTAGGACAAGCCAAACCGAGACAAGCATGATAATTACTAGAAGCATGATATTCAACCAGAACTCTATCAACAAACACATTGACTTGGATCCCATTTGCCACCCCCTGAGAAGAAGAACAGGAAATGACGCCACCATATGAAATAGCGATGCCACAGGAAATGATATCACCAACGCTGGGGAAACTCAAACATATAAATAGAAAGTGGGCTACACCAGGTGCTTCATTCAGAGGCTCACTGACTAGCTAGTATAGTGACAAAACGTCTGAAAATGAACCTTCCAGCTTAGTGAGCAAAGCTACGTCCAGAACCTCAACCTGAACTACAAATCTTCTCAAAACTCGTTAATCCCGTGAAACAGCCCATGACGGTTTCCCAGGGCATTATGTCACACAATATTTCAATCAGAGAGTTCTCAGGGAATGCCAGATACAGCTCAGACAGAGTGTGTGACAAACTGTCCTGAATGAGAAGAATGGATCATGTTACAACGAACAACAATAGCTATTGTACATGCTGAGGCAACTGCTTTGGTTCCAATTCAATGCCTCGTCTTATTAAGCCATAGAATCATACAGTACAGAGACATTCTTTTTGTCCCAAACTGGACTATGCTGACCAAAATACCTATCCACGCTAACCACATTTCCCTGCACATGGCCCATATCCTTCTACACCTCTCCTTAACATGTATTTGTCCAAATGTCATCTTCATTACCTGATCTACCTGTAAATTCACTTTCAGAGAACAGTCTGCCTGAACGCCAATGACCCTCTGTTCCACTACACTCATTAAGGCCCAACCATTCACCGTGAAACTCCTACCTTGACTTGATTTGCTAAAATGCAAGGCCACACACTTCTCAATATTAAACTCCATATGCCATTTCTTGACTCACCATCCCAGCTGATCAAGGTCCTGCTGCAATTCCTGATAACCTTTCCCGCTGTCCATGATACTGGCTATTTTAATCTAATCTGCAAATTTACTAATCATGCCTTACTAATCATTCTCATCCAAATCATTGATATAGATAACAAACAGCAATGGACCCAGCACGGACACCTGAGGCATTCCACTAGTCAGAGGCCTCTAATCCATCTAGCATCCTTCCACTATTACACTGTGCTTCTTATCATCAAGGCAGTTGCACATCCATTTTGCCAGCTCCCCCGGATTCCATGTGATGTAACCTTCCAGATCAGTCTACCATATGGAAACTTATCAAAGGCCTTACTGAAACCTGTGATGATGATGCTCCAAATTTATGTCGTCCTTTTTTTTTGTTCGGGGTGGTTGTAAAGGACACAGGTTCAGAAACGTCTGGGCCTGGGTTTGTTTTCAGGCTAATTTGATGATAGCTAACAGGTACTGCCTCAGGATAAACGTTTTCAAGTTTTTTGGAAAAATAATTGTACAATGAAAGGGGAGTGGCCAGTTCTCCCAGCTCAGCTCTCTATGGTTTGATTTGTTTTTTTTACGAGTCTAGCTCTTCACTAAAAGCACTCAGGCAGTTGTAATTGCTGCTGGACCAAAAGAAGCAGGTCCAGGCTGATCCGTCTCTCTCTCTCTCTCTCTCTCTCTCTCTGACATCTCTCTTGTAAGACCCTGTGTCTGATTTCACCTTTTGTGCCAATGTGTGTGTATGGGGACTATTGCAAGCATTTGAAACAGCATCATTAAGCTGGGATGATTTGTTGAGTTTTCAGATTGGTTAAGATATTCAGAATTCTGTTCTTCTGTTTGTGTGTCATTCGGTAATCTTGTAAATAAATTTTGCTTTGTTCAAAATGACATGGTTTGACCAACTGCATCTCTCCTGGATTATCTGCATTACACCTGCTAAAAACAACTAGCAAAGTTAGGGTCTGGGCTACTTTCTTGAAATGTTTTGAAGGAGTCTGGCCTGGTCCATAACAAATCCATATAGAATATGTATCCCGCTCTGCCCCATCAACGTTCCTGATCACTTCATCAAAGAACTCTGACAAATTTGTGAGGCATGATCTCTCATGCACAAAGCCATGCTGACTATTCTGAAACATCCCTGTCTTTCCAATTGCATGTATATCTTATCTCTCAGAATCTTCTCAAGTAAATTACCGATGACAGATGTTTGGCTTGAACTGGTCTATAGTTCCCAGTTTTTCTTTGCAGCTCTTGTTGAATAAGGGCACATCATTCGCTACCCTCCAGTCTCCTGGGACCTCACCAATGGCTAACAATGAGTCAAAAATATCAGCCAGGGGCCCTGCAATTTCTTCCCTCGCCTCTTGCAGTGTTCTGGGATATAACTGGTCAGGAGGAGGATATTTATCCACCTTCAAACATTCTAATACACTCAACACCTCCTCTACTGTGATATATACTGTTCCCAAGATATGACCACTAAATTTCTCCAAATTCCCAAGTCTTCATGTCTTTCTCCGCGGTGAATGCAGAGGAGAAATATTCATTGAGGACGTCATCCATTTCCTTCAGTTCTTCACTTGCACGTCCACTTTGGTCCGTGAGAAGTCCTATTGTCTCTCTTGTTATTCTTTGTCCTTTAATATACCTAAAGAACCTCCTAGCATTCACCTTAATCTTCTCAGCCAAGGCTATCTAGCGCCCCATTTTTGCCCTCCTGATTCCTTCTTTTGTAAACTCTTATGTCTCTTATATATCAACAGGGATTCCCTTGATCCCAGTTGCCTGCACATGAACCATACCGCCTTCGTTTTTCTGGTCAAAGCCTGAGTATCTCTTGTCATCCAGGCTTCCGTCTTCCTGTCAATGCTGCTTTTCACCTTCACTGGAATATGTAGACCTTGATCTCTAGCTATCTGACTTTTAAATGCCTACCGTTTGCCAGAGGTTCCTTTGCCTGCAAATGAGCCCCTGCAAGCTCCTGTCTGATTCCATCAAACTTCGTTGTGCTACAACTTAGAACTTGAACATGTGGACCAGATTTTTCCCTCTCCATAATTATTTTAAAATTGGTCACTGGTCCTAAAGTTCAACACTACTGTCACCTCAGTAATCAGTGAGACGGTTTAGTATATGAGTGTTTGAATGAGAGTTGGTTGAGTGTGAATTTCACTGTATGCACGTATGTGAGTGACAAAATACGTTAGTGCTGTAGAGGATGTGCGACTGCAAGAGACAGAGTGTGAATGAGTGAGAGAGAGTGATTGTGGGTTAACGGGCGAATGTGTGTATCTTTGAATGAGAGTTTGTCTGAGAATGAGCTTGATATGTAACAGTGAAGGTGTGAGAAAATGTGTCAGCATTAGAGAGGGCAAGCGGGAGACTGTGTGTGAATGTGAGAGCAAGAGAGTGTAAGTGTGCATGAGATTTTGTCTGAGAGTGAGTTTGACAGTGTGCAAGAGTGACTGAGAGGGCATATTTGCATATTTGTGTGTGAGATGGGGTGTACGTATAAATGAATGTGAGCTAAAGTGTTTGTAACAATGAGAGAGTGTGTTAGCTATCTGACTTTTAAATGCCGACCACTTGTTAGAAGTTCCTTTGCTGCAAACGAACCCCTGCAAACTCCTGACTAATTTCATCAAAATTCGCCCTGCCACAATTTAGAATTTGGACCTGGGGACCAGATTTGTCCTCTCCATAACTATTTTATAATTGGTCTCTGTTCCCCACTGTAACCTTATTTATCTGTCCTGCCCTATTTCCTCAGAGTGGGTCGGGTTTTGCCACTTCCCAAGTAGGACCCTCTATATACAGCTTCTCAAAACTTTCCTGAACACACTTAACAAATTCCACCCCATCTACTAAGGCCTTGGCACTATGGAAGTCCAGGTCTATGCTAGGAATAATAAAAACCACTACAATGACAACCTTATTGCTCCTGTAAGTTTCCCCAGTCTTCCTGCATATTTGTTCCTCTAATTCTTGTTTACTATTTGGAGGCCTATGGTACGACCCCAATAACGTCATTATCTCCTTCTTATTTCTTAGCTCCACCCACAAAGCCGCAATAGATGATTATTCAGTTACTTAATCTCTGATTACTGCTGTGATACCCACCTTAACCAAAAATGCAACTTCCCCTTCCCTCTTTCCAACACTTCTGTTCATCCTAAAGCACTTCCTGATGAAAGGCTCCAGCCCAAAATGTCATTTTTCCTGCTTCTCCGATGTGCCTGACCTGCTGTGCTTTTCCAGCAACACACTTTCAACTCTAAAGCACTTGCATCCCGGCACATCAAACTGCCAGTCCTGTCCCTCCCTGAACCATGTTCCTGTAATCGCTATAATGTCTCAGTCCCACGTATTTATTCATGCCCTGAGTCCATCGGCCTTACCTGTAGTCCCTTGGAATTAAAATAGGTACAATTTGCCCCAACCAGCATTCCTTGGTACCAGTCGTGCTCCACCCTGACCTGTCCCTTCGCTTTATTATTTCTGATTACTGTATCCCTTCCAGCCTCGCGCTCTGGTCTCTGCTGTTGAGGATCCCATCGCCGCCCCTCTAGTTTAAACGCTCCCTTATCACATTAGCAAACCTGGCCCGCCAAGTATGGGCGGCATGGTGGCACAGTAGTTAGAATTGCTGCCTCACAGCGCCAGAGACACGGGGAATGGGTCTGGGTGGGTTGCTCTTCGGAGGGTCGGTGTGGACATGTTGAGCCGAAGGGCCTGTTTTCACACTGTAAGTAATCTAATCTAAAAAAGGTTATTGGTCTACCTCCAGTTCAGATGTAACCCATCCCTCTTAAACAGGTCACCTCTACCCCAGAAAAGATCCCAATGATCTAAAAATCTGAATCCCTGCTTTTTGCATTAGTTCTTTACTCACGCATCGATCTGCTATGTCTTTACCCTCAGGAGCACGTGGCACTGGAAGTAATCTGGAGATTGCCACCTACAAGGTCCTGGTTTCAACCTTTTTCTCCTGGCTCTCTATGATCACTTCACAGGATAAACCTGTCTCTGCCAAAACTATAGGAAATGCGCAAAATACTAGATGGTCTCAGTGGGTTGATAGGACGAGTTGTCCTTTTCAATCATCTTTACTGATGATCTAGCGCTTAAAATTTGGCACTCTCAATGTTATGACCTAGGTCCAATTCCCCTTTGGAAGGGCGGTGCGTTGCTCCAGAGCCAAATGTCTACACAAAGCAATTCTATTTTCCCTTGCTTGAACTTTAAATAAACTCCAAATACAATTGCAGTAAGATTGGAACTTTTATATCAGAGCTTCAAATCAGGACCGGATCCAGGGAGAAAATGAGCTAGAAGAGAAAAGTTTTGTAACAGGTTGCAAAGCACCTTTAGAGGTAATGCTGCAAAGTCCAATATGGCTGACAATCAGGCTGTTTTATTGCATCCTGCATAGTCATTCTGACATTGCGTAAACGATTCAAGTGTAATGAACTGTCTAACCGTCTCTCCTGCACTTGTGAGGTGATGATCCTATAGTCATAGTGTCATACTGCACGAAAAGAGACTTTCATTCCAACTCATCCATGCTGACTAGGTTTCCCAAACAAGATCACGTCCATTTGCTTGTTTTTCATCCACATCACTTTCAATCTTTCCTGTCCATGTACCTTTCGAAATGTTTTTAAAATGACGTCACAATGACTGCATCCATGACTTCACCTGATAGTTCATTACACATAGGAACATCTATGTGAAAAGCGTGTCCTTCAAGTCCCATTTAAATCTTTCCACTCTCACCTTAAACTTATGCCCTCTAGTTTTGGACTTCCCTACCCTATGGAAAACACCTTTGCTGTTAAACCTTATATTCCCACTCATGAATTTATAAATCTCAACGTCCAGTGTAGAAGTCTAGCCTTTCAGTTTCCCCTGAAAACTCAAGTCTTGCAACATTCTTTAAATCTTTTCTGCACCTTTTCCAATTCAATAATGTCCTCCCTGTAGCAAGACTGTAAGATAGCAGACCAAAACTCGACACAGAACTCCAAAAGTGACCTAACCAACATCCCGTACATTCGAAACATGTCTCAACTCCATACACTCACAGGTGTGAGCAATAAAGGCAAGAGTACCTAAAGCCTTTTGAACCACATTGTCCAACTGTGATGCATCTTTCAAGGAACTTATGTACCTGAATCGATGGGTCTCTCTGTATGACAACAATTCCCAGGGCCCGGCCATTGTCTGTGTACGCCCAGCCCTTGCATGTCTTAGCAAAATGCAACACCTCGTATTTTTATCCAAGTTAAGCTCTAGCTGCCATTTCAATACCCGTTTGTATACTTCACTCTCGGTTATGCCACCAATTTTGGTGTGAGCCGTGCTGTGCTTCGTAAATTATCATCCAAATCATTGAAATAAATGACCAACAACAGTGATCCCAACACCAATCCCCAAAAACAACACTGGCCACAGGCTTTTAGTCTGAAAAACAACCCTCCAGCACCACCCTCTGTCTCCTACCGTCAAGTCAATTTTGATGTCAAATTGGCAAGCTCTCCCCAAATCCCGTATGGTGTAACTTTGCTGACCCATATACCCTGTGGAACCTTGTCAAAGGCCTTGCTAAAGTCCATATTGACAACGTCTATCGCACTGCCCTCGTCTATTTTTTTTCGTCACAAATTTTAAAAACACGAGTTCCCACGCACAAAGGTTTGATGGCGGTCCCTAATCACTTCCTGTCTCGCCGAAAGCATGTCAATTCTGTCCCTCAGAATCTCCGCCGGTAATGTCAGACTCGCAGGTCTATAGTTCCCAGACTTCTACGTGCAAACTTTCTAAGTAAAGGTAGATTATTAGACATACTCCAGTCATCCAGCACCTCACATATCGCTATGGATGATTTAAATATTTCTGTCGTATTCCCTCACTTTCTTCCCGAGATTCCCGCAAGTTCCTTGCATACACTTGGTCGGTTCCGGAGATGTATCTATCTTTATCCTTTTTAAAATCTCTCGCACCTCCGATTCAGTAAATTGGACCGTTTTCAAAACATAATTATTTCTTTCCCGAAGTTGTCTCGTTTCGATATCCCTTTCACAGTAAATACTGATTTTGAATTAATTATGTTACAATCACTCGTCCCAACGTGCTCTGCTATTAACACTTCAGTCGGTTTCCCTGCCTTATTTCATCACAGAGGGTCAGGTTTTGCTACTTCTCTGTTAGGTACAACTATATACTAATAAAGAAAATTTCCTGAAACACGGTTATCAAGTTTCTTTCAAGCCTTAATACTGTGGCAGTCCCAATTTTTAGTTGGAAAGTTAAAATACCTCATTATTACAACCCTAAAATTCTAACATGTATCTGACATCTCCCTATATATTTATTTCTCGATTTCTCACTGGCTTGGGGGTGGGGGTGGTGCAGAGGGAAGGGAGATGAGGCTGTAGTACAATCTTACCAAGGTGACCATACCCTTCATTTTTCTCAGTTCTACTATATAGCTCCACTACAAGATGCCCAGAAATATCTTCTCTAAGTGCAGCAGCAGTATTTTTCCTTAATCAAAAACACCATTCTTTTTCCTCTCTTACCTTCCTGTAGCATCTGAGCACTGAAACATCGAACCAGCAACAACAGACATCCACCCACCACCCCAGCCATGTTTCTGGAATATCTAATGTATTCCAATCCTGTTTTTACACATGTCCAGAGTTCCTCTGACTTACCTGTCAGGCTTCTTATATTGAAATAAATGCAGTTTACATCTTCAGACTCACCTCATTATCTGCCATGCACTTAGCTGCTCTGTGCGCATAACATGCTTTCTTTAACTACCGAACAATATTCAGCTTCTTCTCTATACCCTTCCCTTTCACCCTCATTTAACACCCTCCGAGTAGCTCTAGCAAATCTCCTCACCGGGTATTGAACCCCTGTCATTCAGGTGAAACCCAATGTTTATGAAGAGGTTTTTGCGACCCGAAAAGAGATATAAATGATTAAAAAGTGGGAATCCTTGCTTCCTGCACCATCTCTGTCCTATCTTCCTGTTCATTCTGTTAATAGTAGGTGGCACCGGAAGCAATCCAGAGATTATTGCCTTTGAGGGCCTGCCTTTTAACCTCTCATGCAACTTCCTATAATCAAGCTGCAGAATCTCATCCCTTCCTCTACCTATGTCTTTGGCACCAATGAATTCAACGGCCTCCGGTGCTCACTCTCCCCTTGACATTTTACTGCAAGAGCCTTCGAGACAACCTTAATCCTGGCATGACGGAGCAACATCGCATCTTGAAGTCTCGTTCATGACTGCAGAAACGCCTGTCTGCGGCCGCATCTGGAATATTGTGTGCAGTTTTGGTCGCCATACTATAGGAAGGATGTGGAGGCACTGGAACGGGTGCAGAGGAAATTTACCAGGATGTTGCCTGGTATGGTAGGAAGATCCTATGAGGAAAGGCTGAGGCACTTGGGGTTGTTTTCATTGGAGAAAAGAAGGTTTAGGGGTGACTTGATAGAGGTGTACAAGATGATTAGGGGGTTAGATAGGGTTGACAGTGAGAACCTTTTTCCACGTATGGAGTCAGCTATTACAAGGGGGCATAGCTTTAAATTAAGGGGGGGTAGATATAGGACTGATGTTAGGGGTAGGTTCTTCACTCAGCGAGTCGTAAGTTCATGGAATGCCCTGCCAGTAGCAGTAGTGGACTCTCCCTCTTTATGGGTATTTAAGCGGGCATTGGATAGGTATATGGAGGATAGTGGGTTAGTGTAGGTTAGGTGGGCTTTGATCGGCGCAACATTGAGGGCCGAAGGGCCTGTACTGCGCTGTAATGTTCTATGTTCTATGTTCTATGTGCTCCTGCCTGCAGAATCCCTTATGTCAAAAGCACCATTTACTTTGACAAACTCCTCTTAACAGATGATTCATTCACGGTGCTCAAAACCTGGATGAGACTGCTATTGGCCTCTGAGAGGCTGAGCTGCCCCAACTCCACTTACACTATCATACTAATAGAAGCAGGAGTAGGCCGTTGGGCCCATCGAACCTCTTCCACTATTCACCAAGATTAGGGCTGATCTAAACATCATTAAACTCTTCTTCCCAGCATTATCCCCATAACCATATGGTAGGAGTTCCCCTACCATACAAAAAGCCATCCAACTGTGTCTTGAATATATTTAATATTCTACTGGTGTCTTGGGCAGAGAACTCCATAGATTCACTACTTCTGGGAAAAGTAGTTCTTCCTTTTCTCTGTCCTAAATCTACCACCCCTAATCTTCAGACCATGTTCATTAGTCCTAGTCTCCCCCACCAGCAGAAACAACTTCACCACCTCTATCTACCCTTTCATAATTTTATATGTTTCTAAAAGATCCCCACTCATTCTAAATTCAAGTGAGTATAGTCTCATGTGGCTCAAAATCTCCTCATAGGGTAACCCGTTCAGAATGAAACCACCTCCAAAGCCAATATGTCCTTCCTCAAGTAAGGTGAGTAGAAATGCGCACAATACTGCTGGTGTAGCTTCACTAATACTTTGTACAATCGCAGCAGAACCCCATTGCTCTTAAAGTCATGCCTCTGGTAATGAAAGCCAATATTCCGTTTGCCTTACTGGCTCCATGTTGTACCTGCAAACCGACTTTCAGTGATTCATGCGCGAACACTCCTTAGTCCCTCTGCACATCAACATGCTGCAATCGTTCATCATTTAAATAATACTCTGATCAATTTTCTTACTTCGAATGTGGATAACCTCATGTTTATCAAAATTGTACTCCATCTGCCAGACCTTTGCCCACTTACTAAAGCGATCTAAATATCTCAGCAGATACTCCACATCCTCTGCACAGTTTGCCTTTCCACTCAATTTAGTGTCGTCACCATACTTGGATACATCACACCTCCCTTCCAAATCATGTATTTAAATTATGGAAGTTGCAGGGCCAACATGACCCCTGTGGTACACCGTGCAACACTGATCTCCAACCAGAGAAATATCCAGTTAACCAAACCTCTGCATTATATGAGTTAATCAGTCATTTATCCATGCTAGTACTTTCCGCGCAACACCATGCATATTTGTCTTATCTGAAATTGAGTACTAGCTTGAGAAAGGGATAGTCATATGAGTATCCTGCACTACCTTCCTACCTCTCCTGAAAGTCACCCATCTACCTGACGCTACCTGTGGAATGACCATCTCTCTTTAAAGTTACTAACCATCACACTCCGAGCCTTCTGTAACTCCACAGTGACTACAACTGCATCTCCAGCCCATCCAAGCCGTCTGATATGAGACGCATCCAAACATATTTCTTTACAGGCATAGTTTCCAGGGACAGTCAAATGTTCCCTTATTTGTCACATTCGACAAAAGGAGCACACCACTCCACTGACTGCCATCAATGAATCTTAAAAATTAGCGAATATATACTTACCTAAAAAGACCCACACCGCGCAAATCATCGTTTGTGCACATTGGTGCTGCTGACACTCTGTGCTGGGAAACTTTGTAGCCTATATTTTGTATAATAAGGCCGATAATGAAGCAGCTCGGAATACAACTTTGAAAGAAAAAAAACTGTCTACCCTTCCCTTAAATGTTTCAAATGTTAAGTATGCAAAAGAAAAATGATGGAATTTGAATTTTAGCTCCAACGAACCGAAACAGTGTCCTCCTTAGATCCTCCAGCAGGCGGCCATTTTGGGCAAATGTTCAGCCCTTTCCGGCTCTGAGTGAAAATATTCCAATCCCTCCGACTCCTGGATTCAGGCTTACAAAATAGCTGATCTATCAACGCTTGTCCCAATCGTTATTCCACTGCTACTAAGACACTGCTAAGGAAGGCGTGAAGCAGGACACTCTCCCAAGTTCCGTCAATTACTAAGAAGATCCCTGCCCAGATCCCTCGACAGCTACTTGGAATGGGCCTCTCTTCCAAACTCCGTGTCTCCCTGTCTCTGCCTCCTCCTCTTTTCTTAGACGTACCAAAAGTAATCCTCAATGAATATTTTCTGCCTTCTTATCTTGAAGACACAGGGAAATCCCATGGAAAAACTTCAGATCAAGAATAGTTCCAATACACCAAAAGTTCAAGAGCGGGCAATGCTGAGTGTAGTGGTCATCGCCAAGGAGAAGGCGCTGGAAAAACCGAATGGCCTGCAGATGGTGAAATCACCTGGGCTGGGTGGACTCCATCAGAATTCTAAGGGAGACGGCGGGAGATATAGGGGAGGCTTTCGTCGTGATCTTTCAGGAATAGATAGAATCAGGAAGCGTCCCAAAGGACTGGAAAATCGCTAACGTGACACCCCTGTTTAAAAAGGGAGTATGGCAAATTACAGACTGATTCGCCTAAACTCAGTCGTGGGTGAGATTCTGGAATCCATTGCAAAAGATGCGATCTCTGAATACTTGGTAAAATCGGGTAAAGCTCAGCATGGTTTCATCAAGGGGAGGTCATGTCTGACAAAACTTCAAAATCCTTTGAGAAAGCCAAAGGATGTTATCTACGTGGACGTCAAGAAGGCCTTTAGGAAAGTGCAGCACAGAAGACTACTGAGTGAGATAAGGGCCCATGGTGTCAAAGGCAAGATGCTAGTATGGATAGAAGCTTGGCTGTTCGGCGGAAAGCAGAGAGTGGGGATAAAACGGCCCTTGTCAGGATGGCACCCAGTGGCAAGCGATATTCCACAAGGCTCAGTGTTGGGACCACCATTTTCCACTCTATACATTAACAAACTAGATAAAGGAACTGAGAGCATTCTGGCTAAGTTTGCGGACGATACAAAGATAGGTAGAGGAACAGGTAGCATTGAGGAGAAGAGGAGTCTGCAGAAAGATTTAGACAGGCTTGGAGATTGGACAAAGAAATGGCAGATGGAGTACAATGTTTAAAAGTGTGAGGTCATGCACCTTGGTAGGAAGTGTTGAAGAAATTCTCCGGACTCAGACCTTGAGCATTGACAAACTCTATTGCATAACATCATGGGGAGCACACCATCCCTTGTATTGATCCACTGCTACTCCAAAATGCTCCAGATTGCTGTGGATTTATTTAGTACAACAGACACTGAGCTGGTAATTCCTCAATCAAATGCAAAACCACAAAATAGTCACTAGAGGCCCTACTTGGCTATACAACAGGCAGGGTCCAAGGTCGGCCTTCTAAGACTGTCCATAACAAACTATTGTTCTCAGATCATGAGTCAATGCACACTCCAGATTCGACATCCACCCGATGATAACGTCTGGCTGGGTTATGGTTTTGCCTCACAGGTGGCTGCAGATAAGCAAGTCGAAGTTATGTGGGAAAAGCAGAAGTTATGCAGTTGATACAGAATATTCTAGTTTGCTAGAGGCCACCCAGGGCAAGGGATGAAGCTAGGCAAGAGCAATATCATGTCTGACTAAATGGCTGCAAACAGGCAGGCCAGCAAAAAACAGCTTGCACAGGAAGAATAGAGGCATGACCTATTTTCAAAATGTGTCGATAATTCAGAAGTCTGAAGTGCAACAAGACTTCAGAGTTCTCCTGCAGGATTCTCTCAAGCTAAACTTGCAGGTTGAGCCAGGAGTTAGGAAGGCAAATGCAATTGGGTCACTTATTTTGAGAAGACTTCAATATAAAGGCAGGGGTGTACTTCTGAGTTTCTATAAGGCTCTGGTCCGACCACATTTGGAGTATTCCGTGCAGCTTCGGTCTCCATATCTCAAAAAGCATGTACTGACCCTGGTACGTGCTCAGAGAAAGTTCACAAGAATCGTACAAGGAAGGAAAAACTTATCGTATGAGAAATGTTGGTGAACTCTGTGTTTATACTCGATGCAGTTTAGGAAGATGATCTAATTGAAACAGACAGAATACTGAATGGCCTGGACAGAGTAAATGTTGGGAAGTGCTTCCATTGGTAGGAGAGACAACTACCTGATGCTTGAGTAACAACGGGCCTCAAGAGTGACAGGGACAAAGCAGGAGATTGGGCGTGAAAACCCTATCAGCCATATTGAATGGTGGAACAGATTCGATGTGCTGGATGGCCTAATTTCTGCTTGCATGTATTATGATCTTCTGGTCTTAAATTTCAACAAGTCATATCATCACTTCAGTTTGTGAATTGTCAGTATCAGACATGATACGCTGGAAAAGATCTCTGGTCTTTTCAGTACAAAGACAGAATGATTCCCTTTTCATCGAGTACATAGTTAATCAGGTGCAACAATTGTTCAGACCAACTCTGAATGATACTAGATGGACTACATGGACTCTAAATAGACCAATGGTACTAAATAGACTAGATGGGAATGAGGTTCACAAAGAGAAGGTGTTAAGAACTCTGGCAAGTGTGAAAATAGGTATGTCCCCTAGGCCAGATGAAATTTATCCTAGGATTCTCTGGGAAGCCAGGGAGGAGATTGCCGAGCCTTTGGCTCTGACCTTTATGTCGTCATTGTCTACAGGAATAGTACCAGAAGACTGGAGGATAGCAAATGTCCCCTTGTTTAAAAAGGGGAGTAGAGACAACCCTGGATTGTGAGATCAGTGAGCCGTACTTCGTTTGTGGTTAAAGTATTGTAAAAGGTTATAAGACAGAGAATTTATAATCCTCTCAAAAGGAATAGGTTAAGTAGGGATAGTCAACATGCTTTTGTGAAGGGTAGATCGTGCCTCACAAACCTTATTGCGTTATTTGAGAAGATGGAAAAACAGGTGGATGAGGGTAAAGCAGTTGATGTGGTGCACATAGGTGTTTGATTATTTTCCCCACGGTAGGCTACTGCACAAAATACAGAGGCACGGGATTGAGGGTGATTTAGCGGTTTGGATTAGAAATTGGCTAGCTGAAAGAAGACAGAGAGTGATGGTTGATGGGAAATGTTCATCCTGGAGTTCGGTTATAAGTGGTGTCCACTGCTGTTTGTCATTTTTATAAACGACCTGGATGAGGGCGTAGAAGGATGGGTTCCAAATTTGCAAGGCAAAAGTGAGGATTGCAGATGCTGGAAACCAGAGTCTAGATTAGAGTGGTGCTGGAAAAACACAGCAGGTCAGGCAGCATCCGAGGAGCAGGAAAATCGATGTTTTGGGCAAAAGTCCTTCATCAGTCCTTCCAGCACCACTCTAATCTACCAAATTTGCAGATGACTTTAAGGTTGGTACAGTTGTGAATAGTGCTGAAGGATGTTTTGGGTTACAGAGGGACATAGGTAAATTGCAGAGCTGGGCTGACAGGTGGCAAATGGAGTTTAATGCAGAAAAGCGTGAGGTCATTCACTTTAGAAAGAGTAACATGAATGCAGAGTACTGGGCGCATGGTAAGATTCTTAGTAGTGTAGATGAGCAGAGAGATGTTGGTGTCCACGTACATATATCCCTCAATGTTTCCACCCAGGTTGGTAGCGCTGTTACGAAGGCATACAGTGTGTTAGTCTTTATTAGTAGAGGGATCGAGTTTCGGAACCATGAGATCATGCTGCAGCTGTACAGAACTCTGGTGCAGCAGTACTTGGAGTATTACATGCAGTTCTGGTCGCCGCATTATAGGAAGGATGTTGAAGCTTTGGAAAGGGTTCAGAGGAAATTTACTAGGCCGTTGCCTGGTATGGAGGGGCGGTCTTATGAGGAAAGGTTGAGGGACTTGAGGCTGTTTTCGTTAGAGAGAAGAAAGGTGAGAGGTGACTTAATAGAGCCATATAAGATAATCAGAGGGTTAGATAGGGTCGACAGTGAAAGCTTATTTCCTCGGATGGTGATGGCTAGCACGAGGGGACATAGCTTCAAATTGAGGGGTGATAGGTATAGGACAGATGTCAGACGTAGTTTCTTTACTCAGAGCAGTAGGAGCGTGGAATGCACTAACTGCAATAGTCAGAGACTCGCCAATTTTACGAGCATTTAATTACTCAGTGTATAGGCACATGGATGAGAATGAAGTAGTGTACTTTCCATGCCTCAGATTGGTTTCACAGGTCGGCGCAACATCGATCCGAAGGGTCTGTCCTGCACTGTAATGTTCTTTGTTTTATATGTTCGAGCTCAATTCAACTACATTACATTTCTTCGGCAGGTTACTTAATGGTGCTGTCGAAAGTCCTTTAAGGGAGATGACTATGTGCTAAATGAGCTGGTAAACAAGCTTCGATGGTTTTTTTTGTTTCAGTGTTGCTCAAATGTTCAATCACCTTCCAGTTTTGCAAAAAAGAAAACGGAAAATTGACAGCTGAACAGTTTCCACGGAAAACACAGAGAAGGAGACATTCCCGTTTTGCATTGGTTTAAAACTAACATTTTACCTGCTAAATTAACTCGATAAAGGGAACACGTTCATTCTCTACTAGCCGTGTTTATACATACGTATTAAACGTTATACAAGGATGCTCATGGTTGCAGTTAATTGACAAAAAATAATGTGGGAGTCAGTGTAAATTGTGGACAGTAAAGTTTGACCCATTAGCACCGTCACTTGCAACACCAGCTCACTTCCTGCATAATGCCTCCCGGTCACCAATGCATTTCACTTCTGTTTTCACGCCCTCACTCTGCCATTCAACTTGTTTTGCAGACTTCTAATCAGAAAACACAACTTACAAAAAAAATGATTCCTGTGATACTCGCGTCCCTCACTGAGATTTATTGCCCACGTGTAATTACACCAGCGATGGAGGAGATGAGCTATTTTCTTGAGCACTTGATGTCATTATGACGTAGTTGCAGCCATGATGACGTTAGGAGGGTATTCCAGGATTTAGACCAAGCGACATCAATGGAAGCAAATTCTTAGTGAAATAATCAATGTATAACCAGTTATGCTGACAGGAAGCTTTGCCATATGGCTTATGTCATCACGGGTTTCAATGTGGAGAAAGGGGTATTGGGATAACATGACGTTGTTCAGCAGGTGTACTGCAGGAAAGTTGAGAACAGGCTGATAGTAATGGGGACCTGTTATGAGATGCTGCGCCGCTGTAAAAGCTTGGCTTCAACCAAGTCACCTGATTTGAGACGCTGACTGAGAAAAGACCGAAAACGTCTCTGAATTTGTTCAGAATTTTGATTCATGGAGACCATGATTTGATTGACTCCAGATGAGAAGATTTTAGGTTCCAGTCCTATTAAGCTCTAGTGCAATTTTCAACTTTTCTATACTTCTAAACTGAGCTTTCTCTTTGTCATAGAGCCATACAGCATGGAAATAGACACTTTTGTCCAGCCAGGCCATGCCGAACATAATCCCAAACTAAACTAGTCCATCTGTCTGTTTATGGGCCGTAGCCCTCCAATATTTTCTTATTCATATACTTATCCAAACAATTTACTTATGTCTCGCTTTATCCAGATTGAATCCATCTTCGAATTGTCAGCCCATTGACCCATTTCATCAAGATCCTTTGTAATCTTAGAAAACATTTTTTCACTGTACCAGTGGTGCCGATGTTGGCCTGGGTAGACAATGTTTAAAATCACACAAGGTAGCTTAGTCCAGTAGCTACCTGACAAAGGAGCAGCGCTTCGAACGCTTGAACTTCCAAACAAACCTGTTGCACTATAATCTGATGGTGTTTGATTTACACCTCAATTCTGTTTTCATCCATATACTTACTAACCATGCCTTCTACATTCTCATGCAAATCATATACTTAAATCCTGAGGCCAGGACGAGGTTTGAATTCCTGTTGTGCAGGAATGGCAATCTTTTCGGATTCGTAAATGTCCTCAAGAACATCAGAGTCAATTTCCCAGTGTTACCAGAGAAGCACAAGGTGAAATAATCCTAAAACTGCTCATGTGCAACTTTCAACTTCCCAAACGTACTGGTCCAAGCACTATGGTTGGAGAACGTAAAAGGAACAAGACAGAAAATCCAATTTTCAGGTTTCTGAATCTTCAGGAACCCTGGTAAGAGCGGGAATAGAATGTGAACTGGGCGAACAAGCAGGGACAATCAGGAGACATTACCCTTCTGTTCTGACGGTGGGGTCATCGTCTCTGATACCCTCAGAGACGTTTGCTGATTGAACAGATGCAAATTGCTCTCGACCAGTGTCGGGGTCTATTCTACAGCCTTCTAATCCAAAATCTGGAGCCTTATCAATTGCACCATTGGCTCTGTGCAGGCCTAACCCCTGCATATGTTGTGAACAGGTACGAGAGCAGGAATGCTAATATGTACAACGTGAACAACCAGCAAAGATAATCTCAGATAAAAATTCAATTCAAAGGTGCACACTTCAGTAGTTGCTTCAGTATTTCCTCTGTCTTTGCTCGAACTTTCTAACATTTTGTTCACGACTTTATGACCCATCAGCGATCCTTATTCTCAGATTATGCCCTCTGATCTCAGAGGTCCAAGAAGGGGGAATGACTTGGATGTATCCACGCTGTCAAGCACGCCAAGAATCAGGTGTGTTTCACGAAAGAGTGGGGTTTACGTCGCACTCTGGCCATTATCTAGGAGCATGGCAGTTCAGGCAGCATCCGAGGAGCAGTAAAATCGACGTTTCGGGCAAAAGCCCTTCATCAAGAATAAACTGATGAAGGGCTTTTGCCCGAAACGTCGATTTCGAAGCTACTTGGATGCTGTCTGAACTGCTGTGCTCTTCCAGCACCACTAATCCAGAATCTGGTTTCCAGCGTCTGCAGTCATTGCTTTTACCTATTATCTAGAAGCAGACGAATATGAAATTTGCTCCCATCCTTGTGGGATGCTTAAATCTCTTACGTAAAACCTCAGTGATTCGAGCAGGTTCTCAGTGATTCTCACTGATTCTCAGTGTTTTCGCCGTTGTCACTGTGAGGGATTTCAGATTATTTTAACAGTTCATACAGGAGCAATAACGTCTCATTCCTTGACCGGGAAGCAGAGTCAGTCCGCAGCAGTGAGAGGACTGAATCCTAACAACGAGACAACCAGGGAATTCTGGAGGCCCAGGGTTGCATCTTTTCTTAATGACATAGCATTTTTTAAATCTCCAATTATTTTCATTGGAAAAAAAGTTTCTCCTCCACAATGATCAAGTCATCACATTTTCGCAACAAGGAAGAAGGACTCCCTTCGGCCCACTATCAGTGCCCGTAATCAAGTATAAATTTATTCTAATCCTCATTTGCAGCATTGCCCGGTGGTCTTGCACGCTTTGATGTTTCAAGTGCTCAACTCAACAATGCTTCAATGGCTTGACGATTTCATTGGACAAAAACAGCTCATTCAGCCAATGACGGGAACCATGCTGTTCACTGGAACATGACATTCACACTTCACTCCTTGAAGGTAGTTCTGAAAGCCTCAATTCTTTCTCGGAGCTGGTTCTCGTTTGCTCTAATGTGTGTCTCAGTGTCAGACTGTGTTCTAGAACGTCTTTGGTAAGTATTTGGCATGTTTCATTTTTCTTCCACAAAAGACCGAACTCTCATTAGCTCTGTAGGAGGGAAGCAAAAGCGACAAAATCCGCCTCTTGCATATTTTTACCCTAACATTTTCCACCCTGATGTTTTAGTCTCAAATGACACAACAAATTGGGACAGAAGTTTGGGATGGTAAAACAGTGTTCTTAAGACGCAACTTGAGTAGATTACACTGCGCTGGCAATCTCATTAGAGAAAGAATTAAATTGCTCTGAAAAGAGTACAAAACATATATTCCCTTTTACCAGACCGGAGAAATGTAGGTACGTGGAAAAAAACGTGATTACATTGTTCTCTCTGAATGAAGGAGGCTGAGGGGAGATTTGATGTACAAAACTGAGTGGGACCTAGATGGTGTGAATGTGAAAGTCCTGTAAACCTTAACAGTGAGGGTGGGGATTGGAGGATCAGACATTTAAAGAGATTGGCAGAACGTTTGAACGGGCCATGAAGAGAAACGTTTTTTCCAAAGTGGATATAGGAGTTAAAAACTCCATGGATATGCACCTCAAGTGCTGCGACTTGTAGAGCTCAGCACCAAATGCTGATAAGTTGGATGAGGCAGGTTGGCACAAATGTAATGGACCACAGGTTCTCTTCATGCTCCATCAAACGTCAATGACTTTTATGAATCTAAAGCGGGCAGAGATTTGGGATCAGATCTCAGCTCGAACCATCATTTGCCCCATTAACTTAAGACTCAAAGTCTTCAGGGAGTGACGCAGATTTTAGAGGTGGTAGGTAATCCACATATATAATAGAAATTCCACTTTGCCAACGTTATAATTAAACAATCCCTGTATTTATTGTTTCTTCACTTTGTCCATTTTTAATTGCCCAAGTGAAGATAGTGGTGATTTGCCTCCTCGAATTCTAATGATCATGCGGTGTGAGGGCATCCATGGTGCTGGTTCGAAGCGTTTTCAATCATTCTTAGTTAATGCCAGTGAAGCAGTGGTGACGTGGTTCCATTTCAGGATTTTCTGAGGGTCATGGTGGGGAGTGAGCCCGTGGTAGTGTTCTCATGTATCTGCTTCCAATGTACTTCCAGGTGGTACGATGTGTAGGTTAGTCCGAGCATTAAACCGTGAGTTAATTTGTTTGTAAGTTAGTATTTTCCAATCTAATTGACCCTCCAGAGAATCCCGCTTGCAATAAATGAGGGATGCTTTATCACAGAGCTAAGTTCAAAAACTTTTGTAATTGGTTTCGTTTTCTTAGTTTCAGACGGATCATGCATGCACCAACAAAGGGCCTCTTCTATGCCATCTGCTACCCCATTCTGGCTATCGTGGGTGTCCCTGGTAAGCAATGGATCACAAATAATGGACTTATGTTGCTGTAAATTTAAAGAAATGTTTTAACTTTCCTTCATAGAGCAGACTGAATTATTCAAATATTTGGTGCTGTCTGAGTGTAAAGTATTGTAAATAGGTTCTAAGATTTATGCAGGTGAAATATAGAATATTAGACCTTTATAATAAATCACACTGCAATTCTTGCTTGTATCATGGAACATTGAAAGACATTATTGAATTATCATGCTGCACCTAAAAGGAAATGCAATTTATCAGATTGCTAATCTATAATTTGTAATGGATGGCATTGCATGAAAAGTTTTGCTTACATTATTGAATATTACATTTCTTGGCAATTTCATAAATCCAATCCAGTATTTTCTGTAATGTGTGGAATAAAACTTTATCACAAGTGTCATAATACCAATTTTTCTGTTCTCAAACGTGTTACAGCAATGGAAATTGCATTTCATGCGCTCATCTTATTGTAGTGTTCGAAAATGAATTATTAAAGTATGATTGTTATGACAAATAAATGGTAGTAACGGTTAATCAGTGGTTATATAAACGTACAGGTGCACTTATATGGTGCAACAGTTTCTCTGGGCAGAGTTTAACAATTAATAATGAACTTTATTAAATGTGTAGAGATCCAAGACTTTTAACCTTTTCATATATTTTATCAGATTGAGGAATTGGCTTTTAATTTCAATAATTAGTCTAATTATATTTCAATCATCAGCTGGATATCGCTAATACTGGATAGGTCAACAAAATTTCACTTGAGAAGCTGGATCTGTGCTTCTTTCTTCAGCCACTTCAATGTTAATGGGGATTGGGTTTCAGGAGCTTTAATAAGCAAATCTGACACTAAACCGGATAAGAAAAGAATTGACCTAAAATTTCATCAAAGAATTATATCTAAAGGAACAGCTTTAAAAAGAAAGAGAGGGGGTGGTTGCGAGATGTAATCATAAAAATTATATAATCCATGCAGTACGAAAAAATGCCCAACGAGCTCACAATGACCCTCCGAAAATTGGCCCACCCAGATCCATTCGCAATACTCCATTATTCTACATTTCCTCCAGCCAATGCACCTAGCCTACACACCCTGAAACACTATGG
The DNA here is from genome assembly GCF_047496795.1 of Chiloscyllium punctatum. Classification (NCBI taxonomy): domain Eukaryota; kingdom Metazoa; phylum Chordata; class Chondrichthyes; order Orectolobiformes; family Hemiscylliidae; genus Chiloscyllium; species Chiloscyllium punctatum. Next base: position 62,421,455 of record NC_092769.1, read on the forward strand.
GCAATTTAGCATTGCCAATTCCACCTAACCTGCACATTGTTGGACTGTGGGAAGAAACCAGAGCACCGTAGGCATGGAGAGAATCCACACAGGCAGTCGCTTGAGGGCTGGAATTGAACGCGGGCAAGTAGCACCATGAGGCAGCAGTGCTAACCACTGAGCCACTGTGCCTCCGTAATTGCAGAGGTTAGGGCCTTCGTGGCTCAAGACATGACTGATATTGATGAAAGGATTAATGTCAAGGGAGAGTAGTACGACAGAATTGAAGGCATTCTGAGATCCAAAATGAGTTCAGGAATTGTAGGAACTAACCAGTGAGGCTATGGAAGCAGACAAAAATTTGACAACTGTGATTATTAAGATCAATATATTCCTGGAAAGGTATCCATTTGGAGACAACAAGTATCTTGTTGATGCATAATCTGACTTGGGTTGGTTAAGATAATGAACAGAGAAAACAAATCTGGATTAAGTTCATTAACTTGCCATGAAGATTGAATCTGTCATCAGAAAGAATAATATTCAGTCTGAGAATGGCAAGTGGGCAGGTCTTTTGGATATCAGTTGCATGTAGCTTAATGTAGTAACTGGTGTTTGAAATTCAATTAGAAACAGCACTTCCTTTTTGTCTCTCGCAGCCAACTTCCTTGCAATTCCAATCTTAATCCGAGGACGGTGTGGTCTCTCTTGGTGTATCACCTACTACCTGGTGGCGATAGCAGTGAATGATTTACTTGTGATCATAACAGCTGTCATTCTCAACCGGATCAGCCGCATCTACTTTAGGAACAGTGTCCTGTCCACCACCCCCGTGTGCAGTATCAGCCCAGTGCTTGTTTATTCTACAAGGGATAGCTCAGTGTGGCTGACAGTGGCCTTTACCATTGACCGTTTCATAGCCATCTGCTGCCAGAACTTGAAGACCAGATACTGCACTGAGAAAACTGCATCGCTGATCATAGGAATAATCTGTGTCCTGAGCTGGATCAAGAATATCCCTTTATACTTCACCTACAAGCCTTTATATATCTTAGATGGAGTGCCCTGGTTCTGTGACATCAAATCTACCTTCTACACCTCAGCCATCTGGCAGGCGTATGATTGGCTGGATCATATCCTCACTCCTTTTCTGCCATTCCTCCTCATTCTGATGCTCAACGCCTTGACAGTAAGACACATCCTCGAAGCCAACAGAGCCCGCAGAAGGCTCCTCAGCACTGACAATCGTGAAGACCAGGAGATGACCAACCGCAGGAGGTCCATTGTCCTGCTCTTTGCCATCTCTCTCAGCTTCCTCCTCCTTTGGGTCACGTATGTCGGACATTTCCTCTATGTGAGGGTGACAGGGGAGGGGTATTTCACGAGCCTGAATACCAACAATGTGCAGTACATCCTTCAAGAGACAGCCATAATGCTCACGTTTCTCAGCTGTTGTAATAACGTCTTTATCTATGCGGTATCACAGAAAAAGTTCCGAGAGGAGCTGAAGAACTTGCTGATAATTCCTTTCACCAGGCTCACTGCTTGTTTTTAACAGTGGTAAATCAGAATGATGTCTCCACTTATTTGATTTCTATTAGTGTGGCTCACAGCATTACAATCTTTCCATGGTCTCAGAAAGTCTTGTGAGATACCCTTTGCATGTGGGAGGCATAAATCCCAAATGCTAATGTTGCAGCTCCCTGCTCCCAATACTGATAGGGTGTCCAATAAAAGGATGCAAAGTTCTGAGATTACATGGTCATTCACTGTCCTTTTAATCCTTTCACATGGAATGTAAAATAACCCACGATTCCGTCAAAATGAAAAGGCAGAAATCTGCTCCTGGGATCTGGGACAATATATATCCCTATTCAACACCACACCAAACAGGTTCCTGAGTCTTCATCTCTGCAGTCGCAGTCTCATTCCTTGTCACATTTTCTGCCAAAACACGAAAGGATTATTCGCTGCAACGTAATTTGGTCGTCCTAAGGTCATGAAAAAAAACAATATACATGCTCTTGGTGCATTTATTCGTTCCATCCTCCTTCGTTCCATTTCTTCCTGCTCCCGTCCGAATGTTCCTTTCTTTCTTTTCCCATCCTCCCTTTTTTTATCTATCTATCTATCTATCTATCTATCTATCTATCTATCTATCTATCTATCTATCTATCTATCTATCTATCTATCTATCTATCTATCTATATCTATCTATCTGTCTGTCTTTCTATCTATCTATCTATCTATCTATCTAGTTTCCTAGTTATCTTTCTGTCTGTCTGTCTATCTATCTATCCATCTATCTACCTACCTACCTATCTATCTATGATCTATCTATTTATTTCTCTCTCTCTATCTCTATCTATCTATCTATCTATCTATCTATCTATCTATCTATCTATCTATCTATCTATCTATCTGTCTATCTGTCTATCAATTCAACTTTCTATCTTTCACTCTTCAAATCTATCTCCCTATCAATCTATCCATCGATATATCTATCTACCTATGCATTCATCTATCTATCTATCTATCTATCTATCTATCTATCTATCTATCTATCTATCTATCTATCTATCTATCTATCTATCTATCTATCTATCTATCTATCTGTCTCTGTCTATCTATCTATCTATCCATCTTTTGTTATATCTATAGATATATTTATCTATCTTTCTGTCTGTCAGTCTAACTATCTTTTGCAGTTGAAAGGACAGAGCGTATTTGAGGAGATTGGAAACAATCCAATAAATCTCTGGAATTGCTACCCACCAATCTTATAGACAGAGGGCAAAATTAGCAAAAGGCATGAGAGGAATACCCTGTGTCGTCGCTAATCATACTGGCAAAAATGGGTGGAACTGGGATTGTGACTGAATATACTAAAAGTATATTTCAATAGAATAAATGCATAACGTGGCGAAAATGTGAATTAAATGAAGTCTTCAGGGAATAGGTTCATCAAATTGAATTGATACTAAGAATGAGGAACAAGCATGGAAATGCAAATGATCTGAGCTAAGTTATATTTAACAACTGTACAATTCGAAGGTAAACCTAAAAGCGGTTGGTGAGAAACGTTTCGCGACTCTCAAGTGTGCTGTTCCACTGTGTCTGAAATCCAACCATATTAAGGTTTTTGTACCGCTCATTCTGTGCTGTGTATCGTTGTGCATCTGTCCCGTCGCCATGTTCAAGTCGTTATACAGTTCCATCTGTACACTGTATCACTGTGTCTATTATGTACTGTGATTGAGAGTCGAGAGAGAGAGAGAGTTGCCATGCTCGCCCTGAACATTGACTCCAGATCCTTGAATTGTCATGTCTTCAGGTTAAACATGGGAAAGAATATCACCTGTTTATTACCATGTTCGGTCCTCCTCCGCTAATGAATTAGTGGTCCTCGATATTGAACAACACCCGGAGGAAGCAGTGAGGTGGCAAGAGCACAAAATGTAGTCGAGAGTGTCTCAGGTACAGGACTACTGAGAAGGTGATCGTGTGCTAAAGGACATACTGCCAGACTGGGTCTGCAGCAGGTGGTGTGAGAACCAACAAGAGGGGAAAAAACACTCGATCTTATCCTTAATAATCGTTCAGCTGCAGATGCATGTATCTGTGGTGTTATTGGCAAGAGTGACCACCCTACAGTCCATGTGAGACAATATACTACTTTCACTACCGTCATGTTGTGTGGCATTCATATCATGCTAAATGAGATAGACTTCAAACAGATTTAGCAACCGAATACTGGGCGTCCATGAGGATCGGTGAGCCATCAACATGAGCAGAATAGTACTCCAACACAATCTGCAACTTAATGGCTTGGCATAACTCCCAGTTAAATATTACCAACAAACCAGGGAACCCTTATTCAATGGAAAGTGCAGGAGAGAATTCCAAGGACGGCACCAGGATTCCTAATTAGGTGTCAAAATGGTGAAAAAATGAGGTGTCAAAATGGTGAAACTACCAATCAGCACATTTTGCATGCTAAACACCATAAGCGACAAATGATAGAGCTTAGAGATCCCAGAACCAACGGATCGGATCTAAGCTCTGTCGTGCTGCCGCGTTGTGAAAGGTTGTGGATAGTGAAACAGTTCACTGAAGGAGAAAGTTCCACTGTTATCCCAATTCTCAGGTATTGGAAGAATCCAACACATCAGTGCAAAAGGTAAGACTGAAGCACTCACAGCAGTTTCTGTCAGAAGTGCCAATGGATGATCCATCTCGGCCTCATCCAATTGTCTCCAGCAACTCAGATACTGGCCTTCAGCCAATTCGATTCACGTGACGTCAAGAATCAATTGGAGGGAATGCATATTTCAAGGGCGACTGCGGTTAAGTCCACAATGTTCCAGGAATTCAAATAAACATCATACTGCAGGGATTGTGGGCAGTTTTGTCCATCCAATTCAGCTATTTTCACTGAATCTTAAAGCTCTGTTGAAAAACAGGGCAGAAGCAAAAAGAAAACCTTTTACATTAAATAGTCTCTCGGTGCCCCTGAAGAACTCCACACGAAGCCTGTTTGTGAGTTGATTGTGCTGTCAGTTTAGGTGGTGCTGTGTGGTGCTGCCCTCTGTTGGAATCCTTAATGAATTTCACTCTCCGTCTGTGCTGTGCCATCGATCTGCCAGCAGTGTTTAGTATTGTGTCACTTTACACAGAAGAGAGAGAGACAAAAATAGAGAGAGGGAAACACTTCTATGTTTTCTGATTCATTCATTACCCATCAAAATATCTCATTGCAGACCGAGATGCGCGCATGTACATTTTTATGGACCAGACCAGATCCCCTCAAAATATTTGAAGAAAGGTCCAGACCCTAATTTTTTCTTAGTTTAAAGGCAAATATGAAGAATCTGTTCCAGATGCAATGGGACCGGTCAAACTACTCGAGCTTAAGGAAGACAGGATTTATTTAAACATTGTAGTTAAATACAAATAAAGAAAGAGACATTTAGCACACTAACCCTTGGAAAATTAACAGAATGACATCCTTAAATCTGGCACCAGGGAGCAACATTCCGTCTTGAATTCTCGTTCATGACCGGAGAAATACCTGTCTGTGCTCCGGACTAAAGAATCCTCTACTTCAATTGAGGACGGATGCCCTTAAATGAGCGCAAATTTAGCGTGAAATTCACCAACGTAAAAATGGAGTATAGCTATGGTGTCAATAATCTCTTCAATCTCATAATAAGACACAAACAATAGCGGAAGGGAACGAAGCAGGAAGTTAAACATCAGCAGTAGTTCACAAAGTTTCAGCTGATCTCAGCACTTGTCTAAAGTAAAGAGGCAAAAGTGGACAGTGGTTCCCTGGAAAATGGCTGAGGAACAGAATAATTACTTTGTGTCAGTCTTCAAGTGGAAGACACGCGTGACCTCCCAAACATTCAAGAGTATGAGGGGGCTGAGCTGAGCATGGTGGTCATCACCAAGGAGAAGGCGCTGGAAAAACTGAATGGTCTGAAGATAGAGAAATTACCTGGGCTGGATGGACTCACGCCAGAGTTCTAAGGGAGATGGCGGAAGATATAGCAGAGGCTTTAATAGCGATCTTTCACGAATAGCTACAATCAAGGGTGGTCCCTGAGGACTGGAAAATCGCTCACGTGACACCCCTATTTAAAAAGGCAGTATGGCAAAACATTTTCAAAAATTACAGACTGATTAGCCGAACCTCGGTCGAGGGTAAGATTCTGGAATTCATTGTGAAAGATGAGATTTCTTAATACTCGGAAGTGTATTGCAAAATAGGGTAAAGCCTAGTATGGTTTCATCAAGGGAAGGTCATTTCTGAAAACAACGTCTCGAATTTTTTGAGGAAGCCAATGAATGTTATCTACCTGGACTTCAATGAAACCTTGAACAAGGTGCTGCACAGAAGGCTACTGAGTGAAATAAGGGCCAATGGTGTCAGAGGCAAGATGCTAGTATGGATTGAAGCTTGACTGTCTGGCGGAAAGCAGAGAGTGGGGATAAAACGGTTCTTCTTTGGATGGCAGCCAGTGGCAAGTGGTGTTCCACAAGGCTCAGAGTTGGAAACACAATGTTTCATTTTATACATTAACCAACTAGATGAAGGAACTGAGGGTACTCTGGCTAAGTTCGCAGATGATACAAAGATAGGTCGAGGGACAAATAGCATTGGGGAGGTGGGGAGCCTGCAGAAGGATTTAGACAGGTTAGGAGATTGGGCATAGAAATGACAGATGGAGTACAACGTTTGAAAGTATGAGGTCATGTACTTTGGTAGGACATTTTTAAAGAAATTCTCCGGACTCCGACCTTGAGCATTAACAAAGTCTTCTGCATGATATCATGGGGAGCACACCTTTCCTTAGTATGGCTTGGTGCTATTCAAAGAACTCCAGATCGCTGCGGATTTACATGGTACAACAGATGCCTACCTGACATTTGCTCAATCAGGCACAAAACCACAAGATAGTCTTACGTGGCTATACAACCAGCTGAGTCAGAGGTCAGCCTTCCAAGACTGCACATAACAAGCGATTCTTCTCAGATCTTGAGTCAATGCACACTCCAAATATTACATCCGCCTCTTGATAACGTCTGGCTGGGGTGTGGTTTAGCCCCGCAGGTGGCTACAGATAGATAAGTAGAAATTATGTGGGAAAATCGGACGTTATTTGGTGGATACCCAATGTTCTGGAATGCTAGGGGCCATCCAGGGCAAGGGGTTAAGCTAGGCGAGAGCAACATCATGACTGACTATATGGCTGCGATCAAGGAGGCCAGCAAAAACAGCTTTCGCAGGAAGAATAGAGGCACGGTCTATTTTCGAAATGGGGGGAAAATTCAGAAGTCTGAAGTGCAGAGTGACTTCAGAGTTCTTGTCCAGGATGCTCTCAATTTAAACCTGTAGGTTGAGTCAGTAGTTTGGAAGGCAAATGCAAAGATGCCATTTATTTTGACAGGGCTTCAATATAGAAGGCAGGGGTGTACTTCTGAGGCTGTATCTGGTCAGACCACATTTGGAGTGTTGCACACTTGGAAGTTTGGACTCAATGTCTTAGGAAGGATGTACTGGCTGTGGGGCATGTTCAGGGAAGGTTCACCAGAATTGTCCCAGGTATGAAAGACTTAACATGTGAGAAACGTTTGTGGACTCTGTGTTTATACTCGGTGGCGTTTCGAAAGATGAGAGGGATCTAATTGAAACATACAGAATACTGAATGACCTGGATAGAGTAGACGTTGTGAAGATGTCAGTAAAACATCCTTGTCAGACAATCATATAATGTTGGAAAAGACGTTTCAGTGATGAAAAGGTATGATTCTCTTTTCATCGAGTACACACCTAATCAGGTGTGGCGATTGTTTAGACAAATTCAATTGAATTGCATTGCATTTCTTCGGCATGCTACCTAACTGTGGTGTAGACAGTTGTCTAAGGGGAGTGACCATGTGCTAAACGAGCAGGCAAACAAGCTTCATTTTGTTTTTCTGTTTCAATGTTGCTTGGTGAAAATTTCTATCACCTTCCAGTTTTGCAAAAATAAACGGACAATTGACAGCTGAACAGTTTCCACTGAAAACACACAGAAGGAGACATTTCAGTTTTGCATTGGTTTAAGAATGACATTTTCACCTGCTACATTAACGACATAAAGGGGACACGTTCATTCTCTACTAACCACATTAATACTCACTGAGGGAACCTGGCAAGAGGAACAGTGTCGTTTTGGTTAATTGACAAAGAGTGATAGCAACCTTTTTAAAAAACGATTCCTGAGATATGCACGTCACTCACTGAGATTCATTGCCCGTGTGGAATTACCCAAGTGATGGAGGAGATGAGCTACTTTCTTGAGCTGTTTATGTGACTGGGACGGAGGTGCAGCCATGATGATATTAAGAGGGAGTTCCTGGATTTAGACCAAGGAACATCCGTCTAGATGGAAGCAAATTCTTACCAGACTAATCAATGCAAAACCAGTGATGCTGACAGGAAACCTTGCTGCACTGTTTGTGCCATTACGGGTTTCAACGTGAAATAAGTCGAACTGCGATCACATGATGTAGTTCAGCAGATGTACAGCAGGAAGGTTGAGAAGAGGCTAATAGTAATGGGGACCTGTTCTGAGATGCTGCGTTGCTGTGAAAGCTTGGCTCCAATAAAGTCATCTGATGCAGACTCTGGGTGAGAAATGACCAGAAACTTCTTTGCTGAGTTTGTTCAGATTCCTGATTCACGGAGACCATGACTTAACTAACTACAGATTAGAAGATTTTAGGTACTATCAGGCTCTCGTGTAATTTCCAACTCTTCCATACTTCTCAAATGCGTTTTCTCATTGAATTCGATTCATGCGGCATGGAAATAGGCACTTTTGTCCACCAGTCCATACCGAAACTAATCCCCAACTAAATTCATGGGTCATAGCCCTCCAAATTTTTCCTATTCATATACTTATCTAAACATTTTATTTATGCCTCCGATTTATCCAGATTGAACGCCATCTGCCAATTTTCAGCCATCGACCCTTTTCATCATGATCCTTGGTAATCTTTGAAAATCTGCTTCAATGTCCCCCGCTCCAGAGAAGACGACCCGAGAACTCCTCACGTATCTTCATCACTCACCCCCTCTATTACAGCCAACATCTTCAGTAATCACGTCTGAACCTTCTCCAAAACCTCGACATCTTTCCTTTAATGTAGAGACCAGAACTGAATGTAAGATTGTAAGTGTGACCTAAACATAGTCATATAAAGCTACAAAGTGGGATGCTGCTTGCACTCAGTTCCCCGACCATAAAAGGCATAGGCCATATGCCTTCTTTACCACCCTCTATCCTTGCGTGGCCACTTTCAGAGAGCTATGGACTTGAACCCCAAGATCCCTGTGTACATCAGTGTTGTGCAGGGTCCTGCCATGAACCCTATACTCTTCCTTAACATTTGATCTCACAAAGTGCAGCAACTTTCACGTACTCAGATTAAACTCCATCTGCCACTTCTCCACCCATATCTGCAAATGATCTGTATCCAACTGTTTTCTTTACAATGTCCACAACTCCATCGATCTTTGTATTGTCTGCAACTTATAATCGCACCCATCAACCTTTTCTTCCAAGTGCTTTATATACATAAACACCACCTTCCAGCCAGAAAATATTCTGCCAGCACGGCCCTCTGCCTTCTCTGGGCAACAATTCTCTATCTAAGCAGCCAACTCACCGAGGATCCTATACATTGAAATATTCTAGATGAGTCTATCAAAGCGGGACTTTCTTTAAAGTCTTATTAAAATCCATTTATGCAACTTCCACTGCTTTTAACTCAATGATCACCTCCGCCACCTCCTCGAAAACTTCAATCAAGTTAATAATACATGACCTACTCCACAAAGCCATACGGACTATTCCTAATTAGGGCCGAAAATGTGTGGCTGGAAAAGCGCAGCAGGTCAGGCAGCATCCAAGGAGCAGGAGAATCGACGTTTCGTTCATGAGCCCCTCTTTCGGCTCATGCCCAAAACATCGATTCTCCTGCTCCTTGGATGCTGCCTGACCTGCTGCGCTTTTCCAGCAACACATTTTTCAGCTCTGATCTCCAGCCCTCACTCTCTCCTATTCCTAATTAGGCCATGCTTTTCCCAAATGGGCGTAAATCCCATCTCTAAGAATTCTCTCCAAAAGCTTCCCAGCTCCCAATGTAATACCTGCTCTATAGTTTCCTGGATGATCCTTTCTTCCTTTTTGAAAAGGTGGACAACATTAGCTAAATGCGAATCACTCCAGGATCACTCCAGTGACTATCGAGGATGTAAAGGTCTTTGTCAAGGCCGCAGCAATCTCTTCACTTGTCTCTCTCAATAACCTGGGACAAATACCATCGGGCCCTGGGGTCAGATCCACCTTCATGCTCTTCCAAAATAACACAAGTTATTGGTGTACATTCAGTTCCTGTTCTCGGACAAACACACAGTGAACGCTGCAACCTGACTTTTATCAAAGAAGAAATGCCGAGATAAATGTATCCTTTGGGAAAAATTGGAAAAAATAGCTTGTTGCTTAGAATTTACTTTAATTGATTCATATTCCATTTTATTTGCCAGACCCAATATTGGCAGCAATAAATCTGACAGCAGAAGTGGTCCTCGATTTGCCAATGTTATTTATCAGAAGCATTTGAAGTTTTTTTATTCAGTAAATCAAAGATATTTTCCGTATTGTTGATTGATTGATAGAAAGCTAACGTCAAACCATGATCATTGCCTCGGCACAACAAACCTATCCAGCAACAATGCTGGAGAAAACTTGAATTCTCAGTCGTATAACTTTCATACAAAGCCACAGCCTGGTTACTGCAGAGAAACGAAACGTTGGCCCGTTCCCCTATTCGTGTTATTCCCTCGTTGCTTCCTCATTACTGTGCACCTTATACTTCCACATCTTGGTCATCCTGCCTTGAACATTTCTCACCTCAGCCACTTCTTGTCTGATCGAGTGCTGTGGAAGAAGAAACAGCAAAGAGGAGTGGAACAGTGTAAAGATTGTTTTATCAGAACCATTTTGTTGTTAAAGCCAAAAGAATTAAGAAAGTTCTCAAAGGATTCTGTGAGACCTCGAACTCCTGACTAAAAAGGGCAGTGTTTTAATCACTGGAGCGTTAATATGGGCAAGAAGTGAGTGTTGCTTGACATAATCAGACATAGAAACAAGTCTCATACAACCTAAGATAAAGCCTAGAACTGTGCCTAGGAAGACACAGTCACATACAATATAAACTGCAATGGAATAGATGACTGGATAGCTCGTGTAACATAAACCCAGTCTACCCAATAGAAAAAGATGGAGGCAGGGCCAAAAGGGTTATATGCAAAAGCCTGGGAGAATGCAATTGGGAATCTGACAGCTTCCAGAGTGACGTGAGCTGAGACATGATTCAACTTCATTTGGCCCAGTACATTAGAATCTGAGACATAAACAGCTTTTGCTCTCAGTTCATTTTGTTGTCCTTCATTGTGCTCTGTAACTCAATGGCTGTTCATTCACTTACAGTCCTAAGAGAGTGCAGTAGTGAATTAATTCACTGACTGAAACTCGACAGAGAAACAACTTCCAGCGAAATTTGCATTCAGAAATTCAGAAAAGCTCGAATGTTGCAACAGGATAAACTCAGGCTGTTAGACTGCAAGTTGCTGGTACCAGAATAAATACTAGTCGCTCTAGGTGGGTTATTAGGAACACTTTAGAGTCACAGCTTCGCTTTCTCTCAGAACATCTGAGGATAGCGACTGAATGACAGAATCTCCATGACACAGAACTGAAAAACGTTATCAGAAAGGATTAGATCAAAGCAGTGGATATTTCAAATTCAGATTCAAACCAAAAAAAAGGGAAATGCCAGAAATAAAGTACTGTATAGAACATAGAACAGTACAGCACAGGCCCTTCGGCCAACAAAGTTATGCTGAGCTCTTATCTAAATCGAAGATCAATCTAACCTGCACACCCCTCAATTTACTGCTGCCCATATGCTTGTCCAACAGTTCTTGAAATGTCACTAATGTCCCTGACACCAACACTACCACCGCTGGCAGTGCATTCTGCACACCCATTACCCATTACGTCCTCTGACATCTCCCTATACGTTCGTACATATCACCCTAAAATTATGACCTCTCGTGACAGCCATTTTTGCCTTCAGGAAAAGTCTCTGGCTATCAACTCCACCGACTCTTCTCATTACCTTGTACACCTCTATCAAGTCATCTCTCTTCCTTTTTGTGTCCAGTGAGAAAAGCCTGGGCTCACTCCACCTCTCTTCATAATATAAGCCTTCCAATCCAGGCAGCATCCTGGAAAATCTCCTCTGCACCCTCCCTGAAGCATCGCCATCCTTCTTATAATGTGGCAACCCGAATTGGACACAATATTTCAAGTGTGGCCTAACCAGGGTTTTATAGAGCTGCAGCAAACCTCTTGGCTCTTACACTCAATCTCCCTGTTAATGAACGCCAAAGCTACATAAGCCTTATTAACAACCCTATCACTTTGGGTGGCAACTTTGGGTGATCTATGTATGTGGACTCCAAGATTGTTCCTCTGCACTGCCAAGAATCCAATGTTTAACCTTGTATTCAGCATTCAAATTCGACCCTTCAAAATATATCAGTACGCTATTACCCAGTTTGACCTCCATCTGCCACTTCTCAGCCCAGCTCTGCATCCTGTCAATGTCATGTTGAAGACTGCAACAGCCCACAACACTATCTACAGCACCACTTACCTTTGTATCATTGGTAAACGTACTAAGCCACTCTTCCACTTCTTCGTCCAAGTCACTTATAAAAGCTATAAAAGAGCAGACGTCCCAAGACGAGATCCCTGTAGGACACCACTGGTCACCGCCCTCAGGTGGAATACTTTCCATCCTCTACCACTCGCTGTCTTCTTTCGGCCATCCAGTTCTATATCCAGAAGCCAAATTTCCCATTATCCCATACCTCCTAACTCTCTGAATGAGCCTACCATGGGGAATCTTATCAAATGCCTTACTGAAATCCACATGCACGACATCCACTGCTCAGCCTTTCTCAATTTGTCTCAGAAAAATGATGGAAACTGTTTAAGCCAAATTATCCCATCACCCTTAAGGATGTGCCTAAGGATGCTCTCACCTCACGACCCTGTGTCCCTGGTGCTTCTGTGAAACCGGGAGGGGGTGAACTGCCTGTCAGTGAATGAGCTGGGCTTCAGTGTTATCAGGGAAATGGTTCTGATTTAAAGAGATCGCAACAATTCCAGCTGTGTCTGCACTTCCCCAATTCTTTCGCCATACGTGGGACTCATTGCTTGGACCAATATTTGTTGTCACTGGCTGCTTGCCCTGGAGAAGGTCACAGTGAGCAACGTCCTTGTACTGCTGCTGTCCTTGCAGTGCAGGGACACGCACATTGTTATTAGGAATTCTTACCAGATTGTGATCCAACGACAGCCTTGGAATTTTGATATACTTCCAAGTTAGGATGGTGACTGACTTAGAGGGCCAATTACAGGAATTGTAATCAGGAAGCTCAGGAGTTTCCATTGGATTTGGTCTGTTCTTGGCTCAACAGCTTCTCAAGAGTTATGTTAATCTCAACATCAAGAAACTGGCCATGACGAATTCAATGACGCTTCCCTTGTAGGTCAGTGAACTCATGAGCTGAAAGCAATAGCTACTTTGTCAGAGTAATCCAGAGATTCCTCATCTAATAACAATGAATTATTTTGTTACTAAAGAAACAATTATGGAAATTCAACACTCCCTGGAATTGAAGCCGGTTTTCGAGCACCAATCCAAGTTGGGTTCAAACGAGGGGATGTAGACCTTGTAATTAAGGAGGAGGGGTTTGATTTGGAGGATTTGATACAAAGAGAGAGATCATTTGTTAATTGGATTAGCCTCCAAGGAAAATGAGAAATCGCATTGATGAATAAAAACAATCTCTTGTTATTAGAATAAAACAGATAAAACAATGAAATACCTGGCTAAAATAGAGGAAACCTTCAAGATCATCAATAATACCCTTCATGGCACAAAAGAAGAGGAAAATCACACAAACTGCCATTCCTAGATGTCACAGTAGAGCGAACATCCAGTGGGGAACAATAAACCAGCGTCTACAGGAAAACAACACATACAGACCAAATATTGAACTACAGAAGCAATCACCCCAACATCCACAAATGAAGCTGCATCAGAACATTATTTCAACGAGCCACCACACACTGCAGCACAGAGGAACTCCGCAAGGCAAAGGAAAATCATCTATACAGAGTATTCAAAAAGAACAGGTACCGAATGAACGCAGTCCTCAGGTTTTTCAGCAACAAACCCAAACAAGCAGACAAAACATGTTCAGAAACTCTAGCCACTCTCCCCTAAATCAAAGACATCTCAGAAATGACTGCCAGATTACTCATACCCCTTGGCATCATGGTAGCCCATAAACCCACCAACATATTAAAATAGCAGCTAATGAACTTGAAAGACCCTATACAGACAAAACCCAAACCTAATGTTATTTACAAAAAGCCGTGCAAGGACTGTAACAAACACTACATTGGACAAACAGGCAGAAAACTTGCCACCAGGATACCTGAGCATCAACTAGCCACAGAACGACATGACCCTCTATCATTAGTATCCTTACATGCAGATGAGGAAGGACACCACTTCGACTGGGACAACACGTCCATTCTAGGACAAGCCAAATGGAGACACACACGACCATTACTAGAAGCATGGCATTACAACTGGAACTCTATCAACAAACACATTGAGTTTGACCCCAACTACCATTCCCCTGAGAAAAATAACAGGAAATGACATCACCAAACGAAATGATGTCACCACAGAAAATGGCATCATCAACCCAAAGAAACTCAAACATATAAATAGCAAGCAGGAATTACCAATAGTGTTTCGCCTGAGGCCCACTGAAGATGTTAACTCGTAGAGTGACCAAACGTCTGGAAATGAACCTTCCAGCTCAGCGAGCCAACCTACATCCAGAACCTCAACCTGAGCTACAAATCTTCTCCAAACTCGCTAATGCCAATGAATTGGTCAGATGGGCAGAATAGTCATGAATACGTTACAATCCAAAGATGTGTGACATGATGCATTTTGTGATGTTGTACAAGGTAATAAAAATTCAGAATTATTAGATGAATTTTGAATGATGTGGAGAACATTATATATTTTATTTTTATTTTATTTATTGTCACGTGCATTTTGTTACAAAATGCAGGAAAAGTGTTGTACAGTGCAACCACTCTACAGCACCATCTTAAATTACAGAAAAAATAATTAAGACAGAGAACACAAAGACAAAAAAAATGTAGAAATAAAGAAATATCATTCATCTTCACAGTCATTCTTGTTAAGTGCTCCGCCTTGCACCATGTGTCCAGTGGACATCCACGAGTTCCTACCACTATGCTGCCATCACTTCAAAAAGACTCACCACTCCGGCACCATCTCCCCTCTACTGATGCCCCCGACACTAAGATCATTGCTGGAACTTGCCAATACAGATTTGATTCAATTCACTAAAGTACCAGGAGTGGTAGAAGTGGTAGCTAAAGTGGCAAAGAAACCCCTTTCCTTTATTATCCAAGATATAGAATATAAGAACTGGATAATCTTGAGAGTGATGATCATGTAATTTTAAATGCCAGTGGAGAAGAAATCCAGAGTTCCAAACATAAACTGTGGGATTTTGCGTTCAAATCTCACATAGCAGCTGGTATAATGAATAATGAATTGACAAATCTGCAATATAGAACCTATCTCCATAATAGTTTCCATGGTATGGAGTGGAGTTTGCACATTCTCCCCGTGTCTGCGTGGGTTTCCTCCGGGTGCTCCAGTTTCCTCCCACAATCCAAATATGTGCAGGTTAGGTGAATTGGCCACGTTAAATTGCCCGCAGTGTTAAGTGAAGGGGTAAATGTAGGGGAATGGGTCTGGGTGGGTTACGCTTCGGCAGGTCGGTGTAGACTTGTTGAGCCGAAGGGCCTGTTTCCACACTGTAAGTAATCTAATCTTATCTGTATCGAGCATTGATAGTCATAAAAATTCTTTTGGTTTATTGGCGCCCGTTAGGAAAGAACGTCAGCCATTCTTACTCTTGTAATTACTGCTCTTCATATTCTTCTAGCCTGTGACACAACGTAGACGCCTGGAATTGGAGCAATTAGGTTGTTGGTGGAAATTTTGATTGGTGGAAATTGAATGACCTTAAGAGCCTTTTGTCTATGCTGTCCACCTTTGTGACCGTATTACTCATAATAGCACACTCTTCCCTGTTCTCTGAAATGGTTCTTGAAAGTATTACATTGAAGAACAATTACAGACGACAAACAAAGCTGGTATTGACAATAATGCTCAAATCCTATTAAAGGATAATGTAACTGTAAAAATCACATTTAGGCTGCAACTTGAGTAGATTACACTGCACTGGCAACCTCATTAGAGAAAGAATTAAATTGTATTGGAAAGAGTACAAAAGAACATTGTATTCCCTTTCTTCAGAACGAAGAAATGTAGGTATTTGGAAGAAAATTATTGCATTGTTCTCTTTGAATGACGGAGGCTGAGGGGAGATTTGATTTACACAATTGAGTGGGACCTAGATCGTGTGACCGTGAAGGTCTTGCAAGCCTTAACAGTGAGGGTGGGGATTGGAGGATCAGAGACTTAAAGAGATTGGCAGAAAGTTTGGATGAGTCATGAGGAAAACCATTTTTCCACAGGTGAATAATGAAGTTTAAATCTCTCTGGATATGCACCTCAAGTGCTGCACCCCGCCGGGCTGTGGACCAAATGCTGGAAAGTTGGATAAGGCAGATTGGTTTGCTTTGGAATCGGATCTCAACTCAAACCATCATTTGCCCCATTAAATGAAGACTCAAAGGCTTACGGGAGTGATGCAGATTTTATCCACAGCAGGTCCACCACATAGAATAATCCACTTTACCAACGTCATCATTAGAAATCATTGTTTTTATTGTTCTTTTATGGGATGTGTGAACTACTAGCTGTGCCACATCTTTGTCCATCTCAAACTGGTAATGACCATGTGGTGTGAGGACACCCACGTTGCTGTTTGGAAGTGATTTCAATAATTTCCCGTTAATGCCAGTGAAGCAATGGTGACGTGGTTCCATTTCAGGATTTTATGAGCGTCCTGGAGAGATGTGTGCAGGTGGTAGTTTTCTCGCACATCTGCTTCCATTGTACTTGCAGATGATAGACTGTGTATGTTTGGCCAGGCATGAAACCATGAGTTAATTTGTTTGTAAGTTGATATATTGCAACCTAATTGTCCCTCCAGAGAATGCCACTTGGAATAACTGAGGGGTGCTTTATCACAGAGCTTGCTTCTAAAAATTTCAGAATTGGTTTAGTTCTCTTAGTTTGAGAAAAAGTCATGCACACACCGACAAGGGGCCTCTTCTATGCCATCTGCTACCCCATTCTGGCTGCCGTGGGTGTTCCTGGTAAGCAATGAATTTATGATGCTGTAAATTTAAAGAAATGTTTTAACTTCCCTTTATAGAGCAGACTGAATTATTCAAATATTTAGTGCTGTAAGGGATTGTAAACAGGTTCTAAGATTTATGCAGGTGAATCATAGAATATTATACCGTTATAATAAATCGCACAGCAATTGTTGCTTTTACCATGAAACGTTGATAGTATTATTGAAACTATAATGCTGCACCTTAAAGGAAATGCAACTTATCAGATTGCTAATCTATGAGTGGTGGTATATGCATGAACAGTTTTGTTTACATTATTGAACATTATGTTTTATTCCAATTTCATAAACCCATTCCAGTACCTTTAGTTAGGTGTGGAATAAAATCTTATCACAAGTGTCAAAATATCATTTTTTCTGCTCTTAAACGTATTTCATGCGCTCATCTTATTATATGGTTCACAAATGGATTATTAGAGTATGATTATTATGTCAAATAAATGGTAATAACGGGTAATTAGTCGCTCAAATGGTGTAACCAATCTCTCTGGGCAGATCTTAAAAATCAATAATGAACTTCGTTAAAAGTGTAGCGATCCAAGATTTTTGACCATTTCATATTTTTATGTTCTACTCATAGGATTGAGGAATTGGCTTTTAATTTGGATAATTAGTTTAATTAAATTTCAATCATCAGCTGGATGTTGCTAATGTTGGAAGGGTCAACATTGCTTGCTTATCACTAGATTTCACTTGAGAAGCTGGACCTGTGCTTGTTTCTTCACGCACTTCAGTGTTTATGGGGATTGGGTTTAAGGGCAAATTTAACACCAAATGGTTCAAGAAATGAATTGACCCAACGTTTCATCGATGAACTGTGTCTAAAGCAACAACCTTAAAAAGAAGAAAAGAGGCAGTAGTTGTGAGATGTAATCATAGATTCCGTACAGTGGGGAAACAGGCTATTTAGACCAACAAGTCCACAATGACCCACCAAAGATTATCCCCACAACCACTCCCCGTACTCAATATTTCCCTGAACCAATGCAACTAGCCTACACATCCTGGAACACTGTGGGCAATTTAGCATTGCCAATTCCACCTAACCTGCACATTGTTGGACTGTGGGAGGAAATCGGAGCATCGGAAGATATTCATACACACGGGGGCGAATGTGCAAGCCCCACACAGGCAGTCGCCTGAGGGCTGGATTTGAACGAGGGCCCCTGGTACTGTGAGGCAGCAGTGCTAACCACTGAGCCATTGTGTCACCGTAATTGTAGAGATTAGGCCCTTAGTGGCTAATAACATGATTGACAGTGATGAAGGGAGTAATATCAAGGAATAATAATACGACAGAATTGAAAGTATTCTGAGACCCAAAATTATTTCAGCAATTATAAGAAATAACAAGCGAGACTATGGAAACATATGAAAATTTGAAGGTGATGATTATTGAGACCAAGATATTCCTGGAGAGGGATCCATTTGGAGCCAGCTAGCATATTGTTGATGGATAGTCTGACTTGGTTTGATTAATATAATGAACAGAGAAAACAAATCTGGATTAAGTTCATTAACTTGCCATGAAGATTGAATCTGTCATCAGAAAGAATAATAGTCAGTCTGAGGATGGCAATTGGGCAGGTCTTTTGGATATCAGTTGCATGTAGCTTGATGTAGTAACTGGTGTTTGAAGTTCAATTAGAAACAGCACTTCCTTTTTGTCTCTCGCAGCCAACTTCCTTGCAATTCCAATCTTAATCCGAGGACGGTGTGGTCTCTCTTGGTGTATCACCTACTACCTGGTGGCGATAGCAGTGAATGATTTACTTGTGATCATAACAGCTGTCATTCTCAATCGGATCAACCGCATCTACTTTAGGAACAGTGTCCTGTCCACCACCCCCGTGTGCAGTATCAGCCCAGTGCTTGTTTATTCTACAAGGGATAGCTCAGTCTGGCTGACAGTGGCCTTTACCATCGACCGTTTCATAGCCATCTGCTGCCAGAACTTGAAGACCAGATACTGCACTGAGAAAACTGCATCGCTGATCATAGGAATAATCTGTGTCCTGAGCTGGATCAAGAACATCCCTTTATACTTCACTTACAAGCCTTTATATATCTTAGATGGAGTGCCCTGGTTCTGTGACATCAAATCTACCTTCTACACCTCAGCCATCTGGCAGGCGTATGATTGGCTGGATCATATCCTCACTCCTTTTCTGCCATTCCTCCTCATCCTGATGCTCAACGCCTTGACAGTAAGACACATCCTCGAAGCCAACAGAGCCCGCAGAAGGCTCCTCAGCACTGACAATCGTGAAGACCAGGAGATGACCAACCGCAGGAGGTCCATTGTCCTGCTCTTTGCCATCTCTCTCAGCTTCCTCCTCCTTTGGGTCACGTATGTCGGACATTTCCTCTACGTGAAGGTGACAGGGGAGGGGTATTTCACGAGCCTGAATACCAACAATGTGCAGTACATCCTTCAAGAGACAGCCATAATGCTCACGTTTCTCAGCTGTTGTAATAACGTCTTTATCTATGCGGTATCACAGAAAAAGTTCCGAGAGGAGCTGAAGAACTTGCTGATAAGTCCTTTCACCAGGCTCACTGCTTGTTTTTAACAGTGGTAAATCAGAATGATGTCTCCACTTATTTGATTTCTATTAGTGTGGCTCACAGTATTACAATCTTTCCATGGACTCAAAAAGTCTTGTGAAAAGCCTTTTGGATGTAGGAGGCATCAATTCCAAATGCTAATGCCACAGCACTCTGGTCTGAATACTGAAAGAATGCTCAATAAAAGAATGCAAAGTTCTGAGATTACATGGTCAATCACTGTTCTTCTGACCCTTTCACATGGAATGCAAAATAACCCACGATTTCATCAAAATGAAAAGACAGAAATCTGCTCCTGGGATCTGGGACAATATATATCCCTATTCAACACCACAGAAGACAGTTTCCTGATTATTCACCTGTCCAATTGCAGAATCTTACCTTGGCACATTTGCTGCCAAAGCACAAAAGGATTAGTAACTGAAAAAATAATTTGGGTAGTCCTGGGATCATGGAAATAGCAGTATCGATGTTCTTGCTGTTTTTTTCTCACCATTTTCATCCTCCTTCTCTCCATTCCTTTATGCTCTCGTCCTAATGTTCCTTCCTCAGTTTTTCCCAACATGACTTCACAGTGGATGAAGATTTTTTTCCTAACGAAAATCTGCAGATACTTTGTGCTTTTTTTTATATCTATCTATCTGTCAGTCTATCTATCTACCTGTGTATTCATCTATCTATCCATCTATCCATGTATTCATCTATCTATACATCCATCTATCAATCTATCTATACTATCCACCTATCTACCTATCACTCTATGATTCTGCCACGATCTAACTATCTATCTATCTATCTATCTACCCATCAATCATCTATTCATCTATCTATCTATCTATCTATCTATCTATCTATCTATCTATCTATCTATCTATCTATCTATCTATCTATCTGTCTATCAATTCAACTTTCTATCTTTCACTCTTCAAATCTATCTCCCTATCAATCTATCCATCGATATATCTATCTACCTATGCATTCATCTATCTATCTATCTATCTATCTATCTATCTATCTATCTATCTATCTATCTATCTATCTATCTATCTATCTATCTATCTATCTATTCGTCTATTTATCTGTCTGTCTACCTAACTTACTCTTTTGCAATTGAGAGGACGGAGTGAATTTGAGGAGATTGGAGACATGATCCAAGATGTCACTGGAATTGATAATAACCAAACTCATAGACAGAGGGCAAATTAGCGAAAAGCATGAGAACAAGACCCTGTATTATCGCTAATCATGCTGGCGAAAACTGAGTTTAACTGGGATCCTGACTGAATTTAGCAAATGCATATTTTATTATAATAAATGCATAACGCAGCAAAAATGTCAACTAAACGAAGTCTTCAGGGAAGAGGTTCATCAAATTGTGTTAACATTACCGACAATGAGGAACAAACACAGAAATGTAAACAATGTGAGCTAAATTACGTTTACCAACAATACCACAACTAAGGTAAACTGAATAGACATTAGTGAGACACGTTTCATGACTTTCTGTCTGAAATCCCGTCATATTCAGGTTTTGTACAGCTCATTCCGTGCTGTGTATCATTGTCCATCTGTTCTCACACCATGCTCAATTCGTTTTACAGCTCCCTCTGTGCGCCGGATCACTGTGTCTATTATGCACTGTGATTGACAGTCGAGACAGAGATGGCATGAGCGTCTTGAACATTGACTCCAGATCCCATGAAGTGTCATGTCTTCAGGTTAAACCTGGGGAAGGAAACCAACAGCGAATCAGATATTAGTCTTCAACCAATTCGGTTCACTCCATGTGATTGTCAAGAAACACTTGGAGGGAATGCATCTTCAAGGGCAATTGTAGTTTAGTCTGCAATGTTCCAGAAATTCAAATTAACATCATATTGCAGGATTGTGAGCAGTGTTGTACATTCACTTCAGCCGTTTTCTCTGAATCTTAAAACTCTATTGAAAAACTTGCAGGGCAGAAGCAAAAAAGAACCTTTCCATTAAATAGTCTCTCGGTGCCCCTGAAGAACTCGACACTAAGCCTATTTGTGAGTTGATTGTGCTGTCAGTTTAGGTGGTGCTGTGCTGCCCTCTGTCGGAATCCGTCATGAATTTCACTCTCCGTCTGTGCTGTGCCATCGTGCCACCTGCGATAGGGTTATTGTGTGTCGTATTGTGTCACTTTACACAGAAGAGAGAGAGACAAAAATAGACAGAGGGACTTTCATTTTTTTAAATTCATTCATTCCCCATAAAATATCTCTCATTGCAAACAGAGATCCATGCATGTACATTTTTTTATGGGCCAGACCAGATCCCCTCAAAATATTTCACGAAAGTAGTTCAGACGCTATTTTTTTCTTATTTTAAAGGCAAATGTAACGTGTCTGTTCCAGATACAATGGGACTGGTCAAACTACTCGACGTTAAGCAAAACACAATTTATTTAACCATTGTAGTTCAATCACAAATAAAGAAAGAGAAATTTAGAATAACAACTCCTGGAAAACTTAACAGAATAATAGATACATTAATTATTACTAATTAACTGTTCCAATACAGTAACTTCCCATAAACACAGCCCTTGGCAAAAAGGAAATTTCAAACGCAGATTCTCACATGTAGTTCTCCTATTCAAGAGGGAAAAAAACAAGAGTAAATTCAGACTGCAGCAGCCAGGGGACACTCACCGATGCCCTCAACCCTTTTGGGACCCCAATAGCTTCTGACTTAGACATCCTGACCTGTGACAGCTGGCCACACCCATTCAGGCAGCTGAACAAAAACACCCTAGTCCTCCCGAGCTGTCGAAGCAAGTAGTCTTCAGGAGTCAACTGGGTACTTTTCGTTCAATGTCTCTCTTAAAAGAAGACTGGACAAAACATCCTCGTACCGTCGCAACATAAAGAAACATACAGAAATAAAGGAACACACATCTCTCATTGCAAGCAGGGATGCACACAAACGGGCATATACACACACATACACACGTGGAACACACACAGATGAACACAGAGATACGTACATAGATGCAGTAGGAGATGCACAAACATTGTACACAAAGTAACATTAAAAAGTCTATGCCATACTTATTCGTAATTTAATGCCTTTTGTCACAATATTATTTTCATTCAGGTTTAACTGTTGTCAACATATTGCAAACGTTTGATTTTTGCTATAACTCTGCCTTTATTGCAGCGTCGAGTTAAATCTCGACACCTGCTGCAACGGTCGCAAATACCGCCCATTCACATTCCCAGGGGAAGGCGTTTCGGTTTCCAGGAACACTGCTGCCTGTGAACGGAGTGATTCAGTTAATCACACTCCCCTTTTGTCTCCACAAGTTCTGCATATTCTCACATTCGACAATAAGATTCAAAATGCTCCAGCCCTATCAAACAGTTCAGTTCACCTTAGAATGACTTTCTTCAAAGATAACCTGTCCTCATAATACCTTTGAAACCTTTGCAGTATTCTGTTTTTCTCCAGAAAGTGGGAATATGAGGATCGAATATGAGGAACTGCAGTTGGAGCATTTCTGTGTCTAATTGTGTGATTCTGTCAGTGAGTAAGAGTTGACTGAGAATGAATTCGAGGGGCCCTATTCTCTCCCTAGTTACCCTTTTGTCCTTAATGTATTTGTAAGAAACCTTTGGATTCTCCTTAATTCTATTTGTCAAAGCTATCTCATGTCCCCTTTTTGCCCTCCTGATTTCCCTCTTAAGTATACTCCTACTGCCTTTATATTCTTCTAAGAATTCATTTGATCAATCTTGTCAATACCTGACATATGCTTCCTTCTTTTTCTCAACCAAACCCTTAATTTCTCTCATCATCAAGCATTCCCTATACCTACCAGCCTTTCCTTTCACCCTGACACGAATATATTTTCTCTGGATTCTCGTAATCTCATTTCTGAAGGCTTCCCATTTTCCAGCCATCCAACATCTGCCCCAATCAGCTTCTGAAAGCTCTTGCCTAATACTATCAAAATTAGCTTTCCTCCAATTTAGAACTTCAACTTTTAGATCTGGTCTATCCTTTTCCATCACTATTTTAAATCTAATAGAATTATGGTCACTGGCCCCAAAGTGCTCCTCCAGTGACCCCTCAGTCACCTGCCCTGCCTTATTTCCCAAGAGTAGGTCAAATTTTGCGCCTTCTCTAGTAGGTACATCCCACATATTGAATCAGAAAATTTTCTTGTGCACACTTAACAAATTCCTCTCCATCTAAACCCTTAACACTATGGCAGTCCCAGTCTATGTTTGGAAAGTTAAAATCCCCTACCATAACCACCCTGTTATTCTTACAGATAACTGAGATCTCCTTACAAATTTGTTTCTCAATTTCCCTCTGACTATTATGGTGTCTATAATACAATCCCAATAAGGTGATCATCCCTTTCTTATTTCTCAGTTCCACCCAAATAACTTCCCTGAATGCATTTCCAGGAATATCTTCCCTCAGCACAGCTGTAATGCTATCCCTTATCAAAAACGCCATTCCCCCTTCTCTCTTGCCTCCATCTCTGTACTTCCTGTAGCATTTGTATCCTGGAACATTAAGCTGCCAGTCCTGCCCATCCCTGAACCATGTCTCTGTAATTGCTATGATATCCCAGTCCCATGTTCCTAACCATGCCCTGAGTTCATCTGCCTTCCCTGTTAGGCCCCTTACATTGAAATAAAAGCAGTTTAATTTATCAGTCCTACCTTGTTCACTGCTTTGCTCCTGCCTGCCTTGACTTTTTTTTAAGATTACTTACGGTGTGGAAACAGACCCTTTGACCCAACGAGTCTACACCAACCCGCCGAAGCACAACCCACCCAGACCCACTCCCCTACATTTACCCCTTCACTTAACACTACAGGGAATTTACCATGGCCAATTCACCTGACCTGCACATTTTTGGGCTGTGGGAGGAAACCGGAGCACCCGGAGGAAACCCACGCAGACACAGGGAGAATGCGCAAACTCGACACAGACAGTTGCCTGAGGCAGGAATTGAACCCGGGTCTCTGGTGCTGTGAGGCAGCAGTGCTAACCACTGTGCCACCATGCCAACCATTGGCTTGCTTCTTTTCTCAACTGTACCAGTCACAAATTGATCTCTTTCCTCACTATCTCCCTGCGTCCTATTGCCTGCACCACCGCCTCCCCCCCCCCCCAATTTAATTGTTTAAAGTCTCCTGAGCAGCTCTAGAAATCCTCCCTGCCAGTATATTAGTCCCCTTCCAATTCAGGTGCAGTTGGGGTGGCAAGGTGGCTCACTGGTTAGCACTGCTGCCTCACACTGCCAGGGACCCAGTTTCGATTCCAGCCTCAGACGACTGTCTGTGTGGAGTTTGCATTTTCTCCTCATATCCACGTGGGTTTCCTCTGGGTGCTCCAGTTTCCTCCCACAATCCAAAGATGTGCAGGTTAGGCGAATTGGCCAGGCTAAATTGTCCATCGTGTTAAGTGCAGTAGTCAGGGGTAAATGCAGGGTAGGGGAAATGGGTCTGGGTGGGTTACTGTTCGGAGGGTTGGTGTCGGCTTGTTGGGCTGAAGGGCCTGTTTCCATACTGTAGGGAATCTAATCTAATCAATCTGTCCTTCCCGTACAGGTCACTTCTACCACAGAAGAGATTCCAATGATCCAAAAATATGAATCCTTCTCCCATACACCAGCTCTTCAGTCATGCATTCATCTGTTCTATCCTCCTACACCTACGTCAATAGCTCGCAGCACCAGGAGTAATCCAGATATTATTAGTCCTTTTTTAATTCTGGCCTAACTCTCTATATTGTCCCTTGAGAATCTCATCCTTTTCCTTTCTTATGTCATTGTGGCAATGTGGACAATGACCTCCTGCTGTCCCTCTCTCCCTTGAGAACTTTCAGCACCCTCTCTGAGACGTCTTTGATCCTCATCCGACAAGAAGACCATATCGTTCTAAAGGCCATTTTTGCATCTTTCAATCTACAGACTCAGAAAATAGCACTGTCTTATTCCTGTACAAAACACTGCTCCAGGCTAACTTAATATTTATGGCTTATATTTTTAAGTTTAATCAAGAGACATGTCTCAATAAAACATGTAATCAAGAAGGAACCCACTCTACTCACTACTGCAGACTTACTGTAAGGCCACACTTTAAAATATTCACTTACTTGTTTCTGTGCTGTGACCTCTCCCAAACAGGTTCCTCCAAGATTAGTTATGAATTTCAGTGTTTATTAATTTTCCCAGACACACTCTGTTGTCCAATGATACATGAGTTCAAACAGCAAAGGCAGTAACTGTGCAGGTTCACTGCTGTGTCACTTAGAATTGTGGGTTTCTTTTCCTCTCTCTCTCTCTCTCTTTCTCCTACATTGACCTCACCATGTGTTGCCTTTGTCTGTTCCTCTCCCTTTTAAAAGTGCTGTTGTTTTGTTATGTCTGGTTGCATTTCATCTGGTTATTTAGCTTAATGCTGGGCCATCTGCAGCTCACTAATGTAAATCCATCTTTCACACAGTATGTCTTATGGAATACTCCAGAGGCAGAATGATGAGAGCAAGGAGGCCCTTGATGTCTCCTCTTATGCTCAAAGGGTAACAGCCTCGAGTCAAGTATTGACAAAAATCAGGAGCGTTGTCCCACCAGAAGCCGATAAAAGGTAGGCAATGGAGCAACTTGCTCTATTCTGTCTGAACTAAAAATACTCCCAATGTCAGGACAGCCTGGCTGAGTAATGGCTAAAATGCCACATAAAATATTTAACTAAACATTCAGCAGCCAAAAATGTCAATGTTCAGTCAGGTTTGTTCACACCACATGTGGACAAACCATGAGCTGATTCTCAGAACTAGAGTTCTTCTCATACCTAAGTCTCATGGAGCACAAATCCTGGTATCTATTTGACACACCACACTTATCAAATCCCACAACATGAAACTGATACAGGGATATCACTGAATAGTAACCCTCAAAAATTAAAAATCAGAAATCAATGTCGATCAAGCAAGGCAAAGATCAGAAGTAATAGAAATATTCAGCCATTGAGACCTCCATGGCACAGGATGGAATTGAATCTCAACAACAGGAATGGGCACTTGTCTGTTGTACACACTCTGAAGCTTTCTCCACTAGTTATAGTTTATTTATTCTGGGTAATAATGTATATAAATATGTTAAAACATTTTGATGAGAAAGATGTTGAAGCCTTCTTTATTTCATTTGAAAAATTGGCTAGGCAGATGCAGTGGTCAGAGGGCTTGTGGGTAATGCTGGTTCAGACCAAGCTGCTAGGCAGAGCTAGTGAGGTATTTGCATTGCTGTCAGATGAGGGGTCAAGAGATTATGCAGATGTCAAACAGGCTCTTTTGAGTGATTATAAATTGGTACCAGAAGTGGTTCAGAAAAATAAAGAAGGAACCAGGTTAGACTTACGTTGAGTTTGAAAAAATTAGACATAGTAATGTTGATAGATGAGTGTAAGCCTTGAAAATGGATAAGATCCATAAGTCTGTAAGAGATTATTCTGCTGAAGGAGTTCAAAAACTCACTTCCAGAGATGGTAAGAATTCACGTGGATAAACAGAAACTTCAAGAAGTGAGAAGGGCAGTAGAGATGGCAGATGAATATGCATTGGTGCATAAAGTTAAATTTAGCTTCCAACAGGAATTTCATCCTCTGAGGGATAGAAATTGGAAGAAGGGGAGATCCTACTCTACAAAACACAGAGTAGAGCACACTGTTAATTGTTTACCACAGATGACAAAAGAGGTTCAAGAGGATGAAAAGGAGGTGAAAGCCCTCAGGTGTTGTCACTGTGGTAAAGTGGGACACCTAAAGTCACGTGCTAGTTGTTAAAGAAAGGCACTGTGGGAAAAGGTTTGGTAAAAGAGGCTAAACAAGTGGGATTAGTGCAAGCAGCAAACGAAACTAGAAGAAAACTCAAGGAGCTGCAAGAAAGCTCATAGCCTAGGCAGGGTCTGGGTATGGAGTTCGTACTCATCTCTGTGCATAAAGTTTACTCAGGAAGAACATGGGGAGAAGGGAAAGAAGTTACAACTTTGAGAGATGTGGAATCTAATCAGTCTCTAATAGTAAGAGATGAGTGTATTTTCACTCTTTCTGACATGTTACCCGGGAGAATGGTAATTTCTGGAATAGATGGACAGAAATTTAGCACTCCCCTGTGTAAGATCAGGTTGGAGAGAACAATTCAGGGCTGGGGAAGTAACAGTGGGAGTGATTGACAGAGTGTCAGTTCCAGGAACGTTTGTTTTGTTCTTGGGAATGATTTAGCAGGATCCAAAGTGGGAGTGACACCTCTTGTTGTGGATAAGCCAAAGGAAGACCAGGAAACTGAGGAGTTAGAGGAAAGATACACTGAAATTTTTCCAGTATGTGTGGTAACAATATCCCACTGTCGTATGTCACAAACAGAAACAAAAACAGAAGAGAAAGACAAAGGAGTTGATGTTCAGTTAGCTGACATTCTGTTTGATATAATGTTGCAGGAAAAACCTGAACAGGTAGGTGGTTGGGAAGAAGTGTTGTAAGTCCTGAAAGGCTTACAACAGCAAGACAAGCTGTATATTGATGTATGCTCAGAAAAGGAATCAGAATGTATTCCAGTGAGTTATTATCTTAAAGATAGAATCCTGAAGTGAAAGTGGAGACCACTGCAGGTTATTGCAGAGGAGATGGGCAGAAGTGCACCAGCTTGTATCACCGCTAGCACACCGACAGGAAGTGTTAAGGGTAGCACATGAATTACCATTAGGAGGTCAGTGAGGTGTGAGAAAGACTCAGGCTAAGGTACAAAAGCACTTCTATTGGCCTGGAATGCACAAGATGTGGTCAAATTTTGCCATATATGTCATATATTCCAAATGGTAGGTAAGCTATAGGCAGTAATAAAACCTGCATCTTTGATGCCAATTCACGCACTCAAAGGACCTTTCACACAGGTTATGATTGATTGCATAGGTCCCCTCCTTAAAAGTAAAAGTGGAAACCAGTACTCGCTAACCATAATGGAGGTGTCTACCAGATTTCCAGAGGCAATTCCATTATAGAGTATTAAGGCAAAAGAGTGGTGGAGGAGTTAGTAGATTTCTTCATGTGGTATGAGCTACCCAGAGAGATTCAGTCAGACCAAGGGTCTAACTTTACTGCTGGGCTGTTTAAGGAAGTCATGGATAGCTGAGACATACAACACTTTTAATCAAGTCCATACCATTCTGAATCCCAGCGAGCTTTGGAAAGATGGCATCAGACCCTGAAGACCATTTTTAAAGTGGACTGTCAGGATTACCCAAATGATTGTGATAAAGGTATGCTATTCGCAATGCCCCAAATGAATCTGCAGCATTTACTCCTTCTGAGTTAATATTCAGACATGGAGTGAGAGGGCCTTTGAAATTAATTAAAGAAAACTTGACAGGATCGAAGTCAGAGACCTCACAATTGGATTGTGTATCAGAGGTGAGGGGGGAGATTAAATCAGGTAGGTGATTAGCTAAACAGCACCTGAGGAGGGCACAGTATAGAATGAAGCAGGCAGCAGATAAAAACTCTCAACTTCGGACGCTTTCCCATGATGATAATGTATTAGTACTGTTACCTATGATAGGAGATCCCTTCAAAGCCAGGTTGAGTGGCCCCTATCAAAGTGAGAAAAAGTTGAGTCAGGTGAACTACCTAGGAGAGATAACGGATAGGAAAAAAACTGCATTGGTCATGTAATGTGAATATGTTAAAACTTTGCTATAAATGAGACAGGGTACTGGAGTAACGGGTGTTACGGACCCACAGAGTAAGGAATCAAATCCAGATGACATGGAGTTTGGTGTGCCTCAAAACATGTTAAATAATGAGGACGTCCTTGAGGAGTGGGATAGGTTGGTGAACGATCTGTCTCAGGAGCAAAGAACCCAATTGAAAGGTTTATTGTAGCAGTGTGAGGACATATGCAGGAATAAGATAGGGAGGATGCAGTCAGAGGTCACGAGGTTTCCAGGGAGCAGTGGAGCCTGTCGGGATACGTGAGTAAAGGGTTTAAATTTCTTTTAGTTCCAGTTTCTCTTCAGTTCCTGGATGTTATCA
Source organism: Chiloscyllium punctatum (assembly GCF_047496795.1). NCBI lineage: Eukaryota > Metazoa > Chordata > Chondrichthyes > Orectolobiformes > Hemiscylliidae > Chiloscyllium > Chiloscyllium punctatum. Next base: position 62,451,152 of record NC_092769.1, read on the forward strand.
GAAAGGCCACAAAGTCTCCAGGGAGCAGCCAAACTTCTCGGGATATGTGAGTATATAGTTAAATTTCTTTTAGTTCCAGTTTTTCTTCAGTTCCTGGATGCAGTTGAAGAAGTCACGAGGTCTCCAGGGAGCAGCAGAGCCGGTCGGGATACGTGAGTATACAGTTTAAATTTCTTTTGTTCTGGTTTTTCTTCAGTTACTGGACTCAGTCAGTTAGGTCACGAGGTCACATACTTGGACAGTTGTTTTACCTGAAACACTACTCTGGTAGTCTCTCCTACCCATCCTCCTCCTCTACCCTAAAACAAAGTTCTGTGGGTCAGTTGGTCAGGTGTTTTCTTTCATGTTTCATTTTTTTTCCAGCTATTTGGGAAATTTGAATAGCAGGAATGGAGGTTAGGGCAGCTGAACGTTCCTCCTGCAGTAAGTGGGAGGTAAGGGTCACCTCTAGTTATTAGTGGGAAGTGCACTCAACTCCAGCTCCTCAACAACCGTGTTAGGGAACTGGAGCTGGAGCAGGATGAACTTCGGATCATTCAGGTGGCAGGGGGGTTATTGAGAGGAGTTACAGGGAGGTAGTTACTGCACAGCCTCGTGAAGAAGGTAGATGGATTACCGTCAGGGGTAGGAAAGGGAACTGGCAGGCAGTGCAGGGATCTCCTGTGGTGGATCCCTTCATCAACAAGTATACCATTTTGGATACTGTTGGGTTGAGTGGGGGGGATGACTTACCAGGGGTAAGCAATGGGGCACAGGTCTCTGGCACAGAGTCTGTCCCTGTTCCTCAGAGGTGAAGGGGGAAGAGGAGCAGAGCATTAGTCACTGAGGACTCCATAGTTAGGGGAACAGATAGGAGGTTTTGTGGGAACAAGAGAGATTCACGATTGGTTTGTTGCCTCCCAGGTGCCAGGATTCGTGATGTCACTGACTATGTTTTTGGGATCCTTGAGGACGAGAGGGAGCAGACCCAAGTCATGGTCCACATAGGCACTAACGACTTAGGTAGGAAGAAAGGTGTGGATCTAATGGAGAAATTCAGGGAGCTAGGATGGAAGCTTGGAGCTAGAACAAACAGAGTTGTGATTGCTGTTTTTTTGCCCACGCCATGTGCTAGTGAAGCGAGGAACGGGGAGAGCGCGAAGCTGAACACATAGCTGCAGGGATGGTGCAGGAGGGAGGGTGTTAGATTCTTGGATAATTGGAGCTCTTTCTGGGGAAGGTGGGACCTCTACAAACAGGATAGTCTTCACCTGAACCAGAGGGGTACCAATATCCTGGGGGGTAAATCTGTTAATGCTCTTCAGGGGAATTTAAACTAATGCAGCAGGGGGGTGGGAACCTGAATTGTAGTTCCAGTGTTCAGGAGGTTGAGAATAGTGAAGTCAGGGATAGGTTTATAAGGTCGCGAGAGGGCACCAGCAATCTGGATGTTGGTTTGAAATGTGTGTACTTCAATGCCAAGACCATCAGGAATAAGGTGGGTGAACTTGCTGCATGGGTTGTTACCTGGGATTTTGATGTTATGGCCAGGAGGGACAGGAATGATTGTTGCAGATTACGGGATTTAGATGTTTCAGCAAGAACACAGAAGAAGGTAAAAGAGGCAGGGGGTGTGGCATTATTAATAAAGGATAGTATTACAGCAGCTGAGATAATGGTTGAGGACTCATCCACTGACATAGTTTGGGCTATGGTTGGAAACAGGAAAGGAGAGGTCACCCTTTTCTGTAGGCCTCCAAATTGTTCCAGGGATGTAGAGGAAAGGATAGCAAAGATGATTCTTTCTAAGATGAGAGTAACAAGGTAGTTGTTATAGGAATTTATCTTCACCAATATTGACTGGGAATACTAAAGTTCAAGTAGTTTAGATGGGTCAGTATTTTTTCAATGTGTGCAGGAGGGTTTTCTGACACAGTATGTAGACAGGCCAACAAGGGGATTTGGATTTGGTACTTGGGAATGAATTCAGCCAACTGTTAGATTTGGAAGTGGGAGCCTCCTTCCTGATGAAGGGATAGGTATATCCCACAGGGAAAGAGGTATAACTGGGGAAAAGGCAATTATGATGTGATTAGGCAAGACTTAGGATGCACAGGAAGGGGAAGGAAACCACAGGGATGGACACTCTTGAAATGTGGAGCTTATTCAAGGAACAGCTACTGCGGTTCCTTGATAAGTATGTAACTGTCAGGCAGGGAGGTAGTTGTCGAGAGAGGGAGCCATGGTTTACGACAGAAGTTGAAGCTTTTGTCAAGATGAAGACGAAGGCTTATGTGAGGTTGAGGTATGAAGGCTCAGTTAGGGGACTTGAGAGTTATAAGTTAACCAGAAAAGATGTAAAGAGAAGAGCGGAGGTGGGGGGTGGGGGGGGGGGGGGGGGCGGGTACCTGAGAAGTTGATGGTGAATAGAATCAAGGAAACCCTAAGGCTTTCTGTAGGTATATCTATAGGAATAAGATAATGACTAGAGTAAGATTAGGGCCAATTAAAGATAGTAGTGGAAAGTTGTGTGTGGAATATGAGGACATAGGGGAAGCGCTTAATGAATACTTTTTGTCAGTATTCACATTGGAAAAGGTCAATATTAGTGAGAATACAGAGATACAGGCTACAAGAGTAGATGGAATTGAAGTTTACAAAGCAATTTTGGAAGATCTGAAAATAGATAAGACCCCAGGCCCTCACTAACCTTATTGAGTTCTTCAAGAAGGTGACAAAACAGGTGAATGAAGGTAAGGCAGTTGATGTGGCGTACATGGACTTAAATAAGGGGGTTGATAAGGTTCCACATGGTGGGCTATTGTACAAAATAAGGAGTTTCAGTATTGAAGGTGATTTAGCATTTTGGATCAGAAATTGGCTCGCGAAAAGGAGACAGAGGGTGGTGGTTGATGTGCCATAAGGATCTGGTTTGGGGCCACTGCTCTTTGTCATATTTATAAATGATCTGGAATGGGCATAGATGGTTGGGTTAGTAAATTTGCTGAAAATGTGTTGCTGGAAAAGCGCAGCAGGTCAGGCAGCATCCAAGGAGCAGGAGAATCGACATTTCAGGCATGAGTCCTGCCCGAAACGTCGATTCTCCTGTTCCTTGGATGCTGCCTGACCTGCTGCGCTTTTCCAGCAACACATTTTCAGCTCTGATCTCCAACATCTGCAGTCCTCACTTTCTCTTAGTAAATTTGCTGATGACACTGAGGTAGGCAGAGTTGTGGATAGTGCCAAAGGATGTTGTGGTTTACAGAGGGACATAGATAAGATACAAAGCTGGGCTGAGAAGTGGTAAATGGAGTTTAATGCAGAAATGTGTGAAGTAGTTCACTTTAGAAGACGTAAAAGGAATGCAGAGTACTGGACTAATGGTAAAATACTTGGCAGTGTAGATGAACAGAGCAATCTTGGTGTCCAGGTTCATAAATCCCTGAAAGTTGCCACCTAGGTTAATAGATATGTTAAGAAGGCATGTGGTGTGTTGGCATTTATTGGTATGAGGATTGAGTTTCGGAGCCACAAGGTCATGCTTCAGTGGTACAACACACTGGCAAGGTTGCACCTGGCGTATAGCACACAGTTCTGGTCACCACATTATAGGAAGTATGTGGAAGCTTTGGAAATGGTTCTGAGGAGATTTACTAGAATGTTGCCTGGTATGGAAGGAAGGTGGTATGAGGAAAGGCTGAGGGAACTGAGGTTGTTTTCGCTGGAGACATGATTGAGAGGTGACTTAATCGAGACATATAAGATAATCAGAGGGTTGGATAGGGTGGACAGTGAGAGCCTTGTTCCTCGGATGGTGAAGGCTAACACGAGGGGACATAGCTTTAAATTGAGGGGTGGTAGATTTAGGACAGATGTCAGAGGTAGTTTCCTTACCCAGAGTAGTAGTAGGAGCGTGGAACATCCTGCCTGCAACAGTAGTAGACTTGTTGACATTAAGGGCATTTAAATGGGCATTGGGCATACATATGGATAATAATGGAATGGTGTAAGTTAGATGGGCATCAGATTAATTTTTCAGGTCGGCACAACATCGAAGGTGGAAGGGCCTGTGCTGCACTGTAAAGTTCTATGTTCCATGTTCTAGGACTAATATTATTGTGCACAAGGTAGAAATAGGGAATGCTGTTCCAATAAACCAATACCCCTACAGATTTAATCCTCTCAAAGCCACACAGGTTCAGAAGGAAATAGATGAAATGTTCAACGAAAATATCAGTGAACCGAGTCAGAGTGAGTAGAGGAATAGATAACTGAATAGCCTATGTATCATAAACCAAGACAATATAACAAAATGGAAATATGGTCGAGGGGATGATGCTCAGGATATAAGAAACAGAGCTCTTCCATGTCAGACCAGTGATTAGGATTCAGTGCTTTCCCTGCCAATGGCCTGTTAATGATTCACATTTACAATAGTAAATATAAAATACTAACTGATCTTTTGAATCAGAATTATGCCATGGGCCATTTAGAATCACTTTATTGCACATTACAGTTCCACATTAGGAATGTCAGCTGCAAATAACTGACAGGCAATCAGCTTAAAACAAGAGTAGAGATGATGTCTAGAAAAGTGAAGGGCAATGGTGGTTTATGAGAGGTGACTGTAGGCCTGGTGGAGCTAAGCTCAGTGTGAATGCTGGAGATTAGATTACACTGTTTACCCTGACACCATTTAAACAGATCACTCCAGATCACTCACCCATAATTACTCTCTCTTGTGTGTTATCCTTTCCATATCTCACCATGGTTCCCTGCCCCCAGGGCATCCACACATTTTACACAGGTCAGTTTTGCAGCCTTGTATTGGGACTGTAAATTTTAGGAGCACACAGAGACCATTCGACCTATCATGTCTGCCCTGTCATTTAATGAATTTATGTTTGATCTGTTTAGACTCAACTGCATGGTCTTGCCATTCCCCAAAACCCTGACTGATTACAAATCTGTCAAACTCAGCCTTGAATATATTGAATGACCCAGCCTCGAAAGCCCGCTACTGTGAAGAATTACACAGATTCACAACCCTCTGAGAGAATAAATTTCTCCTCATCTCTGCCTTAAACATGCGAACATTATTCTGAGATTATATCCTGTCATTCTGGACCATCTCAGGTCAGGAACCAACTTTTTTGCATCCAACCTATCAAATCTCCAAAAGCCTTCATGCTTCAATAAGGAGCAGGTTTTATGTTTGTTGTACAGTAGCTGAACAATCAAACATGATGCACGTTCTTCCATTTACTTTCATCTCTGATGTGAATCTCTCACTGATTCTGACAGACTTGCTTTCTTTGTTACTTTTAAAGTCAGGAATCGATGTTCATTTTATGAGTTTGTACAGGAACAATAAGTCCTCATTTCCTGACCAGGAATAAAACTCAGGAAGCAGCAATGATAGCACCAAATCCTGACTATTAGATCGCCAGGGAATGCCTCGCGATGCTTTAAATTTTTCTTAATGAGAAACAAAATTTCTCTTGCAAATTGATACAGTCGCTGAACTTTAAACTGCATGGAGACAGATCCTTCATCCCATCAATCCAACACCAGTCATGAGCAACCATTGCTTCTAACCCTAGTTTCCAGCACTTGGCCCCATAGCCTTGTGTGCTCTGACAGTTCAAGTGCTTCTCTTAATGTCTTGATGGTTTCAGTGGAACACGAACAGCTCCCTCAGCCAATGACAGGGAATATTGGAATTAGAATCCCTAGAGTGTGGACACAGGCCCTTCAGCCCAACAAGTCCACACCAACCTTTCAAAGAGTAACACACCCAGACCCATTCCCCTACCCTATACTTACCCCTGACTAATAAACTACACTACGGGCAATTTAGCTTGGCCAATTCACTTAACCTGTACATTTTTGGATTGTGGGAGGAAACATACACAGACATGGTGAGAATGTTCAAATTCCACACAGGCAGGCGCCTGAGGCTGGAATCGAACCCAGGTCACTGGGTACTGTGAGGCAGCAGTGCTAACCACTGAGCCACTGAGCCCCTCTTTGCTCTTTGCTGGAACATGAAGTCCACATTTTCTCCTTGAAGGACAGTTCTGAAGGACTGACCTCATCTCCGTACCATTTCCCACTATTCCAGGTTATGCCAACAGTGTGATTTTAAGTCCCTGACTGACTGAGGTTACCACTCCTTCTCAACCTCTCTGCTCATCTGAAATGTGATGTCCCTCAAATTAAACTATCACTCTATAAACTGTCTCTCAATAATGAGAAAGCAGCCACATGGGAAAGCAACTGCATGATTGTGATGACTTGAACTTTAACATGTGGCTCAGTGTCAGACTTTGTTATACAACATGTCTGGGGAATGCAAGGGACTTTTTATTCTACATTTAATGTAGTTTGGATATTAATTTTCTTGAAAGGAGATGAAATGAAAGATTAATTTTACAGATGACAAGAAATCAATTCAGAAGCATTGGTGATCAGTTTCGAGCATTCTGTAGTATCTAGAAGAGTTCCAATGGGCTGGAGGGTAACTAATGTAACCCCACTTTTTATAAAAAGGAGTTAAAGAGAAAAGAGGGAATTATAGGCTGGTCAGCCTGACATCAGTGGTGGGGAAAATGCTGGACTCAATCATTAAGGATGTAATGACATCATTTGCAAAGCAGAGACAAAATCAGTCCAAGTCAGCATGGATTCACTGAAGGAAAATCATGCTTGATAAATCTTCGGAATTTTTTGTTTGAGGATGTGTCCAGTCGAGTGGACGAGGGTGTGTCACTAGATGTTGTGTATCCGGACTCTCAAGAATCTTTGGACAAAGTTCCATGTAAGACATTAGCGAAGAGAGTAAAAGGTCATGGTATTGGAGGTAACGTATTGACGTGGATAGAGAACTGGTTGGCAGACAGAAAGCAGAGAGTCGGATTAATTGGGACCTTTTCAGAATGGCAGACAGTGATGAGTGGGGAGCCACAGGGTTTAGTGCTGGGACCCCAGCTGTTCACAACATGCATTAATGATTTCAATTAAGGAATTGAATGCAATATCTTCAAATTTGGAGATGACACTAAGCTTCTTGGCAGTGTATGCAGTGAGGAGGATATTAAGAGGCTGCAGTTTGACTTGGACATGCTGGCTGAGTAGGAAAATACTTGATAAATGCAATAGAATGTGGTGTGGGGATACTGTTCCTCTAACAAGGTTTTATTCTGTTTTAGTTTTCAAAAGGGGCTGTAAAAGGCAAAGGTTCCGATTTGTTTGGGCTTAGGCCATGTTGATTATGACTAACAGATACTGCCTAAGACAAGAATCAGGGAAAAGGGCTATTAGGTTTGTTTTTTTAAAAACGCTTGTACAATGAAAGTGGAGTGGCTAATTCTCCCAATTTAAGGATTTTTCTCACTTATTTTAATTTGTAAGTGGGGACCTCGAGAAGCTGCTTAGAAAAACAGAAGTTCCATGTTTCCACCAATGATCCCTGGCTGATCCTATCTGCAATTTCTCACGCTCCTGTGAGAACCTGTATTTGAATTTACCTTTTTGCAAAGGGGTGTGTTTTGGAATGTTGCAGGAAATCTAAACAGCTCTTTGTTAAGTTGTGGGGGACATCATGTCAGTTGGGGTTTCAAATAGTTTTGTTGTAAATTTTGTTTTCATTTGCTTGTGTTTCATTCAGTGCCTGTAAATAAATTCTGCTTTGTTGAAAACTGAGCGGTTTGACCAGCTGCATCACTCCAGGAATATCCACCTTACACCTGCCTAAAACAAGTAGAAAATGTAGAGTCTGGGCTACCTTCTTGAAATGTTTTGAGGGGGTCTGGCCTGGTCCATAACAGATTGGGGGTTCTTTGTGGGATTTATTCATTAGTTCCAATTTGGGATTAGGGTAGTTGGACTTTTGAGTTGGACTGCCTTTGGGCAGTGAGTGGTAGGTGTGAGTATCCTTTATTCTGGATCTTGAATTTGGTTGGTTGAAATAGTGCTTGGTGTAGTAATAGCTCTTTCAGTGGCTAAGGCTTGTCTGGGGGTGGAAGAGGTGACTTTGTGGGTTTTACAAAAGGTGTGCAGGGCAAAGCTGCTGAAATTGGCAGACAAGTTGGAGTTGGAGTTGCCTCCTTCCATGAGGACAAGAAAGACAATTATAGCAACAGTTCAGTGTTTAAATTTGCTGGAAGTGCTATCAGAATCTTCAGAGTTGGGTAAACCTCAATTGGAAATGAAGCAGCTTGCATGAGAGACAAAAGAAAAAGAAACAGGAAAATAAATGAAACTGTTTGAATTATGATTAAAAGCAAAGGAGGAAACAGAGAAAGAGCAAAAAGAGAATGAGAAAGTGAAGAAATGGAAAGAGAGAAATTGAAAGTCAGAAATTGGCACTTAGACCAAAAAGTCAACTTAAAAGGGTAGAGGAATTCAAACATTCAATTCCTGAGGTTCTGAGAACTCACGTGGAAGATCAGAGAGTTCAAACATCAAGATTAGCAGCTGAAATGGCTGATGATTTTGAGTTGCTCCATAAATCAAAGTTTGGCTTCCAACACCAATTTCAATCCATGAGGGATAGAAATTAAGCAAAAGAGAAATCTTTATGTGGTAAAGGAAGGGAGACCTCAGTGAAGATCATAAGGATAACTTACCACAGGACAAAAAAAGAAACCCTTGAAAGGGAGAGAGCTGTTATAAAGCTCCAGTGTTTTCATTGCAATAAAGTAGGCCAAAAGAAATCAGTGTTGTTGGGTTAGAAAAAAACACTGGGAAGGCATATGTAGGAACATTGGATAAGCCAGTGAATTTTGCTGGAGTGGTAATGAAGGCTAGAAAGTGGAGGCTAGAAAGCTGCACCAGAGTGTACAATCTGATCAGAGGTTAGTTAAGGAGGAGTAACCCTACCTTCTTAAACCAGATACCTACAAAGGTAAAGTTTACTCACGTAGGCCAGTAACAGCAGATAAAGAGGTTACAATATAAAGAGATACAGAATCCTTTCAATCTTTGATGATGAAGGTTGAGAATATATGTAACTCAGAAGGTCTATCACCAGAAAAAGTGTTAGTAAGTGGAATTCACAGTGAGACAAGACATGCTCAATTAATAGATAGAGGTTAGAATCTCCAGTGAAAAGTGGAGACGTGGTGTCATAAGTACCATAAAAACGCTCAGCCCCTGGAATACAATTTGTCCTTGCTAATTATATAACTGGTTCCCAGGTAGGAGTGCTGCCTGTGGTTGAGAAGTCAGTGGAAAATCAGGCAACTGAGCCATTATAGGAAGCATATCCTGGATCTTTTCCCTGACTGTGTGGTAACGAGGTCACAAAGTCACCAGTTGAAACAGGAGAGATGAAAGAATACAGATAGGAAAGTTGAAGTGGAATGAGCAGAGACCCTGTTTGATCAGATGGTTGAGACAAAACAAGAGCAGATGGATGACAAAATAGCTCAGAGAAATTAACTGAGTTACAGCAGAAATATGAACATTTATAGCAATTTTCTCAAAAAACGTACACAGAAGAAGAATCAGAATGCATCCCTGAATGTTATTATCTTAAAAATAATGTCTTAATGAGGAAATGGAGACCATCACATATGCAGGTAATTAAAATAGGCAGAGATTCATCAAGTCATATTGCCTGTGGGTGAAAGGAAAGAGATGTTGTGTGTGCGATGCATGAACTACCAGCAGGAGGTTATTTAGGGGTAAGAAAAAAACCAAGCTGAAATACAACAACATTTTTTCATTGGCCTGGACTGCACAAGGATGTAGTCAAATTTTGCTAGACATGTCATGCGTGCCAGGTACTTAGAAAACCACAGGCAGTAATAAAATTAGAAAGTTTTGAGAAGATGTGTAGCGCAGGTTGAGGTTCTGGATGTAGGTTTGCTTGCTGAGCTGGAAGATTCATTTTCAGACATTTCGTCACCATACTAACATGCTCAGTGAGCCTCCGAATGATGCACTGGTGGTGTAGCCCGCTTTCTATGTATGTGTTTGGGTTTCCTTGGGTTGGTGATGTCATTTCCTGTGTTTATGTCATTTCCTATGGTCATATCCATCCTAGTACAAGCCAAACAGACACGCAAGAGAATTCCTAGAAGCATGGCATTCCAACCAGAACTCTATCAACAAATACATTGACATGGATCCCAGTTACCATCCCTTGAGAAAAAGAACAGGAAATGATGTCACAATAGGAAATGGCGTCAATACCAGATTTCAAGGAGCCATTATGCAATATTACAGCTAAGCGGATTGTAGAGGAATTACTCCAATTTTTTTTCACTAGATACAGACTACCCCAGAGGTCCAATCAGATAAAAGGTCTAATGTTACATCAAACATTATTCAAAGAAGTTATGGACAGCTTATGAATAAAACAATTCAAATCCACTGCGTACCATCCAGAATTGCAGGACACATTAGAAACGTGGCCCCAGACATTCAAGACCATTTTGAGGGCTCATAGGTTAAGACTATTCAGATAATTGGGATAAAGGAATTGTGTTTGTACCTTTTCTCATCAGAGTTGCAACAAATTAATCAACTAAATTTGCCCATTTGAATTAGTGTTTGCGGCATTAAGTGAGACGAACACTAAAATTGATTAAGGAGAAATTAGGGAGTCAAAATTCAGAGTCCACATATTTGAAGTAGGTGCAAGATTTTAGGGAACAATTGAATAGAGTGGGGGAGTTGGCTAGTCAGCTATGAAAATTATCACAGTGTACAATGAAACAGGAAGCAGTCAAGAAATCAAATACTCCCAATTTTACTATTAGAGATAAAGTGTTAGTGTTACTTCCAATGATAGGTGAATCTTAAAAAAAGTAAGGTTTAGTGGATCTTGACAAGTCAGAAGGAGATTCACTGAGGTGAACTATTGGATAAGGATTCCAGACAGAAAGAGTGTGTCATGTGAATATGGTCAAAAGGTATTTTGACAGGGAAGGATGATAAAAGGAGACTGTATTACTGGTTACAACACAGAGTGAAGAACCAAGGTCAGACAATTCTGAATTGGACATTCCTCAAATTAAATTGGACAATGAGGAAATTGTCAAAAATTGGGATAAATTATTCAGTTACCATCCAGAGGAAGATTGAAATGACCTGAAAGAGTTATTACAATCACATGGGAGGAGACATGTGATAATAAAGTGAGAAGGACTAACCTAATTATGCAAGATGTAGATACAGGAGATGCTGTTTTAATTAAAGAACATTCTTAAAGGCTTAACCCTCTAAACGTTGGCACAGGTTCAAAAGGAGATTGAACACATGGTCCAAGACGACATAATCGAAGTGAGTTACAGTGACTAGAGCGCACCCACAGAAATGGTGCCAAATCCAGCTATTACCCAACACTTGTGTGTGGACTCTTGCAATGTCAATGCAGTCACAAAGTCTGATTCATATCCGATTCCATGTTTGGAAGACTGTATTGAAAAGGTGGGACAAGCAACTTATATTTCTAAGTTGGGGATTTGTTCGGAGGATACTGGCAGGTACCTTTGTCAGAAAGCGTGAAGACAGTTTTGGCTTTGTAACACCAAATAGACTGTATCAATTAAATGTTCGTGCCATTTGGTACGAAAAATACACCAGGCACATTTCAAAGAATAACCAATAAGGTCATTTCCAAACTACTCTACAGTGTAATTTATATTGATGATCTAGTGATTTTTAGTCATACATAGAAGGAACATTTGCAACATTTATCAGAATTTTTCAAGTGACTTCAGAAGACAGGTTTGATGATAAACCTGGTCAATTTGCCAAAGCCTAAGTCACCTTTCTGGGCAATGTGTTTGAAAATGGACAAATGGCCCCACAGAATACAAAAACAAAGGTTAGCAGGGAATTTCCCATACCAGCAACGAAAACAACAGTACTGGGATTGAGTGGATTTTATTGGAAATTCGTACTGAATTTTAGCTGAATACCTGCTCCACTCACTGAATTACTAAAGAAAGCCAAGGTGTTGCAATGGACAGCAGACCGTCAGAATGCATTTGACAGATGTGTTGACCACCGCCTCAGTATTAGACACACCTAATTATGCTAAACTATCAATGTGAGTGTCATGCAGTACTTATAGGAAGGTGACGACAAAACAGAAGGATCTATCGGGTAGTTCTCCAGGAAATTGAAGATGCATCAAAAGAAACATTCGACAACTGAGGAGGAGATATTGAGCATGGTAGTGCCATTACGACTATTCAACATTTAGTGTTGCCAATAGTGTCTCTGAGACTGTCATATATACTGATCATAATCCATTGGGGTTTTTGGAAAAATTTAAGGGCAAACATTCCAGACAATTTAGTTGGAGCTTGTTATTTCAACCATTCAATTTTAAAATTGCGCATGTGGCAGAGATGAGAAAATGTGATTGTGGACGCATTGTCGAGACTTGGATGAGAAGCAGAGGTGTACAGTAGCAGGAGTAAATGGACTGAAATAGAATGTAGCAGTGCATGTTTGCATGTTTATAGTCAATGCAATATATGTGTGTTGTTGGATACTAACAGTGTAAGATTAAGGGAATTTTAAAATAAAGCCATCTTTGGATATTGATTTTTTTTTAAGGGGGGAATGCTACTCCTTTAGTAAAGTGATGTTGTCCTTGGTTTTTTTTTCAAAAGGCAGGGGTTCCAATTTGCCTGGGTTTAGGTGACTTTGATTATGACTAACAGATCCTGCCTGAGACAACAATCAGGGAAAAGGGATTTTAGGTTTTTAAAAAAATTGTACAATGAAAGTGGAGTGGCCAGTTCTCTCAGTTCAGGGATTTTTCTAGTTTGGTTTAGTTTTTTAGCTGACGACCCTGAGAAGCTGCTTGGCAAAAAGAGGTTCCATGTTTCAGCCAAAGATCCCTGACAGATCTTTTATGCCATCTCCCTCTCCTGTAAGAACCTGTGTTTGAATTTATCTTTTTGCTAAGGGGTGTGTTTATGGGATATTGCAGGAAGACATAACAGCTCTTTGTTAAGTTGCGGGGGATATCATGAGGGTCATGTTTTCAAATGATCGTTACGCTAAATTCCATTTTCATTTGCATGTGTTTCATTTAGTAGCCTGTAAATGAATTCTGTTTCATTTAAAACTGAGTGGTTTGACCAGCTGTATCACTCCTGGAATATCCATCTTACATGTGCTTGAAACAACTAAAAAAGACAGGGTCGGAGCTACCTTCTTGAAATATTTTGAGGGGGTCTGGCCTGCTCCACAACTGTGGATAAGTGTGAGGTTATCCACTTAGGTTGCAAAAACAGAAAGACTCATTATTATCTGAATGGTGGCAGTTTAGGGAAGAGTGATTTACAATGACATCTGGGTGTCATGGAGGAACATTCACTGAAAGTTTGCACGCAGGTGCAGCAGGCAGTGAGAAAACCTACTGGCATGCTGGCCTTTGAAGTGAGAGGATTTGAGTATAGCAGCCAGGATGCCTTGCTGCAGTTATACAGGGCTGTGGTGAGTATTTGTATGCAGGTTTGAACCCCTAGTCTGTGAAAGGACATTCTTGCTATTGAAGAAGTCCAGCAAGGGTTCGCCAGACTGATTTCTGGAATGGCAGGACTGACATGTGAAGGAAAACCTGGTTGAAAGGGCTTGTACTTGCTGGTATTTAGAAGAATGAGGGGGTTTCTCATCAAAACATAAAATCCTGATTGGACTGGACAGACTCGATGCAGCGAGAATATTCCCAATGTTGGGGAGTTCCAGAACTGGGATCACAGTGTAAGAATAAGGGATAAGCCATTCAGGACTGAGATGAGGAAGTATTTTGTCACTCAGACAATTCTTTCCCAAATGAAGTTGTTGGAGTCAATTCGTTATATTCAAGAGGGAGCTGGGTGTGGCCCTTGTAGTGAAAGGAGTCAAGGGGTATGGAGAGAAAGCGGGAATGGGATACTGAAATTGCATGATCATACTGAATGGTGGTGAAAGCTCAAAGGGCCAAATGGCTATGCTGCAATCTTCTATGTTTCTATGTCTAAGTTTCAAATGGTGGCCTCTATACCCAGCATTCCCAACGCTGGTGAATATCCCCTATCTACTGCAGTGATGTTCACTGTGCAAGCTCAGTTCCTTCACCCATATCGACAGTCTGGAGCATGCACAGTGGGAGCAATCTTGAGGCTTTGTTTTTCATCTCCACAAAAGGTCACAGTGACGCGATGGACTGAGAGGTTAAACACTTTGTGGGATGCTGCAGACCCCGAATAAATAAACTACCTGTCCCCATTTTTACAAATTGGGACAATTCAAAGCTTCTCCTGAGGACCGGCTGCAATTCACAGCTGCCTCTGTAGGGGCAATGGATACTAGACAGGATGCACTTGAGGGCAACATGGTGTCTCAGTGGTTAGCACTGCTGCCTCACAGCACCAGGGACCTGGGTTTGATTCTCGCTTCAGGTGACTGTCTATGTGGAGTTTGCACATTCTCCCTGTGCCTCCGTGGGTTTCCTCCAGGTGATCCGGTATTGTCCCACAGTCCAAAGATGTGCAGGTCAGGTGAGTTGGCCATGCTAAATTGCCCATAGTGTTAGGTGCATTAGTCAGGGGTAAATATCAGGTAGGGGAACGGATCTGGGTGGGTTGTCCTTCAGAAGGTGGGTATGGACTTGTTGGGCTGAAGGCCCTGTTTCCACACTGTAGGGAATCTAAGCACGGTGGCTCAGTAATTAGCACTGCAGCCTCACAGCACCACGGTCCCATGTTCGATGCCAGCATTGGTCAACTGTCGGTGTGGAGTTTGCACATTCTCCCTGTATCTGCGTGGGTTTCCTCCAGGTGCTCCGGTTTCCTCCCATAGTCCAAAGATGTGCAGTCAGGTGAATTGGCCATGCTAAATTGCCCATAGTGTTAGGTTCATTAGTCAGAGGGCGATGGGTCTGGGTGGGTCTATGTGGGCCACGACTTGGGCTTCTCCCCCTCCCGATTAAGGATCCCAAAAACATGATCCAAGACATTTGAGATATATTTGGACGCACACTTGTGAAAGCTCATAAAGCTACAGGCCAACTGCTGGAAAATGGGATTGGAATATTTAATTGGGTATTTTTAATTGTCACAGACTTGATGGCTGCAGAGCCTTTTTCTGTACAGTATACACTTAATATAGGGATATATTGAGCGAACACTTGAAACCAGGTCAGAGAAGGAGATATTAGAGGAGGTGACTCATCGTAGTCAATCATTTCAGGTGGGAAGTGAGGTAGAGAGGTGGAGAGGTTCAGATGGAAATTCTAAAGCTCGGGGCAGAGGAATCTGAAACTGCCTTCAACTGGAGAAATAAACATGGGTTGTCCTCATCAGGCTTGAATTAGGGGAATGCACCAACCTCAGAGATTCATGAAGTTGGAATAATGAGAGACAGGGAGGGCTGTGAGGCTGGAGGAGATTAGAGAGATAGGGAGGGCTGTGAGGCTGGAGATTAGAGATAGGGAGGGCTGTGAGGCTGGAGATTACAGAGGTAGGGAGGATTGTGAGCCTGGAGATTACAGAGATAGGGAGGGCTGTGAGGCTGGAGGACATTATAGAGATAGGGAGGCTTGTGAGGCTGGAGGAGATTACAGAGATGGGGAGGATTGTGAGGCTGGAGGAGATAATAGAGATAGGAAGGATTGTGAGGCTGGAGGAGATTATAGAGATAGGGAGGATTGTGAGGCTGGAGATTACAGAGATAGGGAGGGCTGTGAGGCTGGAGGAGATAACAGAGATAGGGAGGGCTGTGAGGCTGAAGGAGGTTACAGAGATAGGGAGGGCTGTGAGGCTGGAGATTACAGAGATAGGGAGGGCTATGAGGCTGGAGGAGATAACAGAGATAGGGAGGGCTGTGAGGCTGGAGATTACAGAGATAGGGAGGGCTATGAGGCTGGAGAAGATAACAGAGATAGGGAGGGCTGTGAGGCTGGAGGAGATTACAGAGATAGGGAGGGTTGTGAGGCTGGAGGAGATAACAGAGATAGGGAGGGCTGTGAGGCTGGAGATGACAGAGATAGGGAGGGTTATGAGGCTGGAGATTACAGAGATAGGGAGGGTTGTGAGGCTGGAGATTACAGAGATAGGGAGGGCTGTGAGGCTGGAGGAGATAACAGAGATAGGGAGGGCTGTGAGGCTGGAGATTACAGAGATAGGGAGGGTTATGAGGCTGGAGATTACAGAGATAGGGAGGGTTGTGAGGCTGGAGGAGATTACAGAGATAGGGAGGGCTGTGAGGCTGAAGGAGGTTACAGAGAACGGGAGTTTTGTGCAGTTGGATGAGATTACAGTGACAAGAATTTGAGGATGACAGAGATTACAGAGATAGGTGGTTTTGCTAGATATCCAGGACGTTACAGTAATAGGGAAGATGATAAGGCTCTAGGGAATTACAGAGCTAGGGAGCATTGTGAGACTGCAGGTGATCATCATCCAAGTAGCACTGTGGTGAACTTACAGCACATGAAGTGCTATAGTTCTAGAAGTTAAATAAAGATGGACACTAGATACTGGCCTGGGCACCGAAGACGATACCCCATGAATAAATTATAATTGAGGTGGATTTCTATTTTGTGGAGAGGTAACAGTTGTTACAATTTTAACCACGGAATTCAAATTTCAGATAGTTGGCAAATAATGCAGGGTGAAAATGTGAAAGTAATATTATTTAACACGTTCTGAGCATCTAGAGCAGTCTGAACAGCAGCTGGTTGCAGATTCAGCTCTCATTCTCAAAAGATTGCTAGAATTAGAATTAGATTTTGATGTCACATGTGCTTAGTGTAGGAATACATGAGTACAGTGAAAAGTGTACAAAACCACCATTCTTCAGTATCACATTGGTTGCAAGACCAGAATGTCTTTAAAATGTTTTAAATGTTACATTTTAAGGAAAGATATGAAGGGCTTTGGGCAAATGGTAAGAGAGTTGGGACAGATTAGTAGCATCTCTAGAGGCAGAGAGCGTCGGCCACTGTGCTGAATGCCCACCAGCTCCTGTGTTCTGTGATAGATCTATTTCAATGCAAGATGGCTGACTGGTTAATGCCAGTGAACTCAGGGTGTGGATAGATATGTGGGATTGGGATATTATAGCCATTACAGAAGCATGGCTAAAGGAGGGACAGGACTGGCAGCTTAAAGTGCCAGGGTACAGGTGCTTCAGGCAGGACAGAGGTAATGCGAAGAGGAGAGGGGGTGTTGCATTTCTGATTAAGGCAAGTATTACAGCAGTAGTCAGAGATGAAATAACTAAAGGTTCATCCAGTAAGGCTTTGTGGGTGGAGCTAAGAAATAAGAAGGGGCTGGTGACATTATTGGGGTTGTACTATAGATCCCCAAATAGTCAATGGGAATTAGAGGAACAAATATGCAGGGAGATTGGGGAGACTCGCAGGAGGACTAAGGATGTCATAGTAGGGAATTTTAATTTTCCTGACATAGACTGAGACTGCCAAAGCGTTAAGGGCTTAGATGGGGTGGAATTTGCTAAGTGCATTCAGGAAAGTTTCCTCAAGCAGTATATAGAGGGTCCGACTTGGGAAGGGGCAAAACTCAACCTGCTTTTGGGAAATAGGGCAGGACAGGTGACTGAGGTGACAGTAGGGGAGCACTTCGGGACCAGTGACCATAGTTCTATTAATTTTACAGTAGTTATGGAGAGGGACAAAACTGGTCCACAGATTCAAGTTCTAAATTCATACATTTTGCTGTAATTAGACAGGACCTTGCAGAGGTTGGTTGGAGTAGGTTATTTGCAGGTAAAGGGACCTCTGCTTAAGTGGGAGACCTTCAAAAGCGTGATAGCTTGAGGTCAAGGTTTATATGTTCTGCTGAAGGTGAAGGGCAAAGGTGGCAGGAATAGGGAAGCCTGGATGATAAAGGAGGCATGGCTCAGGGACAGGCAGCTGGGATCAAGGGAATTCCTGGAGGTATGTCGAGGATACAAGCGCTAACTGAAGAAGGAAATCAGGATGGTGAAAACGAAGCACGATATAACCTTAGCTGAGAAGATCAGGGTGAATCCAAAGAGGATCTTTAAGTATATTAAAGGACAAAGAATAACCAGAGAGAGATTTGGACCCCTCAAGGACCAAAATGGACATGTACGTGTAGAACGGCAGGAGACAATCGAGATCCACAATGAGTATCTCCTCCTCATGTTTACCATGGAGAAAGAAATGAAGATTTGGCAACTTAGGGAAGTTAGTGGTGATATCGTGGGGACAGTCTGTGTCACAGCAGAGGAGGTGTTGGATGTGTTAGAATGTATGAAGGTGGATAAATCTCCTGGTCCTGACCAGACATATCCAGAGGCTAGACAAGAAATTGCAGGAGCCCTGGCTGATATGTTTGCATCGTTAGCCACAGGTAGGTTCCTGGAAGACTGGAAGTTAGCGAATGTTCTGCCCTTGTTTAAGAAGGGCTGCAAGGAAAATTCTGGGAACTACAAACTAGGAAGTCTAACCACTGTGGTAAGTAAGTGACTTGAGAAGGTTCTACGGGATGAAATATACATGTATTTTGAAAGACAGGGTTTGATTAGGAGTATGGCTTTGTGCGTGGGGGATCACACCTCAAACATTGCATACAGTTCTGTGATGAAGTGACCAGGAAGGTTGATGAGAGCTGGGCTGTAGATGTAGTCTACAGTGAATCAGTAAGGCATTTGACAAGGTTCTGTATGGTTGGCTACCCTGGAAGGTTAGACCACATGGAATCCAGAGGGAGCCGGCAAATTGGATACACAATTGGCTTAATGGTAGAAAGCAGAGGGTAATAGTGGAAGGATGTTTGTTGGACTGGAGGCCTTGGACTAATGAAGTACCTCAGGGGTCTGTGCTTGGTCCATTGTTATCTCTATCAATGATTTGGATGAGAAGGTACAAGGCATGATTAGTGAGCTTGCAGATGACACTAAAATAGCGGTATCATGCAAAGTGAGGAAGGTATCATAGATTGCAGCAGGACCTTGATCAGCTGGGAAAGTGGGCCAACAAATGGTTAATAGAGTTTAAAATAGATAAGTGTGAGGTCTTGCATTTTGGAAAGTTCATTCAAGGTAGGACTTTCATGGTGAATGGTATGGCCTTAAGGAGAGTATGAAATAGAGAGACGTTGCAGTTCATGTGCACGATTCTCTGAAAGTGGAGTCCCAGGTGGACAGGGCAGTGAAGAAGGCTTTTGGTACACTGGCCTTCATCAGTCAGGGCGTTCAGTATAGAAGTGGGAACTTATGTGGCAGTTATACAGGACATTGGTGAGGCTGCACTTGGAGTATTGTGTTCAGTTTTGGTCACCTTGTTATCGGAAGAACGCTATTAAACTGGAAAGAGTGCAGAAGAAATTTACAAGGATATTGCCAGGACTCAATGATCTGAGTTACAGGGAAATGTTAGCCAAGCTAGGACATTTTTCTTTAGAGCACAGGAGACTGAGGGGGGATCTTATGGAAATGTTTAAGATCACGAGAGGCATTCATAGAGTGAATGCACTGAGTCTTTTTTTCCCAGCGTTAGGGAATCGAGGACTAGAAGGCATCAGTTTAAAGTTAGAAGGGAAGGTATAAAAAGGAACCCGAGGGGCAACTTTTTTTACACAGAGGGTGGTACACATATGAAATGAGCTGCCGGGGACGTTGTTGAGGTGGGTATATTAACAATATTTGAAAAGGCATTTGGACACATACATAGAAAGAAAAAGGTTTAGAAGAATATGGGCTTAGTGCAGGCAAATAAGAGAGCAACACTGATAGGAGATCCAATCATGAGAGAATCAGACAGGAGATTCTGTGGTCACAAGCGAGACTCCTGGATAGTGTGTTGCCTCACAGGTGCCTGGGTCAGGGGTGTCTCTGATCGCATCTACAGGATTCTTAAGGAGGAGAGAGAGCAGCCAGAACACATCAGTACCAATGACATAGGTAGGGAAAAGCAGGAAGACTTGAAAGAGAATATAGGGAGTTAGTTTAGAAGCTAGAAGCCAGGATGAACAGAGTAGCAATCTCAGGATTGCTACAAGTGTCACATGCTGGTGAGACAAGGAATAGAGAGTGAGTGCAGCTGGTTGCTGGGCTGGTGTAGGAGGGAGGGCTTCAGATATGCGGTTCTGGGGAAAGTGCGTCCTGCACAAGAAAGACGGGCTGTACTTGAACTGGAGAGGCACCAATATACTGGTGAGAGGTTTGTTTGAGCTCTTTTAGAGGGTTTAAACTAGATTGTTGGAGGGTGGGAACCTGAGCTATGGATCAAAGGATTGGAGAGGTAATGAACAGCCAGATAAAGGGTTTGAGAGTCTGTGTGGAGGGATAGGCACTTGGTCAGGCAAAGGTGGAGTCAGTGTGATGGGTTGAAGCGTGTCTATTTTAGAAGTATCAGGAATAAGGGTGATGAACTCAGAGCATGGATCAGCACTTGGAACTATGATGTTGTGGCCATTACGGAGATTTGGATATCACAGGGGCAGGAATGGTTGTCGGATGTTTCAGAGTTCAGATGTTTCAAAAGGAATGGGGGGGGGAGGTGTGGGGGATGAGGTAAAAGAGTGGCATTGCTAATCAGGGATAGTATCACAGCCATTGAAAGGGAGGTGGTTGAGGAGGGTTTGTCTACTGAGTCAGTATGGGTGGAATTCAGAAACAGGAAAGGAGTAGTCACTCTATTTCTCTACAGGCCTCCCAAACAGCAATAGAGACAGGGAGGAGAAGATTGGGAGGAAGATTTTCAAAATGCATTAAGATGATAGGGTTGTTGTCATGGATGGCTTTAACTTTCCTATAATTGATTGGAACCTACTTAGTTTGGACGGAGCAGTTTTGTCAGGTGTGTCCAGGAAGGATTCCTGATATAATATGTAAATAGGCCATATTGGATTTGGTGCTTGCAACAAATCATGCCAGGCGTCAAAACTCTCAATGGGAGAGCATTTTGGTGATAGTGATCACAACTCTATGACCGTTACTATACTGGAGAGGGGTAGGAGCAGACAGTATGGGAAAGCATTTAATTGGGGGAGAGCTAATTACAATGCTATAAGACAGGAACTGGGGGGGGGGCCTGGATTGGAATCATACAATCATAGAATCCCTACAGTGTGGAAACAGGCCATTCGGCCCAACAAATCCACACTGACCCTCTGAAGAGTAACTCACCCAGACCCACTCCCCTACATTTCCCCCAACTAATGCACAGCTTTGAACTGTGGGGAAACCAGAGCACCTGGAGGAACCCCACGCAGACACGGGGAGAATGTGCAAACTCCACACAGACAGTTGCCCGAGGTTGGGATCAAACTGGTTCCCTGGTGCTGTGAGACAGCAGTGCTAACTACTGAGCTACCGTGCGGCCCCTATGGGTACAGGCTTTCTCAGGGAAATGCACAACAGAAATGTGGAGGTTGTTTGGGAAGCACCTGCTGATAGTCATAGAGTCTTAGAGTTGTACAGCACGGAAACAGACCCTTTGGTCCAACTTGTCCATGCCAACCAGATATCCAAACCTAATCTAGTCCCACCTGCCAGCACTTGGCCCATATCCCTCCAAACCCTTCCTATTCGTATACCCATCCAGTTGCCATTTAAATGTTACAATTGTACCAGCCTCCACCACTTCACCTGGCAGCTCATTCCATACATGCACCACCCTCTGCATGAAAAAGTTGCCCCTTAGGTCTCTTTTAAATCTTTCCCCTCTCACCCTAAACCTATGCCCTCTAGTTCTGGACTCCCCCACCCCAGGGAAAAGACTTTGTCTATTTATCCTATCAATGCCCTCATGATTTTATAAACCTCTATAAGGTCACCCCTCAGCCTCCGACGCTCCAGGGAAAACAGCCCCAGCCTATTCAACCTCTCCCTATAGCTCAAATCCTCCAACCCTGGCAACATCCTTGTAAATCTTTTCTGAACCCTGTCAAGTTTCACAACATCCTTCCGATATGAAGGAGACCAGAATTGCACGCAATATTCCAAAAGTGGCGTAACCAATGTTTTATACAGCTGCAACATGATCTCCCAACTCCTGTACTCAATACTCTGACCAATAAAGGAAAGCATACCAAATGCCTTCTTCACTATCCTATCTACCTGCGACTCTACTTTCAAGGAGCTATGAACCTGCACTCCAAGGTCTCTGTTCAGCAACACTCCCCAAGACCTTACCATTAAGTGTATAAGTCCTGCTAAGATTTGCTTTCCCAAAATGCAGCACCTCACATTTATCTAAATTAAACTCCACCTGCCACTTCTCAGCCCATTGGCCCATCTGGTCCAGATCCTGTTGTAATCTGAGGTAACCCTCTTCACTGTCCACTACACCTCCAATTTTGGTGTCATCTGCAAACTTACTAACTGTACCTCTTATGCTCACATCCAAATCATTTATATAAATATGAAAAGTAGTGGACCCAGCACCAATCCTTGTAGCACACCACTGGTCACAGGCCTCCAGTCTGAAAAACAACCCTCCACCACCACCCTCTGTCTTCTACCTTTGAGCCAGTTCTGTATTCAAATGGCTAGTTCTCCTTGTATTCCATGATATGTAATCTTGCTAAACAGTTTCCCATGGGGAACCTTGTTGAATGCCTTATTGAAGTCCATATAGATCACGTCCACCATTCTGCCCTCATTATTCCCTTCGTTACTTCTCCAAAAACTCAGTCAAGTTTGTGAGACATGATTTCCCATGCACAAAGCCATGTTGACTATCCCTAATCAGTCTTTGCCTTTCCAAATACATGTACATCCTGTCCCTCAGGATTCGCTTCAACAACTTGCCCACCACCAACGTCGGGCTCACCGGTCTCTACTTCCCTGGCTTGTCCTTACCACCCTGCCTAATCAGTGGCACCACGTTAGCCAACCTCCAGTCTTCTGGCACCTCACCTGTGACTATCAATGATACAAACATCTCAGCAAGAGGCCCAGCAATCACTTCCCTAGCTTCCCACAGAGTTCCAGGGTACACCTGATCAGGTCCTGTGGATTCTATGTGTTTCAAGACATCCAGCACTTCCTCCTCTGTAATGTGGATATTTTGCAAGATGTCACTATCTATTTCCCTACATTCAATATCGTCCATGTCCTTTTCCACAGTAAACACTGATGCAAAATACTTGTTTAGCATCTCCTGTGTCTCCACACAAAGGCTACCTTTCTGATATTTGAGGGGCCCTATTCTCTCATTAGTTATCCTTTCGTCCTTATTGTATTGTAAAAACCCTTTGGATTCTCCTTAACTCTATTTGCCAAAGCTATCTCATGTCCCCGTTTTACCCTCCTGATTTCCCTCTTAAGTACACTCCTACTTCCTTCATACTCTTCGAAGGATTCACTCGATCTATCCTGTCTATACCTTACATATGCTTCCGTCTTTTTCTTAAGCAAACCCTCAATTTCTTTATTCATCCAGCATTCCCTATACCTACCAGCCTTTCCATACACCCTCACATGAATATATTGTCTCTGAAATCTGGTTATCTCATTTCTGAAGGCTTCCCAATTTTCCAGCCGTCCCTTTACCTGCAAACGTCTGCCCCCGATCAGCTTTTGAAAGTTCTTGCCTACTACCATCAAAATTAGCCTTCCTTCAATTTAGAACTTTAAGTTTTAGATCTGCTCTATCCTTTTCCATCACTACTTTAAAACGAATAGAATTATGGTCGCTGGACTCAAAATGCTCCCCCACTGACCCCTCAGTCACCTGCCCTGCCTTATTTCCCAAGAGTAGGTCAAGTTTTGCATCTTCTCTAGTAGGTACATCCTCATATTGAATCAGAAAATTTTCTTGTACACATTTAACAAATTCCTCTCCATCTAAACCCTTAACGCGATGGCAGTCCCAGTATATATTTGCAAAGTTAATATCCCCAACCATAACCACTCTATTATTCCTACAGATAATTGAGATCTCCTTACAAATTTTTCTCTCAATTTTCCTCTGACTATTAGGGGGTCTCTAATACAATCCCAATCAGGTGATCATCCCTTTCTTATTTCTCAGTTCACTGGACAGATTTGTCCCACTGAGGCAAGAAAGGTTGAAAGAACCTTGGGTGACAAGGAATGTGGAATATCTCGTCAAGTGGAAGAAGGAAGCTTACTTAAGGTTGAGGAGGCAAGGATCAGGCATAGTTCTAGATGGTTACAAGGTAGCCAGGAAGGACTTAGGAGAAATAGAATGGGGCATGAAAAAGCCTTGACTGGTAGGATTAAGGAAAACCTTAAGGGGTTCTACACCTTAGTGAGGAACAAGAACATGGCCAGAGTGAGGGTAGGGCCAATCAGGGATAGTGGAGGGAACTTTGTGCCTGGAGTCAGAGGTGGTGGAGAGGTCCTTAATGAATACATTGCTTCAATATTCACTACTGACAGGGACCTTGACATTTGTGAGGATGTGTGAAACAGACTGATATGCTGGAACAGGTTGATGTTAGGAAGAAGATATGCTGAAAATTTTGAAAAACTTAAGGATAAGTAAGTCCCCAGGCCAGAAGGGATATAACCAAGTTTACTACAGGAAGCATGGGAAGAGATTGCTGTGCCTTTGGCGATGATCTTTGCTTCTTCACTGTCCACTGGAACAGTACCAGATGATTGGAGTGTGGAAAATGTTATTCCCTTGTTCAAGAAAGAGAATAGGCATAAAATCATGGGAATTACAGACCAGCCAATCTTACACCTGTGGTGTGCAAGAGACGAGAGAGGATTCTGAGAGACAGGAATTATGATGACTTGGAAAACCATCATTTGATCGGAGATTGTAAGCATGGCTTTGTGAGGAACAGATCATGCCTCACAAACCTTCTTTGAGGTTGTGACAAAACACGTTGATGAAGCTAGAGTAGTGGATGTGGTGTATATTGGTTTTGCAAGGCATTTGATAAGGTTGTCCATGGTAGGCTAATTCAGAAAGTAAGGAGGCGTGGGATATCAGGAAACCTATCTGTCTGGACACAGAATTGGCTGGCCAATAGAAGACAGGGTGGTGGGAGATGGAAAGTATTCAGCCTGGAGCTTGGTGTCCAGTGGTGTTCCATAGGGATCTGTTCTGGGAACTCTGCCCTTTGTGATTTTTATAGATGACTTGGATGAGGATGTGGAAGGCTGGGTTAGTATGTTTGCCAATAACACAAAGGTTGGTGGAGTTGTGGATTGTGTGGAGGGCTGTTGAAAGTTGCAACAAGACATTGACAGGATGCAGAACTGGGCTGATAAGTGCAGATGGAGTTAACTTGAAAAAGGGTGAAGTCATTCACTTTAGAAGATAGAATTTGAATAAAGAATACAGGGTTAAAGGCAGGATTCTTGGTAGTGTGCAGGAACAGAGGGATCTGAGGGTCCCTCTCCAAAGATTCCTCAAAGTTGCATCTCAGGTTGATAGGGCTATTAAGAAGATGTATGGTGTGTTGACTTTTATTAGCAGGGGGATTGAATTTAAGAGCCACAAGGTTACGATGCAGCTCTATAGAGTTCTAGTTAGACCACACTTGGAATATTGTATTCAGTTCTGGTCACCTCATTATAGGAAATTCATGGAAGCTTTAGAGAGGGTGCAGAGGAGATTTACCAGGATGCTGCCTGGACTGAAGGGCATGACTTATGAAGACAGGTTGAGGGAGCTAGGTCTTTTCTTATTGGAGTGAAGAAGGATGAGAGATGATTTGATAGAAGCAGACAAGATGTTGAGAGGCCTAGATAGAGTGGATAGCCAGAGACATTTTCCCAGGACGGAAATGTCTATCATGAGGTGGCATAATGTTACGGTTAGAGGAAGTTTTAGGGGAGATGTCAGAGGTAGGGTCATAACTCAGAGAGTGGTGGGTGTGTCGAATACATTGCCAGCAGTGGTGGTAGAGTCAGATACCTTAGGGACATTTGAGCAGCTCTTGGTTAGGCACATCGATGATAATACAACGAAGGGTTTGTAGGTTAGTCTGATCTTAGAGTAAAATAGAAGAACGGCAGAACATTGAGGGCCGAAGGGCCAGTACTGTGCTGTACTGTTCTATGTTGTATATTCTATGTTGAATGGGGTTAGCATGGATGGACATTTTAGTTGACTTCACCAGTTTCAAAGTCACTCCTCCCCCAGCCTTATCCCATGTGTGTAGCTCCACTCCACCTCCTCACCTCCCTGACTTGTTCTAACCTGCCAAACTTCCAATTCACCAATCTGCTCTACCCTTCACACTGACCAAGCATAATAACCTCCTGTCTGCATCACCTATCACCATTCCAACTACCCTTCCCCTAGGCCCACTACCTTCCCTATATTTATTTCTGGACAACTTTGGGTTGAAGGGCCTGTCTCCATGCTGTAAGACTGTAGATCAGAGCAGGACTTAGACACTTCATGGTAAGGTCCTAGGGAGTGTTGCTGAACAAAGAGACCTTGAAGTACAGGTTCGTAGCTCCTTGAGAGTCGTAGGTAGGTAGGATAGTGAAGAAGGCATTTGGCATGCTTTCCTTTATTGGTCAGAGAATTGAGTACAGGAGTTGGCAGGTCAAGTTGCAGGGCATTGGTTCGGCTACTTTTGGGCTATTGCATGCAATTCTGGTCTCCCTCCTATTGGAAGGATGTTGTGAATCTTGAAAGGGTTCAGAAAGGTTTTACAGGGATGTTGCCAGGGTTGGAGGATTTGAGCTATAGGGAGAGGTTGACTAGGCTAGGACTGTTTCCCCTGGAGCGTCGGAGGCTGAGAGGTGACCTTATAGAGGTTTATAAAATCATGAGGGACATAGATAGGATAAATAGACAAAGTCTTTTCCCTGGGGTGGGGGAGTCCAGAACTAGAGGGCATAGGTTTAGGGTGAGAGGGGAAAGATGTAAGAGAGACCTAAGGGGCAACTTTTTTATGCAGAGGGTGGTACATGTTTGGAATGAGCTGCCAGGTGAAGTGGTGGAGGCTGGTACAATTGCAACATTTAAATGGCATCTTGACGGGTTTGGAAGAATATGGGCCGGGTGCTGGCAGGTGGGACTCGATTAGGTTGGGATATCTGCTCAGCATGGACAAATTGGACTGAAGGATCTGTTTCTGTGCTGTACATCTCTATGACAGAGTCATTCAGTTCATCAGAATCCTGAACATCATCAGCCTCTGAAGAAATGCTGACTGTAAGAAAAGATTCTAACTGCAAGAAGTTTAAAAGCAAACAGAATCTGCTGCAACAGCAACAAATTCACACTGGGGATGGACTATACATGTGCTCCATGTGTGGGAAAAGGTTCTCTCAGTCACACCACCTACTGAGACACCAGCAAATTCACCTGTGAGAGCAGCATTTCGGTTCAGTTGTCTTTGCTGCTGTTAACTGCCAACAGAAGTAAACCTTACTGGCTGCCCATTTCCAATGGGGTTCTGCAGTTTTGTGGTGGATATCAAGGACTTAGACTTCAATTTAGTGGCTATGGTGAAGACATTTGCAGATATCACAGAAGTTGGCCGTGTGGTGGACATGAGAAAGGAAGCTGCAGATTGCATGATGTCATGGACGACTCAAACAGTCAGGAACATGGCCAACAGAATTACAGTCAGTGTTCAATTCACAAAACGTAGCTGATGAAGATAAAGCTAACCTACAAGGGATTGTAACATGAAGATGTCTAAATTTTTCAGCAAACCAAAATCTGCCATATTTAGATAATAAGATCTTAAGAAAAATATTTTTGTGAACTCTCTAAAAAGTAAGGTACCTTCTATATAATGGAGGAAGTTGATTGGTGAGTAGCTGATTAATCTCTATTCATTTTAATCTGAATATTATTTTGGTTTAGTTCAAATGGTAGTCTATCCCAATATCATGGAGTGCATATCCAGTTCCATGTGGGAAAATCAGGACACTTGTTGTGTCTGGGACAACTATAAGAACACGGAGGTGACTCTAGAACTGTCGGAAAACTAGTTTGACCACAACTAAACACAACTAATGAGTTTTGGTCCCCACATTCCAGGATCAATGTGATCACACCAGAGAGGATACAGAGAAGATTGGTTAGGGTGTTCCTAGGAATGGAGAATTGCAGCTGTGAGAAAAGATTGGATAGGCTGGGGATGTTTTCTGTGAAACAGAGGAGACTGAGGTGAGATTTAGTTAAAGTGATAAAATTGTGAAGAGTCCAGAGAGTGGATAGGAAAGATCCATTCATTAACAGGTAGATCAGTAACTGGAGGCTTTAGATTGAAAGTAGAGTTCTACAGCACAGAGACAGGACCTTCGGGTCAAACTGGTCCATGCCGACCGAAATATCCTTCCGTGCTAACCCATTTCCCTGCACTTGGCCCATATCCTCCTAAACCTTTCCTATTCATGTATTTGTCCAAATGCCTTTTAAATGTTGTTAATGTACCCACCTCAACCATTTCAGTTGACAGCTCATTCCAAGTGCGTATCACCCTCTCTGTAAAATAATTGCTCCTCAGCTTCCCTTTTGTTCTTTCCCCTGTAACCTTGAACTGATGCCCTCTATACCTCGATTCCCCAACCCTGGGAAAAAGAATGAGTGCATTCATCTTATCCATGCCTCTCATGAACTTATGCTCTTCTATATGATCTCCTCTCAGTCTCCTACGCT
The DNA here is from genome assembly GCF_047496795.1 of Chiloscyllium punctatum. NCBI lineage: Eukaryota > Metazoa > Chordata > Chondrichthyes > Orectolobiformes > Hemiscylliidae > Chiloscyllium > Chiloscyllium punctatum. The sequence continues at coordinate 62,479,689 of NC_092769.1, forward strand.
CTAAAGAAAAAAACTCCTAGCTTGCCCAATCTCTACCCATAACTCAGAACATTGAATCCAAGCAACATCCTTGTAAATTTATTCTGCATTCTTTCCAGTTTGATAACATCCTTCCTATAACAAGGTGACCAAAACTGCAGACAATATCAATTACTCTGTAGTTCACAGGAAGAGAGGGAGGAGTGAAATAATTTCACCCAGAGATGGTGAGGAACTGGAGCTCTGTCTGTTAGGGTGATAGAGTCAGAAACCTTCATCACATTGAAGAAAAAGGCTCAGTAGACATGAAAACCCAGAACATAGAGGGCTCCAGTCTAAGATCTGCAGAATAGGATCTATTGCAGCCAACAAAAGCACAATAGGCCAACTGGCCTCAATCAATGTTATAAGTTTCTGTTTTTTTTCTGACCATTTGAGTTTGTTTCTGATTATGTTAATAATCTCGCAAATTGGACTGGAATTTAATATCCTGGAGAAATGTCAAACAAGAAGAAAGTGAGGACTACAGATGCTGGAGATCAGAGTCGAGAGCATGGTGCTGGAAAAGCACAGCAGGTCAGGCGGCATCTGAGGAGCAGGAGAATCAATGTTTCGGACATAAGCCCTTCATCTGGAAGGGTTTATGGCTGAAACGTCGATTCTCCTGCTCCTCAGATGCTGCCTGACCTGCTGTGCTTTTCCAGCACCACACTCTCAAAATGTCAAATAAATCAGCGTTGTTTCAAATACGTCACTGTAGATTGTTCTATTTCTCCTCTGTGCATTTCATACCATCTGGAGCTCAAAAAGGACAATCTGAGGTGAGGGTCATGCAGCAGCACAGAACATCAGCCTGGGCACGTCCTTCAGGGTCACACTGAGGGGACCAAATGACACTTCAGTCTTTCTTGTCTCTCTTTACTGATAACAAAGCTCCTGTGTGAGTTTATCTTGCAATGTGTAAGAGATGTGTTCCACTTACTGACTCCAATGATTCTGAGCTTCTAGACACAGAACAGACTCTCATTTCCAACTGGGTTTAGTCAGAGGAACTCCAAATCCTCACATTTTAACATTTTCCCCAGCATGGTTGTGCAAGTGTTTGGAAAGGTCTGGTGATCAATTAAAACTGCCACAGGCATGGTGAGTACCACCATAAGGGATCCAGGAAGAGTAGAGTCATACAGCATGAAAACAGATCCTTTGGTCCAACCAATCAATACCGACCATAATCCCAAACTAGACTAGCCCCACCCGCCTGTGCCTGGCCCACATACCTCCAAAGCTTTCCTATTCATGTACTTATCCGAATGTTTTTTAAACATTGTAATGGTACTTGCAACCATCACTTCCATTGGAAGTTCATTACATACATGAATCACTCTCTGTGTTAAAAGGTGCCCTTCATTTAGTTTTTGTAAATCTCTCTCCTCTCACCTTAAAATTATGCCCCAGTCTTGAAATCTCCCATCCTAGGGAAAAGACACCGACCATTAACTTTATATAGCCCTCTTCAGAATTTAGGACCATCTATAATGTCACTTCTCAACCTCCCATATTCAATGAAAAGAGTTCCAGCCTGTCTTTATATAACTCAAAACTTTCATAACAAGGAACATCCTGTTAAATCTCTTCTGAATCTCCTCCAGATTAATAACCATTGAACCATTTATTCACTGCAGTGTGGAAATAGGTCATTCGGCCCAACAAGTCCACACTGACTTTCCAAAGAGCTTCACACCAAGACTTAATGCCCTACCCAATACTTGCAACTCTGCATTTCCCATGGCCAGTCCACCTAACCTACACATCCCTGATCACTACAGGCAATTTAACATGGCCAATTCACCTAACCTATCCTTCCTAAAATAGGGTGACCAGAACTGGACACAGTACTCCAGAAGAAGCCACACCGACATTCTGTACAATCTCAATGTGACTTTCCAAATCCTATGCTGGGAATATACTGGTCAGACCCCATCCCCAGGCCACTAACTCCAGGCAGGATCAGCACACTATTGCCCGAGCACAGTATGCCACTGCATCCCATTACCCAACGCATAGGCCCATTTGATCAAGGTCCTACAGTAGGAGATAACCTTCTTCATTGTGCATGACACCACCAATTTTGGTGTAATTTGCAAATTTACTTTACTTATCTTGTTCTGAGCCTGGCGAGATTTGAGAGAATGAAAGTTATAGAGTCATAGAGATGTACAGGACAGAAATAGACCTTTCAGTGCAACTCGTCCATGCCAACTAGATATCATAAATTAATCTAGTCCCATTTGCCAGTAGTTGGCCCATCCCCCTCCAAATTCTTCCTATTCATGTACCCAACCAGATGTCTTTTAAATGTTGTAATTGTTGTGAGACTGGAGTCAATTGCAGTGATAGGGAGGATGTGACTCTGGGGAGATTAGCATCCAAATAGCACTGTGGTGTACTTACAACACATGCAATGCACATTTCGAAAAGGCATTTTGCCACAACTATAAAGTTAAATAAAAATAGACAAGAAATACTGGTCTGAGCGGCAAAGATGGACTTCTGTTTTTTGGAGAAGTAGCAGAGCTCGGACTTTTCTCCTTGGAGCGTTAAGCTGTAATTTAGTGGAGGTGTAGATTTGTTTCCAGAGTATTTCATTTGCAGAGAGAAATTTTTAATATTGTCACAATATTTGGCATCCATAGAACACAGCTTTCAAATAACTAACAAATATTGCAGAGTGAAAACGTGAAGATGACGTGAACCTGGAACAGTCTGAACGTCAGCTGGATGCAGATTTAGCAGTTACACTCAAAAGATATTCAAGGAAAGATTTGCAGGTTTGCGGCAAAGCTCAGAGGAGATGGGATAGATTTGCAGCGACTGTCGAGCACAGCCTCAATGGGCTGAACGGCCAGCAGTCCCGTGTGTTCTGTGATGCTGCCCCATTCACTGTGAATAATGAAGCTCAACCCAGAGCAGAGGGAGGGCGGAGCCCGCCGCTCACCTCGCAATGGGGCCGGGCTGATTGACGGCATATGCCCGACCATTAGGAGGTGAGGAGGCGGGGCCACCGAGACACGCGATCCGACTGGTCCTCCAACCAATCGGAGTGAACGAAGGGCGGGGCAAGCAGAACAACACGTGACCGTGCGCCGCTGGCGCATGAGTGAGTGTGGGAGATTCAATCGAGAAGGCGGAAGAAGCAGCGGACGGCGGGAGAGAAATGGACTGGCAGCCTTTCGAAACACTCAGTTTAGGCCCTTCGGTCAGAATTAGAATATGTTGGTCCCGCGTTTGCAGCAAACGGGAAAACGTCTGCGGGCTTCAGGCGGTCCTGGACCCTGGCTTACTGCGGCCATCTTTATTGGGGGCAAGGTGCAGCAGTGCGCATGTGCATTCTTCCTCCAGGGTGGGGGCGGAGCGGGGCAAAGCGAAACGTCAACAAAGCAAATTGAAAACAAGAGAAATGTTTGTCTTTGGATCTCTAATCCGGGACTGACAGTGACATTTCTTTTGTGAATTCGTTTTAACAGGATATCAGTTGAGAATAGTTTGCAGACCGGGATCCCAAAACAAGTTCTGACAGACAGCAGGATATGAATATCGCTGGCACTTAACTGTGGAAATAACAAGGTTTGTCTCTGCTATCTGTGGAAAAGTAATTCTGATATGTTTGGAAATTGAAAAGGAGCAACATGTTTAAACTTGTGGTCAGATCACCCCCAGGTTATGTGTTCAGTTCTAGGTCCTACAACCGAAAGAGGAGATTTCTGGTCTCACGGAGGCACCGATTTGCACAAATAACACCTCAACTTTTGAAAGAGCTGTCATGCTTCGTCCCAATCACCCACCACAATTTTAATCTATAATTATCAGCAACCATCCCTTTCAAATTCCACACAGACTGGAATTCCAGCAGACTTCAGGTGTAGTGCTCCAGACCCTGATAACTCTATGTTGGTCCCGAACCTGCTGGAAGTCACGTTGAGTCTGCAGTGTGAACAAGGGCTGAATTGAAAGAAGAGGTGCTGTTCTCTGAGCTCCCATGAGCTGCATTCGAACAGTCCAGAAGTTTGAGGACAGATTATAATGACAGGGCTGCGCTATGAGTGCTGCTTGACTCGGTGAGAGTGCGTTGGAGTTGAGTGCTTTGAAACAGTGTCAGGTGAGGCGGGGAGAAGTTGAAGCTGAAAGATCGAGTGTGGTGCTCAGTCTCAGTTCAGAAATGACAAGGTCCTCATGGACACAGCCAACTGGTAAATGGCTGTTTTCTTACTGTTTTAAAGCGTAACATATCAGCTTTTGTAAAGGTAGGGGTTTTGAGTAGAACAGAACTGTTTGAAATAAAGGAAGATCCATAGCTGAATTAAATTCTCTTAATGAGAATAACTGGCTTAATTCAGAAAGAAGTCATGATAGGACACCTCAGACCCTTGATGTGCACCTCAATGTGAGAATTAAGGGAAGTTTTCAATGTCCCTGATGGCTACATGTGCAGGAACTGTGTACATCTGCAGCTTCTGGCGAACTGCTTTTCTGAGCTGGAGCTGTGGGTGGGCTCAATATCAGCACCTGTCCTGCAAAGAATGTCATGGACAATAACTATAACTATTTAGTCCCACTGCAGGTGAGAATTACACAGAAAAGGAATGTGTGACCAGACAAAGTAAAATGAAATGCAGAAGTCCCCAGCGGTCATCTCCCTCTCAAACAGATATACCACTTTGGGTACTGTTGTGTTGATTGGGGGTGGCCTCAAATAAAATCAGCAACAGCGAAATTCATGGCATCACAGGTAGTTCATGGCTGCACAGAAGGGGAGGAAAATGAATCCTGTCAAAACAACCCTGCATCTCAATGACAAGGCGTGTAGAAAGGCACTACTGTGACCACAGACATGAATCCAGGATGGTATGTTACCTCCTGGTGCCAGGATCAGGGATATCTTGAAGCTGCTGTAGGACATTCTGGAGCTGGAGGGTGAACATGCAGTGGTCATGGAACACACAGGTACCAACTACACAGGTAAACAAAGGGATGAGGACCTGGAAACTAAATATCAGAAGAGAGAAGATTTATTAAAATGCAGGACTTCAAATGTAATAACGTCAGAATTACTCCCAGTGCCACGTGCTAGTGAGAGCAGGAATAAGAGGATAGATCAAATGAATATGTGGCTAGAGAAATGGTGTACCAAAAAAAGATTTAGATTTTTGAGGCATTGGGACTGTGTCTGGTGAAGGTGGGACCTGTGCAAGCCTGGACAAGCTCCAACAAATGTCCTCTTGGGGCCTTTTGCTAGTTCAGTTGGTGAGGTTTGAAAACTAGTGTGGCAGTGGGATGGGAAGCAAAGTACAGGCCTAGATTGGTCAGATTCAGATCAGGAATTGGCAGGTAGAACGCGAGTTAGTGATGCAGTCAGCAGCTCAGAAAGACAAAGAGTCAAGGATTAAAGAAGGATTGAGCCTCTCTTCATACATCAATCCTGACATCCCAGGAATCAGTCTGGTTAACCCTCTTTGCACTATCACAATGGCCAGGGCATCCGTTCAGGGACAGGAGAAACAAAAGTGCACATGGTACTCCAGGTGTGTGCTCACTGTAACCCTTACAGAAGGATATCCCTACACCATACTCTATTCCTATCACTGTGAAGGCCAATGTTTAATTTCAATGATCCAATGCTTGTTACTCCTGTCTGCTTACTAAAAAAAGTAAGTCTCAGAGAAACAGGGATCAAAATGGGGTCCGAGACTCTGATGTAAAATTGTAGAACACAATGTACCCATTGTATCCATGCTGGTCGTCAAACACCTATCACTCAAGTCCCATTTTCTGACTTTTAACATGTAACCTATATAGTGGTGTTTTGTATGATTATCTAAAGGTTTCTTCTCGTTGCAATGGTTGCTGCATCTGTTAGCATTTCAGGTGATGCAAGACCTGCTGAGTATCTCCAGCATCTTCTGTTTTTATTTTAGATTTCCATCATTTTGCTTCTGCACTTTTCCTTAGACCTTCAGAGGGTTAGAAAGATATGGGAAGAAAAGAGGAACAGGACTGATTTGCAAATCTATAAAATGCATCCCACCCCTGCCAACTCTCATGCCTCTGTACCTTTCCATAATTTTGGGTAGACATTGACTAGTCCCCTTCCCTCAAAGACATTTATGAACCAGTTCAGTGTTAATGATAATCCAGCAGTTTCCCTCTGCGTCAGCTCCACAAATGACAAGATTAATTTCGTGCAGTTTCACGACCTGTGTGTGTTCTTCTTGTTTCTCTGTCTCTAACTTTGTTTTCTGTTTGAAAGGTTGATTGAAGAAAAAAAACCACATCCAAATCCAACAGTCACTCTGCTTGTGATAATTTCAAGATTTTGAACATTGAAGGAAAAAGCACCATTCACACTGGGGAGAAACACAAATCGTCTGTGTGTGGAAGAGTCAGTGAACATTCATCTGAAATGTCCCAACGCCAGCGCAGTCACACTCGGGAGAGACTTTGGAAATGTAGGGATTGTGGGAAGGGATTTCTTTACAAATCCCAGCTGGAAACTCACCAACGCAGTCACACTGGGGAGAAGCCATACACCTGCTCTGACTGTGGGAAGGGATTCTCTCGGTCATCCAAACTGCTGATCCACCAGCGAGTTCACACTGGGGAAAGACCGTTCACCTGCTCTGATTGTGGGAAAAGATTCACTCAGTCATCCGAACTGCTCAGACACCAGCGAATTCATACTGGGGAGAAACCATTCACCTGTTTTGAGTGTGGGAAGGGATTCTCTCAGTCATCCAACCTGCTGATACATCAGCGAGTTCACACTGGGGAGAGACCATTCTCCTGTTCTGAGTGTGGGAAAGCATTCACTCAGGCAACTCATCTGCTGACCCACCAGCGAATTCACACTGGGCAGAGGCCATTTGCATGTTCTGAGTGTGGGAAAGGATTCACTTGCTCATCTCATCTATTGGTACACCGGCGAACTCACACAGGGGAGAAACCATTCACCTGTTTTGTATGTGGGAAGGCATTCCCACAGTCATCCAACCTGCTGACACACCAGCGAATTCACACTAGGGAGAGACCATTCACCTGTTCTGAGTGTGGGAAAGCATTCACTCAAGCAATTCACTTGCTGACACATCAGCAGGTTCACACTGGGAAGAAACCATCCACCTGTTCAGAGTGTGGGAAGGGATTCATTCGATCATCCAGCCTGCTGAGACACCAGCAAATTCACAAATAACCAACTGAAAGATTTTGCTTTCACTCACATCAAGGAATGAACTGTGGTCTTTGGATCATTTGTACTGATGTTGTTCATTCCTGCTCAATAAAAGCTTGTAAAATGGAGATAATTTTCTTTACATTTGTAACAGTTACCCTGTAACTGGAGGGTAGATTTTGGAAAGTATCTTATCGTTACTGTATATCAACATATACACACTGGGTAAAGACTACCCACCTACACGATTTGTGAAAAGGGATTTCTTGGTTCATTAGGCCTGGTTAATCATCAATGAATTCCCAAGAATCTCTCTCTGAATTGTTTCTTGATTCCACTGTTACCTATATTCAAACCATGTTTTATGGGTCGGGTTCTGATGATGTTTCTAAACACCACATGTCTGGTTACCTATTTGGGTGACAAATTATATAGATCAGCTTTTTGTTAAACCTATTGTGCCTTTATCGTATCTGTAAAGCACAAATTTATTTTGAGCTCTCCGGCTCCCATGTCTCCTCTGTCCTCACTTCCAACAAGTGCAAGGAACGCTTGGAGTTTTTTTGTCGCACGGAACGGGACAATCAGAGTGAGGGACAGCCCGAAATGCTGGAAATTCAGTGCACCGTACTGGGCACAAGGGAAGAAGTTATTTTTCACACAAGCACCAAAAGAAAGGATGATGCTGGAAATCAGAAAGATAAACAGCAATTGATAGAAAAACTCAGTGGGGTCCGAGGAGGAAAGGTCATTGGACCTAAAACATTAATTCTTGATTTCTCTCCATGACATGGAGGCCAATGTTGGACTGGGATGGACAAGGTCAGAAGCCAGATGACACCACGTTATAATCCACTCCCTCCACCACTGTCACTCAGTAGCAGCTGTGTGTACTATCTACAAGATGCATGGCAGAAATTCACCAAGGATTCCCAGACAGCACCTTCCAAACCCACGACCACTTCCACCTGGAAGGACTAAGGCAGCAGATATATGGGTACACCCCACCACTTTCAGTTCCCCTTCCAAACTACTCACCATCCTGACTTGGAAATATATTGTTATTCCTTCACTGGGTCAAAATCCTAGCATTCCCTCCCTAATAGCGTTGTGGGTTAACCCACAGCAGGTGGACTGCAGCAGTTCAATAAGGCAGTTCTTCACCATCTTCTCAAGGGCAACTAGGAATGGGCAATAAAATGCTGGCCACTTTGGGACGCCTACATCCCACAACTGAATAAAGGGGGGGGGGGGGGGGGGGAAAGGTTTATTTGCAATCGTAAGCTTTTGTACTGCTACCCCTTGGTCAAGTCAAGGAGCAGCGCTGTGAGAGCTTGTGATTTCAAATAAACCTGTTGGACTATAACCTGGTAGTGTGCGATTTCTGGCCCTGATTACCCTCCATAGAAACGAAAACAGAAATTGCTGGAAAAGCTCAGCAATCTAGCAACATCTAGGGAGAGAAATCAGAGTTAACGTTTCGGATCCAATGACCCTTCGTCTGAGACACCTGCTGAGCTTTTCCAACAGTTTCTCATCAGCACGTCTCTGGGAGAAGATACATCCAGAGTAAGGGAAAGCCCGTATGTTTTCCCGTTTGCTGCAAACGCAGAACTTTCTAATTCGGGTCGAGCAGCCGACACTGGGTGTTTATAAAACCTCCCAGTCCACACTGATAGCCCCTACGCTCCCAGTCTCTGCCGGATCACTAGCCCCGTCCCTCATTCATTCCCATTGATTGGAGGACCTTTGCACTGCTAGCCCCGCCCACTCTCCTCCTATTGGCCAATGGGCTGCCGTCAATCAGCCAGGTCCTATTGTGAGATGAGTGGCGGGATCCGCCCTTTCTCTGCCCTGGGATTCATCATTTGCAGCGAATGAGGCAGTATTCTCTCACTGGAGAAACGCTGCAAATCCATCCCCATTTGCTCACAGCCTTCCTAATAAGTGTCTCTTTCCCCGAGGGTCTGCCTCCATTCATCAGCCTTTCTTTTCCCTCAACTCACCCATTAATCAGCATCTATACCACCATTTCCGAGCTGCTTTTTGTTCCGATGAATGATCGCCAGACTAGGGACCTTATCTCTGTTTTTATATCACAGATGTTGTCAGGCCTGCAAAGTTTCTCCAGTGTTTTCTTTGTTACAGATCTCCAGCATCCGTAATTGTAGAGTCAGAGAGATGTACAGCAAGGAAAACAGACCCTTCAGCCAAACTCGTCCATGTCGACCAGAAATCCTAATCTAGTCCCATTTGTGAGCATTTGGCCCATCTCCCTCAAAACCCTCCTATTCATATACCCATTCAGATGTGTTTTAAATGTTGTCATTGTACTGGACTTCATTATTTCTTCTGGCAGCTCATTCCATACACGCACCACCCTCTGCGTGAAAAAGTTGCCCTTTATGTCTCTTTTAAATCTTTCCCCCCTCACCTTAAACCTATGCCCTTTAGTATTGGACTATCCTACAGCGGGGAAATGACCTTGTTTATTTACTCTATCCAAGCCCCTCATAATTTTATAAACCTCAGCATCCCAGGTTCCAGGGAAAGTAGCCCCAGCCAATTTAACCTGTCCATAAAGCTCAAACTTTCCAACTCTGGCAACATCCTTGTAAATCTTTTCTAAACTCTTTCAAGTTTCAACATCTTTCTTGTAGCAGGGAGACAGAATTGCATGCAATATTCCAAAAGTGGCCAAACCAATGTCCTGCACAGACTTTCCAATTCCTATGCTCAATGCACTGACCAATAACAGCAAGCATACGGAACACCTTCTTCACTATCCTATCTACCTGCCACTCCACTTTCAAGGAACTATGAAGCTGCACTCCAAGGTCTTTTTGTTCAACAACATGTTGCAGGACCTTACCATTAAGTCTTTCCAAAGTGCAGAATCTGACATTTATCTGAATTAAACTTCATCTGCCCCTCCTCAGAACAATGGCCCATCTGATCAAGACCCTGCTATACTCTGAGGTAACCTTCTTCGCTGTCCACTACACCACCTAGTTTGGTGTCATTTGCAAATTTACAAACTGTACATAATTTACATAAATGACAAAAAGCAGTGGACCCAGCACCGATCCAGCACCGACACTGAAACTGTCTCTCGTCAGTGTGAACTTGCTGATGTGTCACCTGGTTTGATGAATTAATAAATCTCTTCGCACACTCTGTGCAGACAGACATAGAACATTATAGCGCAGTACAGGCCCTCAGCCCTCAATGTTGCATCAACCTGTGAAGCAATCTGAAGCCCATCTATCCTACACTATTCCATTTTCATCCATATGTTTATCCAATAACCATTTAAATGCCCTTAATGTCGGCGAGTTTACTGTTGCTTCAGGCAGTGCTTTCCACGCCTCTACTGCTGAGTAAAGAAACTACCTCTGACATCTGTCCTGTATCTATCATCCCTCAATTTAAAGCTATCTCCCCACATGCTAGCCATCACCATCTGAGAAAAAAGGTTCTCACTGTCCATCCTATCTAACCCTCTGATTATCTTATATGTCTCAATTATATCACCTCTCAATCTTCTTTCTAACGAAAACAATCTCACGGCGCTCAGCCTTTCTTCATAAGACCTTCCCTCCATACCAGGCAACATCCTAGTAAACTTCCTCTGACCCCTTTCCAAAGCTCCCAAATCCTTCATATAATGTGGTGATCAGAACTGTACGCAATATTCCAAGTGCGGCTGCACCAGAGTTTTGTACAGCTGCAGCGTGACCTCCGAAACTTGATCCTTCCAACAATAACAGCTAACACACTGTATGCATTCTTAACAACCCTTTGTGGCAACTTTCAGAGATCTATGTATATGGACATCAAGGTCTGTCTGCTCATTTGCACTACCAAGAATCTTGCCATTATTCCAGTATTCTTTATGCCTGTTGCTCCTTCCAAAATTAATCACATCACACTTTTCCACATTAAACTCCATTTGCCACCTCTCAGCTGAGCTCTGCAGCTTATATATGTCCCTCTGGAACCTGCAACATCCTTCAGCACGATCTACAACTCCACTAACCTTAGCGACATCTGCAAATTTCGAACCCATCCTTTTACGTCCCCATCTAGGTCATTTATAAAAATGACCAACAGCAGTGACCCCAAAACAGATCCTTGCGGTACACCACGAGTAACTAAATTCCAGGATGAACATTTCCTATCAATAACCACCCTCTGTCTTCTTTCAGCTCGCCAAATTCTGATCCAAATCGATAAATCACCCTCAATCCCTCTGCAATACCCCACCGTGGAGAACCTTATCAAATGACTTACTGAAATCTGCACACATAACGACCACTTTACCCTCATCCACCTCTTAGGTCACCATCTCAAAGAACTGAATAAGATTCATAAGACATGACCTACCCTTCACAAAACTATGTTGACTATCCCTAACCAACTTATTCCTCTCTAGATTATTATACATTCTATCTCTTCTAACCTTTTCCTACACTTTGCCCACAATCGAAGTAAGGCTCACTGGTCTATAGTTACCAGGGTTACCTCTACTCCCCTTCTGGAACAAGGGGACATTTGCTGTCCTCTAGTCTTCTGGCACTATTCCTGTAGACAATGTCAACATAAAGATCAAAGCCAAGGGTTCTGCAATCTCCTCTTGGCTTCCCAGAGAATCTTAGGATAATCCTATGGAACTGATTTAGACAGTACAAAGAGAGTGAGACAGAAACCACAAAATTAAAAATGGAGGTTATGTGAACTGGCCGAAGCTCATAATTTGCAGAATAGCAGTTCACAGAACTGCAGTGAAAACAATTTCTGACCATTAAAGATTCTGTAGGAAGGTAAAATTGGTAGCTCAGCAACACACAGTCAGGCAGTGGTGCAAACCTTATTTAGACACAATTAGCAGAGGCAACATTGAAACATAGAACTGAGCTAAAATATTCCCATTGTGAGGGCCAAAGAAAGTTAGACAAAGGCAGAGGGGAGATCCGGGAGGGCAAACATAAAAGAAAGCAATGGATGGACATGGATTCAGATCCAGTGTAAAGGAGCCACACTAGCCCCAGGCCATGCAAACTCTCACCCATAACAGAACACAGCACTAAAAGCTTGAACGTGGTCCTGAATAATCAAAGATGCTGAGCTCTGTAACAAATTCACTGCTTTCAATACTGCTGGAGCCTGCAACTGGAATTATATCAGAAGCACTGAAAACAGAAACTACAATTCAACACATTACCCTGTAGCCCATGGTATATTTTGTATGTATATTGTGGTGATGATGCTCCTTTAACAAGGTTATGTTGTGGTTGGCTTTTATTTCCAGAGAGGTCGTAGAAGACACAGACTCCGAAAAGTCTGGGGTTGAAGGGTTTTAGGGCTGGTTTGAGGGTAGATAACGGATACTGCCTCAGGCCAAAGGCTTTCAAGTTTAAACAACACGTGTACAATGGAAGGGGAGCAGCCAGTTCTCCCAGCTCAGCTTTTCTCTAGTTTGGTTTGGTTTAGTTTTTAAGAGCTATGTGAAAAAAAGCTGCTGAACCCAAAGAGGCAGTTCCAGGCTGGTACTTTCGCTCTGGCCTCTCTATTGTCCGACCCTGTATTTGATTTTACCTTTAGTCCCAAGCGGTGTTTATGGGAATTCTTACAAGGATGTTGCCAGAGTTGGAAAGTTTGAGCTTTATGAACAGCATCATTAAACTGATATAATAATGTATATGTATATGTATATAATAATTTGGGTATTTGGGTAGGTTGTTATTCAGTATTCTATTCTCTTTTGTTTGTGTTTCATTTGGTAATCTTAGAAATAAATTCTGTTTTGTTGAAAACTAAGTGGGTTGGCCAGCTACATCTCTCCTCGAATATGTGCGTTACAGCTGCTTAAAACAATGAGCAAAGTTAGGGTCTGGGTTACTTTCTTGAAATGTTTTGAGGGGGTCTGGCCTGGTTCATAACAATATGTCCATATGCATATGCTGACCAGTCTGCTATGTGGGACCTTGTCAAATGTGATTGTGATAGGGTTAGGGTTGGAGTTAACAAAATCCATTTAAACAATATCCTCACATCAATCCTCCTTGCCAATTACTAAAAGAATTCAATCAAATTTGTTAAGCTTGACTTAACAAAGCAATGCTGACTATCCCTGACTAGGGATACGGGGAGAGTGCGGGTAAGTGGCGGTGAAATGCCCATCAGCCATGATTGAATGGCGAGTGGACCCAATGGGCCAAATGGCCTTACTTCCACTCTTATTTCTTATGGTCTAATGCATTTTTAAGTGACAGGTTATCTGATTTCTCAGGGTTAGTTCTTATAATTGCCCACCACCAAGGTAAGGGTGACTGGCCTATAGTTGTTTGGCACTTCCTTGGTCCTCTTTTTAAATAATGAAACCACATTTGGATTTCTCCAGCCCTCCCACACCTCATGTGTGTCTAGAGTTGTAGAACGGTAATGGGTGGAATCAGATGCTTTTGTTCAACTTCTGGCCAACCAGATATCCTAAATTAATCTAGTCCTGTTTGCCAGCATTTGACCCATATACCTCTAAGCCCTTCCCATTCATATCATCATCCAGATGTCTTTTAAATGTTGTTACTCTACCAGATTCCACCACTACCTCTGGCAGTTCATTCCATATACGCAACAACCACTGTGTGAAACCTTTCCCCACTCACTTTAATTCTGCGCCCTCAAGGTTTGGATTCTGCCACCTTGGGGAAAAGACTGTGGCTATTCACCTGATTTATTATGCCCTTCATGATTTTATAAACTTCTATAAGGTTACCCTTCAACCTCTGACACTCCAGGGAAAATAGCTCCAGCTTATTCAGCCTCTCACTTTAACTCAAACCCTCCAACCCTGGCAACATCCTTGTGACTTATACACTTCCAATGATTCCAGCACTTTGAACACCTCCTCTTCTATTTCACACTACTCTTCTTGGATTGCTATATCCACACCATCCTTTTCTGCTGTGAGTCCTGCAGTGGCAGCATCTAAACCAAACAGTGCCATCAGATTCTGTGTTGCTCTGCAAGATGGGAATGAAGCGGGAATGAGGAAACATCACCCATTTCCCATTGTCGAGAAATCTTTATGGAGTTCTGTTATGGAACAGGCCAGACCGTCTCAAAATATTTTAAGAAGGTAACCTAGACCCTAACTTTTTCGTATTTTAAAGGTAGATGTGAGGTGAGTGTTCCAGATGTGATGCATCTGGTCAAACCACTCAGCTTTATGCAAAATGCAAATTCATTTAACCACTACAGTTAAAATATGACCAAAAGCAAGCAGGATTTAGAATAACTTAAATGTTGGAAAACTTAACTGAATACTCAATAAGTAACTTAACTGATTAACTGTTCCAATATAGTAACATCCTACAAACACACGAGTTGGCAAAAAGGTAAACTCAAACATAGATTCTTATAATCGGGAGGGACCACCATCCAGAGAGATTTCGGGGAAATTCAATTAGAAATTATTTACTGAAGCTTGCAACCCTTCTGGTATTCACACAAATTGTGACTGCTACAGCTAAAAAAACTAGAAAATCCTGAACTGGCAGAACTGGCCAGGCCCCTTCTATTTAAAAAAATTTTTTTTTAAAAAATCTTAAAGGCTTAAAGTGGATAATTTGAGGATGGATTCTGGGTAATCCAAAATGGAGGGCGGGAAAAATTTCTGGCTGTAAGAGCTGCTCCTTTTTTTGAGGTATTTTAGGTGTTGGAGGTGATTTCCTCAAATTGCAGGAACAGCAATTACTGTTTTATATGCTGTTTTTGGGGGAAAAAAAGTCAAAACAACAAGAGTTTTAAAAGGGAGAAGAACAAAGGAAGCACATGAAGAGGACATTGCAGGAGAGAGAGAGAGAGAGAGAGACAGGGGAGAGAGAGCTGTTTGAATTCGTGTATTGCTGGACGTCGGAGTGCATCTGGGAAAATTAACAAACAGTGAAATTCACAACTGATCTTGGAGGAACTGTTGTTCGAAGTTCACAGCACAGAGTCAGATAAGTTAATTGTTGTTTTAAGTCTGTCCAAGAGAAAGGCTGTATTAGTGAGTACAGTCGGGTCTTTCTTGATTTTTTGTTTTTGGAGATAAGTCTCTTGATTAAACTTAAAATATAAGCCATAGATATTAATTTAACCTGGGGCAGTGTTTGTAGAGGAATAAGACGGTGTTATTTTCTGGGTCTGTAGATTGTGAAGGAGCAAAATGACCTTTGCGTGATATGTACTTCTTGTCAGATGTGGGAGTTTAAAGAGGGTTTAAGGGTTATTGCGGATTATATCTGCCATAAATGCGAATCTTATCAGATCGAGTGGATTGGTTCAAGAGACAGATAGAAGCGATGAGGAATTTGCAACAGCAACAGTACGTGATGGATGGCAGTTATAGGAAGGGGGGGAAAGTCTCAGATACAGTCACATAGATGGGCTAACTCCAGGAAGGGTAAGAGAGGCCGGCACCTAGGGTAGGAGTCTTTTGTGGATATACCCATTTCAAACAGGTATGCTGTTTTGGAAAATTTAGGGGTTTTGGATTCTCAGGGGAACGCAGCACGAACAGCCAAGTTTCTGGTATTGAGACTGGCTCTAATGCAACGAAGGTTACGTCAGCTTCCAAGAGATCAACTGTGTTAGGGGATTCTGTAGTCAGAGGTACAGACAGACGTTTCTGTGGCCAGCAGAGAAGAAGCAGAATGGTGTGTTGTTTCCCTGGTGCCAGGATCAAGGATGCCTCAGAGAGGGTGCAGAATTCTCTCACAGGGGAGAGGTGCCAGCAGGAGGTCATTGTCTACATTGGAACCAATGACATTGGAAGGGAAAAGATTGAGATTCTGAAGGGAGATTTCAGAGAGTTAGGCAGAAATTTAAAAAGGAGGTCCTCAAGGGTAGTAATATCTGGATTACTCCCAGTGCTACATGCTAGTGAGGGCAGGAATAGGACGATAGAGCAGATGAATGCATGGCAGAGGAGCTGGTGTATTAGATTAGATTAGATTACTTACAGTGTGGAAACAGGCCCGTGGGCCCAACAAGTCTACACCGACCCACCGAAGCGTAACCCACCAATTCCCCTACATTTACCCCTTTACCTAACACTACGGGCAATCGAGCATGGCCAATTTCACTTGACCTGCACATCTTTGGACTGTGGGAGGAAACCGGAGCACCCGGAGGAAACCCACGCAGACACTGGGAGAACGTGCAAACTCCACACAGTCAGTCGCTTGAGTCAGGAATTGAACCCAGGTCTCTGGCGCTGTGAGGCAGCAGTGCTAACCACTGTGCCACCGTGCCGCCCACGATGGGAGAAGGATTCACATTTTTGGATCATTGGAATCTCTTTAGGGGTAGAAGTGACCTGTACAAGAAGGACGGATTGCACCTAAATTGGAAGGGGACTAATATACTGGCAGGGAAATTTGCTAGAACTGCTTGGGAGGATTTAAACTAGTAAGGTGGGGGGGTGGGGGAGTGGGACCCAGGGAGATAGTGAGGAAAGAGATCGATCTGAAACAGGTACAGCTGAGAACAGACGTGAGTCAAACAGTCAGGGCAGGCAGGGACAAGGTAGGACTAATAAATTAAACTGCATTTATTTCAATGCAAGGGGCCTAACAGGGAAGGCAGATGAACTCAGGGCATGGTTAGGAACATGGGACTGGGTTATCATAGCAATGACAGAAACATGGCTCAGGGATGGGCAGGACTGGCAGCTTAATGTTCCAGGATACAAATGCTACAGGAAGGATAGAAAGGGAGGCAAGAGAGGAGGGGGAGTGGCATTTTTGACAAGGGATAGCTGTGCTGAGGGAGGTTTTCCTGGAAATACATCCAGGGAAGTTATTTGGGTGGAAATGAGAAATAAGAAAGGGATGATCACCTTATTGGGATTGTATTATAGACCCCCCCCAATTGTCAGAGGGAAATTGAGAAACAAACTTGTAAGGAGATCTCAGCTATCTGTAAGAATAATAGAGTCGTTATGGTAGGGGATTTTAATTTTCCAAACATCGACTGGGACCAATAGTGTTAAAGGTTTAGATGGAGAGGAATTTCTTGAGTGCGTACAAGACAATTTTCTGATTCAGTATGTGGATGTACCTACTAGAGATGGTGCAAAACTCTTGGGAAATAAGGCAGGGCAGGTGACTGAGGGGTCAGTGGGGGAGCACTTTAGGGCCAGCGACCATAATTCTATTTGTTTTAAAATCGTGATGGAAAGGGACAGACCAGATCTAAAAGTTGAAGTTCTAAGTTGGAGAAAGGCCAATTTTGATGGTATTAGGCAAGAACTTTTGAAAGCTGATTGGGGGCAGGTGTTCTCAGGTAAAGGGACGGCTGGAAAATGGGAAGTCTTCAGAAATGAGATAACAAGAATCCAGAGAGAGTATATTCTTGTCAGGGTGAAAGGGAAGACTGGTAGGTATAGGGAATGCTGGATGACTAAACAAATTGATGGTTTGGTTAAGAAAAAGAAGGAAGCATATGTCAGGTATAGACAGGATAGATCGAGTGAATCCTTAGAAGAGTATAAAGGCAGTAGGAGTATACTTAAGAGGGAAATCAGGAGGGAAAAACGGGGACATGAGATAGCTTTGGCAAATAGAATTAAGGAGAATCCAAAGGGTTTTTACGAATATATAAAGGACAAAAGGGTAACTAGGAAGAGAATAGGGCTCGTCAAAGATCAGCAAGGAGGCCTTTGTGTGGAGCCACAGAAAATGGGGGAAGATACTAAATGAATATTTTTTTCATCAGTATTTACTGTGGAAAAGGAAATGGAAGATGTAGACTGTAGGGAAATAGATGGTGACATCTTGCAAAATGTCCAGATTATAGAGGAGGAAGTGCTGGATGTTTTGAAACTGTTAAAGGTGGATAAATCCCCAGGACCTGATCAGGTGTATCCGAGAACTCTGTGGGAAGCTAGAGAAGTGATTGTTGAGCCTCTTGCTGAGATATTTGTATCATCGATAGTCACAGGTGAGGTGCTGGAAGACTGGAGGTTGGCAAACGTGATGACACTATTTAAGAAGAGCAGTAAAGACAAGCCAGGGAACTATAGACCGGTGAGCCTGACCTCGGTGGTGGGCAAGTTGTTGAAGCGAATCCTGAGGGACAGGATGTACATATATTTGGAAAGGCAAGGACTGATTAGGGATAGTCAACATGGCTTTGGGCATGGGAAATCATGTCTGACAAACTTGATGAAGTTTTTTGAAGAAGTAACAAAGAAGATTGATGAGGGCAGAGTAGTAGATGTGATCTATATGGACTTCAGTAAGGCATTCAACAGGGCAAATCTCAATCCTCCCCAGACAAGGCCAGATCATATTCACCTTCTGTTTCATCAAGTAACTCCTTCTCAACTTGGTCCCATTCTTCTTTCTAAAGAAAATTCACAGACATGTACGTAGTAAATTGAATACAGTCTGGTCACCACACTAACAGATGGATGTGGATGTTTTGGAGTGTACAGAGAAGACTGACTAGGGATGTGGCCTGGTATGGGGGCTTCCAATTATGAAAAAAGGTTGGATAGATTGGAACGCGTGAGGTTGAGGGGCAACTTGATAGACCTTTATAAGTATGTGAATGGCATGGACAGAGTGGAACATATGAAGTTTCTTTCCCCCCTACAGTGGAGAGCTCAATTATTAGGGGACACAGGTTCAAGGTGCGAGGGGGCAAATTCATAGAATCCCTACAGCGCTGAAACAGGCCATTCAGCCCAACACCAACCCTCCGAAGAGTAACCCACCCAGACCCATACCCTATTACTCCACATGCGAGGAAACCCACACAGACACGGGGAGAATATGCAAACTCCATACAGGCAGTCGCCTGAGGCTGGAATTGAACCCAGGTCTCTGGTGCTGTGAGGCAGCAGTGCTAACCACTGAGCCACTATGCGTAAAAGAGACATGTGAGGCAAGCTTTTCATACAAAGGGTGGTGAGTGGGCCTGGCACATGCCTGGGAATGGGTTTGGGTGGGATCCTCTTTGGAGATTTGGTGTGGACCTGTTGGGCTGAAGAGCCTGTTTCCACACTGTAAGAATCCTATGATTCTATAAACACCGGCTGCTCCACATCATGTCATTTTTTAGAGCATCAGCCACTGGATATAGGGGTTGGGAACACCTCACTGAGTAGCTTCTTGCTCTGGCATGAGCCAGCAACCAGTTGCCCTGGAAACCTTGGCTACCAAGAGGGAGAGGGGGGTGCAATAGGCAGTGGGGGGTGCAGTGCTCCCATGACGCACGCCGAGCCTGAAGCCTGGAACTTGAGGATGTCACCGACGAGCTCAGAGAATGCTTTTGTCTGCTTCAGGCAAGCTCCATTCCCACTGTCAATGCCACAATGTGGAACATCATCCACCTTAGGTCACAGTGAACCTTCTTCCTCCGTGCAACACCTGGGAGGAAGGAGGAACATTGTTCACGTGCAGCAACTGAAGAGAGGGGAAGGAAATCCACAGAGGGAGCATACTTCAGAAATGTTTGTTCTGTTATGTCTTTTAAACGTATTGCTATTATTTGCTGTGTCAGCTTCACACATTTATTTACCTGTCTAAAAGGGTGGCCTTTTTCCTCATTACAGGATTTCTATCAGAGATGGTCAGGATTTAAGGGACAGTAAGTTAGAAGTAATGCACTGCATATAAAACAGGAACATGATACCCTTATTTGTGCATATCCCACAGAGGGTGGGAGACAGCATGAAGATTTTCAGGTCTATGTGACCTGGACAGCAAGCACTGCGCAGCTAAAGTGAAAGAATTCTGCGTGCTGGAAATCAGAAACAAAAAGAGAAAAGCTCTGCACGTCTGGCAGCATCTGTGGACAGAAATCAGACTTAATATTTCGGATCCAACACCCTTCCTCGGAACTGAGTACTGATCAACATGAATTTGCCTTCTGCAGAATGAGTGTGAGAAGGAAGGCATTGTGGGAAAATGACCTCCAGCATTTGGAACTAATCAAAGATTAAGCAAGGGGATTAATCAAGAACAGTCAGCATTTGCAATGTTTTTTTTAAAAGGGGAGTTCACATCTGACCAACTTCATTCAATTCTTTTTAAGGAGGTAGCCAGTTGTTTCAATGAAAGCAATACTTTTAATATCGTCGCCTTGGACATTAGCAAGGCTTTCGATAAGGTCCTGCATGGGACACTGATATGAAAGATATGAGCCCACGGAATCCATTGAAATTTGGCAAATTGGATCCACAACTGGACGTCTGTGTCCAGGGAGCCCATAGTGGCCAGTGCTGAGTCCTCGCTGTTTATGGTTTATATAAATGATTTAGACTTGAATATAGGACAGTTGCTCAGTTAGTTTGCAGATAATATAAAAATAATGGATTAGATTAATTAACCTGTGGAAACAGGCCCTTCGGCCCAACAAGTCCACACCGCCTCGCCGAAACGCAACCCACCCATACCCCTACATTTACCCCTTACCTAACACTACGGGCAATTTAGCATAGCCAATTCACCTGACCTGCACATTTTTTGGACTGTGGGAGGAAACCGGAGCACCCGGAGGAAACCCACGCAGACATGGGGAGAACATGCAAACTCCACACAGTCAGTTGCCTGAGGCGGGAATTGAACCCGGGTCTCTGGCGCTGTGAGGCATCAGTGCTAACCACTGTGCCACCATGCCGCCCAACAACATTGGATACATTTCACCTGACCCTGGAGGTCTATCAACATTTAAGCCTGCCAGATGACTCAAAACCTTCTTTCTCTCTACCAGAAATTCTTTAAGGATCACAGCAGTAATCAGTGTGTAGAACCAGAGGATGTCAGCCTGGTTCTAAGTGAATACTTTATGCCAACATTCACTAATGAGACAGAAATCAAGGAGCAATACGTGATTGAATTTAATAGGCCTTACTCTTTCATCTGTTATCTTTAAACAATTCATGTAACTGTAAAATAACTGAACAATTTACTTTATTTTACCTGGCCGTACCAACCCATGTTCCCCTTATAGCCCTCATTTCCCCATTTAAATTCTCTCTTGCACATTTACCTGAAATTATATGGTCCCTGCGCACTGTGGCCAAATCATATCTAGTATTATTAATTTAGAACCTTGATTCAAGGCCCTTCCTCATCCTTTTCCAGAATAATCCTGAATCCTTTTAAAAGAGTTCTGATAACTGTCTGCAAAATCATTCTCCAGATACTTCAACCACTTGTCCATCTTTGTTACCTAAAATTAATTTCAAGAGCTCTCCCTTCCTTGTTTGGCTTTCTACATACTGGCTTCAAAAGTTGCCCAGGATCTACTTTAAAAGTACCTGTAAACCTCTCACACTATGATGACCACAGTTAATGTTGGAGAAATTGAAGTCCCCTGCTATCACAACCCTATGACTTTTACACTTCCCTGAAATTTGCCCCCTTACCAGCTCTACTTGTTTTACCCATATGGGTTTATTGAAAGAGTTTTCTAAGATGTCATTGCTCCTTATTGTTGTAATAAATTCCCTAAACATCATTGTGAGACCACCTCTTTTTTTGCCTCTTTCGTGGTCTCACATGAAGACCCTGTATCTTCGAGTACTGACCTTCCAATCCTGCCTCAGTCTCAACTATGTCTCAATGACACAAATAGCATCATACCCCATTTTTAAGTTTTACCCTCAACTCATCTGCCTTGTTTATCAAATGCTTGGCATGAAAATCAATGCCTTTTAACCATGTCAAATTCCCTTGTACCTGAACTGGTCTGTAATGTCAATGCCTTCCTGACTGACTTATTGATTCTTCTTTCCTTCTTACCCTTTTGGTCATTCTCTCTGGATCCCATCCCCTTGCTAAGTTAAGCTGCACACACCCCAACAGCACTTGTAACTAAATTTCCAGCATTTCAGACGACATGTCACTCTGGATGTGCTTTCTCCCAACTGTTCATGTGAAGGGTACCAATTACCTTATCTCTCATGCACTCAGAAAATAAGATAAAGACTTGATGCAACTTAGTTTTAAGAAAAACCTGATTTATATTATTTTTATCGCAAGTAGGTAACTGAACCTGTGGTGTTTACAAACACCATCAGAAATAGGGCCAGAAGGCATGGTTTAGATTTGGATAACAATAGCATCAAAATCAACGCTGACAGTTCTATAGAAGTCATTGTTTTTTTAAACCAATGCTGATGAATCACAAAATTATTTTACAAATAGTATGCAGATGGCCAGTCTTTACCCAGTATAAATATGTTGATGCACAACATTTTCATCATTTCCAATACTAGCCCTACAGACACAACATTGTAGTGATGTTTTATCCTCAATATCAGCCCCTTCAATAGAGCAGAGTTCAGTAACACCAATACAAATTGCTTAATGACTAAGGTTCGGTCCTTGGTGTGGGTAAAAGCAAAGTCCTTCCCCTCTGCTTCTTTGTGAATTTGCTGGTGTGTTAACAAACAGCAAAGCCATTTACACAAACACAGCAGGTGAGTGGGATCCACCTAGTGCCATTTCACTGGGATGATAACAATTTGAAATCCCTTTCCATGGTCTCTCCATCGAGTGAATAGGCTGGTGCATCAGCAGGTGAGTTGACCGAGCAAATGTTTCTCCCCAGTGTGAACCTGCTGGTGTCTCAGCAGGTTGGATGATTGAGTAAATCCGTTCCCACAATGGGAACAGGTGAATGGTCTTTCTCTTCTGTGAATGCGCTGGTGTATTAGCAGGGTGGTTAATTGAGCAAATGCCTTCCCACATTCGGGACAAGTGAATGGTTTCTCCCCAGTGTGAGCTCGTTGGTGTATCTGCAGGTCGGATGACTGAGCAAATCCTTTCCCACACACAGAGCAGGTGAATGGTCTCTCCCCAGTGTGAACCCTCTGGTGTATCCGCAGATTGGAAGACAGAGTGAATCCCATCCCACAATCAGAGCAGGTGAATGGTCTCTCCCCAGTGTGAACCCTCTGGTGTATCCGCAGATTGGAAGACAGAGTGAATCCCATCCCACAATCAGAGCAGGTGAATGGCTTCTCCCCAGTGTGACTGCGTTGATGCAGTTCCAGTTGGGATGGGTAAAGAAATCCCTTCCCACAATCGCCACATTTCCATTGCCTCTCTCTGGTGTGACTGCGCTGGCATTTGGACATTTCAGAGGAATCTCCACAGAATTCCACATATAGATGACATGAGTTTCTTGCCAGTGTGAGCAGTACTTTTCCCTTCAATGTTCAAAATCCTGAGATAATTAGATTATAAGCAGAGTGACTGTCAGATCTGGATGTGGTTTCATTTGAAGTTTCTATTTGCAAATCAACTTTTCAAACACGTAATAAATGTACGAGCAGAAATGAGGAAAAAACACAGGTTGTGAAACTGACAGCAATTAATCTGCTCAGTTATGGAGATGACCCTGTGGGAAACTGCTGGATTACCGTTAAAACCAAACTAGTTCATTCATCTCCTTCAAGTGTTTGCACAAAACTACAGAATGAGGTAGAGGTGGGAAAGGCAGGCACGAAGCAGAGGCATTTGACAGATCTACAACTCAATCCTGTTCCTGTTGTCTCCCATACCTTTCAATCCCTCCAAAGGGTTAAGAACAAGTGCAGATAGACAGGGAGATGAAATGGCATTTGGAATACTTGCCTTTATTGGTCAATGTGTTCAGAATAGGAGATCATGTTGTTACTGTATTGGTTAGGCCAATGTTGGAAGACTGTGGGAAACTGCTGGATTACAGTTCTGGTCTCCTTGCTGTAGGAAAGACGTTGTTAAACTTGAAGGCATTCAGAAAAGATTTTTAAAGTTGTGGTGGAATTTGAGAGTTGAACTATGGGGAGAAGCTGAATAGGCTGGGGCTTTTTTTCCCTCTTGATGTCAGAGGCTGGGGAATGATCTTATACAGATTTATAAAATCGTGAGCGGCATCGATAGGGTGAATAGCAATATTCTTTTTCCTAGGGGAAAGTAGTTCAAAACTAGAGAGCACAGCTTCATGGTGAGAGGGGAAAGAGTTAAAAGGGACCTGAGGGACAATATTTTCATACAGAGGGTTGTCTATGCATGAAACGAGTTGCAGTTGGACACACCTCCTGCACACATAGCCATCAGGGACACCAGAAGCATCCCTCGATTCCACATTGTGCAAAAGGAGGATACTAGGGCTCAGAGGTCTCATAGATCATAGAAACCTACTGCACAGAAACAGGCCTTTCAGCCCAAACTGGTCCAAGCCGACCAAAATGTTCATCCATGCTAATCCCATTTGCCTGCATCCTTCTAAACCTTTCCTATCCAAGTATTTGTCCAGATGCCTTTTAACTGTTCTTAATGTACCCACCTGAACAACTTCCACTGACAGCTCATTCCATATATATACCAGCCTCTGTGTAAAAACATTGCCCCTCATGTTCACATTTATCTTCCTCCTTGTACCTTAAAACTGATGCCCTCTCGTCCTCAATGCCCAAACCCTGGTGAAAGTGCTGAGTACATTGATCTTCTCAATGCCTCTCATGATCTTATACACTTCTACAAGATCCCCCCTCAGTCTCCTGTGCTCTAAAGAAAAAGGTCCTAGTTTGTTCAACCTCTCCCCATAACTCAGCCCTGAGCTCTGGCAACAACCTTGAAAATTTCTTCTGTACTCTTTCCAGTTTAATAACATCCTTCCTATGGCAAGGTGACCAAAACTGAACACAATACTCCAAATGCAGCTTCACCAACGTCCTGTACAACTGCAACATAACTTCCCAACTTCTGCCCTGACTGATGAAGGCCAGTGCCTTCTTTTTCACTGCCCTGTCTACATGACTCCACTTTCAAAGAACCATGAACCTGAACTCTAAGGTCCATCTGTTGCATGACACTCCTTAAGGCCCTACACTTCACAACGAAACTCTATCTTGCTACAAATCTTCTCAAAACTCACTGACTCCTACCTTGATTTGACTTTCCAAAATGGAAGACCACACACTTACCTACATTAAACCTGATTTGCCATTTCCCGGCCCACTTCCCCAGCTGATCAAGGTCCTGCTGCAACTTCTGATAAACTTCCTCACTGTCCATGATACTGCCTATTTTAGTGTCATCTGCAAACTTACTAATCATGCCTTGTACATTCTCATTCATATCATTGACATAGATAACCAATAGCAATGGGCCCAGCACTGACCCCTGAGTTACTCCATGTGTCTCAGGCCTCCAGTCCAACAAGCATCCTTCCACTGTTACCCTCTGGTTTCTAGCATCAAGCCAGCTGTGTATCCCAATTTGCCAGCTCCCTCTAGATTGCATGCAATCTAAACTTCCAGAGCAGCCTACCATGTGGAACCCTATCAAAGGCCTTACTGAAATCCATATAGGTTAGGTCTACCATCCTGCACTCTTCAAACCTCCTGGTCATTTAATCAAATTTGTGAGGCATTATTTCCCATGCACAAAGCCATGCTGACTGCCCCTAAGCAAACTCTGTCTTTCCAAATGCATGTATATCTCATCCCTCAGAATCTTCTCAAGTAACTTACCTAACACCGTGGTTAGGCTTACTGGTCTATAGCTCCCAGGTTTTTCTTCGCAGCCCTTCTTGAATAAGGGCACAACATCCACTACCCTCCAGTCTTTCATGACCTAACACATCACTAATGGTGATGCAAATATATCAACCAGACCCCCTGAAATTTCTTCTCTCACCCCTTCCAGTGTGCTTGAATATATCTGGTCAGGTCCAAGATATTTATCCACCATCACACATTCTAATAGTCCAACACCTCCTCTACTGTGATACGGACTGTCCCCAAGATATCGTCATTAACTTCTGCAAGTTCCCAAGTCTTCATGCCTCTCTCCACAGTTAAACACAGGAGGAGAAATATTAATTGATGACCTCATCCATCTCCTGCAGTTCCACACATACCTGTCCACTTTGGTCCTGGAGGAGTCCTAGACTCTCTCTAATTATTCTTTCTCCTTTAATAAGCTTAAAGAATCTCATTTGCATTCACCCTAATCTTCTCAGCCAAAAGAATCTCACGATCTCTTTTCACCTTCCTGATTTCCTTCTTCAGTAAACTTCTGTACCCCCTACATACCTTCAGGATTCCCTTGATCCCAGCTGTCTGTACCTGAGCCTTACCACCTTTCTTTTTGCTGGTCAAAGCCTCAATATCTCTTGTCATCCAGGGTCCCTTATTCCTGCCAACCTTGCCTCACAGGAACATACAGACCTTGAACTCTAACTGTCACACTTTTAAAGGCCTCCGACTTGCTCAAAGTCCCATCACTTGCAAATAAACTACTCCAATCAACTCCTGCAAGTTCCTGTCTAATTCCATCGAAATTCACTTTGGTCCAGTTTAGAACTTGAACCTGTGAACCAATTTTGTCCCTCTCCATAACTATTTTAAAATTAATAGAACTACAGTCACTGTTTTCAAAGTACCCCCCCTCCATTGTCACCTCAGTCACCTGTCCTGCCCTATTCCCTAAGATTAAGTCAAGTTTTGCCCCTTCCTGAGTAGGACCCTCTATATAATATTTGAGGAAACTTTCCTGAACACATTTAAATTCCACTCCATCTAAGCCCATAATGCTATGGGAGTCCCAATCTATGTTAGGAAAATTAAAATCCCCTACTATGACAACCCTGTTTGCTCCTGCCAGTCTCCCCAGTGTCCCTGCATATTTGTTCCTCTAATTCCGTTGACTGTTTGGGGGCCATTAGTAAAACCCCAATAATGTCACTATTCACTTCTTAATTCTTAGCTCTGCTCACAAAGCCTCACTGGATGATCCCTCAGTTATTTCATTTCTGACAACTGCTGTGATGGTCCTCTTAATCAAGCGTGCAACAACCTCTCCTCTCTTTCCTCCATTTCTGTCCCATCTAAAGCACCAATACCCTGGCATATTTAGCTGCCAGTCCTGCCCTTCCCTTAGCAATGTTTCTGTAATGGCTAATAATATCCCACTCCCACATACCTAGCCACATCCTGAGTTCATCAGCTTACCTGTCAGCCCTCTTGCACTGAAATACGTGCAATTTATCCAACAAACATCCCTCACTCCCTGTTGTGTTCCAGTCTGACCTGTCTCTTCAACTTGCTGTTTTTGATTACTGTATCTCCTTCTAGCCTTGCACCACCACCAATCTAGTTTAAACCATCCCTTGTAGCACTAGCAAATCTGCCCGCCAGGATCAGGTGCAACCCATCCTTCGTGAACAAGTCACCTCTGCCCCAGAAAAGATCCCAATGATTCAAGAACTCAAATTTTTAAATGGAAGTTTGCAGGTGTTTGAGAATGAAGTGGCTAAAGGTTAGAAGCATGAGCGTGTTGATTGGAACTAAATATGACAGTTCTTTCAAAAATACGAGGTGTAATTTGGATAAATCTGTGCCCCTCTCGAGCCAAAATTTCCTTCCTCAGCTCCCAGAACTGTGCACATACAGCAGGAGTGATCTAACCACGAATTTGTACATCTTGCTGCTTTTCGAGTTACAATCATATCAGAGATGTTTTCCCACACACAGGACAAACAAACCTTTTTGCTTCCACAGTCAAATGCCAATGATAGTGAGT